>NC_065567.1:2687979-3940723 GCF_022605725.1 Anthonomus grandis grandis | reverse complement strand
ACATTATAAATAAACTCTTTGACGGACTTTATTCCAACCCAAATTACGTCCAGAAATTTTGCAGGTGATATTTTGATTTACCTCTCGTCTTCTGTAACTAGAACCAGTGATACAGGTATTCAAATATGCTTAAACAATACATAAATGCCAAAAACACATGTATTGTATAAGCAGAAAGAAATCCTCTATAATACATATATGTCAAAAAATTGCCCAAAACTAAACAAAATCCATATTGAGTACGTTGATATTCTTATAAAAGAGAACATTAAATTGCTAGGCTGAATTTTTGACCAAAAACTAAGTTGGATACATTTTAATTATCGTAAGTGGCCCATAATCTGAATATTCTTCGCTTCCTGTTAGAAGCGGCTCAAAATATATCACTTTAATGAAGATCTATAAGTCTATAATTTGTTTATTTACCTAAATTGGAATATGTATTGGAATTATATTGACTCAGCCAGACAATCTTACAAGAAAATCTTAGATCCAATACAAAATCAGGCACTTAGACTATCATTTTTAAAACATCACCGATTCAAAGCTCTCATAGGGTAGCTATGTGTAATGTGTATGATAAATTGTAAAAAAAATATATGATTCTGTTTGGTTCAGTATGACCTTTGATTGAATATTTGGGAAGATGCGTAAGCTTATGGACGAAAATGTACCTTCAAATGTACCGGACAATGAGATGGCGACACTGTCGCATCGCTCTCGATAAACCCGAGAATTTTGCGAAAGGCGTGTGCGAACAGTTACTGTCCGCCTGCTTTGCATCATTCGCCCTAAAACCTCGGGCGCTTATAATAAATGCAATTCTTAAATTAAAAAAAAAAAAACAATATTTCCGGAATTAAACGAAATTTCTCAAAATCGCTTTTTTTTATAATGTTATTTTAACAGCTATGTTGAAACAAGCATTATTATCACACTCTTTCTTTTAAATAAATGAAATTTCTTTTAAATAAAAGAAATGATGTGCTCTTAATTCTAATTAAAATTGTGCTAAATCTTGTTACCAATCACTGTAAGTTCGATTAGTTAAAAATAATGATAAGCAGAATAACTTTTACCATATTAAAACAAAACTATGGGATAAATATACTGTAAAGATCTCCAAACTTAAATATTAATTTATTATTTGAGGATTTCCAGGGGTTTTTTAATGACAAATTACAAAATAATATATAAGATACAGGCGATATAAATATTGACTTGAAGGACGTTAATAGCAGTACAGTAAATGAATATCTCTGTCTCATATCAAATTATGGGTTTTTGGTCTATATTAAACTAACAACTAGATATGACTCAGACTCCTGCTAAGACCATTTTTTATCAACAACAAAACAAATAAATTCTGACATACTACATACTTGTGTCAGAGATCACTATCCAATTATGGTCAATATATCGCAATACAACGCTCAAAATTATCTTTTAACAAATAAACAAGATAAATATACCAAAAGAAAAATTATTGACTTGGAATTATTAAAAATAAACCTCATAAACTAGGACTGGAGGTTACAGAAATTCAGGATTCTGAAGACGCTACAATTATTTTTGTCACCAAACTTCAAAAAATTATGAAGGCATCTAAAAGAATAGAAGTGTTTAAAAACACTAAAAAAAGGGTAAAGGAATGAAGTGAGAATCGATTGCTTCAATTAAATACCGGGATAGACTGCAGAAGAACCTACAAAAATATTACGATCATGAATTACATAGCACTTACAAAGCTAATAGAAATCATTTAAATAAACTAATAAATATAACGAAGTATTCATTTTACAAAAACAAAATAAATAGTAACAAAAATGATATGAAAAAAGTATATAAAATCATAACCGGTGGAGGCAAGGACAAAAAAGAAACCCATTGGTTATTAAGGATAAACAAGACCAACCTTTCAACGATCCAAGTGATGATCCATCCAACGATGGTAAGCATTTGCAACAAATACTTTGTGGATGTCAGTACAGAACTAAAAAAAAGAATTAAAAGTGCCCTTGCTACTACATAGATTAAACGCAAACCAAAGTCCCAACTTGCATATGTTTTTAAAACCAGTGTCAGTCAAGGAACTTATTTCATATATATCATAATTAAAATCAGATAGTGGTCCAGGATGGATGGAGTAACCAGGAATAATTAGGATATTAATGATAATTCACACTTTTCTTGTTTTACCCTTACAACACATAGTTAATACAATCTTTAAAAGGGAAAAGGTACCAGAATACTTTAAAGTCTCCTTAATAACTCCAATTCATAAGGCCGAATCACGAAATAAAATTCAAGATTATCGACCATTTAGCCTAGTTGATGATCTAGACAAAATATTTGAAAGAGCATCAAAGCATAGACTGATATGTTTTTTCAAGCAAGCTAAAATCTTATCGACGAGGCAATATTGATTTTTAGAGATCGCCAATGGCGTATATTTTTTTTATTAATTTTTGTCTCAAAAATATATTTTGGTAAGTAATTAACTATTTGTTTATAAAATCTAACTTGTAAGAAATTTCAATATGCCTCCACCCGAAAGTCCACTCATCACTTGACCACCTAAATGACACCACTGTGTTGGTTTAAAAAAAATTAATAAAAACATAGTTCGCAGCATCATCCATGTCTTAAAAAAATAACCAGCACGACCGCGTGGCCGGAGATTCCAGCGTCGTTGAAAACCTCACTCAAAGAAGCCAAGTCCAAGCAGCTTAAATGAATGGTTCCTAAATTTGCCGCTTCCACACGGCATCATCACACGGTGAACGGAACTGAACGCCAATTGATAGTCGTCAGTCCACCGGATACATTTTAAAACACGGGATTGCGTATCTTCCCAAATATTCAACCAACGCCAGCCAGCAGCCTAAATGAATTGTTCCTGCGTTTGCCGCTTGGCGGCAGCACCACTCGGTAAAAGAAACTGGACGGTCTTCGATAGTCTATCGGGTACATTTCAAAATACAGGATTGCGTATCTTTCAAATATTCAATCAACGCCTATAGCTAAAATTGGCCATTTATCTTGAAAAACTATTGTTCCATATTGTAGAGTCGTACTCGGTATTTGTCTTAACCTGCTGCGGCCACTGACTTCCCAAATCGGACTTGTATCGCCGAAAAAATCTTGAAATCCGCTCTATGCGACCAAAAGTATGTTACTGCTCCACTGCTGGGAACAGCAAGGTTTTGTAGACTGTATTGTCAATGGTGAGTTGTTAAAATAAACAATCAAGTCCATCTTGAACCACCACTTTATTAAATAAATGGTGGAGGGCTTGTCTTGTGGCATTTGCAGGCAATAACAACGAGCGGCGTTTGTCTTGACTATTATAAATACATACTACATACTATGCAAGCAATTTGATCGATCACCAATAATCGATTTTGCAGTTTCCTTTGCCATAAAAGGTGCCGCTAAAACACCTTTGATAAACCACAAAATATAATATTGGTGGAGGCCATTATATAAATAAGTACTATTATGTCAGGACTAATGTTATGGAAGAGAACATCTTTTTGTATGTGAGTTTCTGGTGACTTCGTGCGATAACCACTAAGCTAAGTCTGAAAAATCTCAATGTTACTGCGATTAGTTTTTAATTTGGCAATTTTTGGCCCAATGTAAAACTTAAACTAATTCTTACTTAAAACCTAATTCTTAAAACCTAATTCTTTGTCTCTTTTTTGCGCTCGTAATGATTTTCTACTAATAATATTAATGCCACATTTTCTACCATAAGCAGAATGAAAAAATTTATAGTGAATGATGAAAAACATTTCAAAGTTCCGTCAATAAACACTATGACTTATTTATTAAAATTTTTTTGGCTTAAAGTGCCTTCCTTTAGACGTGTATATAAATACTATTTATAATTTTGTCAGGAGATTTTTTAATATTTTAGCTTATAGTACTTAACCAATTATATTTCAAAAACGAATGAAAATATCAATTTGACATTTTTGTATAAGTTTTATGTTTTTATGATCCTTGTAACTGCGATAAAACAATTATTTTTCATACAAATTTCAGCGAAAATTAATTTAAAGTACTAAAACCAATATATTTTAATCTTATTTTGAAATTATTATTCCATTAGTTATTACTTTTTCTTTAATTTTACTTTATATTTTGTTCTTCGTTTAACACTGAAATAAGTTATCTTACCGTTGTCTGGAGTTCGAACTGGTGATATATTATTTCGGTAATGGGAATATGACATTTTCGGAAACAGCAAACTCTCTTCGGACAATTGGCTTCACTGCAAAGAAATAAAGGCCTTAATATATTATTTTTTTATTCATTTGTGGATTACAACTATAGAATTGAATAATCCAAATTATAAAGTGCATGTTAATGTTAAAATACAATGTACTATAATAAAGATAAAATTAACAAAATTATATTAATATGGGAAATATAATAAACTCCAGACAAAATAAAGTTACATATATATACATATGTATGCTTTCACACGTCAAAGTCACAATTTGTGCGATGTTCTCCAGGTAACTTACATGAACAAAAAATATTACATTTTTAAGATGTCTAGTCTTTAAGCAGGAATAAATAAAAAAAAATTGTATCATAATCAATATACAATATAAGTTAATACTTGTATGGTGATGTTAATATCAATTTGATGACGCTAGACTGTCATAAATATAGTCGTCATATTTGGATTTCGGGTCGCACAGCGCCAGCGGTGTCTTGTAGATATAATGTTTATTAGTAGTGATAGGATTTATTGTGTTTAAAACTATATTATGATCTACGTTTTTAAAGCAACTAGAAGTATCGCTCTTGCAATCCACGAGGCCCGGAGAAGTAATCGGTATTTTCTTTTGTGGTGTGTTTTGTGTTCGCAAAAATAAACTGAACTGTTCAAAAAGGAGACTCTGGAACCTGGACATACTCGCTGGGGGAGCATGCCACTGTCTTCCAGGCCAAAGTATTCGCTGTATTAAAATGCGGACAGAAAATCCTAAGCAGCGAACACCGCAATACAGTTGTATCAATATGCTCGGACAGCAGAGCTGCCATTAAGGCTATCACGGCCGCAAAGGTAAGCTCCAAGCTTGTACTAGAGTGCATAAAGGTCTGAAAAAAAAAACTGGTACAGGTTGGATGCAGGGTCCAGCTCGTCTGGATACCTGGCCACGCAGGCCATGCAGGTAATGAGGAAGCGGACTCTCTCGCCAAACTGGGATCCGCAAATGTGCCGATGGGGCCGGAACCCATAGTTGGTATCGCCAAATGCATTGCGGTCACGTCAATGAAGGGTCTGCTGGACAAGTGGACCCACCGAAGATGGACTGAGTCCCCTGGTATGAGACAGGCCAAAGCGCACATGGTGCTGTGAGGAGGATGAAACCGTTGACCATGTAGTCGGGGAGTGCCCAGCACTCACGCGCGCCAGGTTCAAATACTTGGGTAACACTTTCAGTGTACCGAGCGACTTTAAGTCCTTCAGACCAGAGAGCCTTATCGGTTTCTCTAAGGCCGTTGGGCTCTGGTAACCCCCGGTGGGGCATGACGGGTCCATCAGGAGACCTATATGCACAACTGCCTTGGCAGCCCACTGTTTCGTCAATTCATTCAAGCCATTTAAAAAAATAAAATTAAATAGAAATACGCCCCTTTACGATGCGATACGTCGTTTGAAAGCTCCCACTGAATGCTTTATGGTTCTAGAATATGAAGTCATTACTTCTAGCAAAATGGCAGCCTTTCAAAATCTGATTTTCGCATTTTAGCCACTTACTAAAGTAATCCATAGCAACAAGAGCATATCGATTTGCGGAACTGCTAGTGAGAAAAGGTTTAGCAATAGCAATTTGTTCAAAGGGTGCACCAACAAAATACTGCATCATTTTCCCCTAGTCTTTGCTCTTGGGCCCTTGCGTTCAACATCTTCATAACTTTTCAGCCAGTAAAACCATTCTCACTTTTGTTAAGGTCCAAAATGTCCTCCGCCAACATCGCCATGGATAGCTTCAAGAACTGGAATTCGTTTTCAGAAGAACTGTCAGATATGTCTTTTCTTTTCCATCTACTCTCTCTTATACTTGTTTTAACAATTTACCATGAAGGACCGCTTAAATTTTATCAGACCTTGTGTTTTCATTTCTTAAAATATTAGGAAACTTTACCTTGTTTATCGGAATCCTTCGAGGTGATTGTTTTACCAGAGCATTGTCTCTAGTGTTAATTAGATGCTGCACCAAATCAGTACTTCTCAGATCACTATCGTGCAAGGAAAACACATCTTGATTTTTTTCAACAAGACGTCGCAATTTACTGCACTGGTCCAAGGTTAAATTGGCAGAAGATTCTTCAAAAATATTTTGTTAGCATATAGGAAAAGATCTGCTTAAATGACGACTACTATTTGCATTTTTTATGACTGCCGCTACTTCAGAGCATTCTTCGCCAATTCTTCTTCGATTCTTCTCAACCTCAAATTCTCTCCTTGTTCTAGGTTTTGATCATATCTTCTGGGTTGATAAAGAAGGCTAGAGAGGAATTCCTTGACCGTATACTTTACAGTTATCTAGTTATCCATTCTGTTACTAATACTTGCTTTTAGAATGTTGCTAAGCCAGTGGTGACTTAAGCTTCACTTTTTCCGTACGCCGACTCCAGTATTTAATTTGGTGGTGGTGAAATTCTAAAGTGAGCTACGATGTTCGACTTAACGATAGTATGAATGGTTCCTGTATCCACCACCATCTCACACTCAGGGCCGCATATTTTTTCCGGTACTAACAAGCTCTCTCCAGGACGCGGCAGCCGGTATATTCTTATACGTGGGGCTTGGTAGTACCAGCTAGCTTGCACCTAATAAAATGCTTAGTCGGTCAACGGCTTGGGGCATTGATGTTAAAGAAGCCCCTCCTCATTACAATTCCAATCAGCGAAATATTCTCTTAGGTTTTCTAGCCAAAAATGACTTAATCTGCTTTAGTTTGAAGACCGTCGAGGTCACTGTTCGAAGTTCTGATTTGCCTTATCTGTCTCTGCCTTCTAGTTGCTTAAATAGCTGTCTCATACTCCAGTCCATGAGAAACAGCTTCCGAAATACTTTTATGATAAGTCATCCTTAGAGCATGGTTAGTAGACTTTGTCTAGCTAAGGAAAGGTAGAGCACATGTTGTTCGGCTCGGTTGCGCAGTAAATTTGTTTACGCCGCTGCCAAAGCAACGGTATCCATCGCCCCGATTTGCATATAAACAGTGCCGTTGCGTTAATTCTTATATTTGTGTTCTGTGCCTTTAAATTAAATTAAATTAAATTAAAAAAAGGCGCGCTACTGTCGCTAATCGCGCGTTATTAAGGGACAAAGCTTGGCGTAGCTTTGAAACAGATGGTGTACCTTTCCTTAGCTAGACAAACTCTATCTCAGCATCTTGATCTCGAACCTGGTCAACAAAACAATCTATAGAAATTTGTTGTCGGAACTCCATTGGGGCCATCCTGTTCATAAATTTTAGTTATTTCAAAAATTGGGACACACATACCTAAATCGTGTCAGGACCGGGGCATTGCCGGGCAACGGACGTCATCCGGTTCTGAATTAAAAAATTATGTGAACAGGTTCATACATGATCTTAACGTTTCCGAGTCGCGTCAACGATTCGTGAACAAGCTGGGCAGAATTTATCGTAGTTTTGTTTTTGACGGACCGGAGAACCAAGCTAGCAAAGAACTAATTATATATATTTTAATAATAATTAGTTTGATTCTAATTGTTTATATTATTATAGATCATGAATTCATTAGAATGAAACGAACAATTTTACTAGACCACAAATTGGGCCTTTGTTCAAAATTTATCATTTCCTACATTGATAAAAAGTCAAAAAAAAGGTTTTCTCTTTTGTACATAAATAAATATATTATTCCACTACAAGGAGCAGCGGAGCGGAGAAAGCACAAGAAGTAACATAAAGAAAATTAAAAATTAAAAAAAATGCAAAACAAGAGATTCGATTTCAGGGGATTATAATTTTATGACAAATGGCAACTACGTAAACTAATAATCAAAAATAATCATAAAATGTACTTTAAATAACTTTATATACAGTAACTTTTTAGAACTATTATAGATTGATGTAATAAACTGTGTTAGTTCAATATTTAATTTTTTTTTGTTATGGTTTCCCTCAATTTTTGTTTTTAAATTTTGCTGTAAAATCTTAAAAATTTTCGGAAACAAAAATAATATATTTCTTTGCAAATGAGATTTGTTAAAAAAATTTGATTATATTTTATTATTTCATACAAATTATATTATTTCATACATCATACTACAAATAACTTTCTTAGATTTAAAACATTAAATTCAGAATAAAGATTAATTGTAGGATACTTGCTATTTTTGTATAGAATTATCTTTAGGATTTGGTTTTGGCACACTTTTAAAATCTACAATAAAGTTTCGTGAAAACCACATCAAATTGGTAAACAGTATCTTAACACAGACTATACAAGGGAATTATAAACTATTATTATTGTTCTTCTATTTAGAATGTTTCGAAACTGATAAAATTTGTAATATAGTTTTCGAAGTTTTTTTGCCGTTTTGATAGCATGTTCCTTCCAGCGAAGATGTTGATCAATATATACATAAGCCTAAATATTTAACTTTATTCGTTTCCAGTATACTTGAACAGGTACAAGTAGTATTTAATAAATTACAGGTTGTGGATGAATTTTAATATCAAATTGTTCGGGCTGATCGGCAGCCGTTAATGAAAATGCTACAAATTCAGTTTTTACAACGTTTAGGCTTGTTTTATTGCTATTTCTCTATTTTTGTAAAACGCTAAGGCCTTGTTCAGCTTTCAAAACTACATTTTTTCCAATTGTTATCTGTAAATATCACTGCAGTGTCCTCGGCAAAGCAAATAATCGAACCATTCTTTAGCAATTGTCCCAATTCATTAATATAAACTAAAAATAAAACTAGTCCCAGGACTGTGCCTTGAGGTAATCCAGTACTAATGACCGTTCCGTTACTTAATGTATCATTACATCGCACTTTTTGAATACGATTTTCCAAATATAATTTAAAAAGATCACACAACACACGGCCTCTTACTCCAATACGGTCCAGTTTCCTTAAGAGCAAGGAGTGAGACACCGTGTCGAATGCTTTAGCAAAAGCATGAGGCGGCCTTTAACACATTTTTCCCATTATTTTAAAAAGTTACTTAAAAGTGAGATTGGTCTATAGTTTATCATTTGATATGGGTCGGCACTTCTGGAGACTGGAATAACTATAGCTGTTTTTCATTTTACAGGGATTTTTGAAGTACTAAAAGTTAAATTAATTACATGCACTAAAGGCCTTAAAGTACAGGTATGAATTGATTTTATGAAATAACAAATAAAACTCCGGGCTGATTCGTAAATAAATTTAATGGTCTAACTGAAGATATGAAAATACGATATATTACAGGATAATATTACGCGACAAAGAAATGACAAAAGTTGATAGAATGACCGATGTGCTTCTCGAAATCAAAATTAGCCGACTCTCTTAATTTCGCGCCACATTTCATCATACTACTGGGTTTGCAAAATAGTTCCTGGAACGCTTTCTTATTAGGCGTTCTTAAAAATTGTGTACTGGAGAGTTTACGCATGGATAGATTTTATTATTCAGTTCGTTTTTTATGGATTTTTAACATCCTCCCCGGGGGGCGAATGTGTAACTTCTAATGTGAAAAGAAGTTGCACTGGTCGTCTTAGTTTTGTTCCGTCTGCTGTTTTTATCTTACAAGCTCTAACTCGTCCATCGCGACGTGGATAAACCTCTGTAACACGAACCATTTTCCATCGTAATCTTGGAACGTGTTGTTCATATAGCAATGCAACACCTCCCTTCTTTAAACTCTGTGTCTTTACATTTATCACATGGCGTACTGAGCGCAACTGCTGTAAATAATCCACACACCACTTCTTCCAAAATTTTGTCATTACATTTTCGCGGATTTTCCATTGTCGCAATTTATCATCTCGTTTTAAAGTTGAAGCTCTTGTATGGATAGAGATTTTCACATATTTTGTTCCCAGTAAAAAATGAGATAGTGAAAGGAATACCAGATCCATACTATCATTGTCCAAATAGGTTAAATGTCTTAAGCTGACAGTGGCTTCAACTTTCGTTAAAATGGTGTGTAGTTCTTCTCGGCCAGCCATTACAGCCTTTACAAGTGTTATTTTTAGAGCATTATTTACTGTCCTTACCACGCGCTCCCAAAATCCGCCCCACCGTACTGCTCTTTCCACAATGAATTTCCATTTTATTCTGTATTTTTGAGCATATTCTTGAACTGGATCAGTTCTCAATAAGGCAAATAACATTGGCCCAAAAGAGTCTTTATTCGTTGACGGCCTTGAATAATCCAGTATTTGCTTATAGATTGTGCTAATGTACTATTAACACCACTATGAATTATATCTTCATGACACTGCCAAATTATCTTATCAGTCAGAGATGACTTATTCGGTAGAATAATAGGATATCTAGTATCATAGGGTAAAGTTGCTTCCTCTAATCTACTTTCAAATCTAAGTAGTCTATTCCCATCTAGAAACGGCCGTAGTGATAAGATTGATGATTTAGAACTTATAGAAATATTTTTTGGAGGCACCTAATCTCTTATAAAAACTCGTGGGCTTGAACACTTCTTATCCAGTAATTCTCGGCTTCTTTAAGCTCGTCTACTGACAAAATGCCATTTAATTTTTCTGTGGGCTTTTTCAAATTGTAACAAAATCGTTTAACGCACGCTGTTACTCGAATAACCTTTTCGATTTTACTCTATCTATCTATCTAAATCGAAAAGTATTTTTGATGATGCGTTATTCTATACATTCACTAATAAACTCTTAATTTCTGGTAATTCGTCACCAATTTCAGGATATTCATCAGGTGGCCAATTCTCGTGACTTTCTTTTAACCATCCTAGTCTATATGTCCAAAAACTTGATTCCAATAACATTTTAGATGAAACTCCTCTAGTGAGTAAATCTGCGGGGTTGTCTTTTCCAGGACAATACTTCCAATTTCCTTTGACAAGTCGCTGAATTTTTTCTACCCATTTCTGAATTTATTGCCACCGTAACTGTTACGAGTGTACCAAGTTCTTGTGAGGTAATTGCACCCACTTGTTTCATGCTTTACTATTCATTTACTATTCGATTTGGTTTCTGGACTGTTGTCACACCAGTTTCGTCTACGTTGTAATATCCTTTGCTTCAAATTCGTCTCGATCCAAAACTTTGGCAAGATTATTAAAAAATACAGAAACATTTGCACAATTGAAGCTGGTTGCTCTGGCTAAGCTGGTTGCTTGTGGTGCTCTTATTGATAAGTCACGGTGTCTTGACATAAAACCAGAAAACCAGTCTTCTCCTGCCATGCCATTTTTAATCCATGTGTCCGGTTTATCTATATCATATTTAATGGTTAATTCTAACGCAAGTCTCCGAATATCTTTGGTTGACAGACCTTGATAAATGTCTGCAGCTTTTTTTATATACTTTACCATTTCGGTTTCTTGAAGTTCATTAAAAACTTTATTTGTGGGTTGATAGCCCATTGTAATAGGTGGTTGACCTTCTCTGACCTTATTTCAACAAAGACACATGAGAGATCCCAAATTGGTCGGCAGCTAAGCGTAGAGAACTTCCATTTTTGAGCTCTGCATATGCAGATTCATATAAAGATATATCTCGACTTGAACGAGCAGTTTTCGGGACTCTTTTACGGGGCATCTGAAATGAAATAAACTAATTAATTTACTAGATTAATGTCCTAACTAACGAAAGCTGACAAACAAACTAAACACACTACAGACTCGATTACAATTTATTTCATTTTAGAAATGAACGGGGGTCAGTTGAAACGTTACAAACGTCCCCGTTACAACTGACCCCAAACGACTTTTTTAAATAAATGACACCATATTTACTACAAACAAAATGAATTTTAAATTTAAACTAAAGTAAAATAAAACTAAGTTAATGGCCTAACTTATAAAAACCGACAAACTAACCAAATACACATACAGAGTCATTTACACATGCATAAGAAATATAGCAAATACTTACTTTGGATACGTGAAAACGAAAAATCTCGCACTAGGTACGTATACTTTGTTTAATGGCCCGCGGCATACTGCCAGAAAATGGTTGTCGATATTATGGTCTATATTACGCGCGCAATTTGTAGCGGAAGAAAGTTTTGATTACTGTTTCAATTGACCCGTGTTACAATTGACCCCCAGTCTGCCCTAAAGCAGACCTTTCAGCACATATTTTTTGAGTGCGCCCCTTCTCGTCAGGGTCTAATTTCTTCTGACGAGGTTGTATTTAGTCTGCACAACTTTATATGCTTTTTAAACAACACAATACCTCAAAAAGTTAAACCTGTTGTTTATTACTTTTTAATTATTCTCCTACTTAGAAGCTTCATACTTAATGAGTAATTTTGTTCTTTCTTTTTGTATTAGAGACTGATTATTGGGGCTAGTGCGTAAGTTGTATTATTTTACTCCGAACTAAAGGTTCTATAATCAATAATTAGTATTTTATTTTTCTTATGATACACATAATATGGTTTTGGTATATGTCATTATTTATTGTTGTATAATTGGATTAGTAATTAGTTTATAACTATCGCAATTTTTTTATGTTACTGTTTTTAGTTTTTTATGTTAATTAATTTTGCCTCGCTACCTATTTTATAACTGTAATTTTTGTAAACGGTGCTTTATGATTCAGCAGTTTTCTTTATTTTGTTTTTGTTTAAAGATATTTTTCCTTGTAATGCCTGTACTCTATTGCTATAAGTATATATTGTATAACTTTCAAAGCAATAAAATAAAAATCCTATTGTCTATATTACGCGACAAAGAAATGACAAAAGTTGATAGAACGACCGATGTGCTTTCCGAAATCAAAATTAGCCGACTCACTTAATTTCACGCCGCGATCATCATACTACTGGCACAGCATAAAGAAACCAGCAGTCGCACTTCAATAAAAATACATTGGCTTGAATAAGCGAGTTCGGTGCATGTGTACTAACGCAGGCGCGGCATATTTTCTTATAGTAGGGATGCCGCTGACACTCGCTACGGTCCACGCGGCTTTTGCCTTGGCTAGAGCCGGACTTAAACATTTTTTTAGATATTATTATCTTGTAAAATAAAAATACCTACATAGTACAAATATTTATTTTTTAATATTAATAAAGTTCATACATTAACAAAATATTTAAACAAAATAAACATCGCATTTCTACATCTAACAACGACGATATAGAAGAATACGTGCAGGAAGTTAATTAGGTATGTACCATAAATTTAAGAGACCATTCTTTGAGTAATTTTAATCAAAATCACAAAACAAACACACAAAAGTTTTTATAAAAAACGCTACGCTTTGTAAAAACGCTATCAAAATAGTCACTAAGTACGGCGCTGAACTAGGCGATACACCTATGAACACAGTTCGATAAACAGTGAGCTCGGCATCCGGAGAACATGGCTGCGGCATGGCCACAGCATAAAGAAACCAGCAGTCGCACTCCGCTCGAAAATGTAAGCGAACTAATAGCATCCTTAACCATGCCGCAGCCATGTCGGAAACCTTTAGAAATACAGGGTCGGGTAAATAAAAAAAAAGTTGCGTACTTGTGTGCCCAACAATAATCCGTTTTTAGCATATTTTTAATCAGTCTCTCTATGGATATACAGGATGGCAACTATTTTACTACGATGTTGCGCTCGGCCGTAAATATTTTTTTTACTTCAGGGCAAGAATTTGGGCAATTGCTTCTAGCAGAGAAGATTTGATAACAAAGGAGAACCTCCATACTCTTTCTTATAAAATTTGTGGGAGGCATTTTGAAAACAAGATGTTTCTAAACGATTTACACAACAGACTACAAAAAAAATGCAGTGCCCACTTTATTCGCAGCGCTAGAAGGCTCATCTTTAGATTCAACCAGAAAAATATGCCAAGGTAAAAATTTTGAAAAATATTTACATTGAGTATTTTAAACTAATGTTAAACATTTTCTTCAGATTTAGATGAAGCTTTTCCGCATTCATCCGATGTGACCTCTGTTATAACTTTTTCTCCAACGCTAGAAGACACATCTTCGCATTCAATGAAAGAATTATGTCAAGGTAAAAATGTTGAAAATATTTACATGCGATATTTATAATTAACTTTATACATTCAATAAATTCTAGTTGCGATCCTATAGGTTTGAAATCTTGAGTTTAGTTGTGGGATGGGATCGAAGGAATAAAAACAAACGTCACTTTATGTACTGGCCAACGTTTCGCAATAATTTTATTGCTTCATCAGGGCCCTAAGGTAACAAAAAAGACACAATAAAAAAGGGTTATTATATATAAACAAAATTTAACTTTTTGGGGTTATGTTATCATAATTAATTGTCAGTTGAATAATTATTGTCAGTTATGTTAAACCGTTTTTGTTAAAAAAACAATATTTTATATATTCTATGTTACCTGTGTGTCCTGTAAACATGATTTTTTTATGACAAGCAAAATCACACTGTTATGTAAGCAATTTTATCATTTTTTTTTGTTGTGTAATTTTTTTATTTCAAAACTAAGATTTTGTTGTGTTTTTTTTTTTTGTTTTTCTGTTTTTCTGTTTTTTTCTTTTTTGGTGGTATCAACATAACCCCAAAAAGTTAAATTTTGTTTATATATAATAACCCTTTTTTATTGTGTCTTTTTTGTTACCTTAGGGCCCTGATGAAGCAATAAAATTATTGCGAAACGTTGGCCAGTACATAAAGTGACGTTTGTTTTTATTCCTTCGATCCCATCCCACAACTAAACTCAAGATTTCAAACCTATCGGATCGCAACTAGAATTTATTGAAAATTCAATCTGGGTGCAACACACAAGACCTGCAGGCAAGGTAACAAAATGGGTTTCTTTCACGAAGTTAGACAGCTACATGGTGAACACATAGTATCAGATTTGAAACTTTGGGCAACTAACAATCGTAAACTGGCGAGTTATGAAAACCGAAAAAAATTTTTACTTAGATGTCGTAGTAATAATGTTCTACCTAATCATATTCTACAAACCTCAAAATGTTTAGAAAATTTAATGTTAGATAACAGCCCTTTTACTAACAAATTTCATAAAGTTCTACTTAAATTTCAAAAATCCATTATTAACTTAGAAATCGAGCATAGTCACTGGAAATGCAATAAAATTAAACAATCAATTAATACTTTAAAAAATACAGTGCATGGTAATATTTCTAATGAAATGTTCCAAACTTTCTGCAATTTTCAAGATCGTTTTTTTAATATCACTTGCAATAAATTAAAAAATAATCAAATAAAAAAGTTCAAATCTTTACTTAGCAAACAACGTAATGATAGCATGTCCAGTTACAATGTTAATGATAAATGGATTATCAATTTAACAAATATAGACATTCCGAATGATGTAAAATACCTATTAAGTTTAGGAGATAAATTTAATCTTCCTTACCCCACTAACAAAGTGCCAATCGAACAGCTGATCATAGACATTGAATACATTTTTGAAAAATTTGATGAACCAACTAGGATTGACTTACGTAATAGGTGTATAAATATTATTACACACCATATTAAGTCAAACAAATTTTGCAAAAATACTAACAATAATTTCAAGAAAAGTACAAGTAAAACTATACAATTTATACGTAACCATAAAGAGCTTGTAATCACAAAAGCAGATAAGGGAAATTGCACCGTAATCCAAAACAAGTATGACTTTGACCAAAGGATAGTTAATGCTCTCAGTGGTACTGAAACTTATAAAAAATTAAATAAAAATCCTACCATGAACATTCAAAGTAAAACTAACAAAATTATATCACAACTTTTTGATAAAAAAATGATATCGATTGAACAACAAAAATGGTTAAAAATTAATAATGGTGTCGCTCCCAAAATCTATTTTTTACCAAAAATTCATAAATTGGGGACACCACTACGACCCATAGTCTCTTTTACTGGTTCCCCTCTTTACAATTTAACAAAACTTTTGTCCAACATTTTACAACATTTTTTTATAAAAGATGAACGATATGTGAAAAATTCTTTTGATTTCGCTAATTACATTAAAGAGCAAACAGTCCCTGAAGGTTATATTCTTGTATCGTTGGATGTTGTTTCTTTATTTACTAATATACCGGTGGACCTAGTAACAGATATAATCACCCAAAAGTGGCATCTTATCCGGCCTAATACATCGCTAGACCTTGAAACAGTTGTTTTTCTTTTTAATTTTTGTATTGAGAATAATTATTTCCAACATGGTGAAAATTTCTATACCCAAATTTTTGGCCTAGGAATGGGAAACTGCATATCCCCAATATGCTCAGACATTGTAATGGCACAACTACAAGATCAGTGTATTTCTGAACTATCAATTATTATATCAATTATTAAAAAAATAATTAACGACACCGAGAACATTACTCAAAATATTACACGAAACAATGAAAATAATCAATTGGCTTATTTCAAGATTCCTTACATTAACACACTTTCTCATAAAATTAAAAAGACCATACAATCAAAATCTGATGTTATTAAAATCTCAGAAAGAAGTGAAAACTCGGTAAGAAAACATTTCTTTACGAAGCTTAAAACTAAAGACGCCTTTGATTTACATTCTAACATTATTTATAAAATACCTTGCTCTGGGTGTGATGCGTGTTACATTGGTCAGACGGGTAGATATTTGAGGCAGCGCCTATACGAACATGAGTATGATTGTAGGAATTTAGCCCTTAAAAAAAACCCTACTGCTTTAGCTGAGCACAAAATGAATACAGGACACAATGTTAATTTTGGCAAGACTACAATTATGGGCCAACAGCAGCTTTTTAAAAAGAGACTTCTAGCCGAAATGATAAACATAAAAAAACATAATAATGCGGTAAATAAAAGAACGGATATAGACAATCTAAGTTCCTCTTATTTTAATCTAATAGATCAAATCAAAATGTAAACTTTTGGGACTGTTTTGGTTCTTATCACTAAAAAGAATGCGTCTATTGTGTTCTCGCATACCCGGTTTTTTCTGGCTAGATGCTAAATTATTTTTGTACACCGTAGAATCATTTTTAAAACAACTGTCTGTGATACAACCCATCAATTTAAACCGTTTTTGTTAAAAAAACAATATTTTATATATTCTATGTTACCTGTGTGTCCTGTAAACATGATTTTTTATGACAAGCAAAATCACACTGTTATGTAAGCAATTTTATCATTTTTTTTTTGTTGTGTAATTTTTTTATTTCAAATCTAAGATTTTGTTGTGTTTTTTTTTTTTTTGTTTTTCTGTTTTTTTCTTTTTTGGTGGTATCAACATAACCCCAAAAAGTTAAATTTTGTTTATATATAATAACCCTTTTTTATTGTGTCTTTTTTGTTACCTTAGGGCCCTGATGAAGCAATAAAATTATTGCGAAACGTTGGCCAGTACATAAAGTGACGTTTGTTTTTATTCCTTCGATCCCATCCCACAAATAAACTCAATAACTTTATACATGTTATTCAATTTTAGATAAAACTTTACCACAGTCATCCTATGTAGCTTCTGTAGGTACTTTGTTTCCTGCACTAGAAAGCACATCTTCGCATTTAACCAAAGAATTATGCCAAGGTAAACATTTTGAAAAATATTTACATCCGGTATTTGTAACTAACTTTATTCATTTTATTCAGATTTAGTTAAAACCTTCCCACATTCATCTGATGTGGCTTCTGTTAGTAGATCTTGCCTCGTTACTGCGCAATCCCACCAAACTCAATTCAAGAGAAAAAAAAGTTTTATTTGTATAATCCACAGAACATAATAAAAATTGCACAAAAGTCAGTGGCGTATATTTTAGTTGTTGTTAAATTTTAACACCCTGTATATTGAGAACGAAGAATTTCTGGACATATGTTTATATGAACTTTTTGTTTTAAAATTACTCAAAAAATGGTCTCTTAAATTTATGGTACATACCTAATTAACTTCCTGCACGTATTCTTCTATATCGTCGTTGTTAGATGTAGAAATGCGATGTTTATTTTGTTTAAATATTTTGTTAATGTATGAACTTTATTAATATTAAAAAATAAATATTTGTACTATGTAGGTATTTTTATTTTACAAGATAATAATATCTAAAAAAATGTTTAAGTCCGGCTCTAGCCAAGGCAAAAGCCGCGTGGACCGTAGCGAGTGTCAGCGGCATCCCTACTATAAGCAAATATGCCGCGCCTGCGTTAGTACACATGCACCGAACTCGTTTATTCAAGCCAATGTATTTTTATTGAAGTGCGACTGCTGGTTTCTTTATGCTGTGCTACTGGGTTTGCAAAATAGTTCCTGGAACGCTTTCTCACTATATTAGGCGTTCTCAGAAATTTTGTACTGGAGAGTTTACGCATAGATATATTTTATTATTCAGTTCGTTTTTTATGGATGTCTTTGCCCGGAGAAGAGTCTATTTTTAAAGAATTTATATGTGATACAAGTTATTTTTCGTTGACATTTAGAAAAAAATATTTATTTACAACATAGTTACTTTTGTTGTCTTCATTTGTGAATGTAATTTTGCTACCCATTATTTCCCCAATTTTTACAAAAGAGATGATTTTTCTGTATTTGTTATAATCGCACCTGTTTCGTCTTATTATTATTTCATTTTTATCATTGGTTGTGTTTATAGATCGATTAATAACTTCAATTTTTTTATAGTACCTATTAGTAATACCTATAGTAATTATATTTTGTTTTTGTAATACGTTTCTATATTTCTTGTACTACGCCTCCCTATCCACTGACAATTTTTTTAGTAATTGCTGTTTTAGGCTATTCCTATGTTTAATGGATTTAATTAATTCTAAAGAAATCCAAGGTTTAATCCTAGTATAATTTTGTTTAAAAATAAAAGATTTGGTAGAAAAATTTAAGTAATTTTCTAGAACAACCATAAATTCTTGATAAGCAACCTGAGTATCGCTATGACTTGTACAACTTTCCCAGGTCTCTCGAGATAGGTGCCATTTTAATATTTTGTAATCTTTTTTTTTTAATGTGACTTTGTTCCGGCTTAGTAATTAAACAGATTGATGTTTATATCGCCTATAAAAATATCTAAATTATGGATGCGCCAATTTTTTAAGTATTATTCTGTCATTTAAAAATATATCCAAATGTGATTAAGACCCCCTTCATAGCAACAAGTTATGAAAGCATCTACATTGTTTATTTTGGTACATGTTTGAATGCATTTAATTTTAAAGAAATTTATTATGTTTGCTTTATCTGATAATTTATTTTTTATATATACAATTACCCCTTCATTTTTATTAAAGTTAGAATAACTGTAAATCAGTTTAAAATTAGCTAGGTCAAAGAGACTTACCTCATGTTCACCCAAAAGAAAAGTTTCTGACAGTACCAATATATCAAAATTTTCTTGAGCCAATTGATTCAATAAGCACATTTAGTTCATCTAAATTTTTTCTTATACTTTGAACTTTTTTCTGAAACACCTTTAATTTATGATTGCCGCCAGCCAACTCTCTTACCTCCTCAGCCGCCTCTAAATACTGTGTATTAAACTGCTCGCACTATAATATTCGCAAAAAAAAATTAACAAATCAATACTTAATCATGACAAACAAAACCTTTTTGATCGCTTCTTGAGGCGTGCCTTGGTTAATTCTTCTATTACGTAAATTCTTATACCTTTAAGTTTATTTCTATTCTTTAGGACATAATTTTCTTGTTGTAATTAGCAAATTTTAATATTACAGGCCGAGATTTTTCTCCCTTCTCTTCAAATCTTTAGCATTTTACGATATCACCCTTTGTTGTATTAATATTTAACTTTTCGATAAATATTTTTGCCACTTTCTCCCTAATAACCTCATATCTTTGTTCTTTCATACGATAAACGCAAACGTTATTTATTTTTTTGTCTTGGCGAAAACTCCCCACCTGTGCAAAAGTTCTATTCTCAGTCAGGTTTGGTCATAAGTTCTAATTTTTCACCGTTTCTGGCAGAAGTTTTCATTTTTTTTGAAGGGGAAACATCAGAAAGCAACTTATATATAAAAGTTCTATTACATGTTCGTTTAGGTATGTGAAGGATGTTTTCACTATTTAAACTGCTTCTGAAAATGATCTTCAAGAATTTTTAAAACAGCTTAATTCTGTTCATAGGTGCATTAAATTTACCTATGAAAAAGAAAGAATCGTCTATCCTTTTTAGATTTATTGACCAAGAAATCTAATGCAGATTCATTGGAGTTTGAAATTTGTAGAAAGCCTTCAGCAGCTGACAGTGTTATCCCTTTTTCTTCTAACCAAAAATTCGCACCGTTTAATTCACTTTTTCACAGCCTTTTTACGATTGATCTTTTTTCAAATGAATTTCAAAAAGAATTAAAAGCTATTTCAAATTTTCAAAAAACAACGGATATCCTGACAATGTCAATAATTTTATTTATTTTAAATACCTTAATAAATCGTTAAAGAAAAATCTCTTACGTAACTATAATAAAGCCTCCGTATACAGAAGTATTATATATTACGATAAGTTATTCAATCAAGTTACCAAGAGTGATATTCAGGTAATAAATTATGTGATATCGTACTTCTAATAACCTCTGTAAGCACCTGGTTAATACCAAACAGATCAACAGAGCAATACACATCAAGGGTGTCTACAGACTCAAATATTCTCATCCTTAAGTTTGATAGCAATCTTTTTTTAAATCCTTAAATACACACAACCTTCCGACTTTCAGCAAATAAATAATATTCATCTTGAGAAATACTAATAATTCATCCCTCCCCCCTTTTCTGTTTTAACTTACCATTTTATTAATTAATTTCCTTTACAAGTGCCGCAAAATGGGGCGACTTGAAATTATGGAGCGAATTGAATAATTTTTACCTTTTCATAATATAAATATCGCGCCTGCCGTCTAGCGGATCGAATTAGGCGACTATAGTTCAGTTCAGAGATCTATTAGAATCTTTGATGTGCCGCGAATAGTCCGTGTGCCGCTGTTGTTTATATTGTCACTTGACATGCATGTTTAAATCGCAAAATTTTATGTGGAAAGAGTCATAAACTAATATTCATCGTTTAGAATTTAATCATTCCATTAAATAAATAAATGTTTTAAGCATTTTTTTAGGAATTAATACATTTGATTCGTAAAATTTGACTACATGCGCCCCCGTACTATTTTATTAGACCTCTGACCTCAGTCACAGCCACTCAAGCGTAAAAAGTTGCACAGGTCCGGCCTTAAAATTTATTTGTATTTAAAACTTTATTATTAGGGATTTTTGGGTTTAGTTTTATTCGGTTAGAAATTCAGGATAGTTGATAGCAAGATAATATTTAATTTAACTATAAGAGTTAAGTACGTAAAATGAGTTTAACCAAAAATTTTAATCTAATAAGTTTAGTTTTTAGCGCCATCAATGGGCTGTTTATAACAAGTGATGAGAGAGGTGGTAAGAATTACTTATCATATTATAGGCCCATTTATTCTGTGGATTAAGGCATAAAATATTTATTTTTTGACACAAAAGGGTAAAATGTTTTGGTTTGTCTTCAAATTTTATATATTTCATTTTTTTGGGTATTGAGATTTATTTTTACTTGGTTGTGATTATTAATAGGGATTTTGGCTGCCATATTCATTATTGTGAAATTTTACTATTTTTATTTTACGTATTATTATTACATGAAACCCCCATCTCTATATTTAGTACCAACTTCTTTTGATAAAAAGTAATTATGTAGTCAGATTAGTGGAAGTATATTTTTTAAAATAAACTTTTACATTAAAAATCATCTATAATCACTAAATCATTTATAGCTGTCTTTATTTTATGCATGTAAAAGACACAAGTTTTACTTATAAAAAAAACAAACTTTAGATCCTGAATGTAATATTTATTAATTTGTTTGCCTCATATTTAGTTATTGTGCATATTAGGAGAGATTAGATGAAACTTAAAAATTACAAAAATAAATGCTTATACTAAAAACTAAAAATCTTATACAAACACTACATTTTAAGTATACTGGATCCTAAAACTACAGTGAGGATACTAAATACTTTTATAAATTTAACCACTCTTTTGAATCTGGCCCAAAGAGTTAATACAATTTTCTAAATTCTGTTTTTTTGCCTTTGTTCTTTAGCAGTTTCTTCCATTAAGGAAAGAAACAGTTTTTCTGTTGCCACTATGTTGCCACTACTTCATCTCGCACATCAGCATATGGATACTAAAGCATTATATTATGTATACTTTATTGTATCGCTGAAGGACAAACAGGGGCAGTAAGCTGTAAAAAACAAAGTTTTAAACTTGTTTAATTATTAAAAATATGGTTTTTTTACTATGGCAAAAAAGGGACTTTTTTCCAGAGAATGAAGGAAGAAACAGTCTTTATTGTATCGCTGAAGGACAACAGGGGCAGTAAGCTGTAAAGAACAAAACTTTAGACTTGTTTTCTTAATAAAAACAGTGTTTTTCCTACCATAGCAAAAAAGGGTTTTTCCCAGAGAATGGTGGAAGAAGCAGTCCTTATTGTGTCACTGAAGGACGAACAGGGGCAGTAAGCTGTAAAAAATAAAATTTTAAACTTGTTTAATTAATAAAAATATAGTTTTCTTACTATGGCAAAAAAGGGACTTTTTCCCAGAGAATGGATATCATACATCAATCATAAATGTATCATACCATGTTTCGGCTAAATAATATATGGATCTTTCTTCCTCCCAAAATGGTTTAATTTTCTTCAAATATTCTATAAACCACCTGATAATTCCATTACAGCAGCTCTTAAGCTTAAATCCAAGTTTTATCAGATATCTCCGCAAGATTGAGACTGATAAATGTTTGTCCCTTGCCGATAAGGTGTCCTTAACCATCTCTATGGTCAGAACAACCTCATTGTTTTTGTATTTAGAATACACACCTTTCCTTAGCAATTTGGCAATATCCGTGTCAAGTCCCTTTGATTGTCCGGCATCTTTCCTTTTTTTTCTGTCTTTAATCCCTTTTTTTACAGCCATATTGTACTATAGGGTACCCCTGTTAAAAACGCTGTTTTTTGCAAAGCACTACAATCATTTGTGAACTGAGGATCATTCCTTAGATTGTTATAGACATTTAGATAAATTTGTTTGGCGTCTATACTTAAACAATTACATTTTAAAACTGCTTGATTTCCCCTGTAGCTTCTACTTCCCTTGCTTCTTTTTGCTTTCTCAACACTAGAAAATTAACTATCAGAACTATGTAAGTCTAAATCACTGTCCAGATCACTCTTATTGTTTTCATCACAAATGTTATTATCTTTCTTGTGCCCCCCCGGTCTCCATAAGCCCCCATAAACACTTTTCTCTTCATTTGCCCAATTTTCCTGCCTATTATCCCAGGGTCGAAACATTTAAGGTCTTTAGGTATAATACCAAAACAAATCCACAAATAAAAAAACACACTTCCTCACAGTAAAAATCGCAAAAACATTTTCGAAAGCAAAATAAAAAATAGTATAAAACATGGGTTTTTACGTATATTTAAAATGATTTCATAGATAAACAATATAAAATTTTGCCATTTAAACATGTATATCATGCGACAATAAATACGACATAGGCACACGGACTAGTTAGTGCGGCATCTGCGACACATCAAAGATTCTAATAGATCTCTGAACTGGACTTTACTCAGCAGGTTCGAGTATAATTTTGGCGCTTCGACTAAGTGCGTTGTAATTTGTTTCGTATTTCTTGCAAAAATTGGAAAATTATAAATTTATAAATAATGGTTGGTAAGTAGTTGAGCTTTTATAGTTTTAATTTATTTAACTTGATAAAATGCTTGATTATTTTAATAGTTTTATCTTTAGGAACAGACAGAACGTCGGCCATCAAAATGGGGGAAATCTTTTTTTTTAAAGCAGTGCTTTATATAAATCTACATCTGAGTTTTGATTTATAGAGAATTTAAAGAAAATATGATTTAAGTCTATAGTCCCACAGTCACATAAGGGCTTATCTTTCACTTTTTAATTTTGTAGAGATGAGAATTAGTCAGACAATGACCAGCTCGCATTCTAATAACAGTGATAATGTGTCTTCTATCCTTATAATTTAATTTAGAAAACCATTTTTTGTTAGGAAAGATTGACTGTATTTTAGCATAGCTATGCTTTTTTTTGACTAATTACCAAATTCCGTGCTTCTTTAAACCTTATTAAATTTGTTTCTTTTAAAACATTAAGAACATCTTGTATGTCTATAATCATCTTTCTGCGAACGTTTAGACTGGTTCCCATTTTAGCCAGTGTCTCCGCCTCCATATTGCCCGGGATGTTTGCATGGCCCGGAATCCATGCCAGTCGAATTTGATGTCCGTTTTTGTTAGCCATATCTATAAGGTGCCTTGTAGTTAGAATTCATTGTTCTGTTTTGGCCAAAAAAAGGTTACCACTAAGCTTGGATATAGCACTTTTCGAATCGGAAAAAACAATAGCGTTATTCATATTTTTTTAAATTATAGTTTTAACAGCTTCGTGTCCTGCGGTTACTTCTGCTTTGTAAATACTTAGAAAGTCAGGTAGCCTGGATGAAAATTTATAATCTAATTCTGGGATAAAAATTTCATAGCCCACATTGTTACCTTTTTTTTGGCAGCATCAGGAAACACAAAAACACATTGATTTCTCAAGACTATGAATTCTGCTACAAACCTTTATTTTATCATCATATCTGCTTTTTCCAGATTAAGTTTTTTAATTTTAAGAGGATCATTAAATTTAAAGTATCAAAAGGAAATTCATAGCACTGATAAACAAAACCTCTATAGAGCGACTAAATGTGAGGCCTAAATTATTGATATGCGAGTACTAAATATGGGATACATCTGTCATACCAGAATTCTGGGCTAAGTATGATTTTCACACGTATATTATACAATAATTGAGTAATAGGATGATTGGTATTCATTAAAAATTTAAAGACCATTTAAGGGCAAGAAGTTTTCTTGTATAATCCAAATCAACCACCGCTGCTTCCGCTAGTAATGCAGCGCTTGGTGTAGACCTCATGCACCCGAAACAGATGCGTAATCCCTCAAAAAATACTTTATCCAATTTATTAAGTGCTTTAGCACTACATGGTTTTAGATAGATTGAACAAAAATCCAATTGAGACCTAAACGCAAAAAATGCTGTTAATAAAGTGTTTGGATCAGTTCCCTACCTAATTCTACATAAAGCCCTAAGAACATTTAATTTAAAATTTGCACAATTAACAGAATTTTAATTTTCATATAGGGTGATACCTCGGTATTTAGCTTACCTTCTAAAGGGAATGGTTGTATTGTTCCTTACAATAGGTGGGAATATCTTTCCTACCTTTGGTAAACCCAATTGCCTCACATTTATCAATTAAAATAGCTATAGTTTATTCACTTTAAGAAAATCTTTTTTTTTTAATGAAAAGTTAATCCTGTTCACCAATGTATCGACAGAGCTTCCTTTAACAAAGAGTGCAAGATCATCCACATATCCTATTAGAATAACATCCCCCAGGTCCAACTGAAAAATGTCAGAAATGTATAAGTTAAACAACATTGTACTTAAAGGTGAACCCTGCGAGAGTCCTTGTGTAGCCAAGACCGGACCCAAAAAAGATCTATTACTCCTACTGTATAACAGTCTATTTTTTAATAAGTTAAAGATTACCATATGCTGATTTAATGTCTAGAAAGACCGTAATAACGGACTGGATGATTTAACAGACTCAAAAATTAGCGAAGTAAAAAAGGCAGTGTTGTCATAAATACTTCTACCGTTTCGAAATCTTAGCTGATTATTTGAAAATCTAAGTGTATTTTCTATTTGCCAATCTAATCGATTTTTAATCATGATCTCTAAAATTTTAGCACCACATGATGACAAAACAATAGGTCTGTAATTTTACTACAATAACGGATCTTTATTAGGCTTCAACAAACACACTATATTGAATGTTTTCCATGCAAAAGGAATTTTCTCTTCCTCCATAAAAATTTTATTATATATGTTTAGTAGAACTATTTTAGCTTTAGTAGGTAAGTATTTAAACATAAAAATATGATGTATCATCCATACTTGGAGAAGATTTTTTTTTAATTTAATGCATTATTTAGAACATTCATACTAAACAGATGAACATTTTAATTTTCATTTAGGGGTAAGGTCAAAAAATTTGGGTCAATATTTATGACAGACACTTCTTATAATTGATAATTTTAGATCATTACATATTGTCTGATTAAATCTATGTTTTGAGTTAATATTGAACCTTTATTTTTTTGCCATACATAGTTTATGTTTGAATTTCGATTTAGGTATTCACAAAATGTTATAAATTTTTCTTTTTTCCTATTCTTTTTTTTGCTAAAATAAAGTTTTTGACGATTGTGGGATGTTCATTAAATTTTTTATAGCTATTTTCCTATCTTTTGTCCATAGTGAGTACTCCCAGAGATATAATCTTTCCACAATGCGACAGAGCTAATATTATTTAAAATTTTATTATAGTTTAAATTATATTGAGAATCAGATATATTAATCAAAATCTTATCGAGGTAAGCTCCCCAGTCAGCTTTTTAAAATTTTTAATTTTATATAAACTGATAAAATTGTTATCCGATTTATTGCTATATATGTGTTTAAAGGAAATACGTGTGGGAAAATGGTTACTGTTACCACAATCTTGAATTGTAAACCACGCGGCCTTTACAACCAGGGCTCTACTCAAAATTGATAGATCTACAGCACCAGAAACATTACACAATTGAAGTAAAGTTGGAGAGCCATCATTCATAATAATTAACTCATTGTTAAAAATAAAGTCATTGATTAATTTACCCGCCTTATTGGGAGTTGAACTATCCCATGGGTGATGTGGATTTATATCACCCATAATAATTAAATTTTTTGAATTAAGTGATTATCTAGTAAATTATTGCCCTTTTGGGGTCTTGAATTAGGATAAACTAGATTTCCACTATGAACTTTTTGGTCATAGCATTTGTGAATAATTCTTTTTTTCTTAGCATTTTCAGATAATGCTCGTTGATAAGATCTTTTAATGGTGTCACTTTTAAACTGCTGTGCACGTCTTAAGAAGGGTGGAGCGCCATCTTGTTACCAAATCATTAAATTGCGCTCTAAAATAGGCACGTCTTCTAATAGCTCACACAGTGAACTTTGACGAACATTTAAATACCGCTCTGAAGTTAATGTACCTTCATAAATATACGGTCCAATAAAATGTCACCGGCACATATTAAATACACATGCCTACATTATAGTTTAAAAACGCGTTTCCATTATCCATTGGGGATTGTTTTCAGACGAATAATTTGCATTATGTATTAACTATCCCATGATTATGGATATATGGATATTATCTACTTTAACAGTTCAACAGATTTGTAACAAAACTTTGAGACTGTCATGAATTTAAACCCGAAGGGATGCAATAAACTCTAACCTTCGTTAGTAATTAGTAGGGCAAAGTCCTTATACTAGGTCGATTTTAAAAAGGCGATGTTGGTGTTGTCGACGAATTCGCTGAATGGTACTTCTTGTAATAATACATTCTCTTGTGATAGTACGACTGGAAACATGTGGATTTGCTGCATCATAAGCCAACACAGATATAATATTATGACTTATATGAGAGTGTAGGACGATTAGGGAAACGTTCTCGATAAACCATACTTTAGGAAATTTTTTTTTACACTTTTCGTAAACAAGAAGCATATCGACATATTCATTTGGAGTAAAAAGTTGCGGCATCATGCAAGACAATAGCAAAACTAAATAGCGGAAAGATGGGACTAAAATGTGTATGACCTATACAAAAAGACAACTAAACTGAATATTAAAAATAACAGAATACCAAAACAGATATTGCCAATTTAAAGAATGCATGTATTCGGCTATAAAATTTTTTTATAGCATTTAAAAATACCTTATACCTAAATATTTTGTACTGAAGACCAAGTTAAATTATTTGTTTAAAGATTAAAAAATACGCTAGTAATTTTTAACTAGTTTCAATAATGTTTGGAGTGTTATTGGCAAATACTCTGTTATTTTAATGTATTTCTCTGAATAAAAAATACTTTATAGAGTCTGATAATTATGAAACTCATCGAAATGCATTACTCTTGCCTAAAAGATTGGCATTTTCATTTGTAGAAAAAAGTCTTCCCGCACTCCATAACCTGCTTGTTGTTAAGAATGGAAAACTCAAAAAATATTAGTAACGTTTATTTTGTGGGAACATCTAAAAAGAGATTCCGTTGAATCCGTTGACCAGTGAATCCGGCAGTCGACCTAATGCTCGGTTCAGGTGCAGCTAGTAATTTAGTCAGGTGAGTTAAGCCCTCCCCATTTGATTTTTTTTCAAAATGCTAGCGCAGAGACCTTATATCTAGCGCACTCCTTTTAAAAGCTAGCGCATTATTTAAACTTGAAATCTAAGTACTTTGAAATATTATATCCAGTAGTATACCGAAGATTTTAGTGAAATTGGTGAAAAGGGGGCATTTAAAACTGCCACTGTGATTTTTCCACAGAAATTTAAATCGCATGGCATAATTTTGGTAGCAGAATTAAAAAGTAGATAAAATTTACTACTTGTAGAAAAAACCTGAAAACCGCAGTCGGCTATGTTTTTTACTATGAAGCTTTTAAAGTTTAGATTCGCGAGACAAATTCGATGAAATGCTGCTGAAAAAGTAATTTTTTTTCAATATAATCACAATGATCCTACAATGAAAGCACTAGATAACTTTATCAAGCTGCAACTCTAAATATTTAATACATATCGCTAACTCAATATTCTCATTGCCGATCACCAATTGCGGGTAAATAGAAATTTGTAAATATAACTTGTTCTCTGACAATAAATTATTTATTTTATCAATTGCTTTACTGATGCAAAATCATTACTAGCCAGAAAGGTGTCATCAGCAAAAAGATTTATAAACTCACAGTGCACAAACAGATCAAAATCGTTCTACAATATAAATACCAAGAGACTTATTATCCTTTCCATGTTAGATACTTGTATATCAAATTTCGCTTTCTATCTTCTATTACTAAGGTAGTTCACAAGCCACTC
The DNA here is from genome assembly GCF_022605725.1 of Anthonomus grandis grandis. Lineage (NCBI taxonomy): Eukaryota > Metazoa > Arthropoda > Insecta > Coleoptera > Curculionidae > Anthonomus > Anthonomus grandis. The sequence continues at coordinate 3,911,409 of NC_065567.1, read as the reverse complement.
TTGCACATTGCCAACGATACCCACGATTCTTTATTTTAGCAATAAAATCCCTCTGTCTTTAGTCGTAAATTCTCCCTAAAAAGGTCTCCAAGTCCAAGAACACACTCGCCAGAAACATTGTTATCAAGATCATTTTTAATTTTACAAAGATAGCTGACGGGCAGATTCATATGAATAGCCCCGGCGAAAGCCAGATTAACCATTGGCATACTATAATACTTACACTATCGGACAAAAGTAGAGAAACTTTTTAAATTTGCGTTTTATTTGAATACTTCAAAACTAATGCAGTTCTACACATAATGAAAATCAACAATAATTGTTAAGACTTAATTTGTATAAAGTAAAATAAATTGTAGAAGAAAATCCTAAGATTTAATTTAATTAAACAAAATATTTATGAGACAAAAGTAGAGAAACTAAATTTTATTCCAAAAGTACAAGTTATTTCTTATTTCTATCTTAGAAAAATTAATAGTAAGTAGAGTATCCCTTATTGGCAATCACCTCGCGGCATCGATTTGGCATGGATTCCAACAGTTTCATAATGGTTTCCTCTCCAATAGAATTCCAGGAATCTTGTAAAACTTTTATAAGATCATTTTTATTACTGATCTGATGTTGCCTTACACGCCGGTCTAGTTCCTCCCAGAGGTTTTCAATCGGGTTAAGATCGGGACTTTGCGCAGGAAAGTCCATAACCCTAATATTTTCCGATAAAAACCAATCTTTGACAACCTTTGATTTATGTTTGGGGTCGTTATCTTGTAGGAATATTCAAGTCAAAGGTAAATTATCCTCAGCAAAGGGTAGCATTACATTTTGTAGGATGTCTAAATACACAAATCGATCCATGATACCCTCAATGATGTGTAATGGTCCTGTACCGAACCCAGAGAAGCAACCCCATACCATGCAGGAGCCACCACCATGCTTTACCGTAGGCTGTGTATATCTTGGATCGAATCTTTTGCCTTGTGGTCGATGTACCCATGAGATTCCATCGGACCCAAACAAATTGAACTTACTTTCATCAGTAAAAAGAACTTTTTTCCAGTCGTTGGTTGTCCAATGCAAATATTTTTGTGCAAAGTTGAGTCGGGCCTTCTGATTCTTCTTGCTAATAAACGGCTTTTTAGCGGCTCTTCTACTAAATAATCCTCCTTCCCTCAGTCGTCTTTGTATGGTCTTAGAACTAACATTAACACCAGGTAATTCCCTTAAAATTTTATTTGCTGATTTGTGAGGATCAGACTGGGCAATTCTTTTTATCATCATTTCCATGTGTTTGGTTGTTTTTCTTGGGCGGCCACTTTTTTTAATGCTTTTTGTTGAATTTCGTGTTTTAAAATTAGAAATTGTCTTGCTAACAACGGACTTATGCAAATTAAGCGTTTTACTAATGTCCACTTGTCGTATACCACTCTTGTGTGCATCAACTATTTTTCTACGAAGGTCTTCAGACAAATATCTTCCGCGAGGCATGTTGATTAAAAAAACTATGCAAAACTATCAACAGAACTCACGTAAAGCGAACTAAATACTAAATTTGGACGATTGATATTTAGGTTTCTCTACTTATGTCCATCCAAAAATATTTGAATTCTTTTATTGTAAATAAACAACTGATAAGAGGCATGTAAAATGCGGTAAAAAAACGCAGTTGTTGAGAACTACAATATTTGTAGTAAATATTTAATTTAAATACATGGTTTCCGTAAATCAAAGAATTTTTAGAAGTTTCTCTACTTTTGTCCGATAGTGTATATTTACTGTAATATGATGCAGAACTCGATTATACACTGCTATTCCTAATACTTTTACAATAGGAAGTAATCTGTTTATAGGGTGGTATTCACTTGAATATACAGTATTATCTTTTGATATGGAGATAATTGTACTACATAATGTACTACAGTGAATTAAAAATAATATGATCAATGGCGTCAAATACTTTAGCATTTTTGCATTCAGAAATAAAACACTTATTATCTGGTGTATTTATTATTTTTCGAGCATCAGACATATTTAACAATTTAAAATTCGCAATCTCAAAATATTTAAGTTTTGATGTTGGTCCACTCCTGTATACCTTGTATGTCTTTATCAATTTTTTCTATATTATCTATAAAATATGGATTATTTGGTATAAAGCATTTATAAAACAATCTTATAGAACTATGTTGTGCTAAGCAAATTTTGTTAATTAGTTGCTTTATAACTGTTTTAAAACATATCTATGAAACAAATATTAATTCATTTTATACAGGTTTTGTAGTAAGCTATAATAGCTAAACAAAGGCTTTATTATATATTTAGGATTAAACTTATTTATTTGAATCCTTTTTAGTTAGTTAATTTTTTCCAGTCCGAATCAATAAACAAATTACTCTCAAATTATTCTATTGCGACTTTAGAGCTAAGATTAAAATGTTATTCATATACTATTTATAAAAGTTTTATAAAAAAAATATATTTTTTATATTAGTGTGTCTTATAAAATTAAATACATTTATGTAATGTCCCCATTTTTAATTACATTTATTTAGGTTTATTTCCGCCATGTTGGATTCGAACTAAATTAAATGCATATGCAATTTTAAGAAAAACATACTTTAATTACGATTCGGTTTCTGATATTTCTAATTTATTTATGTATATAGTATAAATGTTGGGCAAAATAGCCATTTTTTTAATCTTAATTTTAAGAAATTAATTTTAATCCTTTCATCCAAAATCTTTAATATTCCTAAAGGCGAGATGCGAATATGCATCTATATCAGTCAAATTCTCTCATCAACAACCCATCTTCGATGACTAGTGAGTCCTACTGCGCCCATAGTGCCTTAAGTGCCAACTCCAGTGACTCCATCTAGGTCTTGGTCGGCCGTTTTTCCTCTCCTGAAGAATTGCTCATATATCCTGGGCTTCACGTTGGTCTTTTATTAACTCAGCAGTACTCTATCCTTCACTAACCGCAAATTTAAGACTTCTCATATACCAAGCCTTCCAGTTCTTCTATTTTGGCACAATGTTTGCATTATGGCTGGCAAGGTCCTCTGGATAAAACATCTGCGTTATTATGCAGTTTACCTGACCGATGTTTAATGTTTAAGTTGTACTGTTGCAACTTCTCTAACCATTTTGCGAGTTGTCCTTCTGGTAGTATCATCCGCAACAACCATTTTAGGGTTATATGGTCTTTCCTAATTATAAACTCTTGTCCATATAGGCATTTGTAGAAATAGTCTTCAGCTCTGACAATAGCTAGAAGCTCTCTCCTCGCGACGCAGTAGTTTCTTTCTGGCTTTGACAGCACTCTGCTAAAATACTCCATGAAGTTCCTAGCCATGTGATAGCACAGCTTCAATACCAATATTGCTTGAATCTGTAACCAAAATAGACTTTTCGTGTTGTTGAAGGTATCCTAAATCTACTCTGTAGTCCATTGAAAACTGGATTTATGTTCTGTCAACATATGCAAAGCGCGAGCAATATTGGCAAATCCTGCGAAAAACCTTCAGTAGTAAACTTCTTAACTCATGTTTATTCTGAGGTCGCGGCTAGTCCAGTTCAATTTTTTTTCGGTTCAGTTTGTATTCCTTCTCACAATAGGGTAGTCTAGATTTTGTTAAAAACTGTCTTTAGGTTTTCTAGGAGTTCATCAAAAGTTTTTCTCATAGCGAGAACATCGTCATGGTAAACAAGGCATGTCTTCCATGTAAGTCCTCGTAGTACAAATTCCATGAACCTCTCATATGTAGCGGGAGCATTACACAAATTGTATAGCATTGAAGTTTTCTCCCTGTCTTCTTCCTAAATGCCCACTTGCTAATATCCACCTTTAAGATTCAATGTTGGAAACCAGCTTGAACCGGAAAGAGTCATCATTTTTCAAAGCGTATCATCAAGTCTATGAAGTGAGTAACTATCTTTCGTTGTGGTGACGTTATTAAGTTTTCTATACGGAACCTAGTTGAACCATCCGTTTTCGTCACTGAGACGACTGGGGAAAAGTACGTACTGTTTGACTCCTCGATAATCTCCTCCTTAAGCATGTTGTTTATAAAGGACTCTACCTCCTGATGTTTGGTAACAGGTAGTCTTCTACGTGGCTGACGGGTTGATTGAGCATTTCCAGAATTTATTTTATGCTTAACTACTCTATTTCTTCCAGTTTTACCATAAGGTTGTTCAAAGATCTAGCCATGGTCGGTGATGAACTGTTTGGTCTTTATTGGCTCGGAGAAAGATGTTTCCAATCCTTAACGAAGCTGTCCTGATTCGTGTCGAGTCTCTTAGTTAAAAAAATTGAGCAACCTTCTTCACATTTGGACACAGATCTTAGTGGTTGGTATAAAGCCACCAAGTCACCCTTGCTTATCTTAAGGCTATTAAGAGGAGTAGTAGGATTACTTAAAGGAGAGGATGTTGTCAATCTTTATGGGCATGTTACCGTCTGATGTTACCAGTGACGTTGCAACAAGGTATTTGGGCAAAGTCATTCTCTTGTCCTTACGACATCAATCCAGTGCGACTTCCAGAATTTGGTACTAGACAAAATAAATTCTTCTTAATCGAATCTAAGAATATTTAGCCTATTGTGAAATAAGTATCCGTACTGTCTAATAAGATCCATTCCCAAAATAAAGTTATTTTGTATATCAGTCACCGATTTCCTGTGACTTAAAGTGAGACTTCCTAGTCGGTTATGGACTTTCATCTCCCCAAAAACGTTCGCCGAGCATCCAATAACCGTGCACAGCATCAATTTCCGAAATAATATTAATAATAAACGACTTTTTATTAAACTCGGCGAAGGACAGCCAAAGCTGTTTGCTTAACCGAGCATACAGAATTCAGCAATATATAATATTATAAATTACATGGTATAAACAGTCCAAGTAAGTTAGTAATAACAATTATGATAATGAGAAATTCACAAAATTCAATCCAAATATATTTAAAAGTCACAACCCTGGTATAGAACTATATTTACTCAGCATAAACCCTTTTATGTTTTTCTTAAAACTTGACAAACTACAATTTTGTATGAAGAAAGCATGCGAAGTGTACTGTCTTTCTATCCTGCATATATAACCACTTTAGTGCAGGTTACTTGTATCTGACGTGATCACGGGCCCTAAAATTGTAAATAAACGTATACATGCATTCTGCAAACGTTGTAATATATTTTTTTAATGTTACATCTAGGCCTGGGCCATACACAAAATTACAATAAGCAGTATGAGAGAGAACCATAGTGGCGAAGCGTACGAGTAGACAAGGTAGACACTGTCTACCCAAAATTATCCAGTTATTTGTCATTAATTTATCACGTAATTATTTCATGTAATTGTTGAATTAAAATTTTAAAAAATTAACACAGAACGTTGTCGCTATCCTCACTATTATTATATAGTATCTAAACATTATTAATCCGAAGGCGCGCTCCGCCTACCGCACCGATTAAGATAAAAATACAGGGCTGACACCCAATTAATGTATAGGAGCCCCAGGAAGACACATTTATATTTGTCTTCCAAAATTTGGAGTATCTAATCGAACCAAATACGCATCAAGCAGGCTACCTACAGAGGTCCGGCCGCATCAGTATTTAGCATATTACATATGCAAAATTTACTCGCGGGAAAGACATTCGAGCTTTTGTCTATCGAAGTCGACCCGCTATTTTATTATGCTGTTGAGGGTTATTGTTTATGGACACGCAAGATCTGGTCGGCCGCAATACATCTTCAGTTTTGGTTTGTTTTGATGAATCTGCATTTGGCATTTGGTGGGGGCGCGTGCTATAGTAATTTAATAATTAGTATTTTTATTTTTGGGTGTATAGAAAAGGTTTTTTTAGTGGATATTTTAGTGGTTATTAATGAACGACTGTTCGATATTGGCAATTGTATTTTAGTTGTGTTTTTTTGTAAGTAGTATTTATTTTTATCTATCTATTTTTTTATGCTAGTAGTAATTATTTTTTTCTTTTTTATATCACTACATAATTTTTCTCTTTAAGTTAATATTTCATGCGCTTTCACTGTCTATTTCATTAAAGTGAATAATATTGAATACATTTTTTTCTAATTAACGATTTTTATTGTTTGTCTACCCGAAAAAAAAGTTGACGCTTCGCCACTGGAGAACCAATGTTTTGCACAAAACCTTTCTCAGCGGAGTTCTAGTATATCTTTACTTTTTTACAGATTCCGCAATGCCATATACCTTTTGAGGACCCTTTGAAGGGCCCTTGCCAATTGGCTGCGAAATCGTAACTTAGAATCAATTATAATGCCGAGATTCTTACATTCTCTCACGATCGGGATTGAAAGGAACGAAAGAAAAAATCCCAAAGAACCCCAATTAGCGCACAGAAGCTTGTGATCTATCGTGTCAAAAGCCTTGCTGTAATCAAGCAGAACCAGTGCTGTAGTATTACCTTTATCAGCTGCTTCATATATGCCGTCTCGGACGCGCAATAAAATAGATGTTGTACTATAGCCTTTACGAAAGCCTAATTGATTAGGACTAAGGAGAGAGTAGTGCTTTATATAAGTAGTCACTTGGGCGTAAATTAGTTTTTTCCAGGATCTTAGAGCACACACATAACAAACTTATAGGTCGTAAGTCAGACAACGTTACTAGTTTATTATTTTTGGGCAAAGGAAGAACCACAGATGATTTCTACACATCAGGAAATTGGCCACACAGAAGGCATTCATTAAAAAGATGTGTAAGAAAACGGACTATAACCAGGCAGTAGAGTTTAATCATTTGGATCGTTATACTATCAGACCCACAGGCATTTGATTTAATAGTAGATAATGCATTTAATACATCAATTTCTAAACACTGCGTAAACTGAAAACTGCTTGTCGGATGTACCTGTTTATATTTATTTAAACAAACGTCAGTGATATCTATCTCTAAAGCATCAACTGATTCTATAAAAAAAATGTTTTTATCTTCGGGATTCCTTAAATGATTTGGTATTGTTATATTCTGTTTTTGTTTCCCATAAATATTAGTATCAATATATAATAATCATATAACAATAGATAATAATCATCTAGAGCTTTCCATGTATCTTTACTACTATTATTTCGCGCTACAAATTATAAATAGGCCTTTTTCTCTTTTCGATCAGCATTTGTAAAATAGTTCCTGATTTCTTTATAAGCTTGCCAATCCTCTAGTTTTTTTTTTCACTTATATTTAGATAATATTTTATTTCGCTCCCTTTTCATAATTTTTATTACATCCGTAAGCCATTGTGCTTTTGGTTTTATCACACATACCTTTTGAATAGGTGCGTGACAATTAAATAACGCCAATATTTTGTTTGTCATAAACTGTGCTTTTTCATTTATACAAGCTAGACCAAAAATCTGTCCCCAGCCAGTTTTTATCAAGTCAGAGTTAAACGCCTCAAAATCAAAGTATTTAAAGTTCCTAAATACAACAAATTTAGGCTTCCTGCTTAGGTATTCTACATAAGAGTTCACACGATATAAGCTGGTGATCTGTTAACTCATGCATATAATGATTTATTACATTATTAACATTAGACAGAATAAAATAATCCAGCAAAGTACAATTAGTTTTAGAGAGTCACGTTGGAGCTTTTACGACTTGCTATAAAGAAAAGGAATTAAAAAAGATATTAAGAGTAATAGTAGAACTATTACGAGCCAAAAAATGACGACGACGTTCATATCACCCATACACACTAACTTATCACACAGAGGAACAACTGCAGCAATTTTTTTTCGTATTTTTTTTATCCCTGCCATTCTGACCATCACCCAAAATTGCTCAAAGCTTTCTACAGATACAGTATCAGCGCCCACATTGCTAGAGAAAGCAACGATAAAAATATCGATATTCTTCAACGATATTTAATTCTTCGATATATCGATATAATATTTTCGATATTTGTTGTTTGTAGGAAATGTAAAAAAAAAATAAAAACCTTTTTATAGATGAAGGCGTGGAGCTGCCTCGTGCCGTGCGCGTGCGTGTCCTGTACGCCTATGCCTATTCCTGCCAAGGGGGAGTAAGTGAGTGAAACGAAGAACGGGGAATCCCAGAAATATTTCTATTTGAAAAGTAATTTTCGTTTGCATAAATTGGATGATATTAAGGATAAGGATAATTTAGAACTTCAGGTACGTTGAGCTATTTGTGTTGATTTATTCCAAAGTAAATATTTAATAAAATGTGCAATGGTAAATAATAAAATATTTACTTATTAAAAATGTTTTAAAATGGCTATAGGCTATAGGTACAAGCTAGTAGCTATAAGTACATTTAAAAATATATCGTTTTAATTATTCATAATGTAGAATATTGAATATTATAATGTTATACTGTTTTATAGCGTCCTACACGCCAGTCAGCAATCCCTTGTAAAAGTAAACTATACAGAACCTTCTTGTAGTAAGGAGATTGAACCTACCAGTGAGGATGTTACAGAGTGTGAAAGTGATAGTATTGTTACCGCAGACAATGAGTCGACTACATCGTCTACATCAAAATTTTCATCGTTTGTAAGTCAAGGTTAATACAAATATATGATTATATTTTAAACAATTAAAATGTTGTAGGAAATCCAAGATTCAGCTTGCTCAAGCAATCAATCAAAGAGGAGGTGTTTGGAACAACCCACAATTTCCACATCTTTTTCATCAATAAAAAGTTTTAATGGTAAGTAACTTTAAATATATAGTATTTCAAAATTTAATCAGGGCTTATTTTATGGCTATTTTGTAGTGAACTTGTTGTTAAGAAAAGAAAATTTAATTTTGAGTTTTTAAAAAGTGAGGGGTCTATGTCGTGTATAGTGTCAGCACTACCACCACTAACTTTTTAAAAACTCAAGCTACACATTTTTTCTCTTCACAACAAATTCACTACAAAATAGCTACAAGTTATGCACCAAAGAATTTTTGAAAAGCTTTAAGTGGTAGTCCTAACTTAATGGAGGTGTATTTTTTAATGTTTTCAAAAATTGAAATAAATAACGAAGGAAAATACCTTTTTTAAACATGAGAAGTTTTCTTGGAGTGACAGTACACTTTCTAAAGGGCACTGAACTATTATCAATTGCAGTAGAGACGCTGGAACTGTACGAAGCTCATACTTCGCAATACATTTCTAGTGTCCTAATTGATCTCATGGCGAATTGGCACATTGATCAGGAAAAAGTTGTGGCCATCGTCACAGATAATGATGCCAAAATGCTTAAAGCAGTACAGCTTATATTTGGTAACAACAAACACATAAGCTGTTTTGCTCATACGTTAAATTTAGCGGTGGAAAGCAGCACAAAATCATGCGGACTCGAAGAAGTTATATCAGAATTTCGAAGTACTATTTTTTAAGCGCAGTACCAAAGCAAGTGATGAGCTACGTCAAACACAGAAAGAAAGAGGCAAAAAACCTGGCGAAATGCATAAGCTTATTCTCGACGTGAAAACAAGATGGAATAGCATATAATGGTCAATAGGTTTTTAGTCTGCTAACTACTGTCTTTGGTTAACGAGATTTTATTGAATAAAGCCGCCTCCCCTCCTATGCTATCCGCTATCTCCTATGCTAAGTAGTTGAACAGTAGAAGCCTCTGGTCAAACATATATAACTTTAGGCAAAATAATTCCTGTGGTAAATTGCCTCAAGAAGAGTTTTCATAAAACTGTCATTTGTAGTGACACAGCAAAGAAATTAAAAACTGCATTAGATACAGAAATAGAAAAACGCTTCGGAAAAATTTAAAATTTTCACTTATTGTCCTTCAGTACGATCTTAGACCGTAGTTCTAAATCTATTCACCACTCTGATCTTCCAGCATTAGGCAAGACAACTATGTATTTGTCCCGAGTAATCGAAGACCAAATTAGAAATCAAAACTCCATTCTAAAAGAAGATGTTGACGATAACCAAATCAGTGATGAAAATTTAGAAGGATGGATATATGGGGGATCCATAACGAGTTAGCGAACAAGAAAAACAAAATAATTGAAAGGGAATGCTCAAAGCTGTCTCTATATTTAAGCAATCCAGTTGCCAACTTAAAAGATCTTTTGGAAACCTGGGAAAATATGAAAAATATGTTTCCTAATTTATATATATTAGCCCGCAAATACCTATCTGAACGGCTTTTTTTGAAAGCTGGTTTTACCGTCACCCAACAAAGAAATAGGCTACTAGGTGATGCATTGTCTCGATTAATATTTTTAGGCTCTTTGCCAGAATATTATTGGGCCTAATTGATGCGTATATTAATATTTTTTCCATACTTTTCATGTTTTTTATATTAAGATTTTTTGCATTAAGTTTAATTTGTTATTTAAAGTTTAATGCCTATGTACATTTGCAAAGTCTTTAAAAATAAAATAAAAAACAGAAGTATTAATCCTGTGTTTATTATTACATTTAATATACAATTATCTCTTATGAAGAAAAATTTTATTTTTAATTAGACATGCCCGTAAGGTATATGAAGAAGGCAGAATACTTTTGGCAACAATGTCGCACGGGTAATTTATATGCGACTAACTAACAAACAGTCCAAAGTCCAATATGCCGTGCTAAATCTCGGTAGTTTACAGGTTATTCATAAAAAACCTTACCAAACCAGAAATAGCTTACCAGTTACAGGTTCTTTTACAAGAAGGCATCACTCTAAGTCCAATATGCGATAATAATAACGGTTATTTGCTTAAAAAAAAAACGGTTTTGAGCAGGACCGCATTAAACAAACAAACACACAGCTAGGCGCGTCGTTGCCGGACGGTATATTTTAGATAAGGCATCATTAGTCCACATACTACTATACTTGATCTTGTAGAGACACTGCTGCTCCCGTGTCAACCGTAAATTCGTTACCTTTCCCTTCGAGGGTCAGGATTTCGGCAGATTTTCCCAGGCTTCTGATGAAGATAATTCCGGCGCCTTTATCTTCACAAGCCAACACCCGCCCCATAGTGCTGACTGTATTTAGTTTTTCTGATGGTTCGAGAGGTTCCGCGATCTCAACTAACAGTCAAATCATCAGACAGTTTCCTTATTTTACTCAAGACAAACTCTTTATTTTACTCGACACGTGTTTCGCCAACGATGTTAGCATCCCCGGAAGAAGATTAAAACTGCACTTTTAAGATGCTTACATCCTTAGCGAAATACGTGTCGAGAGTAAAATAAAGCGTTTTGGTTAGTGGTAAAACTGTCTTATAATTTGACTACCATTTGACTTATTTTATTATATCTAAGATGTTGGAGTACGCAGAGCTTAGTTTTTCTTATATCAGTTTTTTTGTTGACAAAATTGGTGTTTTAATATGTATTATTTCTTTTAATTATCTCGATGTTTATAGCGTGAAATTAGAACGTGAGAAAAAAATGGGATTAATGACGTGTGATATTAGAGGGTTTCCGTTTTTGTATTTAGTTTTGAAAAGTACTTTGTTTTGATTGTGTTAAAACATTCTTGTGTTATTGTAAGCTGCTTGTTGTCTAAGATTCTGTACTTTTCAATTGTCCTTTTTAGTTGTTCTGATGAATTTATTCATTGTTCTCGGCATTTTGGTTTCTCACAAAAAATTACCACGAAAATTTAAAATTTAATTTTCCTGATGCCCTTTAACTTCTGTCCTTCTAATATTTTGTATTGCAAATTGCCCTTTTTTTATGACTTTTCTGACACCAATTGTTATTTAAATAGCCCGATTTTCGTCTCTGTTTGTTGTATGCCGACGGATAATGCTCCTAAAATGAAAAATTAAGTAAATATTCATACAGTTTCTATATTAAAAAATGGACAAGTGATAAAGTTTCGTAAATAATATTGTAACTTTTTTTTGTTTCTAAGCTACAAAAATGTCTGTCTAAAATACTTGATCAAATGTTAAACAATAAGTAATTAATTATTATAAACAACATAACTTTATAAATCATTCAATTTTCACAAAATAATAAATAATAGCAAACTTTAGATAGGTTCACTAATATATATGGTAATTTAAATAAAGTTACTTATGAAGAAGATATTAATTAATTTACCTGGAACTTTTGCAAGTACTGGATTTGTGTTGCCTTCCATGATTTCCAACAAAATCTTTTCCCAATCCTGCAGCACAATTTTCTTATTTCCAGTCCTGTTTATGTCAGTCTTTTTCTTGAGTCTGGATTTCATATTATTAATTTTTTTGTACATTTGACTTGTCGTTATTTGTGACCCGAAATTCAGCTTCCACTGTTTGTTAATCAGTTCTATTGCTTGGCTTTTTGACTTTCGGACAGCTGGTGTTTGTGACTTGGATAAAAGTATGGGAACATCACGTAGCATGTTTACAAATCCCATTTGGGATTCGCAGACTTCAGTTTCTTCTTCACTTTCACTCATTGCACACTGATACTTGAATTTATACTAATACACGAATATGCGAAACGCGGCACTTGTTTATTTGGTGTTTTTTCAGGTGCAGACTTGTTTGGAAATATCGAGTATCTACTTTATGTATTCGGAGCACATACTCCTCTCAGCGAATTATTTTTATTCATATAAAACGGAGAACAAACCAGCACTTCATGCTCATGCTCATGAGTACATACTTGGAGTTTCAACTCAAGTGTTATTCATAACAGCCAATGAAAAGCAGTTGCTTTAGAAATATATTCCTCAGGCTCTGGTTCGTTATCTTTAAAGATGTGCTGAGATAATATGTTAATTTTTTTGGATATGGGTTTATAACTTTCGGGCGATTGTGTCAAGTCTAGCGGCAGTCTCAATGTCGGAATCGGTTCTGGGCAATAGTTTTCAACTTTTTCTTCTTTTAATGTAGTAGGCTACATAGCATGAGTAGGTACTTATTATGTTTATTTTTGCAAAAATACCTTTTCATTTTTGTCATGTCATACCACAGAGCTGATGGGAATAAGTTCATATTAAAGATAATACAATACAAGTTATCTCGGCAAAGATCGTGCAGTGAATGCGTAATTCACTGTCTTTATATATTTTAAGGTGCGAGAACGGAACAAAAACTTTAACAGATAGAAAAAAAGTTAATTGAGAAAATTATTAACTATGCATCACATTCAAATAAGCATGCATATCAAATAAGCTCCATTTCAGTGAGAAAAAGCTATATATATTTTTAAAAGGAGGAAGATATTAACTACTTGTCGATATGGCTGAGCGAAATTGGTAAAAAACTATTTAAACCAGTAACAATCCAAAGAAAAATTTAGCTAATGATAGCTTATATTTAGAAAATGCCAAACATCAGAATTCAAAATGTAACAATGGTTTTTATGTGAGAAATTGTTTTAAAAATATTTTCACAAATTCTAAAAATAATTAAAGGTAGTATTAGAAAAAGGACCTTTATTAGAGCTTAATTATTTTATAAAATTCTTTATTGGAGCTTTCTCAATATAGTTGGAAGTCACAGGAAGATCCAATAAAGGATCGAAACATCAGAAACAAATCAAATAATTTCGTGTTTTATTGTTAAATTGCCACCTTTACTTACTTTAAAAATTTATAATAAAAAGTATAAAGTTACAAAGATCTATAAATCCATAAACAATAAAAATAGCCACTGCTCCCTTTAAATTATTTACAAAATTCTTGAAAGCTTTACCCATTTCATTATTTTTCTGTCGTAGTTTTATTTCTAAATTTAAACAATTTATTAATAATACGTTTTATTGTTATTATTTTCTAAAAAAAAATTGAAGAAAGAATTATAAAAAGTACGTATATTTATAACATAGGCCACTACAGTGCTAAACGCTTTTCAGTAAAATTTATTAGTCCTAATAATAATGTTAAAGTGCGTAATTTTCGTTGCGATATCTTAAACATATTTATATATTTAATCTTACCCCTTTATCCAATTTTTCACTAAAGGAGTAGGAACAAACATTGTAATTATTGCTTTCGTTTTCCATAGCATGGCTAAAGTAAGTAAATTTATTGTTTCCTGATATTAAGGATCTTCTAAAATAATCGGGAGATCTACATACGGTTCAATAATCATATTGGATACTGCTTCTTTTGGTGGAACTACAAATAGGGGTATTATTTTATTCTTTGCTTCATGTTGCTGATATTATCGGGCATATAAAATTTTAGTTTGTTTACAATTCCTTCAGTATAAGGAGACAGAGATTTTTCAGTAATTTATAAAGTCCATTCGGGAATGTTACTTTTCTGTTCTGGTGTCTTTTTATACTTATTTCTTTCTTCGAGCGTATTATGCACATATGAGATTTTTCATTGATAAATGTTCAAAAAATTATTATATTTTTTTTATATTTCGGAGTCTACTTCCACTACCCAATTTAAAACAGTATCATACTCTTCCAAACATGTATTACTAATATTGCTGTGGGTTTCAGAGTGTTTCAGATTAGTATAGACTCTTGTAGAAAGTTCTGTAACTTAACTTTATTAGTAACTAGTTACTAACTAGTCTAAGTAATTTTGTTAGAAAGTTGGTTAAATTGAGCATAATTCCATTGAAAAATTAAATATTTCGTATTTGAGTAACCATTAAAAACTTTATTTCTTCTAATAGGCGCCATTCTAAGTCTTTTTGTCCGTTTAATTACATTTATACCGATGTATTATACTTGCATATTAAAGAGTAGTGGAGGTATTTTTATAAAAATGAAATGCTTAGCTCTCGTGATCAGATGAAATTCGTTTTACCTGTTTAATAAGCATGTTTCATAATAGTTAAAAGCGTAGTGCCATTTTTTAAAGGAAACAAAACCATGTTAAGAGGTTGCATGTTGGCATGAACCCACCATAACAATTTTACCATTTTAACTAAATGATCATATTAAGTAAAAAACTCAAATAAAATTTTTATAAAACCATATTAATTTCATTTAAAAATAGTAATTTGTTTTTTGTAGTAATTATTCTATTAGTCAAATTTTTTAATCCTTTTTAAAATACCTTGGCTATTTTGGTTTTTAAAATACAGTGAAAGCAAATTTAACAGTATTTATGGCATATTGTAACTGATTAATCTGTCTTACTTACCTTCTTCAGCCGTCCTCAATGATAAAATATATATTCTTGCCGAGAATCGCTCCATATTTAAAAGCATATACAAAAATAACATAACATCCTAATAAAAAAACCTTAAAGGTAGCAAAATATTATCTATAGAAATTCAGCGTTACCACATTTTAATGGCTCAGGATGTAATGTACGAATGCAAATTTCTCACATATAATTTGTACATCGAAATGCTACCAACCGCTACCGCAGTTTTTTTGCCACAATAAATTTTATATATATATAATATATATATACAGGGTGTCTCATTAGTGCGACAATGGACGATAGCTCCTTATACAGTGATACAAAAAAATATTTTTTTACACAAAGTTACTTTACTGTCTAAGGTGCATAACATAAAAATATTTTTGGATATACAGGGTGATTCATAAATGTGATATGATACACAACTTTTTTAATTTAAATGGAACACCCTATATTTTATTGCATTTTTGGATTACTTTAAAAATTCTGCATAAATTTTATCAAGCATCATCTATACCAAAACTTACCCGTTTGTGAGATATTAAATATTTTATCAAAAAATCGACGTTTGCACGTCTCCACAAAAACAAAAATAATTCACTTATTTGGGATCCTACAAGCCAAATCTTTTGTAGGTTGTTAGTGCATACTTACACTTACTTTATGGTCCTAAGAGAATTTGATAATATTTTACAGGGTGTTCGCAATACTCTATCCAAAACCAAAAAATGTTAACAACCATATCATATTTTTTTCAAATGCAATGACCGATATTTTTTTATCTTAAAATGTTCACAATGTGATAAGCTTTCTTTTTTGTTAAGCATGTCCTATACCTATCTGTAATAGTTATCGAGTTTTTTACACTTTTTCCTAATTTCGCCCTTAAAATCCACAATAGTCGCGTTTTAATTTAAAAGAAGTTTGCTTAGTTGGTCATGGAAATACCAATTCCACAAAAATCAAGCAATTACTTTGACAGAAGATTTAGTGTTGTCAGTTTATCACTAAAGCGAAACATTTTTGCATTAAAAATGAATTTTTCGAAAGAGGATATGGTGAAAATGATTTACTGTTTCAACTGTTTAGATGCAATTGAGGTAACTTTACTGTTAAACTGTAAACTCGGTAACTATTACAGATAGGTATAGGACATGCTTAACAAAAAAGAAAGCTATCACATTGTGAACATCTTAAGATAAAAAAATATGGGTCATTCCATTTGAAAAAAATAAGATATGGTTGTTTACATTTTTTGGTTTTGGATAGAGTGTTGCGAACACCCTGTAGAATATTATCAAATTCTCATAGGACCATAAAGTAAGTGTAAGTATGCACTAACAACCTACAAAAGATTTGGCTTGTAGGATCCCAAATGAGTGAATTATTTTTGTTTTTGTGGAGACGTGCAAACGTCGATTTTTTAATAAAATATAAAATATCTCACAAACGGGTAAGTTTTGGTATAGATGATGCTTGATAAAAGGTATGCAGAATTTTTAAAGCAATCCAAAAATGCAATAAAATATAGGGTGTGTCATTTAAATTAAAAAAGTTGTGTATCATATCACATTTATGAATCACCCTGTATATCCAAAAATTATTTTATGTTATGCACCTTAGACAGTAAAGTAACTTTGTATAAAACATCTTTTTTTGTATCACTGTATAAGGAGCTATCGTCCGTTATCGCACTAATGGGACACCCTGTATATTTATGTATTATAATAATAATTGGCGTAAAAAGGCTCCCTCCTCCCTACACCTTCGCCAATCCCAACCAATAAATATAACATGCGAATAGGTATATTGTACATATAAGTAAACGCAAGGAAATCTAAAAATACAATCGGTTTCCAAAAATATTGATTTTTTTAGAATTTTTAGAATATAATAACTATACCGTATGATAATTTTCTTCATTCAGTTCTTTTCTAAAACTTATGCACAAATGACAAATAAAATGTTTTGTTTCTGTAAATGAATAATCAATTGCTAATAAACAAGGCTCTACCACCATCTATTACACATTTCAAAAAAAAAAAGATACTCCTTCAGTTTAGCTATCGGTGCAAACTTCACATTTTACGCAAAGATTTCTTTTCTAAAATAATTTTTTGTACAAATATTCTAAATGCATTAGGATCAAATTAATTTTTTACTGTTTTCTGCTGAATTAAATCGTTTCCAAAATAAATAATAGAAACTCCACAAATAAAATTGATACGGAATAGTTGGCATTTCAATGAAATTACTTTCTGGATCCGTATAGAACATGGTTATATTTTATTATGTTTCCTTATAAATAATTCAAATGATATGTGATGATGTGTTATAATATCATGTTGCCTGCAATATTCGACGCCGAGTTATAGTAGCGGTAAATATTACTCAAAATTAATATAAACTAACGTCCAATTATTTTCGTATTGGTAAACAAGAATAATTATTTCTTTCGTTTCAAATCTGGCCTCTTTGGATAAACTTTAGATGAATCATTATTTTGCGGATAAATTGCAGTGCCCTTATACCAAGACAAAACTAAAACTCTATTGCCTCTCATTTGTGTTTTTTTTTTCTAATATTGAGTCAATTACAACAATTATATAGCCAAAGATCCGTTTTTTTTTTAATGAAGAACTCGAATGAAAGCATTAAGAAATTTGAAATATTAATGCCCCTAAACCTACTACTAGAAAATTTAGCTACCACATTCATTATTATTATTTTGAAGTTTTTGATTATAATAAACTTTCTTATTAACTAATCAAAAATGATGAGAATGAAAAATGTGAGAACTGTTTAAGCCTTCGTATTTTTGTACTTCCTGATGCTTTGTAATATGAACCTTCCCTTCGAACTCGCTTGCACTACTTTTCATAGGGTATTTACATTTTGTTTTTAGGATTTTCTATTTATTTTTAACATTATAGTCTTATGGCAGGACAATACATATTCTCTAACATTTCTACAGATTCTACTAGATTTTTTTCAAAGTTCTTTATGCGAGTAGGTAAGAAAAGTAATGTTAAATAATAAACGCTAAAAATGTCCGATTAAAGAAATTATATAAATTATTAACCGTCATTATATGTTTCTAGATTATTAGACGTAACTATTTCTCCCATTGCAATAAATCTTAAATAAAATAAGTTTCATAAATAGATAGAAACTAAATCCCAACAACTTTTGTTCAGCATAATTAACAGTAAAGGAATCAAATTTAGAAATTAATTATATAAATATAATTAAAACAAAAATCATTAATATACGGTAATAAGCTCATTTTGTTAAATGATGAACACACCGCATAAATTTCTGCTAAAGAAAAATCAGTTACAACTCTATCAAAAATCGACCATTTTCAGCTATATTTATCCCAAATAAATTAAAATTTATTGAGCCAGTTTGTAATTGTTACATGATTATGCTGGGACGAAATAATTTCAAAAATTGGAGATACGCATTGATTTCCCTCTTTAACCCTCTTACTATTCCCGAATAATGCAAAATTCTCTTTTCAAAAAACCTCGCTTTGCTATTCGAAACATAAATAGGTTGGCAGACAACACGACCAGTGGCATCTAAATGTAAACTGACCTTTCTATTATTGGATTTTCGAAGAGGGGATAATATTAAGTCATTTTGCTTTTTGCTAAAAATATATACAGTAAGAGGTTTTCCAGTAAACTGAATATACTCCCGATGATCCCTACCCATTAAATGCGTACCAAAACGTTAAAAATTCCTCCCTAATATTTTTATAGACCCCATTAGTTTTATTTGCCTGCAACTTTTTTGTCAAATATCAAATGACATTATGTTTCAACATATTTTTCATTCTCATAAGTGTTAGAATAATAATGGCCACAATAACCATAAACTGTTATGCGTCTTTTTATGATGCGATACGATTTTACATAAAACAAACAAGTATTATTAACTTCTTTTATTCTTTCCTTTAAATAATATGCACACTGACCCTCTATAAGTTTAATAATATTAGTCCTATAATCAAAATTTCCAGGCTCCTGCTCCTTAAATTGTGTTATTGTGACCTCAAAAGAACCTTCAAAATCATTGCACTTATTTTATAAAAATATTCGTTTTTCTGTACAATGACTTTGGCCTTCCACAAACAATATTAATTGAACCGTTAGGTAATAAGATATTAACCACTTTTTCTTTTTTATTAAATAAACTACCAAAGGTATCTGAAATGTTTAATTCATTAAGAGAAACAAATAAAAATTAAAATAAATAAAAACATATTAAGTAAATAAAAAATAGTGAAACAAACAAAAATAAAAGAAATTTAAGCAAACTCAAAAAAAAGTTATAATATAGGATCACATAGAAAATATGTGTACCGACAAATGCGATACCTTAAACCTTAGGCAAATGGATCAGTTATATCCTTTTCTCACACACGCTTGGAATAATTTTTTACCAGGATCTAAACGAGCCACGTGTCAAGCATAAGGGCCCTAACTCAAAGAAGCGAATGCTGTTTTGTTTAAGCTTCATACAAGGTGCATCGTTTTTAAGTTACAGGGTGTTTTATGAATCATGTTAAAGATGGTTTTTTGTTAATATATCCGGAACGCCTTGTTGTAATCTTTTGAAATTTTCAACATTTACTACTGGTTTTATTAAAAACTGATATTGCAACCATTTTTGCCAAAATGTATACAGGGTCGTGTAAAATAAGTGGTCGGTAAAGTTTAAATTGCTATAACTTTTTTTCTAGCAACTCCGTGATAATTTTGGTATTAGAATTGAAAAGAACCAACTTTTTTACATAAAAAAGGTGCTCTTGTCTAATTTCGATAGGAGCTTCCGTTTTCGAAAACATCAATTATTAATAAATCATAAATTGGTATTTCAAAAAGTAACTACAAATAATATATATCTTGTAAAATAATAGTTGGCTGTGTTTGTTGACAATTAGTTTATTTGTTAAATTTTGTTTAACGTTTTGTTGACATTTCACATTTTTTAAATTTGCTTTGGCAAAGTAAATTAGTTCTTTTTTGTGATTCATTTTTCAAAAATTATGGATAGATTTACAAATCAAGAGTTAGCTGACATGCATTTTGTTTATGGTTTGTGTAATGGCACGATGAAGATGCACTTTTGAACCATACTGTATATGGACTTTTTGTCTTATTTTTAGACAAAGATGCGGCTGGTAAAATATTGCGATGTAATTTCGGGACACCCTGTATTTATTTCCCTTTCCTTCAATAAACAGCATTAATGGTGGGGGGTTAATCGATAGAATGGACTGTATAATAATTAATAAAAATACCAATAGGTATACTTGACTGGCTAATTATATTAAATTAACATGTAATGACAGTAAAGCTCAAAAGCTATATTAAGACTCAAACTATAACAAAATAATCGCATAGAAAATCCAAAAGTCATACTAAGAACAAAATAATGGCTTAGCACGACGACGGCGGTGTCTGGACCCCGCCAAACGCAGGGACAACGGCAGCATTGTCGGCTTTATTATTTGAGTCTATTAGACTTAATTTATGACTTAAAGCTCGAATCTGATGCCGCTAGTTTTGCATAACAGCAAATGTCAATAAACCAAAAACTAATAATTCTTCATGCTTGGACGATCATAATCGTTCAAAGTTCAAAACAAAATAACGTCAAAATTG
This sequence comes from Anthonomus grandis grandis, assembly GCF_022605725.1. Taxonomy (NCBI): domain Eukaryota; kingdom Metazoa; phylum Arthropoda; class Insecta; order Coleoptera; family Curculionidae; genus Anthonomus; species Anthonomus grandis. The sequence continues at coordinate 3,890,658 of NC_065567.1, read as the reverse complement.
TCAATGAACAACAGTCACTATCGGGAATATCCGCACATACTAACTCCTAATAACACCTCTCTGCAACTGGTAAGGGACAAATTTTCGAAACACCCCGTTTTAAAATACCAGAGGAAGTCTTTATCGAAACGACTCGTATCACCTTGTCCTCTCCTGGATTGGTATCCGTGACTCTTCCTAAATTCCACTTACAGGGGCGCAAATTGTCATTTTTAATCAGCACAAGGTCTCCAATTTTGATATCATGGTCTGACTTGTGCCATTTTTTACGCTGCTGCAGATGATTTAAGTACATCTTAGACCAGTGTTTCCAAAAACCATGTAGCAATTGTTGGATTAACTGATATCTGAAAAGCTGGTTCATTTTGACATCTTCTCTGAATAGTTGCTTTCCCATAAACCACCAAAGTTAGGAGTGTTTGGGGGAATAAAGTGCCATGTAATCCCATGAGATGCTAATGAACTCAAAATCTCATCCTTAGAATTCAATAGATAATCGTATAACTGTTTTAATTCCTTTTGTGCACCCACAAAATTCGACCCATTATCGGAATAAATATGTTGTGGTTTACCACGTCTTGAACAAAACCTGCGAAGTGCCGCCACAAAAGCTTCAGTTGTTAACGAACTTACTAATTCTAAATGAACAGATTTTGTACAAAAATATATAAATAGACAAATATAAGCCTTATATGTTTTGCCGCCCCTACCCTTTCTGTCTTTTAAAATAAAAGGGCCTGCATAGTCTAAGCCTGTGATAAAAAATGGTGGATAAACATTAACACGATGCTCTGGGAGGTCTGCCATAATTGAAATAATATTTTTTGGCTTGAATCTAAAACATTTCATACAGTTTTTAACTATCCCTTTAGCAACAGACATTCCTGCTATTATCCAATATTCCTGTCTAACAGTAGCTAATAAGAGCTGGGGACCTGCATGATGTAATTCTAAATGCTTGTGTCTTAAAATCAATTTACTTATAATATGCCTTTTATCTAATAATAAAGGATGCTTTGCATCAAAACTCAAGGCGGATTTTCTCAATCTTCAACTCTTAATAGCTCTTGTGGTGCAAGTGAAACTAATCTATTTTCTTTAGGTAAAACTTTACCATTTTTTAAAAGGTAAATTTCATGCGAAAAACTTTCCTGTTGAGCTAACTTAACTAATAACAATTTCGCCCTTTGAAATTCATATGCAGTAATTGCAGTACCTAATACTTTATTTTCAACATTATTTAAAATACAAACCTTTAAATTTGAAATAAATCTGGAAACATAAGCAATTACACGAACAAGAACACTGAACTTTGAATACCTTTCAAATAAATAATTCAAACTATTTTTTACACAAACTAAACTTGTAAAATCCTTTTTAAACCCACTAGTGTCACTAAAATTATTTAAATCTGGAAAACTCGGTTTTACAAAATTAGTTGACAAAAATTCTGGACCATTAAACCATAATTTACAATCTTGCAATTTGTTTGGCATTATACCTCGACTTCCAATATCTGCTGGATTTTCAAGTGTATTGACATAATTCATGTTTGATTGCTGCTGAATCTCTAAACGATTTCTAACAAAATCCTTTAGTTTAATCGATTCCGTGTTCAACCAATATAGAACAATCTGAGAATCACACCAATAAAACACATTATTACACTTAAAAGTAACTGAATTCGACTAATGAAAACAGTGTTAAGTTTTTATTAGTCGAATCAAAAGCAAACATCCACATAACTTTATTCTAGGAATTGTCAAGGATTTAACTGGTCCTACTTTAGTTTTAGCGCAAATGAGACTTACTCTAATATTACCAAATGAATCCACGCATCTTGCATACACAGTTGCGCAGTAAGCCTTATTTGACCCATCACTGAATCCATGCAAATCTATTAACATTGGATTATCACATAAAATAAATCCGGGTATTTTGACTTCATTTAAAGATTCAAGAGTAGATTGAAATTTAACCCACTGTTTACTCAAATCTTGTGGAACTGTTGAATCCCAATCAATCTTAAGATTCCACAACGATTGTATCATAATTTTGACTAAAATAATGCAACAACTAGCTAATCCTAATGGATCATAGATCCTTGCGAAAGTTGAGAGCATTATTCTCTTTGTAACGACTGGGGAAGTATTATTAATCTTAACATTAAAACTGATTACATCTAATTTACTTGCTCATGGATTGAGATGCATTGGATACCAAGAGTCTTAATACATTTATGGTCTCCTAAATTCAATACCTTTAAAGGATCTAAATTGTCCTTATAGTGCTCCAAAAATTGCTCATTATTTGAAGACCATTTTCTCAAATGAAAAGAAGCTGACCCAAGTATATCTTTTATTCCATCACAAATTTCAGTAGCTTCATTAACATTTGGAAATCCACTTATCAGATCATCCACGTACATATTGATGATTAATTGCGCTGGGTTCAAATAAAAAAATAAAATAAAAAAGTTAGTTAACTCACGATGAAAAAAAGGTAATTTAGTGGACTGTAAACACTTAATGAAATTAACTAAAAAACTTGGAAAATGCTGTTGTGAGACCTTACCTTCTATTATCGGTGGCCGAGATTTGCGAATTATCTACACTTTCAGTAACAACTCTCACTATTCCATCTAAACCTGGATGTACCTCAGTTATGCGGCCCATTGACCAATGCAGAGGAGGGGCCAAATCATTGCGAATTAAAACTAAAGTTCCTGGTGAAAGATTACCACTGGATTTATGCCACTTAGCACGTTGGTGCAACGTATGCAAGTACTCACCAGACCAACGACGCCAAAAATCTTGGTGCATTTTTTGAAGCATTTGCCAACGATCTAATTGACGAACGGGAAGTGAGGTGACATCCAATTCAGGAGGAACACTCAGAGATTCCAGGGTCAGGAAATGACCCGGGGTTAGAGCAGTCATATCATTGGGATCATTACTAAAGGGTGTAAGAGGTCGCGAGTTAAGAAAGGCTTCAATCTGAACCAATACAGTATTTAGCTCCTCATAGGTCAAACACTGCATACCAATGACTCTGTATAAATGAGTTTTTACAGATTTCACTCCGGCCTCCCACAATCCTCCAAAGTGGGGCGCAGAGGGGGGGTTAAAATGCCATGTTATACCTTCAGATGCGGCGGATTTTAACATAAAATTATTTAACTGCTTGGATGCACCAATAAAGTTGCTACCACAATCGCTGTACAAATGTTGGCAGCGACCTCGGCGAGCTACAAATCGTCTCAAAGCAGCTAAGAAAGCTTCCGTAGATAGACTGGATACCAATTCTAAATGCAAAGCTTTAGTCGCAAAGCAAACAAACAAACATAAATAGGCCTTACTGGTACGACAGCCACGGTAACGAGACATCATGACATTGAATGGACCAGCATAATCAACGCCGGTATGAAGAAAAGGTTTTACCTGTGATACGCGGGATGCAGGCAAATCACCCATAGGAGGTTGAATTGACTGAGGCCTACATCTAAAGCATCTAACACATTTACCAAGAATACGACGAATAACGGCTTTAGATGACAATATCCAAAATTGCTGTGTAATAAGAAACTGAACACTCTGCACACCAGCATGAAAATACTTTAAATGAAAAAAATAACTACAACCCTTGTAAACTCGTGATTACTGGGTAGGAGAGCGGGATAGTTATTGTTAAAACTTAAAGAATGTTTTAATCTACTACCGACACGTAGTATCCCAGCACTATCTAGGAAAACATTCAATTTTCTAAACGCTTTCGAAGGTATTTTATTTCCTTGAATTAACATTATATCCGAGGAAAAGGTTTGCGACTGAACATGTCTAACCAAAAACATTAATGCATTGTGGAGTTCTACCAAAGTAAGGTTACCCTCATATTTTTTGCGGGGCAATGAAATATTATGCTTATAACGAAGAATATAGGCCATAATGCGTTTCAGTTTGTCGAGCGACGAGAACCTTGAAATAAGATTATCCAGAAAACCCTTAGAAGAAAAAATTGAGAGACATGTTTTCTTTTTTTCAGGTAAATCATGTGAAGTTGAAGGAGTGTTTATGAAGGGGATCCAGTTGCGAGTTGAGCTAATTAAAAAACTAGGACCCGCCCACCAAAGCGAACTATTACATAACTCCATAGGGAGCAAACCTCTAGAACCGAGGTCGGCTGGATTATTCTCAGATGAAACATGATGCCAACAAGATAAAGGTAATCTTTCTTGGATAAAAGAAACGCGGTTGCTAACAAAAGTACTCCACCGATGCGGAGAAGCTTTAATCCAAGAAAGTGCTATTGTAGAATCACTCCAGGCGTATATTTTATTGATAACAAAAGATGTTTTATAAATATCGTAAACATGTGATAGCAAACAAGACAATAGCACGGCCGCACAAAGTTCTAGACGTGGTATAGAAAGTGTCTTTAGTGGTGCAACTTTTGATTTTGCACAACTAAAACGAGTGGTTGCCTGACCGTTAGGTAGTAAACTACAAAAATAAATAACGGCACAGTAACCCTTTTCGGAGCTATCACAGAAACCATGTAGTTCCAAAGTTTCAACAGGAGAATAAGGAAATAGTAGGCGAGGAATTTTGAGGCTAGAAAGGGTTGAAATATCTCTAACATATTGTTTCCAAAGATTAAGAATATCATTTGGCGGCGTTGCATCCCAATCCAACTTTAAATTCCACAAACGCTGAATTAAAAACTTGACGAGAAACGTTAAAGGTGAAAGAAAGCCCAGTGGGTCAAAAATTTTTGCCAAATTAGATAACAATAGGCGTTTAGTACAACCCTTATCCACAGAGGTAACGAAAAATTGAAACACGTCAGAGGAATGGTTCCAATAAAGACCTAAAACTTTTAGCGGACTTTCTGAATCAAAATTCAGAGAAATGTCCTCATTATACAAATAAGAAGGGGGTAAATCAGCTAGCAAGCGAGGATCATTGCTACACCACTTTCGAAGTTCGAACCCTCCTTTCTGCAGCATCAGTACTAAGTCTTTTTGAAGTTTTCTAGAATCTTCAATTGTTGATGAACCTCCAGTTAGATCATCAACATAGCATGAATTTAAAATAATTTGCGAGGCCTCAGGAAAATTATCCTTTTCCTCTTCAGCCAGAACAAACAATGACTTGATAGCCAAATAAGGCGCGCATGTTAGTCCATACGTTACCGTGAGAAGGCGGTAATCAGCTATAGGTTGATCTTTAAAAAAGCGCCAAACAATTCTCTGATAATCAGTGTGGGCAGGGTTAACGATAATTTGCCGAAACATTTGACGAATATCCGCTAGGAAAACAAATCGATGAATTCTAAAACCAAGAAGCAACGCAAAAATGTCAGCTTGCAATTTCGGGCCAGACAGAAGATGATCATTAAGTGACATACCATCTGATGATTTGGCAGAGGCATTGAATACGACACGAAGCTTAGTAGTGGGACTTGAATCCTTTAAAACACAGTGATGTGGAATATAGAACGATTTTTTTGGGATTAAATCTGAAGATACTAATTCCATATGGTTCTGATCTAAATATTCCTTTATAAAAGCAGCATAATCTGCATAAAGCTTCGGATTTTGCTGTAACCTGCGTTCTAACGATAAGAAATTGCGAAGAGCTAATTCTCTACTTCCATAAAAAATAGGCTCATCACCTCGGAAGGGCAAGGAAACCACAAATCGGCCATCCCGATTGCGATACGTAGTTTTACGGAAAATATTTTCGCATTTCTCGTCCTCAGGAGATAAAACTTTGACATGTGGTACTTCTTCAACTTCCCAAAACTTCTGCAAAGTATCATTAACTGATGCCTGATAACAGAGAAGCGATTGTGTAGCGATAGGTGAAGAGTTGGAAACCGTTTTACCCATCAATATAAAACCAAAAACAGTGTTAATTCCCACTGGCTCATTATAGTCACCGGGAAGTCTACCCTCCAGTAAAATATACGGAAATAATGGAGCACCTATTAATACATCAATAGAGCTAGGAGTATCATAGAAGGGGTCAGCCAAGGACGCGTTGCGTAAATGAGGCCAGTTTGTGGTAGAAATAGGATGACTAGGTAATAGCCCGCAAATTTTTGGAAGAACTGCAGCTTCCAAATCAAAATTGGGAGTGAATTTATTACAAGGTCGAATCTTGGTAAATACACTTCTTGCACAGTTTTGTACATGAGCTTCTCCAATACCTTGAACGGAGCAAGGCGTCTTATAGGAAGTAAGTCCAAGACGTTTAACACAATTTTGTGAGATAAAGTGAAGTTGCGAGCCAGAATCAAGCAATATTCTAATTTTCTGAAATATTCCTGACCCATCTAACATATCTATAAGAGCCGTAGAAAGCAGCACATTACTAGAATTATAATTGTTAAGGCTACTCGCTACCAGATGCGAAGAATTGGTAGACCTGGAGTCCGCCTGAGAGCTAGATGGTTGATCATTGTGGATGGAGCTGGTTGATGAGAGTGCGGGTGGTGTAGTACTGCTGCTACTACCAGAAAAATAATTTCTCTCAAAATGAAGTAAAGTATGATGTTTTTGTCTACATTTATGACAAACATGCGGCGATTTACATTCTTTGACAGAATGACTACTACTTAGGCAATTTAAACACATTTTCAGCGATTTTACAAGTTGGTATCTATCATTAGGAGTTTTTGTTAAAAAGATAGGACAACGATAAACAGAATGTGCTGTTTTACAAATAGCACAACTGCTAGATTTAGATTGCTCAGTGCCTAGAAGAGCAACCTTGGAATTTGAGAAGCGATCCTCTCTCTTAAGTGATTTTTTATCTTTTTCATGAAGGGCTGAGCAAACATTGTCGAGAGCGGCACAACGCTTATGTAGATAGGTTGTAAGCTGTTGAAATGATGGAGTAGTATGTGAATCATATTGCAATTCGAATTCAGTAGCAATAGAAACATGTAAGCGTTTAAGCAACATCTGAACCAAAATGAAATCCCATGAAGCTACAGGAAAGTTAAGATTTCCTAATGCAGCAAGATTATCAGAAAATGTATCCAAAAGTTGTCTTAACTCGGCAGGATTCTCAGTTGTGAGTTTGGGGGTATTTTCGATAGCTGCCCAGTGTGTGGCCGCAACTAAACGAGGGTTTTCATATCGCTTAACTAGCATTTCATAAGCGGTTGTGTAATTGACATCTGTCATCGGTAACTTCTGAATCAAGGTCAGAGGCTGACCACGTAAGAAACTCAAAAGATAATTAAATTTTTCTATGTTACGCAAAGTACTGTTATTATGAATCAAAGCATCAAACATATCCTTAAAAGTGGCAAACTGTGTAATATTTCCAGAAAAGGATGGAATCTCTAATTTTGGCAGTGTTACATGGGACTGATTACTAGATGATGAAGACGAAGTATTTGTAGTCAATGATTCTCCAAACAGCTCAAAATAAATCGATTTAATATACCAAAAATCTTTTTCAAATGAGCTTCGTACCGCGTCTTGTTCGGTGAATTGGTCCTCATCATCTAGAATGCAACTAATGACAACGTTATGCTGCTTGAAAAACTCAGTTCTAATTGATTCCAAAATATCATAACTCAATTTAAAGATTATGTGTTGGGAAGTGTCTTCTTTAGCACTTCTCGATATATTAAGAATATCCGATAGACGATTAAATTCAGTTTGTCTAAGAACTTTGGCTCTTTTCAGTTTATCGGACATCCTACTATATCCGAAAAAAAAACGAAGAAAACAAAAGAAATTAAATGAATTTAAAAGAAAATTTCAAGGCAAGAAACGGAGTCTCAAGACCGACTTTAGACCGACTATAAAAAAACGAGAATGATGTTGCGTATACAGTACAAGCAACAATTAAAAAACTCCAATGAATGAACTTGTGACACCCTGTTAAAACCAATATAAAAATGAAACCTATTGGAAAAAAAGATGTGCACTGTTTACCTTTAGATATAATCCTGCAAAAGAATTCAACTTGAAAAACGACCTGTGTTGATTTAAACGATAATTCATAAATTCTTGTTAAGAAAATACGATGAAATGTTTGCGATCGATATTTAAACTATCTGCAAACCAACTAAAGATGAAATGAATAATGCAATGTATTTTTGAAATTGAAAAAGAAGCAAATTGATCAACTAATTAATTGTACTTTTTAAGCCTTTATGATTGAATTAACTGGGCGGTTTATTCTATAAAATTATAAGTTAATTTTCAAAAGGCCAAAGTGTGAATAGCAAAAATGCGGTTCGAAGTGACCAAAAATAATGATGATTAATTGCGCTGGGTTCAAATAAAAAAATAAAATAAAAAAGTTAGTTAACTCACGATGAAAAAAAGGTAATTTAGTGGACTGTAAACACTTAATGAAATTAACTAAAAAACTTGGAAAACGCTGTTGTGAGACCTTACCTTCTATTATCGGTGGCCGAGATTTGCGAATTATCTACACTTTCACGCTAGCGATTTTTCGGTGTTGAGTCGCGACTCTAAACTGTTTGACGATTAGAGCTCGAATGTGTCGCGCACTGTTTAAGGCCTCAAAACGAGGTGTTGAAATTCAACAAAAAAAATAAATTATTTAAACAAATGAAATACTTCCTTAACAAGGTGAGTCAACCAAAGGCATTAAATTTAACTAAAGAAAAATACCGAGTGATAAAAGAACAAGAATTAATATGAACTAAATAAACTAAATGAAAATTAAATGAAAACTTAACACATATCTCTCGTAATGATCTCAGATGCTTTACCAAACCTCTCTTGACTTTCAGCTGCTAATTGTTTAATACATCGCATTGCTAAAAACGGAGCGCTTGCTGTACCGTAAGTCACCGTATTTAACTTATAAATCAAAAGAAGTTTTAATGGATCATCTCGCCATAATATTTTATGCATACCTTTGTCATCTTCGTGTAATAAAACAATTCTATACATTTTACTGATGTCCGCAACAACTACGATCGGATGTTCTCTAAATCTCAGCAAAATATTCATGATGTCATTCTGAATAGCTGGACCGGAATACTGAATACTATTGAGAGAAGTTCCATTCGTGGAGACTGCCGATCCATCGAAGACCACACGAGGTTTCGTAGTTAAACTTTCCGTTTTTATCACTCCATGATGCGGTAAAAAATATGAATAAAAGTCAAGTTCTGGATTTTTATCAATTGACATGTGATTTAAATTAATATATTCGTGAATAAATTTAGAATATTCCAATTTAAAATTATCATTGTTATGAAATTTATTTTCTAATCGTAAAAATCTTTTAATAGCCAATTGCTTAGTTTCACCGATAGTTGAAGGATTTTCCTTCCAGGGCACCTTAACTACAAATTGACCAATCTTATTTCTAGAAAAGTTCTTTTGAAAATGGTCCTCGCAGTATAAATCTTCACTTGACCTCATATCACAAACATTGTTTGGCTCTTCTGTTAACCAAAACCTTTGTAAATCATTATAATTAAATTAATTATCCATCTTTGTAATAAAATGACATTTTACATTATGAGTAACATTCTGAAGCAGTGGCAGTTTACCTGACGCAATATACCCAAATGCCGAATTTTGAAAAATTGGCATGTTTTTACCTAAAACAATGTTTCCATCTAATAAAATGTCCGTATCCAAATACACTTGCATCAATCAACATGTCAATCCTATCACTCTTATTAAAACAATCGGCAGCTAACAACAAGTTATCTGGAATTTTCCATTTAGAAATATCAAACGTAAAGGCCGGTAAATCATCGGTTATCTTTGGTACCACATAACAAGTCACATTAGTAGAAAATTCATTATATCTAGAAGAAATCTTAACATGACATTTTTTATTTAAATAAGATGAAGAACCGTTAATTCCTGATACAGAAGTATTAGTATTCTGCATCGCTAATCCAAGCAAATCACAAAGCTCAGCACTTATAAAACACGATTAACTTCCTGAGTCTAGCAGTGCTCGAACCACTTGAAACTGACCATCTTTATTATACACTTTAATCTTGGCAGTACTCAATAAAACATATTGATCCGAATCATTTTTAATTTTATTTGCAAATGAAAGCGTTTGAAAGTTATCTAAAATCTGAACATCTTCCTTTACTAAATGTAAAGAAGTTCTATCCTCTCTTTTGTTTGAATCTAATTCCTTAACATCACGCTTTTCCTCGTGCAATCACGAACTATGTTTTTTCCTGCAAACCCTGCAACCAAAACGCTTGCAATTATACACACAATGACCAAAGCATAGGCAATTTGCACATAACTTTAATTCCTTAATTTTATTCCAACGATCAGAAATAGATAATTGTAAAAAATTCTTACAATCATAAATCAAGTGATCCTGTTTGCACAAGTTACAAGAAACAACATTCTTTGAATCTTTAACAAAAAAAGACTTCTTATGAAATTTCTGTTTATTGTCACTAGAAAATGCAGATTTGTGATTCATGTCTAATGTTTCTAAAAAATTGGCTCTTTTACTCAAAAATTTAAAAAAATCCATCTAAAGAAGGCAATGTTTGATCTACCTTTATCATTTCCCACTCTCTAATCGTAACTTTATCTAATTTACCAGAAATCAAAAAAATTATCATTGCATCCCAATGTTCTGTTGGCAAGTTCAAAACCTTAAGAGATAATGTCTCTTAAATGTTTTTTAACCGTATCAATAATATCCCCAAGACCCTTAGCAGATTCTTTATTACACTGGGGAATTTCAAAAATCGCTTTCATGTGGTTATTTACTAACAATCTAGAATTATTATATCACATAATGCTTGCCAAGCTATTTCATAATTTTCCGCTGAAAATCCTAAACTCTCTATAATCGACCTAGCCTCACCAGTAAGATTATCCCTTAAATGATGGTATTTTATAATATATGGCAACCTTGCATTATTGTGTACTAAAGCTTCAAACGTATCTTTAAATTCTAACCACCTAAGAAAATCTGAATTAAATGTGGGAATGTGAATGTCCTTTAACTTAATTTTATCAATATCTAAATCTAATCTAGGTTCATTATGTTGCTGAACTAAACTTTCTTGATTATCAACCAATCTTTGTTGATTATCAACACTTATACTACTATTACTCCCTTCAAACCCTTTCAAAATTGCTTTTCCATATGCCAGACCTCTCAACATCCGCAGGCGCAGACGTGTTAGAGCTTGCGACGTTACCGCTATTATCAGCAACATATTTATTTTTACCTTTTTGTGGGGCCATCTTACTTTAATCACGTAATCAATTAATCAAATATATATAATCACTCAAATATGCGAGTAAGGGCACAAAAGGATAATCAAATCAATTATTAAAATATAAATTAATAAGTAATTAGGCCACTCCTAATTTTAGGATTTACTAATCGCACTTAATCAAAATCAATCATATAAAAACACATAAAACCAATGCATAATCATTAATCAAAAATCCATAAATAATTTTAAATCTTAAATTCACCTTAAACACAAATTAATTCAGGCGAACAATTGTTAAATCAACTTTAATCCAAAAATCTAGGTCAAATCAGTAAATAAGTGACTGTTAGCATAAATTCAATAATCAAAACATTCAAAATTCTTCCCATCAAAAATAGTCCCTACGTGAATCACTTCTGACTCATGTATATGTATTTAAAAGTCCTGTGCAAATTAAATCCACACAAATACAACAAATCAAGGACTAGTTTTAAAGGAAGGACAATAATAGGAAAAAATTGGAAAAACCTCAGCGATCGTATGCTTCTATATGTGCTTCCATAAATCAAATCCTTCGATAATCCATCAAGTCGAAGACCCCATATAAAGTCCACAAAATGGCACTATTATTGTTACTCCAAAATGCTACCAAAATCCTGGTCAAAATCACACAGTCACGTCTTAATCACCGTCATTAAAATCCGTAATACGCCAATCAAGTTTTTTTTTTTAATTCACCAAATCCTGCTCGAAGGACCAAAATGGGGGGTTAATCGATAGAATGATAATTAATAAAAATACCAATTTTTCTTTATACTTGATAATTTCTTTATACTTGACTGGCTAATTATATTAAATTAACATGTAATGACAGTAAAGCTCAAAAGCTATATTAAGACTCAAACTATAACAAAATAATCGCATAGAAAATCCAAAAGTCATACTAAGAACAAAATAATGGCTTAGCACGACGACGGCGGTGTCTGGACCCCGCCAAACGCAGGGACAACGGCAGCATTGTCGGCTTTATGATTTGAGTCTATTAGACTTAATTTATGACTTAAAGCTCGAATCTGATGCCGCCAGTTTTGCATAACAGTAAATGTCAATAAACCAAAAACTAATAATTCTTCAAATGGTAAAGGCTATGCATAATATTCTGGACAAACTGCATGTATTAGAGAGTATAGTAAGTAAGAGATTTTTGGAATTTTATTATTGCTTACACATTTAAGCAAGATTTGAAAAGAAAACTTAAAAGAGAAAATTAAATTTTCCATTCAAGATCATAGCTAAACGAAACGTGTAAAGTGTAAGAAATTGTAACTTTACATGCTATCGAAATGTTTGTTCTTTTATCAGATGAAAATAATTTTGCATAATACGCGCTCTATTACTCTTATGACGTATAATAGGTATGCGTAGATATTAAATTATCATTCCTAAACACAACCTAAATTTTCACTCACAGCAACGGTGGTTTTTTACCCTCTATCTGTCAAACAAACCAAATGTAATTTCTTCTTTTATCAGAGTTAAATAATTTTAGGTTTTAAAGTATGTCAGGTTACTCAAACGGCTAATATTATAGTAAGTACGTATAGATATTAAGTATTATCTTTGTTATATTATGAATACATATATGTTCTTAATAGTAAGTGTTGTGATTTCGCTTATATCAGATTTGTCAGTCTATTTCTTAGAAGAAATAGCCATTGAAAGGCCTTTCAATGTTCTAAGGTCTATTTACTGTGTTAACGTTAAGAGTTAGAGTAGGTTAAGCTAATCTTCGCCTTTTAGGTAATTGCAATGTTCATTTGAAACCTCAAAAAACATATTATTTTTAAATATTAATAACATTGTTACATTACGATAGATGTGAAAGGCTTAAAATAGATACAATTTTTGTCTCTCAGTGCGTAATGGCGTCCCTTATGGAAACAGATTAGGTCGACTACTGTTTAGTGTTAACATATCATGCTTTCCTCAATAAATTAAATATTGTAATTATCTCTTGTATACAGATGATATACAGCTGTATTATATCTTTTTATTTTCTACTTAAATTCCGCCACATAAATTTCGATCTTGATGCATTTGTTAGAATCTTAAACATTAAATCCTAAGAAATGTGTAGTTATTATTTTTGTGTTCAAATAAACAATTTTTGATAATTTTTCACAAGTGAAATTTTCGAATCATCTATCAAATGCGCTTAAAAATATGAGAAAAACCCAAGTTATGTGATTCTCTAATTATGTCACATTTTAAGCATTGTAATGATTAAATGCAAAACTTTCGTTTCGATTTTATTTATGACAATAATAATCGTAAGTTACGTATCACGTAAGCTTATACCTTGAGTGACTTAATATTTTTAATATAGACGAGTATAGCATGCCAGTTTAATATTTCACAAAATTATTAAATATCGGACTGCTCCTTACCTGTTCCACAAAATTATTTTTCATTCACCATTTAAATTTACAAAAAAAAAAAAATTTAACAATCGTCATACCTAAGAATCAATTTTTCAGAAAATCGTATCTATAATATTTGTCGAAATATTGATGCCTGAACTCCTGATATACATAGCTGATATGTCGAATTTAATCCGTATATTTAAAGCAAGAATAAAGCAAAGGTTATTAGGAGATGAATAATATATTGGCTTTAAGATTTTTTTTTCTTTAAGTTTAAAAATAATTTAAATTAGCATATATATTATTTTTAATTATTCTTAATAGCACGCGTAAATTTTTTATGAAGATTTTTCTTGGTTGGTTTTTGTATGGTAAATAATAAACATAATAAATATTATTATTATGTTTATATATATTAATATGAATAAGTGGACGAAAATAATCCTTACCAGCATTTAATTATGCTAAATATTTCCGAAATAACGGTGACGATGAACGACCTACGGCTGGTGAAAAACTATTTAACAAGCCTACCTTAATAGGTATAGTAGAAGATCTTGATAGGTTCAGGACTACAATACAAGAACATGGAGACGCATTAAAGACGCAGAACTACATTAAATTAACATTGTATAATTTACGAAGTAGTTTTGAAGTTGTGTGTAAGTTTTTTCCCATCTCCGCTCGACTAACTGAAGAATTTGATGAAAAGAATCTTTATTGTGTGAAACATTATTTTAAGCAGGTCAAGCCAGTGTATATTTGCAGTACAGCATCTATTCAACTCTACTAATAAAAATTAAATTAGTTGACGCGAATTATAGGCAAAAATATGTGGTAATAATGGATATTTAATCAATGGATATTTTATCCCCAAATATCTCTACATTTCCGAGTAATTCAAGACTCAAGTCGAGACTTTAAATCACCGATATTTTTTAGTTTAGAAAAAAGTCTGGGCATTGATGAATGCAATATTTCACTATTTAAATTTGTTATCTGTTTCCTACGCTGTAACATGTAAGGAGCCCAATTGGCTCCAGGCTCAAAGCAAAGTAGGTACATACTAAATTGTTACTGTAAATCAGGGAGCAGGGAATATAATGATCTCTGAAAGTTCTTCTTGAATAGAGACATCACTTAAGTACAATAGGTAAAAGGCATTGATTCCAAAACCAAAGAGATATTAAAAAAATGGAATGCTAATATTTGCCGATCTGCTATTACGATAAATATTTTTAGGACAGGATTGGATTACTATGAAAATTAAAAGTTATTTAAAAATACCTCTTAATCTTAAAAAAAAATAATTTTCTTTAAAAAATAAATAGATCCCTCTACTTCATATTCTAATTACTTATACGCCGCAATACGTTGCAGGAACAAATTCATATACATATGACAAATCCTAAAAAAAAATGTTTTTCAATAAAAAAACTTTTTCTACAACTATATATAATACACATAGATACAGATCTTAAAAAAAGCTCAATTTAATATTTTTTCCATGTTCTAAGAACATACACATATGAGAAATCAATGTTTAAAAACAAAGCTGAATATTTTTTTATCAATGTTTAATAACATTCTGCAGAAATAATTTTACTGTAATTATGAATAAATTTACAATTCATAGGTTGTATGAGATAAAAAAAGAAATGTGTAAAATTACACTAAAATAATAGTGAAATTTTAATTATGCAATAATTGATTTGAACCATCAAATCAATTATTGCAAACAATCATTAAATACAACATAAACATAATGACCAAAACTGTTCGATTTAAAAAAAAAAAACGATTTTTTTCCTGAAATAGCGATTATACATCGAAACCTGTTGATATTTTAATATGCGAAGACGAGTGAATAATAGTAACTATTCATGTACCTTTTTCATGTACATCTCCATCCTCATTCATGTACATGTTTATAAATACAGTTATCACCAAAAAGTCCCAGTTAACAATATTCTCAATAATAAAAACATATGATATTTATAATAACCAGTTAGGTACTATTCAGATACCTACTTAACCAAAAAAAAAAAGAAAATAAGTAGGTGTAGGCATAAGGCTGAAACATTGAATGCAAAGCTCTAGGTAAAATATTTACGCCTACCGAATTGCAAAGAAGATTGCGTTCCTCAGATCGTCAAACAAAAATGGCACTACCCGAGAAATCACAAACACCGAAAACCATTGCTACCGTCCCGTTACCGAAAAGTTTAATATCATTCTGGCGAGCTAGGTTACATTACGTCGTTTTATCTTGCAAAAGTGATTGCTTAATACATAACAGACGTACATAATATGCACGAAAAAGGACACCATTCGACCAATTGTTAAATTTTGTTATGTTCTTGCTCGTTGTTTTGTATCGAATACCACGGACACAGAGGATGACGACAACGGATAAGCCAGTAACACAACTGAAGTTATTTCAATGAAGAGCCAACGCAAGTCGCAAAACGATCGTTACGTTACCATATTATTAAAATGGTAGCTCTAGCGCATGCGTTAGAAAATTTACCTGTTGAAATGCTCAAGTCAAGCGGTTTTATTTCATTCGGCTAATAGAATTACATACTGTATTTTATTTTTATTTATTTTACCAGTAGGCTCTCTATGTCTTCTTTTTATCGAAAAAAAATTATGAAACATAATGCAGCAGTGATGAATTAGAGCGAACGGCTGTTTCCACTGGGTCCTAACGTGGTTGGACGCCAAAAATTGTTGACAAACTAAAAGCTTATACAGGGTGACTACAGGACTATTACAGGGTGATTATAAAATTTGAAATGGCCATATATTAGGAACGAAAAACAGAATAAAAAAAACGCTGAAAACAGTTTCTAAAAAATGAAGGGGAAAGAAAAACAGGCATATTATCTTACCCTTATCTGCAACTCCTTAAACCGGGTGAGAAATAAAAGGGAAGGTCGAGTAAGACATACCGTAAAAAGCCACATTTTAGAAAGAAAATTATTCTCTCCTTATATGTTTATCAAGGAAAACGTTAAATAATAATAATAATAATAATAATAATAATAATAATAATAAAAGTTTCTCGTAGGTGACGTAGGTACGGATGTGAGACAACGGAGTCTATTCAGCATCTCACCGGTGGATGTCAAACTTTTGCACCAACGAAATATAAAGAACGACATGATCTTGTTGCAAAAATACTGCATCAAGAACTCGCAGAAAAACTAAACCTCTTACCGGCAGCCATTTTATAAATACGCCTGAAAGAAGCCGGAACGAGTTCTTGAAAATGACCAACACAAATATTGGAATCGCATTGTACTCACAGACCAACGAGTAAGTAACAATAGGCCTGACCTAATCCTAATCGATAACATTTCTAGGAATTCAACCCTTATTCCCAATAATAAAGAGCGAAACATAATGAAAAGATTGTTAAGTACAGGGATCTAGAACACCACATACGAAGACAATGGGAATTGAGAGAAGTGCGGACAGTTGTAGAGACAGGATGTACAGAGGTGCCATAGGGTGTAAAGAACAGCTAATTATCGACTTCGTAGTTTGCAACCAGGCATTTAACAACAAAAGAAACCTTTTTGACTACCGAAAAACTTTTGATGAAGTTCGACATAAATGGCTTATTAATGTACTTAAATTGTACAAAATAGATAACCACATAATTTCCTGTTTAGGATTCGCTATGGCATCTTGGCGAACATCAATAAAACTTCAAGTGCCTAACGGTAACTGCATTGGAACTAATATGATTCCAATTCGTAGGGGTATATTCCAGGGAGATTCCTGAATTCCATTTTGGTTCTGTCTGCCATGAACCCACATCTAGCCAACTCAATTCAACTAGACTCTATTTCAGAAGTGTATAGAGCAATGAACTGGGGAATTCCGTTCTGTTTGGCTACGTTTCGTGGTAGTTCATAGGCGCAGGTACTTATAATATTTATGAATTTAATTTTCACGGATTAAATGCCTTTATTTTAAAAGAGATTAAATACTAAATAAATACTTTTAATCCTTTTGTATAGGTACCTATCTTTTAACGCTTTGTAACATGCAAAAATGGGGTCAGGTAATATATACAGACTATAAATACTTTTAAATCATATTTTAAACGTTAGTAGTCACTGCTACGCTGTAGTGTAATCACAATATTATTATCCCAATATTTAAAAAATGGAGGTATTCAGTCCAACGAAAAGATGTACTAAAAATTCTCCACTATCGCTGAGTGAAAAAGTTATTATTTTAAATGTACATGATTGCATAAAACACGATTACCCTAGTTTTACTGTGCAAGAAATTGTTGAAAAATGTTCTTGAATGAGTGGAATTGGAAAGTCCACCATTTTCAAATTGTTGCGGGAAAGAAAAGTAGCAGGTCAAGTGGAATCTCCCAAGCAAAAGCCAGGACGACCTACAAAAGTCCTTGATGAAAATGCTAAATGTATAATTCGAAGAAAAGTTCACTCTTTTTATTTTAAAAAGGAAATACCCACCCTAGACAAAATTTTAATGGAGCTTGGCCGAGATGACAGTATTCCGTTGATAAGTAGAAAACTTTTATGGAAAACTTTAAAAAATATGGATTTTGCCTGGGAAAAGCATAACCGCAAAGCACTTTTACTGGAGAGCGACGAAATTGTTTGTTGGAGACGACAATACTTGAGAAGTATCAAGCAGTACCGCAGGGAGCAAAAGAAAGTTTTTTATCTTGATGAGACGTGGATTAACGAAGGTTATATAGTCCAAAAAATGTGTCAAGACAAAAATATAACCAGTGCTCGCCAAGCTTTCATAGAAGGCCTGTCTACGGGTATTAAAGTACCTTCGGGAAAAGAAAAAAGACTTATAATCACACATATTGGAAGCGAAGAGGGATTTTTAAAAGAAGGTCTGCTAACCTTTGAGTCGACTCGCACAGGAGATTACCATGAAGACATGAACTCAGACGTTTTCGAGGACTATTTTGGTGAAATGATAAAATTTCTTCCGGCTAATTCGGTGGTGGTTATGGATAACGCAAGCTATCATTCACGGCGAATAAAGAAGACGCCAACTTCAAGTTGGAGAAAGCAAGAAATTATCAATTGGCTGACTGCAAAAGGTATTGCGTTTGAAGCAAATTTGATAAAAAAAGAACTGCTGGCAATAGCAAACTTACACAAAACTCGTTTCATGAAATACGCCGTGGAAGATATAGCCGAAAAATATAATATAACTGTACTGCGCTTACCGCCATATCATTGCGAACTAAATCCTATAAAACTGATATGGGCGCAGGTAAAAGGATTTGTAGCAAGACAAAACACGACTTTTAAAATGAAAGATGTTAAGCTACTGTTTAATCAAGCCATTACGGAAGCGACACCAGAGAATTGGCGAAAAGCAGTCCAGCATGTAATTAAGCAAGAGGACAAAATGTGGGATCTTGACAACCTCATCGATCAGACAGTCGATCCTTTAATTATAATGTCAAGAGGTGATGACAGTTCGTCAGATGACGAAGAAGACTACAATCTATTATAATTTAAAATTGTTATACACTGTTCAAAAAGTGCCAGATCCAAAAGTGACATTTTCAACTGTTTTACTCTACATATTATGTTCAATAAATTTGTGAAAAAAATATATTATTCCATTTAAACAAAAGTAACTTTCTAAAATAAAATAGCATTTAAGTACATTAATTATAAGGTAAAAAACAAGTCCCAGTTGCACGCCTTTGGCGAACCGTTTTCAATGTTTATCAGTGGGTACCAATGGGCAAAACTCATAAATTGACCCAAAACCGGGTGGCACTACCTGCAATCAACGAAAAGAAAGAATTTTACATTGAAACTAATACCCAACTAAGGTAGTGGCATAAAATATTGGTGGATCACCAGGTACCACTTTTGCATACCTAATGAGGTTTTATTGCTCTACACACTTCTGAAATAGAGTATAGGTACGGATTTCGCCTAAAAAATGATAATAGAGAACTAACAAGAGTAAACCATCTACTTTATATGGATGACTTGACATAACTAGATCAGATTCTTAAAATAGTGGAAAAATTCTCTGATGATCACTACAAGAATGCGACGACTTCTTAAAACAAGTCTTAACAGCAGAAACTTATTTAAAGCTATTAATACATATGTAGTCAGTTCATTAACTACTCTTTTGGTATTATAGGATGGAGTAAAACGATTATCAAAAATTTGCAAAGAAAGGTTAGAATACTCCCAACGAAAGCCAATAAGCATCATCCGCGGAGTGACATCCGCGGACAACTACGACATATGGGACTACCTTTACATATCGGAGGAAGAAGAATGACCGACATAGAGAAGCAAATGTTCTTTTTCTTAAGAAAGGCTGAAACATCACACATTCATCGTATGTGAAGCAGACGACTCAACACCACTTAAACTACAGGAGCTTGAACTGTCCATACACCATCGCACCGAGCAAGAAAAAATGCAAGCTTGGATGGGAAAACCACTACATAAATAAAATAATAAATAATAATAAATAAAAACGACTTTTATTAAGCTTTATAAGTTACAAAGAAATACGATACTTAAGTACAATGAAAACAAAGAAAAAGTTTTTGTAAACTTAAAGGGCTAAGTCTAGCAAGCTGCTATTCTCACTCAACTCATTTAATGTTCACCTAAGATAAAATATTTAAATACTTAAATAAGCGCTATTCTTGACATATGTTGTAGATAAAAAAATACAATTACAAAGTTAATAGTTTAAAGACGAGATTCAGCGCACAAAGATTCAGATATTTAAATTCCTGTTTTTCCATCTAACCTAATTATCTATACTATACTAATAGTCAAAATTGGAATAATATAAACGCTATAAATCATAAAGAGTACATCAACCAGCAAAAAAAAAGAAAATCTGACAGCAAATACGCCTACACAGGGAAAAAGAAACAAATTCAACCCCACAAACAAAACAAATCACATAAGTTTTAAACTTATTTTGCCCTTCTGAACATGTTCCCAAAATATTTCCTTTTCCTCCCGAAACACCTTGTATATCCTTGATACCAGTGCATTTGAGTGTTTTAAGAATTTTACCTATTATAAATTTTTTAAAATAATTGTAGTTAATAAAGAAATTTGTAAAAAAAAATATTAGCATATACAGATGTGATAATCTTTGTAGGTAATACGTGGGATGAAGCCAAATCTGAATTAAAAACAGGGATGAATAAGGTCAGACTATTTTTGAATTATTTTAAACTAACTTTAAATATAAACAAAACTAACTAAATAGCATTTTCCATTAGATCAATAAATATACCTAAATTTAATGAAATGAGAATAGATTCCTTTAATGTACATCTCACAGAAAGCAGTCAGACAAACTGTCTTGGTATAATAATTATGGATTGGTATATATATGTAAAAAATTATATTTTTGATTCACAAATTCTATTTACTTGGAAAAGATATAGTCTGTTATATGTATGTATATTATAATATAGTCTATTCCATTAATTATTTTTGTAATCATCATCGAAAGAGAGAAAAGAAACTTAAAAAAAAACGATTAAAAAAAACGAAAGAACACCCACTAAATTGTGCTTTGTTGCTCCTGCAGTAATTTCTTAAAAATGTATTTTTTAAAAGAATATAAGCTAAAAATATTTTCGGTATTAGTTTGGCAACTATTTATAATTGCTGAAATTTGATAAGAAAATGATCTTTTATAAGTTTCGGTTGAGTGAAGCGAAGAAACCTTCCTTGATACCGGGTATTAATATTGTGAACATCTGTGCGAAATTTTATTTTATTATATAAGTAAGGTAGAGATCTTAAATTAAATATTTTAAAAAACATTGAAGATGCGTGAAAAATCCTTCTGTTGTGCATAGTCAACCACCTGGTTTCCTTAAACTTGTGTTTTATGGTGTTGCGCTTCCTTATGCCATATATTAATTTAAGGCACGCATTTTGGAGTTTCTAAATTCTACTCTCTAAGCTCTCAAGCATGGACTGCATCGCAATGATTAATCTGTGATAGGATCAGCGGATCACATAGTAGAAAAATTTTTTGTTTTTCTATTTAACACTTAACAATGTAGATAAATGAATTTACATGCTGCGTGAATCGCAGGTCACTATCCAGAATCAAACCCAAGCTCGACGTGTTTTAAAGGCTCTTTATTGATATGAATTAATTCCTATAATATTGTAAAAAAATCTTTCGGCTACCCTTGTTCCCAAACAGCATAAATGCTGATTTCATAGAATTTAATTGTAAGCAATGATTTTCAGAAAACTGGTAAATATTAGCAAGATCATAATTATTGGCAGCCAATGCTTGGGAACTTTCATCTGGTTCAAATGAGAGATATATTTGAGTATCATCAGCATAATAGTGATGCTTAGATGAAATGAATATTCTTGCCATGTCTGATACATAAGTAGAAAAAAAAGGATTGGCCCAAGGATGGAGCCCTGGGGCACGCCAGAAGAAATCTCTAAAAAACCAGAACCAACCCCATTATAAGAAACAGCTTGATACCTATCTCTAAAATAATTAGCAATCAACGCGCATGCCCTTCTCCCCTAAACCAACAAATTACAAAATATTTATTAAAAGATCATGGCTCAGAGTATCAAAAGCCTTGCTATATTAAAGCATTTAGTTTACTGGAATCAAATGCTGATAAAATATCATCAGTTACAGAGGTCAATGCCGTACAACAGCTGTGGTTCGATCTAAACCCTGATTGTGTCACTGGTAAATATAAGTTGTCTTTAACATATTTCTAAAGCTGGATTTTCATTACTTTTTCTAATATTGTTTATAGCGTTGGAAGAATGCTTATGGATCTCAGATCGCTTAATGTAAGAGGATTTAACGTCTTGGGTAAAGGGCTAACTTTCGCTCTTTTCCACATTGAAAGAAAAACAGAATTTTCGAGACAGAAGTTTGATATGGACAATATAAGGTAGTAGAAAAGGCAGGCATAGTCGAATGGTAAGTATATTAATTTCATAAATGCCCGTGGCAGTACTTTTAATGTTCTTAATAACCTTTACAATATCATACTCCGACACGGCCAAAAACCTAAAACTCGTTTGAAATAAGTTATTTTTAACACTTTTATATTTAGAGTATTTTTATTTAAATTAATTTTTGGAACAGAGTTAATAAAAAACTGATTAATTTTTTTTACACTTTTACAATTTTTAGGAATATTATTTCTATTTTGTTTATTTTTTAGGTTAATATTCATTAAGGTAAGTAATTTTATTGAAAACCAAACATCTTTTGTAGCAGTTAATTCCAAATGTGGCCATATTTCTTAGGAGTTTAAAACTAGTTCCAGTAATCAATACTTTTTTTTTGTATTTTGCTGTTGCTATTCAGTTTGCAAGTCAAACCCAATGCATTAAATAACTCATTAATTTTAATTATATCCGAATTTTCATAGTTAAGTGGATTTATATTAAAATCCCCAACACAATAAATATGATCATGTACTGGAATAAGATTTATCAGAGTATTCTCAAAATTATTTAAATACTCCATTCATGAAAAAGTTGGTGACCTATACACATAACCCCTATAATAATATTTTTTGCTTCTATCGATGTTTAAACCAAAGCTGCTCTATTGCAAGTGGATAATTTATTAACGAAAAAATAAATTCACTTCTTATATAAGCGCCGACAGCACCGCCACGAATTATAAACTCAAACCAGCAGAATGCCTTTTAAAAAAATTTTATTTAAAAAATAAGCTTAAAACTAGTACATTACGTTAGGGTTGGATGATTATAATTAATTTTACAATTATATGAAAACCTCCTAAGAAAGAATAAACTAAAATTGCCATATCATCAGATAAAATTAATCCGGTTTTACAGATTAATGTAAGTTCTTTAATATGCCTTATGGGCGATAAAAGATTTTTTGGATATTGAATTTCTAAATATTTCCAAATTTCAGTAATTTCTTTAGTATTCAAAATTTCGAGATCTAGACTTTCTAAATGGGCAAAAGTTAACGTGCGCAATAATTTTTCCTGGCATCTAGCAGTTATATGACCGGCGAAGGAACTTAGTTCATTAATCTTATGCATCGAATTAATTTGATTACTTTTGAAAACTTGTGTGTGTTGGTTTATATTCTCTAAGTCATCATTGTCTAAATTACCGGTAAAGAATTTAATGTAGCTTCCAAAAAAGTTTACTAATCCTCGTTTTTTGCGAGATAAGGAGTTAAATGAACTTAGTTTCTCATAAGAATCATTTGTGTTATTTAATTCCTTATTTGCTTAGTCGTTGTGATTTAAGTTTAGTCGGTATAAATGATGGGTTCATTTTATTTCTATAGAT
Organism: Anthonomus grandis grandis; assembly: GCF_022605725.1. Taxonomy (NCBI): domain Eukaryota; kingdom Metazoa; phylum Arthropoda; class Insecta; order Coleoptera; family Curculionidae; genus Anthonomus; species Anthonomus grandis. The sequence goes on along the minus strand of NC_065567.1, from coordinate 3,866,655 downwards.
AGTTTGACCTTCGGATAACTCAGGAATAGGACTTGTTTCTTTATTTTGTTTTTGTGTACTTTTGGACTGGATTTTATGGGTCTGTTCAAATACTTTTTGGTGAAATGGTATAAGTAAATTTTTTCGTTTCAGTGTATTAATTGTTCATAAATAGTTAAATCGTTATTTATATTGGGTTCGTTGAGGTAAGGTCCATAAAGTAAAGAAAAAGGAGAAAAACTTATCGTTGGGTGAATACTTTGATTATACACTAATCGCTGAATAATGGCTGAAATCATCTATAAATATACAATAATGGCTGAAATCATCTGAATCAGGATTTTTCATTTTTTTGATTTTTAGTTTTACAAGGAGCGCAGAGTGTAATCGTTCAATTGGGCTTTTGGATGCGGAGTTACCAGGAGTAGTGTAGTGTATGTCTATATACAAGAGTTCGCAAAATTCTTTAAATAATCGGTTTTTAAACTCAGATCCTTGGTCTATGACAATTTTCTTTGGTGTATTATGATGAGAGAAATAATGTCTTAATTTATTAATGAGGGTCGTAGCATTTTCATCTGAAATGTAATATGCTTGAGCATATTTAGAAAAAGAATCAATAATTGTTAAAAAGTAACAATTTGAATATTAGAATAAGTCGAGGTGTAGTGTTTTAAATGGCTTTTCAGAGAGTAGTGGGCCTTCATCATCAATTTTATACGGATGTCTTTCGTATTTGTTTTGTAAGCAAATATCACATGTATTTATGAGAGCTGTTATTTGAGGCCAATAATATTTTTGTTTTAGATGATTGTATGTTATCATTGTTAGAGTGTACCGTAGCATTAGAGTCTATGTCATCTTTTCTAGGATCATCGGCATTATTTTATGGTTGGTCAAGGGTTTCAGCGAAAACTTCGTTATATCTTTCATTAAAAGCGAAATCAGCAAGATTAGCATCTGTGTTATCGGTATTAGGGGCTATTGACTCGTGTTTTTCTAGCACGTTTATGTCGACACGTGAAAGGGCATCGGCAACGAAGTTTTCTTTGCCTTTTTTACAAAAAAGGCATCTGATTTCAAAATTAAATTCCTCTAATTTTAATTCTCAACGTATTAGGCGGGAATTGGGTTCTTTGATCTTTGATAGCCACACGAGAGGGGTGTGATCTGTTTCAATGGTAAATTTCTGACTATACAAATAGGAGCGAAAATGTTTAGTGGACTGAAGTATGACTAGAAGCTCTTTTTCGATAATTTAATAATTTTTGTTCGGCAGAGTTTAAATAGATAATTTTAATTAGATAGTTCTCGAATAGAAGGTAGGGTAGTCATTCATAGGTATAGGGTGGTCATTCTGTGAAAGTACGCTACCAAGGGCTATATTGGAGGCGTCAGTGGTGAGTTTGAAGCTTTTAGTAAAATCAGGATATGCAAGAATAGGGGAGTTGGTAATCAATTTCTTACATTTGATGAATGCTTCTTGATATTTTTGATTGCCAATGAACTTTTCATAACCTTTTCTCTGACATTTTGTTATTGGATATGTTATCCTGGCAAAGTTTTTTATAAATCTTCGATAATATCCAACTAGACCAAGAATGGATTTTATCTCTTTGGGAGATTTTGGCATTAGATGTTGTTCAATAGCCTGGATTTTGAAAGGATTTGGCTTTATGCCTTCAGAGGTTATAATGTGACCTAAAAAAGCAGCTTCTTTTGACAAAAATTCTGATTTGTCTAACTGAACTTTGAGATTAACTCCTCGGAATTTTTTAAAGATTTTTCTGATATGATCGATAAGCTCCGAAAGGGATTTGGAGAAGATGACATCATCCATATAAACAAAACAAAATTTGTATAGATATTCACGTAGAACTTTATGCATCATTCTTTGGAATGTGGCGGGATCGTTTTTCAAACCAAAAGGCATTCTTAGATATTCAAAATGTCCATTGTTTGCTGCGAAAGCTGTTTTTTCTATGGAATTGGGGCTCATTTCAATTTGGTGAAAGCCTTGAGTCAGGTCAAGGGTGGTAAATTAAGTACATTAACCTGGATTATCTAAGATTTCCTCAATTCTGGGCAAGGGATACTTATTTTCGATAGTGGCTTCATTTAATTTTCGGTAATCTATTACCATTCGAAATTTTTGTTTACCGGAAGCGTCGGCCTTTTTTGGAACAATCCAGACAGGAGCAGAGTAAGGAGAAATAGACGGCCTAATTATTTTATTATCCAGAAGTTTTTGAATTTGTTTTTGTATTTCTGGTAACATGGATGGTGGATGGCAAAAAGATCTTTATGGTGGATCAATTATTTCAAAATGATCTTGAGGAAAACTCTCAATCTTTGATAAAATTTGATGTTATGGCTGGGAAGTGGATTTGTAATTTTACAGAATCCATTTAACCATTATTAGGCTATCCGAAATTACCACTTGATTGTTTGAATCTGAAAAGAGGGCAGAATATAGCATTTCCGCTTTTGAGATTTACGGGGATAGTTAGGGCATTGCTATTTAAATTTTCAGTTGGTCTAAGAAGAGGTTTATTATAAACTAATGAAAATTGTAATTTTTTATTTCCTTAAATTGTAAGACATCTATTTTGATAGTCCAAAATAGCATTTAGATTTTTTAGATCTCTGGTTCCTATAAGTGCGTCAAAATCTGTGTGCCAATTACGGACACGCATTTTTAGGGGTAAATTAATTCAAATTTCTTGTGGAAGAGGAATTTTAATATTGCAATTTTCACGATACGTTTTTCTGCATGCCATGACAAAGGGTTCACAAAAAAGCAAATCAGGGTACAAGTTTGCAACTTTAGGATTCATTATTGATTCAGATGCTCCGGAGTCAATTAAAACTATTATTTGTATTTTTGGCATAAAGAAGTAGGGTAGCTACCTTTTGGGCAATATTGTTTAGGTTGATGGATCTATAGAGGCTATTTCGAGAAAATTTTGATTTTCTGGATGCGGATTAATTTAAGAAACAGGAGGCGTAAGAACTTCCTCGTGCATTATAGGAATGTCATGTTGCTCAGTGTCATACAACTCTTTATCATAATACTTATCTAAATGTTGGAGTACCAACGGATCATGATTTGTCTGGAGATTTGTCAGCTCCTGAGAAAAGAAGTTTCTAGGACCGGAGGGTTGAAAATGATTTTGACCGGGTCTATTTTGTACTTGCTAGTGCATACGTGAGGGTCCAGCAGATTGTACAGACATGGGAGTTGGTTTTGGCAAAAGTCTTGGATTAAAATTTTCTTTGAGAGGTCAAATTTTAGATGGTGTTTGACCAAATCGCATATTTTTTCTGGCTTGATTTCTGTTTGGGTCTCAGGAATTCCATTTATGATTAAATTAGTAAACAAATCTGCCTGTTTATGATCAGAAAATTGGATTTCAATATTCTTAATATCCTATTTAAGAGCTTGAAGTTGCGAGTTGTTTTTTCAAGTCGCTTAAACCTGATTGTAGATTAACTTTTAGCTGGTCAACTCTGAATTGAATGTAATTCTTGTTTACAACCCCATTTTGGGCTTCTACTGGGTTACTTCGCAAGTTTCTTCGTGGCATTTTAATTTAGGGTAGCTTACACAATTTTATTTCGATATTTTAACAAATTTTTTTAAAGGAAAATTAACCTTTTCCTAATAAAAATTAATAATTTTCACAGTAGAGATCAAAAACGTATTTACTTAGAACAGGCCATCTATCTGTCCGATCTGTCTCTTTATTCCAAATACAAGTCTCAAACATGAATTCTGAAGTTTTTGAATTCTGAATGTGTCAGAACCGTCTAGGCAAGGGGTGTGCAAAAATTGGGTGGGGAAAGTACTAAACCATCGCAAAGCCTTCTTTTTATAATTGGATTAAGAAAATATCTTTGAGAAAATTATTTTTAACGCGGTGTAACCCATTCTTAGTTTAAGTGTAACATGTTTTTTAAACCTAAGCTTATGATCTATAATAAATCCCAAATCTTTTGTAGAATTTTTTAAAAATATCTACTCATAATTTACATAGAAATTAGATATTATTATTATATATATTATTAGATAGATTTTATAGAAATTTTGATTTAGTAGGATTTATTTTTAAAAGAAGTTTTTGGGTTTCTACGTATAATATATCTAAATACCAACCACCTACCGGCCTCAATTACATCGGATAATAATAGACGTCTTTTTATTATCATAAAAATGTATAAAAACTACTATTTAAGCGTGGCGAGGTCTAGCATAGCTATTCAACCTAACCACTGACTAAAAAAAAACAACTATAATATTATAATACAATGTTTGTAGGTTATGTTATGAAGTTTTCATTTTAATTTTTTCCTGTTTATGAAATTTGATCATTTATAATTGTTTCATTCAATATAACATAAAAAATGTTGTTGACAAAGCTGACTTAAACATAGGGTAAACAAACATACAATAAAAGAAACAAATATGAACACATAAAAAATTAATTGATTAATAAAATTAAAATATCAGAATTTATAAAACATTTAAATATCACATAACAGAGCATAATAAAAACCTTTAGAATACTAGTAACTAAATAATGTAAATACGTAATGGAAGAGTCAAGATTTTCTGGATAATAAAGTGAGCTTTGCAAGATTTATGATACTTAAGACAACCTATTACAATTACCTATAACACAAAAATGGAATTTCTAACCTAATATCAACAAACGCAAATAAGACCAAACCAACAAGAAACCAGAACGTTCCATTTCAAACCGATATTTTCAGGAACCGTAAAAATACTGCTTCTAACCGACAATTTACCAAGGTTAGGTTACGGAACTTACCCTAAGTTTGATGTCTATATCTGCCATGTTGTTGTACATTAGATATCAAGGGATTACTGCTATATCTGACTGAACTCGCTAGTCTAGCCTGAAAGTGTACATATATTGTAACTTCCTGAACAAAAGTCGGTTTAGCCTAGCCTGAAAGCGTACAGATACTGTAACTTTCTTAGCTAAAACCGGTTTAGGAGGACGATATACGTTACCAACTATTAAAGTCTTTTTATTATCTGATTTTATTTCAATCCAAACATATTCCAACAAAAATTGATGTCTCTTGAAGCAGAATTTTAATATCAAGAGAAGTTTTTAGGTATACAGCAACACCACCACCTCTACCCAAATGGTCCTCTCCTTGTACTATATTTACACTAAACATTAATAATAAAATAATTAATATTTTTAATTTGGATTCTTTAAATCACCAAATTTCCACACACACAGCGGCAACGCTGTAGATTTTGCTCAGAATTCGTGGTAAAGGCATTCTTGTGATAAAGGTATTAGGCAACTGCGCTTGTTGTTTACTTTTGGATGGTGCACGTTTCGTACAGTATTACTATAATTTCGTACAGTATTATTATAATTAGTATTCTGTATTAGAAGGATGTTTTGAGTGATTTCAGCGCGTTTTTTTAATCAGTATTCAGACTAAAAACTCCCTTTTTACTGAAAAATAATAAAGAAGTCTGAAGTGGATCACATATATTGGAAAAAAGGAAACTCAAATCGTTCCTTTCACAGGCGAGTTAGGTGTCAATGGTGTCATCCACAGAACACAAATATATGTACCGGCCACTAACTCTCCTTATGTTGCATATTGCGTCACGAACATAAATGGCGACGTACAACGTTGCCAAGCATAACTTAAATTCCCCATATATACGTATAGTTTACAAAATCATTAACAATTGTTATTGCTATTTTTTTTAAGAAACGCTTTAAATAAAAAATTTAAATATTTTAAATATTCCCATATCGATTGATTCGGTTATATCAAGGTGTTGCATTTTCTATTTTTTTAGGCAGTGTATTAATACTGCAATTAATATTGCAGAAAAAACCAAAGCAGATTGTTGAAGTTTCTTTAATAACACCACGGGTTAATTATAATTACTTTCTATTTAAAATACGTTCTGATAAACGACTAATGAGAGTCATTAATATCAATGGATTTGTGCTTGTACAACTTTTAATATGTCGGGTGGAGTACTGTAAACTGCCTTTTATATTCCCCAACAAAAACGAATCGTCACTCAATTGCATTTCTTCGTCCACTCTAAAACTCTCACCTCTTGACTCGTAAACGTAAAAAAAGAGACTAAAGTACCTTACCCTGGATATTTTGGGGATGGGAGTAGTAGGGCACGTATCGAAAAATACGCGCGTAAAACGGTGTCGACACTTATCGATCAATCCGGTCTTCGGTCAATGCCAGAATTGCTGCTACTTAGTTCACAGCTTAGCACGATCTTCTCCTTTTCTTTTACTCTTTGCGCATTGGTATTTAATTTAAGGACAGATATGTATGTTCAGGAATATATAAAAGGTGGGAAAAGGAAAAGATGTCAATGTCAAAGGCAAATTATGTAAAGTCGATTTATAAGTTATTAATAAAACGCGCATTTTTGAATGCATAATTATTAAATATAACTAAAGAATTAAATTAAAATTAAAGTATTACCAAGTATTGATCAAAAGAAAACTAAAGTTATAATAAATTATAATTACTATAAGCATGTGATGACGAAACATCCCCACTGGGTTTTCATTAGAGCAAAAAAAAATTTTTGTAAGGTAAAGGGCACAATTTGACCAATGGACTCTGAAAATTACCCCTAGCAGTTTTCACTGAAGCAACCCGCGCTACATTATCGCCTCCAGGAAACACCACGATCCGCCCCAGAAGCCACTGTAATGGATGTAGATTGTCATTTTTTATCACCAATCACCTATTTCAACCTCGCCGATTGGATCTAACTATTTGGCTCTTTGTTGCAGAGTGTGCAAGTATTCTCTGTGCCAACGATTCCAATCACGATGCATTCGTTGTAAGAGTTGCCAGCGTGAAAGTCGATTTATATTATGAGTTGTAAAATCAAGGTCAGGTAAAGCACTAAGAGATTGCATAGTTAGAAAATGAGGAGGCCTAAGTACTGCCTGGTCATATTAGATGCGACTTTACAGATTTAATATTTGCTTTCCATATTCCGCCCATGTGAGGAGCAGCTGGAGGGTTGAAATGCCACGCTATCACTTCGGCTTTCGCACAATTGGAAAATATTTGTCGCAAATATTTATCGCTACCAACAAAATTGGTACCGCAACCGGAATACAGATTTAAGACTTTTCCTCGTCGCGCAATAAAACGGCTGAGACCTGCCAAAAGGGCTTCTGAGCAGGGCCTTTTTTCCCGCTAGGCCCATTAAGCCTAGACCTAGGGCCCGTAATTTGGAAGGGCCCGAAAATCGCTGTGATAATAAGGAAATTTGCATTATTTTATTTCCTACCTGTACCCTGTACTATAAAATAATATTTTAATTAAAAAAAATTAAATTTGGTAAAAAAATGTTTGGGTATAAAAAAAATGATATTTCATCGGCATTGAATAGAATAAAGACTTTTTTTTCGGCGGTGCCTTTTTAATTTTATATTTATGACCCAAAGTGCGCTGCGGTAGTTTTTCTTATTCAAACTGGGAGTAAATAATTTGTAGTGATTTTAGTTATAACTTATTTTAAGACAGTAATACTGGAAACAGTTCCTCCAGTCTATTTAGTGGTACTTTGATGTGTATTTTAAATAAAATATTCTGCTAAGCGAACCAGCATTTGTCAGAACGTAAGTTGTTTTTCTATATTGCTAATTTAAGTTGTTCTTTTTTTTTAACCAGACTAAGTCTCGATTCCACCAACCTCATATTAAGTCAGTAGCGGCTCGTGGTCTATGATAAAGAGGGTACAAATTAGTGTAAATTTAATCCATTTTTAATTATTTTTCTTATGCAACTACCTGTACTGTTTATACATGTTCACCTGCAATACATGTTTTTTTGGTTTCGTAGCTGTTTTAAACGTCGAAGAAAAAAAAATCTGAGAAGGAAGGCATCAAGTAAAAATAGTATTTTTTTTTAGACAGAAAATAAATGTATAAATAATAGTAATACTTAGTAATTTTTAATTCTTGCAGTTTTTAGACGTCCATTGTCCTCTTTTTATTTGAAGAAAATTTATAAATTTATTAATAAGGCTAAATTAAAGTTTGGAATGTCCTGTATAAACTTATTTTGAATAGATATAACATTGCTAGGCTAGGGCTGTCTGTCTTTTGTTTGATTTGGTTTGACGTTATACGATCAAATATTATACGATAAAAGATGAGGCTTAGATTTTATTTAATCAATAATATTAAATGCTTGTTTTAATATTTTTTTCATTTATTTTGGGGGTGCACGTGCTCATGTGCTCCTATGGTAGAACCGCCACTGTATTAAGTAAACTTAAGTGTCATTTAAAATGTTAACTTACTCATTTTAAATTTGAAATTGAGTAATATTAAACCAGTATACTTAACATTAGGTCGGTGAAAAGGGGCATTAATGAGATCGATACTAAATAAATAATTATTTTAGAAAAGACCCTTTGCCTTAATCATGAGCTACAAACATTTAAGTGGTAGTGAAAAACGAAAACAACGCAAAGTAAGAGAAATTGAACAAGAAAAACAGGAGGGTGCAATTTTACAGTTTCTGCGACCCTCTATATCATGTAATATATAAGAAATTCCTTCAACCAGCACCGCCAGCAAAATAAAGTTATCATCAGCTGTTGCAGATATTAGTTTCACACCATTTCCAGAAAATGAAGAGCAAACTACTCTAAATACATCCGAAACTGTTCATGAATTATCGCAAAAAACGGTAGCTTGTTGTCATGATGGTAAATCATCTACAAATCAAGATGACTTCTTTTCTACTGTTCCTACCGATATTGCAGATTGGCCAAAACAATTGAGTTTAATTTTAAAAAATTATTTTGTAGATAATCCACCTGAACAAAACATGGATAAAATAGAAGGATGTGTTAAGCAAGTGGAAACAAAACAAAAAAATTAAAATATTCAGCTTTTTATAAAGTGAAAGTAAACGGCGAAAAAGTACTTCGTGAATGGTTAGTTTATAGTCCAAAATCTGACTTAGTTAATTGTTACGTTTGCAAATTGTTTGCTAACAAAACTGTTAGTCTTGTGAGTGATATTTTTAATATACTTTTCATAGATTTTTCGTGTTCAGATCAAATAGTCCAAAACAATTTGAAGAATATTGAGAAGCTTTATGCAAAAGATGAAAAATTGATGTGAATGAACTGCCTGACGAACTTGCACAATTTAAACAACCGTGCAATTCTAACAATGTACCAAGAAATCCAAAAAATATGTTGCAGTTTATTATAAACTCAAACATATTATCAACATTTTGCAATATCGAGATTCTCCTTCGAATATATCTTTTAATTCCAATAAGCAACGCATCAGGTGAAGGATCATTTTCAACTCTAAAAAGAGTAAAATCATACTTAAGGAACTCTTTAAGTCAAGAAAATTTGTCATCATTGGCTATTCTGAATGTAGAAAGCGACATATTCAGTACTGTAGATGTAGATAAAGTTATAAACGATTTTGCCGAACTAAAAATGCGAAAACGTAAAATGTAGATATTTTATTATGTTTATCGTTTTTTAATATAGTTTTAGCGTAGTTTTTTTAAGTTTATTTATTTGTTGTTTTTTGTTTGATCTAGGTACTTATACGAGTATAGGTATATTAAGAATATTTGATTGTTTTTAATAGACAACGTTTTCATGGAATGCTCTTATTCCTTAAGCTTTTTATAGAAATTTGTTAAAATAAAACTTCTTTTTTTAAATATGATAATTATTGCTTTAACTAATCACTTTATATAAAAAAAAATTCAGTCCCTTTCCTGTATATTTTTGAAGTAAAAAAATGTTGAATTATTTATTAATTAAGTAATTATAACGTACATAATATATGCAACACATACTACATAGCTCAGTAATTTAATAAATTTGCACAGACCAAAGTTTGATCTGTGCAAATAAACGGTATAGTTATAAACTGTATAGTTTTTTTTATTAATTTATTAAAAATTAAAAATAATATGACTATTGCTAATAGCATGTTATCAAAAAAATTATGGTTATAATGTGTTTAAAAAGGTTGAAGAAAGAAGGGCCCGATATGTTTTATGGCCTAGGGCCCACCTGCCTCAGAAATAGGCACTGCTTCTGAGGTAAGATCCGATAATACCTCCACATGCAAACATTTAGTATTTCTACAGATGAAGAGACATACGTAAGCTTTGTAAATTTTAGCACCCCTTAGCCGACCCATAGTAATATCAAAAGGTCCACTTAAGTCTAAACCTGTGTTTGCAAAAGTCTTAGGAATTTCTGAAATTCTAAAACTCGGAATATTGTATATGGTTTTTAATTTATTTTCCAGCATGTATGACATTTTCGAATAACTTGTGACGTGTTAATTTAGCATTTGAAGACAGTAGTAAAGGAAATTTACTACCATAACATAGTAAGTAAGAATTACATAACCTGCCACCCACTCGTAAAAGACCTTGCTCATCAAGAAAGCTTTAATTTTAAGACTTTTTTTGCAAATATTTTGGAAGGGGCTGGTTATTTTTTATTAGCGTAATCTCAGAAAAAAAGTATTTATTTTGTACGAAATAACAAAGCATTGTTTAATTCCTTTAGAGTGAAACAAGAAAATTGATTTAGTTGAGAGTGATAAGTGGCAGATTTATTTGTAATATTACGAAATAATTTGACACCACGCAAAAAGTAAGCAATAATTCGTTTTATTTTATGTAAGGAATTAAACTTATCAAATAAATAGTCAAAATCGGTAAGTTCATCATTTTTTTGTATTAAAGAAGGAAGTATAATTTTCCCTTTTTCTAATTTTAAATCTGTGGGAATTACTATTTTAGAAAAATTCCACGTATTACAACGATCAAATAAGAAGTCAGGGCCATTCCACCACAAAGAAAAATTAGCAAGCTCTGACAGAAATATAACACGGCTACCGCAGTCAGATGGATTTAATTCTGATGGGACAAGGCGCCAAACTTCAGGCGATAATTTTTCCTGAATGTATGAAACTCTATTGCTTACAAAGGTTTGCCATTGGTGTGGTGAACTTTTATCCAATGCATTATAACAGAACTATCAGTAAAAGCAAATGTGTTAGAAAATTGTAAATTGTATGAATAAGTCCGAAAAATAAAATGCATGCGCTTGCTCTAATCTTACTAGGCTTAAAGTTTTTAAAGGGCTAACTTTTGACTTTCCACAAACTAAGTACGTTCTATATATATTATCAAAATGTAAAGTTCGTATGTAAACCACCCCGCAGTATGCCTTCTCTGAGGCATCACAAAAGCTAATTAATTCATATGAATTTCAATCCGTTATTTTTATCAAACGACGTATTTAAAAGGGTTAAATCCGATTTATATTTTCCCATTTATTAGTGATTTTAACTGGTAGTTTTTCATCCCAATCTATACCCGACAACCATAGAGATTTAATGAGTAGCTTTATAAAGATTATAATGGGGGTTAGAAAACCGCAAACATCGAATATTCTGGCGCAAGTACTTAATAAAATTCTTATGGTGCAGTGGTTATTTGCAACTGAAAATATATAGTAAAAGCAATCCTGCCTAGGATGCCACTTTAAAGCCAAAATGTTTAAAATAGTTGTGTCATCTTTATCAAATGAAATATCGTGAGCTACATGATTTAAAGGTAATTCATTTAACAAATCGCAACAATTGCTAGCCCATTTTTGGGCGTCAAACCCTTCTCCAAGTAAAAGATCGTTAAGTTCGTTTTTTATAAAAATTAATTCGTAGGGTGCGTTTCAACCTCCGGTTACGTCGTCAAAATAGGTCGACGTTTTTAGAATATCTTAAGCTTCCGGCAAATCATTGTAATCATCAGCAAGTTTTATTAAGGTTCTAATAGTCAAAAATGGACTACAAACAACCCCAAATGTAACTGCATTTAATTGATAATCGGAAATGGGGTCATTGGGAGAAAAACGCCATAGTACCCTTCGAAAATCACGATCTTTAGGAGTAATCAAAATATTTCTAAACATTTGTTTCAAGTCGCAAGTAAAAACATAATTTATTAATCTGAAAGTTAATAAAATATTTACATGATCCCTCTGAAGCTTAGGACCAGTATGTAGTGCTTGATTTAATGAAATTTTTTGATTTGCGTGACTGCTTGCATCATAGATAATGAGTATTGGAGTTGAAGTTGAATCATTTTTAAAGACAGCATGATGACTGATGTAAAAGTAATTATGCATGTTGAGTACAGAAGGTTTTTGTACAAGTTGCATGTAATTATGATCTATGTTTTCCCGTACAATAAGAAGTAAAAAACTGAGGGTTCTGAGCAAATCCTTTTTCTAAAGATAAAAATCTGCAGAGAGCAACGGTATGTGTATCTCCAAAATCTGGAGCAGTAACTTTAAACTTATCTGAGACCACGTATCTACCCGAAGGTGTTCGATAAGTGGTATTTAAAAAATATTTTTCGCAATATTAATCGTCTTTTGATTTATCACTGACTTCCGGTACTTCCTCAATCTGCTCAAGATTCGAACGATTTTATCAGTAGATGTATAAGATGTTTTACCAGTTACAGTCCAACCAAAACAGGTATTTATTAAGACTGGTTGATTAGCCCCATTTTCTATTTTCCCATCTTGCAAAATGTACGGGAAAATGTCGTTTCCAAACAAAAGATCTATAGATAATTTTTCAAAGAAATATGGATCAGCTAAGTCTAGTTCCGATGGAATAGTAAAGTGTTCTTTTGAAAACGATATCTTCTAAATTAAAAGATTGATTACTATCGTAAAGTGAAGCGACACTGCAATTCACTCCTTTTTTGGCAGTTGAGTACATACCATCGAGTCCATGCAAAGACATAGAAATGTTAGAGGTAGGTAAAAGTAATTTATTTGCATAATTTCTAAAAATAAAGCTTGATTGAGCACCTCCGTCAAGGACAGCCCTACAAGTATGCCAATTATTAAAGACATGCTTGATTTTAATTAATACAGTAGATAATAAAACCTCATTATCATTAAGTAACATACAAGCAGTGGTAGATCTAAGTGTTAACGAATTATCTGATGTTTGAGGATTATCTAAAGGAACTTGATTTCCAGAAGTATTTGTAGTTTGACATGTTTTAAAACAAAGTAAAGTATGATGTTTAAGGGAACATTGTTTTTGTGAAGAACAAGATCTAACAGTATGTAAAGGCAATTAGTACAAGTCTTTTGGGCTTTTACTATATCAAAACGTTCTTTTAAAGTTTTTGAGAGAAATGTGTGACAGATGTTTGTGGGACATCTGTACGCCACGTGGGAACCCTTGCATTAGAAACAAGTATTTAGTAAATTAGGTTTTTGGGTATTTGAAAATAAAATAGAATTATGTTTGTGTCTATTATTCGAATTATGCAAAATCGAGGGTTAGTAAATGAAAAATGTTACTTAGATGTAGACGGCTTTGAGTTTTGAGACATGCCCAGTTCTATGGTTTCAAGGGCAACGCATTGTTTTTGTAAAAACAATCGTACAGCATATTTGGGTACATCATTTGAAGCGTGTTGCTGTTCAAATGCTTTGCACATGGAAGGGTGAATTTTGGAAAGTAAAGAATAAGTAATCGGAAAATCCCAAAAAACCTGTTTCAAATTTTAAGTTATTAAGAACAGCAAGATTTTTAGCAAAAGTGTCTAAGATAATTCTTAAGCTCACAGCGTTATCACATGTCATTCGTGGACATTCCTCGATTAACTTTCAATGAGTAAATGCTTGTAATCTTCTATTACTATATTTATCGATAATAGTATTCTAGACTATTGGGTAATTTTTATTTGTGATTAAAATATCTGCTCCCGTGAAGGACCCTTCAATGCGCCAAGCAGGTAATTAAATTTGGAAATGTTACTTAATTGTTTTTTAGAGTGAACCATAACATTGAAACTTTGTTGAAAAGTCGGAAAACTAGTAATATTGCCATCATATAGGAATACCCAATTTAGGTAAATTATCGTAATCATGATGAGTGTAGTGATCGTGCGCAGTAAATATAGGATGAAGGAATATTGAATAAGGAATATAATAATTGATAAGGAGTAGAAGCATGTAAGGCTAAAAGGGCATTATTGTGTTTTCCAAAATTCCTTTTAATTCTTGGCAAAGATCTATATCTAACTTTAAAGGAATTCAACTCTGCCTCATCATTTTATGCTGCTTGGGCAGCTTCTATAATTAAAGGAAGCTGACTTATGGCCGTTTGCCGTAAAGCTTTTGTTATTAAAACAGTAATAAATAAATAAAGACTTGAAAAAAACTATATTTAGTATGGAACTTCTCCGTGAATTCTTTGAAAAGTCTCCTGTATATTTCAAACATGCGACCAGAGTTTTGTTCGTGAGGTTCAAAACAATTTTTTTTTTAATAATTTTATTTCGACTGACAGCAAGTACGTTAACAAATGAGCAAGTTATACTAATAACTAAGCTAGTTATACTTAATAACTAAATCTTATCTGTGCAACCAATGCATCCGCCTACGTCTGGTTTATACAAAGTATTTATTATATACAGAGGGTATAACTCCAGTACCTTTTTTTAGGTATTCAATATTTCATAAAAGATAAAATATTTGAAGTAAACAAGCTAAATACCTAAATTTTAACGCACAAGTTTGCTGCAAATCGTATAAATTAATCCAAAGTCAAGTGTGCTTGGAATCTGGCTTGTATTTAAACCGTTTAAAGAAAATTATAATAAATTTAATAGTATGTAGGTACATAAGTACGTTAAATAAGCACACAGGATCAAGAATAGTAATAGGATTAAAAGACCATTGCAATTAATATATTTTAAATAATTTAGTAGATGTAATGTAAAATTTCTAAATGTATTTATTTTTCTATAGGTAAACGTATTAATTAATTAATTGATAAATTATCCCACAAAATATAAGCCCATCAGGGTAATGTAAAAAAATAGAAATAGTAAAATAAGACGTAAAATGCATTCAAAAATGTAATGTAACCGTTAATCTAAAACTCTCACCTGCTGACTCGTAAACGTAAAAAAAGAGAGACTAAAGTAACTTACCCTGGATATTTTGGGGATGGGAGTAGTAGGTCACATACCGAAAAATACGCGCGTAAAACGGTGTCGACACTTATCCATCAGTCCGGTCTTCGGTCAATGCCAGAATTGCTGCTACTCAGTTCACAGCTTAGCACGATCTTCTCCTTTTCTTTTACTCTTTGCGCATTTGTATTTAATTTAAGGACAGATAGGTATAGTTTAGGAATATACAAAAGGTGGGAAAAGGAAAAGATGTAAAGCAAATTATGTAAAGTTGATTTATAAGTTATTAGTAAAACGCGTATTTTTGAATGTATAATTATTAAATATAACTAAAGAATTAAATTTAAATTAAAGTATTGATCAAAAGAAAATTAAAGTTATGATAAATTATAATTACTGTAAGCATGTGATGACGAAACAACACATCTTCAGTTATTTCCAGGCAGGAAAAAAGCATCCACAATGGAATTTCCGAAGATACCAGCCCATACATTCAACTTTTGAAGGGGGATTTAGGCGATTTACTACAGCATTCAGAAGTATTTTTCGTTCAAAATGCAAGTCATCTTTTATGTCTGTTCAGACATAAAGGCTCTAGATAAACAAGGTACGTATTTCTAGCTTGCCAAAGAAGATTTAGAACCACTATTTTCTTAACGTAATAGAATTGGACACATGGCGTTACCTCCAATACACACCACATGTTGACTTTTGCCTTTATACATTAAATAACAAAAAAAACACTTTTTTAATAAAGAGAAATGTATTTAAATCCTATTAGTATGATATATAAACATGACTTAATATTACATACAATCACATCTTTGCTAGTTTTACACAGTTAATATTTCATTTTCTTGTAGACATTTCACTTATATTTCCTGATAGGTTTAAAATTTTCAAACCAAAAGTGTAACGTACGTACTAATTCCTAATTATTTTAGCTACAAGCAAACTTATTACTTTGCTGACAAATAATTATTTATATCAAAAAACTTTGTCAAGAGTCTTAGAAATTAAGAGATCAAGCCCATTACCAGTCGGCAGTAAGAAGACCAGTTTATGTACAAGTAATACTTAATATTAAAAATAAAGCTAATAGTAAAATAATCATTCAGCAGTAAACCACAAACAAAAAATATTGAAAGTCACTTGCTATTTTTCTAATATTTATTATAATACTAAATTAAATGTTAAGTCTCAAATATGTATACAAATGGAGCTGTTTGGTTTATTATTAACTGAATGAACCTTGGTTTCAATGCGAGCATTATCATAGGGATTACAATAACTATAACAGATACAATGGACAATGATTGTAAAATTTAAGTAAATTGTGCATTTATACAGCCCGCCCGCATTTTTGAAAAATTTCAGACAAGTTTCAAGATTATATACCGCCTTATTTTCCTCACCTAACGGTGTTTTCTCAAAGGCGCCAACTTAAATTGCGCCAAAAATGAGTAATATTTTAATTATTCGTCCGTGCATAACTATATTGAAATTCAATTTAAATTATTTAAAAAAATATTATCAACTAAAAACACCTGAATTTTAAATAACATATTGGTTTCAAACTAATGAAGCAAAAATATTACCAAGGATTACCGCATATAGTTAAAAAGAACTGAATAATACATATTGATTAATTATTTGGTAAAAAAAAAAACAAAAAGAAAAAAAATTCAGCTGAATTAGGAAGAACTGCTTCATATATGTCGGTAAGTTCGTTTTACCGAAAATGCTTCAAAACAGACAATATAATGCAACAAAAAAGATACATCGGGTCACCCAATGGTAAGTCAAAAGATACATCGGGTGGTTTAGTGCCGAACCCCTGATAATTCAATTTTATAATTATATGAAATTTGGGGTATGCTTAGTGAAATCTCATAAACCTAAATTAATTGATGTGTTTGATTGATTTCACTTATTCGACCGGGAACCACAATATTTCCATTTTAATTAGAGGCGTCTTTGGAAAAATTTTTGTAG
This sequence comes from Anthonomus grandis grandis, assembly GCF_022605725.1. NCBI lineage: Eukaryota > Metazoa > Arthropoda > Insecta > Coleoptera > Curculionidae > Anthonomus > Anthonomus grandis. The sequence goes on along the minus strand of NC_065567.1, from coordinate 3,849,612 downwards.
AGCATGCCAATAGAAAATAACATTCTGTATTATGCGTTAAAGTGCAAAACTATCAATATATTTAATAACGTTATAAAAACATATTTCGTTGTATGTAAAAGTTATTTGGTTACCCTTTATTTGATATCATTCAGAATAAAAAAACTAATTTTACATTTGAAAAAATAAGAGAATAACGTTTATTTTACCGTGAAAACTAAAATCATATTTAATATACCTTTAATTTACCATAAGTCTATTGGTATTAAAGTTAAAAAGGTTAAATTCTGAGGTTAAGCGACCAAACATACCAAGTCATTGTTATCAGAAAGTAAATTTCTATAAAAACGTTGAATATTATAAGACATCCGATTTAAGGCTAAAAATTATTTATTCACAACAGTAATAACAGTACTATTTATTCACAAATTTTAAATATTTATCAAAGATCTATGAAGGGTGGCAACAATATTTACTGACACTCAGTTATAATACGGACACATGTATTATTTCTTACTGAAAAGTCCGCAAAATCACACCAAAAAAAGCCACTCATCAATCAATTATATACCACTCATATATATTTATTATTATTTTTATACAAAGCTGTGCGTAAAAATAATTTCAGTCAGAGAACTTAATTACTATTAAAGTCGAAGCACAAATTATTGAAAAATAAATAATTCTAAGGTGTTTAGTAAAACTTACCTGGGTTAAAAATACCCCCCATAATGTAACCCAAATTGTAAAAAGATTTACAATTGGTCTTTACTTATTAAATCTCAAAAGATATGTTTTAAAATAATTTTACTATTAAATTTGATTAACCACTCTAAATCTATTTCGTGAAATCGAAAAATGTCCATAATTAAAAGTTTTGGCGTTTAAAAAATCTATTTAATTTTCAGTTAACTGCAGAATTTTATAGATGTTATGACAACTAAATATTGCTGTCCGGATAAAAACAAACTCAACTCAAACAACGTTATAATACTATATCATTGAATGCAATGTGGAATCATGAATTTTATTGGACAATGGCCATATTATAACACACAAAAAAAATTTAAATGATTTACAATCATTTAGATATGGGATATTTGCGTTTAATACCATTACTAAACTATATTGAAACCTAGTGTCAAGTACGAAATTAAGCACTTTTGTAAAATTCCTTAAAAACTTTCCATAATGGTTTAATTTTTTACAACAGTATTAATAAGGCAGGTATCAGTTGATTTAAGTGAAATCTATATTATTGTAACGAATTCGCATTTAGTAACCTATTTTGTTGGGTTGGTTTTCTACTTAGAAAATACGCTTAATTATTGAAAAGAAGAGAAAAAAAATATTCCTCCTCTTTTCGATAATTGAGCGCATGAGATTCTAAATTGATATTTATATAATTATAATATATGAGTCGCTCAGGAACAGAGTGGCCCAAGTGAAAAAATTACATATTTCAGATAGGCTCGTATTGGTAGATACCTTATTATTATTTACAAATTAAATTTTAATCTTTTAAAATCTTTCTCTAATATTCACTAGATGGCGCTATTAGTACACTTGGGCCGGCACACTGCATTTACATAACATGTAGCAGAAAAGTGGCCTAAGTGTCAGTTGGTCTAGCAGTTGGGCCAGTTTGACTTCTCAAAAGTTGTCGTTTTCGTTGTCAGTGTTTTTCTATTTTGTCGAGTGTAAACGGGAAATAAATATTTTATTATAACAATTTTTGCAAATCTGTTGATGTGCTACCACAGGTAAGTTAGAAATATTAAGTTTACGTATGGCATGCATGTAATAAGCTAAGAATAATATTTAAAAAAAACAACCTGAAAATAAAAAAAATTACAGGGAGTGACTTGGCTTCGGCTTATCGTAACCATAATAATTATAACCACAAGTTATACGATAATTTTCGAGAATATACGAGAGTAATATACGAGTAATATACGAGAATGTCAGATATTTCTAGCATAGCCGAACCCAGTGCATTTGATATAGACTCTGGTTCGGATTTTCACCCGCCAACGGATGACGAGTCCGAAAGTGATTCTGGAGAGTCGATTCAGAACATTGCACCTAATGCCAACATCGTGGAGGAAAAAAAAGGTAGAAAAAGAAAGGCAAAACATAAAGGTTGGAAAAGGCAAAAAAGTAAAGTTGCAAGAAACTCCGGAAAATCTTACCTTAACTACAGGGGAAACGAAGTTGCAGAAAAAACTTTTTTTAACGGAGAATGCAATTGTTCCAGACAATGCCACTTGTTACTAAGTATCCAAAAGAGAAAACACATCTTCGAGAATTTTTACAGTTTATCAAACTTCAATTTTCAGACATCTTATATCAATGGCCAAGTAACAGTATCTAATAAGGGTCGTTTCACGCATTCTCAAGATCCAAACAAACGTAGTAAGACACGTATTTATAAACTGCCCAAAGAAACTGGAGATGCAGTTATTGTCTGTAAACTTTTTTTTTTAAATGCTTCGAGGGTTTCGGGTGGTCGCTTGACCAGAGCTCTAATTAATAAAACGAGGGGTGGCGAGCATACTACACCGCCTTTAGACAGAAGAGGTAAGCATCCCCCCAAAAACAAAACTACTCAGGTGGATATTGATAATGTTAAACATTTTGTCAACAAATTTGCCAAGTATAAATCGCACTACAGCAGGGTTAAAAATCCAAACCGGGAATATCTTTCACCAGATTTAAACATAAGCAAATTATACAACTTGTATTTACAAAGTTTTGAGTGTGAACAGAAAGTGTCAAAATTTGTGTTTTCAAAAATTTTTAACGAAGAGTTTAATCTTCATTTCCGGTATTATGCAACTGACACGTGCAAAAAATGTGATTCTATGAAGGTAAAAATAAATAGTTTAACTGGCGAAGATAAAAGAAAAGTGGAAATGGAAAAAGAACTTTATTTACGCAAGGCAGAAGCAGCTCGAAATGGAATGCGAGAAGATCCAAAACAAGATCCAAATTCCACAACGACCATTGCATTTGATCTTATGAAGACATTACCTACGCCTAATATTTCTACAGGGGTAGCCTACAAGAGGCAGTTATGGACATATTGTTTAGGTATCCATAACCTAACTACAAACCAGGCACACATGTACCTCTGGCACGTAATGCACGTGGACCTCAAGAAATAGGCTCATGTATCATGCATTATGTCAAAAATTATGTACAAACTCCCAATTTAATTATGTACAGCGACCAGTGCGGAGGCCAGAATAGAAACATAAAAATGGCTGCAATTTGTGCGTACATGACTTATTTTGATAACTTCAGTCCAAAAGTTATCGATCATAAATTTCTTGTGTCCGGCCATTCCTACTTGCCATGTGACCAAGATTTTGGCCTAATCAAAAAGCAAAAACGCTACTTCCAAGACATTTTTTGCCAGGTGATTAGATTAAAGTAATTTTAAGTGCCAAAAAGACCAATAAATTTAAAGTAGTAAAGATGACAAGTGGTGACTTTAGAAGTACAGTGAATTTGGAAAAACTTTTAACCAATCGAAAAAAAGGAGAAGAAAATGTAAATGTCGAATGGCTAAAAATTTAGTGGCTAAAGTTTAAATCCGAGGAACCTTTTAATATTTATTTCAAATATTCTAATAATGATGCCGCTACAATGTGAATGTCACTAAAAAACGCACAGAGCTTCAACAGATGAGACAGGATGCCTTCCAGTTAGATGTTTTGTATCCCAGAGGACCAATCGAAAAATTGAAGTATAAAGACCTTCAAGGACTTCTGTGCTATATACCCCCAATCGCCCATGAATTTTATAATAATTTGATAACCAGTGAGAATGCTGTTGATGAAGATATTGCGACACAACAACAAGACGTTGAGGCTCAAGTGCTATAATTTGTTTTTTTTTTTTAAATAATTTTAAAGGGCAGAGTGGCCCAACTGATTTTTTTTACAGAAAAACAATGTTTTTTGAAATTATTTTGTTCCAATATATTGTTATGTGCCATATTATTATTATTAAAGTTGTAAACTTATAATAAATAAATCTTTTACGATACAAATTTCCGTTTGACTTTTTATAAAAAAATTTAAAATGTCAATTATCTCAAAACTCCTTTTTTGCACTTGGGCCACTCTGCTCCTGAGCGGCTCATATAATGACGTAATATTCATCAAAATATATACCTAAGTTGATTGGTTACTTTTTGTAAATAAGTAAAAAATATTACGAATAACTTTGAATGAATAGAATTCTGTGGTTATTTCTGTGGTGGTTATTTTCTGTGGTGGTTATTTTTGACAATAAGATTTTTCACAGAAAAATGAGTTAAGTCGTACACTTTATACTAATCATCACACATTTCATACCTTTTGACGCCAGTAATGAAAGATCTTGTTTATAACAAGCGCGTCGAAAAAAAATTTAATTTAATTTAATTTTAACAACTGCTTTGATGAAAATTTAATAAGTTTTGATATTTTGGTATCTTTTACTGACAAAAGTATCGATATTATTGAGAACAAAATATCACCAATTTTTAAAATCTACTAGATCCTTGGAGGCAAATGGCAAACCAAAGTGAGTTTCTATGTGTATAACTGTATAACTTACTTGTGTCTACCATTATTGTTCGGTAGAAGTTCAAAATACAAGGCGCATTTTATTTGATGTTTCTAAATGAAATTGAATGCATCTAATTCAATTTTCCAGTTATTTGATATACTTAAGTTATTTGATAGACTTCACCGCCTTTCGCCGCTTAGTATGTAATTAACGTAATGAAAATTTCTTAATATATAGAGGAATTAACCAAAGGAAATAGGTTTTCATTTCTTAAACTAAAGTAAATGCAATATTGAATATGTCGATCCATGCTTTGTACCGGTCATTTGTTTGGTTGGTTTTTAATAAACTGAGCAGTCATAACATTTCGAATTAACTAAAAATAACGCAAACATGTAGGCAGACTTTGTTGTTGACTTCACTAAGATTTATTATTCTAAATGCTAGTTTTTGCAATGTTATCTTGTTTTCCGTGATAGTTTCATGTAATATACCCAAATGAAAAAAACCTAATATTTACTTAGGCTTGTTGCTTTATTGACGCATTTTCATTTATCCAACTATCACTTTAGGCCAACTATCGTTGTTTTTTAAATATTTCTACCTTCTATTTCTAATAACAAATAACGAATAACAAATAAAGCCATTTCTAAACGAAAAAAAGAAATACAGAAATCATTGTAATATTGTATATACAAGGTGTTAATTAATTTCAGGTGTATATTACCATTTTCTGATTTTTTATTTTATCTTTTATAATAACTTAATTTTTAATATAGCCACATTAAAATTATTTTTTTATATTTGTCTGCTGTTATTAAATAAATTATCATCCTAAAATATACGTAATTATTTTAGAGAAGTGCCCAAAACCAACACGGCAAAGTCACATGTATATAAATGATTTTTTTTTGCTTTCACAAGAAACAATAGATACCGTTAATTGTTAACCTCAGGAGATATTAATTGACACCTTGTAAAATTGAAAAATTCCGATTCTTGCGCAATATTTACTTAAGTTGCTTTCCTTCACAATTTCACACATTTAGAGCAATACGACTGATTATAAAATGACTAAATCTAATCGCTAAAATAAAAAAAGAATAGATATAACTTAAACTCTTGGATATCTAGAAACTTATCTTCTTTTGGGCTTAAGGGCTGGTATAGGTAGTAAAATGCGTAGCCGAACTTCTTTAAGGGTGGATTTATCTCCCATGCTAAAAGCAGAATCTGTCTTAAATATCAATTAAGTTCTGCTTTCAACATTAGAAAGTGCTCATATAATCATTTCATTCTAAGGCATTTAGTCATGTTCGCTACAAAGAGCAGTATAGGACGGCCCTTATAGGCTTTAGCGACGAAAGCCGTAACTGTAGCGTCCATATTTTCATTAATTTTTCAACAAAATATATTCAAAAAGAATAATATCTACTCATTATAGCTATCATATTAGCCTATGATCAGATACTTATTTTTAAGAGCAGTTATGTAAATATTGTATGAGTTGTCGTGCTCTACACTTTTGAACATGATCTATGGACATTGTTCATATGCAGGATATTTTTTTAATTTTAGTTGTCATAAATAGAACGAAATAAAGAGAAACTCAAATAATATTCTACTAGTTGTGCGCTTCATAAAAGACATTGATCTTCAGTACATTAATTGTTCATATCATTTAGCTACTTATTTTTCTGTCCATGACTACTTCTACTCGGCATTGGTTTCTACCAACAAAAAATAGTTCTAATTTAGCAATTCTAAAGCTTGTTTTAATTTAAAAATTAAACGTCGATAAGTATGATTCTACTTCTCGCATGAATGCATCCTGCATATCATTTTCTGAAATAATTAGGGATTATTAAACCGTAATAAAATAAAGAAGTCTTATTATCGATAATCGATTTCTATTATTAATTGGTACTAGCCTTTTTAGTTACTAAAAAACAAGCCTAAAAAATAAGCACAAACACATATATCGCTTCGGGATGTTTATTGGATGCAAAGACAATTTAACAAGGTTTTTTTTATCGGCGCCTCTTTGAAAAACCATAAAGTCCAGACATTTCGGTGTACATTTTACTTGTAATTAAGACAGTTGATTAAAGTAATTGAATAATCATTATTCTGTCTATTAGAATCTGAAAAATTAAATTAACTGATATTTTCAAAACCTAAAAATATACAGCTGCCGCTTAATTTAGATAGGTGTCAGAGTTAAAACAGAATAGGAAGTATATTTAAACTGTTTTTTCGGTTCCGTTAGTTACATTTCGTAGTCATTTTAATTATTTCGTAACTTAAAATTTCTGTAACAGTTTAAAGTTATAGTGTAAATGTTAGAGACTCGTAATAATACAGCGAACATGAGGTCTCGGACGAATTTCTAGAGAGCTCCGATTACTTTATTATAGTTTTCAACTTAACTGTTTAGGATTTAGATTTATTGCGATCGATTTTATTTGCCATGTTTTTTAAAATTTTAATTTCTTTTAAAAGTTGTGTTGTACGTTTTTGTAGCTTTGGCATCGTAATAATCGCGCAATGTAACGATTTTTAGAAAGTGTAATTAGTAATTTCAACTAATAGTAAAGTCGACTTTCCCAATAATGACGCATTTTCTTTCCGTTTTGCCTGTACAGGAAAAAACCTAATTTCTATGTCAGGTTACAAGTTTTACTTACTGCTCTTCATGCGAAAAAAAAATAAAAAGGGGAACTTAAACCGATTTTATCTATTTCATAAAGTGGCAGCTGACAGCTAGTCAAGTTAATAACTAATAATTTATTAAGGCAGTTAATATGTTGAGAAGTATATTATTAATCACATATCATCTCCAATTGCACAACAGTCTTTCAAATGAAACATAAAATAAATAATGCCATGAACATTTATGACTAACATAACCTAGAATTGTCACAATATAGTCGTAGGAAAAAATATTTAGTACTATCTTAGGATACTAGAATATTTGTAGCGTACCCTTTTAATTCTAATCCTACAACCTCCCAAATAAGGCTAGTAAGATGCACATAAATAATTAGAAATAAAGTACTAATTTGAAAAACTAACCAAAATGATTTAAGTCAAGATTAACAATGCTTTATGCCAGGTTTATCACAAAGTATATTGTAAATAATTTATCCTGCAACTAAGTATACCAAAAAATTTAAAGCTAAACTATATTAGAAATATGAACTGTTGCTATATATTTCAAATATTTCACAAACTTACAAAACGTATAGTAAATTATACTATACAATATTATCAGAATATCTTTAGTCAAACGATAGTACACAGGAAATTTAAGCTACAGTTCAGAAATGCTAAAGTACTATAACACAAAAAAATAGGAAAATGAAAACTATAAAAACAAGCTACTTAGTAAATGTACAAGACAAACATATTCACGAAGTATATTTTTTATACTTTCATTTAACTAATCGCTTTAAAATAAACGCAAATGTAATAAAAATTTACCCTGTGAATTTACGTATTCTTCCAACATAAACTGTGAAATAACAATAATTACCAGATCATCAGATTATCTAAGAGATCTATTCCTATACTGCAACTGCACCCATCGGTACGTGGCCCAGAGTGCGAGAAGGCGACATCTTTGACCACTTACCTGACGCTCAATAGAACAACGATACAAAACATGATATCCACCACGTCATGCATTGCCCTCTCCAAAATTTACTTGTTGAGGCACCTGAGCTTTAGGAGTTCTTGGCACGCCTGTAGATCCAGTTCTTGATACACTAGCACTACTTTGCTCGAGCTGTTACATTAATTGCAGGTAATCAAAAAAAATTCCAAAGAATACTATTTCTATTACCTTTTCTCCAGGTGGTCGAGGAAGTCTTCTTCTTAACCATGCATGCCTAAGGGCCTGACTTGGTGTCATTCTTACATCGGGATCCCATTCCAAACATCTCTGAATAAAATCTAAAAACAAGGGATCATCACATCCCTTCAGTGCCCTTTTCAGATCTTTACTTCCGGGTGGGCCTCTTGGTTTACCTCTACGACTTAAACCACCTGCCAATACCACTGTACCTACAATATCGAATTCAGTTATGAACCATAATACACGCAATGCATATTCTGCACTATGATAACTTACCATCACTTAGTGTGGTACAATTGCAATATCTTGGTATTCCCTTTGAACTAATAAAGTTTTTTGCCCTTTTCGCCTGCTCCAAAAGCCTCTGTGGAGGCATACCTAAGAGTTCCATGATACAAGCTAACTGATCGGCCTCATCTTCACCTGGCAACAATGGGAAACCAGTAAGGAGTTCGGCTAAGATGCAGCCGAGAGACCACATGTCAATAGGCATGCCATAACGAGCTCCGAGTATAACTTCGGGAGCTCTATAAAATCTTGACTGAATGTAAGTATATACTCTGTTTTGTTCATAGCAGGAGGACCCAAAATCAATTACCTAGAAACAAAATGTTATGTACTAAAATTTTTGTTCTCATAATTTACAAACTACCCTAACATATTTTCACACTTAAATTATGTGAGGTTGCGGTAATATCTATTAAACTTAGAATATTGTGATGTTGATGCAGAATATCCGCATATGTATGTAGGCCTGATTCATGTTAAGCAAGTTGGCTGTATATATGTCAAATGTAAAATAGGGCCTATACAATGATTAGAATTTTGCGCCTTTTAATGAAAGAACGTACATTTTTTATGTATTACCATAGGCAAAACATAAAGACCAAGTACAGAAGTATATTAAAAAATAAATAAAACTAAAATTTAAAAAAACTAAAATTGTGCTTTACTTAAAAAATAAGCGATAATTTTATTGAAGAACTCTTGATACAACATATTAAAAACTGTTACATATGCCACTTAAAGAAACAACAGAGGATTAAAAAAAACGTTATTAGACGTTTAAAGTACACAATAAATTTATATATAGTCGTCTACAAATTTTGTCTAAAACAAAATACACTGTATTAAAAAAAAAATAATATATTTTCTTTTTTTGTGTACGAGTTGTCTTGCTTTTTGTGAACTATCCCAAAAAGTTCCTTTTGCATTTCAATTATTCACAATAATCTTTTATAACTTATCCTATTTACCCTATTTAACACCTACTAAATCTTTTCACCAAAAATGTTTGGTCTCCTGATTATTATATAAATTATTTATTTTTAATATATATATATATATTATTATGAAATATAATTTGAAAAGTTAAATGCAATAACAAAAGCAGTTTTGTTATCAACTAAGAGCTCAACATATATATGTTTTCACACCCTTTTCAACTTTTAAAAATGAAGGATTTTACAAAAATAAATTGCATATTAGTAAAAAATCCTTACTATTACTAGTCAAATAGACAGATTCTTACTGTGTTCTAACGGTTAATGAAGTTATAAACTAAGTTAATATAATAATGAAAATAAGAATTCAGACATGTATGATTAACAAGTTATAAATAAAGAATCAATTCCAATAATGAGCAAAAAAAGGAAAGCGCTAATAATATACAAAAGTAATATATGACAATTTTGATCAGAGGTAAAATCCATCCCTTTTTTGAACAAAAATTATTTTTATTTATCAGAATTACAGGCAAAATTGTTGACAATTACATATACGATAATTTAAGTGCTCCAAGCTAAAATAAAATATCTGAAAACTAATAATATATATATGTACAAAAATACTGCTCACTCCTAGGAGTTAAGTAATAGTAGGAACAAGATTTCCATTTAATATCTTCCAACCAACTTACTTATTGTGGTGGAACCATCCTGCTAAGGCTAAAAACATGCTATCACCAAAATTATACAGTGCTTTCATTTCAAAACGATCCACCCTTTATAAATTTCTTAAAACACGTCAAATTAGATAGAGGGGGACGTTTAATTATGCATTTACTGAAGTTCTGTCAATCACCTCCTCACCTCCAGCTAACCTCGCTTTAATATGTCAAATGGGAACCCCCATCGTGTGATACATCATAGTAAGGAGCGTAAAATTCTCTATTCAACGGTACCAAAAAAAAATGAAATCGGTAAATGTGTAAGCAAATAGTTAGCGAAAATGTCTAGAAATAATGAATATTTTATTTACGCCAAACATTGGTATTTTAAATGAATACTTTTAGTGTGGTACCTACATCATTTTAAAATTCTTACATTTTTTATAATAGATCATCAAAAAAAAATACAAGCAATTATAGAAGTTAAAATGTGTGGTAACAAACAGTACATTTAGTTCAAACAAATTATTTATTTTTTTAAGTAAAGAATGTGTACCGTTATTTACGAGAAAAAAAAGTGTCTTCAAATTTTTTGCAAAAATCTTTGCAGTCTTATAACTTTGTATGTGTATTTATTTCACTTATATTTTTTGCGAAACCTACCTAATGGGTACAAAAAAACACTGCAATACCTTACATTTTAAGGCGTTTAAAAAGCAGGCGATGTATTATTCTTAAAACTGTCAGTTTGACGCGTGCAATTTTTCAATTTTAGTTAAAACAGTTAGTTAATAAAATGATTAACCACTCGGCCAGCCCTGTTTATGAATGTATGCGTATCGTGAGCAGAAACAGGAGGTTAGATAAGGTTATTAAAGATAAGTCCTGGCTCAAAGGTGAACACATCATTAACGCATGTCAAAATTGGACTCTTTTTCGCTTTGGTGATTTCTATTTTCTCCAAGAGATCCAACTTTCTACCCTTAGGGCACTCGTGAACAATGGAAACATTTTCAGGGACGGTCATAGTTTTTCCGTCCTCCTATCTAACCTCCTGTTTCTGCTCACGATACGCATATATGCCTTTGACTCTAACATTTATAAGCAGGACTGGCCGAGTGGTTAACGGTCTGGTGTTTCACCGAGATCAACTTTAGAGCGTGGGTTCAAATACTACACTAGTCACGTTTTTCCTTTTTATATTTTTTGTTGAATTTTTGTGCCATGTTATTGTTTTTTATTATAAAATATATGGGTATTCTCAGATTTAAATTTTATTTGTCAGTACTTAGCAGGTCTCTAGCTATAAAATAATTTTAACTAATTTTAAAATTTGATTTTATTTTAGTGTAAGGTTTTATTGTAATTACGTGTGTTTTTCTGTTTATTGTAGGTTTGATGATGCTTTATTAGCGAAACATGTAACCTGATTGACACATAAAAAGATATTTTGAGACTGAGACTTAAAGTTTTTATTTTTTCTCTGGTTACATAGGTAGGTCTCTTTGAGATAATGGACGAGTTCTTTCAATTTGATTTAAATGACCGTAAGCCTCTAGAAAATGGATCCAAGCTATTTTCATTAAAGAAAGCAAAGTCCTAGTCAGTGGAGGAAAATGAATCATAGCAGAGCTAATCGTTCTTTGACAGGTGTTAAAAGGAATTGCTTTCAAGACGGTAGGGCAATGCTATGAAACATTTAAGATCCTATAAAACGTTAAAGCATCAGAATAATGCCGTCTGACTTTAAGAATAGGGATATTAAATTGGACACTGATAGCATTACAGTTGATGTAATAATTAAAAAAAATTTTAACTTAAACTCTATAAGCAGACGATACTCTATGGACCAAATTACAGACATATAACAAGCAAGGAACATACCAAAGAATAATAAAGTAATTTGAAACAGGAAGGTGACAGATGTACACTATTTCTAGTGATAAAACCAAGACTATGCATACTCCTGTTAATAATATTTCTGGAAATATATAAAAGATAAGACACAAAATAACAGTATTCCATCTACTGTGAAATATTTAGATGCACTGGTGAAAATGGCCATGAAATAGAATCTTTATTTGCACAATATTTTTCTTCAGTCTACGCTCCTGATGATTTTAATGTTCAAGAATTTACGCAGCCTGATATTGCATATTCTTTTGAAATTAATGAAATACATGTACAAATATCTAAAGTCTTTGAAAAGTTAACCAGTGTCAATGTTAATAAGGGCCCTGGGCCTGACTGTATTCCAGCTGTCTTCATAAAACACTGTGCTTTTGCTTTGGCACATCCAGTATGGCTGATTTATAATCTGTCTCTCAAGGCAGGTAGTTTTTCAACCTCAAGGAAGTTAAATTATTTGACTCCTATATGTAAGAATACTGGTCAGAGAAATGCTGCGAAAAACTATTGTCCTGTTTCTCTGGCTAGTCACTTTGCAAAGGTTCTTGAAAGTTTTGTCACAGATTTTTTATCAGAGAATTTTAAAAACATAATCTCAATTAAGCAGCATGGATTTGTTAGGGGTAGGTCCATTACCACTAATTTGTTGCTTTACGAAAAAGCTTTGTCGGGGGCCTTGGAGAATGGTATGTTGGATGATTCCATATATATACTGACTTTTCCAAGGCCTTTGACAAGGTTAATAATTATCTCCTGGTTATGAAATTGTCACTCTATGGCATCGGTGGTTGTCTTTTGGCCTCATTGAAGTCATATCTGTCTGGAAGAACACAAATTGTAAAGATAAATAACTTTTATTCTAGTCCTTTTCCAGTGACTTCTGGGGTTCCTCATGGTGCCCATCTTGCCCCTTTTTTGTTTAACCTTTTTATTAATGATGTTCATTGTTTTGATTATTGTAATGTGTTACTTTTTGCTGATGATGTTAAGATCTTTAGAATTATAGACAGTAACTTGGCACATAATGAACTTTGTTCTGATCATCACCAATTTGAATTCTGGTGCAAGAACAATAGAATGGTCCTAAATGCTAAAAAAATGCAAATATATTCAATTTACCAGGAGATTTAGTCCACCATTCCATCAGTACCATCTAATGGGTTCACTTCACAGTATTGATTCCATCAAACTCCTGTATTTTTCATTGTGGATTGAGAAGGGAGTCGTTTCGGCTGATCCGCCGCTCAGCACTGCTACCTGTGAGATATTTTGTGCATAACTCTACTTGTCTTAGTGTGTCTCAAAAAGTCTTAGATCTGTATTTTTCATTGTTTCGCAGTCAACTTGAGTAGAATTCATGTATATGGTCACCTTATTATGCTAAATATATAATGTGTCTAGAAAATGTTCAATGTAAATTCATAAGATACATTGCTTACAAGATTAATATTTCTTGTATTGACATTAATTACAATGAACATTTAAAAGTTGTATACTCGACGTAAAAACGGAGATATTGTCACAACATACAAAATTCTTAACAATGTAATACAGTCTCCTGAGTTGTTGTGTCAGCTTAATTTAAATGTTCCTCCTACTACAGTGCTCAGACAGACTAGATTATTTTACCTTGAACAACATCGTACACTGTATGTTGAAAACTGTGCAATGGATAGAATAATGAACTCAAATAGTGTTAGTATAGATTTGTTTCATTGTTCTCTGAGTTCACTTCAATGAATTTTAAAATCTGCATAAGTGTAATATAATTTTATATCTTGACTTTGCTTAAAGTGTGTCTTCTTTTCTATTAAAAAAAAAATAAATAAAAAAATCTTTGTTGTATGCAACAAATAAATTGTCAAACCTTCAAAAACAAATAAATTACATCTATACTATATACATACAAGGTGAGGTATATAGTATAGATGTAATTTATTTGAGGTGGAGAGTACCGCTAGGTGTGTATAACCACCACAATAAATAATAAAAGGACATAGTAAAATTTTCTTAAAAATAAAAATTTAAACAAAAATGATTCCGAGAACCATACCAGAATCAAAGTTACACCTGTATTAAAATATCAGCAGTCTCCAAAAATTTTTTTTAATTTAGACTTCAAAGAGGCCTAAATCTATCATTTCTGCAGGTAGACCATTGTAAATACAGGCAGAAGCATATATGAAAGAACTTTTCAGAAATTCAGTCCCATGCTGGGGGATTGCCTGTGTGGTTTTATAGTGAATATTTACATTATGTATATCTCCCCTTTGAATAAGGAATTCTGACAGATATTCTTGTTCATGAAAATTAAGTAATTTATGTACAGTGCAGCTTATACCCAAAGATCTTCTTTGCACCATATTAAGACTATAGACCTGCTTTAAATTAATCAAATTTATCAAAAAGATGCTTTTTTTTTATTTTTTCAATCTGTTTTGTTATAATTAATTTTGGTAATGTGTGTAAATTTTATGGTAAAATGTTTTAGATGTTATGTTTGTTTGAAATTTGAAATTTAAAGTGAATTTGGAATTTTTTAGTTTTTAGCTTGTACACAAGATTTTGTTTTGTCTTACGTAATATAGCACATTTTCTTTCTTTCTTTCTTTCTTTCATGCTCACTAACATGAAACCTCCGAGGCAAATTTCTAGTAAATCTGACACAGTAATTTTGAATTTTCTGGATTTTATATTTATTTTGTTTAGTTAAAAAAGGACCATATACAATACATATTTCCAGTATATATTTAAGTATCCAGTAATACTAAGCACTAAACTCTCAAGGAATTTTTTTGTACTAGCAGGCAAAATATCCTTAAATTCATACAATGACTTTAATTTATAATATGATTGTTGACAAATCTTATTTACATGCACATTAAATGTCATTCAATTATCCATGCAAAGGCCCAGGTTTTATACTTGATCTACCCATTCCAATTCAACACCATTAATATTTAATTTACTTGGTACTCCATTATTCAAGGTACTTTCATTTCTTGAGAACAGGATTGCCTGTGTTTTACCAAAATTATGGCAGATAAATTTGCAAATCATCTGCATACTTGTGATACCTGCAGTAAATTATGTTATGAATTAAGTCAGCCAAATAATTATTATAAAGAGAAGTGGTCCCAACACCAACCCTTGTTGGACTCCCTGAGTTATATTTCTCCACCCAGAAGTTACCACACCCTCATCATTAGTCAGCTTTACTGCCTGTTGCCTGTTTTGAAGGTAGCTTTTAAACCACCCATTTGCCTGAATATTGTTGTGCCTTAGTTTTGCCATTAAAAGTTCTATATTGAGAGTACCAAAGGCATTTGTCATATATATCAAAACAGAGGGACTACATTATCCTTACTCTGTTTTAAACCATTGTTGTCTTTATATTTTATTTGATTATATTGATGTTACCTCTTATCTGTTTTTTATGCTAGATATTTAATGATCGTACTAATACTTCAAGTGCTTTATTGCAATATAAAATCTTATTTTATTGAATATTTTTTATTCTTATAGTATATATATATATATATATACAGGGTGTCAATTTGAAAACTTCCCACCCCTATTATCTCGAAACGGGTTAGGTTTTTATAAAATCGCTAGGACACGTCGATTTTATTATCGAGAGGGAACAATTTTTATGCAGAAATCACTTCGCCTCTTTCAACCCCCTACCCCCCAGAACCTCCCTCTCAAAAATCTTAAATGGCAATAGGGGTTGAGTGATACCTCATTTGAAAGAACTTTTTATTCTCTACATTTTGGCACCTTATTTTTTAAATTTGAGTGCTGCGTTGCCAAGTTAGGGTTATTTAAACATTGTTAAATTACTTATTATTAAACATTATTCCTGTAAGTGTTTTAAATACGTTAAAGCTATGATTTGCATTGAAACATGTTATTTAGGTTAATATTATTTTTACTAAACATTTGCATAGCCGTTACAATTATGGTCTTTACAAAAGCACGCCTAAAATTTATTTTATTAACACATCTACTTTAAGAGGTGTTCAAAGTGTTCTCCATTGTTCTGCAAACAAAAATAAAGTCTATTCTCAAATTCTTCCCGAACATTCTGAAATACCTCTTCTGGAATAGCCCTACTTGCCTCTGTAATTCTTCTTTTTAAATCTTCGATATCATCAGGCTGAGTTTTGTAAACAACCGATTTTATGTGCCCCCATAAAAAAAAATCTAACGGCGTTAAGTCTGGTGACATAGCAGGCCATTCTATCGGTCCCCTTCTACCAATCCATTGGTTAGGGAATCTGTTATTCAACCACTCCCGCACTGGAAGAAAATAATGCGGCGTAGCTCCATCTTGCTGAAAGTGTAGTTCGTTTTCTTGCAAAATGTTACCAACTTGATTTTCCAGTTCAGTTGTTATCAAAGGATCAATTACATCTTCAAGTAGGTGAAAGTAGAGCTCTCCAGTTAAGTTTTGTTCAATAAACAACGGTCCTATAACAGCATTTCCAAGAATTCCGGCCCAAACATTAATTTTTTGTGGCCGCTGTGTAGCACCCTCTCTGAAAATGTGGGGATTGTCCTCACTCCAGTATCGACAATTCTGTCTATTGACATGGCCGTTTAGGAAAAAGGTACATTCATCACTGAAGCAAATGTTGCTTACCACAATTGCACGAGTGTTTATTAAGTTGGACATAATTTCGCAAAACTCTATTCTCCTATCAAAATCGTCCTCATGAAGTTCCTGTAAAATTTGCATCTTGTACGGATGATATTTATGTAACTGTAATGCTCGTCGTACAGTTTCATGTGACATTCCAGTTAGACGTGCTACTGTACGGAGAGAATTGGTGGGTTCTGCAACGAATGTTCCCAAAATCTCTACTTGAGCATCTTCGTTTAAAACACGCCGACTTGCCCTTTTTTTGTTTCCAACTGAACCCGTTTCATTAAATTTAGCTACTACGTCCAAAATGTATCTGTGACTTACATTACAATTAGGATTTCTATTATTAAAAACTTCTGCCGTTCTTCTTGCGCATCTTCCTTGCTCGCCATAAATAAAAATCATTTCAATTCTTTGCCTAAGCGTGTATACCATAGTAACTAACAATAACACACAAATTATCGAAATAAATTTTAACTGATTTAAATACCTAGTGACATTGACTGGTAGGAAAGTTCACTAAATACTATTTTAAATTTCGGATCATATCATCGAACTGTATTGAGACGAATTCCATTGCAAACGAAAATAAACAAAAAAGAAAAAAAATTAAATGTTTATCTTTCATGACCAAAAGAATTTGTCGGATTGATAAACACTTTCAGTGAGAAATGCACCGGTTCGCTTTATGGTCAAACACGTTCCAATAGAAATCATAGCTTCAACGTATTTAAAATACTTACAGGAATAATGTTTAATAATAAGTAATTTAAAAATGTTTAAATAACCCTAACTTGGCAACGCAGCACTCAAATTTAAAAAATAAGGTGCTAAAATGTAGAGAATAAAAAGTTCTTTCAAATGAGGTATCACTCAACCCCTATTGCCATTTAAGATTTTTGAGAGGGAGGTTCTGGGGGGTAGGGGGTTGAAAGAGGCGAAGTGATTTCTGCATAAAAATTGTTCCCCCTCGATAATAAAATCGACGTGTCCTAGCGATTTTATAAAAACCTAACCCGTTTCGAGATAATAGGGGTGGGAAGTTTTCAAATTGACACCCTGTATATATATAAATATACTATAAGAATAACTACTAATATATATACTACTAACTACTAATATATATATATTTTTTATACTCGTAGTATATATATATATGCGACAATGTAAATAATAATAATTTTAATAATAATAATATAATACTTTTTAAACTTTGTATTTATTTTTTAAATTGGTTAATTACCGTACTATACTGAATTGAATATCCAAAATGTGGGGCAAAAAAGTTAGCTTGGTATCGAAAAGAACACCTAAATGTTTAACTGTATCAACTGATCTGAGTTCGTTATTGTTGATGGTGTACTGATAATTTATAATTTTATTAGAACGACCAAACAAAATACATACACACTTCTTTACATTCAGTTTTAGACTATTGCTATTACACCACTCAGCAACACTATTTAAATCCAATTGAAGTAGCTCAGCACCAAGATACAACTCAATGGCTTTCTACAGTTTAAAATCATCAGCAAAAGCAAGATGCTTTGAATGAACAATTACATCACTCAAATCTCTTATGAACAAGTTAAAAAAGACAAATCCAATATGCGTTGAGGCACTCTTGAATACTTTCATACCTAATACCAGTATAAGATACCATACATAAGAAATATAATTATTTATCCTGACCAACTGTGTGTGACCAGTCAACAAACTGTGACAAAATTCAACCAGTCCTACCAAGGCCCAAAGCACCAAACTTCCTAACCAGATTATCATGACCAACCCTATCAAAGGCGTTTTTCGATTATGAATTGGTGTTAAAAAGCTTACTGAAAGTAAACACACGGTTTTTAAGAAAAACAGATGGGATACTAATAGGGGCAAAAGAATTTTTGTTAGGAAGGTGTAAAATGTCATCAAAGAGAAAGATATGCGATTTAAATCCAGACTGTAATCAAACTTATCAGGAGCATTGCTGATAGGTTGGCTGTATGTAGTTTTAAAATACCACATTAATGAACTACTTAATATGGTAAAGTAACTTAAACTACATTAATAAATTACTTTACCATACTTTTAAAACCTCTATTAAACATATTGATTGTCTAATTA
The DNA here is from genome assembly GCF_022605725.1 of Anthonomus grandis grandis. Taxonomy (NCBI): domain Eukaryota; kingdom Metazoa; phylum Arthropoda; class Insecta; order Coleoptera; family Curculionidae; genus Anthonomus; species Anthonomus grandis. The sequence goes on along the minus strand of NC_065567.1, from coordinate 3,830,655 downwards.
ATTATTGTTATAAATGGCTAGTTTTTTGTAATATTGCTACTTTAATTTTCATTACTTTTTTTTTGTAAATTGGTTAATACTGTAAATAAATAAATAAATAAATATTTGCATTTTTATTTTTCACATCATCCCTTATATAGAATAGATCATACAATTCAAAACATTCCTATGAATACAGTTAGACATTATATGATTTGATACTCGAATATTTGACTTATTTATTGCAAAGACAAAATGCAGAATTTTATCCCTACAGGAAATAATTTTCTATAAATTATTTTTCATATTCTTCATAGGAATGGAGAAGTGCTAACTGACAATTGTTATTTGAATACAATTATTAATACTTTGGATTGTTTAAAGACTTTAGATCATTAAAAAAAATATTGTATTAAGCAAGCATCATTTAGCCTCATTTTAACATATGTATAGCTGCTCTTTTGACTAGCCTAAATAAAATTCATTTCATAAATAAATTGTATTAATTTTTGTATTTTTTATTATGGGTGTAATACCTAATTTGTTCTTATATATAATATGTATTCATTCATTCATGTGTTCATAAGACTTACCTTAAGTCCACTTCTACCTTGTTGCTTAAGTAGAACATTTTCTGGCTTCATATCACAATGAATTATTTTATTCCTGTTTAATGCATCAAGACAAAGCAACAATGAGTGGCAAAATTTTCTAACCAACTGTAGACTAAATCCTTTGAACTTGTTCTTCTTAATTAGCTCATACAAATTTATAGACAATAATTCAAAAGTTATACACATGTGATTTCGAAAAGTAAAAGAATCCAACATATGAATTATATTCATTGCATTGTCTTTGTCTTGTTTACGAAGATGCTCCAAAATTCTCACCTCTTCTTGAGCCTGTCTGTGAAATCTTTTTTCATTTCTCACCATTTTAAGAGCAACATGTATATGATTAGCATGGTCATAAGCTTTGACTACTTGTCCAAATGACCCTTTTCCAATAACTTTAAGAACTTCATACCGGTATGCTACATGGTCATGAGGAATGTGGATGTAAGATCCTTGGTCATTATCATAGTCACAATTGTTTGAGTTGCCTATAATGCCAGGGCGCTTCTTTGCATTAGCCCCAATAAAATATATTTGAGGATAATTAAATATTTCATGATGCTCATAAGGAGTTAATTTGTTCATATATAGCTTCATTACCTGCTCAGGCGTTGTTACCATGGTACGAGGCTTACATTCAGAGCCAGTAAGACTAGCAAGGCTAGTTTGGGAAGATTTGAGTAATGGAGTAGACATGTTTCCCCGACTTAAACACTGAAGCCCTAAACTTGAAACATTTAATTCTGGAAGGATTGCAGAGGTTGCAGAGCTAGTAGCAGATGCTGTTGGAGGACTTGGCTCTTTAGCTGTTCCTTGCTTTAAAGGAGGCAAATTGCCTCCACCACCCTCTTGGATATATTGTGTATGTGAGGGGAAAAGCTGTGTTCTTGACATGGGCATTTTGAGTGTGTTGACAACTACAGCACTACACATTCTTACAATTCCATCTTCTCATGGGACTTTTTTGTGTTTTCTCCAATTTAACCCTCAAATTCCTAACAGGATTGCACTGTATATCACCCTTGTCCGGACTACTGTCATATCACTATGTACATTTTCCCTGATGTTGCTTCATAGAAACCGTATTTATTTTACATTAGGGGTGTTCATCGGGTTGTGGTATTCCTATTTCAGAAGGACTTTTTTTCATGACATTTTCATAAACAATTTCATCTCTTTCTTAAAAAGAGTTTGGGATTGGGAAGCCAGACAAAGACATCAGTTTTGGATTATTTTGCAATGGAGAAGTGTCAAGAGTGTCAAAGACGTAGTTAGGGTGAGCTTACAATAGTGAGCAATAGTGAGCTTAAATTTGTGTGTGTGAAGCATCCGATCGGTTACCAACAACCAAATCCTGGGTCCTGACTCTAAGTGATATTTTGACGGAAAACAGAAAAAAATATGGCGTTAATATATATAAATATATCGAAATAAATATGGCGGCGTCGAAATGCGACATTGCAAGTCTTGCGGATTTCGGCTGAACTATGGATATGACGTCATTGATTCTCGACTAATCGAAATTAATTTCAACTTGGAGAGTGATAGAAATTTTAAGAAAGTCGAATGATTTTAAACGCTTTTTTAATCCCAATGTTTTAGTCCTTATTTTAGAGTCGTTCAAACGATCACTAATTATGTCGTCAAGGACTTCAACAATGGAATAAATTTTTTAATACGTAATAGCGTTTTCAATATCGACTAATCTAGATCGAAAGCGCTCTGCTCTTTTTGTGCTAGAACTAAAGAATACGTACACATCCTCTAATATGTTAAATGTATCTGCCATAATTGGACTTGCTGAGCAGCTATGCTCAACGGCAGTATTTGTGCGGTGTGCCTGGCAGGGCATATATGGAACATAAAGACCTAGATTTTCGGATATTTTTTGTTGAGCCTTTAACTTTTCCGGACATTGCAGAAGCAAAGTCATAAGATTGAAATGCGAGTATGGACAAACAAAATTTACCATATTTTTGTATCGTTTTTATATTTTCGCATGGTTCCCATGTTGTTGAATAAAGTAATAACACTGATATCGATCAATATCACTTGCTATCACTTACTATTCCATCAATTTAAATGCTTCATTTAAATATAATCCGTCACATACAGCATTCTTATACAGATTTCTCACTCACATACTTTTCTTTTCTCTTCAACTGAATTGTTCACCTTGTGCAAGTAAGAAAACGTTTCAATTACCAAAAAGTCAATTTTCCGAACGTACAGCGCTATTTTTATACGTTTTTTTTTAAATTTATGGAATACTGTTTTTTTATTAATGTTAAGAAATTCAGTTCCATATTATTTTACACGGGCGATTCCGATAACAACCCACAGTCTTTGCAGAAAATGCAACCCAAAATATTTTTGAGTTGTCCAAAAATATTGTCAAAGAAGGGGAGTAGAAATACCTTTTTAGAATTACTTCAGTCTTACGATGCACAAACTTAAAAAACGAGGCGACGTAAAACAGTTTCTGCAAATGCTTTATATCTCAAAAACGGCTAATCTTGAAATGTGTTTAGATGGATTTGTAGGAAAATTAGGCTCTTTCAACCCTATCCAAAAAAAATCGAAACTATTTTGAATATATTTTTTAATAATAAAAAAACTGACATTAGACCAGATTTGCATTAGCTTTTTTTATTTTGATTTTAAAATCTCTTTTTTTCATTCAAAAGTTTTTTTAATGAGTTTGTAGGAAAAATATTCTCCTTCAGTTCTATCGAAAAAAAATCATAACTACTATTTGATTTGATAAACTTTTCACTTAGCGAAAATCAGCAGCATCCAATGATTTATATCACAAATATTAAGTTTCCTTCTGAAACGCCACTTAAATTGAATCTAATTAAGTAAAAATTAGGATTATCTACATATGCTAATAATGACTAAAGTTTTTTAATTTAAGCTTAAGCGCCCTGTAGCACAAGAATGAAGCCGCTGCGAACATGTTCATACGAACTTTTCTTATATAAAACGACCTGACGAGCATAGTAACTCTATACAGGGTGTCACATAAACAATGGTAAATGTCTTAATAGCAGATTCCTTTTGAAAAAAAAGTGAGGTTAAGTTAAATTTTCCTAGCCCAAAAGTCAAATACAAGCAAGAGGGAGGGTGATAAACTTAATAATTTTGTTTTTAAATTTTGGCCATAGATTTAGCATGTATTGTTCGTTTTTATAAAAAAAAATTGGAATAAGGTTTTGTGTAATCAGGCAAATCTTAAAATTAATCTTTTTTAAATAATGTCATTGCCGCTGCTGCAACTTCACCAACATTCAGTCGGTTGTATAGGTGCTCTAGAAAGCTAAAGATAGCATCATTTGTGCTCACAGACTCACGAAAGCCAAACTGCTGAAGACTCAATAGGCCAAACCTATTTAAAAATGAAACCATCCTCACCTTAACGAGCCGTTCCACTATCTTGGCTAAAGTAGGCAATAACGCTATAGGTCTAAAGTTAGAAGGACAGTCGCGATCGCCACCCTTGTAACGAGGAACAATCATTGCTCTTTTTAAGCACTCTGGGAAAACTCCAGACATAAATGAAATGTTAATTGACCCGGCCAAGACTTGCAAAGCAACAAGAGGTAAAGCAGAAAATATTTTAAGAGAAAGCCCATCCCAACCTGATGAACTCTTATTCTTAATATTAACCATTAACTGTTTACGCTTTTCTACACTTATGGGGGCAAAAAAGAAAGATTCGGCTACTACCACATTGCTGAGATAGCTCCTGGGATCTATTTTTTGTGAGAGATTGGCTGCAAGGTTACTAGCAATATCACAGTAGAAGGAATTGAGGACATTGGAATCTAAGGTACTTGGAATAACCAAGACATTATTTTTGCCCCTTAGCTCATTTAAAATTTTCCAAGACTCTTTTGCTCTGTTGGGGGAATTATTTATCCTCCTTTGAAAGTAGGTCCACTTAGCCATTTTGATTGAGTTTCTGTAAATCTTGCGGTATCTGTTATAATAATTTAAAAATGTTGCATTGTTCATAGCGTATTTCCTAATGTAAAAAAGGGAGCGCATATTTTTCCCAGATACTCGTAAACTCTTAGTATACCAAGGTTTTCTATTTCGTTTCTTAATATTGACAACAGGAAAAGCAGTGTTAAAATTGTTTAATACTATTTGATGAAAGCTATGCAGTGGGTTAACAGTAGTCAATACATTATTCCAACTTGACATATTGCAAAGCAAAGAGAATTTGCGAAAATTAGCTCTAGTATAAAGTCTATCGCGTCCAAACTTATTCTCATTAGCTGCACTATTAAGCTTTACTAATCCTACTATTGCCTCATGGTCAGGCAAACCGGCATTGATTGTTGTACACTGATTTTCGTGTTGGTTAAAATTCGTACAGAAGTAATCTATCAGTGAGTTAGAAAATGCTGAAATCCGGGTTGGCTGATCCACGTGAATCTTAAAATTAAATGAGTTTAACAGATTAAAAAGCATTCGATTTGATCCATTAGATTTGTCTAAAAAATTTACATTAAGATCGCCAGTCAGAATCAACATCGCATTAACCGAAATTTCACTTCTCGGTCGGATCTCCAACTTTTCTAAAAACAAATCTAAATTACCATTGTATAACCAGTTTTGCTTAAAACAGGTATACCTCAACAATCTCACTACGATTAACTCTATTCCAGATATTCACATTTAAAGCTTTCAATTAACTCAATAAAAACGACATTCATAAACTATTTAAATTGCTTTATTACACTTCGACTAAATGATACAAATATTTGCCAGTAAATGATCGATATGATCTCATTTAAAATTTTAAAATTAAATCATAAATCATTTTAAAATTCTTTTACTAAAAGATCGTTTAGTTAATATTTTTACCATTAATTTCGTGTATCCTCATATGCAAAAATCCGATGGGTTAAAGTCTGGACTTCATACGGGCGATTTTCGACATCTACGTGATACGCAATAAGCAATAATAAATAACAATGACCGACAGAACTAACAATAAGAATGCAATAAGTACAGAATCTCTTCAATAACTATATTTGAACAAAATGAGATAGCAAACTTATCAGTTCATTTTAGGAGAAGATTAAAACAGCTTCAACTTTTCAGTTTTAGTATTTTCGTGAAAATAGGTGAAAACTTCGCGAAATATATCAGGCAGACCAATGACGGAAAAAGAAAAGAGGACCGGACCGAGCCACGTAACACAATGTTATGTTGAAGCTGATTTGATCAGATTTATGAGGGAACGAAAGTGTATTCCTTAGTGTATACTTTATATATATAGGCGATATTTTCGTCGAGGTCATTATAATATTAAAAATAAAATAAATATATAAATATAATATTAATAATAATAAAATTGTCTCGAGATAAATCCTAATCAAAATCGTTTTTTTCGAGCCTAAAAATATACATATTTTTGGGTTGAATGGTTTCAACTTTTTTAATTTACTTTATACAGAAAACAAATATTTATTTGTACGAGATACAGGTGCATCAGTAGGTGTAGTAATATATACCAATTACTTAAAGTGTTGACTATATAAAACAAACAAAAACGAACGGTATTTCTGGATTACTGGTAGCACTCGGTTCTGCGTGCAATTTTATACTATAAAATTGCACGTAAATAATGTAAACCTGAGTCGTGAGTTTTTGTTAGGGAATGAATTTCAAAGAGGTATACGTGGATTATTACGATTTGATTTTTTTGAAAAATATACAACCACTATAAATTCTTTATGGGTAAATGATAAGAAGATTGTGATACCTTTTTAATCATATACTTAGATACCATGTGAATCAAAAAAATATAATTATACATTCCAGCAAGATGCGAGTTTATTAAATATTTTTACTTAGATGTTAAAATAAAAATCATGATCGTGTAATTTTATCTAGTAAACTAGGTTAAATTATTAAATATTCGCGACGAAGAAGTATATTCAAAAATTTTTTGAAGTGATTTTAAATTTAATCTACATAAATATGCCACTTTGCCGAGAGGTTAGATGAAAAGTCAGTGGACCGACTTGATAAAGTATTGGATTTAATAAATATGTCACATCTTAATAAAAAGGAACAATTTTCTATTCAGCAAATAATAGCGAAATATGCTGACCCATTTTATTTTCAAAACGATCCTTTTAAGAACTGTAATTTTTATAAACAGAATATTAGCTTAAAAAAGGATGCAAAACCTGTTTATGTAAAAGAATATCGTTTTCCACATTCACAAAAACAAGAACGTGTAAAATATCCTAAGGTAATTTAATATATTTAATAAACGTATATTTTATAAACACCCTGTATTTGTTTAAAAGTGTCTTAACCGCCCGAGAGTTATCTTATATCCTTGAAAATCTATACCCTAAACATAAATAATAATATAAGAAGAGATTTAGAGAGATCCAAAAAAAGTAAAAGAAGCAGTGAGTGCTAGCACTTCAGCTTATAAAGAGCCATGTATATAGAGTGGTCATAGTTTACCAGGTGTGGTGGTGTTTATCCACTAGGTGGATTTTAGAATGGTTATGATTGTTTTGTGCACAGGTAAATCATGTCGATCTGTGAGTAATATTTTATATTGTTGTTGTATTGTTGTTGTATAGTCCATGGCTAGAGTGTTATAGCTCGGCAAGAAGGCCTGAACAGCCCTTTTTCGCCAACCCCAGAATCACTCACCCCTACGCCTCCATTCCTAATGCGCGGTGTTCACTGAGTCGGCCCGTCCTTTTAATAAAGGCTTGCACGTTGTCCCAGTCCAGATCTTTAAGATCTTCCCGTTGAAGTGTCGTTGCTCCGAAAATTTTCCTTCTCAGGCGACTCCACCTATCACAGATACCTAGTATGTGGTATGAGGTATCCTCTCCTGTACCGCAATTCGGACAGAGTGGACTTTCTCTTATACCAAGAACTATACCTTCTTGGCTTTCATGCCTGTTTAGACTGTTGCGCCCGGTCAGGATTCCCATCAAGTCTTTGATACTTTGTCGGGTCTTTGCTAGCAGTCGCCATGCTTTAGAGCCTTCATGGTCTGGTATCATTTCCTTGGCCTGTCTACAGCCTTCTGTCCTTCTCCAATTCTTCCTTGTTTTTTCACAGGCCCAATTATTAAGTGCCTGGGAGATTTGTTTTTTGCTAAGACCGAGACAAGGTTCGGGGCCTACGAAGGGGTTAACGGAACCCTGTCTTGCCAGTTCGTCGGCTCGCTCATTGTTCTCGACACCTTGGTGTCCTGGAACCCACCTCAGTCTCCCTTCCCTGTGTGCTGAAAGCCTTTCCAATGCGTTTCTGCATTCCTGGACTAGCGCTGAGCTGGCTCTGGGTTTCTGAATTGCCTTAAGGGCAGCTTGACTACCGAAGTAGATGCAAATATCCCGTTACCTTCTAATGCCTCTCGTTTGTTTGCTACTTCGAGTATAGCAAACACCTCCGCTTTGAAAACTGTGTTTCCCTAGCCGGAAGGATTCCCCTGTGTTCGTTTCCATCCTGTACACTCCAGCTCAGGCTGAATTGGTGCTTTTCATCCATGATCCATTTGTGTACCAGGCCTGGAATCCACTTAGCTCTCTAATTTGGTTTGCCGACCATTCTTCCCTTGGCGGAATTTCGACTTAAAACCCCTTCTTTAACCTTAGTTTGCCACTTTCTGTAGTGCATCTGGATGTCAGAATTGGTATGTTCTTACACATCCTGAGAGCAATCGTCATATGGTATTGTCCTAAGTGAACATTGCGCCACCCTTCGCTATCCTTCATCCTCTTATACGCCGCCATGGCATACCTCTAAATCCAGCCTGGAAGGTCCAGTCCTGGGTGCCGCAGGTTTAGGCGACACTATATATTTAATTTAATTTTTGATTTGGTTAGATTTTGCGAAGCCAGTAGTCGTTGCGCTCTTGACAAAATCGTGTAATGAAAGCAATTTGAGGCAATTTGCTGTGTTTTATTTAAAATAGAAGAATTAATTAACTTAAAATCTATCATCGGAAGTGGGATACTCTCCATAACCTCGATGTGTTTGAAGAAAGACCTACCAAAATCTACGATTTTTGTGATAGTGTGAGTACTGTGAGTTAAAAAAAAAATGGCTGACGAAAGTTCTCGTGATTCGGTAAATGCTAATGGCGGACAAGAAGTAAATCATAGTTTTGTGTTACTAACAACATTAACAAACAAAGAAAGGATATCGGAAATATCATATTTAGTGGATACAGGTGCTGATGTGTCTCTATTACATGCAAATGTTTCTAAAAACTTAAATTTAAAGATTCAACCGGATGTTAAATGTTTGACAGGAATAGGAAGCAGTGTTACAAAACCTATTGGTAGCTTTAATGCCTTAATGTTCACACAAACTATGACTCTAGAATTAGACTTTTTGGTTGTTCCAGATGGATCCATTCCGGGTAACGACATTGATGTACTGATAGTACTAAATTGGTATTACGTAATAATGATCTTATTCTCCTTATTCAAGATCAGATTGACGGTCTTGCATCAGATTGACGCTGTTTATTTTTGTATGATGAAATCGGGTTTTTATCAGGTTGAAATTGAAGAAGGTAGTTAACATATAACGGCATTTAATACGCCTGATGGTTTATTCGAATATAATCGGATGCCTTTTGGTTTTGTGAATTTGCCAGTGTGTTATCAAAGTGCAATAGACAAAGCGCTTGGGACGCTTAAAAATAATATTGCTTTTGTTTATATTGACGATAGTACATACTGATGAGGTGCAAGGCAATTCGTTTGGATTAAATAAAGCGGTTAACCGAATATCCGATTTTAAAAACATTTAATACTTGCTTGCCAACTGAGCTTCATACAGATGTAAGTGGATTAGGATTAGGGGCAGTATTAATGCACAAAGGCTCAGATAACATGTAACCAGTGGTTATTACAGCAGATGTGTATTGTGTATTGGAAGAGCCAAAGTGATGGGGTTCTAAGATGTTTTGTACCAATTTATACGCGTCTTTTAGATGAGTCATCACACAAAGGGCCTGACAAAATGCTGCTAAAAATGAAAGAAGATCTGACGGAAGGCCACATGGGAAAAGCAGTACGAAATAAAGTAAAAATTGTCATCCCTGTGCCCTAGGAAAGTCACATACCGGAAAAAAAGGAGCATATCTCAGGAGAAAACTAAACGAGATAGAAAAATGGACACCTGGCTATTGACCATGATGGACCTCCTGTCAAGTCAAACAAGTGTACACAAATATAGGTGATTATTGACGCTTATATGTTCAATTTTGTTCAATTAAATAGAAAACTACTAACTGTACAATAAAAAACCGTGTGACCCCTTTCAGTCAAAAACATTTAAAGATTTTCTACATGATCATTCAGTAGAATTACATTTAATTGCCACTGGTGTACTACGCGGTAATAGACAAATGGCACGTGTAATGCGTACCCTATTTAATGGTATGAGAACTACGCTAACTGATCAGGATGGAAAGAATTGGACAAAATTTTTTTCCGAATTAGAAGATGATATGAACGTTACTTTTAACTGTAAAGTTTCAACTGGTTATGCACCCTGGGTATTAATGTTTGGTAAAAAATCGCTGTTTACAAGCAACTACCCAGCTGTTGACCGATTGTCCATATCAAAATGAGGTCACCGATGACAAGGGGACGGTGCAAACAAATGTAAATAAACGTCTAGAGAAAGTAACTGAGGAAGCAAAAAGTTCCTTCAATGAAAAACGATTAAAAGCAGTACGATATGTGATTGGGGATAAAGTAGTAATTGAAAATAGTTAAGTTGCTTATGGTGGAAAATTAAAACCAAAGCTTAAAGGTCCCTATGAGGTCACTTATTGGTTGCCGAATGAGAGATATGCACTTCGGCATGAAGGTGGTAGAGGCAAAACAACAGTAGCAGCCTTAGAACATTGAAAGGCCTTTTAATGTTCTAAGGTGGCAGCACATGAGCAGCTACATATGTGGCCTGGCTTGTAAAGACAAATAAATAGTACCTTAAAGGTGTTTGTATAATTGAATATAGTTCCCTAAATTGAATTTAGGCAAGTTTATTAAAGCGCAAAAAAAAAGAAAATCAATATGATTTTAAGTTCCCTATATAGGTTAAATGTGGGTTAAGTTAAAAAAAACTCTGTAGTAAATGTGTATATTTTATGTAGAACCCCATAATTGTTATAGGCAAGTTCCCTATAAAAGTTGAATCTGGGCTGAGTTTGCAAACCTTAATAATCCAATAATTCAGTTCTCTAAATGTGATGGATTTAGGCAAGTTAGATTGCAGTTTTCTCACTATAAGTTAATAAGTTAGTGAAAAATTTAACAATGCGAGGAAGCATCAATGTCAGGAAAGCCGTGTTAGCTTTAGTATAAGGGTTCCCGCTTTCGATGATGATGTCATCCGTAAATCGCTGTCTCGGCAATCCATTGAAGCCAAGATTATGTTTGAGTTGCATTTAATTTAATTTTTGATGATTTTGATTTTGTTGTGTTTTATTTAAAATAGATGAATTAATTAACTTAAAATCTACAAAATATATATGTGCATTGTTAGCAAATATAAAATAGTTACATTGATGGTTGTTGGCATGGCTGAATCAAGGAGACCGAGGTTCCCCGCTGAGTAAACTAAATCTGTATTAAATGGGTCAGTACAGTAAATCTCTCAGTCTCTTGCTATATACATGGTGGAGCTCGCTAAATGAATTGTTAATTGAAATACTCACGTAAGTTTAATTTTAAAATACGCAATTTTTACAATAGTTGGTGGAGAAATCGGTCCACATATATCTGAGTGAATGGCATAGTGACCGCTATAGAGACTTTCAGAAATGCTATAAACTTATAAAGCCTTTGTGAAAATGCGTTTATTGGATAAAGAAAGAAAATTGTCACTAGAAAGCGGAGATACAAGCAGCAAAATATTACATGTGGAGGCACTAGATCAAAAAGTAGTAAGGTAGTTAAAAACCAAATATTTCACCCTTATAAAAGCAAGAAAAACTTTAATAATAAACCTAGTTATAAACATAATGTAAAAAATAATAACAAACGCTATCCAAAGAAACGACCCACTTTTACTTAAAGTGTTAAGTGTGCTACTGTGGTAGTGTAATGTATATACCATCCCTAAAGCAAACACTATGTATATAGTTCTTTATTTATTTTGTTATACTTATATATTATTGACACTATAACTACGATCATTAACCCTTACCATTATTATTGTTTATTTAGGAACCTTTATATCACCTTTATTTGCACTGTATCTCGCAATTATACTAATAATTAGATTTTAAATACTCTTTTACGTATTTTGATTACCATAAATGTATTTACGAATAGCCTAAATGGAGCTAAAATACAGCCTAAGATTATTGACATGTCCCTTGAGAATATAATCTTCTTTGAAATTGTTTAAAACCTTTAGGGCTTTAGTTAAGCAGTCAATTAGAATCCAGTGAGTTTAGAGTTAAGAAGCTATAATAATATAATTTGTATCAGTTAAGTTTGTAAATTAACATATATCTTAAATGTACAGGGTGTCCCATTTTGGGTACTTTTGCGGGGTATCTCCGTTATTTTTAACGTTAGCGTGATGCGGTTTTCGCGACAGTGTGCTACTTTTTCGTGAAAATAACGATGCCGTTAACAAAAATTCCAAAGCCCTCTTAGTTTTTAAGATATAGGCCATTTTTGAAAATTCGACATTTTGGGACTCCCCTTGTATTTTGGTTATTCTTTAACTTATCGAATATGTAAAAAAAACAGTTTTATAGATTTTTTTTCGTAGAATGCAGTGGCGTAGATTATTTTTTTTTTAATATTTACTGTTTTTGAGTTATAAGCCAAACTTATGTTTTTTTTAATGGAACACCCTGTATATATATGCACTAATAAATTTGTCTTCTTTTTACCTTTTCAAAAATATATAATGGTATGCACTTTTTTTTAAGAAACATACAAATAAATGACAATTTTCTAAAATTAAGGACATAAATTTATTAGTAGGCCATGACTCTTGTTGATAACAAAACAAAAGTCAACTAAATGTCAAATATTTATGTTTTACGGTTTCTTAAGTCAAATATTTGTATTGTAAGTATTTGTTTTTTTCTTTATTTAATAAATTCTTTGAAAAATGGCAGCGTATGAAAATTACGAAAAATATGATATGTTGGTTTGTTTTATACAAAGTAACGAAAATTCTGAAGAAGCTTCGGCGTTATATTTTCAAAGGTAAGTAAGCGATAATGGGTACTAAAATTTAAATTACGATTATAAGTTTGTGTTTGTTAGATATCCAGAGAGGCGACAACCCTTTATTGAGATATTTGCTCGCTTAAAAGCAAATTTAGTTGAACACGGAACCTTTGTTCGCCCGCGTCCGAAAACCTATAACAAGGAGAATAGGGAAAGAAAAGAAATAGATGTTTTGGGATATATTGAAGCAACACCTTCGTCCTCATGCAGAAGAATTGAGAAAGATATTGGTGTGTCAAAAACTAATGCTCAAAGGATCCTAAAAAAATACAAGTATCATCCGTATAAATTTAGTATTGTGCAACAGTTGCATCCTGGCGATGCTGAGCGCCGAGCACTGTTTTGCCGGTGGTATCTACAACAAATCGAAGCTAATGATTTGTTCGGCAGACTTGTTATTTGGTCAGATGAATGTTTTTTTTTCAATTGCGGGTATTTTGAATCGTCACAATACCAGGAATTGGAAAATAGAAAATCAGTATTTATTGTTCGAAAGGGCACAACAGGGACGTTTTGCAGTTGGAGTGTCTTGTTTTATTTTGGGCAGAAAAATAGTTTATCGGATTTTTGAAGGAGGTCTTACAGCACGTAGATACCTAGAGATCCTTGAGAAAGTTATTCCTGAACTGCTAGAAAATATTCCGCTAGCACAATATAATGCAATTTACTTACAACAAGATGGTGCTCCTAGTCATAATTCAAGGCTAGTAAGGGAATTTCTTGAGAATAATTTTCCGCAAAGATGGATAGGTACCAATGGACCTGTAAGATGGCCCCCACAATCTCCAGATCTTTCAATTTTGGATTTTTTTTATTGGGGTATCTACAAAATGAAGTGTATAAAACACGTTATGATGGAATTGCCGAACTTCGAAAGGCAATTAACTTAGCCTTTCAAAATCTGCGAAGGAGTCCAATGATTCTATTTAATGCTATTGAAAGAATCACAAAAATGTGCCAATTTTGCATTCGAGAGAATGGTCATCATTTTGAACATTACCTTTAATTTTTTTTTTCTTTTTGTTAAATATAGTTGAGTTTTTTGTTTTGTATGTTTTGTTGCTTTATGCTACAAAATAAGCTTATGTTGTAAAAATTGGAGCTATACTGTTGTAGTGTATTTTTTTTAATAATATGCTTTTGTCTTAATAAGTATATTTTGATTGCATCCAATGTATTTGCAATGAATCCAATTCTTTGTTAGTGATTTGTCTAAGTTTTATCTTTGTTATTGTTATTCATGGCCTACTAATAAATTTATGTCCTTAATTTTAGAAAATTGTCATTTATTTGTATGTTTCTTAAAAAAAAGTGCATACCATTATATATTTTTGAAAAGGTAAAAAGAAAACAAATTTATTAGTGCATATATATACAGGGTGTTCCATTAAAAAAAAACATAAGTTTGGCTTATAACTCAAAAACAGTAAATATTAAAAAAAAATAATCTACGCCACTGCATTCTACGGAAACAAATCTATAAAACTGTTTTTTTTACATATTCGATAAGTTAAAGAATAACCGAAATACAAGGGGAGTCCCAAAATGTCGAATTTTCAAAAATGGCCTATATCTTAAAAACTAAGAGGGCTTTGGAATTTTTGTTAACGGCATCGTTATTTTCACGAAAAAGTAGCACACTGTCGCGAAAACCGCATCACGCTAACGGTAAAAATAACGGAGATACCCCGCAAAAGTACCCAAAATGGGACACCCTGTACAATCGCTTGCAATAAACGTATTGGCTAAGTTTCAAGTGTTCTTCCAAGTCACATTACAGTAGGACAAATCACCTAAAAGCAAATTGTTTCTACTACAAACAACAAGGACAGAAAACCAGAACTTTCCATACTATTCAAGCCAATCAAGATAAGTCAAGTTTTGCATTTATGATGTCTACGCAAAATAAAGTACCCGCCAAAGTAATTCCATTCAATTTCTTTTTTTCTTTCTTTATAATCACGATCTAAAAAAGACATTTTTAAATAGAATATCCTATACATCTTAGACTCAAAGAAATAAAAATATATCATTTTATTGATTTAAAATATATTACATAAAATATCATTTGGCAACGCAACAGTGATGCCAATCTAAGAGACACATTACTAAGTTAAGTATAATATTGTTTTACTTCGATACACATAAATTATTAATTAACGATTTTAGTTTAACCCAAGCAGTTTATCATTAATAATTAAACTTAAGCTTACTTAAGCTTACCAAAGGTGGGCCACTTGTTACGAAGTCCGTTCTAACTTACCTTGTATTTAAGCCTAGGAGGTTAACCGAACAGATTTTCATGGTTTCAAGGCTTAAGAATCTAAACTCAAGTATTAAATATGTTGAGCTTGTTGCAAAACCAGGAAATCTGTCTTTTGCTATCCACAGGTTTAACACAACAGCTTCTTCTCAGAATCCATTCCTGACTTTTGTTGTAACATATAGGATAAGTAGGTTAAATATTTTATAAGGCACGTGGGGTTAATGTGTAAGTATTGTAACCTGTGAAGAGTATTAAGCAACTATATGTATTGATGTCATTAGTTTAAGTGGGTTGATCACATAAGGGAAATATATAAGTAATAACAATTAATGTAACCATTTAATATTATAATAAAATATAGTCAAATTTGGAACAGGGCAGAAAATGGTTGTTTTACTGTCCATCTTGGGACTATACCCTATAGCTACTGACGAATATATTACATTGTGGCTTACATTCGCACTTGCCATTTTCACAAAAAAAGTTTATCGCAAATACTACTCAATGTCTTGAATGTCTATATTCGATTCAAAGATTTGACTCTTTATTTCTCAGTTTTTTTACAATAATATAATTCATTGCTTTTTTAAATATTATGTTCCTTTATATCATGTGTCAGTACACCTAAATGAAAACTAACCACAGCTGATACACAACACACTGAACTAAACACCTGAATAAATTTTGTGCGAATATGAGAGCAAATCCATTTTGTTAAGATTTTTCGCATAATTTAAATAATTAAAGTTAGTTTTACGGCAGAAGAAAAAAGAAAGCATCTACAAGCTAAAGAACTATGAAAAATGGTCGCATTTTGTATGACATATCAGACAGTTGTTTGACAGTCCGTGTAGCTTCGAGATGGCAATTTATGTTTTATACCGCTATCTATATGTCGAAGAGTAGAAGCTTTTTTAGTGTTCCGTAAAACGCCCAAGCTTTCAGAGCCCTGCCCTGCCGATGAAATTGGCATTTGGCTTCATCAGATAAGATATAAGTATACACACTTAGACATGCAAAATGAATTTAGTCCATCGCCACATGTATGAAGCTTGTATGGTGAAAATCGGAATTGTATGTCGGCCATCTTGCTTGGCAAAATTGACAGGGAGCTGAGAGACAGTTGTTGACATTGACTGATTTGCCATTGTCATACCATTTGAGTGTGTTTTTCATTTCAATGAATGCAAGCGTGGGTTGAATTTGCTATTTGTTTTAAGGATGTTATTTTAAATTAATGACTTTTTTTCTAAAAAGTTCTTTTTAAATATTGGGAGTAATGTTTTAATTGATTTGCAGCAAGCAATTCCAGGTTTCTGGTAAGCAAATCAATATCAAAGTATTACTATTATGGTTTTGTATTGTCGATCTTTAGTCTTTAATAAAATCAAATTCAGTTGATTTCAATGAAGAAGTTTCACTTTTCAAGTATTTAATTTTTAACTTGATTATTATAAATACATATTACAAAATGTTTGGATTCTCATTTTCTATTCAACAATTAAAAATTGATTTAACATTTTCCTGAAAATTTTCTTGATGTCAGAGTATGTATATTTTAAATGGTTCTGAAAAACATGTAGAGCTATATGCAATGTAATTTTATTAAGACTTTGAGCTATAAAATTTCTTCTGATCAGTTATCTCCACAAATTTTAATAATGCTGATACTGCTGGCTTTACACTACAATACATATTTATTTTGTCTTTTTTTCACATAAATCATTTATTAAATTGATTTATAAGGTTTGTACTGCCTATTTTTTTATTTTATTTCATGCTCATATCATACCACTTCCTGTGCTCACTGAGACGAGACATAGGTATAGACTAAGGGACCTGAGCACCCGGAATGGATCAGAATTAATGTTTTTCTTACAACTTGTGTTTTTTTAGGAGTTTCTTTTTATGAATAGTATAGTTCCAAGATATGTTGTTAGTATTATAAGAGACCAACAAATATATACTATGTAAGTGATATATGTTTGAAAATGAACAAAAACTTTTTAGCATAAAGAGTTTATTTTGTTTTGTAGATGGATATATTGTTTCTTTCGATCAAACTCTGCTATAGAATTTTAATTAATATTTAAATTATAATTTAAATAATAATTTTAAAATCTGTTTAATTTTTCTTTAGGAAACAGATATAAGTACATATTAAATAAGGATAATTCATCCTCTATTGAATCTGTGCGTTAATAAAACGAGGATATTATTAACCTAATAAGAATATGTAATGATGTATGATGAGAAAACAGCACAAAAATTTCCTTTTCTAATCTGTTTAAAATTAGGGTAGTTCAGTGCTAACAAAATACTTTTAAACATTTTTAGATTAACTCTATAACTCTATAATTTATATAATGTCTGTTATAATAAATTATTGTATATTATGTATATCATTTTAAGAATTTTTTTTGTCAGGAAAATTAAATAATAAATGCTTTAAAGAAAAACATTGTTTTATTTCTATTTGTCCAATTGGTGATTATTGCAGTAAATTAACTCATTTAGATATGTAAAATAAAGCTGAGAAGTTTTATTTTTGTTCAGATCAATAGCTGATGCTAATACCTAATCAAAAAGGCCCTTTTCTCTATGAGTAACCTTTTTGAATAGGCGTTTGCTTTAGATATTACGATTAAATGATAAGATTGTCAGATTAAATAAAATTTGATTTCCCGCTTTAATTCGGCCACGCCTTTCACCATTTTAATTGGTCCAATTAGTGTAATGTAGAGGTAGAACACCCTGTATATTTAATATAATTATTGTTTTTCGTGCACGAGTATACCGATTAAATAAACTATATATTACATTGTTATAAGTTATATATTACAGTGATCAAATTGCATAGCTAAGCAGCATTGACCAATAACTGACACCAATTTTGTAACAAAGGTAACACAAATTAAAATTTGACTATGTAGAAGCCAGATGTCTCTTTTGATTACCCTTTACCACCAAGTTATCAAATCTTTACATGGCGACTCTGCCAGCTGTCTGCAGAGCAGAAATAATAGCCTGATGGCGTAATATATAATTAATAAGCATTTATATGGCACATAACTGAGAAAATGGGCAGTGCCAAGTCCAAAGAAGAAATTGTTATCAACCAGGCTTCCAATGGAGACGCTCGGAGCCAGAAAACTGAGTGGAAGAATGATGGACTTACTTTGACTGAATCCCTTTTGGTATTTCTGGTAGTTGCAATAGTACTGCTAATAGCTTATGTGACAATTAAACGTCTGAGGAGAGGCTTGAGGACTACCATAAGGAGAGAAATTTACAGAAATAAACTGCGGAGATCCAGAGATGAATTGAGAAGAGAAGAAGCTGTCTAACATTTTAGGTATCTACAATAAGGAATGGGGAAAAAAATTTATATGGAAGTTGCATGTAAATGTATCAAAGGGAAAATTAAAATAATATGTATGTAATATGGAAATATATAGCTAAAATGAATGTATTAAGAAGTATTCAAGTAAGTGATTTTTAGTTAGTATGTACAATAATGTATGGTTAGGTATATTGTCATATTAGGTAGTTAAAATAAGGACCCAATAAACATAAAGACTAAATTTTAATGGGAGATAGGATAAAGCAAATTTTAAATTCTCTAAATGGTATTAAAAGTAATTTAATTAAGTTAAGCTACGAGAGACGAAAAATGCCCATAGTTCAAGCTAAACTAGATGAGGCGAAAGCTATTTATTCTGAATTAAATAGCGAAATAATAATTATTAATGGAAAAATAAATAATTCAGAAATAGATGCTAAAGATATCGACATCATAAAACATATAGTTTCAGAAATTAAAAAAGTATATCAGGAAATTGTAGATTTTGGAAATAACTGTAGTATAGAAAAAATTAACGATTTCAACATGTTTTCAACGGGTTTTGATCTGAAGGTAGCAACTAGTCTGTTACCCGTTTTAAATGACTCTGAAGACACTACTCTAAAACTAATCGAATCTGCTGAATTCTACGACTCAATACTTAATGCTGAAGGCAAATCTATGTTAATTAAATTTATTCTAAAAACACGCCTTTCCAACAGTGCAAAATTAAGGCTCAAATCGTAGCCGATTGATAGTTCTAGCCTGGACACTTATCCCCGCTTCCATCGATACCTCACAACAGAAGCCGAAATCATGCGAGGTGACGACCGCATCGCGATGGCAAAAATTCCGCGCTGGGGCACATATTTTGCGTTGATTCGAAATAATATTTTACTGCAGTTATTATAGTGGTTTATAGTAAGATTACGCATTTAAAATTTTAAACTACCAAACTATTTTGATACTCGCTTTGAGTTTTAAAAAGAATAAAAATTCAATAATAAAAATGTAAAATATTAGGTCCTGCGGTATCTCTACTTAGTCGTTCCACTATACGACGTGCGTCACCAAATCTCGGCTTCAATTTTGACGCCACGAAACCAGTGTCACATCTAGTACTATCGATCGGCTACGCTCAAATCCAACTACGAGTCAGTGCAGGCTCTTTTAAATGACATTAAAACTCACCTTTTAACTAAAAAATCAGATATTGCCCTTCAGGCTAAACTTTTTTCGTTAACACAAAATGAAAAATCCATCGCAGAATTTGGAAAAGAATTAGAAGACCTATTCGTAGATTTAACTATTTCGCAAGCAAATGGAAATGATAATACATTTGAGACCTTAAGGCCAATAAACCAAAAACGAACTGTCTATTCTTAAAAATGAGAGTAATGCAGATTTTATTAAATATATAAATAAAGAAATAAAAAATATTCTAATCGGAGGGGCCCCCGAATAAATATTATTAAAGGAATTATTAGAGTGACGGATAAAGACGAAATAGGAATAATTTTAAACGATTTCCATTTGCTTCCTACTAGTGGTCACGCAGGAGTAAATAGAATGATAAACAATATTAAAAAATATTATTTTTGGTCAAGTATGTATAATGATGTGAAGACTTTTGTTAAAAGATATGACTCATGTCAGAGATAGAAGCATTCAAATCATTATACTAAAGAGCCGATGACGATAACTTCTACGGCAACCTCTTCGTTCCAGAAGATATTTTTGGATATTGTTGGACCACTTCCTGTAGACGTAAAGACGTAAGACGGATAATCGTACATATTAACACTTCAATGCAAGTTAACCAAATTTGTCGAGGCTTATCCTCTTAAAAATAAAGACGCAGTCTCTGTTGCAAACACATTTGTAGACAAGTTTAGTAGTGTTTTACGTTTTGGAATTCCCAAGAAAATCACAACCGATAGGGGCTCGAAGTTTATTAATTGTACTATGACTGAAACTTGTAAACTTTTAAATGTTAATCAATTACAATCCACAGCTTATCACCACGAAAGTATTGGTGCCTTAGAAAACACACACAAAGAGTTAGGTGCTTATTTAAGAATTCAAACAAAAAGTCATGACGTCACATGGAGTACATGGCTTCCTTACTGGTGTTTTTCTTACAATACTTCAGTCCATAATTCCATACTCTCCTTTCGAACTTGTTTTTGGTAAACAGTGTCACATCCCTACCAACATTAATTCCAATGTTGAACGTCTTTACAATTTCGATGACTACCCCCTTGAGTTAAAATATAGGTTGCAAAAGGCTCACGAAGATGCCAGGGAAAATTTAATTAATTCAAAAATACAACGAAAGCAAAATTACGACGAAAAAATGAATCCCATTATATATCATCAGGGAGATTTAATATTAGTGAAAAATAAGGAAAGAAATAAAATTTCAAGTCCTTGTTTCTTGGGCCCTTATTTAGGAGATTCCTAAATTTTAATTAGTAATAAAAAATTTAGGAATCTCCAAATGTTGCGATTCTGAAGGATAATAAAAATATTGTTGGACACAAAAATAGAACTAAAAGATATAATGTGGCTTAGTATTAAATAGGTAATTAAGTAAGTACATATTATTATGCTATTATTGGTATTTAAGTTTTATATTATATAAATATTGGTTTTGTTGTTAATTTTAGAAATAATATTGAATAGATAGTAAGTGTATCCACGGTGTTGCTAGTGTTTTACTTTTATGTTACAGTCTCCAGAAATGTCGACTCAGGGAGTCGTAATGTAGAGGTAGAACACCCTGTATATTTAATATAATTATTGTTTTTCGTGCACGAGTATACCGATTAAATAAATTATATATTACATTATTATAACCAGTGATGAAAGTTCATAGCTAAGAATTGACCAATATATACTGACACCAATTTTGTAACAAAGGTAACACAGATTAAAATCAGACTATGTAGAAACGAGATGTTTCTTTTGATAATCCTTTACCAACAAGTTATCAAATCCTTACATTAGGCACGTCAAACTGTCAAGTTAGTTACAACAGTATCCATTGCCAAGCGCTAGTTAATTTGTCAGAAGAATTTCTAGCAGTTTCTATGCAACCACCGCTTCTCTATATATTTGTATTCTGTGTCCATCGCGAATAGACAAGCGAAAAGCATTTTGTCCATAAATGGCCATACACACGGTCAAGCACGGTCAAGGTGCGCAACTGAAGAAGCGAACCGACCGCTTGGCGCGGAGCGAAGCGAACTGGCGATTCTTGATTTTTTGATGAGGCTCGCAGGCAAGCGCCAAGTCTTCATTTTCAGTCTATTGTTAATAGGGTGTTTTATTTCAAGCAAACGAACAGGTCACAAAAAAAAGAAAACAACCACTGACACAGACCCTCTTTTGCAACTTGTGTTACAGAAACTTGATTCAGCGAAAGCGTTTTTGGGAAACATGTAGCCGAAAAGTTACGACATCTATATCCATTTATGAGAATTATGGCTAAAAAACTAATTAATGATGCTTTGTTTGAAGCACAAATAGGAACCTTAGATAGAAATGCTTATATTTGTTTTCCATTCATGTAACATTAATTATTCACAGAATGTTTTTTGCAGCATTACAGACGCAAATAGCCCATCCCACCTCCAGTGAAATTAGTAACCAACAGGTTGACAAAAGTGATTCCGGACAAACGTCCAGATCTGTTGCGCAATATTTTTCTTCTTACCTACAAACACAATAAATATTTGAACAAATAATGCGTTTTAAAATTAAATAAAAAAAAAACAGTGGCATTGTTGAAACTACAGAACGTTTTGTGAGTTTTTTCATTGCTCACTAGCAATGAAAAAACTACACTTAGTTATTAAATAATCTATTATTTTGTATTTACTATTGTTTTATTTTGTAGTTTAAAATTTTTTGCTCCTCTGTTTATTTTGGGTGAAACGTTTTCTTTTTAATCAAAAAATTTGTTTTTAAAACCATAAAAAAACACTTATACAATTACATAACTTATTTAATTTACAATTCAGAAGATATATGTACATTTAAGTTGTTTGTTAAATTTACAAAAATACATTTCAAATATAAATAATTCTATAATATTAATTATTATTATTATTTTATTTACTTATGCAATCATGTTGCCAAGGTACTTTACCTTCTTCATTAAAATGTCTTAAAAATGATTCTCTGACTTTCTTCGCTTTTTGGTTTGCATGGCGGTTATGTCCCCGCTACAAATTTTCTGTACCATTAGCGGTAGTAATTCCATTTTCTTGTGTATTTAATTGTGATAAATAAAACTCACCACACTTACGTTACTTTATAGTTGTGCAATATACAACACGTTAAAACCGCCAACTCTATGGTTTTTAGATTCATGTTTATTTGTGTGTGTAGTAAGCGAAAACGAGCAGCCAGAATACCAAAAGTAATTTCTACTACGTTTCTAGCTCGAGAAAGACGATAGTTAAAAGTTTTTTTCGAGTAATTAAGTTCTTTGACATTATAGGGTTTTAAAATTTTCTTGCAATGCAAAGGGTTCATCGCCAACAAATACAAATGGTAATTTTACTTTTTTAGAACCAACTTTCTTTAAACCTGGTATTAAATTACTTATTACCAATAAGTTTGTGAAAAAAATCGCTATTTTCTAAGACGCCCCCATCGGAAACACGACCATTAGTGCCAATATAAACTCGTAATTAGCGTTAAACAATTGCCATTAAAACAATGCTAAAGAACCCTTTATCGTTGTAATAATAGGAGTCGCTATTTGGTGGTCGAAAAATGCTAATATGCTTGCCATCGGTAGCACCCAGACAATTGGGGAAATTCCATTTTTGTTCACATCCCTTAGCTATTTTTCCCATTCATTTTCTGTTGTTGGAAACTGCAATTAATAGAAAGAGTTTAAACAAGAAATACATAATAGAATGCAATTAAACTTACTTTTGCAAATTCTTTCCAAAGTACGGTGCATAGTGCTTCACAAGTTTCTGGAATAATTTTTCCTAGAGCCTGCGGGGATATTACAGCACTATACTTTAAATCTTGTAAGCTGCGGCCTGTTGCTAACCATCTCAAAGTGAATGATAACCTTTCATGCGGACTTATAGATTGTCGCACAGTATCTTCTTTCTGAATGTATGGTGATACAAAATATAATAGTTCCATGTACATTTCTTCGGGCATTCGGGCTTATATTGACTTCTTTTATGTAAACATGTCTTCACCCACTTTCTTTTATCACATCTTTTTTCTTCAGACGTTTTTTTATTAATCGCACACATAATAGCGGTACTAATTAGACATAAATCTTTATTATTGAGTGACATTTTGTATTTAGGTTCATTCAAAATGAAGTGATGTCTGTCAGACTTGATTTTAACGTGTGTACGCAAATACATAACAGTTAAGACTCGCAGACTTGCTTCTTCAGGCAAGCGCGAAAGCATGCTTGACCGTGTGTATGGCCATTAAGACGAATGAACCTCATTTAATCTAGCTATAAACACGCTGTTTTATAGCCTACTACCTAATACCGGTGTGTTTGGAATTATTTTTGGAGCACCGTTTGTTTATTTTCTGTATTTTTCACAACGCTTTAGTTAGTGCAATAAAATCTTTAGATGGTGATGTATGTAACCATAAGAATAATTCAACGTCGGAAAGTTTTATTATTATAATCTAACTAACTCATTTAAGATCGAATTTTAGCCGGTTACATTAAGCTGAATGTCCCCAAACGAAAAGGAGGTCGCAAATCTGATGGGAAACCTCATTCTTTTTCTCTAATGTAAAATCTTATAAAAGTGCATATAGTGCTTTCATTTCAAAACGATCCACCCTTAATAACTTTCTTATAAAAAAAAAAAAAAAAAAAAAAAAAAAAAAACACGTCAAATTAGATATACAGGGGGACGTTTAATTATGCATTTACTGAAGTTCTGTCAATCACCTCCTCACCACCAGCAAACCTCACTTTAATATGTCAAATGGGAACCCCCATCGTGTGATACATCATAGTAAGCAGCATAAGATTCTCTATTCAACGGTACCAAAAAAACTGAAATCGGTAAATGTGTAAGCAAATAGTTAGCGAAAATGTCTAGAAATAATGAATATTTTATTTACGTCAAACTTTGGTATGTCAAATGGCTACCCCATGGTGTGATACATTATTTTAAAGGGCATTCATTATGCTATCAATGGTTGTAAAAAAAATAAAATTGATTGACCAAGAAGCAATTAAAGTGTAAATCGGTAGGGTAGAAAAACAAATTTAATTAGTTTAACAAATTTATTTTATTAAATGTTCAAAATGCGCGCCGTTATTAGCAAGACAATAAAAAAGCCTATTTTCAGACTCCTTATGAACATTGGCAAGGTTCTGCCCGCTAATTTCTCTGCATTCTTGAAATATTCTATTTTTTAAATTCTCAATACTCTCAGGTGGGGTTTTATAAACTTTGCTTTTTAAGTAGCCCCAAAGAAAAAAGTCTAGTGAGGTTAGGTCCGGAGACCGCGCAGGCCATTCGATTGACAAGACAAGACAAGAAAGTTATTAAGGGTGAATCGTTTTGAAATGAAAGCACTGTACATGTACACTGTACAATGTATAGCATGTTTTAATAATAATTTTGCACGACATTTTTTTATTATTAAAAAGAAATAAAATCTTTGTTATTTAATTGCTTTTGTCAATTAGTATGATCTTTTATATGATTTTTGTAGGTATATGTCCGTCATCGCAAATTGCAAGTTTGTCAGAAGTTTATAATGGCTGCATACAATGTTTGTCAAAGGAGAATAATTGCAATTTGCAAGAAACTCCAGGCTGCGAACGAAGTTATGAAAGAAAAAAGAGAATTCCTAAAACTGTTGAAAAATTGGATCCTGTGAAGTTGTTTATAAGTCAACTAGAAGTCACTATGGAAGGCAGAAATCTTGAAGAATCTATATTTCGGAATATAACATCTCTATACTTTGACAATTGTATAATAAAAATGCAGTAGACTGTCTAAAAGTGAATTACAAGTATTTCAGCCAAGTATTTACTACATATTTTAACATAGGGTTTGGCAATGCAGCTACTGATGTTTGTAGCTATTGTGTAAAAACAGGATCGAAAATAGTTATGTCTCAAAGCTCTTCTAAAAAACAAAAAAATTACCACTGAGCTAAAACTATACAAATTTCATGCATTACAATTCCATAAGTTAATGAAAACAAGAAAAACAAGATACAATTTAATATTTCTTCTATTTACAGCAAGTTCAAGTATTACCTAAGGTACCTTCAGGAAGCATTTTGCGCACATTTTTTGCAGATGGCTGTGGAGGCCATAATAATAGTTCTATCGTACATGCTTTGATGTTTTGGCTCCATAAGTTGTCAGGTGAAAAAGTAAAGAAAATAGAAATTATATAATTTCGATCAGAGTTCAATCTTCCCGCCGATCGTATCTTTGGACGCATTGGGAAGATATCAAGGTCTCATAGTATCATAAAAACTCTAGATGGAGAGGTACGGACAATTGGAACTGACTGAAATGTGCTTGTTGTCAAAAATATGTTGTCGTGGTTTAAAAAAATGGACTAAAGAATAAGTTCTTGTCGAAGATTTTTTATTAAAAAAAGTTTGTACGCAACAATATTTGGGATAAAGGTAAGATAAGACAAAAGAAATCCAATCTCTACTAAAACCCCGCATTCGATTCGATCAAGTAGACTTACCGGGGCGATCTTTGGATCATAAAACTCGAAAAATTCATCCATTATCCCAAAGATGCTGGTCATACACTTTTATAAAAGGTAAAAACACAAAATCTACATCATGTCAAATCATCATCTACAAAATCGTCACGAACTTAATAATTATACCTAGACTGCCAATTCAATGAAAAGTAAATGGCCACTACTAGGGGGCCGCCATTTTGCGTGATTGTGTCCTTTCGATGTTGGTCACTCTGACAAATTTTATTGTGTTTTATTTGTTGTGCCAATTATAGGGAAACAAAACAATTAAAGTTTTTGAGAGGTTATGTTTACAAAAATAGAAGATAGAAAGTTACATATAGGTAAGAATTTGAGATAGTTGCGTTAGATCTGTGATTTTTCTTGTACTTCTTTAAGAATTTCATTAAAATTAATGAAAAAAAGTAATCCTTACCTAAAATGAGACAAAGTTTCAATCAACTTGGAATAGATGCATGCACTTTAAAATATTTGTTTTATTATTCTGATAATCTTGAACCTTATAAATCTTAACTTAAACTTGAATCGTATAAATCCTAATACCATGAAAATGAGGATCTTCATTTAAATTGCTTGTATTTAATTGTTTGTAACAA
Source organism: Anthonomus grandis grandis (assembly GCF_022605725.1). Classification (NCBI taxonomy): domain Eukaryota; kingdom Metazoa; phylum Arthropoda; class Insecta; order Coleoptera; family Curculionidae; genus Anthonomus; species Anthonomus grandis. The sequence continues at coordinate 3,803,834 of NC_065567.1, read as the reverse complement.
ATTCAGTTAAAAACATTTTTATTTTCTTTCTATTTTTACTATGACGACTTTCCTTCCATGTACAATGTTTCCACATTAATAGGTACTACCATCTATAAAAATCAAAATATAGATGATTTTTTGAGGGTTTAATATAGATCGTGTTATCGTGAGCTACGTATTACCCAAAATAATGGCCACACCGCTTGGTTGCGGTGTTGCCATTAGTTACAAATTTTGAGACAACTTTTTGTCTTCAAGATTGTAAAAAATGCCACACAAAACATCAAAAACCACCTGTTAAAGTGGTCCAGGATATAGAACAGCGGGAAGAAATGGTTTGCAGTACCCTAGAACTTGATTCGACACGGTCCACTAGAAGTGTTGGAGAGGAACTGGGAATGAGCAATAAAACTGTTTTTCGTATCTGGAAAAAATATGGGTACAAATGTTTCAAGTATTCAAAAACTCAAAAAATTCAAAACCCGCAAATGAAAACGAATATTTTTTAAAAAATATTTTGTTTTCTGATGAATCTTCTTTTCCATTACATGGCAAAGACAATCCTTCCATTGTTCGTTATTGGTCTCAAGAAAAGGAGCACAGAAGTTTTCAGTTTCGTACCCAGTATCCTCAGAAATTGAATGTTTGGGCAGGTATTTTGGGCGACAATGTTATAGGGCCATTTTTTATTGATGGCACATTAAACGCTCAAAAGTACCTTGAGTTGCTGCAAAACCAAGTTCTTCCTGCCATTCAAATCCTACCTGATGTAGACCTGGGATCGGTTTATTTTCAGCAAGATGGCTGTCCTGCTCATAACGCGGCTAGGGTAAAAGAATTTTTAACAAATACTTTTCTAAACCGCCTTATTAGTGGGACTGGCGATATTAAATGGCCTCCTAGATCTCCAGATTTGTCTCCAAATGACTTTTTTTCTGTGGGGTTACCTTAAGCAGACCATTTACAAGCATGAGTTTAGTAGACCAACAAATTTAGAGGAGTTGCGAAATAAAATTGACGAAGGTGGCAATTCCATTTTAACTGAAACTCTGAAGTTTTTTTAAGGGCGAGTTAAGTTTTTGTTTAGCGAAAGAAGGCGGTTTATTTGAGCCTTTTATTTAAAAAATGATATGTTGTTAAGTTTGTTTATTAGAGTTTTATTTCTGATTTTTTATTATATTTTTATCAGAGTTGATATTTTATTTTTTATTAGAATAACGCTTTAATTTTCAATATGGAAAACACAGCATATTAAACATTTTAAGATTACAATTCTATGCGGGTTTTACACATTGTCATGTCTGTAAAACCCGCATTAGAATAAATTTTTAGAAAATGCCTGGATTTTCGCGTAATATTTTGGGACAATTTGTCGCCAAACGACGCAACTCCCACGAAAGTCAGATGTTTACTAATCCCCATAGAGTAATTAAAAGTATAATTAATATTAATTTTTTATTTAATATTATATTTAATATTCATTTCTCGGGCCGGCTGGGGCGGTGCTCTGTCGCAGGCACTCGTACACGCGCGACGTTGCAAAATTTCGCCTCTATGCGGTTTCCTATAAGTAACGAACGAAAACACGATCTGTATAGTAAAAATATATTATTCTATCATAAACAACACAGACAATTCACAATAATTCGGTTCTGAGAAACAGTGAACCAAATACCGTTAAATAAAGTTAAATTAAAACTACTATAAACATAGCAGCCACCAGGCAGTGTCATTTTTGGGTATCGTGGCCATATGCATTAGCAGTCCATTATATTTATTATGTTCGTGGTGCCTGTCGACACAGAAAAAAGCTAACATGGACTTTCGGCTTTGTGAACATACGAAATATGTCAAGACAAGTGTCAAACCCGTCAGCGGACAGTGGCGGTAAATGTCAGCGTCTGTCTCGTCAGTTTGATTGTGAATATTGTGATTGTTATTACTAGGATATTTGTAATCTGTAGACAAACAAATTCGCGATATTTTGCTCTAACGTTTAATTTGCTTTTCAAAACTAGTGTATGACTAATGTGACTAAGACGAGAGAAATGAATGTACTTGTTATAGTAATAACAATTCTTCTATCTTTGATATCTGTGTTGTTAGCATTATTACAACATTATTATTTTATGTTCACCATATACAAGAAGCCAACTTTAAGATTTTATTATCCAGAATTTGAAGACTTGATTCCAACGGATCAACATAAATACACGGCTTTAGATTATCCCATACCGTCAGACGCTCATATCGAAGATTCAGTATTAAATGATCTGACATCAGCTCTACAGTCAGATTCAGAAGATATAAAAATAAGTGATCGAAGTAAAAGAAAAATGGGCACCAATTCAGAAGTTTATAATACGATCCAGGCTGCCTTAGCTTTTAAGATTTCTGGTAAAAATAATAAAGCTATGAAGCTATTTGAACATGCCAGTGCATTAGCTCCTGATAATGCTGATGTTTTAAATTGGTATGGTGAGTTTTTGGAGCAACATCATGATATTTTAACTGCTGATGAATTGTATTTTAAGGTACAAATAGTTATTATACTATATACATATTTCTTCAAGGGTCTGGTATGAAAACTAAATATGAATTGGGGTGTATAGGCATTTTATTGGAGTTTATTTGAATTAAGAAATATTTTTATTTATTTATATAGAGGGCAGCAATACATCCATAATAATAAACAATTTTTATAGTACTACATTATTCAAAAAATAACATTCGAGATTTTCAAAAATAAGCAACTTTAAAACAAAAATGGTACTTTATTCATTAATAAATACTAATACCAAATAAAATCTAACAATTCATTACATTAACAACTCCTTTTTAACCAGAATCAGAATGTCACTTATTCTGGCTTGAATTACAGGTGTTATCCTAAACAGTACCTCTAGCCCTAGAAGCACAGGGTAGAAATATTGTAACAATAACCACAAGGTGGAGTCATAGGATGCCTATATTAAAGTATATTTTTCATGTTGTATCTAAAATAAACAAATAAAAACATATGTTTATATTTTTTCAAAAATTATTTACAATCTGCTTGCTTAGCACATACCCCTTTTGCCAGTGTTCACATTTATTCAGTTTTCTGTTTTGTTTTTTCGAGGGCAGAATGCACATTGGCCTAGAAGGTCCACTGAAGTTTCTGATATGGAAAGTTGTGTTTCTTTGCATGGATCTCTTGAGTAAGTTCTAGGACATATTGTGTGGGAGTTGAGCTTGTTCTAATTACTTTTCCTATATATGGTTTTGCAGAAGATGTTTTGGCCTGATACATTGTAATCAATTATAGACCATATTTATCTGGCTTATTTACTATATACATTTTAAATGGGCAACAACCCCTAAATCTTCTAAAAAAGTGTTTCGTGATGACATGTTCTGATGGCATGTGGCTTGCAGGCTAGCTTTCAAAAATTTTCCAAATATCCACAGCTCAGAGGAAAATTTATCCAATTTTTTTGCTTTTGTTTCTGGTTTCTTTATTATCAAACCTCAAACACACATTTAATAAATGCAATAGCAATATAAATATAAATTTATTAGAAGCAAATTTTGGTGTTACAGTAGATTTTAAAAATTTAGTTACAATTAATAATATTAAGACAGCAAACCAAATAAAAGAGAAAACAAATATAGACCATGTCCTCTCGGATTATGCTGTTGGTGAGTTTGGGACCAATTTTTGTTAACAATAACTTACTATCAGACCATAAATTGTCAACCTTTTATGTAAAAAAAAATTATTTAACATTCGAAGCTAAAGTACCAAAAGAAATAAACTTGTTAAGTCATAAAAAATTTCAGCATGTTTTTGAGTAGTGTATTAAAAACTGTAATAATTCATAATTTCAGGATCTTATAGATTTCGTAGTTAAGTGTAAAAATCAATGCCAGTCTAAGAAAATAATTAAAGCACATAGTAGTAATAATCGGATCAATGGGCAAATACTGGAAAAGAGAGAGAGAGGAATGCTATGTATAAAATGAAAATAAAAAATCCTAATGACAAACAAATTGAAGATAAGTTTAAAACATTAAAAGACATGGTTAACAATAAAATTAAGTTGCAAAAAAAAATTTATTTAAAAAAAATGGGAAAAAACAGGAACAAATTCAAAAAAACAGTGGCAATTTGTAAATATTTTAATTAAAGGAAAAAAGTCAGAGATCAACGTAGATAAAATAATAATAAATAACAATGAAATATGTAGCTTTCAAGATATTGTAAATTAATTTAATAATCATTTTGTAGTGGTAGGTAAGAACATTAATTCAGAAATTAATAACGAGATCCGTGCTACACAAAGCTATCATATATTTCAAGAAATTGTATGTAATGAAACAATAAACTTTAATTAACAGGAAATAAATGAAATCATATCTAAGTTGAAAAAAAATTCAGCCCAGGACACAAGACTGTAACTTAACAAATTATAACTTAAAAAAATTATATTATAAAAACTTTGACAGCCCTAATAAATAATGTTTTAAAAAAAAGGTGTTTTTCCTAAAGAACTCAAAATAAGTAAAGTAACACTAATTTATAAAAATGGGAAAAGTGATTGTGTCAACAATTACAGGGCAATCACAGTTATATCTGTGTTTTCCAAAATAGTAGAGAATGTAATCAAAAATAGAATGACAGATTTTATAGAAAAACGTTAAATTGGATCAGTATGGATTTGTTTAGAATACTGCCGTCATAAGCTAAACCCCCGTATCTGAATCTTAAACAAAATGGCAGATATCTTTATTTGAAATTTAACATTATTTGTAGGTCAAACTAAGTATCAAATTTTGTTTGCAATGATTTGATAATTCAACAAAATATTTAAAGATAAGGTTTTTTTATAAAAATATGATGTTTTTATATTTATGCATATAATAAACTCCCATACAGGTTAAATCTCTAAAGAAAGTACAGTATAAAACTACTCTAATCCCCCGTACTTGACAAATACTGGGATATAGCGTAGGAAATTAGGGAAATTCTATGCCAATTGCCCGTTTTTGGCCAATAAGAGTGGGAAAAATATTGTGTTGAAAATTTAGCAGCATAGCAGGCAAATCAGTGATATTTTGAAAATTAAAAATTTGAACCAGGAGCAGGATTTGAAAAAAATTGTACAAAATTAAATATTTATTTATTTTACAAATAAAATTATTAACATAAAACATGTTAATGTAATGAAAACAGATTTTTGCTTTTATAGTAATAGACAACTAAATGTGCCTAACAAAAAAAAAATGATATTTTTCTTTCAGTAGTAACCAAACTGCAGATAAGAAAAAATAAAAACATAAGTTGAATAAACATATATGTATAAGTAAAACCCTAATCTAAACTTTTTTCTGATAGTGATAACCAAAATTGTTTTCGATTTTCAGGAATTATGTTGCCCAATTGTTTTAACAGATTATCTACCTTGACTTACAAAACCATTAGGCTCAGCTTTGAAAGAAGGTGTTGTTGGCATTGCGTCATATGCTTTTTTAACAAAAAGTCATTTTTCATTTTTTCAATCATCATTTTTTTAATGCATACCTTCCCTTTGTTGCTTGATTGCACGGCACTTACATAATCTTCAAAATCATAATTTTTTTTATGCCTTTTAAAAGACTCTTCCACCTGATGGTGGAAGGAGCCTGCTGACATGAAATTATGTCCCGGTTCAAAGTAATTAATTTTAATCGTTTTTGCTGATATGCCTTGAAAATTAATAATATATATTAAAAAGGAGAACAATGCCAATTCTTATTTTGGCTCGAGCAGCTGTCAAGCCATAAAATAAAATTTTTAAAAACGATATCCCTATTTTGAACAAAAAATGTATTAAAGGCACTCATAGTATCCTCCTGTTTACGTCCGCTGATGCCTTCATGCCATAGTACAGCAAATGGAATACGTCCAGTTTGTATTTTTCCTACCGGAACAAAACTTTCGTTATATGTTGTCAGTCTTTGAGCAAAAATTGCTTGTTTGAATATTTCCAAACGGGGGCAGCATGAAGATCTTTTGAAGATCCACGTCTACGCACAACGTCTTCTTGTCATAATTGTTTTTTTTTGTCCAAAGCATAACGTGTACGTGCATCTTTTGCCTTTTTAATATGGTCGCTCCAAGTACAACAAGTTTCACAATTTTCATCTAAATTTTCAGGCTTATGTTCAGGGTTATGAATTTGGTAAGACTCGCATAACTCGCACTCTTCGTTGCCTAATTTAGCAAATGATATATTTTTGGATTTTAATACTGTTCTATATTTGTCGTACGAACAAATAAAATTTGGAAATTTTTTACAAAAATCTTCAAACATTAACGTTACTGAAATGTCGGTCGGTAAATATAAGTGATCAGGAGCATGGACTCGTCTACTAATGTGATACAGATGGATTAAATGACATTATGTTCTCCTCTATTTGCATATTTGATAATTTGTTTGGAGGGGGGTTTCTGCCCTGTTTGTCTGGAAAATTATTTATTTGACCTCTACTTTCTGTCTTTGACCATACAGAGTGCACAATCCAATCATTGGTTTTCTTGTAGCCTAAAGTAGTCAAATAAAAAGATTTGCAAACACGCTTTCTCACACCATCTGAGTTTTTAAAATAGTACGACAATGTTTTATTTTTTCTAGATCCTTCGGTTTGGTATTGTGTTTTCTGTTGAACACATTACATATGATCGTTTTTCCTTCCAATTTAACGACCGAAATTCGTTATTAATTATTTGTCTCTCATCTTCAGAAATGATTTGAGTGCATTTAAATTTACAACTTTGACAGCTCTTTTTTACCGAATGCATATCTCTAATTTTTTTCTGTTTTACCTCTAATCTATGACTTCGCGCTAACTTGTATTTTTTTCTTTTTCTTTCCGTTCCTTTCTTTGTGAAAGTCGCAATAGTTTTATTTTTATCTAAAAATCGATTTATATTATTAAACGTTTAAAAACAAATGTTTTATTTTACCAGGATCCTTATTATCCTCATCAATTGTTGATATGCAATATTTTCATTTTTATTTAAAAATCAATTTATAAGGTTTAACGTTTAAAAACAAACCTTTTATTTTACCAGCATCGTCATTATCCTCGTCAATTTCTTGAGTCGCAATAGTGTTATTTTTATCTAAAAATCAATCTATAATTTTTAACGTTTAAAAACAAACCTTTTTTTACCAGCATTCTCATTATTCTCATCACGTTCTTGGGATGATAATAATATGTCCGAAGTAAAAGATAAGTCATATTCTATTATCTTTTGAGCGGCATCTAAAATCAAATAATTTAAAATGTATTTTTTGTTAAAGTGTAACACAAATTTTTATTTTACCTGCGGCGGTATTCTCTGTAATGTCGTGGTCCAATGCAAAACTGTCATCAGTGTAAACTAGTTTTTGATCAATTTCTGGCACTTCAACACTATTTAAATTTAAAACAGATGTTTAAGTTGCAATTCTATTAGTGATGTAGCATTTGTATTATTTGTCAAAAATTAAAATTAATTAATATTTTTGAAAAAAATTTAAATTAATTTTTTACCTGGAGTATTACAATAACAATTATCAATAATCTCTTGGGATAAAATATTTGAAGTTAGGGATCCATCAGTGTCTTCATAATTTTGGCGAAAATCCATATGATTGAGCAAACCATCCATCATAATAACATCACTTTCCACAATTTTTTTAAATTGCCCTTTCTCAATTTTATATCTGTCATTACTCAATATTGTATTGAGTTCGCCTAACTGAATATTATCATCCGAAAATATTGGAATAGAATTTGCTAGTGCTAAATTCACCAGTTTTTTCCCGCGAAACCCACTCATTGTCTAAAGATAACACACCTAACTGTGTTTATAAATTATAACAACACTCTGTCTCACTAAATAAATTTTTACAAACACTTTATTATAAATTTATTGTACACAAACAAAATATAACATATAAACAATCGAATTAGCATTTTACAGAAACAAGCTTTTCGCGAGACTAAATAATATTTCCCCCCAAATCAACACAAAAACTTCATACATCACAAAACCCGTATGTGGATCGTCGCGTCGTCTAAACGCGCGGCTTACAGTAGCAAACTAAACAAAAAGCCCGTATTTGAAAATTACAGGCAAATTCTACGTATTTGATTAGAAGATCAATCGACTTACCTGTGAGGAAGAGTGATCCTAATTATACGACCAGCCTCGTCGAAAGATTATAAACACCCTGTAGTAGCAGCGCGACGTACCTACATCCGACGTTCAAAGAATTTAAAAAATTGATTCGGCAGCATATGATTCATATCGGTTACTGCGACGGCATCAATATTCATTGTTTAAAGAGTCCAGATTGCTAGGGGTGGGTAAAAAGGAATATTCTTGTGGGCTGGGTTGTTTATAATCTTTCGACGAGGCTGCTCGTATAATTAGGATCACTCTTCCTTACAGGTAAGTCGATTGATCTTCTAATTATACTTCGCAGCCTCGTCTCAGATTATAAACACCCTGTAGATGTTGAAAGAATTTGCAATCTGGACAGACGTAATCTCATAACAGAGAAAAAAATTTTATTTATGGGTTAATTTAAATAATATGCATTCATTATGCGTTTATTCATAGAACAAAATAATAACAAAAATTATATAACATTTAAATTACATTTTGTGTGCAATATAAATTTAGTAATATAATTATATGATAACAATTATGCATATGTAAACTAAAATAATAATAAAGCATAAATGGCATACAGACTTATACATACAACTACAACTACGAATAATTAAGTATATCGAGTAAACTATCAGAAAAATAATACTATTATAACGTACGAGTATAATAATGATAATTATTAATCGTACCGTATAGTTTAACTTACAATAATTACTAATACTAAATACTAATTATATTTTTAGTGTAAAAGGATTATTTAATACCTGACCCTTTTAAGAAGCTCTTTGTAAAATCAGAATCGTTTGGTAGTATTGGTTTATTATAGAATTTAAGGGCTATCGAGGTAGATATGTGTCTGGAGGAATAAGCAGAAAAAATTTTGGTATCTACCCCACAACTCTCCAAGAAATTTTTAATCCAGTGACTTATTGTCTGGCTGGAAGCAGCGTGAATGAGTTTTTTAATGATTAAAATTAATTTATGCTCTTCTGGTGGACGTAAATCCTTTGTCTTTTTAATATATTCAATAATCGTAGAAGCTAAACAAAGCTCTGGCTTTTCTGCAAAAAATGGTAGATTCAATACGGGCTGAAGTCTGTTTTTTCCCGATGTTTTTATTTTTTCTGCAATAAAAATTTGTAAGTTTTCGTTGGTTTTTTTTAGCAGTTTAATATTGATTTTTGATAGTTTGTAACCGTTGTCCTCATATCAGTGATAATAGTACAACCATTTTAAGTGTTAAATATTTCAAGGTAATATTTTCACAAGGATAAAATTTTGCCACTTTCATTAAAACTGGGTGTGGATCCCATATTTAGGTTGTGGAGGTTTAATATTATATAGCCCCTTTAAAAACCTTTTTGTCATATTTTTGTCTTCCTCCTTAAAGTCAAGAATCATGGTAAGAGCTGATTTATGGATATTAAATTAGAATAGGAAACACCTGTTTTAAATATTTCTGTTCAAAATGAAATAATTTCTTGGAGGTTGTATGTGAATGGGTTCAGTTTTTTCTTGCTACAGTAACTCCACCAAATTTTAAATACAGTGTCATATTGACGGTGAGTGCTTTCGTTTATTGAACACAGAATAGCGTCTACACCGACCTCAGGGAAGAGTCTCTTTAACAAAGATGTCCTGATAATTTCCCTGCCACCAGGATAAGGCTTTTGTGCATAGGATGAGGTTTCCTGAAAGGAGACATAAGTAAATTTCTAGAAGGACCAAAATATAGTGGTTCGCAAATTAGCAATTTCTGGAATAAGGGATACCACGGTTGACTTGGCCATTTTGGAACCACTAATATTCCTATTCCTTTATCATTTATAATCTTTTTTATAGTTTTATTGATTATACTAAATGGGGGAAAGGCATAGAAATAAAACCCTGTCCATGGAATAAGAAAACTATCTACTGAGACTGAATCAGGATCCGGTTTCCACGAGATGTATCTCTTTTATTTTGTATTAAGCTTAGAAGCAAATAAATTAAATACTTTATATATTTTGTTGAAATAATTTTGAAATAGTTCAAATTCAGTTTCATGTTGGAGGTTTCTTGACTCAAAATCTGCCACGATATTATCTTTTGTATTAATATATGAAGCGAAAACGTGTATTTTTCGACTTTCGCAATAATTCCATATTTCTTGAGCCCTTTATTTAATTTTTCATGTCTTCTACCCCCCATTTTATTTGCATAGGCTAGTGCAGTAGTATTATCTACCCTAATTAAGATGTTACAATTATATACGTCCTTTGTAAATCATTTTAAAGCATTAAAAACCGCTTTGAGTTCTAAAATATTAATGTGGCAAATTCTTTCTTTATTACTCCAGTTCGTATCTTCAAAAGATACGTTCTCGTATCTTTTGAAGAATCTGAGAAAATTCGAACTGGAATTTAGGTTCACTTATATCCACCCCTGGGTTATCAAGTATTTTAAGCCACCAATTTAGGTCCTCTCGAATGAAAAAGGGGATCTTCATCTTTTTATTATAATTATTGTTATTTATACTAAGAGCTAAGTATTTTGCCCTTTCTAAAAGTTTTACATGGGCCCATCCATATTGAGTGCTGGGCAAGCCGCCACGAGAGTACTAATAAATGTTGCTAATTCACGAATAGAACACGTCTTACGGTTTAAAAAGCTGTTAGAGCTGAGCATAATTTTGTTTTTCTTATCGAGCGGCAAAAACATTTTCATATTAACCGTTTTAAAAATTAATCCAAGGAATTTACATTCTTGATTAGGGACAAAAATGCTTTTTTCTTTATTTATAATAAAACCTAGGGATGTTAATAATTCTACCGCTTTGTTAGAGTCTTGAACTCCCTCTTCATAGGATGAGGTGATTATTAAGATATCATCTTATGCAAACAATACCTAAATTTCTTAAATGTGTAAGAACTGGTTTTAAAAGTTTTGTGAACATATATGGTGCAATAGAGAGCCCAAATGGTAAGCAGTTAAAACAATACGTTTAATTATGAAATATAAACGTCAGATATTTTCGGAATTTTTTATGAATATTTACCGAATAATAAGCATTTTTTAAATCAATCTTACATAAAAAACTGTTAGGATGGATTAAATCCTTTTACAATCTTCTAATTTGAAATATGGTGGGTTGATTAAAAAAGTATTTAATTTTTTAAGGTTAAGTATAAACCGTAAAGAACAATTAGGTTTTTTGTTTATAAAAAAGATTGAAATGAATTGGTGTTTTTTGTAGATGCTGGATTTCAACCTGTGGATTTTGAGCAAGAAAGTTTCTAGGAATATTACTCTGTGTAGGTTTTCGACAAAACGGTAATTTATAACCTTTAACCTATTCTAATATTAGAGGGTTTTGGGTAATTTTTTGCCAATTTCTATAAAATTTACATAAGCTTCCGGCATTAATTACCTCTAATTCCTCCGGTAGTCCGGTTTTCTCCTGCTCTTTTGTGGTTTCTGGACTTTCCTGCCTCCCTCCGTCTTCTTTCGGTTGTTGAACTTGTACCGCTTGGCAAAAAATCTGGATTGGTACCATAATTGTTGGAGGGTCCTGGCACAGGATGGCTTCTACTTGACGAACTTGGGATTCCAGAAGAACGTGGGGTATATTTCATTTTTATTTCATTGCACACTTTCTTCACTTCCTGGGCCGACTTGATATGATTGCTCATATCTTCTCCAAAGAGAAAAGCATCAATAGGTCTGTCCATGATGACTTTTCTAATAGAATTGTCGATGCTATTTGACAATCCATATCGTCTGTGTGTTGACAACGAATGTATGATATCCGTTAAAAGTTTGGAGGCATTAGCCAGGGCCTGCATTTTCATTGGTTTCCTCAGTAGGATTGGTAACGTATGTCTCCATAGGAATTGCTATTGCTGATATTGCGGCCGCTATTTGTTCTTTTAAGTGTAGTAGGAAATTATCTTGTTTAATCTGAGTGTCTCTTAAAAGCCCGCTGATTTCCCTATTAAGTTTAGGTGGTGAAAGACCTTCGACGTTGCTTGGTCTGGGGTACTTTTCAATGAGGCTCTTCCTGTCGTCTTTATCTAACGCATTTCGACTAAATATAGTTCATCTACTAGCTATTTCTGTGTGTACTTCTGGCCCGACCGTTGTTATAGCCAAAGGATCGTTAACCAATATATCAATCAGATTTTTATTTACTTGTTCTATCTGATCCTCTATATTTCGTTGTGCTTCCCCCTGATTCTCGTCCTCACTCATATGAGCTCCAGACGAGCCAGAACTAGAGTCAGACTCACTTGAGCTAGACTCTGTACCTAAAATAAAGTAAATTATTATTATTATTAATATAATAATTACTCACTCTATTAATACATAATATGTATCATGGTTAACTTTTGTGTAAGTAAAACAAAATAAATAAAACTATTTTCCTTATTCTGTATCTTTTCATAAGACAAAACACAATATCTATTGGTCGGTGTAATGAATATAATAAAGCAGGCCTTTATAAAATAAATAAACAAATCAGCCTTTTTCAAAATGTTTGTGTCGCCATAAATATTTACGGCTTCCTCTGACCCAGCCTGTGCAAGATTAACAGCATGAAATGTATCAGCTTTACTTGAGGTCATACCGAAAAACCCAATATTGGGATTCGGGAGGTATTTAAATATTTTCCAATTTATATTTTAGTATAATAGTATAAATTGATAAAAAATTAATATCAGTTTAGTCTATTAATTTTTTGTATTACCTTAAATTTAAAAAAAAAATTAATATAATAACTTACTACCTTCATATTCCTTCAGTTTTTGGTTAAGCTTTTTCATCTTCCGTTTAATTTTTTGTAAGGTTTTTATCGTCACCCCTTCTCTTCAGCACGGTAATCTCACAATTTATGAATTAACTGTTTAAACTCGCTTGAACGCACGAACCTCTCGATAGGATACGACACGATCCGAATACTGATTATACGATACGAGAATATTGATGCCGTCGCAGTAACCGATATGAATCATATGCTGCCGAATCAATTTTTTAAATTCTTTGAACGTCGTATGTAGGTACGTCGCGCTGCTACTACAGGGTGTTTATAATCTGAGACGAGGCTGTGAAGTATAATTGCAGATACGGGATCCATTACTTAGCAAAATAAAAATATGTCTAACTACCTTAGCATAGTATACTTTTTTGCAAAGTACGGGGAAATAAATAATGAATTTATGATATTTCCAGGCTAAATACGAGGATTTTAGGTAGTAAAAATGAAGATTTTGGGTATTAATATGTACTAGAACACATTATTGTATTTTCCATTTTTTTTCTTCACATACGGGGGTTTACCTTATGACGGCAGAATAGCAGTACCCTAGGGCAATTACGGATTTTATAAACCACATATCAGAAGTACTTGATAAAAAATTATTTGTTGTTGCAGTCTTTGTCGATCTAAAAAAAGGCTTTTGATGTCGTCAGCATTGATATTTTATAAAGAAAACTGCAGGGTATGGGTTTTAGGGGACCATATATAATCTAATTAAGTATTATTTAGTGGGGAGAAGACAATATGTTACAATTAAAAATAATAACAGCGAGGTACTTTTCAATGAGTTTGGAGTACGTCCAGGTTCTGTACTTGGTACCTCTTCTGTACTGTTTTTATGTTTTAAACATGAGATGTGCAAACTTTAAAGCCCGTTACTATGCTTTTGCTCACGATATCGTATTATTGTATATTATAGGTGACTGCGTGAAATCATTAGTAGCAACTATAAATCAAGACTTAAGACTATATTTAAATTGGCTCTATTATAATAAACTAAAAATTAATATTCAAAAAACAAATTTTATAATATTAAAAAAAAAAAAAACTTAAAGCACATACCAGAACTAAATATAAAAATGAATAACTTAAGCCTTAATGAAGTTCAAAAAGTCAAATATGTAGGATTAATCATTGACAATCAATTGAATTGGTCAGAACATATAAGTTAGATTTCCCAGAAAAAAATAGCAATGATTTCTACTATCTATAAATGGAGAAATAATTTTTAAGAAAAAACCAAGCAAAGTCTATATAATTCATTCTTTCTCTCTCACCTCCGATATTTACTTCCGATATGGGAAACATATGGAAAAACCAATTTTAATAAAATTGAAATATTGCAAAATAAAATCTTAAAGGTATTATTTAATCATGATAGACTTACCAATACAGAAACTTTATATAAAGAACTTAGTATACCAAGCATGGATGTAATATTTAATTTAGAACAAATAAAGCTAATTTATAAAATTTTATGTAGATTACAAAAATCTAATATAAATATTGCCATTTCAAATCTGTTCATGACTATATACAAGATCTCAGGACCATAGTAATCTGTATTTTTAGCTGTAAGAACAAATACAGGCTTAAATAATCCAGTCATACAAGCCTTTAAGAAATATAATAGAGTACCTGAAAATATTGGAAATATAGAGAATTATGGACTGTTCATACGAAAGTTAAAAGTATTGTATAATATATTATACGATCATTTCTTCGACACATAGTTATAGATTGTATTCTCGAGCCCAGAGCTTAACGCACTGTTTAGGGAATTATTTTATTGTTAAGTTGGTAAAGTTTCAAATAAATAAAGTATTGTAAAATGTACTATCGTATTTCCGAAGGGGTTGGAAATAATCAAGTTGCTTGTTACTATACGACTGACTTTTATTACGTTCAAATCCACCAGCCTCCAGCAAACAATTTGTTATAAGGCTTTGTCAAATCTGACGTACAGCCGAATACAAGAAATGTTTTTTTTCCTTTTATCAATCTCACGACCATACATTAAAAGTAAGACACGTTAACATTACTTTTTTATCTAAACTTTTATTTAATATAACGATGAAGTTAAACCAATAACAATTATTATTATTGATTATTATAAAAATATTTTATCATACTTAGAATTTAATTAAACCAATAGCAGTATCTGAAATATTTTCAATTTATTTTCCCATCAAGTCTATCTGGTCCATTTCAACCATTAAACCTATTGTTAGTAAATTCGAAGTCCAAAGACATTGCAATAAATAATTGTAAATGTTTAACTCAGAAGATCGAAAATAGATCCGAAAAAAGAGAGAATAAAACTTAATATTTTACTTAATATAAGTGTGGAAAAATAAAATAAAATACAATAACTTTTTTTTAAAATAATAGAGAATTACATAAAAACATCAATTAATCAAATGTTCAAACAACCCCCCATTAACACCTACACAATATCCTAACCGATCATAAAATTCATTTCTAACGTTACTAAATTGGTATTGGGAAATTTTATTACATTCTAACGAAATAGCGTTTTGTAACTGGTTTAGATTCTCAAATTTTACACTTTTATAAATGACACTTTTTAAATTACCCCATAAAAAGAAGTCACTCGGTGAAAGATCAGGTGCCCTGGATGGCCAAAGTATCCGGTACCGTGGACCAATAATATTGCCGTTAAAAGCATTTTCCAAACACTCTCTAACCATACGGGCATTATGGGCCGGGCAACCATCCATTTGGTACCAGATCATTTGATCTTCCTGAACAACTTCTTCCAAGGCGGGTCCAATTTGATTTTGAAATAAGTCTAAATAGGTTTCAGCTGTTAGGTTATAGTCCATAAAAAAAGGGTCCAATGATATGGTGTCCGATAATTTCCACGAATACATTTGTTTTTTGGGGATATTGTGTCCGAGTATGAACAAAGCGATGTTCATTTTCTTGGCTCCAATATCGGCAATTCTGAACATTTGGTTCATTGTTGAGGGTAAATGTACATTCATCGGTAAAACAAATATTTCTTAAAAAATTCCTATCATTATTTGCTCTTTCCATCAAACAAAAAAAAAATGCCATTTTTCGCTCTTCATCTTCTTCCTGCAGCTCTTGATGTTTTTCGAATTTATACGAATAATATAAGTGCGCAATATCGTTGTATGATGTTTATTTACCTCTTACCCAAGAACCCTCGTACTAACCATCTTGTTTTCCTCCACACTCAGTAGAATATTTAAATCTCTGTTCTCTCTTTCTTCGGCTCTATTTTTGATATCCTGAGTTGAACATTTACAATTATTTATTACGGTTATATACGGTACCTTTGGAGTCGAACTTATTGACAATACGTTTAATAGTTGAAATGGACGGAATGGGCTTGATGGGGAAATAAACTGAAAACATTGCAGATACATTATCTTAATTATGGCTATTTTTTCGTCGATTGAATGATTCATATTTGTTTTCAAATATCGACTGTCACTGATTTATTGACACTTTTCCTCACGTCAGTGACAATATTCATTTTACTGGTGCCCGTTTGGTTTTACCTGAACCGAAAATTTGCTAATTTTGCAATTACATTTAATTGAATAATTCAAGATTCGCTTATTAAAATTTTTTGAAACTTTGCAAGAGGGTTTGCCAGATTGGTCTCTTCAAAAAGTGATCTTACATTTTTTCTATACAATGTACAGGGAAGCCAATAATTGACCCCTTTAAAATTTACATGGGTTTTCCTATGTTCCGTTCGGCGACGCACCACCCGGTATATATACATGCATTACAGAAAAATGGTGATCCATCTTGCTAACCTTTGCCCTATTAAATAATTATCAAAAAATAATTATTAAATTCATCAGCAATCAAGTTCATTTAGGGTTCTGCTATTTTCGTCGACAATTTTTTTTATTTCACAGTTTTTTGTTGTCATTGGTGGCCTCTTTTACCACTTTCCAAGTCTTTTTTAGATCATTATTGCAGTTTTGGATCTTTGCTTTGTAGTACTGATATTTAGTTTTCTTTATAAGTTTTGTAAGATTATTTCTATAGATTTTGTAGCTGTTAGATAAATATGTGTTATTTGGATTGTTTCTGTGTTATGTACATTGCCTATGGGTATATTATGTATGGTATGGGCTTATTTATCAATCGATTTAAGAAATAATAATATCAAATTATTGGAAATCGCATTTCAAAAGTGGTTGTTCCCAATAATGTGCTATTTAAAAAAATAAACTCAATGCCGAAATTGTGTGTAAAAGATTTGTGTGTAAAAGATTTATGTCATAAAATGCAATGAAAACTATTTTTCCGTGATTACTTGATTAAAACTTTGAACGCATTCATGGCACCCTATTTTAAATTAAAAAAAAATTATATGAATATAAAACAAAAAGTAGAAAATACAGTATCATTGTTTTCAGAATATTGTTTTTTATCGAAATACACAATAATATACCAACTGTCCCATTTAAAATAAAAAAGTTAGTGTCACTTTCTGTTGAACCAGAAGTGATGGAAAACAATAAAATATGTCAAAAGATTGGCTTATAACTATTCTATCAATATACCAAATTTTATTTGTTTTTGTTTATCTTGAAAAGTAACAAAGTTATTGGGCGGGTGACACAGGGAAACAAGGGGTGACAAGGGAACACTACCTTTTTGCTGTGTCACCCGGTATGGTTCACTAACCAATAAATAGTCAATAACCACCTTAACTAATTAAAAACACACATAAGATAAACAACTATCAATGAAATAATATATATACAGTGCGAGTCTGTATCTTGGAATAAATTCGATAATAAATAAATGGGGGCGTGTTCGGAAAAACGCTCGGACACGTCAATTGAAAATGTAAATTGCGCATTTTTTACAATAAATTTTGTTTATACCGGGTGTGCCATGTAGGAGGGGCTAATACAAACAGCCATGCAGATAATGCCACAGGATTGTGGAATAATCAGCAAACAATGTAAAATGACCTGTGATGTCCAAGGAGGCCAAGTCACTTATGAAAATCAAAAACAGCAAGGCCTCCAGAACAGAGCTCTAAGGGACATCCCAGGAATTTATTAAGACTTCAGATTTAATGGAATTAATACAAACCTTTTGTCTCTGATTTGCTAAATAATACTTTAGCCATTTCAAAAGCTTCTGGAGCAGGATTCTATGATTTGCACAATCAAATGCCCTTGAAATATCACAGAAAGCTGCTGCAGCAGCCTCGCTATTAGTAATACCCAAATATAACCTATGCAAAAACCTAAAAATGGCATTTGTGTTGCAGTTTGGTTTGAACCCAAATTGTTGAGTACATAACACCTTGTGTCAAGAAGCAATATATTCGTTTTTTTTTACCAATTTCTCAATAATTTTAGAGAGACTGAATAATAGTGAAATTGATCTAAAAATAGATGGATCCTCTAGGTCATCACCTCTATGAAGAGCTATGGCTTTGCCAGCTTCAGACAATCAGGGAAATTAGTTGATTACCAAGAGTAATTTGTTTCAAATAGTAAGAGTTGAAGAACTGTATAAGATAATTCTTGAAAAATGTTTATTGTTAGATCATCATCCCCAGAGCTTTTTTCGTTTTTAATACATGACATGATCTCTTCTAATATAATCAACTCTGTAGGTGCAAAGAAATAAGAATAATCAAATCATATCAATCAATCAGAAATAAGCTTTATTGTCATGAACAAATATTTGTTGTTAAAAAAGCAGCTTAAAATGAAGAAAAAAACAGAATAAAAACATCAAAAAAGAAATGTATACAAAAAAGGAGGAAATCAAAAGCTTTATACACATACAAAAATATACATTGTAGACTCGACAAAATATTAAGCATAAAACTCTTCAAGGTTATAGTAGGGTGTCCCACTTAAGATGGATACAAGCCAATATCTTGGTTGTTTGTTGAGCGATCTGTTTCACTTATGTCCCTGTTGGGCTTCACAATACCCGGACCGATCATAAAACTTCGTTCTTACATTCGTTAGTGTCTCCCAAATTTGAAAATAAAAAATGTTTAAAATCGCTTGACCAGATGCCTCGTGTTGACCCAGTTACTCAAATTGTATTAAAATTAATTTTTCGTTCACAAGTATACATTTTTGACTTTTAGATTATTTCTTTAATATTTTTCCTGTAATCCGTAAAAGGCTGAAGTAAATAAGCGAAATTTTAAGTGCGGCGTGAATTAACCGATATAATAATAATAATAATAGACAGTTTATGTTTCCTCATAAGATATTACATATGCTCACTCATAGATAAATAAGTTTACAATATAAATACAAAAAAAAAAAAATTCATCAGTGTGTATTAATTCAGCATGTAACTGTAAAGAGGAAATAAAGGTCATGTTTCAGCTACCCTCAGAAGAAGGAGCTGTTAGGACCTTGAATATTACACTTATAATTTAAAAAAAAAGTCGCGAACCGCATGCAACTCGTGATTCATTTGACGCCCCCAGTCTCTACTCTCTCGTCACTCGGCCTTCTCTTCCTTCAATTTGGATGGAATTCTAATTAATAGAGGGGGGAGGAGTAGGAGAAATGCAAATACTCCCTTTTTAACTTGTGATATTATTCTTGTTATTGCATGTTAACATATTGATTTCAGCACCTAAGCCTTCTTTTGGCCGGGCTGGTATAAAGCACGTCGACATTTTATTTTCGATCATGCATAGTGACTTAATATTAAAATACTCAACAGTATATTTAAAATAAGGTATCTTTAAAAGATTGTATATAAATTAGGCAACTTTTAAATGTTTAATACCCAAACCAATTACTATTTTACATAATTATTTGACCGCTTATGTATAAAATAAATTGAATCGCTAACTTTTGTAAAACTCTTATATTATTTAAGTATTTTTAATTGTATACTTCATTTTTTTTGTTTATAGGCTTTAGCTTACTCACCTGATCATAAAGCTGCCTTGTCAAACAGAAAACGCACAGCACCCGTAGTAGATAGATTGGATTACAGGATGTTTCAAGAAATTGACAAATTAAAAGAGGTTCTAAAAAGCAGAATGAAATTGGATAATTTTGATAGTGTTAAAAAGCAGGCATATTATTTACACATATACCACACAGTAAGCAACTAAATTAAATAAATAAGCTTTCTTTTGTATTCTATGAACTAAGTTAAGTTTTTACATTTTAGGTTGGTATTGAAGGCAATACAATGACAGTAGAACAACTGAGATACGTTTTAGAAACAGGCCATGTAGTAAGTGGTAAGAGTCTTTTAGAGCACAATGAAGTATTAGGTCTTGAAAAAGCTATGCAGTATGTAAAATTATTAACAAGAACTGAGTATATTGGAGTTAGTGAGATTTTAGGCATACATAGAAGAGTTATGGGTCATGTAGATCCCCTCAAATCTGGAGTATTCAGAGATGAAAAGGTATTTATGAGGCGTTAATTATGTTAATAGACCACCTTTATTTGAATTTGATTTTAAATTAAGAAAGGGCAATAACTCTAGATGATAATATGATAAAGTTTACTGTTAAAATAATTTAAGTACTTTTATTAGTCCGGTGAAATGACGGTCGGTTTATGGAAAGTGCTGAATGGAAGTGATGAAAATGTTTGGAATGGTACTACTGAATAATGGTATTTTCTCTAATTTGCCATTAATTTGTGTTGTTTTTAAAAAACAAATGAAAACGAGAATTCGTTTTCCCTTGGGAGCCAACAAAGACAACAAAAGATAGAAGAAAATTTCAAAACCCTAATTTTTTGTAATTTTATTACGCACAAAAAAGTTCCAAGCACATTTTGTGCCAAATTACATATATTATATATTTATTTATTTTATATATATTATATATATATATATATATATATAATATATATATATATACATATATATAAACTTAAATATATGGGTGATTCCTGGACCCATTGTGTAGACATTTTTATGAAATTTGGTACATATATTCTATGCATCAAGACGCATTTTTTGATATGCAAAAAATGTTTTCTATGCCGGTGTCGTCCCTACAGGTCTTCTATGGAATATTTTTAGTGAAAAAAATACTACGCCACTGCTTTTTCTTAAAATATACATTATTTTCAAAATCCCCAATCACTTTAGCAAATTTGATCTCTTGGTTTTTTTACTTACCTTACCCTAAAAATCTGATGCGGTGTGAAAATGTTTGTTCGTCCATTGCAAGCAAATTAAGGGATCAGGTTTATTACAAGAAGTATGAAAAGTTAAAAAAATTTAATAATTTAAGAAATATTCATGTTTTTAACGCGTTTAAAAAGTAAATGGGAGTAAAAAAGTGCCGTAACACGTGTTTCGTCATCACATGCTTGTAGTAATTATAAATATTAACTTTAATTTTCTCTTAGTCAATACTTAGTATACTACTACTAAATTTTTACTTGTATTTAATAATTATGCATTCAAAAATACGCGTTTGGCTATTAACTTATTTAACTTTACATAATTTGCCTTTCATCTTTTCCTTTTCCCACCTTTTGTATATTCCTGAACTATACATATCTGTCCTTAAATTAAATACGAATGCGCAAAGAGTGGGATAAAAAGAGAAGGTGGTGCTAAGCTGTGAATTGAGTAGCAGCAATTCTGGCATTGACCGAAAACCGGATTGATCGTTAAGTGTCGACACTGTTTTACGCCCGTATTTTTCGGTAGGTGACCTACTGCACCCATCCCCAAAATATCCAGGGTAAGTTACTTTATTTACTAAGTAACTCTCTCTTTACGTTTACGAATCAGCAGGTGAGAGGTTTAGATTAACGGTTAAATTCGAATATTGAGTCAGTGAAACCTATGACTTAAGGGTTTTACTTAATTCCCTCAGGATATACATATTCCGAAGGAGTTAGCCCCCTCTTTATTTAACGCAAATAAAGACGCGGAGTCGCCTATGCATGTTTCTTATTGCTCGTTGCTATGGGCAACGAGCTGTGATTTTAAATGTAAAATTTTTCTTTATCTAGTTATGCATGAATAAATGACGTTTTCATACATAAACATCGATGATGCAACATCTGTTGTCTTAAAACGTAAGTTATTGGTGTTAAATACTATAATTTTTTTTTCTTTTTTGAGCTATTGAGTATGATTAATATCATATCATTGGCAATTAGTTCAGAAATACCTACCTAATTTTACTTTGAAAACAACGGGGTTTTAAGTGCAAAAAACGAGTTTTATTTAATTTTATTATATTAAATTAAATTATTAGATTAATTTTTTTTTATATTAATCTAATCTTAAATGAACGGCTCAAATGTATTTTATCTTAATTACACTGATTACAAAAATTGTTAAAAATGGCCACCTTCACTAAGTAGGCATGCTTCCGCTCGTCTACGCATGGAATTGCGCACACATTCAAATATTCCCAGCGTATTTCGTAGTTTCACACGAGGAAACTATTCGGTCTCTTAAATCTTCTGGAGTATTTACGGAAGTTTAATAAACTAGAGTTTTAAGGTGCCCCCTTAAAAAGAAATCTAAGCTATTGAGATCGGGGGATCTTGCTGGCCATTGTTGTGGTCCTCCGCGACCGATCCATCGATTCGGATAAACGGTATTTAAATGGTTTCGGACAATTAAACTAAAATGAACAGGGGTTTTAAACTAAAAAAACCTGCATGTACCATATTTGATTTCTTAACAGAAGTGGCACATCTTCAAGAAACCCAGGCAGTTCTTCAAAAAACTGTAAATATGACCGACCATTAAGGCGCCCTGGTAGAAAAAATAGGCCTATTAAGGTAATCACCAATAATTCCTGCCCAAACATTAACCGAAAATTGATGTTGAAAATGGGTTTTTGTTATGGCATGGGGGTTTTCTTCTGCCCACAAATGATTGTTGTGAAAATTTTGAATAGCGTTCCGAGAAAAAATTGTTTTGTCTGTGAACAAAATCTGTGACTCAAACTGCGGATTTAGTATAATATCCTGGACATACCACTGACAGAAGTTCACTCGCTGCGGAAAATCTCCGGTATGCCTGTACTCTTAAAATATGGTATGGGTATAATAAAAAATCAACCAAAATGCGGCAAACAATTTGATGATATGCAGAGTTCTAGCGATCTTCCTCGTACTCGTCTCAGGGTGTTTCGATTGCTTGCAGCACGTTCTCAATTTCAGGGGTTCTGACAGTTCGAGGTCTACCTTCCGGAGTACCTTTCTTGAATCAACCAGTTTCCCTAAGTCGACGATGAATATTTAAAATGATACGGCTATTTCGTAGGACACGATTCGGATACATTTCCTGATAAATACGTCTGGCTTCTGTTGCGTTACCATCGGCGAGGCCATACACGAAATGGTTAATAATTTCTAATAATAATTTCTGCATTGGTTGAATTTACCATTACTGATATTCAGAAAAATAGCGAAATAGCTTCAATAAATAGTTAAAAATCAAAGAAATGACCCATAGCAACCATAGCGCCCGTTGCCCATAGCGTAGCGAGCGTAGTATTTTTATTCAATTTATTCAATAGAAGACCTGTAGGGACGCCACTGGCAAAGAAATTTTTTTTTGCACATTACATGTACCAAATTTCATAAAAATGTCTACAATATTGTTTAAGTTATTATTGAAAAACTGATTTTTTTTTAAACTTTAACACCCTGTATCTCAAAAGTTAAAACGTTTAGGACATATGTTCATAGAAACTTTTTTTCTTAAAATGGGTCCAGGAATCATCCCCTTAAATATTAGCACATCTTGAATGAACACCCTGTATATATAAATATATATATACAGATCGTGTTTTCGTTCGTTACTTATAGGAAACCGCATAGAAGCGAAATTTTGCAACGTTTGCTGCGACAGAGCACCGCCCCGGCGGGCCCGAGGACGGGATTAGTAAACATCTGACTTTCGTGGGAGTTGCGTCGTTTGGCGACAGAATATCCCAAAACATTACGCGAAAATCCAGGCATTTTTAAAATATTTATTCTAATGCGGGTTTTACAGACATGACAATGTGTAAAACCCGCATAGAATTGTAATCTTAAAATGTTTAATATGCTGTGTTTTGCATAATGAAAATTAAAGCGTTATTCTAATAAAAAATAAAATATCAACTCTGATAAAAATATAATAAAAAATTAGAAATAAAACTCTAATAAACAAACTTAACAACTTCAAACATAACAACATTTTCAAATTCACCAAATAATTTTGTACATGTTTTATAAATAATATCCTTTACCTATCTTCAACTGTTTACGAAATAATTATGTTTAAATAATAATTATAATACTTTATTGCAACAGAAATTAATAAATTATATTGCATATTCTTAAAATTTATTTTATCAAATGCTGGAAGTGACTGCCATTAAGATAATTTTAAACCAATTATTTGTGTCTACACAATCATTTATGTATATAGTTCATTCACGATGAAAAGGCCAAATTCATTTAAAATTCAGGTATTTTTTCTTTCTTTTATTTTTCGGACACGTCGATTAGCATTGTCGCTTGCGCGTTTTTTACAACAAAAATTTTCTATACAGGGTACCTCAAGTAGAAACTATGGCGTCAACATTAATTTTTTTAAGTGGAATACCCTGTATATGATATTTTACAATTCTACGATATACCCTGAATACTTTTTGCATAGCACACCATAAAAGTGAGCGGTTTGTGAAATTTGACGTAATAGGCTAGTGAAACATACCTTATTAAAAAACAAAACTTTATATAATATTTATTTCAACTGATGTTCAATTTTTTGTCAATTCAATGCATTTTCGATCGACAAGTCTAATTTCTTGTTAAATTTTTGGCTTTAAATCATCAATATCCATTTTTCTAACAAATTGTGGCCACCATTTGTTAGAAAAAGTTGCATCCAGAAATTGTCGAACAGCAAGGGCAAAGTGAGGAGGTGCCCCGTCTTGTTGAAACCATATCTCGCTCGTTACTAGGTATGTCGGCCTCTTGTGGATCAAGGAATAAAACAAGTAAAGCAGGGATAAGTCCAAACTATAGAAAGTCTAAGTAGCGCTTTCCGTTGTATCGTATCGAAAAAAAAGGGTCCAAAGATTCGATATTTCACAATACTTGCCCGCGCACTGTATGTTGGGTCAAATGAGGACTTTTGGTTGCCCAATATCTGCAATTTTTCCTGTTAACGTGAGTTGGCCAGCAGAAGGTATTCTTTTAAAGCACACATAGTATAAATCCATTGAAAATAAGTAGAAGAAGTTTTGAAATAAAAAATTGATTTAAAAAACTCTTAAAAGTGTTAAATTTAATTAAAATAATAAAAATACGAACATTTGAAAGGAATCAATCATATTTAAATGTTATCACAATAAAACTCATTCAGATTATTGTAAACACTTCTAAGGAGAGAATTACAGACCTTCTTCCGAAATAGCTTAAAGAAAAGAGAAAAGCGCTGTTCAATGTGTTCCAGTAACCGATTACAGATTTTAATTTTACACATGATTGATTTGTTAATCAACGTAGAATGGGGCATTTGCAATACTAAATTAGCAGCAATTTACAAAATTTTCTCCTTAAAACTAACACACTTTTGAAAAGCCAAGAAGAGAGTGCTGACTACACAAACCCCAAAACCTTATGCCATATAATAATCTCGACTCGACGGGACTGAAAATACACCTAAGTCGATAATCTCAAATTGCATTCTGTGACGTCATCAAAATCGTGACAAAATACTTCTTCAATTGACTTAAATGAATAACGCCTATTATTATAATGTTATGAATTAATCAGAAAAGTACATATTTTCTCGAAGACGGTGGGATAATAAAAGACCAACTTCAATTTTAATGCGATAATTCGAAAACGTGTAAAAAAGTATTGTTAGAGTAGAATATTTATCGTCCTGAATCCCGGCTATTACTTAAAATGCAAACATTTCAAATGATTGTGACAATTCCTTTTTTTCTATTACTTTAAAATTAATAGGTATTTTTATAATTTACACACGTAATAATCAAAACATTTAATAACTAATATCAGCAATAATTAAACTATTTAAACTTCCAGTACGTAATTTCCAATATATAACATTTCTAAAACTAGAGTACTCATGATTCGATATCTTTTATTCTGATTGACCAATTTTTTTGTGAGAAAAATATTATTTTTAGAGTATAATTTAGAAAAAAATTAATCTAAAATCTTGCAAATAACTTATTATTAGAAGAAAATTCTAAAGAAGTCAATTTACGAGTAATAAATACAATGGAAAATAAAGCTACGTCAATAAATGAGTCGCCATATAAATTTACTTCATATAGGCCAATATAGCCATAAGGCATATAGGCCATATAGGCATAAGCCAATAATATTCCTTATTTTCACGGTAATCCTTAATTACCATAAAGAATTATACCTAATATTCTATGAAAGAAATGAACCAATAACCAAAATATCACAGATTTACGAGATTAATATATTTAACTAATTAAAAAAAAAAAGAAATTAGTAGTTTGTTTAGTTTGCTTTCATTAAGAAAAAAAAATCATCAATCCGAACACATAGACTTTTATGGGATCCGACCTCTTCCCTTAATATTGTGACACACCTATCTAATACATATAGCCGTAATGAAATATAAAATATTAGCGGAAGATTTTTAAAATATAGTCCTATTTTCTGTTTAAACTACTGAATTATCGTCAGCTACATTATCGTCACAGTATAGACCTCTTTGATTACTTCTTAGTTTTTCGTTGTTAATCTACGTTCTTCTATAATTTCCATTTGTATTAATACAGAAATAGTTTATAGGTAAACATAAAAGATTAACAAAACCTAATTTTGTTCTACAAAATGGCAATATTTGATTTGGCAACATCGTTGGATCTCGCGTTATGCGGTGACTTTAGGTCGGATCTCGAGTTTCACCATATATTTAGTGGATCTCGGGTTGATATATATACATGGTATATATAAAGGAGTTGAAAAAATCTACCCCTCTCATGATCCCATTAATTGAACCACTTTGTTAAATATATTAACAAATTATTGCTTCCATATATTAAGGGCTTCAGGTGGATCTCAGGTAGTCCACGATATGATCGGATCTCGACTTGATAGAAAGAAGTGTAAGTGTAATATATATATATATATATATATATATATATATATATATACCATGTCCTAAACTCGACCGTTGACGATTAAACACAATAAAAGGCTATTTTTGGAAGAGTTATTTATATCAAGCAACCTATCAGTTATTGTTTGGTTATTTACATTTGTGGTTGGTGTTTTTGATTGTTAACTTGATATATATATATATATATCAAGTTATAGTAGTATATATATATATATATGATATATATATATATATATCAAGTTAACAATCAAAAACACCAACCACAAATGTAAATAACCAAACAATAACTGATAGGTTGCTTGATATAAATAACTCTTCCAAAAATAGCCTTTTATTGTGTTTAATCGTCAACGGTCGAGTTTAGGACATGGTACATAAAATGTACTTAGAATTTGATGTAGAACCTAAATCTAAAATAAAAAATAGGTGTTTACATTTAAAAAAATTACGTTGATGACCGTAACTTATTTTTGGGCCACCCTGTATACATAAAATTATAGTAAGAAAACCCGCAGTTAAAAATAAAAATCGACATATCCGAGCGTTTTTTTTTTGAACATACCCCTGAATTTTAAATGAATTTATTCCAACCTTTACGTTCGCACTGTAGATATATATATATATACAGATTGTGTTATCGTTTGCACATCATTTACCCAAAATAATGGCAACACCGCTTGGTTGCGGCTTGCAGGCGGTGGAATTTTTGAACCGTGAGTCAGCAGATCTCACTTTGCTGTGTTACTGCACGTTGCATTAATAATTTTTAACCATTATTTTCGTGTTTTTTTCACTATGGCTGTTTATACCCCTTCCGAAAGAGTTCAACTAATTAAATGGTTTTATGGAGGCAATTCGGCAGTACAATGTAGAGATTTGTTTTCAGTGACATTTGAGAATAGACCGATTCCTTATGCAAAAACGGTTTTAAATGTGGTTACAAATTTTGAGACATCTTTTTGTCTTCAAGATTATAAAAAATGCCACACAAAACGTCAAGAACCAACTACCTGTTGAAATGGTCCAGCATATAGAACGGCGGGAAGAAATGGTTTGCAGTACCCTAGAACTTGATTCGACACGGTCCACTAGAAGTGTTGGAGAGGAACTGGGAATGACCAATAAAACTGTTTTTCGTGTCTGGAAAAAATATGGGTACAAATGTTTCAAGTATTCAAAAACTCAGGAAATATTTCCTGAAGGCCAGTGGCGAAGAATGGAATTTTGTGAAACCATGATGGAAAAGGCAAATGAAAACGAATATTTTTTAAAAAATATTTTGTTTTCTGATAAATCTTCTTTTCCATTACATGGCAAACACAATCCTTCCATTGTTCGTTATTGATCTCAGGAAAACGAGCACAGAAGTTTTCAGTTTCGTACCCAGTTCGTACTCAGAAATTGAATGTTGTAATGCAGGTATTTTGGGCGACAATGTTATAGGGCTATTTTTATTGATGGCACTTTAAACGCCCACAAGTACCTTGAGTTGCTGCCAAACCAAGTTCTTTCTGCCATTCAAATCCCACCTGATGTAGACCTGGGATCGGTTTATTTTCAGCAAGATGGCTGTCCTGCTCATAACGCGGCTAGGGTAAAAGAATTTTTAACAAATACTTTTCCTAACTGCCTTATTAGTGGGACTGACGATATTAAATGACCTCCTAGATCTCCAGATTTGTCTCCAAATGACTTTGAATTGAATTGACGAAACAGTGGGCTGCCAAGGCAGTTGTGCATATAGGTCTCCTGATGGACCCGTCATGCTCCACCGGGGGTTACCAGAGCCCAACGGCCTTAGAGAAACCGATAAGGCTATCTGGTCTGAAGGACTTAAAGTCGCTCGGTACACTGAAAGTGTTACCCAAGTATTTGAACCTGACGCGCGTGAGTGCTGGGCACTCCCCGACTACATGGTCAACGGTTTCATCCTCCTCACAGCACCATCGGCATTCCGGGTTGTCCGCAATACCGATAGTATGGAGATGGCTTCTTAAGTGACCGGTTAAAAGACCTGTCACTAGCCGAATTTCGCGTCTTTTTAGGTTTTAGGCGTAGTAGATTTTTGGTGAGACAGACAGAGGGTCCACCTATGTGCGCTTTGGCCTGTCTCATACCAGGGGACTCAGTCCATCTTCGGTGGGTCCACTTGTCCAGCAGACCCTTCAATGACGCGACCGCAACGCATTTGGAGATACCAACTATGGGTTCCGGCTTCATCGGCACATTCGCGGATCCCAGTCTGGCAAGAGAGTCCGCTTCCTCATTACCTGCATGGCCTGAATGGCCAGGTATCCAGACGAGCTGGACCCTGCATCCAACCTGTACCAGTTTTTTCAGGACTTTTATGCACTCTAGTACAAGCTTGGAGCTTACCTTTGCGGCCGTGATAGCCTTAATGGCAGCTGTGCTGTCCGAGCATATTGATACAACTGTATTGCGGTGTCCGCTGCTTAGGATTTTCTGTCCGCATTTTAATACAGCGAATACTTCGGCCTGGAAGACAATGGCGTGCTCCCCCAGCGAGTATGCCCATCTGGTATGTGGGATCCCACCAATAAGCCCTGATCCAGCTCTGTTATTCATTCTGGAGCCATCTGTGTACCAGATGGCCCCCCTATTTAGCAATGCAGGTCTGTTGGAATGCTGCCACTCCTCTCTACCTGCAATGTGCGTCACGAATCCCTCGCAGTCCACAGTCACTGGAGCCATGCAGTCACTGCCCATCAGAAGGAGAGGACATTCCTGTATGGCCCGTGACCAAATTTTTGCGTGACCGGTCTCGCCAGCACGTAGTTCGCCGAGGACGTATAGCCTGTACGCAGTCCTCATTCCATATGACTTTTATCTGTGGGGTTACCTTAAGCAGACCGTTTACAAGCATGAATTTAGTTGGCCAACAAATTTAGAGGAGTTGCGAAATAAAATTGTCGAAGGAGTCAATTCCATTTTACCTGAAACTCTTTTGGAGGTGCGAAATAGCTTTAACGATAGGTTAAGTTTTTGTTTAGCGAAAGAAGGCGGTTTATTTGAGACTTTTATTTAAAAAATGATATGTTGTTAAGTTTATTTATTAGAGTTTTATTTCTGATTTTTTATTATATTTTTATCAGAGTTGATATTTTATTCTTTATTAGAATAACGCTTTAAGTTTCATTATGCAAAACACAGCATATTAAACATTTTAAGATTACAATTCTATGCGGGTTTTACACATTGTCATGTCTGTAAAATCCGCATTAGAATAAATATTTTAAAAATGCCTGGATTTTCGCGTAATGTTTTGGGATATTCTGTCGCCAAACGACGCAACTCCCACGAAAGTCAGATGTTTACTAATCCCGTCCTCGGACCGGCCGGGGCGGTGCTCTGTCGCAGCCACTCGTACACGCGCGACGTTGCAAAATTTCGCCTCTATGCGGTTTTCTATAGGTAACGAACGAAAATA
Source organism: Anthonomus grandis grandis (assembly GCF_022605725.1). Taxonomy (NCBI): domain Eukaryota; kingdom Metazoa; phylum Arthropoda; class Insecta; order Coleoptera; family Curculionidae; genus Anthonomus; species Anthonomus grandis. The sequence continues at coordinate 3,773,282 of NC_065567.1, read as the reverse complement.
GGATCTGTGTATATATATATATATATGTATATATAATAAAAATTTAGATCTATCAAGTAAACAAAAAAAAGAACCTAAGGGACGCCTTTCTGCTTATTAAACAAAACAATAATATTCTACTAATTCAGGCTTAAATCAAAAGTTAAGTGTTAAAGTATCCTACCCTTATTTTTTTTAAAGTTAAAGGTAGTAGCCTTTGAAAAGAAAATAAAAATGAGAAAATAATAGTCATCATAATCTGAATCTGAAGAACTTTCATCTTCATCTTGCAACTCTAACTCAAGATTTTCAAAATTATAAAAGTATTAGATTTATTGTTGTGATCACCAAATACCAAATATTCACTTATGTTATCTGTATCTTTTTGTTTTAAGAGGGGTTGTCTTAATGTTGCTAAGTAAGGATCTGAAGTTAGTAACAATGATGTCAGTAAGTCTTTGTTGCAGTTGGCTCTTGATGATTTTCTTGTATGATTAAGTCGTGCATTCTAGCCTCCAAAGCGTCTTCTGACAATTTTCCGATAGGAATATCTACATTTTTTATGAACTCAACCCCGTGAACTAGCAATTTGTGAATTGTACAAGGCTTAACAAGGCCAACTATAAAGATACATGAGTATTTTAAACTTAGAAATTATTATGAAAGTGAGTTTTATCAACAGTACTTAGGCTCTTGGCTTTTTCTTATACAGATTTTAATAATTAGTTAAAATATTACCTGCAAAGTAATTCATTTTTTGCAGGTATTTATTGGTAGTCATATTCCGCCCCCGCCTGAGGAAATACCAGCCTTAATGAACAATTACGCAGAATGGCTCAATTCTGAAGAAGCTCATAGTATGCATCCAGTAAGATATGCAGCATTGGCTCATTATAAATTAGTTGATATTCATCCTTTTGTTGACGGAAATGGACGCACAAGTAGACTAATAATGAACCTCATTCTGCTTAAATCGGGATATCCACCAGTCATGATTTTGAAAGAACAAAGGTTAGTAGTGTAGGTTTTTTCAGCATAGATCTATAGTTCAGTTCAGAGATCTATTAGAATCTTTGATGTGCCGCGAATAGTCCGTGCGCCGGTGTTGCTTGTATTGTCACATAGCATGCATGTTTAAATCGCAAAATTTTATGTTGAAAGAATCATAAAGTAATATTCTAAGCGATATTTAATAATTTCATTAAATAAATAAATGTTGTGGCGTTAACTTTACAGTGTTACTATTTTGCCAAGAGTTTGCAGACGCTCAGAATTATTGGAGGCTTGGGATTGTTCAAAGGTTCACTTATGATTGACTTAAGAATCTAAACGTGATTATAACTATTAAATAAGAGGGCGCCACTTTTTTTTTGTAAATGAAAGAAAACTAAGAAAAAAGATTTGGTATATAGGTTTCAATTAACAATTAAATGACCCTGGATAAAGTAGATTTTAAGAGGCAAAAAAAAATTATTTTAACAATACAACCAAATTATATTTACATCAAAGATATGTATGCACCTCATTTTCTAATCTGTTAAATGTTAATAATTTATTATGAATTAAAATATGAATAATGTTGATATGATTAAATAAAATAAGTTTGTCAAAAGTAACATTTAAATTATGATTAAGCTACTAGGTAGATTTCAGCACTTGAAAAATAAATTGCAATTATTAAAGTTTTTAGTAAATATTTGTATTACGCAGGGGAAAGTTCATGAACCTTTTTACCTAAGGCATATCAGCCTTAACCGAATTATATCTACTTAACCACCAAAAAAGGTACTGAAAAATACTGAACAAAAAATAACTGAAATTATAGATAAGAAATTGACGTATTAAATTATGATATTGATTAAATATTTGTAGCAATAAATTGAAACTAAAAGTATATTAATAAAAATTTAAATAAGTGAGACAAATCTATGGTTAATAATATTTAAATAAATGGAATGAAGTGGCCTGTGTATTCCTCCAAGAAATGAACGGCTAGCCTTCAAAACCGAGGCTGTGAATGTATGCCATTTGTAGCTTAGCTATCCGGACTGGGAATATCTAATACTAGCTCTAGTTCTGGCTCCAACTCCACCGCTTTCATCAATTTCGAAAAAAATTGCTTTTGATTTCGGGGAAATCAAAAGCCTGCAGCCATCAACAATTGAAAAAGAATAAAGAGGAAAACAGAAAAGTAAAACCCTAAAACAACGGTTGCCATTGTATTCACTGTCGATAAAAATTAATGGCGTTCAAAATGTGACACTCACCTTGCTTTTCAATATCTGTCCATCAAAATCTTGAACATCCTGCACCAGAATTATGAAATAAAAAGTTCCCTAAAGGAACAAGATTAAGGAATATAAATTATAAACCATATTGGCCACTTCCTGCTTCACAAATTTCGGAAATAAGAAACTGGCCTTTTACGTGCGCTTCTACCTGCCACACGGGAACAAGTCCTCGAAAAATGGATGCAGTACCGACTAAATAAGTAACGACCCCACCTCTCGCCTGAGCTGTCAATATCAATCCAATCAGAGAAAACATTAATTAAGACCAACCAGAAGAGTGACGGACCGTCAACAGAAAGTATAAATAATTAAACCAGGAGAGTGATGCGTTACAGTAGTAATGTGTCATTGATAGTGCGAATTTAAAGAAATATGAATAAAAGAAGTTGACTGAAATTATTAATATAATTATTGAAATTAATGAAATATCAATGGAGCGTTAGTAAAAATAAGGAGTAGAAAAATAAAACGCTACAATGTTTTAAGCATTTTTTTAAGAATTTATACATTTGATTCGTAAAATTTGACTACATGCGCCCACGTACTATTTTGTTAGACGCCTGACCTCAGTCACAGCCACTCAAGCATGAAAAGTTGTACAGGTCCGGCTTTAAAATTTATTTGTATTTAAAACTTTATTATTCGGGATTTTTGGGTTTAGTTTTATTAAGTTAGAAATTCAGGATAGTTGATAGCAAGATAATATTTAATTTAACTATAAGATTTAAGTACGTAAAATGAGTTAAAAACCAAAAACTTTTATTTAAAAAGTTTAGTTTTTAGCGCCATCAGTGGAGTGTTTATAACAAGTGATGAGAGAATAGGTGGTAAGAATTACTTAGGCCCATTTATTTTTTGGATTAATTCAATAAATATTTACTTTTTCACACAAAAGGGTAAAATGTTTTGGTTTGTCTTCAAATTTTATATATTTCCTTTTTTTGGGTATTGAGATTTATTTTTACTTGGTTGTGATTATTAATAGGGATTTTGGCTGCCATATTTAATGTCCTTTATTATTGTTTTTTTTTAATTAATACATATTATGATATATTATTATAATAATATACTCATGAAAACCCCCATCTCTATATTTAGCACCAACTTCTTTTGATAAAAAGTAATTATGTAGTCAGAAGAGTAGAAATATATTTTTTAAAATAAACTTTTACATTAAAAATCATCTAGCTGTCTATATTTTAAGCGTTTAAAAGTCACAAGTTTTACTTATAAAAAAATACACTTTACATCCTGAATGTAATATTTATTAATTTGTTTGCCTCGTATTTAGTTATTGTACATATTAGGAGAGATTAGATAAAAATTAACAAAAATAAATGCTTATACTAACAACTAAAAATCTTATACAAAACACTACATTTTAAGTATACTGGATCCTAAAACTACAGTGAGGATACTAAATACTTCTATCAATTGAACCACTCTTTTGAATCTGGCCTAAAGAGTTAATACAATTTTCTAAATTCTGTTTGTTTGCCTTTGTTCTTTAGCAGTTTCTTCCATTAAGGAAGGAAACAGTTTCTCTGTTGCCGCTATGGATTCCAACTTCATATCGCACATCAACATATGGATAGTAAAGCATTACATTATATATACTTTATTGCGTCGCTGAAGGACAAACAGGGGCAGTAAGCTGAAAAAAAAAACTTTAAACTTGTTTAATTAATAAAAATATGGTTTTCTTACTATGGCAAAAAAGAGACTTTTCCCAGGGAATGGAAATCATACATCAATCATAAATGTATCATGCCATGTTTCGTCTAAATAATATATGGATCTTTCTTCCTCCCAAAATTTTTAAAATTTTCTTCAAATATTCTATACACCAATTCCATTACAGCAGCTCTTTTGTTAATCTTAAGCTTAAATCCAAGCTTTATCAGGTATCTCCGCAAGATTGAGACTGAGAAATGTTTGTCCCTTGCCGATAAGGTGTCCTTAACTATCTCTATGGTCAGAACCTCATTGTTTTTGTATTTAGAATACACACCTTTCCTTAGCAATTTGGCAATATCCGTGTCAAGTCCCTTTGATTGTCCTGAATCTTTCCTTTTTATTCTGCCCTTTAATCCTTTTTTTTACAGGCATTATGTATTATAGGGAACCTCTGTTAAAAACGCTGTTTTTTTTGCAAAGCACTACAATTATTTGTGAACTGAGGATCATTCCTTAGATTGTTATAGATATTTAGATAAATTTGTTTGACGTCTGTACTTAAACAATTATGTTTTAAAACTGCTTGATTTTCCTCTGTAGCTTCTACTTCCCTTGCTTCTTTTTGCTTCCTCAACACTAGAAAATTAACTATCAGAACTATGTAAGTCTAAATCACTCTCCAGATCACTTTTATTGTTTTCATCACAAATGTTATTGTCTTTTTTGTGCACCCACGGTCTCCATAAGCCCGCACAAACACTTTCCTCTTCATTTGTCAAATTTTCCTGCCAATTTTCCCAGGGTTGAAACATTTCAAGTCTTTAGGTATGATACCAAAACAAATCCACAAACACAAATTAAAAAAAAAACACACTTCCTCACAGTAAAAACCGCAAAAAAATTTGACGAATACAGGCCAAATTTTAAATTCTCCACTTTCATAAACGTGTAAAAAGCAAAACCCATCAAATAATAAAAACCTCACATGGCCCCCCTCCCAACTATTAAAGGTGATAGACCCATCCAACAACTATTTTAAAGGCGATAGACTCATCCTTAAAGGTCTCTTTAAAAACACGTCGAAAGTAATACAAAAAGAGCCCAAAAATTTATTTCGGTACGGCCCCGTAATTCTCATAATCAGTGGGATAGAGAGAGATACACAATCACTTGCACAGCCTAAAGTAGGAATCGCCAGAACGCAGGTGTTTTATCTTTGTTTAATAGACTGGCTAAAAAGAGGTGACAAGTCTGTGAGTGCTGGAAGTGTTTAAAATATTTTGTAAGATGCTTGGATTTTAGTCCGCGGTCAATTTTTTAATATTATTTTCTTGTGATATTATTTTCTTTCTAAAAATTGACATTTTCAAATCAAAAATAAAAAATAGTATAAAACATGGGGTTTTACGTATATTTAAAATTTCATAGATAAATAATATAAAACTTTGCCATTTAAACATGTATATCATGCGACAATAAATATGACATAGGCGCACGGATTAGTGCGGCATCTGTGACACATCAAAGATTCTAATAGATCTCTGAGCTGGACTTTACCACATTATATATTCGTAGTCCCGGGATTTTCTTACACTCGATTACTCGAGTGTAAAAAAAGGTGAGAAGTTAGCAAAGTTTTTCTGGTCACACTTTTAGAAACGCGGCAAGCTTGCAGATTTTATTTTAGTATGTGATTTTATGAGTCGTATTAAATACTTTTTGTTACACAACAAGAAACCTTTTAACGGTCTATTTGTAAAAAATCTGCAGGAAAATTCTTGTGGTGCGAGATCGGCAAAAACATGCCCTTCAAAATCTCAAAAATCAAAATTTTAATTATTAAATGTACTACACCATTCTATTATTTTTTTTTAATTGGTATCGGCAGTTAAAATAACCTAGAAACGGATCTTGTTCCTCCTCTCTAATTGCCAGTATACCAGATCAGTAAAAGTCAGTACTTTACTTATATTTTTATTTATCATAATTATTTTTGGTTCCTATAAAATGGATTAATTTTCTGAAAATTTTCTACAAAATATGTTGTTGGATTGTTACTTCCCCAGTATTTTATATGATTGAAATAATTACGTCATATATCTTAGCACAGATATAACGGACAAACAGAGACATACCAATGCATTAAAAAATAGCATATGAAAAGGAAGTCAACTCTGTAAAGTTGGCGTCCACTGGACTTTGGACCGAATTAATGGCTGTGTTGCCAATATGATAGTTGAATGATTTGTTTTAATCTACTTTTAGAATTTTCGCAATAAACAGTATGTCGCAATGTATTTATTGCGGCAGTTAGTCAGTTTTTAGGTGCTAGATAAATTGTAAATAAATGAATAATTTTTATTTTAATATATTGCATTCTGTCTCTACTCGCTTGAGTAAAGACTATTATCTCAAATATGTCGAGGTTCAAACAATAAGTGCGAATATTTTCTTATTTCTATTTTTTTCGTCCTATAAGAAATAAAAGAAAAACAAAATCGTGTTTTTTAATAAAATATTCTTTTAAAATCATAACAGCTTATAAGATGCTAGTTTATTATAAGAAAAGAAACTGAATTAAATAAATATCAAATAAATATAATAGATTTATTTTTACAAGAGAAACCATCTAAAACTCCCAAATAAATAACTTCATTGGTTTTTTAGTAAAATAAATCAAATTTGATATGTAGGTATGTGACCTAAATGCTATATGTTACACAAAAATTATTTTAAAGATATTTTTTATGATCTGGCGTAGTATGTTAAAGAACTTTACTTTTGCAACACTAAAATACAGAGAAATCACTCAAACTGTGTTGTGGATTTGTTATATTATTAAAAACATTGATTTAATTTTAATTCGCCTAAGTTAAAATCTATTTCGCAAGAGATTTAAACCAGATTACCAGAATAAATTCAAATCAAATTAAGTTTGTTCATAATAATTTTTCGTAGTCGATGGTACGGTTCTATAAAAGGGACCGCTCTTAGATGTCATTCGGTGCTAATCTTTACCATTGCAGTTATTTTATTTCATAGTGACTTTTTTAAATTTATTGGTAGGTCTTTCTAAAGTGCCTTCAATAATTAGAAAAGTTTAATTTAACGGAAAACCACCAAATAACATCCAATAAACTAATAATTCTCTACGATCCAGCAACAATAAATGTTTGTATAACATTTTCAGCACGACGTAAATGCAGTAATAGAGCATGTACACACATGCGCGACACCCAGGGACATTAAATTATTTTAATTACAAAGTGGTTTAAATTTTCAAATGAAATATTTTTTATAACTATAAGTGGAGATACCCCAAAAACAATTTAGTTATGACGTGATATCAAAATAGTAATTTTCGTGAGAAAAATTGAAATTTATATACAACAAATTTCATTCCAAGGATTTCGGCTTACTATATTTACCTTCTCTCAACCCTCTTTAGATGATGTGTGTTGAAACAGTCACATTATGAGCTCCGCGCAGATGACTTGTTAAATGTGGTGCTATTACTGTATCACTTCTTCGAGCTTCTAACTGAACATATTGATCCATATGAGCAGTAGTCACCCTTGGTCGACCCAAATGCCTTTCGCGTATCGTTCCAATCTCCCGATAACGGCTCCAGAGGCGAGAAATGACGCTCTGAGTGGTACTTATTGCTTTGGCTAAATCAATTTGCCTCAATCATCCCCACATCACTTAAGATCTCATATCTGCCAAATGACTGGCATATTTAAACAATTTAAAAAACACTTTTGCAGTACTAGACTTGATAAAGAACTACTAATCTTATACAGGGTGTCCCATTTTGGGTACTTTTGCGGGATATCTCCGTTATTTTTAGAGATAGAGAGTTGTGGTTTTCGCGACACTGTGCTACTTTTCCGTAAAACTAAAGATGCCGTCAACAAAATGTTCATAGCCCTTTTAGTTTTTAAGATACAGAGCATTTTTGAAAATTTTGCATTTTGGGACCCCCATCGTATCTCCGTTATCTTTAAAGTTTTTCTAGTAACAACTCATTCTTATAATTTTTTTCTGTAGAATCCAGTGGTGTAGATATATATATTTTTTTGATTAATAGTTTTTGAGTTATAACCTAAACTTATATTTTTTAAGGGGAACAATCTGTATATTTATAGTTCATAATATTGGCATTTTTTTACCTTTTTAAAAATATTTAACAGTATGGACTTATTTTCAAAAATACTCAAATAAAGAACAATTTTCTAAATTTAAATAATTAAATTCATACTTTAATCGGGGGCCATGGCTATCTATAACAAGAAACAAAAAAATTACAAATAAATAAATAAATGTCAACTAGGTTTTGATTGACATTTCTTTGTTTTTAATTGAGTTTATGCTCCAAAACCCATTTATTTTCATTATTTGTGAATTTGGCTAAAAAATGGCAGCATTTGAAAATTACGAAATGCTTGTATGTTTTATACAAAGCAATGAAAATGCTGAAGAAGCTTCGGAACTATATTTCCATAGGTAAGTAGAAAGCCGTTATATGACTACCTACCTATTTTTAATGTTGTAATTTTATGCTTAGTTGGTATCCAGAGTCGAGTCCTAAAGCATATAGTAAAGAAAATAGTAAAGAAAAAGAAATAGATGTTTTAGGTTATATAGAAGCGACACCCTCGGGCTCATGCTCTAAAAATCGAAAAAGAAATTGGATGCCAAAAACTGAAGCACAAAAAATCCTTAAAAAAAATATAAAAAATATTAAAAATAAAAATTTTTGAAGAAAATGAAATCCGAATTTTTGAAGGGGTTCTTATAGCTCGTAGGTACCTAGACATTCTTGGGGAAGTTATTCCAGAACTTCTTGAAGATAACTTTGCTCAAAGATGGATTTGTTAGATGACCTCCACGGTCCCGCGATCTGTCGATTATAGATTTTTTTTATGGGGGTATATACAAGATCAAGTGTATAAAAGGCAATGCAATAATCTAATAGAACTTCGAGACGCAATTCATTTAGCATTTAAAAATCTGAGAAGGAGACAAATTATTATTTTAAATGCTATTCAAAGGGTTACAAATATGTGCCAATTTTGTATCAGAGATGGTGGTCATTTTGAACATCTGTTGTAAAAATGTTTTGTTACATTGTTGTTTTGTTATATGGTTGTTTTCTTATAGTGTTTATTAAATTTATATATTTGTTTTTTATTTTCTTTTATTACAAAAAAAAAAGAATGATGCAATTCCCTATTCGTCGTTATTAATTTGTAACTTTTTATTTGTTTATTATTGTTATTCATGGCCTACTATTAAACAATGGATTTAATTTAGAAAATTGTTAGTTATTTGCGTATTTTTAAAAATAAGTCCATACTGTTATATATTTTTAAAAAGGTAAAAAAATGCTAATTTTATGAACTATAAATATATAGGGTGTTCCGTTTAAAAAAACATAAGTTTGGGTTATAACTCAAAAACTATTAATAAAAAAAACTATATACACCATTAGATTCTACGGAAAAAAATCTATAAGAATGAGTTTTTACTTTTACAAAAACTTTAAAAATAACGGAGATACGAACATTTCAAAAATGCCCTGTATCTTAAAAAATAAAAGGGCTATGAACATTTTGTTTTACCCAAAATGGGACACCTTGTACAATATCGATATTGTATATTTTAGGCATCTTGAAAAAAAAACAATTTTTTTTGTGAGTAAAATATTTACAGGCGAATTTAAGTCGTATATTTACATCAATAAATATTGCTAGAATCATGTTACACTGCTCAGCATAGTTTAAGATAAAAGAGAAATAGAAAAAATTTAAAAATTCAAATTTTTAGATATCTCTAGCCTTTGAGCATGAGTGTATAATATTGTAACGGTCTTAACAATCGCGAATAACTGCTCTTCTCCGGCATTCGTAATTTGCTTATCTTCAATTTTCATTGCTGCCGATTCTTTATTATTAATATTGGCAAAGAGGAGTTTGTTTGGGTAGGATCCAGTAGGTTAAGTTGTCTAAAAGAATATTATGATATTATGTAAAAAACTATCAAACGCATTTTCCAGATTTAAAAATATTGCTGAGGCTCTTTCATTTTTATTAATAATACTGTCAATAAACTTTGTTACTTTATAAAGTGCGTCATCCATGGATCCTCCTTGTTCAAAAAACTCTTGGGTGAAAGAATATAAAAATATAAAAAAAATTTTCCGTGACTTGTAATTTTGTCTTTTACGCAAATTTCCAATAATTTAGCAATGTTGTTATCATCAATGGGACGATAATTTTCAGGCAAATATGTTACTTTTTCGTTGTATGTAGGCATTATTAAAGTTTTAATTTTAATTTTTAACTGGAATAAATTCAGTATTAGGAAGCCTATGTATTTGTTAGAAAAATAAAGCAACAGCGGCCCCTTTATTTTCAGTTTGGCACATTTTTTTAGTCTCTTTATAAAATTTACCCTCTTTTGAGAGTAGAAACCGCCCCCAATTTTTTTTTCAAACGTGAAGGTATGTGTTGTGATAGTTCGCTGGAAAGGGATTAAAAAAAGGAATATGATTTACTCTTTCCTTTTGCATTTTAGTAAGCTAGAAAGCCAGAAAAATAATAAAATGTTGCCATTTTAGCAAATGGATTTTGCCTGCGCGGAATAAAAAGGAAAAAAATTAATTAATAAGGTTTTTCGTTTATTTGTCTGTATGTAAATAGTTACCATCGGTAGAACCGCCAACCACGTAACAGTCGCTGACCAAGATGGAAGCCAGGTTGAACAGCTGACGCGGAAAGCCAATGATAACAAACCACAAAATGTAAATTGTAATCGATCGCCAAATAAAATAGGTGTGACCGGATTCGATTAATAAATACTTCACTTTATTCTGATATGAGATTTCCGTCTTGTATTTTTCTAAGGCACGACTACGCCGCCTTAAATCTGTGATCTTGAAGGAAAATTTGTAAACTTACCGCTCTTCTAAAATTGTAATCAAGCGTTGCTCAGAAGTGTTGATTTTCGTTGAGTATGAATTGGCATGAGAATCCTTGTCGTCAAGAATATCCACACTAATTTTTTGTGTCTATCTCAAATGCCAGTAGGATATTTTCCAGAAGACTCATCATTATTTAAAAATCTATATTCTAATTACTTGTACACTACTGATTTTGGACATTCAGTTGCTTAATAAGGTATACCTTGGGTATATCAATATTGTGGCCAACTTATTATTTGTAACTTATTGTTTGTTATGTTTCAGAGAGAAGTATTACGATTCACTTAAAACCGCCAATATTGGGGATGTAAAGCCATTTGTTAGATTTGTGGCGCAATGTACTCTACAAATATTAAATATGTATTTATATGGAACAAGAGGTTTATCAATAGATCAAGCTCTTGATGGACCAGGACACCCAGGAAATGAAGTAGTTGGATATTAAGTAATGATGTTGGCAACAATTAGCTAAACAACGGACCAAAGAAGCATTTAGGGAATCCAGTTAATTATATTTAAATTAATGTAAATATATTAATGTTGTGTTATTAAGATTATTTATTTTTGTTAAAAAATAAAAAGACTGAAAAATATAACAGAAGTTAAAATAATTTATTCAACTAAAATATTTTTTACATCTATTAAACATTATTTTTTTAAATAAACATATCACAACTTGTTTAGTCAATTCAAGTACAATTCGAAATATGCGAATTAATACCTGCTGAGGTCAATTTGTTGAAAGGCACTTGGTGTTAACAATAACATATTAGGAACATAATATTAATTTAACTAACAACTGAAATTATATTTCATGAATATTTGGCGATAATGGGGCTGTCTTTTTCTCAGCTTTTTCGAACGCTTCTACTATTGCATCCCTAAAAATTAAAAAAAAAATACATTAATTACATCTTAAAAAAAGAACAACACTGCCAGGTTCACGGTGACTAGGGTATTAAATTATCAAAAATTAAATTTAATGCTCATGCATTAATATACAACAGACATTTATAGGCAAAGACATAAGTTCAACAGAGAACGACAATACATTGCCTCCGAGAAACAAATGCAATAACGCCGTGCGTCTAGTCCTTGGGTCCGACTATAGTAGCAGAAACGATATCGTTTCCTTTTTAACTTATGCCTTAATGTGGCCATTTATGCTTAGTTAGTCGGTCGTTCAGAAACTGTCCGTGATAGGCCGACTATCAACCGTGGTCAATACACCATATACCTACTATTCCTATACGCCCGGTTTCTTATTTCGAACATAAGAGGCATTTGAAGCAATCATTAGAGAGAAATATCCTCAATTCTGTATAGGGCTATCTCAACACCGACCATAGTCCCACTGCGTGTGCGCCAAACGTTGTGTTATTGGTCAATTTCTCGGATATCGATCGATAACCTAACCGTTCGCCATTATTTTTGTTGTATGCCTGTTTAGTTTTGTGTTTACTGTGTTTGGTTCATTTGTCATGTTTTTTGGTGGTTGAATTAAAGATTAAAACAACAGAATAGCAGTTAAAGTGAACATTTGCCTAAAAAGTGCTGTTTTTGTATATTCTCGTTTTGCGATTAAAAACATTCAAATATGCAACGCCGTCCACGCCGAGAACATTGTTTTCTTTGTTCATATTCAGACAAAAAGCAGTCCAATGTTACTTTACACAGGTATGTAACTATAATAGAGGAAAACTAAAGTAAATAAAGATAAAAAAAAATAAAGATATACATATTATTTTTAGGTTTCCAAAAGATCCTGTTACTAGGTCAGCTTGGATTCATTTTTGCGGCTTACATGAAAGCGCTGATGAGGTTAAAAATTTGTATTTATGCTCCTCTCATTTTAAGATTAGTGACTAACCGGAAGCAAGAGCCAATGATTTGGGAAATCAGCTTAAATTAAAACATAATAGTATTCCTTCAATTCTTAAAGCAAATGTGCATCATTTAAAACAATTTTCACACTCTATAATCAATATAATAATCGAGTCAATATCAACTGGCATTTACTGTCTGTTTTTATATAATTTAAATCATTAGTATGGTTTTTATAATAATAGATATATGTAATTTAAAGGTTCGGAAGCAAAGGCAGGAACTAGTCATTCAGATGTTATAATACCTGTTCAAGAATTAGAGCCTCAATTATTATCTCTATTGTTGGTTAGCTTAAAATAATATATATTTATTATAGATTTTGGCGAAGGATCTGGCCAGTCTGTCAAAGAATTGATACAATCAGCATAATCTGCTACATAGACCTGCCACAAACACCCAAGAAGAGACGGCTCTCCCTATATACCGCGTACCTAGATATATAGGTGATATTAAAACTCCTGATATTGCAACCCCACGAAGAGCAAAGCGAAGTTTGGAGAAAGAGTGAAGAAACTTGCAAGAAAAAAAATTAATGAGGAATCTTCAAAGATTAAGATTTTGAAACAACAAAATAGACGTTTGTTAAAGAAAGTATACACAATGCATGAATTGCTGAATGAACTCCAAAAGAAAAACTGAAAACTGTTGAGATAATTTGGTGGTAAGCGCCCCTAAGTACGCTTTTGTTTTTTTGTTAAATGTATCCTAATATGGCTAGAAATATTATAACACTACTATTGTTTTTAGGAAGAAATTCCAGAAATATTAAGCCAATTGATACATAAGAAGCCAACCAGAGTACATAAATATTTCCAAGAAATTAGAAAATTTGTCATCACTATGCAATATTATTCTACTGGAGCTTACAATTATGTGTGGAAAGTTTATAAAAATGTATTACCACATCCAAATACAATTGATGAATGGTGCAAAGTGGTAGATGGCGACCCAGGGTTTACTAAAGAGTCCCTGAATGCCATTACTTTAAGGAATAAAGAATCACCATTAATTTTAAATTTAGTAGTGGATGAAATGGCAATCAGAACCCAAATGGTTTTTAAAAATAATAGGTTTTATGGAGGTATTGATCTTGGATCAGGGCTTAACAATGTGGAGGATGATTCAGCAAAACTAGCTACCAGTGCTTGGGTGTTTATGGCAGTAGGCATAAATACTTTTTGGAAAATGCCAATAGGGTATTTTTTAATAGATGGCCTTAATGGGTCTGAAAGAGGTAATCTATTAAAAAATGCCCTTTATTTAATTGAAGAAACTGGGGATATTGTGCATTCAATTACTTTTGATGGGGACGCTGTAAATCTTACTATGTGTAAACATCTTGGGGCAAATTTTGACTATTTTTCTAAAGACTTCAAACCTTGGTTTTTGAACCCCTACACACAAAAAAAGATCTATGTCTTACTTGATTCTTGTCACATGATTAAATTAGTTAGGAATACCTTGGGTGACAACAAAGTTATTGTGGACTCTGAGGGGAATCAAATTAAATGGTCCTATTTTGAACGTTTATTAAATATCCAAGAGGATTAAGGCTTACATGCTGGGACCAAACTAACAAAAAAAACATTTATTTTACAGATAATAGGATGAATGTAAAGTTGGCTGCTCAAACATTAAGCCAAAGGGTTTATAATGCATTTCAGTTCCTTGAAGCGTTGGATTATCCACAATTTCATAGCAGCATGCCAACTGCAACTTTTGCACTAAATTTTAATAATATATTTGATTTATTAAATTGTAGAAATAAGTTTAGTCTGGTCTCAACATTGCACTAAATGTTGATTCTTTCGCTTTTTTGCAGGAACATGCAATAAAATTTGAAAATTACATTGTAGGATTTAAAACTTCTTCTAATCAAGCAATATTAATTCAAGGAGGAAACTTGGATTTTTAGGCTTAATTATATGTTTAAGAAATGCATTTGAATTGTTTGAAATTAAAAGTGTATGGGCTGGAATATTTACTAACTTTTAAATTAAACCAAGATTTTCTTAAAACATATTTCAGTGCCATCAGGAGAAAAGGGGGATTCAATGACAATCCAAATGCATTTCAATTCCAAACAGCATATAAAAGGCTGCTGGGCTCTTACTCCTTATGTGGAAAATGTAGTAAAGTACATCGCCGGATTTGTCGTTCGGAAAATTTTCAGCAAAACAAGCATGTGTAAGCTTTGTTTGAATTTATTAATAAATAAAGAAAAGAAAAATATTCCACTTCTTATCAAATTAAAAAATAGAGGTACTTATTTGATTCCGTCAGACGAAGCAATAAGAATTTGTTTAGTTCGAGAAAGGATTTTTAGACAAAACCAATCAAAAGTATTTTAAACAAAAAATATTGAACAACATTTATTACAAACATTTTTAGGGCAGTTCAAAACTTATTTGATTGTGAACAAATGAATGTTCATGTTTTGTCCTAAGATGTTTTAGACAATCATAAACACCAGTTAACAAAGCTGATAATATTTTTTTTAAATTAGGCTTTTTTATGAAGGAAAAATAATTTCCCAAAATACGGAAAATATTCGTCAAAAATACACAAGATTAATAATTTTTAAAAATCAATAAAAAGGTACCTATGTATGTATTTATTATTTGTAATAAATATTATTTTTTTGTTACGTTTAAGTTTTAATATGTAATACTTTTTGATATTTATTTTAACACATACAATAAATTACTCCTTGATTGTGGGTTAGTTTCTTTTTCTTTCATTTGTGGTAAGTATACCTATGATATGTAAAAAGGTTGATGTACCAACATACACTGCTTTCTTTACCAAAAAAGGGTAGGGAGTGGCAAAAAGTCGCATTATTTTACATCATTATTACCAAACGCCTGTTCTCCATAATTAACAAAAAAAATATATAATTATACCATAATATCCTCAATTTAGGTAGTAAATTTATTAGATTAAAGTCAACCCCTTGGCTTTTTTCTTACGACCATTTCAGCCGAACGCCTAGCAAGAATAATGGGTAAATAATAAACAGTGCTAAAAAGAAGACGAAAAATAATCGCTCTGTATATTGCATGATGTGCCGTGAAAATTATCACGTATTTTATAATTAAATTATGGTTTATTAATGAATAATATTTTGTTTACATCATATATGTAATGCTTTTCTTTCGTACATCATACAGGGCAATAAAATCTACATGCATTCTCAGATGTAAATTATATCAAATTGGCGCCCAAACTCGACTAAACCCCGCTCGAAGAACCGACCAATTGCAAATTAAATATATTTAAGCATGCGCGTAAAATGAATGGTCGGCCTATGACTTATGGGAAAATCATATCTCTGTCGCAGATTTGTTTGCTGCGTTAACTGGCGGCAACCGGGTGTATAGGAATAATAGGTATATGCAATACAAACGTTGTTAATTTTTTGATTAATGGACGAATACGATATATGCCAAACAATTCTCTTGAATTTGCTACAAGAGAGGTAATGCCACCGCACTTTTGGCGGTTGCAATTAAGGTAACTCAAAAAATTATTTTAATATGGCCCATATGAATGTTTCAAGTTTTTCTTTAATTTAGTTAAACCCCATATTACCAAGAGATTACAGTAATGTAAAAAGCTATTATTTTATGAATACAAATTTGGCGATAAAGCAAATTAATATAAATAATTAATTTGCTTTATCGCCAAATATTTTGTAGACAAAGCTATAAAAAAATAATATAAAAACATAAAATAAAAATACGTACTATAAATCTTTATACAACAAAATAAAAATTGTACATAGACATAATATAATTATAGTACATAGAGGTAGTACAAATAGAAAAGAGTCAAAAATCTAAATAAAAGTATATTTGTTATCACTTTAAAATTCGATTTCGCTTTTTGAAAAAGGTTTTATTTAATAAGGTAATTATTATTTAATTAAAATAATTATTAAAACTTTAAAATTCAAATGGACATAGATTAAATATACAACTTAAAACTAATCTTACAGAAATAACTTATAATTATTATGTGTGCTGTACTTATACAAAATAGTACAGCTGCGTCAGCGGTTCCTATGATAAAGGAATCAGGCCACCGGTTTGCTAATCGGTAATGGTAATGTGGCCAATTCCTAGAACTGCTGACTCGTTCGTTGCGAAATAACACACGCGTGTGGTTTTTTATTTCAACATATAACATATTGATAACGTTCAATGTTATTAAATAAAAAAGTGCTGCATTTAAGGTCGTCTCAGTAAGAGTAATGTCCAAAGCCTTGCAAAATGTGAGAAAGGGAATATACAATTTTTTATCCTCTTTAACACGGAGAATAATTTTTCAACTTCAAATGTTGACATAGGTGTGGTTACCAAGACTTCCAGCAGTTTAATAGTTTCTTGAAAAGGAGTTTTTATTTCTTCCGGTGAAACAAACAATAAAAGAATGGCTTCGGAAATTATTTGAAGTTCTTCTCTTTCATAAAGTACTTGCAGTTCCGTGTTTAGAAGGGTTTATTCTATGAATAGATAAACTTTGTCTGTCTCAGAATGCAATTTGTCTGGAAAGCTTTTTTAATAACTAATCAAATGCTCTTTCATAAATAATGCAATAGCTACTAGATGTCCTGTAAAAGCAAATCGAACCCTAATGTGTTGCAAAATCGAATCATAAACTTCCAAGACTTCTAGTTTTTTATTCATTGAAACAGATATATCGGAACGAGGAAAAGTTTGCCTTTTGGAAAAATAGGTTCATGGGTTTCTACAAGCTCCGAGTCAAGTGTGTCAATAACTGTATCGATTTCATCACGAATTTGTTGTAGATCTTGTTTAGTTTTAACGGGGTTAGTATTAAACATCTGCAGTTGCTTAAATATTATTTCAACATGTGGCATGATTTTACTAAACACTGTTAACCAAAAGATGAATATTTGTCCTTCAATCTAAGTTTATATGCACCGGCAATGCTTGCATTTAATTTAATATTTTTATCGTTCTCTAAAATATTCATAACTTTTATTAGCTCGCTATAGATTTTATAATGCCTCTTTAAATAAGATTCATTTGATGTGAATAGCAATGTTTGTAGTTTGCAAATAAATATTTTTCGTTAATCATTTTTTGTTACTGATTACTGACGCATCATCATACCTTTGTACTTTTAATTTATTTGGCGTATCACTAATCAAAGGAAGCTATTAAAATGGCACTGAAAGAAAGTTAAAAAGTTTAAGATATTAAGTCAACGAAGGTTTAAAAATTTTCAGAATCTTTCTAATGGCTTACGGGAGACAATATATCTACAAAATAATTACTAAGGGACAGTTGTCTGGAACATCCGTAGTTTTATCGGCAATTGCTAGATAATTTGTTTTTTTTTTACCTCTTTAGGCACTTTTAAGTGGTAATTACCAAGCATACAATCTAATAGTTTATTTTGAATAGTCCGAGAAGTCCCTTTAAACACTGTTGCTTTGTCAAAATGATCTTATTAATCTTTATCTAATTGAGAACTAAAATTTATTAATTCCCGAGAAACTCCTTCGAAATCCTCCTCGGTCATGATGAATTGGAAGAATTCATCATGACCTCGCAAGGCTAATTCTAAGACAACACAAATTCCGATTTGAAATTTCTCCTCTGACGCGGGTATGCCGAAAAAGAATTTGCCAGTAAATTGTTTAATTTATTAATTTTCCCTCAGTCTCAAAAAATACTTAAAAGTACAGTTTAAATTTAGGTACTAACCACCCAACACTTTAATGCGAATTCACGAACCTAAAATGCAAAATGCATTATAAAAGGGCTCAAAACAATATACCCGAGCCACACGCGTTTGTGCTCGGTTCCAACGTATCCCGTCGTATTAAAAACACAACGGCGGCGTGACCTGGACTGACCCTTTCAAATACATCGGCATATTAGCAGCGAAGCCGTTTCGCAATATGCTCGGATGGCTTGAATTATTTCCTTTTTTTGTTACGATTAAAATTATTTAAATTATATATGCCGACAATGCATTGTTTTTTCAGTTGTTTGGTTGAATATTGTAGTTATTATTGAGATTAAAACAAATTTTAAAAATACATAATAAGAATTTTAAAATATATGTAATACCTTTTACGACCAGTGCCCTGGCTCAATGGCCCCTTAAGACGAGCGGCCACTGAGTGTGATTGACACTGATGTCAGTTACATTATTTTAAAGGACATATGTGCCTTCCGGCACGGACACAATGTTTGGGAAGGCGGACAATTTGGGACCGGGCACTCGGGCGCTTCCACGAAGCGAGTCGGGTTGCCCTCCTTTCAAATTAGATCTAACAACAGCCTGATACACCTGCTAAGTCTATCAGATGAAGTGTTAGAAAAACGAATCAAAGGTCTTATGGAGAGACTTAGCTATCAAATCACTGCTGAAAACGTGTTTCGATGAGCAATTTGAGAGAGTGGCTGAATGTTTTTTTTTTCGTTTTTTGGTCTTGTGATTGGCACATTTAGCCACGTGTTCTAATATAGCAACTCATTCATAATAAACCAGGTTGCTAATACAGTAGTCCTATGGTTGGAACCTTTGGTGTGATCCTCAAATTACGAGACAGGTTTACTACTAACCAAAACTCTCTAACGATGTAACTAATAGAGCGGAAACAGCAATGAAGCATGGCCGAACAAATTTTAAACATAAACTAAACTATATAAATGACTATAAGGGATTGGACCTTTATCCCTGTTAAGAATGTTTTTTTTTCACTTTTGAATATTGCTAAACTTTCGTATGCATCTAATTTTCTATTGTTATTAACTGGTTTAAGTAATTTTAAGTTGTCTATTCCTACAAAGTGACCAATATTTAAAACATGTTCAGCCACACTTGACTTTTCAACTCTTCCATATTTCACATGAGCTACATGTTCTTCTTTAAATCTAACATTAATTGATCTTCTGGTTTGTCCTATGTACTTTTTATCATAATCGTTGCAATTAATCTCATAGATCCCAGACTTTTCATTGGTCTTTATTTTATCTTTTAGGTTTCCTAAAAGATTTCGTAACTTGGCCGAACTTTGATAGACCATTCTTAGACCTAAGTCTTTGAAAACTCTATCAAAGCCTCTCGTCAAGGAATAAAATATATCTCGTCAAATAGGATCGTATGATATTGCAACAAAAGTTTGCTTATTTTAATTTTTTTGAAATGTGGCAGAGTTTTTAAGATTAACTTTAAACCTACGTCTTGTAATCAGCTTATAAATAATCTTATCGTCATAACCATTGACCCCAGCAATTGTTTTAATTGTTGCTTTTTCTTTATTAAATCTGCTATTACTTAGAGGAAAAGAGATCACACGATGTACTAAGAATGCATGCTAGCCATTTTATGTTGAAAACAACCAAGAACTGGCTGCTAACAATTTAACAAAATTATACATACCCAAATAACTATTTTCTGAGTATGTTTGTTGTATGTCTGAAACACGATGTGCTAAGCAATCGCTAACACTCTTACCCCTACAAAAGCCAAATTGATAGGTTGGAAAGATGCCATTAGACTCACACCACCACTCCAGACGACTTTTTAAAATTCGCTCAAGAGTTTTATTAATACATGAGGACAAAGTTATTGGTCTGAATATACCTGGTTTACCCGGCTTATTAATTAAAACTATTGCGGAATTAATATGTTCTCCATCAATAATAACACTATTAAAGGCTTTAATTAAAAATTGTTTGGCAGAATTAGGAAGATTTAGCTACATGCTGTATGTGATATTGTCGGGACCAGGACTTGTATCTTTATGTCTTTTAAGATGAAAGTTTGTTTTCTCGGAATATCTTGGTAAACCGAAATAGGTGCTCCTTATCATTATATTGTCAACCAGAGATTTCCGGATGCAGTTTACCCTAGTACAAATTTTTGTTGGAGAGCTTTGAGTATTAAGACTACTACAAAAGTTAATCCACCTTCCTTTAGATTTCTTTTTAAAGTATAGTTTGCTTATATTTTGTGTTTTTCTTTTGGGGAAAAGTTTATTAGCAACTTCTGTTATTATATTAGAAATAAGTTCAATAATTTCATTATTTGTATTCAGGTTTATTTGTTATACAAGACATTTTGTGATCAATTTCGTGTCTATAGTTATTCCAGTTAGCTTGTGTAAGTTTCCAACCCAAATGCTGTATAGAAATATTAGTATTGTTAACGTTAAAGTTATTTAAATTCAAGACAATTGGGAGATGGTCTGAACCATATGAATCTTGAAGTACCTTCCAATCTGAATATTGAATCAGATTGGATGAAATAATAGTAACATCAATAGCAGAATTAGATTGATTAGGACCACCAACTCTGGTTGGTTGCCCTTGATTCCTAATAACTAAATTCTGAAAATTATCTAAGGAGTTAATTAGTGTAGTACCAAAATTATTAGAGCTATCAGAACCCCATGCTGTATGATGGGCATTGAAATCCCCACCTATAATACAATGCTCCTTTAAATGTGAGAATATTCGTTCGTAGTCGGAAATAGATACCTGAACATTGGGAGGTCTATAAATAGACACTAAAGTACAAAAGTACACACACAAGTACTAAAGTATCGTTTAAAACATCACTAACACATTTAAGAATTTCTGAAATATTAGTAATGGTGTTAGAATTGAGAGATTGACTTAATCCATTTTTAATGTTTTCATGTATTTTTTGTTTCAGTTGTTTTGAATTTTCACATACACCCATTGTTCCATAAAAATCAAAAATTATAAAATAAGAAATACCTACTGACAATTTAGCTATTATGTTTTGTTAAAAAATGCAGCTTTAGTTTTTCCTTGAAACCCGCTACTGACATTTCTTTTATAGGATTCGGAACAAGGTCATTGTAAATTGCCACAGCATTATACAGAAAACTACGACGAAAGAAGGCTGTTCGATATCTAGGAATTGACAACTTATTTATAAATTTTAGATTTGCTTAATGAAAATTTTCCAGAAAAGTAAGTTTTTCGCGAAGGTAGGGAAGAGTAGACGACGCTAGCAGTCTATGCATAAAAATCACCAATTACAAAGAGAATAGATTTTCCACGCGTAGCCAACCAAGTTCGCATAGCCTTGCAGAGACTCTATCATACTTTCTTAGTCCATAAATAAATCTGCAGCCTTGATTTTGCATCTTTTGCAAACGGTACGCAGTGATTTTTTCTAAACATGGAAAATAAACTTTAAAAGTATTGCAATAATTCATAATAGGTAATACTAAAGACTCACACAGTTTTTTCCTTACTTTAAAATTAATTATATTTCTGTTTGCATACAATGGCTTTAAAGAATAGTATGACTTTTTAATGACATTAAAAACGTGTAACTTAAAGCGCAATTCATCATCCAAAAGCAATCCAAGATTTTTTGTACACTTAATCATACTTAGCTGATTACCTCCCACAAGAAGGTTTAAACCGTCCAATGCAAATCTTTTTTTGTTCTTAGAAGTAAGGCATATAACACAACACTTTGAGGGATTGAGTTTTAAATTATTTTAAGAGGAAAATAAGGAAATTGTAGAAAGATCGTCGTTTATTTTATTTGATGCCTCTAATAGAGATTCAGCTTTAAAAGAATGATAAATTTGCATATCATCCGCGAACCCCTGGATCTGGCAGTATTTTACAACTTTAAACAAATCCGAAACATACATCAGAAATAAGAGAGGTCCCAAAACAGATCCCTGAGGTACTCCAGATGTTATATATTTGATATTTGAAAAAGTCTGATCTTCCAAGACCACCATTTGCCTTCTGTTGCATAAGTAGGATTTAAAAAACATTTGGGAAACATTATCAAAGCCATAATAAGCCAATTTTGCCAAAAGCAAATGATGATCCAAGGTGTCAAATGCTTTGGAAAAATCAAGCATTATAAGTGCTGTGGAGTCACCTTTATCCATTGCAGAAATTATCTCTTGGGTAACGTTTAGTAAGACAGATGTCGTGCTATGTTGTTTTCTAAGCCCAGATTGCTTATGCGGAATAATATTGGAGGTGAAAAGTAATAAATTTGCGGCTGTATAAACTTTTCCAAAACTTTAGCGTCAACTTGGGCTAATGGGAATGAAAAATTTAGATCATGCTTAAATTGCTTATTCTGAAAATTAGCAACGTCTTCCGGGCAACTACCTAACGGGCTATAAATTGAAGCAAAATAGTCATTAATTTTGTTTGGATCTCGGAGATTTAAAGGAATAGAACGATTAGAGACATTTTTTAGGCTTAGATTATTAATAGCTCTCCATAACTGTTTACTATCTCTGATGTTCTGATGAAATTCCAGATAATTTCTTTTCTTGCCAAATGTTTAGACTTTTTAAAACTTGACAATGTCTTATTTTTTTCTTTTATAAAAAGCATGTGCACATTTGCAGTTATCTACGAGGTATAAGGCTTAGAAATTTTTGACGTCGTAAAGGGTGCATGTCCATCAAATAATGAGCAAATATTATTAGTAAGATACTGAATTTTTTCTTCTAGATTATTGATATTGTGTATTACAGTTGTGTGGGATAATTCCCACACAACTTTATTCAGATCCTTATAAAAATCATCTTTATTAAAATGTTTAAAATTACGATAGAGTTTCGTTTTTATCTCCATACTCTGTGCCGTAATCTCGATACTACAGAATATAGCTTGATGGTCACTAATTAAATCCGCGTTAATTACTGCTGTACTTGTAACATTTGAAGGTTTATTAAAATAGATAACATCAATGTGTTTGAGCAATACCAGCAATAAGAGTAGACTCATTTATTAACTGAGTAAAATCATAAGCTGTAAGACAATCAAGTAAAATATTATTTTTTAAATGATTAACATTAACATCATCCAGGATAATAACATTCTCATACTGTAGACACGCATATGATAATATATCATCAAGAGATTCAACACAACGCCCTAAATCTGACCTTGGTGGTCTATAGACTGTTCCAACAAGAAAAATTGTCTTGCCTATATTTACTTTAATAAATAAACACTCTAAATCGTCAGAAAAGTCAATGTCAGCAAAAACTAAAGAGCTTTCAAAAATCTGTCGTACATAGACAGCCACGCCCCTATTCCTACCACGTCGATTTTTTACAAAAAACTTGTAGTTCGGTATCAGAAAATTATCAAACTCAGAATCGCTCAACCAGCTTTCAGAAATACACATAATGTCAGTATTGGTTAACGTAATTAAATTTACAAGATGATCAAAGCCTGTAAACAGTGATCGGACATTTAGATGCCCAAAGTTAACATTTTTAACCGTATTAGCTTTCATATCAGTTTACCAAAAATACCCAGCAGACCAACAAATTATAACAAAACAAAAGAAAAATAGCTGTCTCATTTATGTCCAGTGAGCTTGATGTTTCTTTTCACTCAGTCCCTGATCTCACTAAGGAGTGTGCTTCTTGGCACTCCCAGTGCAGGTTCTAATCCGATGTAACGTGCCGTAGAGCCTTTTCATGCAAGTTCATCACTTTTCTCATTTCCTGAAAATGAATATTAGTAAGTGAATTAACATATGTTATGAAAAGTATGAGCCCTGTAACTGTTCCCTGTAAAATACAAATCAAAATCCTGACATTGATTGTTTTTTGTCATTTGATTGGTCACTAAATTCATGATTTATTTTTAAAATTGGTTTTCTATCCACCAAATAATTCTTAGACCTGGAATACCGAACCCCTAACTCAGGGAGTCATGACACACAGTGTCAAAAGCCTTTGCTTAGTCTAGAAACATTTTTTAAATTTTTATCTAAATTTTCACTTGTCTGGTCAATTCATATCGTCAACAGCATCAGATGTTCTATATAGGTTTTCAGAAGGCAAGATCGACTCTTTGTATTTGTACTTTATTTTTTTGTAGACTGGATGAATCGTTACCACCAGTATTGTAAATTCAGGTCTCTCGGATCATGAGGCTGTTATTATTAATTTTAATATTATCTCAAATCGTCATCAACAATCGAAGGACTAAAAAAGAGTATTTTTAAAAGCTAACTTTCGAACCTCTGCCAGCATATGAAATGTTACTACATGGAATTCTGCTCTTTTACACCGCGACCTTCGATAAAGCATTCCGTTTCAGATTTGCAAGAGAAGAGTAAGTAAAGTTTGGTTTACTCGAGGTTTGAAAGTGTCTTCTCTTAATATGAGGTGTTTGTAAATATTTAGAAATTACTTTAATTTGCGTGAGAGTTGTGTGTTGTAAGGCATTTAATAGGTAGCAATAGATCTTGTCCATATACAAATTTAAACATTTTTTACATCACTATTGTTGCTAATATGAAAAACCCTCTGTTATTAATTTAGGCATTGTTGATCTGTTCAATGTTATGGACAACCCATCTAGTAATCTTTTTTTAATTTCCTACTGACAAAAGAAATGAACTAAAAAGTATATATTAAAATTCTGCAAGCACTTCATGATGCCTTGCTTATGTTTATCAGATACCAAATTTTCTGAATTAAAGTTTTATTTCGGATATGTTTTCTAGTAGTGTTAAATTGGCCAAGGTTGTGCCTCTTTTTAAGAATGGTGATATTGAATCTCCCTCCAACTAGCAACCAATTTTTCTCTTATCAACAATTTTAAAAATTATCGAAAAACTTGTCAAGTATCGGATGGGTTTTTTGAAGAGAAATTAAGTTTTATCAACAACAATTTGGCTTCCAAAACGATCTTAATACCAACGATGCATTTTTTTCATGGCAGCCTATATCTAAGGCTTAACAAGGATATTTGACAAAGGCTTTCTATTGTGTTGATTACGAAATTCTGTTGCGCAAGCTGGAGATTTATGGATATCGTGATATTGCCTTGAGATGGCTTATATCCTATCGCTCTGATAGATACAAGCCATCAGATCAGGTAATGGGATTACGAACCTATCACCGTAGGGTGCCTCAAGGTTCTGTCTTGGGACCATTGTTTTTATGTGTTGTTAATGGTCTTCCAAATTTGAAGATTTCTGGAAAATTTAATATATTTTCTGATGATACTAATGTCTTGTGGAACAACACATCAAAGGCTCGGATCTGAATAATCTTGGAGATTAGTGTAAGGCTAACTTGCTAGAACTCGTAGTAATTTTTCTAAGACCAATATCCTAACCTTTAAGTATCAGTTCCCTGTGTCCACTTTTAAATCTGAGGTTCAAGAGATTCACAACTTGTTAGGTATCTTGAATGATTTAATATTAAAGTTTTCTACGCACATCGCCGAGACAGAAAAGAGGCTCGTGGTTGCTATGCTGTTTTGGTGATAGCTTGTGAATTGGGTGGCAGGATTACTAGGGACGTTTATTATACTTTAGCATTTGCTTCTGCAGGTTTTGTAGCGAGACTCTATTTCAAAAGCCTCAAAAACGAATAGTTATATTTATGTATGGGTTAAATCATTTTCAATCTTGCAAACATTTTTCAGTCTCAAAAAATATTAACACTGCCATCTTTACTTATTCTAGAAACCTGTTGTTTGATCTATTCTCGATTTAATACAGTTGTAGCTTCTAATAATATTAATTTTACGAAGTTGTCATATTGTACGTTTGCCTGTACCTCTCTCAACATTAATTAATAATTCTTTAATTTATTATAGTAAAAATACATTTATTAGGAAATGAAAGCGTTTGATACTGGGGAAGGCATATTATAGACTGTTAGAGTATTTAGAGGATAATACCTAGTTTTTGCTTTGTTTATAACAATGTAATTCATTGAAACAATAAAGCTTTCTTTATCATTATTATTGTTATTATTATTATCTGTTAATATTTTGTTTACTGAATTTTTAATCATAAAAATTCTTGTACAACAAAACAAGAACAAAAACAAAACATCTGCCTTACATGCTATAACTAAAGGGCGGAGGAAATACGAACAGTGGTAAGGAAAATGGGTATATTGAGCCACACTATAATAATGAACGGAACTCACGGATTACAAGTCAATAACTAAAACATAAAAGAAAAACAGTCCAAAAACTTTAAAAACTATTAAGGCTTTACATTGTTATAACAATATATTATTAATAGAAGCTCGCTCAATCTTCATCAACTTGTTAGATTTTAGGTCAAATAAATTAATATTTCTTACCTAAAAATATGTCTATACCAGATATAGGCACCAACATGTCCGCAATCTAGATATTTGACAGTAGCTCCATGCCAAATTTCGTCCAGCTTTGAAACTCCTCTTCTAGGAACATATCCATCTGTTCTAGCTGTTATTGAAATAATAAGAGATGTATCAACTGGCACAGAAAAGTTTCTAAGATGGGTACATTCATCCATCATTCCTCTCATAAACCATAGAGCTTCCTTTGCTTAAAAAGCATACATAAACAGCTTGAACATGTCGTGATATTAATAATGAGAATTTTTTACCTCTTTTCTTCATTTCAATTATTTTTTTGCTGGGAACAAAGGGAGGAATTTTTTTTATAGTATCAAGTTTTGGAAGTATGTTTTTCCTGGGACGAGTAGACTGATAAGCCATGGTTTGGCAACTACTTTCGCTTCCGTTTAGTTTTATCATATTTACCAGTTCATATGGTGACACATAACTTGGTTTCAGTTCATCCACCAAGTCCATTTCATATTGTACCTCATAATCTAAAAATATATTATTTTTTTTTGTGGCAAAAATATTTGGAATACAACCTGTAAAACTCTTGCTAAGGTTGCAGGCGAAGGGATCATCAACTATTTTACAAGCCTTTGAGAGTTCTTCACAGTAAACTTTATCACTCATATATTGAGCCTGGAGCATGTCCCAATTTATAGATTCACTCATAACCCCCTAAGAAAATATTTATTTTGTTTTATAATTTAAAGTTTATAAAGTTAAAAAATATTTTAGTGAATTGTGCTTCTTTTGTTACTTTATTGCAAATATTTTCTTGAATATTATGGCATATTTTTCCAATAAAATTATTTATTTCTTCTGTCACTTTTAAGAAGTGGTTTAGTAAGAACGAGAAGTTTACTTTTACTTGTATGCTTTAGGCGTCACTCGAAATTCAGACTTTAAAATGATGTATAAGGCTTCCCTTGCTTAAAAACTACCAATTAATAAAATGAAATAATTTAGTTTATTATCCAAGAAGGAAAACAATTATCTCTCTAAGCAAATGTAAAATATATTTTTTATAATTAAGAGTAGACTTAACAGTAGTGACATAACTGTTACCTCAGTGAAAACAGATGATGCTGTGGACCAACTTAAACAAGGAACTAGCACTAAAGGTTTCGGCCAATTACTTGCTGCAAGAGAAGCCATCTACAAAAAGTAAAATTTAATAAAAAGCAATATGAATGTATGCTTGAAATATATTTCAAAAATACTTACATGGCCGCCCATTGATATTCCAGTTATACCAAGTGGTCCGAAACCAAGCTGCTCGCACCAATTAAGTAATACAAGACTTTCCAAAATTAAGCATCCACCCATAACAAAAATATCTGATACATGGTGAACACTTGAACGAATTTGATCTTTTGGCTTTCTCAGGCCATAAAATGGATTTTCTAATATAATTGCTCCTATACCTGATTTTAGTAAGGGCTTTGCCATTATGTTTCTTCTTCTCCAGAAATACTACGGTAAAATTAAATAAAGGTTATTAAAAATATTGGTTATGTCTTGACGAAAACGCAAATTTAAAAAAAAAAATAAGAAAAGATGCAAACTGTAAAAGCAATTGTAAAAAGAAAGTTGTAGATTCAAGGGATTGTGATATGCCACTCAAGCTTTCACAGAAGTTGTGCTTTGCAAGCTAGAAATGCAAATAAAAGTAAAATTGACTTATTATCTTAATAGCAAAATATGCCTTAAAAAAAGGATAACCCAATACAAATCCCGACAAATACAGATCTCCGCAATAATGGTATTTAAAAAAAATATATTTAAAATTCATCGATTTCAATCACATTGTGGATGAATACAAAGTTTATAGCATAAAAATATAATACTCTAAACCAAGTTAAATCCTTGAAAATCATGGATTAGATTAAATACATTTTAATTTGAGGATTATGAAAAAAAATGTTGACGAACTACTTGTAATCCTTCAGTCAATAGAAAAAAAACTATTTCTTTATATTGTCTGAAACGCATATGGTTTACAACGTCGTTGATTTTAAATGGGGTATTGTGTAATTTCAAATGAGCACTCTAAACAAATTTGATGACTGCATGGCTTATATCAAAGAGGAGTATTATAGGTCCTCGAAAGAAAAAGCATAAAATTCATTAAAGCTAGTCTGTAAAAAAATGATTAATTAATAAATCTTTGCAACTTACACAAGCCATGCTCTGACGAAGACCGTATTTAAAGAAAGTATTGATGTTTTGAATTTTCAAATACATGATGGTAACCGAGTCTATATACATGTGACATTAATATAGGGTATAGACTTACTTAATATACCGGGTGGTGCGTCGCCAAGCGGAACATAGGAAAACCCATGTAAATTTTAAGGTGGTCAATTATTGGCTTCCCTGTACATTTTATTGAAAAAATGTAAGACAACTTTTTGAAGAGACCAATCTGGCAAACCCTCGTGCAAAGTTTCAAAAAATTTTAATAAGGAAATCTTGAATTATTCAATTAAATGTAATTGCAAAATTAGCAAATTTTCGGTTCAGGTAAAACCAAACCGACACAAAATAGAGATCTTAATATTCTACTAGTGTGAAGGAAAACAAGATGGTTAGTACGAGGGTTCTTGGGCAAGAGGTAAATAAACATCATACAACGGTATTGCGCACTTTAAAAAAAACACAAATATTATTCGTATAAATTCGAAAAACATCAAGAGCTGCAGGAAGGAGATGAAGAGCGAATAATGGCATTTTGTTTTGAAATGATGGAAAGAGCAAATAATGATAGGAATTTTTTAAGAAATATTTGTTTTAGCGATGAATGTACATTTACCCTCAAGAATGAACCAAATGTTCAGAATTGCCAGAATGTTCAGAATTCTGTCGTATGATGCCTTGGTCTAACATTTTTCCTACCTGTGTTTTCACTTCTTCTTTGTGGATTTGTGGGTACCTATAAGATTTGGTAAAGATAGGTCTGCTGTTATTGGTTTCGATTACATGTTTAACTTCGTTGGTAAATGTTAAGGTGTCTCCTTCGAGATAGAAAATATCTTCAAATTCCAAGCAGATTTCTATTATAACTTCTTCTTCCGGGTTATGATGTTCAGTTTTTAATTGACCTTTTATAATATTATGCCTTCTGTCTATTGGTTCGGGTATGACATTGTCTTGTGCATTGAGGCTGATGATTGGATTCGATGAATCTAAAGTTTCTACGGTTAACTCGGAGAAATCTATTTTCTAAGGAATTGCATTAATAATTGTTGTTAAAAATTCACCTTTTTCATCGACGTGTATTAGGGCATGAGGAAGCCTAACTTTTTGTTTTTCTTGTCCTAACAAGATAGCATCGGTATTCGAAAGATGACATTTTAATTTAACAATTTTTTCGGTGCGTGAGTCAATTGAAATGGTATTTGGGTTGTATATATTGATATATTGGGAGGGTTGAGTTTCGGATGGAAAGGTATTGGAAGTTGCTTTTATTGTTAAGGGTGTTGTTTTAAAATTTGTAAAAAGTTGTTTTGTATTTAAATCAATTGTGCATTGATAATGTTCTAGAAAATTGATAATGTCCAGGTTAAAAATGAAAACTTTATGCGGGTCTTTTGCATCAAAAGGAACTAGAGTAGATTCGGTAATTTGCGATTTTTGGTTGGTTATGCCTTGTATGGTAATATTTTCTTTAAATCTTTGGGGGTCGTCTAGATTCAATGTTTGAATAGTATTCTGAATGTATAATATTCTGGTTGTTGTTTTCCGGAGGGTGCTTTTGATCTGAAAGTGCCCGAATATTTTGGTAGTCGCTTTCAGGTATTACGGTGTCTTGACTAATTTCCTCGTTTTGGTTATTATAAGAATAATAATTCTGATCTTCTTCTAAGTGGGATTTTTGATTATTATCATATTCGTTGGAGTCTGGTATATCAGAATTATTAGAATTTATATGATGGGTACGATGTTGATTGTTGTTTACATAAAGTCTGGCAAGTGGATCTGAAACAGCGGCAGGAATGTGGTCCAAAATATTCGACGTTGCCACGTTTAACCTCAAAACATAATTGTGCGGGACTTACTTTTTAATAATATGCAATATAAGATTTTTTTGCAATCACAAGGTATAGAGGGTAAAATGTTAAGAATTATTATAATCTAAATAGTTATTCCATTTTGGCTTTAATACGCAATTGTTTTACCATTAAATATGGTACAATTAAATGTTTGTCCAATCATGTTTAGTAAATTTGGCAATATTACGTTCCACCTCTACATTCCTACTTCTACTCCCCTACTTCTTGTATAATAGGGGTCAGCCATTATGAATCTGAACGCTTGTGATTGGTTTCCTTCGCCGCCCATGTTTTTGTTATGAATTATTTCGACAGTTCATTGGCCAGCGTCTTTGTCACCTGTTTACAATGCTTGCTGCCGTTTCAAAACATTGATTACTATTGAAGGGTGGACAGTGGCGTAGGTTTTATCGTTGATTCTTGGATTCGGTTTATTTTATATGTTATTTATTATTTTGTTTTATTTGTGACTATTAATTAAAAAAACTGATATTAGTGTTGTGTATATCTTTAAGTAGGTAGTGTAATTTTCGTAGGTTTGGAGTTTTTTAGGTTGTATTTTGTAGGTTGGAGGAAAAATTTTTAATTTTAAATTTTTTTAGTTTGTTTTATTATTGTCTACATATATACGAATAATAACATTTATTATAATGAATAAATTCACCGAGGGTAAGGTCCTTCATAGTCAAACGAGGGAAGTGATGGCAAACGTTTACAGGTAAGTTATAATAATTTATTTTAAAAAAAGTGAAATACATTCTGCCTCTTAAAAAACAGTAGTTTATATTATATTTTATTGCTTTTTGTATACCAACTATGCATTCAAAATGTTGTTATTAGCATTTGCGATGAAGAAGCTGCAAATAATTCAATGAAATTGCCTCTTAAGCGTAAGCTTGATCGCGTTTCCCTTTATACCGGAGTCTCCGTATCATCTGTGAGAAAAATTCACAAGGAAGATGAAGAAAGGCGACAAAATAACCCTGATGAAATGTTAGCCAGTCCAGGGAAAAAACGGCCACGGAAAACTGTAATCGAAAAAGATGACAGTTTTCATTTTCAAATAGTTAGGCATTGTATCACCAGATTTTACCTGGAATATAAAGTGGTTCCGACAACTAGAAAGTTGTTAAGAAAATTAAAAGAAGAGGCAAATTTTTCTTATTCCAGGGAAACGCTTCGGCTTTTTATTAAAGTCAAATGGCTTTTTTTGGCGTAAGTGTCAAAATAAGAGGAAAAGCTTAATGGAGGCCCAATATTCTTTCCTGGAGATACAAATATCTTCGCGAAATACGAAAATATCGTGAAGAAGGCCGAAACATTATTTACTTGGACGAAACTTGGGTGGATAACAATTTGACGTTCAAGAAATGTTGGCAGAGCGATACGGTTACCGGTGTTTTAAAAAATATTAGTTCAACGGGTAAGCATACAATACAAAACAGTGTGTATAAGTTACAGTCATATATTTTTTCACGGGCAAGGACCCGTTAAATTTAAGAAATATATATATTTTAAATGATATTTTAGGTCGGCTAATAATTGTTCATGCAGGTTCCGACAAGGGTTTTGTGGACAATGCCTGTTTAATATTTAAAGCCGGATTGGCCACAGGTGATTACCATGGCCAAATGAATAGGGAAAATTTTACTAGACGGCTCACGGAAAAACTTCTCCCAAATATACCTGCCAATTCGGTAATAGTGTTAGACAATGCTCCTTATCATTCGGTGCAGGAGGATAAAACCCCAACAAAATCCTATTTAAAAAGAGATATAATCGCCTGGTTAACTTAATTAAGCCTTTTGAACTGATAAATTTTAAATATATAAATGTACCTACATAATATGTACATACACGGTGAGCTAATGAAAACTTTCCACCCCAGTTTCTTCAGATATTTTCTTAAAAAAAAAATTTTTGATGATCGTTTTTTGACTTCAGGCGAACAAATTTATTTGATATTTTCAATCCCTTAACTCTAACCCCCATGCGGGGGTGACCATCAACCCTAAAATCTTAAATAGGAAGGGGTGTCGAGTGATACCCTTACCATTTAAGATTTGGGGTTGATAGTCACCCCTGCGTGGGGTTAAAGTGAAGGGGTTAAAAATACCAAATAAATTTGTCCCTTGCAGTCTAATATCGATTGGCAAAAATTTTTTTTTTAAGAAAATGGCTGAAAAAAATGGGGTGGAATAAGGTTTATCCTGTATATTATTATGTATTACATATACTATATGTTATAGATATAAGTCACGATGCAAGTGCCAGAAAATTTGATCTTTTCGATTTGGTTTTACGCTACAAACCACCTGGTGACCAAAAAAATTATATAGTAGATCGGATTATAAGGTCCCATGGGCATACTCCATTAAGAACACCGCCGCGCCGCGCCGTATTTATGCGAGTTAAACCCAATTGAATTAGCCTGGGCAAGACTCAAATTTTTAATAAAAAGTCGGAATACTACTGGCAATTTTAACATTACAACCTTAAAGGAGGTTACTGAGGATGCTATATCCTCGATTTCCGAAAATGATTGGCAGAAATTTTGCCACCACGTCAGAACTGTGGAGGATAAATTCTGGGAAACTGACCAAATCATGGAAGAAATCGAGCCCCTTGTCATCACAATAGGAAATGAGGACAGTGACACTAATGGCAGTAGTAGTGAAGACGATAGTGAATACGAGGCTGAAGGTAAAGAAAACGAGCTCGCTTATTTCACCAGTGAAAATGAGACTAAAAAAAAATATTAACATAAATAACAGTAAACGAAAAATTAGGTAAGTTCTTTACCTTATATTTTTCTCAAATTACCTTACTTTTTCGGAAATACTAAAAAGAGTGAAAATTTCGCATACAAAAACATAAAAATTCCCGTTCCTAGTTTAACCGAACTTTTATCATTGCCAAAACGCTTATGCTGTTCGTTTTTTATAATCTATACCAGGTGGCTCATTTTAGTCGACGTTTGACTTTTGTTTTGTTTTTTTTAATGACCTTCAAAATACACGTACTATTGCAGTGACGTGGCCCCCTGTGACCTTAGCAACTTTTGTTTAAACTTTGTTTTAAATTCGGCTTAGCAACAGAGATATTTGCGTGCGACCCTGTATACAGGGTGTTCCACAATCAACGTCACAGGCTATAACTTTTTTATTTTTAAGGATATTTTTTTTAAACATATTTTTAATAGCTATAGGATCACTACCCAAAATTACTTAAAAAAACTACCCCCGACAAATTCATTTTTGGGGGATGTATTTGTTGGGGGTAGTTTTTTAAAGTAATTTTGGGTAGTGGTCCTCTAGCTGTTAAATTTTTCTTTTTTAATTTTTATAGTTAAAAATAAAAAAGTTATAGCCTGTGACGTTGATTGTGGCACACCCTGTATACCAAAAAAAAAGAACTTATTTCTAAAACCATAAAACATACAAATGAATAATTAATTAGGAAGATTTATTTTGATAAATTTTAAAATTATTTTCCTTAAATCGAATTTAAATAGTTTTACATAATACCACACCCCACTGTCCATTTTATGAATGAAGTCGGCCATGTTGTCTCCACTACTGCATTCCCCTTACCTCAGGCCGAAGTATTTTAGATCCGTCTGCCACATTGTAGTTTGGATTTTTCTATCTGGATACCGGAAGAACGGAGTATTGAGTTGAGCTAGGTTGGGGTTGATTGTAATGAGCCTGCGTTGGTGGAAAGCGTTCAGCTTGTGGCTGATGTATATTTGGTCTTTGTTGCATACTCTGGTTATGAATATTATTATTGTTATAAGAATAATTAGATCGCTGTGTTTGAGAAACGCGATACTCATTGGTATAGTGTCCTATACGGTGTCCACGATTTGAACATTTAGATAGTTGAAGTAAAGGTCTTCTAATAGTTTGTTGTTGAGGTTTTGGAAGTATAACCGTCCTAGGGGACGGTTTCTGGGTTTCAAAATAAGCGAGTTGCAGTTCTCTACGAATTCTCGATTGACCATCTAAAAGATCTCTTGGATTTCCAGCACGAATGATTTGGCCTAATCTAGGTTCCAAACCAGTAAGAAAGGTATTTAGAGCCATAGTATCTATTAGATTGCTTTGAGCAAGTTTTTGATCAACATTTAGTAAAGATTTTTGTATGGAAGCATGCATTTTTGAGTTTAGAATTTCTAAGCGATTGAAAAATGTAAGAGGGGATTCATTTGGGAGTTGCCTAAGTCGTCGTAGATCTTGAATAAGAGACGATAAATCTCTAGAAATGAAGATTAAGAAGTTGCTACATTTCTGCATACGATTGGGGATTTCTTGAATTTATTAGTTGGGCAGCTCTGCCTTTAAGTTTATTTTTTATAAACAGAGTAAGTACAGTTTTTTGATCATTTATAGCCATATTATTTGCACAATCGCACGAACTAATAAAGGTGTTTAAGGAGATTTGATCACCTTCATATTCAACGATAATTCAAAAAATCTCATCTCTCTTTCAAGTTTATAGGGTTCAATTTCTGTTTCTTCGTTATATATTTTAGTGGTTGTTGCATTACGAGTTTCTTTCGGTGGCATTTTGGTAAATAGATTTTATTTTATTTAAGTACTAAAATATTTAAACGTAAAGATATATAAAATACTGAAATAAAAATAATGGATAACATATCTGTAGGGTAACCTATATCAGATTATCGAACAAATGGTATCAACAAATCGTTTATATAAAAGAGGACGGGATGATTCGATTACTTGCATTAAAGCCAGATGCATGGAGTTGTCTTGTTCTCTATTGGTCAGAACAAACAGAGGTTTTCCAACAATGTTCCACTGCCTGTGCCAATGAGTGAGGACGCCTTGAGTCCTGAAGATGGTCCGTTGTCCGTTTAAGCGATTGGAATCCGCCATTAACAGTTAGAATTCTCTTGTTCTGTTGACGTTTTACGGATCCTACCGACTGCGCCAATTGTTATCACTTTAAAACTCGATTTCGCTTTTTAAAAAGGGTTTATTTAATAAGATAATTATTATTTAACTAAAATAATTATTAAAACTTTAAAATTCAAATGGACATAGATTAAATATACAACTTAAAATTAATCTTACAGAACTAACTTAAAAATTATTATGTGTGCTGTATTTATACAAAATAGTACAGCGGTTCCCATAGTAAAGGAATCAGGCCACCGGTTTGTTAATCGACGGAAATGGTAATGTTGCAACTCCTAGAACTGCTGACTCTGGTTCGTTGCGAAATAACACACGTGTGTGGCTTTGTATTTCAACATATAACATATATATATAACATTGAGTATTAGAACCAGACCATTCATCGACTTATATTTATTCAAAAGTTCTTCAAAATAAACTAGTGCCGCATTTTCAGAAAAAGATTTATTATTTTTGTTGTGCGTCCAAACCATAAACTTACAGAAAAAATGTGCAGTGTCGTAAGGTTCTCGAGATTTGTCAGGCTTAACGATATATTTGCGGCTTACTGCGTCGATTCGAAAAGATCGGTGAATTCAATTGTGTGCTCCATTATTCGAAGATTAAGCGAAATCTGATATTTAAGTTGAATTACTTTTCATACTATATGATACTGATAACTACGTTACGCCGAAGACAATGTTGGCAATGTTGTTGTCTCTGGTTTATGCGGCGACTTTACCTACCAATTATTACCAGGAATTTCATATTTAAGGTAAGCGTGCGCAAAGATTGCACATTAGAAAATTTTCGCCCGGCCCGGTCAATTTTTGGAAATTAGCAAGAAAAAAAGATTGGTGAGAATTATTTAGCATAAAATGATAATACATGATTGCAACAGCTTTTGTACGGTAACTTCTATATTTAAAATAATTAAGCTAAAGTTCTATATATATATATATATATATATATATATATATATATATATATATAAATATTATTTGTATATTAAATATACAAATAATATATATAAATATACAAATAATATTTATATATATATATATATATATATATATATATATATATATTAAGAAATATAAGTCGATGAATGGTCTGGTTCTAATACTCAATGTTAAAAAGTATGCTGAAGATAAAACACAACATCGATTTGGGTTTTGTTACTTTCCTAAAGAGAAAATCCGAAAATTATGATCCAAAGAAGTCCAACATTCTCACTAAAAAGGATTTTCATCGGTTCCTATCTACTGCTCCAGACCAAAAATATTTGCTTATTAAGGTACTTTACTCAGATAATAATATTAATAAATTAGAAACTAATATAATATAATATATGTCAATATAGGCTACCATGTTTAATTGAATTAACAGGAGCTTGTAGGTGGGGCAATGCTCTGCAGATTAAAAACTAAGGATATAGACTTTGATTCAGCCATACTGCTGAAAATAAAACATAGAAAAACAAAAGTACCAAAATCCTTTACCATTATCGGCACTTTTTATAAAATTTGCAAGAAATATCTTAGTCTTCGTCCCCAAAATATAACAGGAAAAAGGTTTTTTTCTTAATTATAGCAATGGTAAATGCACAAAATAGGTTATTGGTATCAACAAAATACAAAATATGGCAAGAAAAGTCGCCGAATTTTTGAATTTTCCGAAAAATACATCGGGCACTCCTTTCGGTGATCGTCAGCCACAATATTAGTCAATGCAGGAGATGCCTTGCTCCCTTTAAAGCGCCATGGGGGCTGGCACTCCAGTGCCGTTGCCGAAAAATATATTGGCGAGTCCATTAAGAACGAAATACAAGTATCCAATAAAATAATAAAGTCAATGGAGCCATCGTCGTCCAATATTTCCTCAAAAACACCTTTGCAGCCTTCACCAAGGTATGACCCAGCGAGCCAACCATATTCGTTCGAGTATTTTCTAATATTACGGAAAATTATGAAAATAACAGGAATATTCCTATAGATAATTTTAAAAACTGTTCCACTATTACTATTAATGATAACCCTAAAAAGTATTAAATGTTATTGTTATTTCAAAAATAAAGAAAATAGAAAACTTGTAATTTTGGAAATTTACAAAGAATGTTATTTTGTGATATGCAGTCGTAGAAAAAGTATAGTTTGCACACGTTTCAAATCGGCTCTTTGCACACTCGCGTGGCTTATGGCACTTGCCTACGGCTCGTAGCAATAAACCGTCACACCCGTATGCAAATAGCCTTTTCAAAACTTACTACACAATATACTATATTGATTTAGAAAATATAAATGGGAATAATAAATATCAAACAAAAAAATATCTTGTAAATGGCCGCCACGGCTTTGCTGGCATATGCGTACTCTTTTGATGAAATTTTCAATAACGGTATTATATACATGTGGAGGTATTTCATTGCACAGCTTCGTCGGTTGCAGGTTTATTGGCATAAGCCTGTGAATTCAGATAACCCCAGAGTCAGAAGTTTTAAGGTGTTAAATCGAAAGAGCGGGCCGTCGGATCGAAAGGTCACCAAATTGGGAAATTACACGACCAGAACCAAATTCGTGCGGGATCGTCAATGTTTCACAAGCAGTATGACATGTGCAACGTCCTGCTGAAACCACATGTCGTCAAGATCATAGATTCCAAATGAATGCTAACAATGCTATGATAACACAAGAAACTGCGTTGTCATAGCATGCTAACATTCGTCATTTACCGTTACTGCATCATTACCTTCTTCGCTTTCGAAGAAAAACGGTCCTGTTATTTCTCCAGACCCTAATGCATATCATACAGTGAGGCGTTGTGCATGCATTGCTTTCTGATGAATCATTCGTGGATTTTCTAAGCCCTAAATGCGATAGTTCTGCCTATTAACAAAGCCATCGAGGTGAAAACGGGTCGCATCACTGTAAATAACCTTGTTTGTAAAATCAGCAGGTTGCTCAAGGATCCAATTGAGGAATTCTCATCGCTGTTCATGCGTCTGCTGGCAGAAGTTGTTGACTCAGTTAGGTTTTGTAGGCATGCAGCGGTAAATCTTAGTCAGAATTCACTGTCTGTTGAAATGTCCAATTTATGTGCTGATGACAAATTGACATCTCTGACCTTTCTGTCAGACTCTCGTGAACTGCCGTGATATTTTGTTCTGAACCTCTAGTCGAATCGTGTGTTTAACATTACTATCCGACCCAGTGTTTTTAAATATTTTGAATATACTTTTCACAGTTGACGGATAGAAGAATATATACTAAAAGTTACTAGTGTGGGGAAAAAAGGTGTAAATAATAAACCTAAGCCCCTTAATTTTTTTTATTGCAGTAACAGTAACAGCTTTTTACTTATATTTTAACTTATACTAATACACTATAAGAATTGTGAAATTATTATTACCTGCTGAAACTCACGATGATACCATAAGGTATTGTGTGTGAACCACTTATGCTATTAAAAATTGCGGTAATAATTGAGGTTATTTATCAACATAAAAAGCTATATTAGTAAACCCACTGTAATATCCAAACTATACTGACAAAACAAATGAGTTATTCA
The DNA here is from genome assembly GCF_022605725.1 of Anthonomus grandis grandis. Lineage (NCBI taxonomy): Eukaryota > Metazoa > Arthropoda > Insecta > Coleoptera > Curculionidae > Anthonomus > Anthonomus grandis. The sequence continues at coordinate 3,733,767 of NC_065567.1, read as the reverse complement.
CCCCAAAAAGGCAATTCAATAATTAGTTGAAATAATGCATCTGGCAATATCTTTTTCAATTTTTTTATAAGGCTTTGCTCTTAGACACTGTGGTAGGTCGTTATACACTTTTGGTCCAGTGCAAAGAATATGTCTTTGAACATTTTGAAGAGCTGCATTTCTAGTATTTTTGTTATAGCTTATATTTATATTATTGCATATTTATAATATTGAGTGTTAAGCATAAATCTAATGGCTGATTTAATATAAAGTTTTTTAATTGTTAATATTTTACTATTTTTAAAAACCAATTCTGTTGGGTATCTTTTTTTCTGAAATAACATAATTTTGAAGATCCAATTCTGAGTGTCATATAATTTTGTGAGATATGTTTTGCAAGTGGTACCCCGCTATTAACCCATAATTAATTACCGACTCTACCAGAGCACAATATACCATTTTTAAGGCATTATAAGGTAGGCAATTACGGAGTTCATAAAACTTGTATACAAGCTTTCGTACTTTCTATATCACATAACTTGCGTGATCTTTTCCACTTAAATTTTCATCAATCAGAACCCCCAGATACTTCACATAGTTTGCTTTTTCGATTTTTTTGTCACATAAACATTTTGATATAGAGTCGTCTGCGGAACAGAATATAGAAGCATTTATATGAAGGTTGAACAGTACTGGCCCAAGGACTGTGCCCTGCGGCACCCCATATCCCACACTGAGGTTGCACATAAGATTTAAAGAGATCGTTCTCTTGAAAGAAGATCTCTTCGTTCGAGAAGTTCTCCCTGAAAGCAAAAGCTTTTCAAAAACAAAGATAACTTATATTTAATAAATTTTTCAATAATTTTGCTGATAGAACTGATTAGTGCAATAGACCTATAGTTTGTACTCAACTTCTTCAAGAGTTGTCGCTTTATAAAGAGGAACAATAACAGCACGTTTTGAAATTTTCGGGAAGACACCAGTAAAGAAAACTCTATTTATTATATGACCTAATGGCTTAAGGAGTGATATATGGTTTGGTTTTATAATTTCTGGCATCACAGCCATCCTGTCCAGCACAAACGCCATTCTTTAGACTATTAATATGTATTATTAGTTCTTTATTTGCTATAGGCGAGAAATAAAACGATTCAGAATTAATATTTCTCTTTACCTTTAGGAATTTCTGGGAACCAAGCATTTAAATTTTTTCAGCTGGCCTTTGGCCGTTGGTGCTAAAATGCCTATTAAACTCTTGTGCAATGCTTCCTGAGTCAGTTATCTCAGTATTTTCAGAGTTTATTATACTTTTTATTTTAGACCTACTCGCAAGGTCATTGGTGGCCTCTCTAACGGTTTTCCAAATTTTGAAAAAGTGAGTCTTTTATGTTTTGCGTAATGTGGGAAGTATAGTAAAAATTTAAAAAAAAAGCTTTTCTTTTATTAATTTTGACAGTGCATTCATATATTCTTTGCATTTATTAAGAATAACTATATTATTTTTATTTAAGGTACACTGTTTTTTTAATTTATTTCTATTGCGAATTGACTCAAGGAGACCACCACTCATCCAGGATTTTATTCTAAAAGATTTTCTTTTAATTTTCACAGTTGTAGTTGATCGTTCAATAAAGGATTTTGTTTGTTCTACAAATTTTGTTGCTATATTTGCATCATTATTCTCCAAAACACCATTTCATTGTTCATCAGTGATTACCTTTCTTTTTTTAAAGCTTTCTTTTTTTAATGCTGGCAATTAGAGCTTATACATGTGTTTAGCATTATAGCCGTGTTTAGGATAGTGATCTGTGAAGTCACTTAACAGTATTACTGGATTAATTTCAGAGAGTAACCAATTCTTAGTTTTAATAAAGATATGAGATATACATGTTTTTGGTGTATCTGTCTATCGTGTCACTTCATTAATACTTCACAATCTTTATTTCAAAAATCCCGACGCGTTTCAGTTGTTAAACCATTGTCAAGGGAAAACTATGTAAGTGAAATATAAAAGGGTGTTATTAAACTAATAAATTAATTAAAAACATAGTAAAACTTACATGATATTATCACAAAATGTCCATAAAAAGGTTAAAAACAACGGCAAACACATAACATTACAATACATTAATCAAAAAACATCTCATCACATTGCATATTTACAAACAATAACGGATTTTGGTCTTAAAAAAATTCCATTTGGGTACTATATTATACACAGATATTTAATACTAGTACGTATAGAGACATCTAGGATTAAACACGACTAACAGAATATTTTAAAAAACAATAAATTTACAGTAAATTTACATAAATAAATTTACAATCTTGGCCGCTTCTCGGTAGCGGGCGTTAATAGGTTTGTTCAGACAATTAACTTGTGTATTTATTTCTAGTTTTGCTATTTCTATATTTTCCAATATATTTATTTTTTTGCTTTTATTTAGGTTATGCAAAGCTTTGAAATTGTTGTCTGTATTAAATGAATGACCTGTTTCTCTTAGGTGCATTCCAAAGGCGGATCTTTTATCATTAGGCGACTTCTGAGAGTTCAAATGTTCTTTAATTCTTAATTTGAAATTTCTGCCGGTTTGACCAGCATATTTGGATGGACAAGAGTCGCATGATAAAAGATAAACGCCACTGCCTTCTAATGGGTTTACAAAGTCTATCTTGAACAAAGACTTCTTACATTTTTAAAGGACTTATACACAATTTTTATATTGTTTTCTATGGACTTAAATAAATTACCTATTCTTAAAGAAATCGGACCAATAAAACTTTTATATATTTCGGAGGTTGGTAAGGATATTACGTTTTCCCTTGACAATGGTTTAACAACCGAAACGCGTCGGGATTTTTGAAATAAAGATTGTGAAGTAAATAGGACCCTTCGCCTATTATATTGCTTTGCATAATAGTACTTCACCCTGAAGAAATCTATGGAAAACTATTTAGTTCCATGAATTTTATTTATTTTACTTACAGACTTATTTAGAGGCACTTTATTACAATAAATCCATTTCAGAGTTTATCCTAATTAGGGAGCCCATGTCGTTCTTCTTAAGAAAAGTTTTTGAGTTTAGACAAAATACTGCCCTATAACTCTTTTGTTCTGTTAGAGAAGTCTCTAGCATGCTTCAATAATTCCCTTTTAGAGTTGGTCAAGTCTTCATTCAGATATATCTGGTTGTTTTCACCCTGTAGACTCCACTTTGCAACGGTTGCACCTTTTTTTGCCTTATTTTCATAAAATACTGCTTTTTTAACTTAAAAATATTTAATTTCACGAGAATAGGTCTCTTCCCTTTTTTGTTTAGCCTGTAGCACTCACCGATATCATTGCGACTCGTAGGTGCTTCCAGAGCTGTACCTACGAGTACAACTGCATTTGCATAACTTTCACAGGGTCGGGGTCCTCTTGGGCAGGTACCCCATAAATAATAAAATTGTTGATTCGATTCTTTGTTTCGAGGTCGTCCAACCTGCCTTCCAAAGCCTGCATCCGTTGCTTTAACGCGACATTTTTAACCCTGAGCTTTTTTATTTCTTTTAAAATATCCTCCGAGATTGCTCTTTGACCATCGGAGTCTGACATGTGTTGAACTGAAGCCTCAAGACTATTAATTTTTTTCAATAGCCTGCTAAATGAACTTAGCATCTCTTGAATTGTGTCTCTGAAAATGCTTTTTACTTTCTTTTCCTCCATATTCTCAAATAATAACTTCTCTGATGTGCTTGTTTTTCTTTTGTTATCCTCACTTTTACAGCAGTTTACTTTTTCACTTTGATCGGCGACTTTTGCCTGAAAAGCACAGCTCTGTGGAAGCTGCGCGACAGATATCACAGTCTAGCGATGTAGTTACTGTTTTCTTGCAATGCTTACAGGTTTTTTTTACACTTGAATTTCCGCGTATTCTGACGACATAACCTCACAATGCAACTTTTATGCAATAATTCTGAAATTCTTCACACAGTCATTCGTTTCATGCGAAGATTAGACCCTAATTCCTACAAGATTGGTTATGACTCAACCAAGATGCAACAGGCTACCTATAAAGGTGCTCGAGTAGATTTTATACGACGAAAGAATGAAGATGAAGATGATTTTCCTACCATAACAAAGAAAAAATTGATTAAGAGATAGTATTAGTAGAGATTAACCTAGGTACTGTTTTTTTAGATAATGAATTGGATTGAGCTGATTACAATTTGTTTCGTACTTACAGGTCTTGCTTAGGTAATCGGAAATCAAGAGGGGGGGAGGAGGTATTCTTATCTATATGTGGAAATTATAGTATCGGTAAAAATTCACATAGCACAGGATAATGTTAAACAACTATTTATCTCATGTAACTAATAAGGGTTTAAGATTCTTAATTGTTAGTTATAGTAAGTTATCCATCACAAAATATCTATATCTTTGGTGACTATAATTTGCCACAAGCTCATTGGAGTAATGATAAATATGGCTTACAGGTTGAGTGTCCAGGAACGTCTAATGCAGTGTTATTAGCGCAATATTTTGGATTTTTACAGCTATTTCAGTTAAATCGTTTGCCTAATGAGAGAAATGTTTTTCTTGATCTTGTTTTTCAAATGACAGCGGAGCAAATGTCATTTTATCATTATGCTTACAAATGCTCAGTATTTGCTTTTATTTATTTTAATTTGAATTGTGAGTTAATAATGATATTGGGAATGGGAATTTCTCTCCTGGTCCGTCTCAAGAAGCTTCGCATTAGCACATATTGGTTTTCTTCTGAATTGAGATACTAATCTTTCAAATAGAGAAAGTTGCATAAAAAATACATTAGATCTGGGTCACATTTAGATTATCTTGAGTTTTGTAAGTTGAGATCCGAGTGTAAAAGCAAGAGAGAAGTTTGCTAGTCCCAATTTATGTTCACCTTTGATTTAAAGTTTAAAAAATAATCCTAAATATTTTTGGAAATATCTTCGAGACTTAAAATCTACTCACCCCTTGTTTATAACGGAGAATCTGTAGGCATCTGCATTGTTAACTTGTTTAAAAGTTACTTTCAAACCGTCTATGTAAGGAGCAACAAAATTTAAATTTTGCAGCAATTTCGGTTCAGGACAATTTCAGTGGGATTTTTTGCTTGCCTAATAGATATATTTTGGGTCCTGATGGCATACCAAATAAGCTACTCAAAAAGTGTAGTTGCACAATTGGTAGATCTCTTCACATTTTGTTCAATATGTCATTGGACAATTTCTATATTTCCTGATGGACTGTCTTTATGGAAGTATAGCTTTGTAATGCCTGTTTTTAAGAATTGGGAAAGAGTGAGGTCCGAAACTAGAGAGATGTCTGCCTTCAGTCCTTTATTCCTAAACTCTTTCATAGCTTGGTAAGTGATCAATTGAGGTTGATGTGCCAAAATTTAGTCACATATAAACATGCATCAGTATGGCTTTTTTTAATGAATGCGTTGGAGGATTTTAAATAGGTTGACTCAATTTATACAGATTTTTCAAAGGCCTTTCATCGAGTTGATCATGGGATTTTTGAGGAAAGGTTGTTTGATTTGGGTTTTTGTGTGTCTGCTCTCGATTGTGTCGCTGGTTTTATTGTGGGTCATTAGCATTATTGTTACCTCTGAATTTATCTGATTTGCTTCAAATTGTAAATTCTATCGAGATTGTAGGTGCGCAATTGTCCTTTGACAATTTTACGTGGTTTGTATTTATTGTCTATATACCTCCTGCTAGTAGCAAATGGATTTATGATATGGTGTACGATTACTTTGAAACAATGCAATATTTGTGTGACAAGAAAATAATTATAATGGGTGATTTTAATATCCCCAATTTTCTTAGTCACCAGGATGACTCTGATGAGAGATCAACTTTGGCATTTATGAATATAATAGAATTCGTATAATGTAATAACGTCCTTAACGTCAATGGAAGAATTCTGGATTGAGTGATAACTAATCTGTCTGAGTGTCAAGTTCATTTGAGTAGTTTTTCTTTTATTGAATGTGATTATCATCCTTCATTAATTATAAATTTTAAATTCATAATTATAGGTAAATTACTTCAGACTATTAATTTCACTCACAATTTACTGGTACAGAATTGTTTCAATTTTAGACGTGCTAATTATCCCATATTATATAGCTTAATTGAAGCTGCTGACTGGCAGGAAGTGTTTGCCTCTTTAAATCCTGATGTATCTTGTGACAGCTTTTACAGTACACTTAATGAAATACATAGAGCAGTTCCGTTTAAAATCGTTAAAAAATATAAATTTCCAGTCTGGTTTAATTCTGATATCATAAGAAATATGAAACTAAATAATTTAATTCGGAAAAAACTCAAGAAATATAGAACTTATTATTATGAAAATTAGTTTAAAATAGTTCGAAATATTATTAAAGAACTAATTAGGATTGCTTTTTTAGATTTTTTTCGAACAGCCAAAAATCGAATTAATGTAGACTTCTCCGATTTTTGGAACTACGTACAGAATAAAAAAAAACACGTATTCCCGGAGTAGTGCTGTTTCAGGATCGTACAATAAAAGATCCACAGCAAATTGTTACTGCATTTGGAACTTTCTTTCAAAGCGTGTATATTCAGTCGGACCCATCTAGTATTAATGTTGGTATTCAATCGAGCCAGACTATTAACAACTCTCTAAATTGCTCTTATAATTTTTCGGAAGATGAAATTGTCACCGCCTCTAATAAACTAAAAAGTAAGTTGACCTCCGGTACCAATGGAGTACCAAGTCTTGTCGTTAAAGATTGTATTCGCGTTTTGTCAGGGCTCACATATTTAATCTTATCTTGTCTTCAACAGTATTTCCCGATAAATGGAAGACTGCAAGAATATCCCCGATACTGAAAAAGGGACCGAAGAACGACATTCAAAATTATAGAGCTATATCGATCTTATGTAATTTCTCCAAACTTTTTGAAATAGTACTTTATAATAGAATATATGCCCATGTCAAATTAGACATAGCACCTAATCAATTTGGTTTTGTCAAAAATCGCTCCTGTACAGTATACCTGGCTTGCGTATGAGTATTTGTGTCAGCATTTGGATAATAGAGGTCGGAATGATGTAATATACCTTAATTTCTGCAAAGCTTTTGACAAATTGACCACTTTGTACTTCTTCATAAGCTAACATTTTTTAGTTTTTCTAAGGATTTAGTTGCTTTAATAAAATCTTACTTACGAGGTCGTAAACAATTTGTTTAATATGAAGCTTTAAGTCTCCTATATATGAAGTGTGCTCGGAAGTTCCGTAAGGAGCTAATTTGAGCCCGCTTCTCTTTTTATTGTTTATAAACGATCTTGCCAAATGACTGTCTTGTCATGGTTTACTGTTTGCAGATCATATAAAATTGTTCACAAAAATAGATACTGACGACGATTGCGAATTCCTTCAGGTAAATCTTAATAAAGTAGAGAATTGGTGCAATGTCAACAGACTATATTTAAATTTTAATAAATGCTCTACTCTCTCATTTTCTAGAAAACTGTTGCCAATCAATTTTGACTATATAGCAAATAACGTTGTGTTAACCAAAGTGAATGAGGCAATCGATCTGGGAATTACTTATGATGCGAAATTAAGTTTCATCAAGCATGTAGTAAAAATAGTTTCTGATTCTGCCAAATTGTTGGGTTTTATTTATCGAAACTGTCGGCATTTTGAAAATATTAAAACTTTTAAACTACTTTTCATCTCTTACGCTTAAAAATAGAATACGGATCTCTAATTTGGTACCCAATTTATGATAGATGATATTGAGCACATTCAGCGCAAGTTTATGAAGTATCTCTGGTTTAGAGAGGAAGGTGTCTTTCCAGCCAGAGGTTTGGATAGTCAATTATACTTAAATAAATTTAATATTATACCCTTAGCAAAAAGAAGGCAAATTCTTTCCATAAAATTACCATACTTATACCGGGTGGTGCGTCAATTATTGGCTTCCCTGTACATTTTACAGAAAAAATGTAAGATAACTTTTTGAAGAGACCAATCTGGCAAACCCTCATGCAAAGTTTCAAAAAATTTTAACAAGCGAATTATTTAATTAAATGTAATTGCAAAATTACCAAATTTTCGGTTCAGGTAAAACCAGACACCAGCCACCAGCAAATAATTTATTATAAGACTTTGTCAAATCTGACGTACAGCTGAATACAAGAAATGTTTTTTTTTTTCGTTTTATCAATCTCACAACCATACAATCAAAGTAAGACATGTTAACATTACTTTTTATCTAAACTTTTATTTAATATAACGATAAAGTTAAACCAATAACAATTATTATTATTGATTATTAAAAAAATTATTTTATTATACTTAGAATTTAATTAAACCAATAACCCAAAAACAAGCAGTATCTAAAATATTTTCAATTTATTTTCCCATCAAGCTTATCTGGTCCATTTGAACCATTAAACCTATTGTTAGTAAATTCGAGTCCAAAGATATTGCAAAAAATAATTGTAAATGTTTAACTCAGAAGATCGAAAATAGATCCGAAAAAATGGAGAAAAAGAGAGAACAGAACTCTTAATATTTTACTAAGTGTGGAAAAGTAAAATAAAATAAAATACAATAACTTTTTTAAAAATAATAGAGAATTACATAAAAACATCAATTAATAAAATGTTCAAGCAACCCCCCATTAACAGCTAAACAATATTGGAAAATTTTATTACATTCTAACGAAATAGCGTTTTGTAACTGGTTAAGATTCTCAAATTTTACACTTTTAAAAATGACACTTTTTAAATGACCCCACAAAAAGAAGTCACGCGGTGAAAAATCAGGTGACCTGGCTGGCCAAAGTATCAGGTACTGTGGACCAATAATATTGCCGTTAAAAGCATTTTCCAAGGACTCTCTAACCATACGGGCATTATATGCCTGGCAACCATTTATTTGGTACCAACCAAGGCGGGTCCAATTTGATTTTGAAATAAGTCCAAATAGGTTTCAGCTGTTGGGTTATAGTCCATAACAAAGGGTCCAACGATATGCTGTCCGATAATTCCCACTAATACATTTGTTTTTTTGGGAATATTTTGTCCGAGTATGAACAAAGCGATGTTCATTTTCTTGGCTCCAATACCGGCAATTCTGAACATTTGGTTCATTAATGAGGGTAAATGTACATTCATCGGTAAAACAAATATTTCTTAAAAAATTCCTACCATGATTTCCTCTTTCCATCATTTCAAAACAAAATGCCATTCTTCGCTCTTCATCTCCTTCCTGCAGCTCTTGATGTTTTTCAAATTTATACGAATGATATTTGTGTTTTTTTAAAGTGCACAATACCGTTGTATGATGTTTATTTACCTCTTGCCCAAAAACCCTCGTACTAATCATCTTGTTTTCCTCCACACTCGCCACCCACAGTAGAATATTAAGATCTCTGTTCTCTCTTTCTTCGGCTCTATTTTCGATATCCTGAGTTGAACATTTACAATTATTTATTACCGTACCTTTGGACTCGAACTTATTGACAATACGTTTAATAGTTGAAATGGATGGAATGGGCTTGGTGGGGAAATAAACTAAAAACATTTCAGATACTGCTCTAAAACAGTTTCCCGCATAATGCCACTTAATTATGGAATTTTTTTCGTCGATTGAATAATTCATACTTGTTTTCAAATATCGACTCTGTCACTGATTTATTGACACTTTTCCTCACGTCAGTGATAATATTCATTTTACTGGTGTCCGTTTGGTTTTACCTAAACCGAAAATTTGCTAATTTTGCAATTACATTTAATTGAATAATTAAAGATTCGCTTATTAAAATTTTTTTAAACTTTCCACGAGGGTTTGCCAGATTGGTCTCTTCAAAAAGTTATCTTACATTTTTTCTGTAAAATGTACAGGGAAGCCAATAATTGACCCTCTTAAAATTTACATGGGTTTTCCTATGTTCCGCTTGGCGATTCACCACCTTAAAATATGTAACCAAAGTAAGAGATTTGGGGATCATTTTTCAAAAGAATCTATCTTTCAATGAACATTTGAACGAAATTACAGTTAAATCATCAAAAATGCTTGGATTTGTTGAGGCATTGTAAGAATTGTTCATTAGATACTATAAAAGGAGTATATAGCTCTCTGGTTTGTTCTAAGCTAGAATATGCCTCCATAGTTTGGTCACCTTATCAGGCAGTACAGAACTTGACTTTGGGAAGAGTTCAGCATACACATTTCAGATTTTGCACATTCATGATGGGTTCGTTTATTGCTGATCACAATTATGAAGTGATTTAGAGTCAGTTAAATCTGATTACGTTGGAATATGATGTCGGGTATGACGTTCGTACATAAGCTAATTAATGTTTACATAGATTGTAGCAGCTTATTGGAGTGCATAAACTTAGATTTACCAGCTAGGATTAGAAGGGGTGCCTTTTAATCTTTCTGTAGTCCATTTCACTGTACTAACTATGGTCAAAATTTACTCAAATAATTGCAACACTGAAGTATAAACTATATATATATATATATATATATATACAGTGCTTTCATTTCAAAACGATCCACCCTTAATAACTTTCTTAAAAAAAAAAAAACCTCAAATTAGATATACAGGGGGACGATTCATTATGCATTTACTGAAGTTCTGTCAATCACCTCCTCACCTCCAGCTAACCTCACTTTAATATGTCAAATGGGAATCCCCATCGTGTGATACATCATAGTAAGCAGAGTAAAATTCTCTATTCAACGGTACCAAAAAAATGAAATCGGTAAATGTGTAAGCAAATAGTTAGCGAAAATGTCTAGAAATAATGAATATTTTATTTACGCCAAACTTTGGTATTTTAAATGAATACTTTTAGTGTGGTACCTACATCATTTTAAAATTCTTACATTTTTTGTAATAGATCATCAAAAAAAAAAATACAAGCAAAAAAAATCTGTATATATATATATATATATATATACATACATACAGATTTTTATAGAATAGACAAGGTTAAGTGTGGCATTCCAACCATAATTGGTAACTTGAACAACAATTTGGTGTTCATACTGCATAGAATTGGTTTTCCTGAGGTTGTAAAGAAAATAAGTAACACTGCTTTTCTTTGGATAAAGTAAAATGCAAGAGCATTGTTTTTTTCTTTGTTTAATGTAGTTTAGATAGAGTGAAATATACTTGTGAAAAAGTAATTTACCAAACTTAAGGCAATTGAAGTGTAGCAATTTTTTGCATTAAAAATTAATCAATCAATCCAGACATTTATTGTGCAAGATATAAATCAGGATATATAAATGATGTTTTCACATGAAATGTTCCACCCATACCACCTTAATTACATATAGATTTTACAAAACATTAAAATCTTACATGATCTCCAGTTCCAGCTAAATGAATACACACTGGTTTATAATCAGTGGTCCAATGCAGTGGCAATACCATTTGAAAATATGCATCCTGTACCTCTGGACTGACTAACCCGGGGAGGTGTAAGGCAAAAGGACTTCTAAATTTCCCCTCAATTAAGTGGCAATCACTTTGTCTTTGTGTCTAACATAAGAAATCCACTTTAGTAATACAAAAATATAATTATATTAATTAACTAGCGGGTCCGTTAAAGTTAAAGGGACGTCTAAAAAACGATTTTTTTTTGAAAATTTTTACATAGAATGTTGAGTTTGAACATTTTATTGATAAAAAAGTGAGGATGAAGTAAAAAAATGCAAAATTTTAAAAATTATAAAGGATTTTCTACTTACGTATGATTCACAATTACACCCGGCTTAACTACACTCTATTTGCGACTAGGCATCACGTTGATCATTATATATGCTATTAATTTAAATTTAAAGCCTTAAGTAACAAAATTCAGCAACTTAGAAGGATTTACATCACTTCTTTAGGTGATAAACACAAATTTCCATTCACAAGCAAATCAGGAATATCAAATATGTAAATACGAATTTATTCATAAATAAAAAAAACTGTCAAAATGTCACATATTTATTGGGAGTGGCTACTGTACTAGTACGATTATCGTAATTTTCTGTCCTGTCTCATTATAGGTAAGTATTTGTTAATTTATATAATCATAAAATATGTATGTATCACTTTGTATGCGCACACGGGGCTACCGCCCCGTGTGCGCACATGGGACTGTGTGGTTGGCGCACATGTGGAGTTGGGATTGCAAAAAGGGATTGGAACCTTGGGTTGGCGCTAAATAGTGGGTTGGGTAGTCGTTTGAGCCCTACTTAGTGAATGGGATAATAATTAGAAAATGCGCGGGAAACACGCGGGGCTCCCGCCCCGCGTGTTTGTGCCTATAATTCCTATTCCTAATGCCTATAATGAATTTAAAGATATTTATTGTTTTGACTATAAGTTAAAGTACATTAAACCTCATCGTTATTATTTACCTATAAATAATTAAATATCTTAAAATTATGTTTTTTTTTTCAAAATGTATATTTATTATATATAAAATTACATAAAATATCAAATAATTTAAATAAATAATACCTATTTTTTAACACCTGATAAATGTGTTTTGTTTATGTAATGTAAAATCTAACTATATTGTGCCTTTATTATCTAAAATTGAGTCCACAGCCAACCCATCCAACTAAAAAGTGTACCCGGCAAAACCAAAAAATACTACTGAGGACGTAGTGAAGCCACTGCCATTTTTGTCAAGAAGGTTGTTGTTCTATTTTTCTTGTGTGTAAATTACAAAATATGTAATTAAAAGGGGTCCAAAGCAATAAAAAATTATACAAATTTACAATAATAACCCCCAAAAAGTTCCAAAATTGCCCCAATATATATATTTTTTAACTATAGCAAAATCAAGAGCTAAAAAACCTTGTGCAAGTTGGCAATAATTACGTATTTAACGTATGTACAAAAACCTTCATAATTTCCAAAATTTTGTATTTTTTCCAATCATCCTCACTTTTTTATCAATATTTTGACCACACTCAACATTCTATGTAAAAATTTTCAAAAAAGTCGGTTTTTAAACGTCCCTTTAACTTTACCGGACCCTAACTAGCATTAATATTACTTACATTAATAATAGTTATGGGATACTCCTTTGGCACTAGTTCATAACATGTATCCCTATTTGAAATAGTCTTTCTAAAGCTAAAAAGCCTAAGCAAATATGTTAATATCCTATTCTATAACATTAAAGATCTATAAAGATTGTGTCCTTGATTTTGACTTACCGTTCAAGGTGTTCTGGGACACCCCAACCTTTCGTAAAAAATTTCGTTAATAATAATTTCCGATAAATCACATCTAGCCGGCTCACGGGCATTCTGAAAACTACAATCCTCACCTCAAACAAGAAAATCTTGTAAATATTTATCTTTTATTGTTAACCTTCTTATGACATTTTAAAACATAACCTCATAGCTCTTTATACCATAATCTCTTATTCCCTTGTCTTGAGCAAAGCTGTTCTGGTCTAAGCTACTAGCTATTCAACCAGAATCTGGACTAATTACCAATAAATTGTGGTTATCAACCCAAAATCGGTTTATGTGTATGAAGCTAGGAGCCGATCAATATGCAGCGACTAAATCGAGAACGCAGCATGTCGGTTGCCAGCATCCTATTTATAGTCCGCGCTCGCTGTTATTTAATCGATATAATGCCCGTATCTCCTAAAATTCTAGAGGGATTTTAATAATGTCCAGATATTAGCAATGAATACTTAAATCGAATTATGGTGATCACAAGCCTCTATAAATTAAGTGTGAAACACTTTTTTTGTGAAAATTAATTAAACAGTCAATTGTTAAAGAAATGAAAAAGGCTCTATCTCCCAAAATTCCTAAATAATTTGGACATTTTTTTTTCTATAATAGATAATAAATATCTAAACCGATTTTAGAGGGTTGCAGACCTATAAAAAAAAAATTTATGAAAAATTATTGAATTTTAAGACTGTTGAAAGTTATAGTTGTTTAACATATTTTAACATCTTACAATTCAATAATTTTTTATCAATAGACTTTTGCTTATAGAGATTTGCATTTATCTAAAATCGGTTGATATTTATTATCTATTATAGGAAAAAGTTTTATTCAAATCCTTTGAGAGTTTTGGGAGTAATACCCATTAAATTTTTTTTTACATCCAAAAATTCAACAACTTTTTACCAAAAAACTTTTGTTTGTAGAGGTTTGTAACCACTATAAAGTTACGTTATAGTGGTTATTAACGATTTAGTTATTTAATATTAATATCTAGACAAAAAATTATTATTTCCCTTTGGAATTTGAGGAGATACGGGCATTATATCGATTAAAAAACAGCGAGCGCGGAATTTGAAGAGGTTGCTGACAATCGACATATGCTGCGCTCTCGATTCGGTTCCTGGATATCGATCGGACCCTAGCTTCACACACATTGTATAAAGACAATATGGTTTTTACGAAGCAAATACTACCAATTACATATTAAAAAAAATTGTTAAAATTGAAGTGTATGGTAAACGTGGTATAAATATATGGTGGTTAACATTTTTTTGTTTGTATCGATAAAGGAGCTATAGCTCTTCGTCAGAGCTGAATAAGCGAGGGTTCCACTTACAGAACACAAATATAGAAAAATGCGTATTGCCTCATGATCAGACAGAAATTCAGTTGCCAGCTCTATTGAGTTGCTGACAAGCACGGGGGCGATCCACTTGGGTGGCGTGTGGCGGAAAATTTAAAACTGATCTGTTACGCGATATTTAAATTAGAATCCCTTTGCAGAATTATAGAAGTTGTTGCGGTAACTGAAGAGTGATGACAAATATATATTTAAATAAAATTTTATTTTAATAAAAAATTAACAATAATTTTATCAGTTTATAAATACCCATATTTTATTAAAATTTTTAATTTTGAATTTGAAAGAAAAAGAAATGTTATTATTGCATATCTCAGACATTTCATGTAAATACCTAGACTAATACGAGTATATACCTTGACTATACAAATAAGCTACAAGCGTGTATAATTACTCGGATCTTCATTGGCGTTTTTGTTTTCACTTAGAATCTAATAGTATCGTTAAGTTATACCATTTGACTTGTTGTAGTGTTTTAGTCTGAGTTGTTCAAGGAAAAAATTGATTCAGGCGAGGGCGTATACAATAACTTAAGTTATTTAGATCTATAATTTTTTTTTAATATATAAAAAAACAAGATACAAACGGCATGGTCAATCATAAAATCTGAGTCAGGTAAAAATAAAACTAATAACAATATTGTTTTAAGGGAAGATGGTCAGTCCATTGAAAACCCACCTTTAGTCACCGAATTATTTGCTCAACATTTTATTCTTGACCATCAACAAGGCTCTAACTCCAATATGCATGACTTGTATAATGATCATTCAACCGTATTCTCAATTCTGTTAATTCTCAGGATATCTTTAAGATATTGATGAACCTTTCAAATAAATTTTCCTCTGGCTTGGATGAAATTCCGGTATTCGTTTTAAACCCATTTCCACCCATTTCCAATGTGATCAATGAGAGTCTTGATACCCAAATTATCCCTTCTGGTCTTAAGGCCGATATCCGTATTACCATCCATATCGAAGGTGTTTGAAAAAGTTATCTATCAAATAGTTATGAATTATTTAACTCACCATCAAATAATAAATAAACACCAATACGGATTCGTTCCCAAAACGGAAATGGCCATTCATAGTGCAATACAATATATCATGGAGAATTTTGAGAGAAGAGCCAGTGTAGCTGTCCTGTACTCCGATTTTTCTAAGGCGTTTGACATAGTTGATTGACCATTCTTTACTGCTGGACATCCTGGAACGGTATGGCATCAGGGGTGCAGCATCTAAATTACTCAGTTCATATCTAGAGCAAAGAGAACAAATACTTTGTGTGACACATTCCGGCTCACCAACGTTTACCACCCCTCCCCCCAAATTATAGAAAGAGGTGTGCCTCAGGGTTCAATCTTTTGGGACCTGTGCTCTTCCTATTATATGTCATTGGTTTGCCTGAGCTGTTCCCTTCTGATATGATTTGTCAATTCGCCGACGACACATCAGTTATAGTTGCCAGAAGGACAGTGGCAGATCTTTGACGGGGCTGCACAACCGCAGCGGAGCACATGAGGACCTGGTGTCCTGGACAGTTGATGGAATATTGCCTCTATGAATTCTAGATAAGCAAAATTAATGTATCCTATGGGAGCTAGATCCTCCTTTATATGACGTTGCTTTAACGTCCTGCATACGATTTTTTGGGCAAATAAAGGATATTATTATTATATAATTATTTATATTATGTTTTATTCATTATTTACATACGCCATGCCTACCGGCGCATGTTCCGGGTGTTCCGCTGTTATCAGTCGAATAAATCGGGGCATCCATTGTCGAGGCCAGTGTCGAGTCTGTTTTACCTCAAGTGCGTTAAACTTCCGGCGACCATTAGTGATTTATCACCGGACTTGGGAATTAAATGGTTTTGCAAGGATTGCTCTGCTATCAATACCAAGGTCGTTGGCGTTTCTAAGGGGGCTAACGAAAAACCTCTACAAAAGCTCCTTAAAAAGGTCAACTTTATTATGTCTGATGTAGCGGCTTTAAAATCAGCTCAGTCAGGATTCACAGATTCGTTAAACTTTTTTGTGGCAAAATAGATGATTTTCAGTCCAAATGGAGAAAAGTAAATATCCCATCTAGGACTATAGGAGACATGCAGCATGAATTAATCAAAGTACATAAGGAGTGTCTGTCTTTGAAGTCCGAAATTAAATTAATATAGCAATATAGCCGTAGATATAATGTAGAAATATGTGTCATTCCTGAGAAGAAACAGGAAAATGTCCAAACTTTTTTAAAAGAGCTAGGTTCTCTTATTGGGACTAACATTCAGGATGATAATATTGCATCATGTCATAGAATTGCCAGATATGCCAAGGGAAAATAAGATATGCCAAGAGAAATACTTCAAGCCAGTCTAAATGTCTAAAACATAGTGGTTAATTTCTCATCTAGTGCTAAAAGAAACAAATTAATTAGTGCCGCTAAATTGAATAGGAATCATGGATTAAAGGCTACAGAATTAGGATTTGAGCAAAACTCAATAATATTTGCTAATGAGCATCTTTTACCCTACTGAAAGCAACTTCACAAGAAAGCCAGAGAACTTTGTAGACGATCGAACTATATATTGTGCTGGGTGAAAGAAATGAAAATATTTACAAGCAAAGACGAGAACAGTAACGTCATTTAATGAATAACACAACGAGCATACTCTGACATCTGTGCTAGCATAACATATCATGTTTTTCATACTTTCGTAATTTTATATGGAAACCTTAAATTAATTTAATGGCCTCATCTCAGTAATTTTCTGTTTACTGGCCTCTGGTGTTTTGGTACACCAGAGACCTTAGAACTAAGACAGTACACTTCTATCTGGTATCCCATTCACTAGTATCCCCATGTTCTGGACTCGAGCTGTTTCCTGGCAACTATAACGTTTTTAGACTTGATAGGAATGCAAACATTAGTGACGATGGCGATGTCTTATTGGAGATTAGAATGTATCGAAGTGGTGTAATGTATAGATGTAATAATAATAATAATAATAATAATAATAATAATTTCCCCGTGGGGGGCCGGGGTAGAATAGCCTCCTGGTACGTTCTGCCTGTCGTAAAAGGCGACTAAAAGAACAACCTGGACCACCAGGGTTAAATGGTTGTACACCCATGGAAATGGAGACACGAAGCGGAAGATGCCTCGGAGAAAGGTCGCTGCCTGGGGATCGCCAGGGCATGTCTGGAGCCGGCGCTGGACATGACAGTATGCGGACCGTCGGTGGCAGGGAGTTAAGGAGGCGGCAACCTGTCATTCAAGAAACTACACCTCCTCCTCTTCAACAACAAAACGACCAGGAGGGCCCAACACCATCACGAGCCCCCCTCGCTGAAGGTGCTGCGCAGGAAATTCAGCCAGCGCTCACCCAGGCGGGACTACAAAGACAGCGCATGAAATGGACATCTGCGATGAATGAAACCGTCGTGCGCAGCTTTTATAAAGTGACCAACCTGGGACGAGAAATGATCGGCTACAGACAACCTTTACATGCCGAATTTAGGAAAATCTATCCACATCTCCAAGTTACCGAACAGAGAGTAGCAGACCAGTATCGGGTAATAATGCGTAATCACCTAATTCCAGAGACAAGACTCAATACCATTAAAGAAGAAATACAAGCGCAAACTAATAACGAACAAGACCCCGCTAACAATGAACCAGCTGAGGAGCAACCTGTAATAGAAAACGTATTAAATAACACACAGGAACTTAACACTACCGAAAACACCCAAGAGGACAATTCTGAGCTATATCACGAACTATCTGCAGAAATGGCACGTGCGATACTAGAATTTGAGGGAACCAACCCACTGATAAGACCCAAACTTCCAAAAGTAAACTCTTCAAAAAAACTAGGTCAAATTATGGAACTTTTAAACACCAAAATTCTTCCACCTTATCTTTTAAATATTAATAACATGCAATCTCTTCACCTTTTAGTTTATAGCGCAGCAACTGCCGTTGCTAAAACCATGAAGATTAAGATAAGGATCCACAATGACTCTGCAAGAACCGAGCTCCCGATACCGCCATGGGAGGCCAGACTTCAACGAAAAATTCAGAGGTTTCGAAAAGATATCGGCCAACTAACAGAATATCTGAGGGGTACACGAACAAATAGACTAAAACAGAAAGTTGATGAAATTTTGCAGAGAAACAACATCCACACTCAGCATGAACCAGAAAATAATACAGCTCAACAATACCTGGATACTCTAAAACAGAAACTTTCCTTATTTTCAGGGCGCCTACGAAGATACAAGACCAGTAATAACCGAAAACGTGACAATCTTCGTTTTGAAAAGGCCGAAAAACAATTTTATAGAGAGCTAAATTCAAAATCAGATCACCCAGATAAGCAATACCCCACGAAAGAACAAATTCAAGATTTTTGGGCCAAACAACTTGCAACTCAAACAACATGCAATATCAACGCAAGCTGGGTTACTGAAGAGAAACAAAATAGTAATAAATATAACCAGATCGAACATCGACCATTCACTATCGAGGAAGTCAACCAGATTATCCAAAAACTGCATAATTGGAAATCACCTGGCCCAGATGGAGTTCATAACTTTTGGCTAAAGAAACTACGGAGTGTGCATCCTAAACTCTCAGAATTAATTAACCACGTTATTCTTAACCCACAGGAAATGCCAGCGTTCCTAACGCAAGGAGTAACCTATCTACTGCCTAAAGACCAGAACAACACACAAGATCCGTCTAAGTACCGACCGGTAACGTGCCTACCTACTTTGTATAAAATTATCACTTCATATTTAACACAGCGCATTTATCAACACTGTGAGAAAAACAACATCATATCCGCACAACAAAAAGGATGCGCTAAAGGGTCTATGGGCTGTAAAGAACAACTTATTATCGACTCTGTCATCAACAACCAGGCATATCACAACAAGAGAAATATTTTTACTGCCTACGTCGACTATAAGAAAGCCTTCGACTCAGTACCACACGAATGGCTTATAAACATATTAAAAGTGTATAAAGTTGATGGTAATACTTTGTCTTTTCTAGAGAGCGCTATGACAAGTTGGAGAACAACGATCCAGCTCGAAGTACAGGGTAAAAGCACATTAAGTACAAACAACATTCCAACTCGAACAGGAATCTTCCAAGGGGACTCACTGAGCCCATTATGGTTCTGCCTTGCTATGAATCCTCTTTCGAACCGTCTTAACTCTACCAACTATGGGTTTAGCATCCGAGATAATAACACCGAGATTGCAAAGTTAAATCACTTACTGTATATGGATGATTTAAAATTAATGGCTGCAACTAGGAACCAACTAAACCAAATGCTGCATATAGTAGAGTTTGTGAAAAGGGTAAGACAAGTTTTGAGAACCAATCTCAACAGCAAAAATATGTTTAAGGCACTTAACTCCTACGCATGTTTAGCTCTTAGTTATTCTTTTGGGGTAATTAATTGGAGTAGGACAGACATAGAAAGGCTACAAAGAAAAGTGAGGACCCTACTTACTAAAACGCACAACCACCACGCTCGAAGTGCCACTGAAAGAACAATGCTTCCCCGCCACCTTGGAGGAAGAGGATTAATAGATCTGGGTAAACAACTTGAAAAACAAATCACTAACTTAAGATCCTATTTTTACAGGCAAGGAGAAAATTCCACGCTGCATCGCGCAATAAATCAAATAGACGATTCCACTCCTCTACAACTTAAGAGCGAGGAAGCGTGCAGCTACCATCATATGGACCAGGAAAAACTCCGCATCTGGATGGAGAAGCCCCTTCATGGGCGGCATCCTAATGAGATCAGCCAAAATCATGTCGACACTGCTTCGTCGAACTATTGGTTGGTATCAGGCAAGATGTTTCCAGAAACCGAGGGCTTTCTACTCGCCATCCAAGATCAGGTTATACCAACAAGAAATTATCTCAAGCACATCGTCAGAGATCCGTCCGTACAAAACGACAAATGCCGGTATGGATGCCAAACATCAGAGACAATCCAGCACATAATAGGAGGATGTCAGGCCTTTGCAGCGACAGAATACAAAGAACGGCACGACTCAGTTGGGAAAATTTTACATCAAGAGTTGGCAATGAAGTTGGAACTTATTACAACAGAGAAGGTTTCGTATTATAAATATACTCCAGAACCCGTAGTGGAAAATGACCGATATAAGTTATATTGGGACCGCAGTGTACTTACCGATCAACATGTAAGGCATAATAGACCAGATCTTATTTTAATAGATAAAATTTCCAGGAAAACAACTCTAATTGACGTAGCCATACCGAACAACAATAATCTGGAAGAGAAACACACTGAGAAAATCGCCAAATACAGAGATCTAGAAATTCAAATCGGAAGGCAATGGAGAATGGATAATGTTCAGACCATCCCAATTGTTATATCGACAACGGGTGTAATACCGAAAAGTCTACTGGAATACCTTAAACAACTAGGAACAGGCGAACATCTATATAAGCACATGCAAAAGGCAGTACTACTGGCAACTGCTCGCAGCACCCGGAAATTTCTAGGGGATAACTCTACATTTCAGGTCACTTAAGGACACCGAAAAGGCCCCCACAGACCACAGAGCTTAATCCTTTTGATATCGCAGGTATCTGGGATAAGTAAATGATCCCCCCCCCCCCCTTAGAGGGAGTGCGAGCCTTAACTGGCTGTAAATAATAATAATAATAATAATAATAATAATAATAATAATAATAATAATAATAATAATAATAATAATAATAATAATAATAATAATAATAATAATAATAATAATAATAATAAAATAATAATAATAATAATAATAATAATAATAATACACACAAGATCCGGCTAAATATCATTATTGAAGAAAGTCCCTTGTCACTTTCTTCAATAATTAACACATTAACTAAAATTTTATTTAATTTTAATTTAGTTTCTCAGAAATTGCCTATTTAGAACAAGTAAGTTAGGACTTTGAAGATATTTAGACATATATCCTTACCAATAAGTAGAAATTAGCGCCTTAGATATGGGACCAAATTTTAAATAAAAAAACAAAAATAATTTACCTTTTAAATATTTTATTTTAAGATGTATTGAAGTAAATTTAACAAGGGGCTTTAAAATGCATCAAAATAGTTCAAAAACATTTTAAATTAAATACAATAAACTGTAAACATGGCAATAATGAGACCTTTTATGTAAGAATATGGAATTGTTGCAGGTATAAAGCATATTTTTTCAGAAAAAAATACCTGCCTTTTTTCTCATTTACATAAGTGTTAAAAACATTATAAGAAATATGTAACTAACACACCTAAATAAAAAATATGATTTTAAAAACTATTAACCCAGATAGCACCCGTTAAGCCATTGGATCTCCCAATTTGAATATACTGTCCATCCTAGGACATCGGAATCCATTTTTTTTCATTGGTCCCATAATGGACACATTTTTGTAATGGGTCCAAAACTGGGAAATTTTTCTTAAATGGGTTTTCGTATTGAAGACAAAATAATTTTTTTTTATCTGTTGCTAAGCGCGTCGAAGATATTTTCTGTTGACTGCCTCCGTTAAGCTTTCTGTCGGCCCCACTTGAAAAAAACTTGAAATTTTGATTACGATTGATTTGATTAATAATGATTAATATTAAAATATCGATAGTTTTGATATAGTTTCGTCCGTCTGAATCCAACAAGATAGCTTTCACATCGTTGCTCTAATATTAGCCGAAATCTCGCATTTTTAGAGCCCTTTGTGGGCTGAAAAACAAGGCCAAAAAATTACTTTCTTCCAAAGGTTCAGAGTAGAAATTCATCAAGACAAGCAGCTTAAATTTTTTCTTAAAGACTTGACAACTCAAGCTTTTGAAAATTTGATATTTGACTTAACTTTCGCACTGAACTACTTGACTTCAATATTTTTTGAATTTTGTATCAATTGATATCAAGTAAAATCAAACTACTCGATATTACTTGATAGCGATCTGTGAAATGCGTATCAAAGAGTTAAAATAAGGGATTAACAGAGCAAGCAGGCACTCGATGACGACGTGCTCGTCCATTAGTAGAGCAGCGTTATTCAAGGATAAAGGGCCACCGCATAAGAATTATTATGTCTGATTTAAGAAGTGATTTGTCAGAAATCGAATCTGAACCTTTTCAAAGCAGCGGCTCAGAATATATCGTAGATGAGAAAGTGTCAAAATCTGAACACCGAACCAGAAGAAGAAAGGGTTGGCGCCAGCAAAGTCAAAACGAGTTAAAGCTAATAAAAGTGTATCTAATAAAATAAATAAAATTAAGGATTATTTCATAATCGAGCAAGATCCTAAAAGTAAGAAAAATACTGACTAAAAGCTATTTTTTTCAAAATCAGTTTATTTTAAGCCACACTTATAGTTTTATAATGTTTATTATTATAGGTTCCTCGAATTTTAATAAATTATTAATTAATACCGACAACATAATATAGGCGTGATATCAAATAATTAAAAAAAAGCGGCTCTTGAACGGAAAAAATTACAACTTTCTAATAACAATTCTAAAAGTTTTTTTAAATTTAAGAACTCCTTGACTTCTACGTTAGAACCGCTTTTTTATTATAGAACATAATTTTTGTTTGGTGATATAATTGTGTAAGGAAAATAATCAATCAATAAAACTTATCAGAGTATACTTATTTATAAAAATTAAAAAATAAAAATTCAAAATTGTGGGACATGCTATACATTTGTATACAGGGCATTTCAAAAACATTACTTACTTTTTCATTTAAAAGTGGGATATTATAACGTAAACATTCTTTCACATTGCGCTGCATTTTACTTACTCCAGTTTTGTTTATTTTGCAGACCACTTGTTGTTCAGAAAACGTTCAACAAGACAAATTTCAAAAACTACTTATGGAATATAATATAGCATAGAAGTATCTCCCTTTCAACTGTTTTGAAGATGCTATAAGTGGAAAAATGTACAAATTCCTAAATCCAAAGGCAACTTTACCTGGTCGGAATCAAATGAAATCTTTGACATTAAAAACATTTGCAGCAGCGCAGCAAACATTTAAGTCATTTTCGAAAACATGCAATTCAAAAATCTCGTTCACAATCTGGATGGATGGTCTTCTTTTAATATGAAAATGTAGTATGGTATTACCGCCCATTTTATCAATAAAAATTGGAAAGTTCATTGTATCCTTCTAGATTTTGTGCCAGCATATGGGCAACATACTGGTAATGCAATTGCAAAGCTATTTTTCGAAGTATTACAATTCTACAATGTTACAAAATACGTACAAGGTATTATTACCGACAATACAAATAGTAATTTTACGATAATCAGAGAACTTAAAACGCATATTTTTGAAATCGATACAAAAAATATCCACTTTGTATGTTTTGCACACATCTTAAATTTAGCAGCTAGAGATTTCATGAAAATTCTTGATTCTGATGTTGAAGAAACATTTTGACAGATATATCAGATGATGATGATAATGACTGCCAAGTTCCGCGTTCTTCTGTAAAAAAAAAATCCATTCCCTTTCTAAAAAAATAAAAAACTCTGAACATTTACGTGAAGATCTTGATAAATTTTGCACCACTTTAAACCTGAAATTTACTATGTAAAAACTTGATGTCATAACAAGGTGGAACTCCACATTCAACATGTTAAGATGGAGTCTGAATATGAGAAACGCACTTAACATCCTTTGTGATAATGTAGAAAATTTAAAAACCTTAAAGCCAATTGACACAGAATGGTCTTTAATTGAACAAATTTGCCAGTATCTTAATATTTTTAAGAGTATTTCTATAATTTTAGAAGGTGAATCATATGCTACTTTACCAATGGTAATAATCGGCATTAATATGTGGCTGGATAGATTAGAATCGTGGGCTATGGATCTTGACAACAAACCTGATCGAGATGAAATCAATGAAAAGATTAAAAATAGTATTCAAGTGGCAAGGGACAAAATCATTAAACATTACGAACGAAATAACTGGGTCTACTATGTTGTCCTGATTTTAGACCCCCGACATAAAGTGGAAATATTCTTCAATACAAGTTGGGGGAAAGGTGCAGATAGAAGCAACTAAACATTTTGAAGATATTTTTAAAGCACAATATTTTAGAACTGACTCTCTGTAAATTTCTGAACTATCACTTAAAGTAGCAGCATCTTCAAACCCTAGTAAAAATAGTAGTGCCGAAAAGGTTGAAATAGATCCACTAACCTTGTTTAATAGAAAACCTGCCTATAATGCAGACAGAATGGTGGAAGAGACACGAATGCATTTTTCCAACCCTTGCCGCAATGACCAAAGACTTTTTGGCAATGCCAGCGCTAGAGCTGCCTTAACTCTTACCAAAATAAGAAATCGTTAAGAAGGCGATAATTCCGTTAGAAGGCTTATGTGTCTCAAATCATGGATGGCAAATGAGGATATTAAAGATTTATTTTAGATATTCATTTTTATGTTTTTTATTTTTCTATTGTTTTATTGTCAGAATTCAGAATATTTCGTATTTTTATTTTATATTATTTTATTTATTATTAAACTGAGTTTGTCAG
Organism: Anthonomus grandis grandis; assembly: GCF_022605725.1. Taxonomy (NCBI): domain Eukaryota; kingdom Metazoa; phylum Arthropoda; class Insecta; order Coleoptera; family Curculionidae; genus Anthonomus; species Anthonomus grandis. The sequence goes on along the minus strand of NC_065567.1, from coordinate 3,708,565 downwards.
AGTTTTTGTTTTTAGATGTTTTTTAAATAAAAGATTAATTCTATATATTCATAGATTTTTATTGTTATTCCGTTTTGGCAGTTAACCAGATTAATATCAAAAAAGTACAATTTTTCCAATAAAAATAAAGTAGATTGAAAAACTTGGTTTTTAAGTTACTTGAAAATACTAGACTTGACTTTCAAAAACAATTACTTGAATTGATCTTAACATCAAGTCAAGTTAAGTAGCTTGAAAATCAAGTAAAGTCGTAAATCTCTATTTCAAAGTGCCCTCATTCACTTAGTTCTGGTCAAATCCCGTTAACCCGGGGTTTTTGTAATGTAGGCGATGGGACCAAGCCGCTGGTATAGTTAGTTCTAATTCGAAAAATATCAGTTATTGGTTAAAAAATTCGATACGGGGCCGCATAACCGAAAAATAAAAAATCCCAAACTTTGGAGGTCGATATATCTTGTATACTTCTATGGGTACTAGCTGGAACCTTCCACATAACTGAAAATTGACAAAAAATAGGGGCGAAAGAAAACTTTACTTCTGATTCTTGTTTCTTATTTTTTTTACAAAGAACACTATTAAAACTAAGGCTTAAAAAAGCCGTATATTATCTTGTTTAAAAGATTTATAATTTACTGCTATGAAAGTCTGCACAACCATGTGTGATCAGGGTACCACATTTATTTAAAAAAAAACATATTAATATGGTTTTAATATCATTGTGTACATTGTTATCTTATGTCAGGAAGTAATTTAGGTTTCTTATTAGAATTTATACTTTGTGTTTATTTACTTGCATTAGAACAAATACAAAAACGAAACAAACATGCATATTCCCAGATAGCACAATATGTCCAATGCACATCCAAAATTAGCCCAATCATTAACAACAACAACAACAAACAATAAAATCGTTTATTTGTCAAAAGGAAAAAAAGATTACATTTTATGAAAAAAGGGAGGAAGCATGACAAAAATGCTCCTTATATTATACTCCTATATATTTGTGTTCTGTGCCTTATATTAGGGAAATCATATGTGAACTATCCCATACATAAGAAATAATGTCAATTATGTCCAACTCCAAAAATGGATATCCAATGGATAGCAATTTTGGACTTCCATTAGATTACTTATTTACGACAGAATGAATGCACGAATCTAAACTTAAACATGAGAATTTCAGAGCAAAGGTCACATCGAAACTATAACTCGTTGTTTTTGCCTTCTTCATTGCAAATCAAACATATTTTGTCGTCTTCTTCATTCTATATTACTTTATATCATTGTCATGATAAGGTATTTCTAATGAACGCTCTGAAGAAGAAGAATCCCATAATTGTCGTTTTGCGTTTTGCTTTATTTTTTTTTTTTATTTTAAGTGTAATTTTTATTGTATAAATTGTGAGGGTGTGGGCGAAGAATAAATTAGATTTTTCTACCTCAACTGTGATTCATGTACAGTATCATATATTAATGTGTATATCATGAGTTAGGCCGCAGAAAGCAAACGTGATCCTTTAGTAAGTATTCTGTGGATGATCTACGTCCGGCGGCAAACTAACTAGCTGGGGAGTACGTGCCAAAACAAATGTTTTGACAGGGTCGCTATTGCATAAAGCGTTACCACAGCTTTATTTTAGCTAGTTCGACATCATCTACTTCATCAACTTACATTCTTTTCACCTACATTATATCAAATAAACATTCAGTCGTCATAGCTCTAGACAATCGCTAGTTAAAGCTATATTTGCGTTCTGTGAGTTAAAGTGCGTCCTTTCCGGATTTAGAATTTGTCCATCGTCCATTTTCATCGTCAGTGAAAACAAATTGCAGGCGAATTTGGGTATGTAGTAAATACTGTTCAGTAACTACATTTAATTATTTCTTTAAAAGTAATTTTAATAAAGATCCTCCCACCTCTGTTACAGTAAATCGATAATTTGCATCGAACACTGCTTGAAGAATGGCTGAACAGAATTTCTTATAATTAAGGAACATACTTCCTCAATGGCTGGGAGTCTTTCATAATTGAAGTACAAAATAGTTATTTAAGTATGTAAGTATTTGCAAACTGATTTTGTTCTCTGTGCCAAACATAAAGATCTTGGTCAAAAGCAAGCTGTTTTGCATCGTTTTCATAAAATAGAGCATAGAAAAATAAATTTCAGTTAGTAACTGAATTAAATCTTTTTTCCAGTGCAAAAGGCCTAAACCAAAGAAAAATATTTCGAAAGCAAGTGAAAAAAATTCCGATAAGACGGTCGGGAGATATTGAAAGTAAATCCCGTTGGCCCCATTTTAAAAGTTTGCTTGAAAGTTGAAAGAAAATTGAAAGTTACGGGTCGATTCTCAGGATGAATTTTGATGATGAAAACAATGCAGGATACCGTAACGTTGAGCCTGAATCCCGAACAGTAGAAAAATTGGAGTTCATGACAACAAAGAGAGCAAATACAGAGGAAACCAAAAATGTTTATCTGGCATTTTTAAATGATTAACTCTAAAAAATTAAATTTTTCAATTTAGGAATAGGGATCGAGATGTAATTTAGATGCTTACGGCTAATAAAAACGTAAAAGAACATCAATTCCTACTGAATTTTCGATTCCTTACAATGTGCGTTATTTTGTCAACATTTCTTACTTTATTTTTGTTAAAATAGATAACCTGCATTTTTAGTTTGTTTTCTTAAATGAGCTTTTTGTGTTTAATAATATATATTATGTGTTTTTCTCTACATTTTTACCTACCTTAAATTAATAACCAATCTAATAGGTTGTTTATTGTAATTTCTCCAGTTCTTTCGTAGACAGAGCGACACTTTTTCTAAAATTAGTTAAAAGTGGCAATATCAATTCTTAAATATTCTAAAATTCAGCCTGGGTGCTTCTTGAGTTAAAAAAGTACTGCCTGAACCGTTTGCGCACCTTATTAATGGGATATACAGAACAAGTTCTGTCTAAATTACCTGTAAGCCCGCGAAGTGCGGCAATATCAAATAAAATGTTATCTTTACTGTCGGAGAATATACCAAAAATGGGATTAAGGGAGATATTCAAAATCGTTTGCTTACGTAATTCAGTACGGCTTTCTGACTTAATTACTTATAAAAATTAAGGCTTTTCGCAGATCCAACAATTTTATAATTTTTTTGCTGGATCGTAGACAAAGAGACTGACCGTAGTTATCCCGCAAGAGGGTCGGACATAGTAAAGAACTAATACAAAGATTTCACTTTCAAAGTCTAGCAACGCGCAGACAATTACACTCAATCTCGTTTTTGCATTAATAGGCGGTGTTACTGTGTGTCCCTCTTTGTTGAGCAGATTTAATTTTAATGTCCCAAGAAGTTCTGCTAAGCAAAACAATTTTACCACCTACCACAGTCTCGAACTAAATTGATTAAAGCGTCACCAGTGTATAAAGTCTGCTCAGTATTCAATACGGTTGCAAGTCAAAGTAATATCAGATATCATTGATAAATACGTTAAACAGCAAGGGTGCTAAGTGAGATCCCTGAGGTACTACAGAATTAGAACTAGTAATAAAATTAGTGGAAGTGGTATTTTATTATTTGATATTACCAGAATGCAATCACAGTATATTTCTATTCAACAAAACTGTGTTGAAGAACTCCTAATTCTGCGCTAGTGTCGAAGTTTAGTATTGGTGGTTTTATATTCTACCACAGTCACCCCATGAAACTTATATCAAGCATTGTCAATGCATTGAAAGTAATGCTACTTAATATGCAGGGCTCACTATGTACGTATTTGGAGATTATAACTTAACAAAGGCTGAATGGGGTAAAGGCAAACATGGTGTTCACAAAATTGACTTAATTTAAGAATGGTCATCGGGATGTCATAGAAAATGATCGTAGTATAGACTACGATTACATTCATATGAATTCAGTCATCAATACGTTAACTTATTGACAATGTATCTGGAGCATAATATAATAAAGATCATAGAGTTCTCTTAGAATTCTGAGTCTTAGTTTTTAAATATACTAGCAATTAAAACTTTATATATATTCTTTGTGTCGTTTACGGGTAGTATTTATAGCATTAATTTATAATGGGATGAGAATAATGTTTGCAGAGGAAACCATACCTCTTTAAGATTCAGGATTGGTGTTGCAAATCGTCTCTGCTTTAACATTTCTAAAACACGTCTTAATTTTAGTCGTTTCATAGATAATGTTAGTTTAATTAATAATCCTATGTCATTCCTAAATTTCGAAAGCACACTAATATACTGCTTAGCAGGTTTTAATATCATATATTACGAGAATTTATATATTATACAACAGAAACTATACAAACATAAATATATTATTTATAATAGCAACTTTGACTATATGGCATAAATTTATGAAAATGACAACCAAAAATATACTTAAGAGACTTTTGAAGTGAAAGACTGAATGATCACACTTGATGTGCGTAGAAGTAAACATAAATAACTTTAAATGATTTACTTGGAAGTTAAACATAAAATAACATTTAAAATATAAAATTAAAAAAAAAACAGTTATTTTGTAATACACTCACTAAGCAAGTATTATAAAAACAACAATAGGTAATTTTTTCCAGAAAACGTCCCACTTTATTAAGATTTTAGGCTTCATGAATACGAAAAAGTTATAAATAAAAACTCTAGAAAATGAAATAAATATTGCAATTATTATTCATACTTGACTTATTTGTCATTATGTGCTACATTTATCTTAATGTGCTACAAGTTTTTCATTATCAATTGAACTATAGCTATAAAAACTACTTTAGAAAATAAAATCTATATCCCAAAATTAATTATTTATTCACATTTTGCATGTTTGACACAGAAGGTGTTTCAGTGTCTACGACCGGTTCTTCATTATCATCACTTGAGCTTTCGTCCTCGTTTTCAACACCATTTTCCTCCTCCTGTCCATCAGCAACTAAAAAATATTGCATTGGGTTTAACCAGAGGTCATCCTAAAATTTAAAAAGAAAGAGTAACTGAAGCGAATACCTAATTAATGAAAACGCAAAATATATTTATCTCACTCTGAAAAAGTGAAAGAATTTATTAATAATATTATAGTTAGCTAAGATTATGAAAGGTTTGATAAGATGTTGAAGATAAGAGGGTAGCCTAGAGGCGAGGCGCAGGTGGGTTGCGACGTGAACCATAATTCTGTATGCACGGTGGCAATTATCTACTCGAGTGTTTGCCTGCAAAGGGACAGGGTGGTGTATTAACAGGTCACTGCACTGATCCAGAAATCACAAGGGACTCTTCGGGCAAGTCACCTGCTGGAACATAACCTTTGAAAAGTTGAAGAAAACACGTCAAAAAAAATTTAGTGAGAAACGTAGAACACTCTTGACAGAATACGATACCCAAACCACGAAAACGAGAGGGATTCATCGAGGAAAAAAATACTGTGAGGAACTAGAATGTACCCCAGGGTGCGCTAGATTTCAGAATATTCTCGCTAAAGAACACTATAAAGTGAATTTGTAATAAGTTACTCACATAGATTATCGGGAACACTGGGAAGTTGCTAATAAAGTAGTGACATTTGGGAAAATAAAATGGGCAATAGGCACATGTGAGCCTTATAAATCTAATGGCAGTTAGTTAGGGTGGCGTTTACATATTCTGAAGCAAAATCCTTCAGACCAATTAGAATCTATAACAAGAGCCACAATGGGACTTGGAGTTGATGTAACGACATGCACGTGTCATGACTGTATGCTCAAAAACATATTAGTAAAGTTTTAGTTAGTAAATTAATTTTATAAATTTTTGGTCTTTGGCTACTTAAACTTAGTTTCTTATCTAAATGGGCATAAGAGATTAAAATCTTTTATCATCTAAAATATATTCAAAAACAAGTTTATCGCTGTCTTACACAGCATCTTCAGATATAAATAAAAATACAGTTTTACCCTAAATACTTAAGAAAGTATAAAAACAAGAATCACCTATTTAACATCTAAAACGGTTTTAGATTAATTTAAGATTAAATCCCTGAATTCTAACAAGTGAGCATTAAATTTCCAACTAGCCGCGGAATACCGCGAGCTACTAGGCTATTTACAGTATTAGTATTTATTGTTTTTGTGCTGTATTTGGAGGAAGACACGGAAATTAACGTAGTTATAACGCATGCAAATATCTAAAAAATTAACACGCGATGTATGGAAATAAAGTAAAAGTTAATACAAAACCTAAAAAAATTGTGGAATAATGGATTGGTCTAACCATTTTAAATTGTTAGAGAACATGATTAAGCATGAAAAACAAAATTCCACAAATTCTCATTAGGAAATTAAACCAGAAAAAACACTGTTGTATCTTCTCTATGTTATATCTCTCTTCTTAATGTTGAGTATATTTTCATGACTCTTAATACCCTATTTCATTTTTAAATATATTCCTAAGCGTGTTTAAAGGGTTCACTCGCCAAAAATTCTCCACACCGAGAATATTCTCTGATTTAGCAAGCTCGAAAATTTTCCAACACTAGTCCTCTTAAGTCCACAATATACCGACAGCCGGAAATTATCGTAGAGAAATAAAACATTTACTTGGGGGTAATTTTAATTTTAATATTCATAACAAAGTTAGGTAGTATATTGAAAAGAAACGAACTCGGAGATTAATAGATTAAACCTCAGTACCTCAGGTACATAAAAAAGGTATTATACCTCAAGTAAATTATTGTATTTAAAACTTTAAATAAAATTAAGTATATCGAACGGTATCATTACAGATTTCAGTTCATATTTATTTTAAATACGTGAATAAGTCTGTTTTCTTCTTCTTTTCAATTTTTTGAGCGTGTGAGAGTAATTTCTAAATTGATTTTTGCTATAAGTGACGTAATACCCAATAAAATAAATAACTCATCCTTATTATTGTTAGCCGAATGCATGGACAGATATGGTGCTACCAACCATTACGTATGCAATTCTGGCGTGGTGACCAAACATACTGCAAATTACAGCAAAACTGGATTTCGGTGCCTGAGCAAGACAGCAAGGCCTCAGCAATCCAACAGAAGGGGAAGCAACACCGACAACATTCTAAGGGTCGCGCAGGACCCTTCCTCAAAGACCCAAAAAGAACCCTAGGGGCTCAAACCGGGAACCAGGGCTCCCAAACACAAATGTGGTGGGAGAGATCAAAATGTCTATAATAGCCAGAAGCTTCCCCGAAGCACAACACATCTCGAAGGAGGAGTCCAACACCCTAAAGGACTAGCTTCTAAGAATACATGCCCTGCAAAGCGGGTCGCAGGCAGCGCTAAACTTGCAGGTGAAAGCTATGGTCGGAGGATCCTTCACATCCCCTACATCGATGAGCCGACCAAAAATTGGCACCTCGACCTAGTGGAGAAAGAAGCCTCCTGGGAAGAAGCTCCTAATGTAACCTCTATAAAATTTAGAAAAAAAATTTTGTGCTGGTGAATGCTACTTCAAAAAGATCTTTAATTAAAGGCATCACAAAAGGGGTGGTGTCATTAAAAATTTTGGGGATGGATGCCTTAGGCCCAAGGGAGACTTGCCCTATAACCAAAATATGATGGTTGTAGTACCCTCTACGTATAGCATTTGTACCAAATTGTGCTTTTGTAACCTTTTTAGTTGTAGAGATATTCTTGCATTGAAAGTTTTTAAATTAACACATATTGTCATATTTATCGGTTCTGTTTCACCTTTATATGACGTTTTATAACTAAAAACAATCTTCATTATAGGATTTGTAATGCGTAATATTATGAATGCCTATTTAATTTTTCGCAAAAAGTTTGCATTTCTATGTAACTTATTATTAAATATCTGTAGTAAAATACCCATAAGTACTGAAATACCCATGCATTAACATGTAACAGGAAATCGACAACGCTTCACGAATTATTCACTTGCGAAGGCCGAAAACAAAAAAAACTTTTCCGTTAAAACACAACTTTTTCGTTAAACCAGAAAAATTCGAGACTTGATATTTCTGGAAAGAAAGCTAGCATTTAATTGGTAAGAGTTAAACATCTCATGATATATTTCCACAAATAAGGAAACTATATTTGTAGTAAGTTGGTACAACCATTGAGAGAGTTTTACTGAAGTTTGTCAGTCTTTCAGCCGTGTCAACCAGATCAGATCTTCGCGAATCCAGGGGTCGCCGATGTTCCACTCTTCTCTGCTGGGATACGCAATTTCGAAGGGTGAGCGAAAGTTATATTAAAAAAGTAAAAGTAAAGTGTATATATATATATAGCTCACCCTTCGAAATTGCGTCGAAATATATCTTCGTGAAAAATATCTGCGTTCGAAATATAATATATATATATATATATATATATATATATATATATATATATATACATATACATATATATATATATATATATATATATACATATACATATATATAAAATTGTTGAAATGGAATATAAAATTGAAAAATTGTTAAAATTCAAGGGTGTGTTCGAAAAAAAAACACCCGGACCCGTCGATTTTTATTACAAGTTGCACATTTTTGTACGTGAAGTTTGTATATACAGGGTTGCTCAAAAATAAATTACGATTTAATTTCTTCAATTCCTATATATATATACAACTGACACTGACAATATATATTATATATTGTATATGTATTGTAAATGCGAAATGGCATACCCACTAACACGACTAAGAATATCAATAAGTTATGAATGTACAGAGCCCCGTTGTTTGTATCTTCTGCATAAGTTGAAAAATATTGATACCTTAAAATCTTCTGCAATGTCATCGGTGTAAGGGTCAACATTATCCGAAAACCATGTGAAAAAACTGGTTTTCATCGATTCCAAACGTCTTTTTCGGTTAGTTTTATTTCCGGTATCTTGAGAAGATTGTCCAAGCATGATACCATCTTTCCAATTAATTAGGGTACTTTTGGAAGTTGGAGCATCTAAAAGAGAACTGTTAATTAATTAAATAATTATATAGTGGTCATGAACAGTGGAAACTTCATGAATCAATTAGAAAAAACCATATTTGTTCGAAAAAAAATGTTGGTTCTATATATGATTTAAAAAGTATACTAAGATTTCAAAAGTAAATAATCACATTACTAGAAAATGGTATGAGATAAAAAACCCATGTTATATGGACGTTTTATTATTAGACCTTCTTTTTGGGGTATGACTTATGAAAAGCCATATGAGTGAAGTTCATGGGGAAATATTTTTTTATTTCTACATTTACTAATTTAAATATGTTTCTGAGATGTTTATATGTGTACTATGAAATAAATTGAATATATTTGTTTTGCACTAAAATCCGGAAAGTACGTTTTGCGACTAAAAAGCAACTTCCACAAACATGTTATTGGTTCTTCATTAGGAGTATTATGACTGCCAAAGTTAGATTGATATTTCACAAATCAGCACTACTTATAAAAACTTATGTAAACAACTGAGCCTTTACCTCCAATGTTTCTTTTTTATTTATATAATAAAGGTTTTTCATTTAACTTTAGATGGTTTTTTCTAAACTAATAAAGGAAGCTTCTAGAGAAAGAAAGGTACAGTTATATTAATAAATCCAATGGTACCATTGCTCAAATGATACTCTTTTGTTAGAACCGGATTATCAAAATATGGATTTTCATCAAAATAAAATTTTATTGAATATCCTGATACTATGTCTTCAAATTCTTCAATTTCTACTTTTGTGAGGTGGTGCAAGCAATCTTCTTCTTCTTGACCAGTAAATAGATTACTTATATCAGGATGGTTCATCATCTACTTTTTGTTAAAGAACATTTCAGCCACTATATTTAATTGTAATGCTAATGTAAAAGAGTTATAAGGTAATAAATTACATAATTATTTCCATTATTATTCTTTTAATTATTTTTGTTCAACTATACTCTTTAATACTGTTCTCTAATTGATTTACTTTTAAAAATGACAATATTATACATTGTGCATTAATATATGAAGAGTTCAATAGTGTCTTTGGTCTTTAAAGGATGGTAATACAGTATTGTATTATTGTTATAGAATATACAGTGCATCCGTAGAGGAGCGGATAAATTCAATAAAAATTAAATGAACCGTTTCGGTCGCCCAGTATCGACTATTCTGTCTGTTCACATGGCCGTTTAAATTAAGCGTTGCTTCGTCAAAAAATATCCTTTTTACAAAATTATTGTAATCATTACATAATTGCTGCATTTGCTCACAAAATTAATTTCATCTTCCGATAGCTCTTGAACTAAGAATATTTTATAAGGCCGGTGAAACTTTGCTTTTTTCAATACTTTATAAATATTAATTTATAGCGCACTAGATCGCGATAAATTAACATTAGAAGCCGTACCCGTTATTGTGGCTTTGGATTATCTTGGACCGTTAACAGAACGTTAAGCTCATCTTCTTCAGTTATTGAGCCCAACCAGATTTTTGAGTATCCCGAACATGCTTGAATTCACGAAACTTATGAGTTGTATTAAACAATTAAACCACCTCCTTTTGAGTACGCGACAAATCTAGGAAACTAAGCATGCACAAGATTTCGATTCTTTTAGGTTTGATTAATTTTCTCATATTTCATACAATAACAGTAGGTAATAAAGTGTAGTTACTCTTAAAACGCAGGATGACACTGCTTTCGCCTCTCAAAAAGAATAAACACCACTTGCAAATGTAAAAATACTTCAAATAGTTGCACCAAAATACATTCACTTTTGGACACTGCCAACAACAACTAAAAAAAAACCTAAATACCAAATTTAATTTAGATAGGTATTCCTTTAATTTTACATTTTATTATAATTTTTCGTTCAAGATTGCTTGTAACCACTGATGTAACCACTATTCATTTGTACCATATCCTTTGTAAAAAAAAGTTCTTTCTGATTCTTCATTAAAAAATGGTGGTTTGCATTTAAATAGGTTATTGATGATGTCATATCTTTTGTTTGAGTCACCCTGTATATTTAATTTCCACGTAGAAAAGTCCTAAACCCAATATTAAAATCGACGAGTTCGGACATTTTTTTCAGAAACGGTCCATTTCATTTTTATTGAATTTATCCGCTACTTTACGGATGCACTGTATAATGGAATTTATGCTGTTTAGGAAAATGAATATAAATAATTTCAATAATAAATTTAAAATAAATCAATCTTAAAAATAATTGCTGTGGTAAAATAATTCCCTTTTCCCATATTTATTCACATAGCAAACAGAATTACAGGGATGTGCCATAGCTACTGGACGAAGATAGTGGGGAGAAGTAAAATAAAAAAATATGAAAATAAATAAATTTTCCAAAGACAATGATTCGTTTGGGGTCTATTTCAATAATTATAGGAGGATTTACAGAAACACACTTGCTGTTTCTAAAGCCTTAATAAGAGAATTGATGTGTTACCAAATAAATGAAAGGACCATGGCATATTTTTAATTAGTTTATTAGGAAAAGCCGCACAGTTCCAAATTGGAATCCAGTTTACATGCAGACACACTGAACTTTTACTACTGTAACATTGCTTCTGAACTTACCAAGGATGTTTTTAGTAGATATACAGCTCAGAATTATTAAGACATAAATGTAGAGAATTATTAAGACATATAAATGTGGAGACATTTTTCTTTAATCCTACTAATATTTGGGAGGTTAGACATGTTATGAGAAAAATTAAAAATAAAACATTAGCAGGTTAGGATCATGTCTCTTTAAGGATACTCTCGGCCTTACCACCCAATGCCCTTTATTTGTAGATTCATTAAATGAATCTTTCACTTCAAATACATTTCCTGATTACCTTAAACAAGCAATTATTGTTCCGGTTCATAAGGTGAGAGACTGCAGCAGTCCTTTTCAATTTTCGACCAATAGCTCCTCCCTACCATATTTGAGATTGTTGAAGGTGAGAATGATATCTTTTTTGGAGAGATTTAACATTTTAAGCGAGGCACAGTTTGGGTTCAAGAGGCCAAGAACACGGGTGATGCTATTTTTGATCTTCTTCAATTTCTTTATAGCACACTTAATTCCGGTGAAGTTCCTGCAGCAGTGTTCTGTGACATATCCAGTGTGCTTTTGACTATGTGGATCACAGAATACTGTTGTGGAAGATATGGTTTTAGAGGGCCTTCTTTGGGATGGTTCAGCTCCTATCTGTCGGGTCGTGTCCAAAGGGTTAATTTTGGTGATGATTGCTCTGAAGAACTACAGACTACTACAGGGCTTCCTCAAGGTTTTGTACTGGGGCCGTTATTGTTTCTTTTTTATGTTAACGACCTTCCTTTCCTCCCCATAAAGGGATGGGTTACTATGTTTGCAGATGACACCAACAATCATTTGGCATGGAAAACACATTGACCAACTGAAAATATTTCTAGATGGCTGACTTGCTTATGGTCAATGAAAGGTGCGATGCAAATCGACTTTGTTTTAATACCACAAAAACAAATCTGTTAAGTTTCAAATGTTCAATGAGTTCTGTCACTGTCAATGAGGAGCCGATTTCAAGTCCACAGTGTTCCCGGTTTTTGGGATTGACAATGGAGTGCAGACTCAAATTCCAAGAACACATAATTAAAGTGTGCAGGGTGTCATCAGGTTGCTATGGCCTTAGAATAATTTCTAAGAACTTAGATGTTTACATTGCAAAAAATGCTTATCATGCCCTTGTGGGGTCACATCTGAGGTATGGGATTTATTTCTTATCATGTGCCCACTATCTCTTTAATAGAGTATTCATTCTACAAAAAAGTGCAATTACAGCCCTTTGTGGAGTGAGGTTTCGTGTATCTTGCCATTATTATTACCAGCAGGAAATTGTAGAAAGCAGTTCGTTTGGAACTCATCTTACATACACTCTTCAGTTGCCCATTCCACATTTAGAGCCAGTGAGAAGTTGTTTTACTTACATGGGTAAACAAATTTTCAATAATCTTCCTCTTGATATAAGAAAACTTAACTCTTATATTAGATTTAAAAAGCATTTAAAAGGCTTGTTAGTTACTAAGGCATACATTAGACCAGTTTTTTAATGATGTTTTGTCCTGATTATCAAAAATTTGTGTGTGACTTGAAAAAAAATTATTGTAACTCTTTATTGTTTGCTTTCTGATATCTACTAGTTCTAAGTTTTACTGACTTAGGTTTTGTCAATAACTCTGTTTGGAAAAATAAAGCTACTTTTTGAATTTTGAGTTCGAGAGCAAGCCCGAACAGATGTTAACCCGAACAACATCTAGAGTTTCTAACACTTAACATCAGTGACTAAAAACTGTATTATCCCTGTCCTCCAATTTCATGATTTTACATTTTTTACTTTTTGTAACCTGTGACTTTTTACATATAATCATGTTTTTATTATAACTGTGATTAAGTGAAAAATGTTTTTAGTGAATTTTAACTTCTTTTTATCATTAATTTACAATATTATTTCTTCATCAGCAATGAGTAAATAGGATCAACATAACCTAATAGTGAATGAAAAAAACTATTTCACACATAACTAAAATCCTACTAGTTTCATTAAGTAATTTATTTTTACTAGCATTAACATTCAGGTAGGTTGATTCTTATACTGATTTTTTGATGGCCTTTAAAAAAAGTCAATTTTTGGAAACAGCTGGTTAGGTTAGGAGATTTTACATTTACTCTCTTCTTAATTTATGTGTTATGCATAGATTATTTGTTTCCTATTAATTGTTTGCTGACATAGACTTGCAAGCTCGACGGTATTCATCTGTCAATCAATTTTAAATAGCACCTTCAGAATATTATTTTGCAATATCTGCATTTTATTTATGTTGATAGAATTATTCAATTTTTTCAAATGTTCTCCAAGCAAAATTGATTTTTTAGAAGATAAAAATGATGATATGTATGTATTTTACATGATGTACATTTTGAATTTCAGTATTGTATTGCTCTATTGTAGTTGATTCTTATTGCTGTTAACTTGTAAAACCTTTAATATTGTATGCTCATCTTTTTATTATTACAAATATTTTATATTGTAATTGATCATCAGTTACTTGGACTGACAGATAAATAATTACATACTTATTTACTTATATAAACAGTTTCTTAATAAAATCTCTATAACAAATTTTTTTAATATATTCTATTTTTTAGCTGCCATTAAACAAGTAGAATTTATTTTTCTAGTTATGTTTAAAATACCAATAATTACATACACTATCAGCCTAAAGTGGAGAAACATGGTAAACAGCATTTATTTTCTGCTGTTAAAACAATCTAAATTTATTTGCAGTTTGGTTTTGATGTGTGTGCATTACACTATACAAAATGCCTAATCTTATGTTTTAAGATGGTGTTAAACAAAGTGATATTGCAAGACTACATTCTATAATTAACAGGCATAGATCAGTAGTTTGCAGAACCAGTATGTGTATTTACCCATCCCAGGATTGGTAGGCCAAGAAAAATGAATAATGCAGCAGAGAGAAAAATTAAGGTTGAAGAAATCCAAAAATACCAGAAGTTCAAGTATTTTTGTGAACCATTTGCCATCAGTTAACTGAAAGGGGCCTTTGCGAACATCAACTAGCAAACAAACCTTTAATATTCAAGAAGGATAGGGCGGCTAGGATTCACTTTTGCCCAAAACCATTTGGAATGGACACCTCAAAAATGGAAAACTTTGTGCTTTTTTCTGATGACTGCAAGTCCTTGTTGTTTGGATTGTATGGCATGCAATGAGTTTGTAACACTAGACAACACTTTGGAGCTGTTTCTTTGGTTGGGGACTGGGGCCATTGGTAAAAGTAAATGGTAAAATGGACCAGTTCCAGAAAAGAATAAAGGATCTACCACACATTACTAGTGTCAAGGACTGTGTAATACATTACATTTCAAAATTAAGAAAAAAATATTTTGTTTCTCCACTTTTGTCATTGTAAAATTTGAATATAAATATTTATTTTCCACAGTACTCCCACTTATTTGAATTAATTTACTCTACAAAAAAGTACAAGTAAGCCTTAATACAAAATCATCAAAATCAATTTTAATATAAAATTGTTTATATAAGATTATTGGCTGAAACAAATTATTTCTCCACATGTGGCCTTTTGTGTATATTGAAAAGTCCTTCTCTGTACATAAATATAATTGAGTTGGCATTACAAAAATTATAAAAAAATAAGAAGATTTCTTACTTTAATTTAAGCTAACCATCCATTTATTTTAATTAATTTTCTGGAAAATTATTTATGCATACTATTTATTATATTTTTTCCTGGCTGTAAATTACACATTTTTTAATGCAGGTATAACCTGTATAAGATATATTAAACACATTGTTACTATATTTTTATCTTTTGGATATATAGATAAATGTGGTAAAGTAGATCCTAGATGCCTACCCTGTATATTGTAAATTACTATAACATAAAATTCAGCACTCTATATAGTAATAAAGATGATCAAAAAAAGGATACAGCAGTCACCCAAAAGTTAGGAATATTGCTAATTAGCTGATTCCTTTTTTCAAACTGTGGCTTCCTTAGTCGATTGTATTTTCTTTCAATCTGTAAAATTTCTTCCGCTGCTTTCTCATTAATGCTATCGAGTTGATTTTGAATCAAGTCAATCTCTTCCAGAGTTTTTTGGGTTGTATGGTCATAATCAGATGTCCTGTCTGACTCCGAAGTTCTTTTAAATTTTTTATTTTCTGCAGACATTTTAAGCCACTTTTTTTAAGCCAATAGTAAAACGTAGTCACAGGATTTCATGTGCTCACAAAATCAAATAAAACCACATTCCATCTTAAATTGGAAACCATAATAAATAATTCTAAAAACATAAATAAATAATCTTCTTCTTCCCTACTTTATGTGTGTGAAGCTAGCGTCTGATCGATATCCAGCGACCAAATCGAGAACGCAGCATATGTCGGTTAGCAGCGACCAATTAATAGTTCGCGCTCCCTGTTATTTAATCAATAAAATGCCCATATCTCCTGGAATTCCCAAGGGATTTTAATAATTGTTTGTACAGATATTAACAATGAATACCTAAATCGACTTACGATGGTCTTAAACCTCTATAAAGGTGCTTTTGGTTTGGTAGTTCGCAATGGCGGCTCCTTCTTAGGGTCAATTGGTCAATGACCCCCCTAAAATAATTTCATAAAAATACCAATTTTATTAAAAATGTCTTTTATCTAAAACTTCACTGTGAATTATAAAAATCTCTAAGCAGTCTGCATTGGCAAAACAAATAAATATATTACCAACGTGGCGCCTCGCGCTTATCACACAAGTCCGTGGCTGGGCCGTATTTTAAATTGTCCCTATACAGTTCTTATGGCTTATGGAGAAATGCATGTAAAATAGAACAAAGAGGGCAGATTCGCATTTCGTGAGCGGGAGTGAGAGTCACCTTTCAGTCCTATATCGCTAACGTAGTCGACGGCCCGACTGGATGAATGTTTTGTTTTAGTTAGTTAATGTATTTTAAACAAACTAATCGTCTGTGTAAAATTTTGCGGAGTTTTCGAAATTGCATTGCGCGGTCATGACGAAAGTAACAGCTCCAATAATCCTGGAATTTTTCTGGGACTTATCGATTTTGTTTCTGAACTGGATTTAATGTTTAAAGAACATATTGAAAAAAGTACAGTATTTAAAGGAACATCAAAAACAATTCAGAACGATATTTTAGAATCAATGTTAGCCATTGTACATACTCATATAATTAAGGAGATTGGCCAGACAAATTTTATGGCAATTCAAGTAGATGAGACCACAGACAGCTCCAATAAAACGCAGATGATTGTCATATTACGATATGTATTAACAGATATTGTACATGAAAGATTTTGGAAATTTTTTAACCCTCCAGGTACCACGCACAACATTTAACTAATGTAATATTGGAAGAACTTCAATTATTAAAAATTAATGAAGCACCTGAAAAATTGATTGCCCAAAGTTACGATGGTGCATTAGTCATGAGCGGTAAACTGGAAGGAGTACAAACAAAAATTAAAGAAATATACCCAAATGCACACTTTATTCACTGCTATGCCCATCAACTTAATCTTATCCTGCAAAAAGCGGCGAGTCAATATAAACCGATAAAAATATTTTTTGCAAATTTACACGCATTTTCGTCATTTTCGGCCGATCTCCAAAACGTATGATGGTTCTGGATAGAGTGGCTAAAGTAAGGCTACCTAAAGCTGCACTCACTCGATGGGCTTTCTATACAAAATGTGTTGAAATTGTATACACTTATAAAGATGATTTAAAATCTTGCTTAGAGGAAATTATTGATGAGGAGCAAGATGGTAACAATATAAATCAAGCAACTGGTTTAAAAAGACATTTGGAAGATGAGCTTTTTTTTTTGGTTAAATTTTTTCCATAAAATAATGCTCCATGTTGATATATTGTTTAAACAATTGCAAATGCAAGATATTGATGCCATATCTGTCCAAAATTATATACTGTCTTTTAATAACAGTATCCAAATAATGGAATCAGAAGAACCAAGCACATCAACAGCAAAAAAAAAAGAAAAAGTACTACAACTACAGAGGATCCATAGCGATGAACTGCACTGGAAATTTGTGATATTATTATATCTAGAATAAATCACTGGTTTGGTTTCAATGATCATCTCATGATTTCACAGTTATTCTACACAGAGAAATTTGAAGCATACACTACCAACTTTCCGCAAAATATTTTAAATATGGTGAAGGCTCATTATCGCACAGTAAATATTTCCAAACTAAAATCGGAACTTGAAGTCATATATTGTCGTGAGGATTTTCGCAATAGTGCCGGTGCAGTAGCCATACTTTAGCTTTTTATTAACATGAATTTGTCTGAAACATTTTCTGAAGCAGTGAAATTATTAAATATTTTGTGCACACTCTCTATGACAACCGTGGATCTTTCAAATACTTTAAAAAATCAATAGTTTGATTTGTTTTTTTTATTAGAGTAAACTGTAAGTTTTCAAACCAAAATGACCCCCCTGAAGATTGACCCACGAGCCGCCACTGGTAGTTCGTAATTCTCGGTACGGAACATGAGCATCAAAAATTATATATATTAAGAATTTTGAATTTTCCTATCCCTCATAAATTATGGTGCCGTGCCGTGGAAGGGCATACAAATCTTGCAAGAAATCATCAATATTAAAAATTTGAAGGTTTTTAATGAAAACCATCCTATATCTTATAGCCCTTGGGATACAGGAAACTTTAGAAAGATTTAGCTCAGAAAAAATCTATGGTCAGAAATCTAATTTGCAGGCAAAACTCCAAATTTTATAACAAATGAATCATTAGATAGAAAAATAGCATCAATAAAGAACTTCTAGATTCAGATATCCTTGTTGGTTCATCTATGATTTGTATCATATTCTTATATTCAAATAAGTCAATTAAGGTATTAGGCAAAATTTGGAGGTCTATGTTAAAGTATTCTGTGCATATTACTTTATCAACCATCGAAATTAAAATAGAGAATTTATTGTCTAAATCACCCTCAATATTCATAATTTAATGTCGGAGGCTTATAAAAGACGCAAAAAGAATATTGTTTATTATGAATTTTAGAATTAAAAATAAGAAATTCTAAATATGGGTTAAAATTAAACAACTTTTAGCTCTTTTTTTATTGAAAATCGGGAATGCAAAACAAATCTGAGCTGTCATGCACTTATGTAAAAAAAAAAAAACAAAAAATTTAATGAAAATAAAGAACTACCTGTAAAATAAAAATAAAGTGAAGATGTAAATAGTAAAATAACACTCATTAAATAAAAGTAAATATGTCACACAATAATCCCATGTTGTATGCAATTACCTTCAGTCAAATAATTCTAGGTTTTCACAACATTCTTTGCAGGCAACATTTTATTTTGTAAATAGGATTAGTAAAGAAAACTAAAATATAAAGGGCAGTAATATCATATGTTGTGAATCGTACCAGTTGCAGGATCAATAAAGATCTTAGAGCAGAGGCATTAATCATAAAAAGTTTTTGTATATTGGGATATTGGCATTACTAGCATGGGTGATCCTGCAACTGATACAGTGCATATTGTTTCATATTAATAGCCCTTTATGATTTAGTTTCTGTTACTTATTCTATTTATAAAAAATATTTGAAATGGAATCATAATGAATAATTAAATTGACCGCTCTAATCGGGACTTACTTCCGATTAACACTTACTACCATTTTTTTATCTAATGAATGTAAACATGTAATATGCGATGATGTACATTCTGTTTAGTATGAAGTTAAAAAGAAATCATTTATATAACGAGGGTCTTCGGTTCCCCTGTATGTTTTTTTGAGTAGAATCGTTCTTTAGCGAGTAGCAAATTTGTATTTTTATTTACTTTTGTAATGTTTATACATGTAGAACCTTATTTATTCTGTAAATAAATAATCTAGAATTCCAAATTTCATAATTTTAAACTGTTGACTTATTTGTAGAGTCGTAGCCCTGATGATGGAAAATGCTAGACAGATATCAATATATTTCTTACTCGGAATATTATTCCATTTGACATTCCCACTAACATTATTTACACTGTATTTATTTCCTACTATTTATGTCGATTTAAAAGACCTGCCAATATTTGCCTTAAACCGGCATCCTAGCGGCAAGGGCTCATATTGAATTAAATTAAATTCAATTCAATTCAATTCAATTCAATTCAATTCAATTCAATTCAATTCAATTCAATTCAATTCAATTCAATTCAATTCAATTCAATTCAATTCAATTCAATTCAATTCAATTCAATTCAATTCAATTCAATTCAATTCAATTCAATTCAATTCAATTCAATTCAATTCAATTCAATTCAATTCAATTCAATTCAATTCAATTCAATTCAATTCAATTCAATTCAATTCAATTCAATATAATTTATTTGCCAAAATCGAAATTACAATTTTACTTAAATTAATGTACAAAATTTAAATTGTAAAAGTCCAGTACAGAGATCTATTAGAATCTTTGATGTGTCGCAGATGCCGCACTAACTAGTCCGTGCGCCTATGTCGTATTTATTGTTATGATATACATGTTTAAATGGCAAAATTTTATATTTTTTATCTATGAAATAATTTTAAATATACGTAAAATCCCATGTTTTATACTATTTTTTATTTTTCTTTCGAAAATGTCAATTTTTAGAAATAAAATATTATCACAAGAAAATAATATCAAAAAATTGACCGCGGACTAAAATCCAAGCATCTTACAAAATATTTTAAACACTGCCAGCACTCACAGACTTGTCACCTCTGTTTAGCCAGTCTATTAAAGAAAGATAAAACACCTGCGTTTTGGCGATTCCTACTTTAGGCTGTGCAAGTGATTGTGGATCTCTCTCTATCCCACTGATGTTGAGAATTACGGGGCCGTACTTAAATAAATTTTTGGGCTGTTTTTGTATTACTTTCGTCGTGTTTTTAAAGAGATCTTTAAGGATGGGTCTATCGCCTTTAAAATAGTTGTTGGATGGATCTATCACCTTTAATAGTTGGGAGGGGGTCATGTGAGGTTATTATTATTTGATGGGTTTTGCCGGTTTTGCTTTTTACACGTTTATGAAAGTGGTGAATTTAGAATTTGGCCTGTATTCGTCTAAATTTTTTGCAGTTTTTACTGTGAGGAAGTGTGTTTTTTTTTATTTGTGTTTGTGGATTTGTTTTGGTATTGTACCTACAGATCTTAAAATGCTTCGACCCTGGGAAAATATGGCAAATGGAGAGGAAAGTGTTTGTGCGGGCTTATGGAGACCGTGGGTGCACAAGAAAGACAATAACATTTGTGATAAAAATATTAAGAGTGATCTGGACAGTGATATAGACTTACATAGTTCTGATAGTTCATTTTCTAGTGTTGAGGAAGCAAAAAGAAGCAAGGAAAGTAGACGCTACAGGGGAAAGTCAAGCAGTTTTAAAACGTAATTGTTTAAGTACGGACGCCAAACAAATTTATCTAAATGTCTATGACAATCTATGGAATGATCCTCAATTCACAAATGATTTTAGTTGCAAAAAACACCGTTTTTAACAGGGGTTCCCTATAGTACAATATGCATGTAAAAAAAGAAATTAAAGACAGAATAAAAAGGAAAGATGCAAGACAATCAAAAGGACTTGACATGTATATTGCCAAATTGCTAAGGAAAGGTGTGTATTCTAATATAGCATTTCTTTTATATTTATTTTCTATTATAGTGTAATACAATAACAATAAGGTTCTGACCATTGGGATGGTTAGGGACACCTTATCGGCAAAGGACAAACATTTCTCAGTCTCAACCTTTCGATGAGATACCTGATAAAACTTGGATTTAAGCTTAATGGCTAACAAAGGAGCTGCTATAATGGAATTGTCAGCTGGTGTATAGAATATTTGAAGAAAATTAAAAAATTTTGGGAGGAATGATTGATGGATGATTTCCATCCTCTGGGAAAAAGTCGTTTTTGCCATAGTAAGAAAACCATATTTTTATTAATTAAACAAGTTTAAATTTTTTTTTTCAGCTTACTGCCCCTGTTTGTCCTTCAGCGACACAATAAAGTATATATAATGTAACGCTTTACTATCCATATGTTGATGTGCGATATGAAGTTGGAATCCATAGCGGTAACAGAGAAACTGTTTCCTTCCTTAATGGAAGAAACTGCTAAAGAACAAAGGCAAAAAAACAGAATTTAGAAAATTGTATTAACTCTTTGGACCAGATTCAAATGAGTGGTTAAATTTATAAAAGTATTTAGTATCCTCACTGTAGTTTTAGGATCCAGTATACTTGTAAATGTAGTGTTTTGTATAAGATTTTTAGTTTTTAGTATAAGCATTTTTTTCTGTTAATTTTCATCTAATCTCTCCTAATATGCGCAATAACTAAATATGAGGCAAACAAATTAATAAATATTACATTCAGGATGTAAAGTGTGTGTTTTTTTATAAGTAAAACTTGTGTCTTTTACACGCATATGATATAGACAGCTAGATGATTTTTAATGTAAAAGTTTATTTTAAAAAATATACTTCCACTTTACTGACTACATAATTACTTTTTATCAAAAGAAATTGGTATGAGTATATTATTATAATAATATATGTTAGATTGTAGATTTCAAAAATAACTTTTTAACAAAACTTTTATTTCAAATTACAAAAATAAAAACCGACATAGGTTTACCTTATACTAAATACTTAATAATAATGATTCTTAGAGCTAACAAGCAATGGCTTTTTATATAAACAGAAAATTCTGACTATCATGAGAACAGTAAGATAAGGTTCTTTCCACAGTCTTTTTAAACAAACAACAGCTAAGCATAAAAGGTGCTACGTTTGCTTATTTCCGGAAACGCCTACGGATCTGGTTGAGACGGTAAACATGTGGGTTGGCCTTGGTATCGAGTTTCATGGTATATTCTCATCTAACAGCTCCATTTTTAAAAGAAAAGTTGGTGTTAATCTAAACAGCAACTTTTAAGCAGAACTCTTATTGGCGTTGAGTTCCATTGCTTCTTCTTGGTCTCCTAGGTGGATACTAGGACGTCTTCTTGGGACCATCCTCGAAAGCTGCTCTCTAAATGTTCGTATTCTGGGCTTAGGTTGGAATGGTGGGAAGTCATCATTGTTTGAACTATTCGTCACTATACCAATGGTTGGAGTTCGACGTCTTCGGCATTTGTAAGTAATGTAAAGGACTATGAGCAGAACTATGGATACAATTGTTGTAATGGTGAACCAATTCATGTGTTTTTCGATGAAGGGTTGATTGATTAGTTTGTCAAGCTGTTCGGAATACTGATTGAGATTATGTTCGGCAATGTTCAGGTCATCAACATTTAGTTCACTGATGCGTAATGGTTTCAGTTTCGGCATTTTCGTTTTCTCTGGCAATTGATCACAGCAAGAGTATGGAATCAATATTGGAGATGAGTTTGGCTTCGACGAAGTCTCATTTGTTTCTCGTTCAAGTGAAGCTTGGATCCTCGTACTTCCAACAAGTTTTGAAATGTAGTGAAAAACAATGAATCATAATCACGCGCAATATAATTATTTGTAGTTGATATTGTGTGATAAAGACCTGTTCGATTATCTAAAATCGGGATTGGATAAAGGCGATACAAGGTGTATACTGAGGGTTCAACAAGAGGTATTCTTAAAACAAATACTATTTTTGTATCAGATTGATAAGCATCTAATTCGATTAAATCTAAGTATTGAGCAATAGTTGAAGTTGAAATTGGCAAAGATAAGTTGTATTTTTGTAGAGAGTGAGAGATTTCCCCAAGTGAATCCTCTAAATCTGATGGTTTTATTATAGAGCCATGTAATATCTTTAAGCGTGCAAAGGTGACTGCATTTAATGCGTCGTTTATAGTGTCTTTAATGAATGTATAGCTTTCCATTAGCGATTCACATAAGTCTAGGATTTTAAATTGTGCACGATAAAAAGCTAGATCATCTGAAAGTGAAGCAATTAAAGTTTCTATTTCGCAAATATTCTGATTAAAGGTTTCTTCATCGATTTTAAGTTTTTGTATGGTAGAATTGAAACTCTTTATAACAGAAGTTGTAACTGAAATTTGTTGTTGCATAAGCCGTTCGATATTTGCCTCATTACTATTGATTTTGTCAATACAGTCATTAAAGTATTGTCCATCTGATGCATCTAAGTTTCCAGTTATTGCTTTCCAAACAGTTCCGATACCGTCGAATATTCCTCGTTTTTCTCTTAAATTAATATCTTTAGTACCGATGATTAACTCTTGATATTTGACGTTTACGTATTTCGAAATTTGCTTAAGAAGACTAGTGTGAGTTTGTATTTCAACAAAAGCTGCCATCATTCGATTAGATTTTTCGATTGACAGGCTGTCTAATAAACCGTTTAGGATGTTATCATTATGCTCAATTGCTTGTTTAAAGGGAAGTAAATCTTGATATACTAAAAGTGTCCATTTGTCGTTTGAAATTTTAATGTTAATTTCTTCATTGAAAAAGAGTCCAACTGTATTATTAATGGGCGTTATTCGGTATTGGCTGCTGGCGATCGAAGTCAATCCCAGTAACCTGTAAGGAAATGATAGGGAGATAAAACCTATTCGAAATATGGTTTCATTCTATCGAAATTAACTTTGGTTGTTTTATTCGTTTCGGGGTTTAATAATTTGGCTGAATTTAAAAGGATTTCAGTTATGACATACGGACCGTTAAATTTGTTTTCTGATTTGGATTTTATTTGTGATTCTCGGACGTAAACCTTATCACCAACGGAGAATTCGGGTTGTTTTTCCGATATACGTTGATCAAATCTTTCTTTTGACTTTTGTTTAGCATGTTCTGTTCTTTGCCTAGCAACTTTATAAAAATAGCTCATTCTATTATTTAGATCGCGGATGTATTTTGAAATAAGGGCTTCTTGATTGTAAAGTGTTTCTGGGGGTCTATTTGATGTATGGCCAAATACAAGCTCATACGGAGTAAAACCGTGTGTTCTGTTTTTAGTGTTATTGTAACAAATAACAGCATTACCTTATGCGAATCGAGAAGGGTCGGTCTTCGGGATGTTCGGCCAGATTTACTCTTATCATTTCGCCTAGGGTCGCGTGGAAACGTTCTAAAGAGCCATTCGATTCGGGATGACCTACACTTGAAAATGTTATTTTCGTATCAAAAAGTTGACATAGGTCTTTTAGAAGTGTGTTATCAAATTCTTTGGCACAATCGCAATGAATTCTTAGGGGCGTACCAAAGTGTTGGAAGTAAACTAAGAGTGTATTTACAATGGTAGAAGCTTTTTTGTCTTGTAAAGGATAAGCTTGAACAAATTTTGTGAGCTCATCGTTAATGGTTAAAGCGTAGTTTTTCCTAACAATTTTGACTTTTTGACAAATTTCGCACTTTTTTATAAAGTCTCCGATGTTCTTATTCATACCGCGCCAATTGTATTTTTGTCTAATTCTTCGACAAGTTTCGTTAATTCCGCGGTGTAAATTGTTTTTGCCAAGGTGGTATTGTTCTATGATAATAGGTATTTGGTCTTCATCAGGTGTGGTTACAATATTTTGACAAATTTTTAATTTGATTTCTTTGTCGGCAAAAATAAATGACATCATTTCTAAAGAAGGTAGATCTAAATTATTTTCAATGCAATAAACTTCATTTAATTCAAATAAGTCTTGATATTTAAATAAACAATAAAACAAGTGTTGGCTACAAGAATTATTGTCAAAGGGTAAAGGGATTATTAAATACTTCCGGTTTTTAACTGATTTACTATTTACTATACAACATTAATCTTTAATTCTTGGAAATCTAAATATTCTTCAAGAATGTCGTCAATAATTTTAAAATGTAAATCTTCCATTTTGTTTTGCCTAAAGAATGTAACGATATTTTTATTTGATTTGTCTAGTAGTTGGTCATTTGTAACCTCTATTTTAAAATAATCGATTAAAGATCTAGTTTTATAATTATCAACAAATCGATTGTATTCCTCGGTTATGTTTCGATCGTCTTCTTCGGTAAATGAGGGTTGAGGGCTCGGTTCAGGGGTAACAGTGTCTTCTTCTAACGCAAAAATGTTTACTTTTTTATGGAAATCTACGCATTCCTTAAGGTGATTTATTTTAATTCGAGAAAGTGCGTCAGCATTTTTATTATATTTACCGGGTTTAAATTCGATTTTAAATGAATATTCCTCGAGTTTGAGGCGTTAACCTGCTTCCGGGGTCTTGAATGGACCATAACCATGTAATTGGACGATGGTCAGTAACAAGCGTGAATTGTCTGCCGAATAAATACGGTCGAAAATGTTTTACGGCCCAAACTATAGCTAATAACTCACGTTCTATAGTGGAGTATTTAGTTTCCGCGGCACAAAGGTTCTTGATGCGTAAGCGATGGGCATATCTTTCTCGATCGGTCCTTGGGATAAAACGGCTCCGATGGCAAAAGCACTTGCGTCAGTAGTTAAGATGAACGGTTCTTCGAAATTCGGATAAATTAAAAGTGGGTCAGTGGTTAATGCAGTTTTTAATGTATTAAAAGATTCTTGACATTCTTTACTGAAAATAAAAGGGGTATCTTTTTGAAGAAGGGTTGTTAGGGGCTTCGAGATTTTAGCAAAATTTGAAATAAACCGTCTGTAATAACCTGCTAATCCGAGGAAAGATTTTATGTCTTTTTGATTTTTTGGTTCTGGAAAATTTAAAATACATTCGACTTTTGCCGGATTAGGTTTTACACCGTTTTCTGTTATTAAATGTCCGAGATAGGCTACTTCTTTGCGTAAGAATTCGCACTTATCTGGTTGTATTTTCTTAAGCGTTTAAAGACTTCTTGTAGGCGGTTAATGTGCTCGTGGATAGTAGGAGAATAGATTATGATGTCGTCCATGTAGACGAGGCATCTTTCGTTTAAGATTCCCATAAGAATATTATCCATCACTCTCTGAAAAGTTGATGGAGCGTTTTTCAGGCCAAATGGCATTCGAACGAATTCGTAGTGCCCATTTTCTACGGAAAACGCGGTTCTAGAAATATCTTTTGGGTCTATCTCTATTTGATGGAACCCTGACGCTAGGTCTAAAGTAGTGAAATATTGGCATTTACCAAGTTGGTCGAGGAGGTCTGAGATATTAGGTAATGGGTATTTATCGTTAACCATAACTTCGTTTAGTTTACGATAGTCGATAACTACTCGCCACTTTTGCTTGCCTGAAGCGTCAAGTTTTTTAGGAACTACCCAAACCGGGGCTGACCAGGGAGATACGGATGGTCTTATAATATTTTTGTCGAGCATTTTAGAGATTTATCTTTTAACTTCCTCTTTATGAATATGAGGATATCTATATGATTTTGTGTAAATGGGTTTGGCGTTATTAGTATCAATCGAGTGTTTAATTTCGTTAGTAAACGTAAGTTGATCACCTTCGATATAGAAAATATCGGAAAATTCTAAACAAAGTTAGTAATTTCCTCACGTTCTTCTTCGTTAAGGTGGTCAATTCTCAATTGTTCCTTTATTAGTTGCCGTCTATCAACAGGTTCGGCTGACTCATAATAATTAAAATTATTTATCGATTGTAGATCAGGTAGAGGTTCAAAAGATAAATTCGAGAAATCGATTATTTTATCAATTGCGTTAGGGTTAATAATGGTTGTTAAAATTCGCCCTGTTCGTTTACGTGAATAATAGCATTTGGAACCTTTAACTTTTTCTTTTTCTTGGCCTAATAAAATTACATCGGTGTTTTTTAAATTGCATTTTAGTTTAAAGACTTTTTCAGTACGGGGTTCTATTGATATTACATTTTTATTTTTTATTGCTTTATTTTGAAAATGCTGATTAGTTTCAGTATCAACTGTTGGGGTTAGAATTTGAGGTAGGCAAAAAGAGTCTTTAGCTAAGTTTGATTTTACTACAGGTTTTTCATCCTCTGGTGTAAATTTATACATCGGAATATCTTTAAAATTCGTCTTAAGTATTTTTGATTTTAAGTCGATAACACATTCATAGTGTTGTAGAAAATCGAGTCCTAAAATACCATCGAATTCGATATCTAAGTTACAAATATAAACTTTACAAGAATTATCTACATTAAAAGGAATCAAAGTGGATTCTTGGATCAATATTTTTTGATCAGTAATACCTTGTACGACAATATTTTCCGCAAAACGTTGCTTAAAACCGGCTGCAACATGATCTTTAAAAACTGAAATTCCCGCCTGTATCTATGAGTAATTTATATGTTTTGGAAGCATCGTAAATGTAGTAAAGGTTTTTTGAGCTTACGGTGTGTAAATTATTTAAAGAAAGCTTTGTTCGGGATTTTGTTTCGGTTCGTTGATCCGCAACGTTTGGATTTGTGTTGCAATTTGCGACATTGTCTGGTCTGTTTGTTTCAGATCTGGTGGGTGGTTTTGGTTCGATATTAATGGAAAATTTCGATTTGACGTTACTAAAGGATTTTGTTGTGTTGCCAAGTTATTATTAGGTTCGTGTTGATTTCCTATTGGCTGTTCAAATAGATTATAATCAATCTTCGAAATTTTGATCGTAATAATAGGTTTGACTATTATCGGAATAATAGTTGTACTGCTCGAGGTAGTTATCAGAATAACTATTCTCATCAAAATAATTATTTTCGTCAAAATAGTTATGTTGTGAAGCGTCATCAAAGTTCATATGATAGGTTCTTTGATAGTTTGGGTTTCTTTGGATGACACTGGGACGATACTGGTTTTGGCTACTTTGTCCAAAATTTGGTCGTGGTTGGGGGTTAGAAGGGTTTTGAAATGAAGGTTGATTTTGTGAATATGGCCTTTGAAAATTATTTGGGTTACTATTTAAATTTGGTGCTGGGTTTCCAAAATTATTAGGTCTGGGGCTTGACTGTACTCTACATTCAATTGAAGTATGGCCAATTCTTCCGCATTTAAAACATTTTATACTAGGATTTTGCGGGCGTCTTAAGGTAGTGTTTGGTCTGGATGATGGATGTGGTTGTATGAGTGTATTTTGTTTTTGGTTTTCAAAATAGGACAATTGCAATTCTCGCCTAATTCTAGCTTGAGCTTCAAGTAAATTGTTGGGATTACTTGCGCGTACTATGTGACCAATACGTGGGTCTTAACCAGTTAATAGTGTATTTAGAGCCATCGAGTCTATTAAATTCGTTTGCGCTATTTTTTGAGGTGCGGTTAAATTTTGTTTTTGCACGGCAGAGTGCATTTAAGAGTTAAGGGTTTGAAGCCTATTAAAGAATATTAACGGGGATTCATTTGGTAATTGTTTTAATCTCTGCAAATCTTGGATTAAAGAAGAGAGGTCCCGACTATCACCAAAATGTAAACTTAATAATTGCTTAACTTCTAAATATGATAATAAATTTCTAGAATTAATAAGTTGTGCGGCTTTTCCTTTTAATTTATTTTTTATGTGAATAACTAAAAGATCGCGTTGTTCACCGACTGCCATGTTGTAAGCACAATCGCACGCATGTAAAAATGAGCCTAAAAATATTGCATCACCATCAAATTCAGGAATTAGAGAAAAAATTTCAGATAGTTTATAAGTTTCAAGGTGAATCTCGTGAGCTGACGTATTCGCTTGTCGATTATGTTGTTCAGTTTGTTCAGTTTCATTTGTGGTAGACATTATAATTTTTAAAATACTTTTTTCGAAATACGAAATTAGAAAATCGAACAGTATAAAAATAGTAAAATAAAATGTGTATAAAATATTAAAATACACAAAAACAAAAATATAAACGAATGATTCAATGCTTTTACTTACAAAAGAATCTTCTTAACCATTGTCTTGTTCTCTGCTTGTTGGATACCAGGGGCTTCACCAGGTGTTCCTTCCGTACCCTTGTTGCTGAGTGAGGACGCTGGATTACCTTAGGGTGCTAGTGGTTCTTACTGTAGCTAATATCACTCGCGAATTTGGATCAACCTGTTTTCGCGGCGTATAACTATCCGTTCCGACTGCGCCAATGTTAGATTGTAGATTTCAAAATTAACTTTTTAAAAAAACTTTTATTGCAAATTACAAAAATAAAAACCGACATAGGTTTACCTTATACTAAATACTTAATAATAATGATTCTTAGAGCTAACAAGCAATGGCTTTTTATATAAACAGAAAATGCTGACTATCATGAGAACAGTAAGATAAGGTTCTTTCCACAGTCTTTTTAAACAAACAACAGCTAAGCATAAAAGGTGCTACGTTTGCTTATTCCCGGAAACGCCTACGGATCTGGTTGAGACGGTAAACATGTGGGTTGGCTTTGGTATCGGGTTTCATGGTATATTCTCATCTAACATATATCATAAGTATTAATTTAAAAAAAAAAACAATAATAAAGGACATTGAATATGGCAGCCAAAATCCCCATTAATAATCACCACCAAGTAAAAATAAATCTCAATACCCAAAAAATGGAAATATATAAAATTTGAAGACAAACCAAAACATTTTACCTTTTAAAACTTTTGTGTCAAAAAGTAAATATTTAATGCCTTAATCCACACAATAAATGGGCCTAAGTAATTCGTACCACCTATTCTCTCATCACTTGTTATAAACACCCCGCTGATAACAGGCGCTAAAAACTAAACTTATTACATATTATATACATATTATATACTTATTATATACTTAAAATTTTTGGTTAAACTCATTTTACGTACTTAAATCTTGTATTTAAATTAAATATTATCTTGCTATCAACTATCCTGAATTTCTAACTTAATAAAACTAAACCCAAAAATCCCGAATAATATAGTTTTAAATACAAATAAATTTTAAAGCGGGACCTGTGCAACATTTCACGCTTGAGTGGCTGTGACTAAGGTCAGACGTCTAATAAAATAGTACGTGGACGCATGTAGTCAAATTTTACGAATCAAATGTATACATTCTTAAAAAAATTCCTAAAACATTTATTTATTTAATGGAATGATTAAATATCTCTTAGAATATTACTTTATAACTCTTTCCACATAAAATTTAGCGATTTAAACATGCATGTCATGTGACAATACAAGCAACACCGGCACACGGACTATTCGCGGCACATCAAAGATTCTAATAGATCTCTGAACTGAACTATATATTATTTATTTCATTATGATTTAAAAAGGATAGAATCACGATTCCTAAACCGATAGCAGACGACTATACATGAATTAGCCGACTATGATACGACCCTATAAAGCTATATAATAACTAAAACTAATTAAAACAGTAATAAAACTTGTACTAATAGAAACTAAATACTATAATTTATATAATCTAAGCAGAAAACTAAACTAAATAGAAAAAAAAAAAGATTTTTTTTATTAGGAGCTTCCACGTAGCATAATTTTATACAATTTCTTGAACATAAACTAGTTCCAGTCTTACGTGCCTTATATCCGAGTCAGTTCGATCCAGATTTGTATGATGAAAGAATCTGGATGCAACAAGATGGTGCTCCCCCACATTATGCCCTTAATGTACGCCAGTATTTAGATGACAAGTTTCCAAACAGATGGATTGGTAGAAGGGGTGCAATCGAGTGGCCGGCACGTTCTCCCGATCTCACCCACTTGATTTTTTTTTGTGGGGACATTTGAAAAGTCAAATTTATATGAGCAAACCAGGAAACCTAGACGAACTCAAAGAACGTATTAGGCAAGAAATCCGACAAATATCTCCAGAAGTGTTAGAAAATGTCAGAAACGAATTTTATTATCGTCTTGGGCTTTGCCAACAAGTAAATGGTGCTCATTTTGAGCATCTTATACATTAAACGCAACTTTTAATAATTAATTGGTTTTTATTTTTCTTTCGTATTTCTCCCTTAGATAATCACAAAAGTAAATAGGGCAAAGAAAAAGGGCTCTTTTCAATGAGAGTTTAAAAAAAGTAGCTTTCCATTTGAAAAAAAAAGTTGGGGTTAATTTGTTGGCACCCGAAAGTACGTCATCAACATAAAAGTCTTCGAGGATAATCTTCGATGCTTTTTTAAAGTTTCTTTGTTCATCGTGAGCTAGTTGGTGAAGAGTTTTTATGGCTAAGAATGGTTCCGGGCCTGTTCCGTATGTTACTGTAGTTAATCGGAATTCTTGTAGTGGTTCATCTGGATGCTCTCTCCAGACAATCCTTTGATATTCCTGATCCGCACTATCCACTTTTATTTGTCTATACATTTTTTCTATGTCTGCTATAAATCCAACTCTGTGTTTTCTCCAGCGTAGTAGAATGTCTGCCAGGTCATTTTGTAATCTGGGTCCGGTATGCATGTTTTCATTTAAACTTTGTTTGTTGGTTGTTTTACATGATGCGTCGAAGACTACTCTAAGTTTCGTAGTTGTACTGTCTTCTGTTGTGACAGCTTGATGAGGTATGTAATATTTTCCTTGATTATAGGCGTATTTGGGCACTCTTTCCATGTGCCCAAGCCTTATGTATTCTTCCATAAATAAGCTTGGAAACGACAATTCGATTATTTTTTAGCAAAAAAGAGCAGGCTCCAACTTAAATTTAGCAATTTATTTCAGTTCTCTAGCATTTATAGTTACTTCACAATTAATTTTCAAAGTTCGAATAAATACGCCATGTTTAATTTTTTCCTTGTACCGCGCGGCCGGGATGATACGTCACAGGCGCCCAAGTGGCGCCCAACGACCGACGCTAGCATGTCGACCGCGCACGCTTCTTTGTCAAAATAACGCCTGGGTACTAGGCTGTGGCTGGCTGGCTAGCGAGCGCTCTATAATACACCGTCGCGTCGCGTCGGCGTCTATGACGTAGTGCGTAATTGGGACGGAATCTCGGGAGGTAAAAAAAACCCCAGACTAGCAGCCTTATAACTTTGCAAATACTTACCCTAACAACTTGAAATAAACGTCCTTGTTCTTATAAACTTATGTTGTATTTATTTTTGGGAAAATATATATATATTTTTTTTAATTTTCCAAGCCCATTGTCGATACTGGTCGTAGAGGCTCTTATTTTTTACAAACTTTTTTTCTAATTGTTGAAATCTTGCTATGGCTCGGGATTTTGATTCTCCTAATTGCGGTGGATACTCTTTGAAGGGCAGCTTCACTGTATAACTTTCATCCTTGTTTCTTTTTATTGTTTTTTGAAAGAGTTCCTCACACACTTGGTCTTCTGGCTTGATCTGCTGTTGACATGAGACTTCTTCTATTTCCCAAAATTTGGTCAGTTGATTATCTTCTTCTGTTCTTGATATCATGCTCTTTATTTGTAGGTGTTTACTCTTTTCACTGATGATCATTGTTCCAGAAATAATCCAACCAAATTCTGTTTTTTGTCCTATTAGTCCATCCCGTTTTTTGAGCCCTTCTAGTATTATTTTCCCGTGTTCTTCTGCTTCTAGTAGTACGTCGATTGGTCCCGTTGTATTGAATGTGGAGTCTGCCAGAATAGTATTTTCCCATTCTCCTGCGTCTATCTCGTTTAACGGTTCACTCGGGAGCGCCTTCGTAATCCTTGGTAATACTAGCAATTCTGTTGTGAGTATGTAGTCGCTGGGAAGTCTTGGCCTTAATTGGACTTTTATTTCTGACTTGGAAACACTTGATTCATTGTCGCCGACTCCTGATATTTCGGCGCGTATTTTTTATCTTGGTAAAGCTAATGCTGGTGCAGCCTCTTCAGAAATAAATGACGACTGGGAGCCTTGATCAATTAACACTTTTAAAAAATGGGACGTGCCGTCGTATGCTGTGCCTTGGATTAGCGCTGTAGCCAGTAGAACTTCTTTTTTATCGGTATTGTTTCTTTCTTCAGCTGCGTGGTGAGTACTTTGGGGGTGATTTCTTGAATTGTTATTTCTTGTGTTCGATTCATTGTATCTAGTGTTGACAATATTGGGCCTGAAGTTCGGTTCGTTGTTTCTCCTGAAGTTGTTTTGGTAGTTCATTTCTTGCATTTGAAGTGGCTTGTCGGTCTTGATGTAGTAAAGTATTGTGGGGTCCACTGCAGATTTTGCAGTTGCTTGTTGCGGTGCAACTATCTCTCGAATTATGGCTTAAACATCTGGTACATAGTTGATGATCTTTTATCATCTTCATTCGGTTCATTGGTGATTGGCGCAAAAATAGTTATAAAAAAAAAAGTTATTCTTCCTACTATCGGGTACCATGATGACGTGTCGTCGCCTAGATTCTTAATGCCTTCCAGGCATTCGGTTGTGACATCATACAGTTGTTTAAGTTTTGGCACTGATTCGTAGGTAATTGTCGGGAACTCATAAATCTTGTCTACTAATTTTGATACAATGAGACGTTTGTTTTGATATCGCTGCTTCAATAAATTCCATGCTGCAGGGTAGTTTCCATCTGTTGCAAGTAGGTGCTTGATAGTGCTTTGTGCTTCTCCTCGAAGAAGGGATTTGAGGTGCTGGAGCTTCTGTGCACTTGATAATTTGTCATTTCGATGAATTATCCTGGTAAAAAGATCGTCGAACGTGGGCCATTCTTCGTACAGTCCGTTGAATTTTGGAATGTTCATTGTTGGGATTGGTGTGTTGTTTGATAGATTTTGGCCCTCCTTTATTTTTTCGTCTAGTTTCTCTATAATATCTTCGTATGACCTTTTAATTAGACGATGGGCAGATAAATATTCCTTGCTTGTAATGTCTTTGCAAAGGATCTCGTTGTGAAGTTGCTGAATGGGCCCCCATTGATTCTTGGTGTCTTCTATCAGAAATTCATAGCGAGTTGTAGGTTTATCTCTGCAGAGTTCTTCTTCAATTTCTTCAATCAAAAATTGAAACTCTTGGACTACTACTTCTTTTTGTCTTAGTATTGCTTCGTTTTCTTCAGGCTTCTTTTCTTCTTCTGGTTTTTTGCACGTCTTCAAATGGCTTTTTAAATTATCGTACAATATCTTATTTTGGTCCAAGTATTTCTTCGTGAAGTAAATATGACTGAATTCTCCGATTTTTCTAAGCTTCTCGTCATTTTCTACAATTGCGTCCCATATTCTGTCTCCCTGTTGGTTTCTCTGAGTAATATATGATGATGTTTTTCTTAAGTTTGAATCTTTCTTTACATTGGTTAGAAGTTATTCTAATTCTCCCGCTAGCTCCTGCTGGCGGAGGGCAATTTTATTCGTTTCTTCCATGGCTTTTTCCTGAGGCGGCAGTTTCTTGTTTTAGATTGCAGAAGTAAAAGTGGTCTTTTGGCAGCTTACTCCTGGCTTGACTTTAAGATGGAGGCGGCGTCGTGGGCGGCAACTCCCTTTGTTTAACTTGAAGATGGAGGCGGCGTAGTAGGCGGCAACTCCTTTGGTTTAACTCGAAGATGGAGGCGGCGTCGTGGGCGGCAACTCCTTTGGTTTAACTTGAAGATGGAGGCGGCGTCGTAGGCGGCAACTCCTTTTGTTTAACTCGAAGATGAAGGCAGCGTTGTGGGCGGCAACTTCTTTGGTTTAACTTGAAGATGGAGGCGGCGTCGCGGGCGGCAACTCCTTTGGTTTAAAATCCGGCTCGAAGGACCATGAAGAGATTTAGGGAGGGTTCCCTTAAACCTTTTTTATTCCCTATTACCCTATAGCAGCCTCACTATAGGTTTACAGGCAAGGGTGGCTTGGCCGTAATAGGTTGAGTAACCACTTGAATAGAACCACTTGATTGTACAATTCAATACTGATCTATTCACCCAAAACTACAACTATTTATATCAGTCTTAAACTAACAATTCATGGTAATTTTCAAAACTAAGATGTTTTCTCTTTACAATACTTCCTACATTCCCAATGATGAAACCTTGCAAATTGTTTTAAAAAACTAAATAGTTCGTGATTCGGGTGACAGACCTATGACTTTAACATGTAGGTCTCTATCTTGAGGCGTTAACTTTACAGTGTTACTATTTTGCCAAGAGTTTGCAGACAGTAGCTCAGAATTATTGGAGACTTGGGATTGTTCGAAGGTTCACCTATGACTGACTATTAGAGAATCTAAACTTAATTATAACTATTTAATAAGAGGGCGCCACTTAGTTTTTTTTTTTGAATGAAAGAAAACTAAGAAAAAGACTTGGTATATAGGTTTCAATTAACAATTAAATGACCCTGGATAAAGTAGATTTAAAGAGGCAAAAAAAAATCTTAACAATACAACCAAATTATATTTACATCAAAGATATGTACACACCTCATGTTCTAATCTGTTAAATGTTAACAATTTATTATGAATTAAAATATGAATAATGTTGATATGATTTGATGAAATTTGATGATTTGAATGTTGATGAAATTTGACAAAAGTAACATTTAAATTATGATTTCGCTACTAGGTAGATTTCAGCACTTGAAAAATAAATTGCAATTATTAAAGTTTCTTAGTATATATTTGTATTACGCAGAGGAAAGTTCATGAACCTTTTTACCTAAGGCATATCAGCCTTAACCGAGTTATATCTACTTAACTACCAAAAAAGGTACTAAAAAATACTGAACAACAAATAACTAAAATTATATATAAGAAATTGACGTATTAAATTATAATATTGATTAAATATTTGTAGCAATAAATTGAAATTAAAGGTATATTAATAAAAATTTAAATAAGTAAGGCGAATCTATGGTTAGTAATATTTAAATAAATGGAATGAACTGGCCTGTGTATTCCTCCAAGAAATGAACGGCTAGCCTTCAAAACCGAGGCTGTGAATGTATGCCATTTGTAGCTCAGCTATCTGGACTGGGAATCTCTAATATTAGCTCTAACTCTGGCTCCAGCTCCACCGCTTTCAGCAATTTCCCGGGGAAATCAAAAGCCTGCAGCCATCAACAATTGAAGAAGAATAATAAACAGGAAAACGGAAAAGTAAAACCCTAAAACAACGGTTGCCATTGTATTCACTTTGTAAGACCTTTTCATCGACCTACATTTTATTAAATTCAGGTGTCAAAAATTTTTGACAGTTATTTTGGCAAATAAAATAATTAAATATTAAAAAAAGTCGATTTTCAACTATTTTTGTTTTAAAAACAGAACAAAATATGACTTATGATACGTCAAACTTCTTTAATTTTTGCGTAAAATTTAAAAATCAAATAATATATAGGATGTTTCATTTAAAAAATCATAACTTGGATATGTTTCTGCACTTTGCACATACACCTTGATATACACCCTGTATATCAAGAAACCAATTTTAAAAGATATTTCTGGAACGCCTCTTATATTCCCAATTTCTTTTATTTTTTTTACCCTGTAGTTTAACCTTAATATTACGTGTCGTATGTCATAAATAACCCTGTATATGTATATTTCTTAATTCACCCTGTATTAAATTTACTTACATGTAATAATATTATTTTACCAAATCTTTAAGGCTACTTTTAAATGTGTATACTTACGACATATGTGCCTGCCTTTAAAGTAATTAAATGAATATTGGAGTTTTGGTAATTCGAAAAAATAGGGGGGAGGGTGGTTAGAGGGTGGCTGTTTTTAAGGTGTAAACTCTTCAAAACATAGAAACTTTTATTGTTTTCATTGGGTTGGGTGACAAGCACGCCAAGACTTTTTTGCTAGCTACCATAACAACACCATTTATTTAAAGAATTCTATTTGTAATTAGAAAACTTTTTGAAAAAATACAAAAAAAATGCAAATTTCCGCAAAATGTGATATATACCTTTCGATTGTAAACATTTTGAAGAGTTTATAAAAAAAATTACAAAACAGTTTTTTTGTAACCCTTAAATAAAAAGAATTTTAAAAAATCGCCATTTTTATTAATTTTTTCCATACTGCCGCTAATTAAATTTCTATTTATATTTTAAAATCATGTTTGTGGTTCCACTAATAACTACAAAAAAAATCACCTTAAAAGAATAATTAATTATTAATAAAAAAATAATTCAAAACTAAAAGCCTTAATATAAACAAAAATATGTTTCTTTTGTTTGTATTTTTTTCTTGTGAAATATATAAATAAAAAATACTATGCTAAAAAATACGTCCTTTATAGGTATTTCCCTAAACGTAACGCTATAAAACTTCTGTACGGTAAATTTTGAATTTTGTCCATTGTACAAAACACTGTGCAACGGTCTGAACTAAATGAGGAATTGTTCCTGACCAGCAGGAGACCCTACAAATCTGCTACGAGAGACACAATAAATCGACACAATGTATTGACATTACTCAGTTTTCAGGGTATTCCTATTCCACACGACAGGCCTCAACGTCTGCTGCCAAAAGGCTAAAAGTTGATGTGGAAACTATTAGGAAGGTGGTCCTCAAAATTACAGGTTTTTACCAAGTTTTTCAACTGTCCTCTGGTGGACTTTGTTTTTGCAAAAACAATTTTGAATAATCTCTAGCTATATTAAGTGAGGACGTATAATTTGCTTTTAAAGGTAAGAGATATTTTCAAGTATTTCTCTAAGTCCTCCTTTCAATATGTTCCACTTTTTATCAAAGGCTATAATAAATATTACATACTGTTTTTATTTTTATCTTATTTTTACAGATCAATGAAATTATTACGTTTTAGATGGCGTGAGGTGTTAACTGATGACACAAAAAATACCAATAAATTGACAAGCCCAAACCCTGTTGAACGGGTTTTCTCAGCCGCCTAATCTTTAAATTTAGATGACTGACAAATGACAGTCGGTAATACAGGCACCTGGAACCTTGCTTTTCTTTAAAATGTATGTCCCAACGCCCAAGAAGCACTACTACAAATATAAGGGCCGTATTATAAAAATGAACGTCAACCCCCGGTTGGCCAACCAACGGTTGAAATCTAACCGGCGGTTTAGAACTGTTTCCTATTATAAACCGATTTTAGGTTTACGTTACATTACTAACCTTCGGTTGTACTTTTTTATAAAGTGTTTATGCAATAATTTAAGCCAGTACTTTATTTTTGACATTGAAAAATATGACAATTGTATTATTTTGCGGGTATTTTGGATTTTATTGATATAAAATATTTAGGTGGTTTATAAGTAAATAATCACGAACTTAAAAATATACCTGGACTGCTAATGCATATGGCCGCGATACCCAAAAATGACCACTGCATGGTGGCCGCCATTTTTATAGTGGTTGTGTCCTTTTGATGTTGGTCACTCTGAAAATGTTTTGTGTTGCCAACAAAAAATATATTAAGTAACGGTAATGAAGTTGACATTTGACGTGTGAGTATAGCGGATTGCCAGTTTTTGACGATTTGTAAACGACGCTAGGGTATATCGTCTGGAACAGGCGATGTATCTTTCTCCTTATTTAATACGCGAATAATGTATCACCATCTTTATTTAAAGGTATTTGGTTCAGTTTCTCAAAACCGAATTATTGTGAATTGTCCGTCTGTGTTGTTTATAATAGAATAATATATTGAGTTGTTGA
Source organism: Anthonomus grandis grandis (assembly GCF_022605725.1). Lineage (NCBI taxonomy): Eukaryota > Metazoa > Arthropoda > Insecta > Coleoptera > Curculionidae > Anthonomus > Anthonomus grandis. The sequence continues at coordinate 3,669,613 of NC_065567.1, read as the reverse complement.
CAGAATAATAGATTTTTTCTATATAAACCCTTTATAATTACAAACCCTCATAAAATCATCTATATTTTGATTCTTATATATGGTTGTACCTATTAATGTGGATGTGGAAATACTGTACATGGAAGGAAAGTAAAACTTAAAAAAAGTAATAGTAAAAATAGAAAGAAAATAGGTGTTTTTTACTGAATTTGTTAAGTAAATACAAGCAAAAATTTAAATGAATATCATGATTTTCATGGTATTAGGATTTATAAGATTCAAGATTATCAGAATGATAAAACAAATATTTTAAAGTGCACGCATCTATACCAAGTGGATTGAAACTTTGTCTCATTTTAGGTGAGGATTACTTTCTTTCTTAAATTTTAACGAAATTCTTAAAGAAGTACCTACCAGAAAAATCACAGATCTAACGCAACTATCTTAAATTCTTACCTATATGTAACTTTCTATTTTGTATTTTTGTAAACATAACCTCTTAAAAAATTTAATTGCTTTGTTTCCCTACAGTTGGCACAATTAAAATTTGTCAGAGTGACCAACATCTAAAGGACACAATCACGCAAAATGGCGGCCCGCTAGTAGTGGTCATTTACTTTTCATTGAATTGGCAGTCCAGGTATATTTTTAAGTTCGTGTAAATAATTAATATAAATGGTAAAGAAAAAAGAACCGTTTATACCGATTCAGACTGCCATACTTTAGTAGATTTTAAAATTAAGTTTAAAGATATAGTAAACTTTATTAAATAGCGGTATAGCTTTAGATATTTTTAACGAATTTGGAAAAATTCCCTTTTCAAAAGATAAATTTATAAGATCAGTTAATGGTTTAAGGCAAGCCCCAGCAGTATTCTTAAAAAATATATAAAGGAATGTTATCAGGTCCACTTGACTTTTTGTTTTTAATTTTAGTTTTAATAATAGGTAAAATTTCATTTTCATTAAATGGAATAATGCTCATGCTTTGCCGTAAAATAACTGACCTATTTATGTCTTTAGCCATATTTTTATTTTCAGCAATATTGCTTAAAATGCTTCTTGGTTCTTTTATAAATAAAATCATTAAAGTAAGTAGCCAATCACAGATATAAAGTATAATACCGGTGATTTCTGCGGACGAGGCGCCTCATATAATTTTACGAACTGAATAAATGACTGTCAATTCAATGAAAAGTAAATGAACACTACTAGGTGGCCGCCATTTTGGGTGGTTGTGTCCTTTCGATGTTGGTCACTCTGACAAATTTCAGTTGTGGCAATTGTAGGGAAACAAACCAATTAAATTTTTTGAGAAGTTATGTTTACTAATACAGTTTACATCCAGTTTACATTGTTATATTTTTTTTTATAAAGTGCAATAAAATGGAATGATGGTGGTGAAGCGATGAATGCCAAGTTAATCAAAAGAAAAGAAGTACTAAAAATAGTGAAAGGTTTATGGCCTTAAGAGGGTCTCCAAAAGTTGTTTGATGCCCGGAGGAACTTAACCCCTCTTACCTGAAACGCCCAGAGAAGGAATCCTTCACAATGCTGCTAGCTCAAGCCGATGTGGGTTCTAGCTTCTTTCTCAACCAAATGAACCAAAATTTCTTAGGTAGTAACTACCCAAGAGTTACCCAACTAAATGTCAAAATCAGTATGGCGCCACCAAGTTTTGGATTTTATATAATCCCAAAGGACGCCCAATATTTATCAAAATTTATGTAGGCAAGTTCAAAACGAAACTTGGAAAACAAAATCAAAGTCAAATCAGTATACACTATTGTTTCCAAATTACCTATGATATTCCAACCTACTCAACTCAAGTGAAAAACAAATTAACAACAGAAAATAACAATTTATTTAAGTCTTGATTATCACAGAGAATTATGTTATGTTATTTATTGTTAAGAGGAATAATTATTTAAGTTGGTAATAAGGAACCACAACATCACACAAAAAATACACAATCAAAGTGTGGTTGTCAAAATAAAATAAATTATGTTACACCCAAACCTTTTGGGGAATGAAGCTTCAATTCAATTAAACTAATAATTTACATGGCCCGGTATATCCCGCCACGGACATTGACCTAAGCAAAAAAAAAAATAACAACCCTAACTGTTGAAGCTTCCCTACTTAAAATTACCCTTTTATTAGTTTACTCTAATATTTACTAGCTAATCTGAGAAAATTTGACATCTTAGGAGTAGTCTGAAAATAAATAATATAACCCAAGTATATACTCGTAGTACTACGAAGCCGGCTGCGTCTTACCTCACAGGAGTCACTTGTCACATATTTATGTACTCTTATCAGTAATATTCAATAATAAAATAGCATCGATTAAATAATGTCAATAAAATTTTAAATAAGCTTATGTATGTATCTCAACTCAAAAGATAAAAGTTGTGATAATAAAAATAAAATAAGTGAATAAAAAAATGTTATGTTGTGTCACCTAGCTCCACACACAGCAGACTACTTCAGATTCGAGACTCTCCCAGACACCCAATTCCCAGTCAAAAAAAAAAAACTGCAGGCTTCCAAGCTTCACCTCTTCCACTTCACAATACGCCAAGCTCTGATAGTGGTCCAGGTTAGACGTTAGCTCACAGTTGCTTAAAATCTCCTCTAGATTAGAGCCATTAGAGTACATAACCCCAAAACGAAAGCACCATGTGGCATGAAGAAATCAGGTCCGTACAAAAAAAATCCGTCCAAAATCCATGTTATGTAGCTTTGCTAATTAAATTGTCCCCTGCCAATGCCAATCAGAACCGCTATTTTACCGATGTTCGAGGGCACGTGAAAAATTATTAGGTTTTAAATCGCCATAAAGGCCAGTAAATTCAACAAAACAACAAATTACAGCATTACGCCCAAAAAGTTGATTTACTATCACCACATTTAGTCAATTATATCCCCATATGGGTAAAATTCACACGAATTTCAAAAAGAACTAAAGCACTCTTCACTTCATGACGGCGGTCTGGGAAAAGGACGACCGCAGAGGTCAAACCCGTATTTAAGCAATCACGCACAAAGTGTATTGCCAATCGAAATATATAACAAAATAACTTAACTTTTTTTTATAAGTACCATAAAACCTTTTATAAAAAATAAATAACAAAATTTGTGGCCCAAGGAAGTTGGCAATGAAAATATGTGTCACTATGACAATAAATTTCGATTTTGCCTAGACCAGCAACTTCTTGCTATCTTCCAAGAAAACTAATATTTACATTAGATAAAAAGAGACAAAAATTAGATAGGTCAGTCCGAGTAAAATCAACCAGCATATCTGGTATGGTCAAGCCAAAATCAGCTATTGTACTATGAACAGTACAACATACACAATAATTGTACATGCCCAATTAATCATTATTCGTTATAAAATAATTAAATAAAGTATGGAATAAGCAATATGGGATATAATTTAAATTCTAAAATATTTCTTTAGTCCAGAACCGGGTTTTATAGGAGTATAAATAAAATTTCATTAACAACCAGTACAATATGAAGCTGAAATGTACAAAACTAAATGTGTCCTTAAAAAAAAGAATACTGTAATTTGAAATGGCTAGAGAACAGAACTATGGGTTACTTGGGAGGCTATTACAGAGAGGGCATTACTAGTATCAATCATTAATATTTGTAAAATATCTATTTTGAAAATATAACTGTAATCAGTGCTTTTAATAAAGAGTATAAAATGCCAATTTTAACCTGTAACAGCTACCCTCTTTTTCCCCCAAAAAAAATTTTTTCTAAAATTTTTTTTTTTTAAATACTAATTTATAGGTGTATAGCCAATTAAGAAAATAATTACACTACCATCCAAATTAAATTTAATTATCTATTGAGTTAAGTAATAGGCAATGAAAATAAAAAAAAATAAATTAAATAGGTAGCTAGTTTCCAACTTCATCATAATAAGGTTTAAGATCTTGCACATGCCAATTTCCTTTTGATTTCCCATGCATATCCTCAAGTTCATAAATGCAGTAACCCACTTTATTTTTTACCCTAAAAGGACCTTCAAAATTACCTGCCAACTTAGCAGTAAAATAGTTCCCTGCATCTGACAATGCATACAATCTTTTCCAAACTAAATCACCAATATTGAATTCTACATTTCGACGTCTTAAGTTATATTGATCCCTAGATTTCTGGCCTGCTTGTAATAATTTCTTCGATACAAATTCCCTTAGCTTCCCTAAAGATTCAACCCTTTTAATGGAATTCCCCTGAGATTGATCAGAAACTATATTTTGGTTAACGTCCACATATTGAAAATATTCTGATGCATGCAAAATCATTTCAGTACCATAGTTAATAAAGTAAGGCGTTTTACTTGTAACTTCATGAGTTGCTGTATTAATTGCACAAGCTAAAGCTGCTAGGTTTTCATCCCATATTCTATGATTTTCCGAAGCAAAAGCAGTTAACATGAATTTTAGTACTCTATTGACTCTCTCTGTAACATTAGGAGAAGGATGATAATTGGGATTATACATGATTTTAGATCCATATTTTTTTGCTAAATTTTGAAATTCTTTGCTCTTAAACTGTACCCCATTGTCACACCTAATAACCTCTGAAACTCCATGAAAAAGAAAAATATGTTCCTCAAGAATATTGCATATTTTAGCAGAATTAGCCTTCCTAATGGCAAAGAAACGATTAAATTTACTAAATACATCAGTGACCACAAATATATACATATTGCCACGTTTACTTTTAGGCAAAGGACCAAATAAATCCATACTCACAACCTGCCAACAATGTTTAGGGACCAAATTAGAAACCATTAAGCCTGCTGGCTTCTTTTGTTCAGGTTTGATTTTCTGACAAGTAACACAATGTCTCACAAACCTTACCACGGTCGACCTCATCCCTGGCCAATAATACAATCTGCCTATCTTGGCATAAGTCTTATAGACACCTAAATGACCTCCTAAAGGCGAGCAGTGGCAGCTTGCAAAAACCTCGTGTCTCCTATCCTTAGGAATAACTAATTTCCAATAGTCAGCAGCGTCACGTAAATCTGGGTAATCTAACCTCACATATTTATAAATCTTGTCCTCACTAACTCTCCAAAGAGGAAAATCTAATGGATTTTTGACAATTCTATCTCTCAATTTAATATACCAAGAATCACTAGTTTTATGAAAATCATGGTTGGAGAACTGAACAGAATCACAATTTACCGGGACATTCCTCGATAAAGCATCCGCTACTACATTATCGCGCCCTTTCCTATGAATTATTTTATAGTCGAATTGCTGCAGCCTTAAAGCCCATCTCCCCAATCTACCTTGAGGATTTTTAAGATTATCCAGCCACTGTAAACTATGATGATCACAAATAACCGAAAACTTAGCACCTTCCAAATAACATCTTAATTTTTCTATACCAAATAGGACTGCTAGAAGTTCTCGCTCAGTAGCTGAATACAACTTTTCCTGTCGAGTCAAGGTACGAGATATATAACAAATTACATTTTCACGCCCATCATAAATTTGATATAAAACAGCGCCAACCCCATATCCTGAGGCATCTGTTTGCAAAACGAAGTCATATTCGAACCTAGGGCAAGTTAAAATAGGTGCTGAAATCAAGGAATTTTTAACTTTTTGAAAAGCTTCATCACATTTTACATCCCAATAAAATTTAGTTCCCTTTCTTAAAAGTTTGGTAAATGGTGCAATTATATCAGAAAAGGTAGGAATAAATCGACGATACCAAGAGAGCATACCAATAATTCTACGAACTTCTGTCACTGATTTTGGAGTTGGCATGTTAGTAATGGCTTCGACTTTGGAAGGATCCACAGAAATTCCATGACGATTTACTACATAACCCAAATATCTTAACTCGGCTCTACAAAATTTACTTTTTTCCTTATTAAGTGTAAGACCGGCCTCCTCCAAACACTGAAAAACATCTTTTAGAAGCTGTAAATGGCTCTTAAAATCTGGGCTTATTAGAATAATATCATCGATATATCTAAACACTGAATTCTGAAACTTGGGACCGAGGATGGTGTCGATCAACCTTTGGAAGGTTGCGGGGGCATTATGTAATCCAAATGGAAGTCTACGGAACTGAAATAAACCACGTCCAGGAACGGTAAACGCAGTATACTGCTTACTATTTTCCTCCAATTCAACCTGCCAATAAGCACTCTTCAAATCCAAAGAACTAAGATATTTGGCTCCACCCAACTTATCCAAAATGGCTGAAATGTAGGGAAGTGGATATGCACAACGCTCGGATACAGCATTTAATTTCCTAAAATCAACGCAGAATCTCATTTTGCCATCACTTTTAGGCACCAGAAGAACCGGAGAGGACCAAGCTGAAGTAGATGGTTCGATGACTCCCAACTCCGACATCTTGTCAACCTCCTCATCAATGAGTTTCTGTTTGAAAGGTGATACAGGATAATACCTTTGCTTAATAGGCTCACTATTAGTGGTTATCTTATGTTTAACAACTGAAGTGCATCCCAGCCTATCCCCAATCTTTTGAAAGTAAGATGAAACTAATTTATCCAAAGCCAAATGTTCTTCTGCAGATAAATCTGCTTCACACTGAATCAAGGAAATTTCAGAATTTAAAGGTTCTTCAGAAAAATGCCATTCACCTCGACGCATGTCAGGAACAATACCCAAGTTTTTCTAGAAATCAATACCCAAAACCAACTCATGACGAATTTCTGGGACTATAAAAATGTCAATAACCCTAATAACTCCTTTTACACTTACAGGCACGCTAACAACGCCTATACATTCACACGACATATTATTAGCTATTGTACAAGATGTTCTCCTATTAATGTCCAAAGTAACTCCCAATATTTTCAATTTTTCCCAACCAGAACTACCCATAAAAGTCCTATTTGCACCTGAGTCCAAAAGACCATAAAATTTAGACCCAAAAATTTCTACTGATAAATAAGGACATTCCCCTGGACCTACATGTGCTAATACATAGTCAAGTACAATTTTATTTTTACAATCCATGGTCGAATCAAAACCAGAAGCAAACCCTCGACCTAAGATTGGCTTCTCGAGCCGTTTCCCTGATTATTATGTCTATTACAATCTGGACAGTTTATTTTAGTAAAGTTATCTTTTCCACAGCCAAAACATTTTTTAATTTTTGATGTACAATTTTTAGCAAAATGATTTGGTTGGTCACATTTAAAACAAAGTTTTACTCCAGAATTAGCATTACCAAAATTATTGTTATTTTTGTTGCCAGAATTCTGATGATTTATACCACTAGGACCTGTTTTAAAATAACTGTTCTTAAAATTATTAGAATTAAAATTTCTGTTTTGTCCATAACGATCTGAACCTTGGAATTTATTGTGGTTACTAGATCTTTGATTAAAATTTTGATTTTGTCCTGGCCTATTTTGATTATTAATATTATTATTATTTGCAAATCTATTTGTATTAAGAAAAGAACTCTGATTTGAATGAGGTATATTCTGGTTATAATTACTTGAAAATCTGTTATTATTATTGTTGGAATTTTGAAAATTTGAGTTTATTGATTCACAATTATTTAGATTGTCAAATTCTGTACTATTAAGTTTACTACCTATTTTAAAACTTCCTAAACTTGTCCTATTATATTGATAATCTAAATCAGGTTCGAGTGACAAATTGCCCTTCTTAGGTGGTTTAAAATCCTCTACCCTTAACCGAGTCTCCTCTAACTTTCTACACAATTCAATAAGTTCAACAGGTGTATTTATTTCATGCAAAGTTAATCTTTCCTGATAAAAAGGTAAAATGTTTGATCTTAAGACTCTTAATCTTAACTGATCACCAACTGGAGTAGGCATTCTATCAAAAAGTTGAGACATAGCTGCAACATAAATACCAATCGGTTCATCACTACCCTGAGTTCTTTCTAAAATTTGTTTCCATAATTTATCAGCAAAGTGTGGAGGTACAAATTCATCTTTCATTAATTTAATTAAAGAGTCCCAATTTGTTGCATATCTAGATATTAAGTGATAATAATTTAAAGCTTGACAGTCAAAAAGATCAGAAGCTGAGTTGAAAAGTTCTGCCTTTGAAACACCCCTTGAAATAGATAGTTCTTCTACCCTCTGTAAAAATGCATTGAAGCTTAAACCTGACTTATTACCTGAAAATTTTAAATTCCATTTAAAAACTGGAACACTTTTGAAATGAGATGTAGATGGTTGCATATTGGTATTTATCGCAGTCATATTAACTTCATTTCGAGTAGGCGTAGAATTATCACGAATAGAAGTTCGAGTTGAATCTAATAAAGTATTTACTTCAAAATTATTATCTAAGGGTGGATCAATGTTAGAGTCTGAAAGAAGTTTTATTTTATTTTCATACTCAGAAACTAATGTTGTAAGCTCAAGAAGTAAAGAGGACCTTTTTGAAGCCACCTCTTTATCGGTGTCTGTAATCCTATTTATTCTGCCAGTTAAATGAGCAAATTTTGTTTCTATTTTCAAATGTTGTGTAGTTGTGCCAGGAAAAGATGAAATTGAATCTTTTAACTCAGTAAGTTTATTTGCACAAATCGGAATTTCGATATCAGGGTCAAGAGTTGCTGAGCTTTGAACTGAATTGCCTGATTTTTCTAATTGTAAAAGGGAACGCAAACATTTACGCAAGGAATCTGCTGTACCAGAACGGTCAATACCTCTAACTTTAACTTCATATTCCAGCTCATCCTTTTGCAATCTTTCTATTGTAATCTTATACATGTTGTACTAAAAAAATTGCCAAAATTCAAAAACAAATATATATGTACTATATGAATAGATAGGTCAAAATTAATAGGTTACCAAAATCAACTCCTATATTTTCCTGTAAAAATTCACCAAAAATTAAATAGAAGATTTTTATCCTATTCCAAATCCAAATATCATTTGAACACCTGTCCTAAAATTTCACGTTAACCTTTAAAAAAAAATTGAAATCTAAAATATGAATATTAAAGTCCAATCCAGTGAAAGAAGAAAAAAAATTTTTGGGTAACTATAGAGAAAGAAGAGTAAGTTGGGGCGCCAGTGTTATATTTTTTTTTATAAAGTGCAATAAAATGGAATGATGGTGGTGAAGCGATGAATGCCAAGTTAATCAAAAGAAAAGAAGTACTAAAAATAGTGAAAGGTTTATGGCCTTAAGAGGGTCTCCAAAAGTTGTTTGATGCCCGGAGGAACTTAACCCCTCTTACCTGAAACGCCCAGAGAAGGAATCCTTCACAATGCTGCTAGCTCAAGCCGATGTGGGTTCTAGCTTCTTTCTCAACCAAATGAACCAAAATTTCTTAGGTAGTAACTACCCAAGAGTTACCCAACTAAATGTCAAAATCAGTATGGCGCCACCAAGTTTTGGATTTTATATAATCCCAAAGGACGCCCAATATTTATCAAAATTTATTTAGGCAAGTTCAAAACGAAACTTGGAAAACAAAATCAAAGTCAAATCAGTATACACTATTGTTTCCAAATTACCTATGATATTCCAACCTACTCAACTCAAGTGAAAAACAAATTAACAACAGAAAATAACAATTTATTTAAGTCTTGATTATCACAGAGAATTATGTTATGTTATTTATTGTTAAGAGGAATAATTATTTAAGTTGGTAATAAGGAACCACAACATCACACAAAAAATACACAATCAAAGTGTGGTTGTCAAAATAAAATAAATTATGTTACACCCAAACCTTTTGGGGAATGAAGCTTCAATTCAATTAAACTAATAATTTACATGGCCCGGTATATCCCGCCACGGACATTGACCTAAGCAAAAAAAAAAATAACAACCCTAACTGTTGAAGCTTCCCCACTTAAAATTACCCTTTTATTAGTTTACTCTAATATTTACTAGCTAATCTGAGAAAATTTGACATCTTAGGAGTAGTCTGAAAATAAATAATATAACCCAAGTATATACTCGTAGTACTACGAAGCCGGCTGCGTCTTACCTCACAGGAGTCACTTGTCACATATTTATGTACTCTTATCAGTAATATTCAATAATAAAATAGCATCGATTAAATAATGTCAATAAAATTTTAAATAAGCTTATGTATGTATCTCAACTCAAAAGATAAAAGTTGTGATAATAAAAATAAAATAAGTGAATAAAAAAATGTTATGTTGTGTCACCTAGCTCCACACACAGCAGACTACTTCAGATTCGAGACTCTCCCAGACACCCAATTCCCAGTCAAAAAAAAAAAACTGCAGGCTTCCAAGCTTCACCTCTTCCACTTCACAATACGCCAAGCTCTGATAGTGGTCTAGGTTAGACGTTAGCTCACAGTTGCTTAAAATCTCCTCTAGATTAGAGCCATTAGAGTACATAACCCCAAAACGAAAGCACCATGTGGCATGAAGAAATCAGGTCCGTACAAAAAAAATCCGTCCAAAATCCATGTTATGTAGCTTTGCTAATTAAATTGTCCCCTGCCAATGCCAATCAGAACCGCTATTTTACCGATGTTCGAGGGCACGTGAAAAATTATTAGGTTTTAAATCGCCATAAAGGCCAGTAAATTCAACAAAACAACAAATTACAGCATTACGCCCAAAAAGTTGATTTACTATCACCACATTTAGTCAATTATATCCCCATATGGGTAAAATTCACAGGAATTTCAAAAAGAACTAAAGCACTCTTCACTTCATGACGGCGGTCTGGGAAAAGGGACGACCGCAGAGGTCAAACCCGTATTTAAGCAATCACGCACAAAGTGTATTGCCAATCGAAATATATAACAAAATAACTTAACTTTTTTTTATAAGTACCATAAAACCTTTTATAAAAAATAAATAACAAAATTTGTGGCCCAAGGAAGTTGGCAATGAAAATATGTGTCACTATGACAATCAATTTCGATTTTGCCTAGACCAGCAACTTCTTGCTATCTTCCAAGAAAACTAATATTTACATTAGATAAAAAGAGACAAAAATTAGATAGGTCAGTCCGAGTAAAATCAACCAGCATATCTGGTATGGTCAAGCCAAAATCAGATATTGTACTATGAACAGTACAACATACACAATAATTGTACATGCCCAATTAATCATTATTCGTTATAAAATAATTAAATAAAGTATGGAATAAGCAATATGGGATATAATTTAAATTCTAAAATATTTCTTTAGTCCAGAACCGGGTTTTATAAGAGTATAAATAAAATTTCATTAACAACCAGTACAATATGAAGCTGAAATGTACAAAACTAAATGTGTCCTTAAAAAAAAGAATACTGTAATTTGAAATGGCTAGAGAACAGAACTATGGGTTACTTGGGAGGCTATTACAGAGAGGGCATTACTAGTATCAATCATTAATATTTGTAAAATATCTATTTTGAAAATATAACTGTAATCAGTGCTTTTAATAAAGAGTATAAAATGCCAATTTTAACCTGTAACAACATCTAGTTAAGAATTTAAGATAGTTTTTTTTTAGAATTCCATTAAAATTTGCGAAAGAAAGTAATCCTCACCTAATATGAGATAAAGTTTCAATTACCTTGGGGTAGATGCATGCACTTTAAAATATTTGTTTTATTACTCTGATAATCTTGAATCATAAATCTAAACTCCAACTTGAATCTCATAAATCCTATTACCATGAAAATGATAATCTTCATTTAAATTTTTGCTTGTATTTGTTAATTCAACAAATTCAGTTAAAAAAACCTTATTTTCTTTCTATTTTTACTATTACGACTTTTACTTTTTTTCTATGTAAAGTGCTTCCACATTAATAGGTACAACCATCTATAAAAATCAAAATATAGATGATTTTATGAGAAGGTTTATATTTAGCAAGGGTTTTTATAGTAAAAATAAACAACTATATTTCTATTATAAACAACACAGACAGACAATTCACAATAATTCGGTTTTGAGAAACAGTGAACCAGATACGTTTAAATAAGGATGGTGATACATTATTCACGTATTAAATAAGGGGGAAGCTACATCGGATCTTGCGGACGATATACCCAAGCGTCGTTTACAAATAGCCAAAAACTAGGCAATCCGCTATACTCACAATCAAGAATGTAATTTAAAATCAGTCATATCGAGTGATCGTGTCGAGTCGTGATTTTAGAATTCCAATGATAATTTAAAAACATTGTCAATGAAGAAAATAAATGTAAGCCATATTTTAGCGAGTAAGCGCCTTACTCGGTTGCCTTTCGATATCTTAAGCGTTGCGTCATGATGTGGTTGCGCTTGAATGACGTCATGTCGAACAGCTGTCAGAGTCTAAATATTAGCTCTACCTTTCATCAGTATTGAATTCACATGGATGAAACTTGTATGGTGAAAATCGGAATTGTATATCGGCCATCTTGCTTGGCAAAACTGACAGGGAGCTGACAGACAGTTATTGACATTGACTGATAGAACATCATTTGTCATTGTCATAACATTTGAGCAGTGTTGCCAGTTTGTTACATTTGTAATAAATCTGTTACATTTCAGCTTAATTAGTTACATTGTTACATTACCCTCTAAATCTATTACATTTAACTATTTTTAAAGCTAAGCACATAAAATTCTTTCATTTTTCGCCTAAACATTTAAAAAGTTTGATAAAAAAATCGAATACCCATTTTTGAAAGTGTAAAGTCTGTAAAGTATAAAAACTTATATGGAATCCCTCAGCCTACAGGCAAGCGACGCCGCAAGCCGAAACGCAACGGAACCGTAAATCTTCGCGCTAAGACTACGCGCTACCCTTTGCTTTCTATCCTTGTTCCTTCTCTTTACGGTCGTTGCCTTAGACCATGCGAGAAAGACAAGGATAAGATTATTTTATACTATAGAGGTTATGTTTATGATAATTCGGATATAATTTCCGTTAAATTTTGTTGGTCGTTTTTCTTAGTAAGCTTTAGTCGTTTCTATTAGAGGAGTTGTGCGTGTGATAAGATTTTAACAAGGATAATAATAAATTCCTAAGATACCCCATTATAGTTATTTTGCAATGAACAGGTGGGTAGAAGAGTTTTTTTTTTTTAAACTTTAAATGTTACCTACACCAAGTTTTATTATTTTAACTTTAAAATTAAAAAAATATAATGGCGAACCAATTTCTTTAGACTCCCGGTATATTTTTAAGCAATTGTATATGAAACTTAAAAATATAAATATTTTAGGTTCCTAATAAAAAAACCCAAACAGTCTGTTAAACCACAAGAGACAGCAGAACAAGAACAACAAGAAAGCTCAAGACGCTCAAGTTCTAAAAGTGTCACAGAAGTGATAGAACCTGTTGCTGATTGCAGTCGTGCCGAGGAAGCCAGAGCAAGTACCAGTGAGGTGCTGCAAAGCAGAAGAAAGAAAAAATATACAAAAAAAAATTTTAGAAAGCAATGGACTATAACATTTAAATGGCTTGATGTACATGAAAATAGGGACTTTTATTGTAAAGTGTGTAATAGCACCCTAAAAGGTGGTGTACCTCATTTTAAAAGACACCAAGAAAATTCTTTACACAAAATGAATTTGGAAAAAGCAAAAAATACCCCAAAAATAATAAATTTTGTAAAAAAAAATGATCAAGTGGAGAAATCTGTTAGGCGGGCTGAGCTTAAACTTGTAGCATTTATTAGTGAGCATAATCTACCATTCCTCATAATGAATCACTTAATACTATTATTAATTTCAATTTTTCCTGTTTCAGATGTGGCTAAAAACTTAAATGTAACAGAACAAAAGCCACAAAATTGACTAAAGATTGTTTAGCTTAGGAACAAATAAACTTGATAACAAGTATATTGCAGAAGCAGCACTTTTCACTTATAATTGATGAGACCACAGACATAAGTACCCAAAAATCATTAGTTCTTATAGCTCGGTATTTTGACAAAATACACCAAAGATCTAGAGACACATTTCTGGGACTTTTAAAGGTGCAAGACTGTACTGCACAAGGCATTTATAATTCCATTTGTGAATATTTGGGAAATATACAGGTGCCAATTCAAAACCTACTAGGTTTTGCATCTGAAAATGCTGCTGTAATGATGGGTAACATGGGAGGTGTGCAAAAGCTGTTAAAAAATATTTTACCTAACATTTTTGTGCTTGGCTGTGTTTGTCATAGCTTCCACCTTTGCTCTTCAGCACCATCAAAAAAGCTTCCAAGGAGTGTAGAGGACTTTATCCGGTCGATATATAATTACTTTTCACATAGTAGCAAACGCCAGGAATGCTTTCAAGAATTTCAAGTTTTTTGTCAGCAAAAGCCACACAAAATGCTTCATCCCTCTTAAACCAGATGGCTCTCTTTACAGGTAAATTACCTAAAATATATTTCCGTAGGTTTTTACATACTAATAATATTTCTTATTTTAACTTTAGGCTGCTGTAGACCGAACTTTAGAGAACCGGGATGCTCTAATACTATTTTTTAGAGGTATATGCTTTCAAGAAGACTTGAATTAAACAAAAAACATTTTGAATTGCCTGGAACACCCTACATATAAGATGTATTTTATGTTTTTATCCTATATTCTAGATTTGATAAACAAATTGAATATGGAATTTCAAGCTGAGAAACCAAAGGTTTTTAACCTAGTCACTAGAGTAAGTGATGTGTATCGCATAATACTCAGATATTATTTAAAAAAAGACTATATTGATCATATAGATTTTAATTTGGTTGACTGTTAAAATCCATCTAATTTCCTTTCCTTAGATCAAATTTATTTTGGTGCAAAAACTGAAGCCTTAATGACAAACCCCAACATTGAAAAAAAATTAAGTTCATAACTTTAAATTAAGAGCATTAGATTTTTATATTGAGCTTTGTACGCAAATAAAAAAAAGATTTGACTTTTGTGATCCCGTTTTAAATTTTCTTAAAATCTTAAACCCGCAAGTGGCAATGCCTGGTGAAATACCCAGCATTTCATTACTTGTACAAACTCATTTTCCCCAACTAGTGGATGATATTGAAAGCGTAAATATTGAGTGGAGAATGTTAGCTGATTTATCAGAATTAAAAAAAAATAGAGGCTACAGATTTCGAAACATTCTGGTCAAACATTTTCTTAATGAAAAATACTTTAAATGAATTAATGTTTCTAAATTTAACAAAGTTAATGCAGTCTTTTGTCTCTACCCCATTCATCTGCTGCGGCTGAACGAAGATTTTCGCAAGTAACTTTGCTGAAAACGAAATTGAAAAATCGTCTGGAAATTCAAACACTAGATACCATTTTACATACCAAAGAAATGTTAAATGACCAGATCTGTTATAATTGGGAACCGTCACCTTCTTTATTGAAGAAAAAAATTAATTAAGAATTTATGTTCCTTTTTTTCTACCCTAGAACTAATCTTTGGTTGCCATTTTTGTTTTGTTTTTGGAATTAGTTATTTATTTTTGTTAAGTTTATGTATTAGTATCTGCCTGAAGTATTATATCTACATATTAATTTTTAGGAAATGTTCTTGGTTGAAATATTTTTTTTGGAGTTTTTAATTTTTGTTTGTAAGTTAAGTTTATGGTTTATGAACCTATTAGCGGCTTAAAAGTTCATTTAAAATACCTATTATACATATAATAATTAGTCTAATTTTCTTAAGTCTGATGTACCAAAAGTTTTTTTGTATTATTACCTAGATTATTTGTATTCATATTAGTTCTTATCGTTCCTATACTTACAGATATGTGATTTTTTTTCATTAGGTTTGTAAGATATCTAAGAATTATCTTTGGTGCGTTCTGTTTTTGTTGGTATTTTTTAGATCTATAATAATCCTATATAAATAAAGAAATAAAAGACGTTAAATGAGTTTTTTATTAATTTTATTTTCTAATAGTAATAATATTAGGTAATATATCCATAAGTTTTCGATAAAATAATGACTAGATTTTATTCATAAAATGGTAAAACATAAAAATAGCATCCTTCGCTCGGCTACACCCATTGCTTCCTATATTTGGGTGTATTGAGGGTTGCAGGAAATGTAGGAGCATACCATATATGCGTTTTTTATTTCACTTTTTTCCTATCAATCATTTTGTGCGTTAAAAATTGCTTTTATGTCTTTACTAACTGGCGACATGAAATTTTGTGAATAATTTGTGTTTTTAGTAATAAGTGAAAATCTGTTAGATTTGTATGGCATTTTATTACATTTTGGTTGGCTTGTCTGTTACATATACAAAAATCATTCTGGCAACACACTGCACTATTTGAGATTGTTTTTCATTTCATTGAACGCAATGCAAGAGTGGGTTGAATTTGCTATTTGTTTTAAGGATGTTATTTTAAATTCTTTTTTTCTAACACGTTCTCTTTCAATATTGGGAGTAATGTTTTAATTTATTTGCAGCAAGAAATTCTAGGTTTCTGGTAAGAAAATCTGATTTTATTTATTACTATTGTGTTTTTGTATTGTCGATCTTTAGTCTTTAATAAAATCATGTTCAGTTGATTTCAATGAAGAAGTTTCACTTTTCAAGTATTAAATTTTTAACTTGATTATTATAAATACATATTACAAAATGTCTGGCCTCTCATTTTCTATTCAACAATTAAAAATTGATTTAAAATTTTCCTGACAATTTCCTTGATGTAAGAGTATGTATATTTTAAATAGTTCTGAGAAACATAGTAATAAAAGATTTTTTTAATTTCCTTCAGTTCCCATTACAAGAAAAACATGTAGAGCAATATGCAATGTAAATTTTATTAAGACTTTGAGCTATAGAATTTCTTCTGATCAGTTCTCCACAAATTTTAATAATGCTGATACTGCTGGAATTACACTAAAATACATATTTATTTAAACATTTATTTTGTCTTTTTTTCACATGAATCACTTAGTAAATTGATTTCTAAGGTTTGCACTGCCTATTTTCTTTATTTTATTTCATGCTCATATCATACCACTTCCTGTGTTCACTGAGACGAGATATAGGTATATAGACTCAGAGACCTGAGCACCCGGAATGGATCAGAATTAATGTTTTTCTTATAACAAGAGTTTCTTTTTATTTTATGTAAACATCTGTCCTTGAATTAAGTTGTTGTTAATATTATAGTTCCAAGATATATTGTTAGTATTATAAGAAACCAACAAATATATACTATGTAAATGATATATGTTTATACTAAAAAGTTGTTTTCATTTTCAAAGAGTTCATTTTGTTTTGTAGATTGGTATATTGTTTCTTTCGATAATACTCTGCTATAGAATTTTTAATTAATTATAAAAATTATTATTTAAATTATAATTTAAATAATTTTAAATTCTGTTTAATTTTTCTTTAGCAAACAGATATAAGTACATATTAAATACGGATAATTCATCCTCTATCTTTTAGATTAATTCTAATTTTTATAATGTCTGTTATAATAAATTAGTGTATATAATGTATATTAATTTAAGTAATTTTTTTTCAGGAAAATTAAATATTAAATGTATTAAAGAAAAACATTGTTTTATTTTCATTTGTCCAATTAGTGATATGTCGTACACTATTGTTAGTACACTGTCGTACATTATTGCAGTAAATTAAGTCATTTAGATATGTAAAATAAAGCTGAAAACTTTTATTTTTGCTCAGATCAATATCTGAAGCTACCACCTAATCAAAAAGGCCCTTTTCTCCATGAGTAACCTTTTTGATTAGGCGTTTGCTTTCGATATTAGGATTAAATGATAAGATTGTCGGATTAAATGAAATTTGATTTCCCGCCTTAATTTGGCCACGCCTTTCTACCATTTTGATTGGTCCAATTAGGCACGTCAAACTGTCAAGTTAGTTACTACAGTTTCCGTTGCGAGCGAGAGGACGCTAGCTCATTTTTTAGAAGAATTTCTATCAGTTTGTATGCAACCACCACTTCTCTATATATTTGTGTTCTGTGATTGAATTTGTTTTGAAGACTGACCTAAACCATGAAAACACCCATTTGTCTAAATTTTCAAAACGTTTCGAGTGTAAATCCGATCTCATACATTTTAAGGATCAGATCTAACAGAATACAAATTAATTTCGCCCTGAAAACGATTATAAAGACCAGACATTTGCCCAAGAGGAAATATAATAAACAAAAGAAAAAGTTACTAGCGTAAACATAACCTCAGTCAACACGTGGTCGTTCTTTCCTTTCCTATCCTTTGGAACTCTTTCCTAGACTCTTTCCTGGCCATTGCCAGTAGTAGCTGAACCTACGCCTTCACGCCGGTAGTCAGGCCGGATGATGCCGGATGCCTCGTGGGGGAAGCGTTACCGTGCATTTCGTTATTAAAAAGTGTGAAAATATCGATTCGGGGAACAGGATACATACCCGACGGTTTTCCCGAATCTCCAAATCGTGCTGGCAGATTCCCTCGTAGCAGAAGACATTATTTATTCTTTTCTTCATTTTTATTTGGTTTGGTTGTTTTTACTGTCTCATGTACATGTTATATTACTTATTTTAAAATTACCTTTTTAAAAAAATATTTTTATTATATAAAATTATAAATTTCAAAAATTACAGTATCGTGACTTAACTTAAAGAGTCTAATCTAATTAATTCATTGCAATGGTTTTTTGTCCTCCTATCTATATGTAAAATATGCCGATTCAGTGGGAACAGGGATCTTGGTTGATCGTGTGTGTGGGTGTCTGCTGATCCGGCGTCTGGGAAGTGACTTATCTGGTTTAGATAAGTGTTATCTGATCCGGTGAGAACCAAGGACTGGGTGACTTTGTGAAGGTGACATTTATTGTGGGAAATTGGATATAAAAGCTCCCCCATTAAGAAAAAAGTTAATGTGTGACAGCAACATTTTAACACATCTGTTTATTCGGGTTGAGCTCTAGTTCTTCTCCCTCTTCTACGAGATCGCCAACATGGATGCTTGGTCTTCTTCTGGGAAGGATCTTCCTCCATTGTCTGGAAAAAGTATTGCCTGGATGTTTAGGTGGTGAAGGAGGATAGTCATCGCTGGAAGTGGCGATTCCTATTTTGAGATTTCTTCGTTTTTTGCATTTACAGGTGATGTAGAGGGTGAGCAATACTACAATCAAGATTATTGTTACAATAGTAAACCAGCTTATGTGTTTGTTAACAAAGGGTTGCTTTATGAGTCGGTCCAGTTCCTCAGAATATTGGTTTAGCTTATGTTGTGCTATGTTGAGGTCCTCTACGTTCAATTTATTCAGTTTAAGTGGTTTCAAATCGGGCAGATGTATTTTTCCTGGTAGGTGGTCACAGCAGATGTAGGGTATAATAACTGGATGACTGCTATAGGTGATGTTGTCATGTGCGTCAATCTGTTTCTGGGCGCGGATTCTCGTGCCGTCAACAAATGCATTACATTCAGGTTGGAGTTCCAAGAGCGTATTGTTGTTAGTGATTTTCGTGACGATGTCTCTGGTACCACATTTGATTGTTATGGGAAGAGGGTCAGCAACGGCTATTAGCCATAAGTTTTGACTAATTTCTTGGATGTTGGACTTTTGCAAGTACTATGGAAGTCTGGCATATCCTGGGTAGATGACTTAGTTGTCTGAGGAGTTGAGCTTCACAGATGGCGTCTGTGTCTATTGGATATGGAAGAATACTGGAACATAGTTTTGTTCTTCCTCCAAGAGATTTACATGCTCCTAGGTTCCGGATTGTTACATACAACAGTGAATCATCATTTCGCGCAATGTGTTTATATGATGTAGTTAAAATATGGTGAAGACCTGTTCGACTATCCAATATTGGAATTGGATACAAATTAAACAAAGTATATTTTTCAGGATCTTGCAGTGGTATGGTGAGAACAAAAATTATTCTAGAATCTATTTGGTATGCTTGTAGTTCTATTATATCGAGATATTGAGCCACACTAGAAGTGTAGATTGGTAATGGAAGCTTATTGGTTTGTAATGATTGTGATATATGCTTTAAGGACTCAATTAAGTCTTGCGGGGTGATGATTGAACTATGTAGTATTTTTAATCTTGCGAAAGTGATTGCATTTATGACATCATTAAGATAGTTTTCAATAAATGAAAAGCTCTCCATTAATGATTTACAAATGTTTAAAATTGCGATTTGGGATGAGTAGTATTTAAGCTGATCAGAAATATCCATTATTGAATTCCTAATTTCCTCTATATCTTTATTAAATGTTTCCTCGTCAACTTGAAGTTTTTGGATGGTGGCGTTAAAGTTCTTTATTACTGAGGTTGTTACGGAAATTTGATTTTTTAAGAGGTTCTCTAGTTCATGTTCGTCACGTGCTAGTTTGTTAACATTCGAGGTACGTCTTCATCGAGGGTGTTTAACAGGTTGTTTAGTATGTTGTCATTATTTTCTATTGTATTTTTTATTGGTTCTAAATCTTTATAAACAAGAAGGGTCTATTTGTTATTAAAAATTTTTAATTTTGATTTTTCGTGAAAGAAGATTCCAATGGTATTGTTGATCGGTGTTATGGAATATTGGCAAAGGATGACTGGAAACAGTCCGAAGAGTTTGAAAGAGAATTTACTCATGATAGGGTTTCTTACTGTCAAAATTTATATTTGATTTTTGATTTGTTCGGGGGTTTAATACAATTGCTGAGTTTTTAAGAATTTCGAGAATTTCAAAGGGTCCGTTAAACTTATTCGCTGCTTTATTTGCAATTTGAGATTCTTTAATATATACTTTATTACCTACTTGATAGTTTGGAGGGTTTTGGGAAAGATGTTGATCAGAACGTTCCTTAGCTTTTTCATTTTTCCTATCAGTTTTAGATCGTGCAACTTTATAGAAGTATTGCATTCGATTGCTTAAGTCTCGTACATATTTAGATATTAAAGTTTTTTCATTATAGATGGTTTCAGGAGGTCTGGAGGACGTATGCCCCATAATAAGCTCGTATGGTGTGAATCCGTGTGTTTTATTTTTTGTGTTGTTTTAACAAATAACAGCATATGGTAATGTGTTGAAAGGGTGATCGTTTGGATTTTCGGATTGATTAGCCCGAATCATTTCTCCTAAAGTAGCATGGAATCTTGGATTGAGGGTGGCTTACACTAGAAAATGTTAATTTTATCTCATAGAGTTCGCAAAGATCTTTCATAAGGATGTTGTCAAATTCACGGCCATAATCTGCATGGATCCTTAGGGGAGTGCCATAATGTTGAAAGAATAATAGAAGGGTATTGATGACTGTTTTTATCTCAAAAAATCCTAACTCTTTTTTCTCTTTTTATCTTAGAAACAGCTACTCTTATTCATAAATGTCCTAAACCTCCCTCTAACACTGATCATATGACTCGCCAGGTTAACGATTTTCCCTTACCAATCCCTACATCCTCCCTCACGAAGAACTCACTTATATACCTCAGCAAAAAAATTTACAACCATGCTCCTCTATGTATCAGACAAATTTTAGAAGTTAAGAGATTCAAAAAGGAATTAAAATCACTTTTATTATCCAGGGCATATTATAGCCTTGACGATTTTTTTAATGATACCTTTTAACCTGTGCTCTGACATCATTTTAGTGTTTTAGTTTTGTTTCCTGTTAAATAATGTAATTTACTTCTTCTAAATTCTGTTTTATTGACAGCTTTACTTATTTTTTAATGAAATTTATCAAAAAGATGCTTTTTTTTCAATCTGTTTTGTTATGATTCATTTTGGTAATGTGTGTAAATTTTATGGTAAAGTGTTTTACAAGTTATGTTTGTTTGAAATTTAAAGTGAATTTGGAATTTTTTAGTTTTTAGGATGCTTGTACACAAGATTTTGTTGTCTTACGTAATATAGCACATTTTCTTTCTTTCTTTCTTTCTTTCTTTCATCTCTTATGGTCAGTGCGTAATTTCTAGTTGGGTATTCATAAATGTCGAGATTAATACGTTCAAATGGTGTTTTAGGAGTTTCGGTTATTACAAGAGGGTTGTTTAGGTGTTTCCTACAGGCTTTAACTTTTTGACAGCTTTCGCATGATTTTATAAGATTTTCAACGTCTTTTGAAAGATCTGGCCAATTGTATTTCTCTTTTATTCGACGTGTCGTTTCATTTATGCCATGGTGTAAGTTAGTTTTACCGCGTTGGTAATGATCTAGAATTTGGGGAATTTCGTCAGCGTCAGGAGTTTTAATGAGATTTTGGCAAATTTTGATTAGTCAATTAAAGATGTTGTTTCGTATAAATGGGCAAAATTATTATATTCTCCAGTTATTTTATTATCGTCTACTATTACTTCATCTGATTTTTCATCAGCACTCAGGCACTTAGTTGAGTCAGAATCGTCTTCGTTTGAAGCGAAAACTGAAATCTTCTTTTGAAAATTTGAGCAATCTTGAAAATGATTAGTTTTAATTCTAGAAAGGGCGTCCGCGTTTTTGTTTAATTTTTTATGAATAATTTTTTAGTTATATTGAACCAGGTTTATGAATAATTTTGTAGTTATATTGGGTCTGAAATTAAGAAAGAAATGAGCTCCGCTGTTTATCAGTAAAAAAGTGGTGTTTTTGACCTATAATTACTTCAAATTTATACTGTGTGTGAAGCTTACGTATCATAACCCCCTAGTGATTGCTGGAAACGTTTGAAACAAGTGTAAATTGTCTACTAAATTACAATCTTAATTAACGACGCGCCTGACGATAACAAAGGTTTAGAGAGCTCTTGCAATGGGTGGAGGCACGTTAACCCGTAGTGCCGCAGGTAGTAGTAGCCGGACGGGCGACGAGTACCTTGAGAAACTGATAACTAAAGTTTGCTCTACTCTTATTGGCCAGCTTGAAAATAAAATTATCAGTAAAATGGAGCAAATTGATAAGAAGATGGGTTTTTTTTGTAAAACACTTGATGGGGTAAAAGAATCAGTAAATATGTTGAAAAATGACATGGAAAACACAAACATCCGAATGGATATTCTGGAGCAGCAAGCTAAATCAAACTCCATTCGAATATGTGGATTGAAAGAAACAGATAGGGAAGTGCTACTTGATGAAATCCCACAGTTTCTCAACAAAACGCTTAAGGTAAATTGTACAAAGGGAGACCTTAATTATGTTTTTAGACAGTCCCGCTATCCTGAGAGCAGTAAAGTAGGACCTGTTATTGTCAACTTCGTTAGCAATGTTAAAAGAAACGAAGTCTATTGGGCCAAAAAGCTATTGAAAAATTCGCCGGTTACCATATTTGAGGACTTGACACCTATTAGATATCAACTTTTAAGTAATGCAAAGAAAAAATATGGTTTTGCTAACGTATGGTCATCTGCTGGAAAAATCTACCGCTGGAATCAAGAGATGGACAAAAAGGTGCTAATTAGGTCAAAATCTGATTTATTGTAATATAGGTATTCACTTATGTTATTTTTTTTTTCTTTTTTTTTTACGGTAACGTTAAATTTTTGAATATCTCCATTGTATATCACATAAAATGCACCTTGCAGAAATTCCGTAAATACAATAGTTTATGAATATGGGTTCTCTTTTTTTATGGGTTGGTATATGAAGCTGAATAATTGTACAAATGCATAGAATAGTTGTACATTTTTCGTTCTGTGGGTGTGTATAATCGTACAATTATTGTGTAAATTAAATTGTAATTTCAGGGAAGTTGAAGTTGTATTTCTTTATTTTTTGACACCATAAACTTCTTTTTTTTTATTATTTATTACATGTGGATCTCGTATAATAGTGTGTTTAGAAGGATGAATACAAGTGAAGGTTTTTCTTTTGTTCATTTTAATATACGATCGTTATGCGCAAGTTTTCATGATTTTCAGGAATTTGTGACAGAGGAGAGATTTCAGGTGGTGGGTCTGTCTGAGACCTGGCTCAATGATAATATACCCACTGAAAGTTTACATATTCCAAATTACAATCTTATTAGAAGGGATAGAGATGGACGGGGTAGTGGGGTAGCATTATATATACATAATACTCTGAAATTTAAAGTTTTAAAACCTCCAGAACAAAGCAGTCTTCTTGAACAGATTTGGGTAAGTGTTAAAATACAAGGTAAAACAATATATTTTGGTTCTCTATATAGACCCCCTAGTTTAAATGTTAATGAGTGCCTTGAAGATTTGGAAAATACCCTGGTGAGTTTCATGCCATGTTGCAATCATATCTTTTTTGGTTCTGATTTTAATATAGATATTTCACAAACCGATAGTGCTGCTTGTAAACATTTATTTCGCTTGTTAAACAAATATAATTTGTCCCAACTTATACAATCTCCTAGTCGCGTTAGTGAAAATAGTACCTCGACTCTAGATTTATTAGTTACGAATTCGCCGGAAATGTCATCTAAAGTGGAGGTTATTAAAATGGATGATATATCAGATCATCATTTGGTTTATTCAGTTTTGCGATTAGAAAAAACTCGTATATCAATTTCATTTCGAACCTATAGGGATTATTCTAATTTTAATTTAGACATTTTCCTGGCAGATCTTTATGCTATAAATTGGGATCTTATTTTCTCTTTCAATGATGTTAATCATACGGTTTCTTTTTTGAATGAAAACTTAATCAAAATTTTTGATGCTCATGCTCCAATGAAAAGCTCTAGATTTACTAAGGCACCAGCACCTTGGATAACTCCTAATATAAAGTTTATGATGAGGTTAAGACGTAAAGCCCTATCAAAATATAAAAAGTTAAAAACCGAAGCAGCATTTAATGAATATAAGCAAATCCGTAATTATGTAACGTCAGCTGTTCGAAATGAAAAAAAAGCGTTTCTACAACATAAATTCAAAACTGACCATAAGTCATTTTGGAAAACGTTAAAATCTTTAAACATCAGTGACCTTCAGATTTTAATAACTTTTTTGTTAATAGTGTACCAAAAGTAACTTTAAACTCTGACAATGATATATTTCAACAATATTCATCAAATGATCCCGCTTTGAATTTGGAAAATCAATTTAAATTTAATCAGGTAAACGAAGAGAGCGTAAATAAAGCCATATCCCAAATTAAAAGTACTGCTATGGGTTCTGACTGCATTACCATAAAAATGATTAATCTCGTAACACCTCATATTTCCCCGCATCTAATATTTATAATAAACTATTGTATTTCCATGGGTGTTTTCCCGGATGCTTGGAAAAAAGCTGATATAATCCCTGTCCCTAAGATTGGAAATCCAACGGAATTATCGCACTATCGTCCTATAATCATACTCCCTGCCATGTCCAAAATTTTTGAAAGAATTGTTAATGATCAGCTTAATGAATTCTGCTTAACTAAAAATTTGCTTCCAGTAACACAGTCGGGTTTTCGTGCAAAACATAGTACCAGTACAGCTCTTGTTCATATTTGTGATGATATATTTAAAGCTCTTGATCAGAAAAAAACAACAGTTTTAGTATTGCTGGACTTTAGTCGTGCATTTGACACACTGGATCATTTAATTTTATTGGCAAAGCTCCAATATTTTGGGCTACATACTTCTGCTCTTAAACTGCTAAAAAATTATCTTTTAAATAGACGTCAAAGGGTAAGAATTAATTCTATTCTATCTGAATATTTGCAGTTGGATCAGGGTGTCCCACAGGGAAGTATTCTTGGCCCCTTACTCTTTTTGTTATATCTATGTGACTTTCATAAATTCCTTCGAGTTTGTGAATCGCACCAGTACGCCGATGACACACAGATCTATCGTTCATTTAACTTTATGGAGGCCATAGAAGCTGTGAATGCTATTAATTTGGATCTTTTAGCCATATCTGACTTGTGTAAGAGTCACAGACTCGTATTGAATGCTGCAAAGTCCAAACTCCTTGTCTTTGGCAAGCCCCTTCCAGATACCGTGAAGATCAGCATAGATGGATCTCCTTTACCTCCTTCTAATAACCAGAAGAATTTGGGGATTGTCCTTGACACGGATCTCAGGTTTGAGGGGCATGTGTCGAATTTGTTGAGGGCATGTTTTTATAAATTAAAAATACTCTATATGAACAAACAGTTTTTGACAGCTGATATTAAACTACATCTTTGTGATACATTAATTTTGTCAATTGTTAGTTATGCTCAAGTTCTGTTTTGGCCTGCCTTGTATCAACGTGAAAAGAATAGCCTTCAGAAAATTCAAAACGCGTGCCTCAAGTTTAGTTTTGGTATGAGTAAATGCGACCATGTCACTCCCCTGTTGGTCAGATCAGGGTGGCTTTCTTTGGATGAACGCTTTGTACTGCAAATGGCTACACTAGTCCATAAAGTTGTGCTTTTCGAACAACCAGCTTATTTATCTAATAAATTAATTTCAAACTCCAAAATTCACGGCAGAACCACACGAAACGCGCATAATTTTGTTATTCCAGGGCATAAAACTGCAAAATTCCAGGGCTCATTTAGTTACAATGCTCCAAAAATCTATAATGCTCTACCACCTGAAGTTAAGTCTCTTCTCTCTGTAACAACCTTTAAACAAAAAACTAAAAATAATATTTTTCAAAACCGACATAGGTAATCATCTCTGGTCCTTCATTGAAGTACCTACTATGATTTATTGCGCATAGCAGATTGTATTATATTTATTATTTTACATTTTTATTCTGCTATTATGTTCGATAAAATTTTGCATTTGTGCTTATTAATATGGTTAGATAAAGTAGCTTTAAGCTAGATCTCGCCATTACTTATTTAGTAGTTAAGAAAACATGTATTATTATGCTGAATAAAGAAGACATTTATTATTAATATTATTATTATTATTATTAATCTGCAAGTCAAAAGGTACATCCTTTTGGAGTAATCTTGTTAATGGTTTAGAAATTTTGGCGAAATTTGGGATACACCGTCGATAATAGCCAGTAAGACCAAGGAAGGATTTAAAATATATCTTTCGGAGATTTTAATTTTGGAAAATTTTTTATGCATTTCATTTTTTCGGGATTTGGTTTTACTCCTTCTTGTGTTATCAAATGGCCAAGGTAAGCTACTTCTTTTCGAAGGAACTCACACTTATCTGGTTGAATTTTAAGGTTGAATTTCCTTAGGCGTTTGAAAACATCGGTTAGTCGGTTAATGTGATCGTGAATTGCGGACGAGTAAACAATTATATCGTCCATATAGACAAGACAGCGTTTATTTAAAATGCCAAGGAGGATATTGTCCATGACGCGTTGGAAGGTGGACGGGGCATTTTTAAGACCAAACGGCATTCTGATGAACTCATAATGACCGTTTTCAACGGAAAATGCTGTTCTCGGAATGTCTTTGGGGTCGATTTCTATCTGGTGAAAACCAGATGCGAGGTCAAGTGTAGTGAAATAATGACACTTTCCAAGTTGATCAAGTAAATCGGAGATGTTGGGTAGTGGGTATTTATCATCCACGGTAGTGTCATTAAGTTTTCTGTAGTCGACGACTACTCTCCACTTCTGTTTTCCAGAAGAATCCATTTTTTTGGGCACAACCCAAACTGGGGAGGACCATGGGGAAATAGAGGGCCTGATAATGCCTTGACCTAGCATTTTGTTTACTTGGGATTTTACTTCCTCTTTATGGACGTGAGGGTATCTATAAGACTTAGTGAAAATGGGCCTGGCATTATTTGTTTCGATTTGATGTTTGATTCCATTAGTGAAAGAAAGTATATCACCTTCGAGATAAAATATGTCTTCATATTCAAGACAAAGATTAGTAATAAGTTCAGTTTCTTCTTCGTTTAGATGTTCTGTGCGAAGTTGGTTTTTAATATTCTTAAGTTGATTGCTGGGAAAATAGGATTGAATTTCAGAAGTATTGTAATTTAATAGGGTGTGTGAAACAAAAGGTTCAATTTGAATATCGGAAAATTCTATACTTTTGGGGATAGCATTAGCATTGACTATTGACGTAAAAAATTTACCATTTGTATTTATGTGAACTAAAGAATTAGGGATGTGGACTTTTTCGATTTCTTGTCTAGATAAAATAGCGTCTGTATTTGAGAGATTGCATTTAAGTTTGAATATTTGTTCAGTTCAGGCTGGAATAATAATTTTATTTGGATAATTTCTTTTAGAGGGTCCTTCTTTAAGTTCTGTAGTTTTCTCAATTTTGTACTCAAGTGGCACGGTTTTAAAATAAGTTATTAATTGTTTGTTGTTTAGATCAATAGCGCATTTATAATGTTCCAAAAAATCAAGACCTAAGATTCCGCCAAAATCAATATCTAAATTGTATATATAGACTTTATGTGGATCTCCGACTTTAAAGGGTACAAGGGTCGATTCTGTAATAAGAAGTTTTTCAGCGGTAATGCCTTGGATAGAAACCTTTTCGGGAAAACGTTGTTTAAAATTTTTCACGGCATTTTCTTTAAATATTGAAATACCTGCACCTGTATCAATTAATAGTTTTAAGGTATTTGTCACGTCTGTAATGTAGTATAAGTTTTTAGGATTAACTGTTAAAAATGGGTTTACATAAAATTCTGTTCCGGGAAATTCAGTAACGGGTCGAAATCGTCTAGATTCAATGTCTGAATTTGGTCTTGGATTTCTGTCAATTCTGACTGGTTTTCTGATTCGTGGGTCATATTGGACGTAAGGTCTGGTGGGTGGTTTTGATTGGATAGGGATAGAAAATCCTGATAATTTTGGATATCGATCTGATCTGCTGATTGATCGTATTGGTTGAATTCTGAGGGAAAATCATGTCTATCGTGTGATTGATAATGATGATAGTGATGATAGTGATGTGTGTGTGTTGATAGTGGTGTAATTTTTATAGTTAGGATCGCGATTGACAAAATGGGCTCTAAACTTGTCGGGATTTAAATTTGGATTTCTTTGTATTACTGAAGGACGTGATTGAGAATTACTTGGTTGTGGGTTAGAAGATGAAAAGTGGGGTCTTTGTTCATTGGGTCTATTTTGTTGAATAGGATTAGGCTGATTGTTATTAAAGAGGGGCCTTTGGAAATTGTTGTTGTTGCCATTTTGAAAATAATTTGGTCGTTGTTGTGAGCGACATTCATTAGCATAATGACCAATGCGGCCACATGAATGACATTTGGGTGTTTGAAGATTGGGTCTTTTGTTTATTGGTTGATTAGAAATTGGTTTAGGAGGGTTCGGTTTTACAGTTTTTTGATTTTCAAAGTAAGACAGTTGAAGTTCAAGTCTTATGCGAACCTGGGCTTCTAAAAGATCTCTTGGGTTACTTGCTCGAATGATATGACTAATTCTGGGTTCTAATCCTGTTAGTAAGGTACTGAGTGCATTGATTCGATTAGGGTTATTTGTGCTTGTTTTTCGTCAGTTGACATATTGGATTTCTGAATGTTTGCATGCATTTTTGCATTTAAGGTCTGAACACGATTTAGGAATGTTAAAGGAGATTCGTTTGTTATTTGTTTAATGCGTTGCAAGTCCTGAATAAGTAAGGATGGGTTCTAGTATCACCAAAATGAGAGTTAAGTAGATGCTTTATTTCTGGGTATGATAAAGGGTTTCTAGAGCTTATTAGCTGTGCTGCTCTTCCGCGTAATTTATTTTTGATGTGAATTACTAATAGATGTTTCTGATTTCTGATGGACATGTTATAAGCACAATCGCAAGCATTAAGAAATGTTTGAAGAAAAATTTGATCTCCTTCAAACTCAGGAATTATTGAGAAAATTTCTGATAATTTATATGGTTCTACTTCTGCAGCATTATTATCGTTGTCTGTCATGGTGATCAATAAATCGATAGTAAATAAAATAAAATTACAAGCAATTTGTAAATGTTTTAACTTAAAAAAATAATTGTAAAAGTAATTATTTGTTATTACAGATAAATGTATTGTTATTTGTGTAAAATTAATATTTTTTCTGAAAAATAAATACTTCTTTTATTGAAGTTTAGTTTCTCTTTTTTTGATTAACAGAATAATCAAATCATAAATATTAAATAGTCGTGCAGTTTGACTAACTTTGATTAAATATTCCAATCAATAAAATTATAGAAACAATAAAATACAAACACGTGATGACTCAATATTGTAGTACTTACAGTAAGGAAATCATCTAGTTGATCGTCTTGTTCTCTACGCCGATTTAACTACCAGGGGCTTCACCAGGTGTTCCTTCCGTAGTTCGCCGTGAGTGAGGACGTCAGGACGTGAAGAATTATGACTTCGGGATTCTTTTATGGTTCTTTTTCTGTTAAAGGATAGGGATCCACCGTTACTAGTTAGAAATGCTCGTGTGCTAGCAACGTTGTTAGATCCTACCGTCGACTGCGCCAATTGTTATATCACTGATTTTAAAATAACCTTTTTAAAAAAATATTTTTATTATATAAAATTATAAGTTTCAAAAATTACAGTATCGTGACTTAACTTTAAGAGTCTAATCTAATTAATTAATTGCTATGGTTTTTTGTCCTCCTATTTATATGTAAAATATGCCGATTCAGTGAGAACAGGCATCTTGGTTGACCGTGTATGTGAGTGTCTGTTGATCCGGCGTCTGGGAAGTGACTTATCTGGTTTAGATAAGTGTTATCTGATCCGGTGAGAACCAAGGACTATGTGACTTTGTGAAGGTGACATTGATTGTGGGAAATTGGATATAACATACATTAATATTAAATAAATTAAAACTATTACTGACAAATATAATGCTTCTCAACTCTGAAAAATATCAAAAAAATGATATCAATATTTATTGTTTATTATTGTTTGTATAGCTTTCCTTTGACTTTGACATATCGAGTTTATTAGCGGTGTCGGGAGACCGCTAAAGCCGCGTATCCACCTGACAAACGGAACGTTTAGAAACATTTGCAATCGTTTACAAACACGATGTTTATCCGGTGGATACGTCGGTCACTCACATTTGCAAACGTTTGCAGGCGTTTGTCACTGTTCCGCGAAAAGTCGGTAACTTCAAAGGCTTTGACTTGTTTGTGGTTTTCTGCCTGATTTCAGTGGAGACGCGATATTATTCTACGTTTGTAGATAAATAGATATTTACATAGCTCGCTAATGCTTTCATGATGGCGGCACATACTTCAGGAATTATTCTAGAAATGAGCTGCTTCGAAACTCTGAAGAGGTACATAAGACTGGCATAGGAATATCCTATCGCTAGAAAGCGAAGTGTGATGGCCAGTCTAATTTCGGCAGAGACGCACTCTCGATAGTCAATTTTAGATATTTCTGGAGAAATTCTTGAGAGCAGAAAATCAAAATCTCTTGGCGAAACTCGAGTAAAATTTTTGAATAAGCTACTCCTGTCAGTTTTGATATCAGAAATCAGCTGCATAGAAATTCTAGTTTTTAAAAAATGAGACAGACGGCAAGTTTCTTTCTACTTAACGGGGCCATTTTTACAATTTTTCTATTCTCGGTTTTCCTCAAAATAAAAAAAGACCTGGATACGCGACAAACGCTCTCAAAACTGCTTTGTGAACAATTTCAAACAACATGTGCTGATCGGTGGGTACTTCGTTTTGCAAGCGTTTATCAATATTCGCAAACGTTTACAAATGTTAATGCCAGTGGATACGCGGCTTAACAAACGCTTAAAGCGCCTTGTACGGTGACCTCATGACTTGATCGCTCGAATCAGATGTCTTAATGACGCTTATAGCCGCTTACTCGCTAAAATATGGCTCAAGTCAGAAGAGACTGGTGACGCATGGCGTATGACACTTATGACAATAAATCATAAATGGCGAATAACTGAGACGTAAATATTTTTGTCATGTACTGAAGAATATTTACTATAATCATTGTTTTCAGTAGAACTTTACTGAGTACTAGAATAATTTTATTTCATGTACATCTAGTTATGTGGGAATCAACAATAAATACAAATATTTTAGAAAAACATTATAATGCAGAAACTTATAGTAAGTTATTATTTCAGGGCACCTTTCATAACACCTTTTTCTCTATTTACAATTTTAGGACTCATTGGTGAAGAAAAACTTCATGAGTATGGTGATTTTTTAGAAGAATATACACATTTGACTAATTTAAGTCAGTCTAAATTTTCCAGTTTATACACAAAGGAAAAAACAATTTTTGTTGATGTAAGTAAATCTAATAAATAGTTGAATATCAATGTATGTCAATATATAATAAAACATTTTTGTACAATATATTTTACCTTAAATTTAATGTTAGTATATAATGCTATTAAGGATTTTCTAAGTAAAAAAAGCCAGTTTCAATATGTTTAGAAAGTGGGTTGATCTATGTTCATGGGATTAATGATTGATCAAAAATCTAAAATGTAACTGTTATATTTATAAACTAGTAAAAATCAGCAATATGCACAAAATAGTAGCATATATATATCATGCAGCTTTTGAGGTTTACCTCAGATATGGGATTATTTACACATATAAAGTCCTAAGAAAACAGACATATAATTCCAAAAAAATTATTACATGCATGCACATGATAAAATGTAGTCAGGAGTGGACAAGCAAAATTCTTCAGGAAAAGATTACAAGACAAAAAAGGGTTAATAAGTCATAGATTTATGAAATAAGATATGTAAAATGACCTACAAACTTACAACTAACATTGAATTCAACAAAGATTTAATAACAACAGCTTTTTTACCTACCAATATGAGCAGGCCTCACTATGATTAAACTTATATTGATAACCATTGTATAAAATAGAATTCACTCACCAATATTTTGGAGTAATAATAGACAAATTCAAATAAAAAATGGTATTGGCTTTACAACAATAGCCTATACAAATTACATATGACACGGAATAACTAAGAAAATATACTAAAGATCATTCTCCAAATAAATAATAAATATACCCTATATAATAAATATATAATTAAAAAGATTATAAATATATATAATAAATAAATAAAAAGTCTACAATTTTTGAATAAGTATTCTTCTATCAATGGTCTCGAAAGCTGTATGGTCTCTCACTGTAAATATATGAAAACATTTCAGCACAATGTTTCCGTCATGAATACAAGAATGCCATTGAATTGCTGACTCGCATGAATGTTTTTCGCCACATTTTCCTGCTATCTCCTCTACAGTGGTCAATTGTTTTTTCATAAAAATTTTTCTTTTCTTTTCTTAGAACACAAACATAAACTTTTTTTTTTAATACAAATCCCAGTCTGGATTTGTGGCCTTTCCAACGGTACTAGTCTATCTACAGTTTCTATTAAGTTTGTTATTATATAGTTTTAAAAGTTATAAAAGATAAATATGTATACTGGATAGTATATAAAGTTTTCATTGTGATAAAGTAGGGATCCACCTACAGTCTTAAGTAAACTAAATTTATTTTAATATAAGAAGTATATGTAAAAATATTGACAATTTATTTACATTTTGACAAACAACTATGTCATTGATATAATTATACTGATTGAGGCTTTTTACATTGATTTTGTTAAAGGTATATATTTCTGATTATCAAATTTTTGATATTAAATCTAACCACAATAAAAATTTTTATATAATAATTTTTATACACAACAATATTGACATTAAGTTTTCCAGTGTAAAAATGACTGATTCTGGTGTTACAATCAATCAATCAATCATATGCTTTATTGTCAAAAAATTACAAAATTTTTAGACAAAACTAATAAAAAAAACATATAAAAACAAAACTAAACAAAACACACGAAATAAAAAAATAAAAATAAATATACAAACAAAATAAATACATGCAAAACTGTACAAAAACAATGTACCTGGTCAATATACATCATGATGTATAAAATGTCAATAAAAATAAACACAATAGTCAATAACAGTAAATTAATTAAATACAGAATGAAAGTGCAATTTATTCACTAAAAAAAAAAAAAAAAAACTAATATATTCTCTATTTTAAGATATAAAAAGAGCCAGTGTGTGTGTGTGATACCCAAAAAGTTATCCTAGAAAAAAATCCTCCACTGCGTACAAGGCTTTATCCAGAAAGTATGCCTTCAAAGCATTATGAAATCAAGGAAAAGTAAAGTGTAAAAAAGTAATTGATTTAATTTCCAAAGGCAAATGATTATACATCTTTTTGGCTCTGTATAGAATAGAGCTTTTTACTAACTCGGTCCAAGGGGTTTGCAGATAAAAATGATGCACTGCATTGCGAAGTGAATAATTGTGAGACAACCTACTTGGCATTTCTGACTTATATTTGCATACTAAGCAAATAGATTCAAATATGAATAGGGAAGAGTAATTATCCTATATTTTTTAAAGATTCTTGACAGTGAGCTCTGCTATTTAGTCCAAGCACATACCGAACTGCTCTCTTTTGGATTTTAAAGATGCACTCGAATTGAGTCACACCGCATGTGCCCCAGAATGGAAGGGCGTAACGTAGATGTGACTCAAAAAGGGCATAATAAACTGTTCTTGATGTTTGAAAACTTAATTCCCTGGAAACTGATCTTAAGGCAAAACATGCAGAACTTAATTTTTTATATGTATAAGGCATCAATATGCAAGTCCCATTTTAGGGAGTAGTCAACATTAAGTCCCAAGAACTTCACAGATTCAACGACGTCCGAACTGGTGTTGTTAAGTACAAAGGGTTGAATAGTAGTTTTATATGATAAGACTTGTATTTATATATAAGACTATGATAGTTTTTGAGACATTTAGGCACAGAAGATTAGAATTGCTGAGAGCTAGAACTGAGATATGATTTAAACCACTCAAGGGGCGTTCCTCTGAACCCATAGTGATTCAATTTGTTAATTAAGATGTTATGGTTTACACAATCAAAAGCCTTGGAGAAATCACAAAAATTGTTGCTGTTGAATGATTATTATTTATACTGGTGTAAACACTATTAAAGAGAAAAAACATAGCATCATTTGTGCACTTGTTACTCTAGAATCCAAATTGGTGAGGAGTAAGAATTTTATATTTAAACAGAAACGATAAGAGCCTTTTTTTAACCAATCGTTCAATGATCTTTGATAAAGTGGGAAGGAGTGCGATTGGGCGATAGTTTGAAGCTTGTTGTTTATCTCCTCCCCAGTGGCGGCTCGTGACATTTGACTATGGAGGGGCGCGCAAATCCAAATAAATATATACTTACTAATAAATAAAAAAATATAACTGGACGCTAAGTATATGTTATAATATCTGAGACATGACGGTTTGCTGTCATCATGGTACAATCACAAAAAGTTTGCACATAAATGTCTTAATTTGGCAATCAAAAATAAAGAACATTGTTACAAAACAATCGCATTTACACATCACGGAACCTCGCACGAAAATATTTTTGCCACCTCTCTGCGGTTTTAAAAACAATAACAAGTAACTTTAAAACGTGACGAAAAATTATACTTATTAATAAATGTTCAATAGGTACTTAAGCTACTTCTTAAAAGTAAAATCTGCTCGGGATTACTTTTTCATCAAAATTGTTTATTTCCATCACTAAATTTCTATTGATGGATATCATGGCTAAAGCATTAAGTCTTTCATTAAGCATAATACTTCGCAGGAAGGTTTTTATTCGCTTAAGGGTGGAAAAATTTGCGCTCGGCCTCTGCAGTTGTCATTGGGGTCGTGACAATGATATTTAATAATTTTATTGTTTCGGCAAATGTTTCGCCAAGATTATTTTCTAAAATAAATAAAAGCACGTTCATAGCTCCAATATTTTGTGAGAAATCTGGTCTTGAGTAAATGACTTCTAGTTCAGTTCAACTATATCACATACCTCTTTTGCAATAATACTTCTCAAGTTATCGTCAGTTCTTCTTCTTTTGACACTTTCAAAGTTTATTTAATTCTACATTAGCCTTAATATTATCGGTGTCGCTTCTTATTTTGGCAATGCTTGATTCAAATATCGACAGATCTTAGAGAGTAATATTTAAATCCGGCAAAGGTCTGCCTAAAGTCTTAATGTTTACTTTTTCTTCCAGTGAAAGATTTGAAAAATTACAGTTAATTAAAAAGCTTACACGATTCATTATTAAATTTCAATAATAATTATTGTATTGTTCACTTTCGAAATACTCTGACACACACAAACCACTGATCACGGAACCGATGAAAAACAAAATTTTGCCGAATAAACAACAAAAAACGTCTTCGCTATCGGTAACGAGCGTGATAAAAGCCGAGAAGATGGGTCGTCGAGAGTAGCTTTTCGGTCAAATTATGGACGCGGATGTGAGCGCGCCCCACGACAAATAGAGGAAGATAGATGAGCTGTACCTTGCGCGAGACAGAGAGCGGTATACGTAGGATTCCAGGAGCACTTTGGTTGTTGATTTGAATATCGCATTATCTCCTATAGTACGGGCGCTTGTGTTATACGTTTAGACCCAGCAAGCCGCCAATGCTCCTCCCTTATGCAAAGGAATAATTATTGCAGTCTTAAGGCCGATAGGAAAGACTCCATTTTGGAATGACTTGTTAATTAAGTTTGTTAGATGGATTAAGGTGCAATTTGGCAGATTGGTAAACATTTTGAGAGTGAGCCCATCTGTACCAGATGATGATTTGTTTTTTATTTCATTTATTGTAGTTTGAAGCTCTGTTGATACAATGGGGGTAAAAAAGAAGCTGTGTAAATTTTCATTTGGGAGATATGAACGAGGATCGTGAAAAGGTGTTATGGTAGCCATTAGATTTTTAGCTACATTAACAAAGTAGTGATTAAGATCCTCAGGTGAAGTAGGGATAGTGCTAGATGAAGAAGTCTTATTTCTTAATACATTTACAATAGCCCATATTTCTTTGGCAACATTACTTGATTCGATCATCCTTTTATTATAATAAATATCTTTTGCAGCTTTTATAGTCTTATGGTACATTTTTCTATAAAGCTTGACATAGTTATGAAAAAATACGCTGTCTGTAAATTTTTTTCAGCTGTGATAATGAGCGCATGTTTTTTGCAGAAACATGTAAGCCTTTAGTGGTCCATGGCTTATGATGTTTAATTTTGATAGGTCTAAGAGGAAACGACTTATCTGCAATACTTGATAAAGACTTTATAAAACTAGAAAATTCACTATCTATATCGTCAGAAAGAAAATCCCAATCAGCCGTTTGGCATAAGTTCTTGGATTCTAAGAAATTATTTTTGCCAAAAACACGGCCTAATTTACGTAACGTGTTTTTGCCTTTTGAATTTATGGAAAATTTAGTTATTGCAGCTTCAGGATCAGAAAATCCGGAATTAAAACCGTACAATCCATGAATTCAGGAGCAAAAGATGACACGACATAGTCGATGGTACTAGAACTATTTCTAGTTATTCTGGTAGGAAAGTTAATATGCATTACTATACCCATTGAGACGAAAATAGAGTGAAGAGATTCTTGAGCAGCACACACACTGGAAAAATCAATATTAAGGTCGCCACACAAAATTAATTTACATTTTAAGGGCAAGGATTCTAGTAAGCTTAGTAGTTTTTGAAGGAATGTCTGTAAGTCAGCGTCAGGGGTTTTATATACACAAATAATATAGAGGTCGTATGTATTATGGTAGACTATGAAAAATTCCAATACTTTTTCTGATAAAAAGTTATCAAACTTAGTTACTGGTGAAAAATCGTTGTTTATAGACATAATCATAGTGCCCCCATGACATAAATTAGTTCTATTAAATCTTGCTATTGTAGTGTAATTTTGAACAAAAACAGGTTCATCAATGTTTAGCCAGTGTTCAGTTATAGCAACTATTTCTGGAAAATTTAGCTCTTCTAATAAAAGAAATAATTCATTAGTTTTGTGTCTTAAGGACTGAATGTTAAGAAGAAATACGCTAAGCTTGCTATCATCCCATTTATTAGAGGGTGCTTGATCCTCTAGTCGCGTCACGTTATTAAAAAATTTTTGTTCCTAGATGAGGAACCACTGGAATATGAAATAATTAGATTGAGTTTCTCGTTTTTTTTGAAGTCTTAAATTTTTTTCTGAAGAAAAGAAGGATCCAAAAGCGGAGAGGTCTTCTTCCACTTCAACCAACTTTATATTAAAAATGTACTTACATTCTCAATTTGTAGTAACCTTTTTAAAAATTTTATTAGTCATAATGTTAATACTAGAGCAAATACACATCAACATCTAATAATATCCATCCCCCATTTTAGTGTAACTCGAAAAATGTCTAACATATGTATATAGCTCCCAAATTATTAAATATGTTGCCAGAACAATTTAAAAACAAAAAATATTTTACTGTAAAGATAAAATTGTACTCATGGATTAAAGATAACATAAATTCCATCAAGTGTGCTATTAACTTTCCTTAAATTATAACTAATTAGTATTTAGTCAATTTAATATTTCTGAATTTGATAATATTATTTAAGCAGGTATATGTTACTATTATTAGTATTAGGTTGAAGTTAATTATGAACTAATTATTGATGGGCTAAATGTGCATATACATAGACACATTATGTCCATTGTATGCATATTATAAGCATACCACATCTCATAAAAATTGTAAATTAATATGTAATTGATTGATTAAATGAAAAAAAATGGTTTGTTATACACAAATTAACTTTAAATGTCCAAATAGAGAAAGTCCAAAAAAGGTTTCTGCGCTATCTTTATGTTTTAAATAATAACTCTTACCCATACAAAGTGTCTTATAAATGTATACTGGATAGTTTTTCATTTAAAACTCTTTTAGATAGAAGAAAGATGCAAGATAGAAGAAACAAGTTGTGATATTTTTATACAACATATTAAATAACTTTAACTATAAAGACTGTAACTTGGTCTAAGTTTAATCCAAATATCAGCTTATCTCCATTCAACTGAATGATGACTGTCATAAATGAAGTTTTTACTCAATCAAGACAGACATTTTGAGTACTTCTTTAAAAGATTTGAAAGCTTTACTGTGATTTTCCATTTAACTATTATATTTGAGTTGCGAATACTATACCAAGTTAAAACCCCTTTTATTATTCTTGTTTTTTTTTATCTCTGTTTATTATTTTAAAGTTTTATATTCTATTCTTATTATAATTTTATTTTTAAAGTTATATTATTTTCTGTTTTAAATTTAAGGCTTAATAATTAATGTAACTTAGGACTTTACATGTAATTACCAATTTTGTGGTGTTTGTGGAGTATTGCAAGTATGTTTATAACCATATACCAAAGTTTAGTGGAATCAATACTAAACACATGGAATATTATTCTGGGGTCCTCTTTTACCCTACTTAAGAAATCTATAATAAAACCTATATAAATATAAGAACTTTAATCTCTATAACAGTTTGATGGTTCATGCACAATAATCAAAAAATTATCCAATAAATCCAATAAATCACAGCCAAAGCACTAGATGTAATGAAGACAAACAACTGATTTTCCTATATGCTATAGTGGGTTCGGAAAGAAATCCATTAAATTTTTAGTGCCAAAGCTGTACAATTTATTACCTAGGCACATCAGAAACATCAAAAAGTAAAAAATTACTAGAATGGCGACGCACTATCCTCCTTAGACCCGAGAGTCTATTACATGAAATATACAAAAACACATTGCATTACCCTTGTAGGTAGGATGTTAATAAAATAATTATCAATTTTTCTTGTTTTACTTTTTTATATTTTTGGAAACAAAAATACCTATCATACATTTGGGGTTATATCAATACAAGTAAAAGTCGAACTTATTAATTTTTGTCGAATTAATTGAGGTACTTCATAACTTTTTACCTCATAATATTAGTTATGAAATAACTAAAAATAATTTCTGTCAATGCTAGAACACAGAAAAATATTGCAGGAGGTGCATTTTGCAAATGTTAATTTTTCACAGCCAAGTTTTCGACATTTAGATCGTGATTTTTGCTGGTGCTTCATGAAAGTAAGTAAATGCTTATTTCCTTTTTTTCTGTCTCTCTTGTCTGGTACGGGCTCAACTTTTCTTTGCTTGCGAGGAGTTGGTAGTTCATCTTCTTCTTCCTCAATATTATTTTCTTAATTTTTGCTTTAATTAGCAGAATGAATTAACGATTTACCTAGCGAGAGTTTGAAATCAAGATAATCCATAATATCCTTCTTTGCACGATTTAAAGACAGCATGGTCTCGGTATTCTAACCAGCTAGCAGCAATTGAAAAATCAAAAAAAATGATAAATGGTTCGAATCGTCCATTTGTCTGTTCGAGCACGCATAGGATACTTTCCAATACCACCCCTCTCATTTTTAAATTGTATTCATATACTATTGCAAGCTGATTTATTGCTATGTATTTATTTTCGGTTTTGGACCAACAGAAACATGTTCCTAGTGGTTTAACGCCAGTAGATGATAAAGCAAAGTGTACAGTTTTCAAATCAACCCACCTTACTAAATTGACGTTGAAATCCTGTCTTACCTTCCGTCTGTTGCGTTTTTTGGAAACCTATTTAGAATCATGGTTCCTGTGGGTTAGTTCTCTGGACAATAATGCATTATTCTATAAGTGTAGCTAACCTGTGGGGGTTTATACAATGTTCCTAACAGAAGAAATTTATTCTTATATTTTATAAATACCCATAGTTGTTCAACCATATTTTCGCTATTCTTGCAATAAGAGACACTTTCATTCAGAACTGTTCTTTTCAAACAATGAGCTACATTCAAGCACACATCCCCACCTCTTGATTCTCTATCAGCCCTGTACAATATGTAATTGGGCACATTTACTAGATTACCAGGTAGTGCTGGTGTTAGCCATGTTTCACTTACCCCAAATAAGTGAAACTGTTCATGCTGCAGCAATGCAGATACCTCGGAGAAAGAAGGGGTAAGAGATCTAATGTTTACATGACCCATATGTACAAATTATCATTACTATCTAATGTACTCCTCTTTGACGAATTAAAATTTTTATTGGAATTATTTATAAAAACTTATCTCCTCTTTCTAATACATTACCTAAATTATTTAAAAAATCCTTATCTTTTTTAAAATCAAATCTGTTAACCCCTACATACTTAGGGCAAAAAGAATGTTCATACATACATTCCTTTTTGTCCATTGGAGTTTCGACTAGAAAATTTTTAAGCCTATGCTCATCAGTGGGTATCTCTTTCACCAACTAGTTAACATTTTCAAAACCATCCTTTTTTCGAATATAATTTAGAATCACATCCTCAGTTGCCGCCCGCTTTACCCTATTCACGTAGAGCCAAATCCTCCTGCCTCCACCTTTAAAGTTAGGATCCTTTTCATCTGTGCCTAGATTTTTCTTTTTTGTACTCTTTTTTGGAACTGGAGTGAAGTCAGTTACAGAACCATTCTGATTTGCAATTTTTAGTACCTCCACGGTTCCATTTAAATCATTATTTCTATCCTTCGTAAAATGTTCATGGTATCGCTTTGTCGATATCGATCCTGAAGCTACGTCTTTATACAACACTTTAGGCGCCTGTTCAAAAGCGATAGTCGTAGTAGCACTAGCGCCGGTAGTTGCCAATGTCGAACTAGCAGTGTTTTTGTTTATTTTTGTAGCGCTTTCCAAATAAGTGACTTTTTCACATAATAATTAGTTATTTTGTTTTAAAATGTTATTTTTGTCTGCCAACTCGTCCAACATTTTCTCAAGGTACACTATTTCTAGTGTATTTTTTTCCATTTCCATTTTTTTAACGGCATTTTCATCGGAATTTGCCGTCTCCAAGCAGCATACAATTTTTGTTTTATCAATTACTTTTAGAATATTTCCCATACGTTTTATGCAGCTTTTGTGGTAGATTGCATAACATTAATTAAAAATTATTTAGAAGAAGCTCCCATTAAATTTAACGAGATTGTACTCTTTTACTTTTTTATTCCCACACAGATGCTTGCATTTAGGGCAATAGAACGACATATTTCGAATTCTACTATTATAATAACTTGTATTATAACCACAGAATTCGAAATTATTATTAATATTAAAAAAAATCCTAGTATTTAGAAATAAGTGTGAAAATAATGTGCAGACTGCAACCACTTTATTTTTGAAACCTATATTTAAATATAGGTTTCAAGAAATACTTTATACTTTATTTTGAAATTGAATTGAGTCCGCATCACGCTTTCACGAAATTGAAATAAATGAAAAAGATATCGAAAAAACAGGTATGAATTTTCGTTTGAAAAATTCGCGAGCAACTTTTCAAAGAATAATGGATTCAACTTTACGAGGAATCCAAAACGAAAAGTGTTTAGTTTATATCGATAATAAAATTGTATTCGTATTGTAGTCGATCTTTCCTATAGTGATATAGATTTATAATAAAATATAACAAATGTACTTCAAATGTAAATCAAAATGTCTATATAAGATCTCTAAGAACCACAGATAAAATGAAAAAACAGTTATAGGAAAAATATATACCACAACTAAATCAATGAGATCCAGAAATCTGAGCAACAAGACATACAAAATATTTGGAAATTGTGATCAACCAATATCTTAAATAGAAACCACACATTGACCATGTGTCTAATAAAATAATAATAAGATTGATATTTTGGGGAAGACTTAAATGGGTTACAATTAAATACAATTAATACCATACAGGGATGCAAATTAAATACCATTCGAAAATACATACTCGAAATCATATTTCAAAGAGAATTATAAGATTGGTTGACTTACCTGTAAGGAAGATCAATCTTAATTATTCGAGCATCGGAGTCCTTCTATGAAGCTATTGGTAGGTCTCATTTTATGGCCTATCGACGCACAGATGTTTCGAAGAATTCGTAAAACAAACAAATCCAAAAAATCTCTCTTTACCTGCTAACCCTAACTCTGTTCATTATGTGACGCGGAAAAGCGCATCAGCACCTTAGGGAAAATGCCAAAAATAATAATTGGGTGGGTGGGCCATATCATAGAAGGACTCCGATGCTCGAATAATTAAGATTGATCTTCCTTACAGGTAAGTCAACCAATCTTATAATTATTCATCGTATCTCTTCCTTCTATAAGGCTATTGGTAGATGTTTGTAGGTAAGAAAATGAATGCGATTTTTGTGCAGAAAAATATATTACTCCTAAACCCAAGTGTTACCAAACCTCCCATAACAAAAAATTAAATGCCCGTATTAATTGAACAAACAAAAAATTTAGTCTATGATAGCTAGGTAAGTAAGACTAAATGATAAGATAAGTAAGGCTAATTATGCTTATATAATAAACAACATTAAATTAATAATTTGTGTAATATCCTAAGTTGTTGATAATACAGAATTTGTAAAACTCTCAGGATTTTGTGCTAAGGGAAGATTATAAAACATATTGAACACCATCGACTTCTTAGTCCAACCTGCCGTGTTACGGATCAGGTCAATATCTAAGCCTGCTCTGGTAGCTGCAGAAGTCGAAGCATGTCTTATGCTATAACCTTTAAATATTGTCGTATCAATATTGCTTTTGTTAAGAACATCCTTTACCCATCTACTTATTGTCTGTGTAGAGGCAGGATGAAAGGGCTTTTTAAAAAGTTAAAATAAGTGACTCCTCTTGTAAGCGGTATTGAGACGTAATTTTTAAGTAATGTTGTAACGTAGAAGCTACACAAAGTTCCGGTTTATTTTAAAAAAATGAATAAACTATGGTTGTTTCCTGCCTCTACCTGACGTCTTTAATCTAGCAGGAATTCGAATTTCTATCTTGTCAGGACTATTTTCGATATTACCTACTTCAATCTTCGATATTGTTTGTACCCTCTGACCCGATGTCAATAACAATAATATGACTAGTTTTAAGGTAAGGTCTTTTAATGATAATTGAGACAAAGGAAAAAGAGATGTCAAATATTCTAAAACAGGGCTAGGGTCCCATGTTGCTGAATATCGGGGAGCACTAGGTTTTCTATTAAAAATACCCTTAAAAAAATCGTTTTAGTATTCTTTCATCTTCACCTCCAAAAGTAAAGATTAATGCAAAAGCTGCTCTATATCCATTTAAAGATGAGTAAGAAAGACCCCTGGTAAAATTGTCAAGAAAAAATTCCAAAATGATATTAATATCACCATTATATGGATCTAATTGCATTTCCAAACAGTAATCCCACCATTTTCTAAAACAGATATTGTATTGTTTTAAGGTGTTTTCTGTTATCGAATCTAACATAACCGGAAAAGCAGAATCCGTAATTCCCTTTCTTTTTAATGATTCCCGCACAATCTCCCTGCCACCAGGGAAAGGGTCTTGTACGGGGGTGTTTCTCTCTGAAAGGAGAAAAAATTGAGTTTTTATCTGGACCAAAAATTAAAGGTTCTTCTATTAAAAGTTCCAAAAACAAAGGGTACCAAGACTGAGTCGGCCAATTAGGAACCACTAAAATACCTGTAGCTTGATCCTGAATAACTCTATCAATTAATAAAAAGGGGAGGGAAGGCATAAAAATAATACGAACTCCAAACAATAGTGAACGCATCTACACAAACACAGTCTGGGTCAGGACCCCAAGAAACATAATCGATACATTTTTTATTACTTTTAGAGGCAAATAAGTCTATATCAGGTCTACCAAAAAGTTGTATGATTTTAGAAAAAACAAAATTATTATAACTCAAATTCTGTATTGCAAGATCTATTTCGAGACAATAAATCTGCTTTTGTATTTTCAGTAGTATTAATATAAGAAGCCGATATTATAATATT
Source organism: Anthonomus grandis grandis (assembly GCF_022605725.1). NCBI lineage: Eukaryota > Metazoa > Arthropoda > Insecta > Coleoptera > Curculionidae > Anthonomus > Anthonomus grandis. Next base: position 3,625,038 of record NC_065567.1, on the reverse strand, counting down.
TCTTGACTCGCACCAGTCCCATATGAGACGTGTTATATTATTTAAACGTGTATATCGAATACTACCCATCCGGTTTATACAGGCAATTGCTGTGATGTTATCTATATGAAGTAAAATTTTACAATTTTTATAAGTTCTTGCTAAAGATTTAAGACCATAATATGCAGCACATAACTCAAGCCAATTTATATGTTTTCCTACTTCATCTCTATTCCAAAAACCTTTTGCTTCTATTTTCTCAGAGAATGCACCCCAGCCGGTCTCAGATGCATCCGAATAAATCTCGAAAAGAAAAGGCTGTGGTTTTATTAACTTTGAAGCTTTTGGAATTTTACCTAGCCACCAATCAATTTCTGGGATTATGTTTCTGGGGATAATCATAACTTTATTGAAATTGTGAAAATTCTTCTTAAGGGCTTTTTGTTTAGCAATTTCAAAAGGTTTTAAATGTAACCAACTGTAATCTAACGTAGGGGAAACCGCAACTAACTTTCCTATTAATGATGCATATATCTTACATTTTTCTTCTTTTTTAACTTTTTGTAGTAATTTTAAAAGAGCAACTACCTTTTCCTGGGGTAATGTAAAAACCATTTCATCTGAATTAAAAATAAAACCTAAACCACACCTGAAACTACAACCTACAACCACTGAAAATTAATCCTAGAGCGTTACGGTAATCCTCCATTTTAAAATGACGATTAAAAATAAAAGAATTTAATTTCTTTAAATTCAGAATAAATCTATAAGATCCATCTGGTTTTTTAATCAAAAAATATGATGAAAGAAATTGACCCCTACTAGCATGACATCTAGATATAACTTCTTTATTTAATAGTTGATGAATAACTTCTTTAAATTTTTTTAAATTTTTATTTGAAATAAACGGATCTGGTATTCTTTGTTGGTGGGGTTTCAAATTAAAAGGTATTCTAATTATCTTAACCCACTGTAAAAATTGACTATTTTGAGATATCTTTTACCATTGTTCTAAGGCATACTTAATTCCTCTTATAGATTTTGGAGTTCTAGTTACCTCTAACGTTCCTGATAAGGTTTCCTGCTGTGTGGCCGATTGTACCTCTCTCCTTTCTTGAACTCTTTCCTCTGGCCCTTCCATTGATAGTCGACTCTGCTGGACGATGGTCTTCTCCCCCTCCTCTCTTCTTTCATCCTGGTCTTGGGACATGAGCGCTGGTAGTTTAAATAACTTGTCGAAGTTAATAGTTTAAATTACTTTTTTTGAAGGACCAGGCCTTGAAAAGTCAACTTTCTTGGAAACTGTCAAGTCTTTTGCAGCTTTTTTCATCTCCTGGCAAGAGTTGACCTTGGAAATAAATTCCTTCGCAAAAAGAAACTCGTCAATAGCAATTTTATTAGCTGCCATTCGGCCCTCTTCATTGATAAAAGGACTTATTTAAAATTTTCTTTTTAAAGATATAGCATGATGAACATTGGACATTAATTGACCCGCTTTTATCAACTGCTGCATTATATCTTTCGAAAAATCCTGCTCCGGGTTCTCAATTTTCTTCGATATAATCGTTCCTAGGGCTGATAGACTAGCTCCTACTTGAGTCTGTATTCCTGATAGAAAATGGTCATTTTTTAACGTCTGAGATGACAGAATCGGTTTTAGTTCTTCATTTAAAAGAGGAGCATTAATTGTTTTGCAGTTCTCTGGAGTAAGGTATTTTTAAAGTAAATCCTTCCTTACTTCAGCCGGTAAACCCTCCCGCACATAACAGGTCCACCTAACAGCTAACTCCTCATGGATCTTAGGACCAACACTTTTTTTGCTCTAAAGGATTGTCCGTAAAATACTGTTCGGCATTGTTAATCGCCACCGGTTCTATAATTTCACTAGAAGTGTTGTTTTCCGGTATATTACTGAGGTTACCAGCTATTGGAGGGTTATTAGAGCCTCTATCACTGTTACTCTCGTCCGTGTCAGAACTGCTCTGAGAATCTGGCAAGTAAAGAAAAGTCTATATAATTATAAGAACTTAAAACATTGAACATAAATAAAAGTGTGTTATCAATACTGTTAATAGTCAAGACAACTAATACAGTATTTCTAAGACAAACAAGAGTCAAAACAACTCTTTTTGTCTAAACTCTCTAAATATTCCTAGTCAAACCAACTAAGGATAACGGATAGTATTGTGAACAAAAACATACGCAAAAAATCAGCAGAATAAGGTCAAACCAACCTTAATTATCTTGTTAATCAAAACAATTAACAAGAAATTAATATCTAAAAAAGGTATAAGATCAAAACAATCTGTAACCTCATTACTATTGTCCAAAGCATCCAAAAACTTTTTAGACCTCCAAAACCTATACTTAATTAAAATAAAAATATTATTAGCCTACCAGAATAAGATGATGAAGATGGACTACTCGGAGGCAAAAGCCTCTTTTCTAGACGAGCCAAAGTCGCCTTAATATCATCCACATCCCTGGTTAATTCAGATAATTTTCTTTTCTTTCCTTGAACCTTCGGCATTGCACTCGCACTATTATTTTTATCACCGAAAAAATTACTCACAAACCGGAATATCTGCACGCGACGGCACAGTAAAATGAACTGAGTTAGGGTTAGCAAGTAAAGAGAGATTTTTTGGGTTTGTTTGTTTTACGAATTTTTCGAAACATCTGTGCGTCGATAGGCCATAAAATGAGATCTACCAATAGCTTCATAGAAGGACGGAAATGCGATGAATAATAGTCTATTTCACCAGCACACTTACTTTTCAACAAAGTTATCAGGAATATAAGATCTATCTATGTAGTTACTATTTTTAATTTTGTAGCGAAATACAAAATTTCAAAATTCCAATCGGAATTACCACAATGGTTGCACAACGGTAGCAAAACGATTGGAATCAAGCATTATATTAGCATATGCAATTAGCGTTAATTGAATCTAAAATATAACTATATGTATCTCAAAGTATATAATATATTAGAAGAGCGAGTTACCAACTTTAATAATAATAAAAAAAATGTTCCACAACACAATGCAAAGAGATGATCTTAGAAAAGTGTTTAAAAGGTTATTAAGTATTGTCAAGTAGATGCTTCGCGTTCGCGGGGACCACTGAAAATTTTCTTAGGTTTGGAAATATTTAAAACCGTTTGTTCTTTCTCTGAAAATGACCTGGTTGGAATTTGCAACTTACCCCGGTTAACTATGTTAACGGTGCGACATTTATCTAATGCTAATGCAAAGATTCCATATTATGCTAAATGACACAGCACTCTAATATTTATTTACAGTCAAGGCTTTCTAACAGACAGGCACAGCTGTCCAATAATAAGAAAGCACGTTATATCACAAATACAAATTAGTAAACAAGTTCTATATAATAATAATTACAACTACAGAGAATTAATTCTTAAAATGACATCACAATCTAGAAAGAATTACTTATGTAGTTTAATCAGGAAGCCGTCTTAGGTGTCGTTTAAAGGCATCAAAGCTCAAAAAAAATAAGTCAATATTAGGATGGTTTAACTCCAAACTGTTATACATACGGGTACATCTAATAAATGGAGAATCCGATAAGTAATTGGAAAAATACCTGGACACTACAAAAGTTTGTCTATTACGAAGGATGTACAAGATGAACAAGATGAAGAATTGATGTTAAAATTGAGTTTTTCTAAAACAGATGAAGAATCAATAAAGTTGTTTACGGCCTTGTATATAAATATTAAATCAAAATTTCTTCTTCGGACCTCCAACGATTGCATATTATAAAATTTTAAATTATTATCATAACTAAAGAAATGCCGTCGTCTGTTAAACCTATAATTTAAAGTGTTTTAATTTGTGTAAACAAATTTGCGCTGCACACTCTCTAGTCGGCCAATATAATTGGCGTACATTGGATTCCAAACTGTTGTTGCGTATTCCAGTACAGGTCTTACTATACTATTGAATAAAATTGTTAAGAAATTTATGTTGCTAAATCCTTTTGTTGCTCGAAAAACAATTCCAAGATTTTTAAGAGCCTTTTGTACAATATTTTCAAGATACTTTTCAAACAAAAGCCTAGGATCCAATGTCACCCCAAGATCCTTAATATAATGCAAATATTTAAGCTTAACATTATTTAGGTAAAGATCACATTTAACTTGCAGAGGAACAGGCCTTTTAGAGAACAAAATACAATTACATTTATCCAAATTGACAAAAAGTCTATTCAAAGTACAGTAATTCATAAAATTAGATAAATCGTACTGTAAAGTAAAGTAATCAGCAGCCGAATTAATAGTTTTTGAGATTTTAAGATCATCTGCATATAAAGCATAGCTACTATGTGAAAAACATTGCTCTATATCATATAGGAAAATGATAAACAGCAGAGGACCCAAGTGTGACCCCTGAGGCACACCTGAAGTCACAGCTGTACTCTTCGATTTTTGGCCATTTACAACAACATACTGAGATCTTTCACTTAAGTAACTTTTAAAAATTTCAAACAAAGCCCCATGTACCCCGAAATTCTCAAGCTTTATTAAAAGAGTTGGGTGGTGGACCTTATCGAAAGCTTTAGAGAAATCGGTGTACACTGTACAAGTCTCAGAACCTCGCTCCATATTCTCAGATATGAGTTGAACGTAAGGCACAAGGTTAGTCAGTGCCGATCTTTTTTTAAAAAAGCCGTGTTGGTTTAAGTCAATCGATCCCCTAACAATAAAAAATAATTGATCCAAAATAAGAGACTCAAACAGTTTCCCAAAATGGCTCAAGAGAGAAATCGGTCTATAGTTATTGATAGCGCTTTTATCTCCTGATTTAAAAATAGGCACAATTTGGGCCACTTTCCAAAGCTTAGGGTATTTACCAGTTGAAATACATTGATTATACAATAAATATAGAGGCTCACAAAGATTAGGACATGATTTCAGAAATATTGAGGGAAATCCGTCTGGCCCAGGACCCTTTTTGGGATTCATAGAGCATAATGCTTCTCTAATATCGTCTTCTCGAACATGATCAACAGTAAAACATTCTTTTGATTGGACAACATCAATTAATGATGGAGTATTAGATGGTTCAAAAACACTGCTAAAAAACTTTGAGAAAAGTTCACAAATGTCAGAGTTATTCGTAGCATATTGATCATTAAAGGTCATTTTTAACGGCAAATTTGTTGTATTCCTTTTATTATTAATAAACGACCAAAAGTACTTTGTGTCATGCTTAATATTTTCCTCTGTTTTAGTAATGTAAACTTTATAGTCTTTACTAATATTTAGTTTTACAGTTTTACGTAAATTTGAGAAAATATCGTAGTCAGACTGTAGCTTGTATTTTTTCCAGTCTCTGTGCACCTGCACTTTATTCTTTATTAAATTAATAGTGTGCTTAGAAAACCATAAAGGATATTGGCGCTTTTTAATTTTTATTTTTGATATTTCAGAATTCACAATATTACTCAGTTCTGCGTAAAAACATTCGATGTTGTTATCTACATCACGAGATAAAAATAAATCCTTCCACTGAAGAGAACGAATTTTCTCATTAATAACTGCATAATTTGCCCTAATGAAATTTACCTTTTGATAAGAATTACACACGACTTTTTTTTCATAATTTAACTTAATATTTACCTCCAACGACATATGATGACTGTCCTCAGGCACTACTGGGTAATTACATTTAAGTACCTCGGTTATTAAAGAATTAGTACCTACAACTAAATCTAAAATTGTATTCGTTGAATTCAAAATATAATTAAATTGTTTTAAACCATTAAGGAAGTAAAAATCAGTAAAGCATTTGCTACATGGGTCAGTGGCGTTATCAGAATTTAGTTTGTTATTACGCGACCAGGATAAATTAGGCAAGTTAAAATCACCTAGCAATAAAACTTTCCCATTAATTTTGTTACTTAGTACAGACTCTACTTTTGACATGAAATGTTTATAGTTATTCGAAGATGCGTGAGGGGGGACATAGACAGTACAAATTAACAATTTATTACCTCCATTTAAGACGACACTGACCCATATATCTTCAATTATATTATTGGTGTTACATAATCTTGGTATGAGTTCGGCACAATGAATATCGCGCACAGCTAGCATTACTCCGCCACCATCACTTTTTCCACTCACTAGAGCACTACGGTCCAATCTAAAAACATTGTAGCCAGGAGGAAATAACTCCGAGCTCAGCACATCAGGCTTCAGCCAGGATTCAGTTATTGATACACAGTCAAATTTATTTATTTATTTATTTATTTATTCATAATACGGGAAAACCCCATTAACTGTAAATTTTACAAAGCAATAATATTTACATAAACAACTTTCATAATCTAAACCTACTTAAAAAATTAATACTAAAGTAAAAAACACCTATACTACATATACTAGAAACAACCTTAATAATTTATATGCAAGAATGTAAATACAAAACTTTATGCACAATTATGAAGTAAGTGACCTCTTTAGATGCATTAAGGAACTTATGTTAAACACATCAATATTCGAATTGTTTAACAAATTCATATACCTATCCATAGGATTGTTAATTCCATAGGATGTTCTGTGGATTGGAATGTTAAAGGTTACATTATGGCGCAACCCGTGATGAGGAACATTAAATCGTATGCGACCCAACAGATCAGGGCAATCAATAAGCCTATTAACGATCTTATATATAAAACTAGCACCAGAAATATTACGGCGTTGCGACAGTGTCGGAATAGATAATTGACTTTCAATATAAGAATAGTCATGGTTCTCAATGACAGTTAAAGTTCTATGAGCACAATATCTCAGGAATTTATGTTGAACTCTTTCTAAAGCATCGATATGAATCTGGTGGTATGGAGACCAAACTACAGAGCAGTACTCCAATATAGTTCTTACTAGGGAGCAATAAACCCTTCTTGTTGAAGAGACTGAGAAATATGAACAGTTTCTCATAACAAACCCTAGCAATTTTGATGCTTTTATAGAAATTGAATTAATATGATCAATAAATGTGAGTTTCTCATCAAAAATAACTCCTAAATCCCTAATAGATGCAACATAATTCAGTGGCTCATTATTAATGAAGTAGTTGGATTGAAACCGGTTGATCCTGCGAGTGAAACTAATAACACAACATTTCCTAGCATTTAAATGAAGATTGTTTTGTTCACACCAATTATTTAGGCGATCCATATCTGCTTGTAGTAAATCTTGATCCACAATACTACCAACCACCCTCCAAAATTTTAAGTCGTCTGCAAACATCAAACACTGACTATACAGGAAACAGTTAACTATATCATTAATAAATAAATTAAATAATAAGGGTGATGTATGCCCTCCCTGAGGGAGACCTGATGTTACGCTGATAGGATCAGAAAAATGTCCACCTACCCTGACCCTTTGAATACGGCCAGTTAAAGAATTCTTAATCCAACTCACAAAATCAACATGAAACCCTACGGAGATCAGTTTTGACAGAAGAATTTGATGATCAATACGATCAAACGCCTTACTAAAATCGGTGTATATAGAATCAATTTGTTTATGATCCTCTAATTTACTCATAAGATCAGATTGGTAACAGATCAAGTTAGTGGCAGTAGACTTATTCTTGCAAAACCCATGCTGTGAATCTGATATTAAGCCTTTGCATAACCAAGAAAGTTGATTAGCTATGAGGCTATCAAAAAGTTTAGGTATTGAAGATTGAATGCAAATACTTCTATAATTATCTATGACATCCCGACGGCCAGCTTTAAACAACGGCACAATAAAACTTTCCCTCCAGGCAATTGGAAATGTGGATGTTTGTAAGGAAGCATTAAATAACAAAGATAAAGGAATGGCAAGAGTACATACACACTTCCTCAAGAGAAAATTCGGAATCCCATCTGGGCCTGCAGTAATCTTGTTAGGGAGTGAGCTAATACCTTCAAATATATCATATGTTAAGATCTTAGTAATGTTTAAATTTAAACCATTAGCGGGAGCATTTTGCAGCTGATTATTATCAATACCAGGAGAATAAACAGTTTGGAAAAATTCTTTAAACATGTTTGCAATATCCAAACCACTGGACGCTTGCTTGTCACCATAAAAGAGCGTATTGGGAAGGGTATAATTGGACCTCTTATCATTGATATACTTCCAAAATGATTTAGGGTCATTCTGTAAGCCAGAATCTATCCCTTCAATATATTGTCGGAAGCACAAATCAGACATACGTTTGCATTCAGACCTAAGGCGAGAAAATTTTATATACTTTTCGTCTGTATTATCTCTCATATATAATGAATGAGCACTCCTTTTGTTCCTAGTTAACTTTCTAAGTTCAGGGGAGAACCACTTAGGAAATGAGGAAGTTCTATATTTCTTTAAAGGAATAAAATATGCAATCCCCATAGAGAGATATTCATAAGAAACGCTGATTGATAAGTTAAGATCACTATGAGATAAACACTCGTTCCAATTAATTGAGGAGAGAAAGATATTAAGCTCATTGTAGTTACCGCTTCGGAAATCATAAAAAAATTCTTCATAAGCTAGATTTGAAGAAATTGAGTTATTTGCTGTTGAAATATCCAAATGACACTCATATCCAATATGATGAAAATTAGCTTCGAAAAGAGGGTCAGAAGCTTTAAGAACATTTAAATCCTTAACATTAGAAAAAACCAAATCTAAAAATACATTTCTATCATTAGGAATCAAGTTACATTGATAAAATTTTAAATAACCAAATCTTTGTGCAACATCTAAAGCTGGGTCACCTCTTGGGCATTGAACCAGGAGACCATGCTCATCATTGCCCCATGCAGCCCTTGGTAGGTTGTAATCTCCAAACAGATATACATTTAGGTTGGCATATTGAGTAGTAACACACTCCATGGTTTGACAATGGCAGATATAAGTATCCCGAGGTGATTGTGGAGGTATATAAACACCACCAATAATGAACTTAGTCCCATTACACTGGCATAGAATCAGAATTTGCTCAATACGGTTCTCTTGAATAGAAATGCACTGTGATTGTATACTATCACTGACAAATATCAGAATACCACCTCCACTCAACTTACTGCTAGTTCGACAGCTTCTGTCACATCTGAAGACCCTGAAACCCTTGCACGTCAGTTCAGCATCTACAATACTGTCATTCAAATTGCTCTCCACCAATATAATTATATCATAAGAACAGGACATAATACTACTGAGTAATGGTTGAATCTTCGTACGAAGACCTCCAACATTTTGGTAAAACACAGTTAATGGGGTTGAAGCAAGTTTTTTTGTTTGGACTCTACAACCACCGGAACACCTCTACGATACTGAATAATCAGGTTTTCCTCACCAGCAGATTTTCTATCTAATAAAGACTTCTTAGATTCCTTATATGCATCCTGTTCCATCTTAGTCTGGTCATTAGACAGTTTGTATGGCATCCCACGAAGCTTACCCTTACATTTAAGGGCCGTCTTAACAGTAGTAGCAGTGCATATCAGTTTAACCGGTCTAGTGCGATTAGAAACTTTACCTACCCTAAGTACACGACTTATGGTTGCAACTTCTTGCTGCAGACCTAGCTTCTGGAATACCTCTTGAACCAGATTTTTGTCGTGTAATATACGATCGTTCAAATTAGTCGATGTAGATTCTGGAACATTGTAAATCATAAGATTATTTGCTCTTTCCAAACGCTGTTGGACCTCATAACAAACTGAATTGGGAATGTCCTGGGATTTACTATTCTCCAAAGTAACAATCTTATTTTTAAGATAGTTTATTTCTTCTTCCATCTGAGCAAATTTACGGACAAATATAGGAACACTTTTAAAAGCATCACGGCATGTGTCACAAAAATACATAAGCAGTCTTTTCTGCAACACAACAGCTCGAATTTCAGAAGAAGACAAACCAGAGCATTTTTCTACTAGGTGGATTCTAGTTCTACAGCTGTCGCATGCAATAAATAGTTTTTCATCATCACCCAAAGCCAAAGAGCAGGCTCCACACTTTTTATTTCCAGACATCTCTAAGTTCCTTTCCCAGCAGTTGGAGATTCGATATTACTTCCAATTTGACTGGACTATAGTCTGCTGCCTCCCGATTTCGCGTCCGATCGCCGAGGTCCGAGCCACAAATTCCAATGTATTGTTACTTTTTATCTATTGTTGTGTATACAATAGAGGCTATTGTTCAAAGTAAATCACTGTTTATTCAGTAATTAAAGGTTCTACAAGGTGCCCTGATGAACTACTAGGTTGCTAACATCACTCATATATACTATAACAAAAATAGATTATATTGGTTAATTTAAACTTAGCAAAAAGTGGCATTAAATGTGGACACAAAAAGATGCTGTTAATACTTTCACATTCTCACTTTGTCTCAATCAAATTGAGCAGCACACATAGATAGGTAAAAATCAACAGTTTTTGTTCTAAGTCCTCTGGTATTTTGGTAATAAATTGACAATTCAGTGCATACAGACATCTAAATAGAGATTATACATAGGAGATAGACTAAAGTAATTAAACATAAGAAGAAAAGGGATTAAGTACTCAAAGACGACAAAACTTGTTCATTGGAGACATGAAAAGCCCTACTATTATCCTCTTTTTTAATGAAGATCTTCGAATCCTTAATCCAGCAGTATGTATAGTTTGACATTTTGCAAAACTCCCGAGCCCTTCTGTGCAGCTGCTTGAAGTATGGAGAGAGATGTTCGTTGATAAACAACCTAGTTTCCTGCTCAAATCCCAAGTCAGAAGCCTTCAAACCACGGTTTCGACCTAACTTAACTGCACTTAAAAATTCGTTTCTCTTCGACACGGAGAAAAACTTTACTATGACGTTTTTAGGATAATTATTGCTAGTATCCGACCCCTTGTTAAAACGAGCAACTCTATGAGAAGCGGCTATATCATCATCATGAATTATGGTTCCAACAATGGAGCCTATTTTTTTACCATTGATACTATATTCTCATTCCTTTTTTCTGGGACGCCGCAGAGTTCAATATTATTTTTACGACTCTCTTGTTGTAGCACTTCGATTTCCGTTCTTAAGTGCAAAGACTCTTTACGAATTTCGGAAATTTCCTGCTGCATTTCATTTATCGTTTTAGATAATTTTTTTACGTTCTCCATTTGGCTGGTAAAGTCATCGATCTTTGCTCCAAAAAAAGTAAGCGATTCAGTAAATCCCGACTGAACGGATCTGAAGGCAGCCAAATCAGACATTACCGTATTAACCTTTTCAACAAGCTCCCGCAAAACTTTTGAGGTGTCAGTCTTTACATCGCCAAACGATGCCGGAGTCTGGTTGTAAATCTCCGATAGCCGATGGTAATTTCACGCATTTAAGGTGATATTGTCGATCGCATTGACCTTGGCAGGAGATGCCTGGGTTTGTCCGACTGACGTTACCAGCACATATGGAACACTGGGCTGCAGGCATATTCGAAACAAACAAAAATAAGCTTCTGGTTAAACTGGGAAACTTTATACGGTTTTTTTTTCCACAATAAATAAAAAGGGGTATTTTACCGGTTATAATGTTTGAAGAAAAAGTGTTCAAAAACGCCAAATTAATACCCGAAAACTCACGAAAAGACGGAGCAAAATTAATACGTCTGTACTTGTTCACTCGTCGCGAGAACTGAATATTCTTAGTTATTGTGACGTTTAAGAATTTTTAGGTTCAGTTCAACGTACTCAAATTAATCACACATTCTCTACCAAAACCCACTATATTAAATCAAATTAACCTATAATAACTTTTTTGTCAATAGCTAACTTGACGAAAACAAAGAAAACACAAAGTCACGGTCTCAACATATAATCACAGGCTACACGTGTTTCGCTCTAACTAGAGCACTATCAGGACTAAAATAAAGTATTAGTCAAAATCATATATTTAGCACTACTATATTGCGTGGTACATACCTTTACAATGGGATAGTTTTCCGCCAGAGAAGAGAGAGAGAATATTTCAGCGCTGTGTATTTTTTGTATATGGCCATATCGTACTGCGCCGTCCGAGTTGTGCGCCGGCGCGACATAAATGGGTTTAAGGGTTGTAGCCGTTGTAAAATTGTACTAATTTTCGGTAATGGCGTTTTTAACTAGAGGGCGCTGCCGATTGTCAAGAAATATGATGACGGAAGACGAGTTCCCATACCTAATATTTAGCTTGTTTTAATCGTTATCGTTAACTTTAGTTTAAATTACATAAATAAATATAAAATTTAAGATGTTTATCTTAAGTCGCAGAAAGAATTAAAGTGGCAGACTAAAAAAAATACAGTGTTATTATTTTTTTTTTTATAATTTTTGGTAAATTTACATGAAAATATTTGTGTATTTCTCTTAAAGAATTATTAAATTTAATATGTGTACATATGTAGCTACATATTATGTAGCTGTGTATAATAGGGATATTTATTATGCTTTGGAAAAAAAAACAACTTACAACAACAAACAAACAATTATATTAAAAAATATAGAATTTTTTTCAAATTTAACATGTATTAAAAAAAAGGAAAATAAAACAACTTGTAATTATACAAAAATTTTATATTTTTCAAAAATATAAGTACATATTTATTGACCCTTAAATAATATCAATTTTGTGTACTTTTCATGGATGTATTGATCTTTTTCAGATATTTGTTTGGCTTCATGAAAAAAATCTAACATTTATATACAAATCTATAATTAATTTGCTTAATTCTATTCTATGGTTCTCAAAAATTTCCTGGCTCTTGATGTGATCATCCATTTTTTTAACTCTCACGAGATGTGTTATTTTATTCATTATTTCATTTTTTACGATGTTTTTAATATTTTAATGAACATTCGATATGAGTTTTGTCGTATAATTTTTTCGCATAAACTGCATATATTTATTACGTCAATTGATGATGCTACGTAATAGTTTTTTCTGTCTTTTATTTTTGACAGTAAAGGCATATGGTCCCCAACAAGATGTTCCTTACAAATGGAACAATCAATCCGATTTAATATTTTTTTTGTAATATATCCTGCGATATAACTCATTACTTTTTTTACATAACTGTTTAAACTCCAAAAAGTATTAATATAGTCAAATAATATAGTCAAATAATATGGCCAAAATCCGACATTTGCTTTCTTAAAATTATTTCATCCCCTAAACTATTTTTTTTCCGAGTAGAGGCAACATGTAAAATATTAATTCCGTCCGAAAGACAGTTACCTCGATCACATTCCGCAATTTCATGCCTGACTAAGAGACGTTTATACGCACTTTTAAATTGAAGGGAATTGCGGTTATTATTAAACTCACCTCTGCTTCTAATGGCACTGAAAAATGTTTCCAGGTAATCTTGGGAAAGTTTAAAGGTTAATAAATACGAAAAGTTCTCATTTTTTAATTTTTCAAATAAAGGAAATATATTAGTTAGGCATATAATAAACCCCAAAAAACCAGTCTTCCGATTGGATTTTAAAATGGGAGTACCATTTTCAAGTTTTAATTGCTTTATATACTCTATCATATTATTAGCATAACCTTTCACCTCGAAGTAATTTACATCTGTTAATGGTGAATCTTTTTTTTTTTTTGAAATCTATTTTTACAATTGAGCATATCTAGTATCAAATTATATAATTGAGCATATCAAAAATATCTAGTATCCTTCAAAAAATGGCAGAAATATCAAATATACCATCTAATTATGCATCGCGCCTGAGAACCTTGTCTGGCGCATTACGTCACGCGATGGCCGGGCAGGCCGGGCGGATGCGCAAGAACATATCGTTGTGAGTGTATCGTGGTAGTGTTAAATATATGGTCAAAATAAAACTACCGAACAGATGGAGTAAATGATGTGCGCGAAATATAGGCCCGCCCATCGATGCAACCATGGCAGATTTAGACGAGGAGAATTATGCCTACTTATTTTAAATTATTTTACCGTACAGCTTTGCTTTGTAAGCAGCATTTTTTAAAATATAATACGGTCGCCTGTAAAATGGGTCCAAACCGATTTTGAGGTTGTGCCAGGTAATGATATAATAATCCCTTTTAAGTATTTTGTTATGCAAAGTTATGTTAATATATTAGGGTTTACCGAAAAGGGATAGGTGAGGATGAGCGAATTTATACGTGATAATGACGAAAAAATGTGTAGTTGAAATTTGACCGTTTGGCATCCAGCCCTGCTTGATTAAAAAATGAAATTTAGCATATTTTTATTTTTTTAAAATCAAGCCTTGGTACGAGCATTTTTAAAATTTTATGAGTAGGTAAAGTAGTATTTCTAGGTTTGATGTAAAAAAAGTTTATGAGAAAAAATTGTTTAGGATGCAAAATTATGCCCGAATACCAAATTTCATAACCATAGGCCTACTTTGATTTTTACAAATTTCAGTCTCTAATAATTAAATATGAATAAAAAAATTCATTGGTACACAAAACGTAAAAATCAAAGTAGGTCTATGGTTATGAAATGCGGTATTCGGGCATAATTTTGCATTCTAAACAACCTTTTCGTATAAATTTTTTTTATATTTTGCCTAGAATTACGACTTTGCCCTCCACTTTACCTACTTATAAAATTTAAAAAATGTTCGTACCAAGGCAAGCTTGATTAAAAAAAAATAATAATATGCTAAATTTTATTTTTTAATCAAGCAGGGCTGGGTGCCAAACATTTTTTGTAATTTTCACGCATAAATTCGCTCATCCTGGGACACACTGTATATTAAAAATATTTATTACCTGCTGCTTCTGCTGTAAACTGGACTTTTTGCACTTTGTTGTATGCTGGATGCTCGTTATCACATGTTTTATATATGTTCATAATTACTTCCTTTTCAGCAATGGTCAAATGTTTTCGTACTCTTTTCTTGGGGGGTGACAATGGGGGTGTATAGGGCGCGTCAGCCATTATTTCTTAACAAACAGATTAACAAAAAAATAAACACAATCTCAACTTTTCAATATTGCGAAGATTCAAATATTCGAATAGCAGAAAATTCAACCAAAACGATCTAAAGCAGCTCGACTAATAAAATGAAATAAAACCCCAAGTCATGAACCCTATCGAGGCTCTAGGCCACACCTCCGGCGCAGAACGATCACGTGACCACTCCATCTGTTCGGTAACCCAAGTATAGCTAAATTAAATTATAAAAAATTAAAATTGGTTCAAAAGTAAAAACGTCATTCACACACATGAGAACAGGGCTCTTTCTTGCTTTTGTTATTTCCATTTTCTCCAGAAGGTCAAGCTTCTTAGGTTTAGGGCATTCATGAATCAATTCAGCTTCCACCCTTGGAGAAAAATGAAGTGTTAAGGCCAGCAAATGGTTAGCAAACGCTGACGTTGGTATTTTATATTTTTCAAAAAACGTTACGTGTTGTTTAATGCGTGTTGAAATTTTTCTACCAGATTGGATAATGTATACTGCATTGCAATCCCTGCACTTTAAGGAGTAAACACCTGATTTTAAAAGAATGCTTGCCTCGTCCACTACACTGACCAATTGGTTCTTTAAATTATTTGCCGTCTTAAAAGCAATTTTGACGTTTAGAGATGTAAAGAATCGAGCTAAATTTAAGGAGATTGAACCCAAAAAAGGACAGGGATCTAAAGAAACTTTTTGTATTTTTATTATAATTATATTATAGATCAATTTATATTTGTTTAAAAATTTGTAATAAATTGTATCTAAGAGGAAATCCGTTGTTAAGAGCAACATGTTTAATAATATTACGGTCTTTAGCGAAAGCTTCTTTTGACAGTCTATAGAAAAGGGAATTGAAGGAGGCAAATTTATAAGAGTAGGGAGAATTTGAAGAGTACTAAATTAAATTATCGGTAGTGGTGGGTTTACGATATAATATTTCAAAAATAAGTTTGCTATTTCATTTCTTAATTAGAAGGTCTAGAAAAGGCAAGGTACCATCTCTTTCTTCTTCGATCGTGAATGAAATGTTTGGATATAAATTTACAAAACTAAGGAAATTTGACAAGTCTTCCTCCATGCCATTCTACTATTCATTATTTACTACATATAGGAAGCGGGCATAGTTTCACTACAGGACGCTTCAATAAACCATTCACAGTACGTACACTCATGTCCCTAATCACTCCGTCAGAGCCCGGATAAACTTCCACCACTCGTACCAATGTACCCACTGATATATTTGACGTGCCCAGATGGCATTTACTTTGACGCAAAGAATGTAGATATTCTTTTGACCAACAATACCAAAAATCTTTGTTAATTCTTTGAAGAAGGTGTCAACGGCCAAGACGGTTTATAGGTATAGATATAGAAGATAAATTAGGTTCCGGAAATGGCTGTAAGACTTCCAAGTTAAAAAATGACCAGGAGTAAAAGCAGATAAGTCGTTGGGATCGTTACTCACAGGAGATAGAGGACGACTATTAAGAAATGACTCGATTTGTATTAGGACAGTATTCATCTCCTCATAGGTTAAGTTTTGGTTGCCAATAACTCTAAAAGACAGTCTTGACTGACTTCACTCCCGACTCCCATAGACCACCAAAATAGGGCGCCGAAGGCAGGTTGAAATGCCATTGAATAATTTCAGACTTTGCCTCATTTTCCAATAATTTCATTAGGTATTTGTTAGTCCCAGTAATGTTAGTCCCACAATCGCTATAAAGGGCTTCAAGCCTACCACGTCGCGCAGTAAATCTACGAAGGGCTGCTAAAAAAGCATTACTAGATAAATTGGAAACTAATTCCAAATGTAGTGCTTTCGTTGCAAAGCAGACGAACAAGTATAAATATGCCTTTAAAAATCTAGGACCTCTATGTCTAGACATAAGTATGTTAAATGGACCGGCAAAATCAACGCCGTTGTGAAGAAACACCTTGACTTGACTAACCCTTTGCTTTGGAAAAGCGCCCATAGAAGGCTGGAAAGACACGGGATTTAGTTTCCAACATGTGAGACACTTGGACAAAACACGTCTGATAACGCTTTTAGAGGAGATAATCCAGAATTGTTGGGAAATGAAATATTAAACGGATTTTGAATTCCAGCATGGAAATAATAAAAATGGACATACTGGATCAAACGCTCAGTAAAATGACAATTACTCGAGAGTAGTGCAGGGAATTTTTTAAGTTTAGAAGAAAGTTTATTTTTTATAATACAACTTATTTCTCCAACAAAATAAGTAGACTGTATGTGTTTTACTAGACGAAAAAGTGCTTGTTAAAGGACCTTGAATATGAGTTTTAGTCTTACAATTATTTAAAAATCGCAAAACGTAAGTGAAATTGTTTAAGGGAATTTTCTACCCTGTAGATTAATAATTTTAAGCGGACTGTATTTTATGTAAGTATATTGTGTTTAATATATATTTAAGTAATTATTATTAAACACAATATAAATCAAACGTACCCACAACGTAACGTATATATGTCAAAATGGTACTCACCCAGTATACTACATGTCTGGATCTTCAGAGACCTCTGCTCAGCTTGGCAATTTTTAATTGTCACACGCGATTAACAATAAAAAATAATGGGCCTAATTAATTTAGGCGGAAAAAAAGATAATTCTTTTAGTAGTAGGTACGCAAGGTGCGTAGTGTCACTAACTCCTTATTCTCTTGTCTCTTACTGTCAAAAACTCGTCTCTCTTTCACGTTCCCACTCCAAAGTCGTACCAATAGACAGAAACGTTGTGGATAAAGATCGGTTCACGTGAAATTGAAAATTGAAATGACCTGGCCGTTAGGTTTTTAAATTCATCCGCCAAATTCAAACATTTACTGTATTGCGGCGTGAACAGTAAGCAAATATTCTTCTCAGTTTATCAAAATTTGAATATTTAGAAATCAGAGCGACAAACTTATGGGGTTCAACTATGGTTGCAATAAGAGGCATGGAACATTCCTTAGGGAGATCATCAGACTGTGAAATGGCAATCTCTGACCAAGTATCTTTGGGAGCCATCAAGAACTTTAGACCAGACCACCATGTAGAACTCTCAGCTAGCTGAGATGGCAAGGGTTCTCTTGAACCAAGATCAGCGACATTGTTTTCGGAAGAAACGTGATGCCCATGAGAAGATGAGAGCTGCTCTTGAATAAATGTAGTTCTATTACTAACAAATGTCTTTCATCGATGACGAGACGATTTTATCCAAGAGAGTTGAATCCGACCACGCAAAAATCTGATGGAAGTAAACCCTTGAGGAATAAACCTCAATCACTAAAGATAACAAGCGGCTTAACAAAACCGCTGCACAAAGCTCCAATCGGCGAATAGAAATTATTTTCAGAGGAGCAACCTTACCCTTGGCAATGACAAATTTAACTTTTAATGTGTTGGAACACTCAAAACGAAAGTATAGAACTGCACAATATCCTTTTTCAGAGGCATCTGCAAAACCCTGTACTTCACAAAATTTATAATTACCCGCTATTAATCTGCGGTTAATTTTACAATTAGACAAAATGGAAATTTCAGTTGAAAATTCTTCCCAGATCCCTAATATATCCGCAGGTGGATGAGCATCCCAGTTTAATTTCAAAGACCACATTCTTTGAATTAAATGTTTAAGAAAAATTTCACTGGAGTTAGAAATCCAAGAGGATCGAATATCCTAGCTAAATTACTTCGTACACAAAGTGTCCATTGAGGTAATGGAGAACTGATAAACATCGAAAGAAGGATTCAATTCTAACCCTAACACTTTATGAGAATTGCTTAAATCTATGTCAAATGATAAATTTTGATTACATAGATATGAAGCCGGAAAGTGACTTAATAATCTAGGATCATTGGCACTCCATTTATGAAGCGCGAAACCACCTTGTTTTAAAAGATTTATCAGATTACCCATTAAAGATTTACCCATTCCATAAGGGACCACCTGGATGAAACCGCCATAAGCTCCGTTGATAATCGATATCATTAGGATTTAAAAGAATCTGTCGAAACATCTGACGAATATTAGCAGTGAAAACAAAACGGTTACACCTAAAAAGCAACAGCAATTTAGTAATATCAGCTTGAAGTCTAGGCCCAGAAAGCAAGTGGTCATTTAAAGATAATTGAGACGGTTTAGCAGAGGCATTAAATACTACACGTAATTTAGTAATAACACTGGAATGACACAATAATGAAGAATAAAATACACATTTTGTGGGATGGTGTTCCTAGAAACAATTTTCATGTCCCCTAATTCCAAATATTCATTTAGAAATGCAAAATATTATTTATAAAGATCTGGATTTTTTTGTAACTAACGCTCTAAAGATAAAAAATGCTTAAGAGCAAGCTCGCGGCTACCTGGAAAGGAAGGCCGAGTTGAGCGAAATGGCAATGACACAACAAATCTTCCTACTTCATTTCGATAAGTTGTTTCCAAATAATTTTTTTCTGCTAATTTATCATCGGGAGAGTGTATTTTCAAGAGAGTTTGTACATAATAAACTTGCAGAAATAGATTGAGAGGGAGAAGAGAGTGTATTTTCCCATTACTAAATATCCAAAAATGCTATTTAAAGCTACAGGATCATCTAGACCTCCTATTAATCTGTCATGTCTAAGGTCACGAGCAAATACATCTGCGCCAAGTAAGGCATCAATACGATGTGATTTATAGAAAAGTGGATCAACCAGTTGGCAATTGTTTAAATGCGACCACGAGGTGGCCGCAATATTCGAGTGTGGTAGATTTCCACAAATTTTTACACGGGAACCTGACCTATCCCGCGAACTCTATGTGCAATCTGTAAGGAATTCATCCAAGACGTTTAACGCAACCCTTAATAATAAAATTAGACTGTGATCCTGAGTCTACCAAAACTCGGACGGGTTGATAATTACCTCTACTATCAAGGCTCGCTAGTAGAGTGGTGGCTAAGAGAATGTTGGAAGAATTTAAACTGTCTGATGATTGCAAACATTGGTTACAGTGACTCAACTTGATCCTGCTGTACATTTGCATCCTGAATATTGCGAATATTGGCAGGTTCATTAGATGGGCTAGAAATGTTTATGAAATGAATTAAAGTGTGATGCTTAAGACCGCTTTTGTGACAAGAAAAGGCAGAAGTACAGTTTTTAACAGAATGAGAATTACTAAGACGTAAAAGTTTAAATTTGTTCAAGTTAAACTTTTAAAGGTAAGACTACTATGAAAAAAATCAATCAAAATTATAAGATTGGTTGACTTACCTGTAAGGAAGATCAATCTTAATTATTCGAGCATCGAAGTCCTTCTATGATAGTGTTGGTAGGTCCCATTTTATAGCCTATCGAAGCACAGATGTTTCGAAGAATTCCTAACTAAATAAACCGGCGACCGGGTCTCTCTACCTGCTTAGCCTCAGTTCATTATTGTGACGCGAAAAATCGTATCATCCTAGGGCGCCTATTTAAATATTTTTGGGAGGGGGGGTCTATCATAGAAGGACGTCGATGCTCGAATAATTAAGATTGATCTTCCTTACAGGTAAGTCAACCAATCTTATAATTTTGATTGATTTTTTTTCATAGTAGTCTTCGCATTCGTATTCATCGCATCTCCGTCCTTCTATGATAGTGTTGGTAGATGTTTGTAGGTAATGAAATTACTGCGATTTTTGTGCAGAAATTAATAATCATATATTACTAAAAATTTTCGTAAACGCATGAACAAGATAATAATATCTACTAATCCTACTCGCACTGAAATCTAAACAGAGAAAACATCAAATTATTAAATACTAAATAACTCTGTCAAATTGTAACTTTTTTAACTCTTTAACTTTTCAACAATTTTAACTACAAACCTTAACTAGTACTATACAAAACAACAAAATATTTTAAATACATTAAGTATTCTTTTATAAACATATATATACTATATATACTATATATGTCTATAAACATTTTATTTTAAGCTATTTATAATACAATTTGTAAAACTGCTGGGGTCTTTTACTAAAGGTAGGTCATAAAACCTATTAAATACCATCGACTTCTCAGTCCATCCTGCTGTATTGCGAATTAGATCAATATCTAAGCCTACTCTTGCGGCTGCAGAAGGCATGCCTTATGCTATACCCTTTAAATATTTTGGTATCAATATTACTCTTCCTAAGAACTTCTTTTACCCACCTACTTATAGATTGTGTAGAGGCAGGATGATAAGGTTTTTTAAAAGTTAATATAAGTGCCTCCTCTTGAAAGCGATGCTGAGAAGTAATTTCTAAATAATGTTTTAAGGTGGTAGCTACACAAAGTTCTGGTTTATCGTTAAATAATGAGTAAACCAAATATGGTTGTTTCTTGCCAACACCTGAAGTTTTTAATTTAGCGGTTATTCTGATCTCAATTTTTTCAGAACTCTGGAAAATATTACCTATTTCAATTTTTGATATTGTTTGCACTCTTTGACCAGATGTTAATAATAGTAGTGTAACCAGTTTTATTGTTAATTCTTGTAAAGGAACTAACGAGGCCAAGTATCCTAAAACGGGGCTAGGATCCCATGTAGTCGAATAACGAGGAGAACTGGGCTTTTTATTGTAAATTCCTTTAAAAAACCGTTTTAAAACACTTTCCTCTTCACTTTTTAATGGAAATATTAAAGAAAAAGCAGCTCTATAAGTATTTAATGATGAATAAGAGAGCCCTCTATTAAAATTCTCAAGACGAAAATCCAAAATCAAGTTAATATTAAAGTTATAAGGATCGAATTGTTTTTCTGAGCAAAAGTTTCACCATTTTTTGTAACAAATGTTGTATTGTTTTAAGGTATTGTCTGCTACTGAAGCTAACATAATTGGAAGAGCAGTATCCGTAATCCCTTTTCTTTTTAACGATTCCCTGACAACTTCCCTGCTACCAGGGAAAAGTTCTGATGAAGGGGATGAGTTCCTCTGAAAGGAGAAAATACTAAATATTTATCGGGAGCAATATGTATAGGTTCTTTAATTAGAAGTTCTAAAAATACGGGATACCATGGCTGCGTAGGCCAATTTGGAACAATTAAAATACCAGTGGCTTTTTCATAAATAATTTTTTGTATAACTCTATCAATTAATAAAAAAGGAGGAAATGCATAAAAATAATATAGATGCCAACTTATAGTAAAAGCATCCACACAAAGGCAGTCTGGATCGGGGCCCCAAGAAATATAATTCTCACATTTTGCATTTTGCTTTGATGCAAATAAATCAACTTCTGGTTGCCCGAATGTTTTTATAATTTTTGAAAATACAACATCATTTAACTCAAATTCGGTATTGTAGGTTTTATTTCGAGATAAAATATCCGCTCTAGTATTTCGAGAAGTGTTAATATATGAAGCCGATATAATAATATTCTTTGATTCACACCATTCCCAGATGAGGCGTGTTATTTTGTTTAAATGAGGATGTCGAATACTACCCATCCGATTTATACATGCAATTGCCGTACTGTTGTCAATTCGAAGCAAAATTCTGCAATTTAAGTATTCTCTTGCCAAAGATTTAAGACCGTAATATGCAACGCATAATTTTAGTCAGTTTATATGTCTCCCTACTTCGTCCTTTCCCCAAAAACCTTTTGCTTCTATCACCACACCATGCGCCCCAACCTGTTTCTGATGCATCAAAATAAATTTCAAAATAAAAGGCTGGTGGTTTTATTGGTTTTATAGCTCTAGAAATTTTTGTTAGCCACCAATCGATTTTCGGGATTATGTTTTCTGGAATGTACATACATTTATTAAAGTTGTAATGATTTAACTTAAGAGCTTTCTGCTTCGCAATCTCGAGTGGTTTTAAATGCAACCAACTATAATCTAAAGTAGGTGAAACTGCGACTAGTTTTCCTATTAATGAAGCAAAATTTCGAATCTGTAATTTATTTTTCTTCATAGTTTGTTTTAATAGTTTTTTAATTATAAATATCTTATCTTGGGGTAATTTAAAAAACATTTGATTTGAATTAAAAATGAAACCTAAACATTTTATTTCTTGAACAGGGCAAAGTAAACTTTTATCATAATTTATGACAAGACCTAGGTTGGTAAGAGTCTTTGAAACCTTAACTACCGCCTCATAACATAGCAAAAAATCATTGCCAAGAATGAGAATATCATCCAAAAAATTTATTATCTTACAACCACTCTCTCTTAAATGTTTAGTCACTGTTTTTAATAACTTCGTAAACACAAGAGGAGCTATACTTAATCCAAAAGGTAAGCTGTTGAATTGATACAACTCGTTTTCAAAACAAAAACGTAGGTATTTCCTATCTCTCTTGTCGATAGATAGGAGGTAATAGGCATCTTTGAGGTCTATCCTAGCCATGTAACATCCTTTCGAAATGATTCTTAAAGCATTACGGTAATCCTCCATTTTAAAATGGCGATTAAAAACAAAAGAATTTAATTTTTTCAGATTGAGGATAAATCTATGAGAACCATTTGGTTTTCTTATCAAAAAATATGATGATAAGAATTGCCCCTTTTTTGTGTGACATTTAGATTTAACGTTCATTTTTAATAATTGTTGAATTACTTCTTTATATATTTTTAAGTTCTTTCTGGAGATAAAAGAAACTGGTATGTTAGACTGTTTTGGTTTAGAATTAAAAGTTATTCTGATTCCCTTAACCCACTCTAAAATTTGATTATTGATTGTTATTTTTGTCCATTCATCTAACCTATCTTTAATACCCCGTGTACGTTTTAAATTTATTTTTACCTCTAACGATCGCGATCTGCTTTGCTGGTGTATGGGCGTGTGTTCTTTTCCGCTTTCCTGTATTCCCTCGTTTGTCCCTGGCTCGGTCCTTGGTATCCCCTCCATTGACGGTCTATCCTTCTCTTCCCCCTCCTCTCTTCTCTCATCTTGGTCTTGGGATAGGTGCGCTGGTAGTTTAAATTAGCTGATGATGCCTTCGAAGTTCCAGGTCTTGATAAATCTACTTTCTTGGAGATTGAAAAATCTTTACCAGCTTTTTTCATTTCCTGGCAAGATTTTACCTTAGAAATATATTCTTTTCCGAAAAGATATTCATCTATCGCCATTTGGCTGGCTGCTAATCTTCACTCTTCATTGATGAAGGGGTTGATTTCGAACCTTCTTTTTAAGGACATGGCATGATGTACATTTGCGAATAACTGACCGACCTCTATTAACTGTTCAATCATATTTGTGGCACACTCTTGATCAGGTTTCTCTATTTTCTTTGAAATTACTGCACCCAGTATCGACAGCCCAATGCCTACTTGAGACTGTATGCCTGATAGAAAATTATCATTTTTCAAGGTCTGAGATGAAAGTATGGGTTTAAGTTCTTCATTTAAAATAGGAGCATTTAAAGTCTTGCAATTTCCGGGGATTAAATGCTTTTGAAGCAACTCTTTCCTTAAATCTACCGGTAAACCTTCCCGTACGTAGCAACTCCATCTTACAGCCAATTCCTCATGAATATTAGAGCCAAATATTTTCTGGTCCATAGGGTGGTCCTTAAAGTATTCTACATTTTTGGTAGAATCTTCTGGCACCTCCATTTCTAAAGGAGCTTCTCTATTAGGTAAGTTTGTAATACTGTTGTCAACAGGAGGAGTCCCATTAGCGTGTCTACTAGTATCCATATCACTGGTAGAACTACTGCTTTCGGAATCTGGCAACAATAGAAAAGGTCTAAATAAGAAACCAAGCATTTGCCCTCTTTTACACAAAATAATGAAAAACTCATAAATGTGCAATTAAAAGTAAATCAAAATAACAATAAAATTATGTTGTTGGGTGGCAAAGCAAGTCAAAAAACAATTCTTGCTCTTATAGGTAGGTAGGTGTACGTGTATAAATTTGCTGAACATTTTTAGTCAATAAAACTAACGGCAAATTATCTTTAAAATGTCCTATAATATAATAATAACAAAAAAAGGACCTCTACCTAACGGTCAAGACGACCTGTTTATCTCCTGTTAATCAAGACGATAACAGAAGATTTTTGTATAAGAAGGTATGGGGTCAAAACAACCCCAACCTTATATTATCACTGAAGAATACCGTCCAAGCAATTTATGTAATCTAAAAATGATAAATTAAAAACATTAACCTACCAGAATAAGATGAACTTGTTTGCGGTAAAAGCCTCTTCTCTAAACGGGCTAAAGTCATTTTGATATCGTCCACATCTCTGGTTAATTCTGATAATTTCCTTTTCTTATGAACCTTAGGCATTTTATTATGATACTAAAAACGCGAAAAACCAATCTGCACGCGCCGGCACTATAAAACGAACTGAGGCTAAGCAGGTAGAGAGACCCGGTCGCGGGTTTATTTAGTTAGGAATTCTTCGAAACATCTGTGCGTCGATAGGCCATAAAATGGGACCTACCAACACTATCATAGAAGGACGGAGATGCGATGAATAATACTAAATTTAAATTGTACTGATATATGTGACGAACCAAATACCTGCGAAGATACGGAGATAGAAACAGCAGTGATGATACCAACAACAAAATTCTTTTACAAAAAAGTGATAAATTTGCCGCCGACCCTGAAAAACTATTCCATGTATATATGAAACTGTATTTTAATAATTTCAAAAGACTTAAATTTGCTGGAATGAATAAGTCATCTTAAAAGATTTCCAAATTAAATTTTTTTATCAGAGAATTAAAAAAAAAATTACATAGAAGAATGAAAAAAAAAGAACAAATCTGGCTCGAATTCCAGTAAATCGTTTTGATAAGCTTCGATACGTATGTCAGGGGGGAAAGTGGACTGTATTTTTTAATTGTTAATTGGAATAAAAGGTACTTACAATTATCTGGATGAACACTCTTTAGCCGGCCGGCTTTCAGCTACACCTCTTGTATCAGGTGAAAGGAGGTGGGTTTAAAGGAGGTTGACACTGATCAAATTAAATTTTAGTTGTACAAAAGATAAACTATACTCAACCCCGTTTTTAGATAACGTGACGTTAATATTTTTAAATGTAAAAAAAAAAGAATGAAGACATCCCGTCGAATTGATATGAAATGCCTCTGTCGAGGACGATCTACAGAGACATGAACCCATAGCTAAACCAAAAAAACAAAACGCAAAAAATCACGACTTTAAAAACTTAGACATAAATGAGTTTGCTCACATAAATGATACATAACGTAAAACTATAATTTTTAGAACAAAATATTAACTTATTGTTTGACTTACATGCGCCATATTGGAGTCAGCAAAAGCCTGCGTTTTAGTTAACATATACCCTTAGGCTTATTTTAAAAGAAAAGAATAAATAACAGACTAAATACAAAAAGCACAACTGTCTTGAAAATAGGTGCTACTATGTCGCAATTTCGCGCTAGCTTCTATTAGGAGGGAAAAAGCAGCCTCTTTGAATAGAGAATCAAAAGACTGGCAAGGTGTGCAAATCATAAATATTAAAACTTCTTCGGATTTTAGTAAGCTACCAACTGCATTAAATGACCCAAATCTAATTAACGATTATTTCAAACCGATCTTTAATAAATCCAATAACTGCTTGGGAAAAATTAACTTCTACTCCAACCACAAATTTTACAGTAGTAATTTCCAGTTCTCTCTAGTTGACTTGGACACAGTCTGTAAAATAATAAAAAATATCAAATCCAACGCCGCGGGCCCTGACAGTATTACACTTCGCTTTACTTATTACACTCGCATGTAACAATTCTATCTACCATTCTTAGCCACATCACAAACATAATCAATAGCTGTTTATTAACAGGCACATTACATATAACATATTCCCAAATCTTGGCGGCACGCCAAATTTACATTGATTCTCTATCTAACAATAAAGAGGGTTTCGAATTAGAGATTGCGAAAAATAATGATGCAATTCTGGAGAATAAATTATTAAAGAATGATATTAAATGTTTACAAAGGGAAACTTAACCGTTAAAAAATTAATTTCGAACACTGAATATACTGTGAATCTTTAAAAAGCCACAATTGCTAACTATGAGCAAACATTTTTAACTCAAAAAGATAATTCGGTATTTATTTTGTAAACAAATTTTCCAAAAACCACATATAGTAGTGTTATGTCAAAGGAAGATTGTTCAGTATTTATTTTAAAATGCAATGATGAAAAAATGAGTCAAACTAAAGTAGTAAATTATATTGCCCAGTCTGTTAATCCGACTCAAATATATGCATGTATAAACAATACTGTTAAAATTCGAAGAGGTGAAGCAATTCACTGTCAGGATGATAAGTCACTACAAGCTCTTAAGTCAAAATTAGATGCCACCGTGGGAAGAAAGTATAGTATCAGTAAGGCTCGCAACTGTAATCACAGGTTAATAGTTAGGAATGTTCGACTTGAAGGCTTGGATACCCCTGACGAAACAATTAATAATATGAAGCTAAAAAACTTTACAAAGTTTGATTCTATAACATAAAGTTTCTGACTAAGTCAAGACAACGAATGTTAACAGTATTGTCTTGGATTTCTCCTGGACTATATAAAATTTTGCTGCAAAAGGGTTCCTTTTTTGTAGGATGGAGGAAATCAGTTATAAGTGATTATATTCGAATTATTAAATGCTGTGCTTCTGGTCATATGGGAAAAGACTGTAAAGAAAAAAACATAACTAATCGAATGTAACTCAGAACATATAGCGCGTAACTCGGTTCAAACCAATTTATTTCCAACCCGTGTGAGCCATACCTACTATCCAACCACAAAAAAAAATTACTAAGTCCAGACAAGCAAATTTTGTTTTAAAAGATTCAGAGATTTGGTGGCCGCCAGCTTTTAGACAGTGGAGAAGGTAGTGGGAGAAATTTTAATAAGAGCGCCACTTGATTTCAATATTTTACGCCAAACCCTGATATATTATGATGGTATTATAAGCCCCCCTTAATCAAGAAAATGATGACCTATATTTATGCTTGTACCTAGATCCTACAAACTGAAAATAATTTGGGAAAAACTCAAATAACAATCCATAGGTCCACCAGATTGATATAATCATCCAAGAATTTACATAGTCACTTCCATTTATATAAAAAAATTAAATTCCACTGAGATATTTAAATGTAGATAATTATTCAAAATGTAATACTGTAGTAATTTTAAGTAAATAAAAAAAATTGATAAAAGAATTAAGAGTTACTTGAGGTATGCTTAAGGCGAGGAATTAGTAAAAAAAAAACAAATCCGCACTGAACTACTGTTCACGGGGAAAATCCAAAACGTGATCACGTGTTGTTTTGTTGTTTACAAGAAGTATATGTTTGGAGCCTAATTCACAATACCTCACTGGCCCTAAATACCTTTTACAAACTCCAGTCAAGTCACATTAATCTAAATAAAACTTTTAAATAGTAAGGTTCGAATTTGAAAGCCTATTAATGGTATGTTGGTGCAATAAAACCTATTAACCAACAACCAACACTATGACTAAATATGTTATTTGTAGCAAATAGCCGATCCCTTACAAGGTGATCCAGGCTCAATCAGTGGCGGCTTTTGGGGTAGAGCCACAGTGCCATGGCTCTACCTAATAAACGTTGAAAATAAAAAAAATAATTTATTTTTTAAATTTTACTTCAGTTCAAAAAAATATCTGTATATTAATATTAATTAGCAATTATAAAATTAAAATACTGGAACGCAGCCAGTGCAAGATTCCGCAAATTTCGCTAATGCGAAATCGAAGACGTAGTTGTCGCGCCAGGCCCCGTATCGATGCATGTTATACATAGAATAATCACAGCAAATGTCCTTGAAACAATGTGGTAAAGCTACGGCAAATTAAATAATTTTGGGCCGGGCTCCAAACCAATAGAATCTTTTCTAGCAAAACGTGCGTGATATTGTTTGTTTTGATTATTCATCGGGCGTTAGCGGTTCCGTAGAGATCTTTAATTTTATTTGGCTGGCGTTTTCGGCTTTGTTGGTGTTTTTTATTTTTATTGAATATTAAAAACAATGAATAAAATTAGTTTTTTAAAAGCAAATCCATTTTCCACTTTATCATTGGAACAAAAAGTAGAAATAAAGGAGTTAGGGCGACCGTTGCCCGATTTAAATATAGAAACATTTTTTTGAGTTATTAAACAATAAAATTACTTATTTGTGTACCTTACTGTAAATATGGAAAACTGTATGTTGCCTGTTACCTGAAGTATTGACATTTCCACGTAGTTTTTGTAAGTTCATTTCCCTAAATTTTAAAATTTTTTAAATGTATATTTTTATCTACAAAAAAAAATAGAAAACTTATTGCGTTATAATTTTGATAATAAATTTCAAACACTCGTTCGGTCATGATAAAATTAGATCAAGGTTTGGCCCTACCTTCCTGAACTGTCAGGAGCCGCCACTGGGCTCAATGTCAAAATCAATTATGTCGATGCTCGACTCAAATGAAAACCCTCAGGTTAATGTTAATAGACTTAGCAAGAACCCCCTTAACGTTTTTGTTTTACATAAAAGAAAATAAACCTATAAAATTCAAATCAACCCCCAACCCTAAATCAAACGTTCAATAAGAGAAAAATAAAATAAAATGTGCAAAAACTTGCGTGTCCTCTAATCTCTTGTGTATTTTGGCTAAGGTAGCTTAACTCGACAGCTCTGGAACCAGTCAGCTACAACCAGGGTAACGACCACATGGGCAAGTCGATTTCAGGCAAGTTCCAATCCAAAATCGCAGAGCCACAGTAGAATGCTCAGTCCAGGCCGTGTTGAGGCTCACTTCAGCCGGTTGCCAACAGTGTTGGGATGACCAGAAGAAACTAGAGAATAGGAAGAGACCAGAGAATAGAGAGAATGAGAAAAAGGAGAGGCCTCTAAAATAGAGGACAAAAAAAATCAGTAAAATAAACACACAATCAATTCTATGGCAATTACCAACATGTTGCTACATACCTAAGGTGGTGAGCGAGGCCTAGAGTCTCGTTTTGTGGTTAGAAAATTTCAAAATCCCATAAATGGTGTGGGAGCAGCCGACCAAATCCAAAAATATCAGGTTAATCTGAAATCCTCTCAGCTACAACTTCCCACTAGACGTTCATCAAATTAAACCCCAAAACTTGGAAGGAATATTTTTCCATTCAACCGAATTACCGGCAAGATGAACTTAAATTTTCCTTAAAACCACAAAATGTCGACTGTTCTTTCTGATAACGGGATGGCTACAGGCTGGACAAGGAACTGACAACTCACCAGACAGTGACAGGTGACACTAGCAGTGAACTTGTCACTCTCTCTCTTCGACACGATCTAACCCTGCCTCTTGGTGCAAACTACGCGGAGCCTCACTTTATCAAAATAGAAATTCCGCAATACCACTGCTCGGATACATGGAAAATGGAAAATGGAAACATGGAAAACTAACAAAATTTTCCCAACGGCGCTACGAAATTCCAATTTTCCTCTTACGTCGCTCTGCCTGATTTATGACGCTCCGTCATCCGCCAAATGGAAACCAAACTTTAATGGGAAACAGCAACGCTGCCAAACCTCCACAACAACAAGTGTGTCAATAGTCATTACTGTCAATCACAGTCACTGTCAATCGGCTAGTAGGGTTAGAAATTAGATGTCAAGGCACGTTTATTTACTAAAACTTAACTTAAAGAATTGAAGGGAAATATAGCAAGCAAAACTGGGGAGGCCAATTTCAAATCAATTAGGATACCTTGCCCAACATGATTCCGCTATAGAAGAAAGTATTTGTAAGTTTTCCTACACTAACGGATCACCATCTAAAAGGGCTTATTTACTCCACTCATAGCGCAATCTGTGGCATAACAGCACCCTCTAGAAGTCCCTCCATACCCCAGACATATACCGGCCTCATAGAAACACTTGACAAACAAACCAAAGGTCAGAAAGTTCCCAACACCGGGTACATGAATAGGGACTAAGGAAACATAATACGACTAACTCCACAGAGGTGTGCTGACAGGATTGGGTAGGTAAATACATTCCTAAAAATAATCAAACCCCAAAAGCCTTAAAAAAAATAAATTGCATTACTATCAAACCCCAAATTCCATTTATAAAACTGTAAATCACACAACCCTTTCAAGCCGTTACCAAAACCCATAAACTTTTGCCCGAATTTATATGAAATCCCATGTTACATGCTTAGGGCAAAATCTGCATGTAACAAACAAAATGTGTTATCTAAACAAAATATGTCAAGTAAACAAAAATAGCTTTCTATTGATCATTTGTCTATTGATGGTGTATAATGTTGGATAAGATAGATGATGGATATTATTGGATGAGATTGATCACAAAAAAAAATCACAAAGATATAGATAGGGATGGCACTCACCAAGTTTGATGTCAGTATTTGTTCACCCCGGCCGAGAACCACTAATTAGGCACAATTTCGTCAAATTTCAATAATAACGGAGATAGGCTTCGATTCTATCAGATCGCACAGTACTCGTTTTTCGTTCATCGTTAACAGTACTTATTTTTCATAGGTACTTGTCTCGATCGCTTGTAGCTGCACACTTCGCTTCATGTGCCATCCAACATTGTTAAGGCGTAATTTAAGTAGCACAGAAGTCAAAACATTTTTATACATACAAAAAACACAATATCAAATATAAAGAACGTCAGATTTATATTAGTTATCTTATAAAATTTAGTTAATTAATTAGAATAAATCATACCTGATTGTTTCTTTTTTTTTGTATATTTTGTATTGGTATTACTGGCGCTTAGTAATTTTTTTTTAATCCCCTCTCGATCTTCTGGGTTATTTATAAAGTTTGAAGTTGGTTGTCCAACTATTATCTCGGGCGCCACCCTCAAGTTGTGTGTGGATGAGGGATCACGGCCTATCGGGTAGCCTTTAGACAGTGGAGAACGTAATCCAGGTCATCACAACATTGTAACAAAACCACATTTATTCATCCCCAAACATGTCATCTCTTTGCTAACATTCCTCAATAAGCCTTACATACGACCAAATTCAATACGGTACGGTGCGGGAAGAGGAGGGGTGCAATGAAAAGAACCCATGTCGGTAAGCAAAATGTAAAAGCGGTACGGTAATTTATGGCAGTGAATAAACGGATCAGATACAGCCCAGAGAAAATAAAGCATGAAACGGTCGGTATTAATCGGAATGGTAAGCGATAAGTCACCCACAGGATATTTAAGCGGTCTAATGTGGAAAATAAATGCGGTCGTTCGTAACCTTGGCCAACTCTGTTTAAAATGTTGGTAGACGCGATCTTAATTATGTAGGTAGAAGATGGCAATGTTGTCAGGTTGGGAATAATAGGATAACACAGTGTTACTCCATAACGGTCCGGCACGCAACCCCGTGTATCCTGTGATACCTCGTAACGGTCCGACACGTAGCCCCCTAGCACTTTTTTAAGGAATACACAGTGTTACCCCGTAACGGTCCGGCACGCAACCCCGTGTATCCTGTGGACACTAGGAATAATGAATTAATGTTCAATGCAGGGTGCTACCTCGTAACGGTCCGACACGCAACCCCATGTATCCTGTGGATATTAGGAATAAGGAGATAATGTCCAATGCAGGGTGCTACCTCGTAACGGTCAAACACGTAGCTCCCTAGCACTTTTTGAGGAATACACAGTGTTACCCCGTAACGGTCCCGCACGCAACCCCGTGTATCCTGTGGACACTAGGAATAATGGGATAAAGTCCAATGCAGGGTGCTACCTCGTAACGGCCTGACACGTAGCCCTCTAGCACTTTTTAAGGAATACACAGTGTTACCCCGTAACGGTCCGGCACGCAACCCCGTGTATCCTGTGGACACTAGGAATAGGAAAAAGGGATTTGCCTACCTGTGAAATAAGACGTCCCTTGTTGCTGCTATCAATAACATTTTATTACTACCCAATTATATTACATATATTGTTTAATTCACTTCCTAATTAATTATTCAGCAAAATACATAATGTCATTGGACTGGTATATTATAATACATGGAATAATACCTAATGCTTACTAAACTATTTAAGGTTAATGTATCCATGGTAACAATACAACATTTTATTTAGATTGCACCATTTCCTATAACTAGAATATAATATAATTTGCTTATAAAATATTTTGAAGGTTATTGATCCTTTACACCTCCCTTTCCTAGAGAATGACCTTCACTATGGCCACTTGTGAAGGGCATTATCTAAAGACAAAAGTGTATACATGTACTCTATATAAACAAAATAAAATTTAAAAAAATATATATATATAAAATTGCTTACCCTAATAGCTACTTAGATACCAGTTTATATTTTACAATATTATATTATTTAAAATAATTAATGCTATACATGTTAATAATAATTATTATTGTTTAACTATACTGCCTTTCAAAATTATTTTAAAGCTTTTTGCATTTGAACTATTTTCGCGCACAAATCACTTTTGTAGAAAAATGCCAAAATACACTGTGTTTACTTTTATACTTGTTTCACTGTTTTTTTCACTGCTTATGCTCAATAACTTAAATCTAATCTTAAAATTATTACAATGAAATTATATTTTACATTTGGTTTACATAGTTCTTAAGCCTATTTTTATGAATTTTATGACCTAGAAAGGTAACTTCTTTTCTAAAAAAAATCGCATTTTTGTGGATTTAGTGTCAAGTTAAATTTTCAACATGTTTCAAAAACATTTTTTAAATTTCCTAAACGATGTTGTTCTGAACAACCTATAACGATTAAATCGTCTATATAGAGAAATGCTTTCTCCGGTGTGATACTCGAAAATGCAAAGAACATCATTCGTTGAAAACTATTAGGGCTGACTGATAACCCAAAAGGTAATCTAGTAAATCTAAAAGACCCTTTCTCGACACTAAATGAGGTTATATCACGAGAAGATTCATCAAGAGGTATTTGATGAAAACCTGACATGAGGTCGACTACTAAAAACTACTTAGCCCTACCTAATTAGTCTAAAATATCATCCATTCGACTAATCGGATATTTATCTGCAATAAGCGATTTATTCACTGCTCGAAAATCAATACATAATCTCCAAGTTTTCTGTCCATTTATGGATTTTTTAGGAACTAATAGTACTGGACTATTATAATTTGAAGTTGATGGTGGTTCTATTATGTTATGATCAAGAATTTTTTCGACTTGTCGATTAATTTCATCTTTTAAAACTCGGGGTGTTCTATAGTTTTTAATATACACTGGTTTAGAGTTACTTAATTTTAATTGTTGAGTGTAAAAATTGTTAACAGATAATTTGTCAGTTGTTAAAGCAAAAACATCGGAAAATTCTTTACATAAATTTAAAACATCTTGCTTTACAAATTGTGGTATATTATTTTGATTAAGTTCATTTACTAATTGTATTTCACGATTTTTGGGTTCTATGTCAATCTTATATACATTAAAACGGCTAAGGTCAGTGACTTCTAATTTAGAAAGGTCTATATTTACGCTTTTAGATGTCGTATTAATTATTCTTACAAGGGGATTTTTCCCATTAATAATAGATCGAGCAACAAAAACACCTGGGTGTAACTTTATTTAAAACTACTGAATCCTGTGATTTTAGTCTTTTGGTCAAGGAAAAACTGATTGGACCATTTTTTCCAAAGCCAAATTTATTTGTATATTATATTATATATTATTATATTATACATTATATTATATTATACAAATAAATTTCGTCTTGACCATTTTAATTTTAACTGAGCGTACCATGACTCTGTGAATGTTTGGTTAGGATGGCTTGGAATAATTAATAGGACCAAATTTTATTCAAAGCCACTTCAAAAAAATCATTGTTTTAAAATACCCATGGCACCTTAAACTAAAATTTAAAAAATCTAATTTGCCTAAAAAATGCCGCGTGTTTTTTAACCCAAGCCAAGTGTTCAAAGATTAAACAAAATTTTGGTTTTTTAGGCTATCGACTTGCCTTATGACTTCGCACCAAGGGGAAATGTGAACTGTATTTTTCTCTGGACCCCTAAATATAGGAACTACATATTTGAAGCCCCGAATCTGCATACTTAGGGTCCAATTTGCATAGTCAATAACTGCCTGATATTTAGCTAAAAAATCACGTCCGAGAATACCATCCCCTGGAATAGGAAAATCGGAATCTACTATATGAAAATTATGATGTAACCCTTGATCTTCGAGCCAAATGACAGTTTCCGTCTCACCCAATGACTTAGTTAACCCGTCTGTTACGTCCTTAATTTCGCTGCTATTAGCTATGCTAATAATCTGATCATTATCAACTTTTGTGCGTTTAAAAATGGAAATATCAGCCCCTGTATCGACTAGCAGTACGTTTTTAGATTTAGTCATATCTATATCAAGTAATACGAAATTTGAAAGTGTAAGATCTAGATGAAATATATTATTTAATTTTCCATTTCCCCCAATCGAACTGGTTCGGGGCTCGATTGGTTTTCCGGAATTTCTGCGCTTGTGTATCTTATTGAAGATCTATTGTTATTATAATAGTTTTGCTGGTTATTATTAAAATTTTGTCGGGAATTATTGTCATAGTTACAGTTATAGTTATAGTTACCACGCCCTCTTCGAGAACCCCTAAAATTAAATCTACCGCGATTATTATTAAAGATTTGTTGATGGTCGCTGTTTCTATATCCATTTTGACCACCTCTACCGCGATAGTTTCGACGATTAGTTTAATGCAAACGAAATACGTTAGATTGGTTAGGGTCAGAGCTAACATTCATAAATTTAGTCAAACAATCATTTATTGTTGTAAAAGCGAGATTTTACCGTAGTTTCTACAGTGTAATTTTGTGCAACGTATGCTGGAACACCTTCTGAAATAAAAGATTTTTGCAATTTGTCTGCCAAAGATTCAATTTCGACAGCGTACAAAGTTGCATCCTTGTGATTTTGTTTGGAATTTAAAAGTTTAGCTGTTAATAATCGAGAACTTTCACCCTTTATATTATTTTTAAGTTTATCTATAATTTGGTCAATTGATTGTTCGTTTGTTATTAAGCTACGAGCTTTCCCAGTTAAACGAGTTTTAATGAAAGCTAAAGCATTATTTTCGTGACCTGCTGAATTTGCTTTAAGCAGTTCTAAACAATCTAAAAATGAAAATTTTCAAATGTTCCATCAAATTGAGTGGGAACTAATTTACTTGCAAGATTAAAGAAATCTGTTGCAGTCACCATTGTCAAATATTAGTCTCAGTTTCCTCGTCGTCGTCGCTTTCGTCTTCACTGTCTAAGACGGTAATATCTATTTTTGAAAAAATTGACTGTGCTATTATAATCCTCAGTTTTAATGCTAGAAAAGATTTTATTATTTTATCCCTAATATAATTAAAATGTTGTCTACAAATATTTTTCTCCGAAAGTTCCAAAGACTTCCATGACTTCCTGACTATGCTTGTAAATTGATTATATAGTATTATAAGTTGATCCCTGACTTCAACTCGAACTATTTCACTACTAGGAATATTTTTTTTTAAAACCCTTTTTGATTCTTTAATTACGTCAGCCTTAATTGCTGCTAACTGTATATTTAAATCTTCGTGTAGCATTTAACGTTAATAATGGCCAAAGTTTTAGGACTACTTGATAGTCAGATTCCATTTAAAGACTAACTCAAATATTTAAATAAAATATAACGACAAATTCCTAAAATTATTAAACTAACGACTAAAGATAGATCTAAATATAAACTTACGTACTTATTTCTAGAAAAAAATGTCTTTGCTGAATCCTTTGACATTTCACAGCACTTTTAACACACCTTATTGTTTACTTTTACTGGGACTAACACTGTAAACACTGCCGAAAATACTATAGGACACAACTGTATCTTTTCTGAACAGCAGCAACGCTCGCTACTGAAGCGGCTAAATCTCTTCGGAGTTGTTTTTTCATGTTTCTTCTGCACGTCTTGTATATATTCGAAGCAAACACGGCTACCAGTATGCACAGGATAAGGTATAACACAACCTTAACATCCTTTGTGATATTATATTCTGCCTCTTAGACTATGAAGTTAGAAT
The DNA here is from genome assembly GCF_022605725.1 of Anthonomus grandis grandis. NCBI lineage: Eukaryota > Metazoa > Arthropoda > Insecta > Coleoptera > Curculionidae > Anthonomus > Anthonomus grandis. Next base: position 3,588,019 of record NC_065567.1, on the reverse strand, counting down.
TAACTACTCATTTTCTTCCACTTTTTGATCCGTTGACTGTGAAGTGCCCATTTTACCTTGCTGATTTTCGGTTTTTCATTTTTTAGGCACTTACTTTTTAAAACATAAACGTTACTTTAACTAAAAGTTAATTTTTTTTTGTCTGGCAGGATCGCCATGTGAAACAAGACGTCCCTTGTTGCTGCTATCAATAACATTTTATTACTACCCAATTATATTACATATATTGTTTAATTCACTTCCTAATTAATTATTCAGCAAAATACATAATGTCATTGGACTGGTATATTATAATACATGGAATAATACCTAATGCTTACTAAACTATTTAAGGTTAATGTACTAATGGTAACAATACAACATATTATTTAGATTGCACCATTTCCTATAACTAGAATATAATATAATTTGCTTATAAAATATTTTAAAGGTTATTGATCCTTTACATTACCTACTATACTTACATGCTGGCAACAGCGGCGGAGCGATGTACGGTACTGTGGGGCTTACCTAGGTCGGTTACTGCTGGCGCTTCAGTCGGTCTTCTCGGTCGGTTATACACTAATTCTCCGGCGTAGCTTCGGTGGCTCTTGCCGGTTTAATGATCCATTTGTTTTTCGTTTTGGCGCCTATCTTTTTTTTTCTTGGTCGCATCGAGGTGCTCTAGTGTGGGAATCAACTGAATGGGATGATGATGTGTTGCACTGATTCCTCCGGACTAGCGTCGAGGCTCTTGCCGGTATTATGTTAATGCTTTGCTTGCTATTTAGGCGCCTATCTTTTTATTATGGGTCGCATCCATTTGCATCGGAGTTGTTAATGGCCCGGGTCGACAGGATTGACTACGCGGCATTTGGGTGAGCTTATATTTATAAGGTAGGAGGTGGGCTGCCATTGGTCACGAGTCCAACAGCAGTCTCCGCCCCCCCCAGAACGATCTTGATGTGGCCGTTTAGAAGCGGTCGAATTGGGATGACCTTGAGTACGATTTGGTTTGGATTTACAAACGGAGCGTATTTTGTTGCTTGGTTTATTTATTTATGCCCGGTTTTCACTCCTGCCATAGAGCGGTCCCCCATTTACAGTGTTTGGTTTAAAAACACGCTGTTCAGGGCTTGTTTTCGTGCCGTTTTAGTACAAAACAAAATATTCTTTGGATCTCAGGATGGTCCATGCTTTGATACTTTCCTTGTCGAAAATTAAATAAATAAAATAAAAATAAAAAAAGTAAAATAAATAAATAAATAGAGAAAACAAAAAGATTGATAAGACCCTCAAGTCACTTAGTTAGCCCCTAGGAGTAGCTTAAGTGCTGGGTTATCGTTTAAAGTGCTTAGTTTAGTTATTAAATTGTCTATTTTTTTATTTACTTCTTCTTCAGGCAGACTTAGTAGAAAAAGAATGTTATTGTTTTTTATGCTGTTTAGATTTTTTGTATTCCTATTAGGCAATCCGTTTGACAGACCTGAGGTGCCCGCCCTCAATATGTCCGCCATAGGCTCCGCCCCCTTAATATCCTGGTTCCTGTTGAGATTTCTTTGCTATTTCTGCAAAAGTGCCTGTGTTTCTTTTGGTTTTTATGAAATTTGGATTTTTGGTGCACCGCCAGAAGTTAGCCGGGTGCTCTCCATCGCAATTGCAACACCTCGCCGGTGTTGTTTTGTCTTTTTGACATTCTGTATAAAAATGGTCTCCTTTGCACTTATGACAACGCGGCTTGGCGTTGCAGTTGCTCATGGAGTGCCCAAACTCTTGGCACTTATGGCACTGTCACTGTCACCCCACTTGTCTTACGTTGTCTATGGTGAATGACTTTAATCTCTCAACACGCACTCTGATACTAAGGAGAGTTTCAACCTTAAAAATATCGTCTTGCTCTTTAGGAACAAGAAATCTTATTAAATTCGTCTGCCTTTTACGCCCCGGTCCCGTCCCAAACCAGGAAAGTTCTTCGGGTGTGAAACCCATTTGCACCAATTCATCATTGATCTCGTTAAGATTAAAGTTGTGGTCGAACGCCCTGAGGACCACGTTTAACTTTCTATCCTCCTCAAGGAAGAAGGAATGGTACCCAATGCTTCCCTCCTTGAGGAGTTTAGTGAGACTTCTGTGATCTTGAGGGGTGACCGGAAAGACTGCCAACCCCTACCTTTCTTTTTGAATTTTTGAGAATTTGATGTTGTTTTCCACTATTAATTTGTATTTATGGGCCCAGTTTTTGGTGTCCCTAATAACAACTTTCGGTACTTTAGAAAGGGTGGGTTCGGCACTCCTTCTCTTCCCTGCAATTGAGAGCCCGCTCAGTGGCATATAGAGTGGGTTTTTTGAGTCTTTGTTGGCATTTTCTTTGTGTCTCCCTGCCACACCCGAGGTGGATGGGATCTCGCTTTCATGTGTGTCCTCCCGGTCGGAGCGAGCTATTTCGTCGCCCTGTGGAGGCGACGAAACACCTGCCTCTTCCCTAGGGCGCTTTCTTGGTTGTTCTGTGTTGTTTTTATTAGAAATGCGATCCTCCAATGCCCTCAGGTGCGCAGTGAGATTTTTATTGTTTTCTATTCGCGATTCGTTCTCTTTTGTCATCCCTTCCAGCTTTTGGGTCAGAACAGAGATCTGACTTTTGAAATATTGATTTTCAGAGATAATTATATTTATTTGCTCTTCAAACGATGCAATTTTGTTATTTAGTTCAACTTTTTTCAGATCTCTATCCTGAACCTCCTATTGGAGTTCCCTGTTCCGCTTCTCCACGAGCCTCACCTTCTCGCGCTGGAGAGGCAGATCCACTACTGAACCCGATCCCCTTGACATGCCCGGGTCAGGATTGGTTTTTGAGGATGGTTTAGTGGTTCTAGTGCTTTTCGGATCAACTTTATCATGGGAAATGGGTTTCTTGAATCTTGAGGATAAGGATGAGCCCTCCGATGACTTACCTCGATCTTTTTTTTGTCTGCTGTCGTCACTTTTGGCGGAGAAATCAGTGAGATCATTTTCTCCTTTTCGTGGGACATTCTTTTGTTTGGCTCCCCTTTGACAACTTTTCCTTACCAAGGCACCCTCAAACCAGCAACCCCCTTCGAGGGGTTCGAATCACCCCTAAAATCCTAAATGGAAAGAGGGGTCGTATGATACCTTATTTTAAAGGTCTTTTAATTCTGAATATAACTGCCAAATTTGAAGTGGCTAAAATTATTTCTCTGGATAAAACAGTATGTCAAAATTGCGGAAACAGCGAAAATGAAAAAGGTATTATGGACTCTTTTTTGGATAATATTTTTAAAAGTACAAGGAAATCCTATTTTCGAAGGGGTAACTTATTAATTAAGAGGCCACCTAATACCTGGAATCCTTTACGAGGGGTTGAAAGCACCCCTTAAATCTTAAACAGAAAGAGGGATCGTGTTATACCTTATGTTGAAAGCGTTTTCACTTTAAATTTAAATGGTGACTTCTGAGTGACTGATGGATTTCTTCTGGATATAAAAGCCAAATAAAATTTTGGAAAAAATGCTTTAAATAAACCTTTATGCCTGAAACCCTTTCTTACAATTTTTTTTATTGGATCATTAAAACATGATTAAAAATTTATTAGTATTGTTAATATTATTGTTATTACATCTTATCAGCATATCATAAATAAAAACAAAATACCAAATAAAATGCAAACACAAGTATCTGAAGAATTTATTTAGCTTGCTAAATATCATTGGTACTTTTTTCATAAAGCAGCATTTATTTAAATAGTTTTAAATTATTACCCAGTCTTTTACGTGTTGAAAGACTGTTAGCAATGGTTTATTCTACTGCAGAGAGACTTGAGATGATAGAGTTTTTCTTTCGGCATAACAATTGTGCCAATAGAACGGTACAAGAATTTAATGACCTTCATCCAGAAAAACGAGTCAACAGAAAATACGTTCTAGAAATAGTTGCTAAATTTAGGGAATCTGGCAGTGTCTTAAATAAAAAGCGTGAGGTTCAAAATGCTGTTGTTGTCAATAAAGCAATGCAAATAACTGTCCTAGGTCAACTTCATGCCGAGCCAGGAATAAGTGTCAGAAAATTAGCGACGAGTACAGGAGTAAGCAAAAGTAGTGTTCATAGGATACTTAAGCATACATGGAATTTATCCATGCTTACAAAATTCATCTGGTGCAAGAACTGAATGAGGACGATTTTGACAGAGGAGTGCAATTTTGTGAATCGCTTAGTGATATGATAACTGTTAATCCGCGTCTTATTTACAACATTTGCTTTTCAGATGAATGTACTTTTTTTCTTAATGGCAACGTAAATCGTCATAACTGCCGCTACTGGTCAAATGCAAAACCGGGCCAGTTTCGTGAAGTTCATACCCAGTTCCCTGAGAAGTTAAATGTTTGGGCGGGAATCGCGGCTCCATTGTTGGTAATAGAAGGCGGAAATCATTCTGATGATGATCAAGTCGTTTTCCAACAAGACGGAGCGCCTCCAGATTATGCTGCTTGTGTGAGGCAATATCTTGATGAGATATTTCCACAAAATATCCATCAGTCACTCAGAAGTCACCATTTAAATTCAGAGTAAAAAGGCCTTCAAAATAAGGAATGACACGACCCCTTTTTCTATTTAAGATTTAAGGGGTGCTTTCAACCCCTCGTAAAGGCTTCCAGGTATTAGGGTGGCCTCTTAATTAATAAGTGACCCCTTTGAAATTAGGACTTCCTTATTCTTTTAAAAATATTATCCAAAACAGAGTTCAAAATACGTTTTTCATTTTCGCTGTTTCTACAATTTTGACAAGCTGTCATATCCGGATAAAAAATTTTAGCCACAAATTTGGCAGTTATATTCAGAATTAAAAGACCTTTAAAATAAGGTATCACACGACCCCTCTTTCCATTTAAGATTTTATGGGTGATCCCACCCCCTCGAAGAGGGTTACTGGTATGAGGGTGCCTTGGTAAGGAAAAGTTGTCCCCCTCGAAAATAAAATCGACGTGTTCGAGATTTTTGTACAAAAAATTTTTTTTCATACCAAAAATATTTCTGTTTCGTTTTCGCTGGGACACCCTGTATATAAAGCGCTTGTATTAATATGCAAATTCTAAAAAAATCTATTGTGTAAGCGTTCTGATTAAAAATATAGAATATGATAAGTGTAGATACAGTGTGAATCCTTTTAAATTCGAAATTAGAAATATAGTAAGTTTTTTTAAAGTAGTTTCAAATGCTCAAAAAATGAACACAATTTCCTAATGAAAGGGAATAAGTTTCCTTAAGTAGAAGAAACAGTAAAATATTTTTATAATATGCTGAACTTTTAACACGTGCACCTTTTAATTTCCAATAGAATTTCTATTTCAAGGAAAAAAAGTAGTCTTATCGCGGCTTTTCCATAGAAAAAAGTGATTTAGTTAGGTATATCTACTTAATATAATTATCGGGCTTATGTAGATGTACTCACCATAGTATAATAAATATAAAAAAGTAAAAACTGTCTAGATTCTTTTATTTAAATAATACACAGGGGTATATAGATAAGTATAATATATATTTCAATTTTCTGGTCATTAAAACAGACAAAAATGCTTTTATTGTAGGTACAGTGTATATTATGACCTTAAATAACTTAAAAGCTAAATAATATCTATATATAGATAATGCCTCAATATCTATAAAAAAATGCGAGTTTATAACTTTCACTAGAAATATTAACCAGTTCCAATTTAGTTATAACTTAAATAGTACTATTAATTTAGAAAATAACAATCCAAACAATACAAAAACTATAAAAATAATTTACGTATTTATATTTTTATAACAATATATATATTTAAAATAAAGTATAAAACTAAATAATATAGAATAGATATATTTGTTGCCATAGAAAAATTATTACCTATATTAAATTTCCCCAGCAAAGGCATGTAATTTAGTGTCACCTATAAGAGTTTTAACCTGTGACAGATACATACTAGTATTGTTTAATAATTTGAAAATAGAGTTGTCATTGTTATCAAGCATATAATTTAGTTATGTTTTAAATTTTTAATTTTTTGCTGAACATTTTTCACATTTTTCCGAGACCACTTACAAAATTTATACAAGTTAGTATGAACAAGTTTTGTTAACAAAAAAATTTAGTGTGCGTAGCATTTATGCTGATTAGGTCCTAACCATTTTAAATTTTTCGATATAATTTTATTCTTTATTTTAGTACCTACAAACTCGTGGTGTTGTATTTTATTAAATTCATTTCGAAAAATCCGCATAGATTTTTCGACACCAGAGTGACATCTTTGCTTGGGCTAACTAAATATGTTATTTCGTGTCCACCGTAATTTTTATTTAATAAAAATATCTGAGAGGATTCGGTTAGACATTCATTTGACTTCAGTAAAGTGGCACAATCGGGAAAATTAAAATTTTCTAAAACTTTTCTAACTAAATATCCGGCATAGTACACGTTTGCACAATCTTACAAAGAGTCTTTTGGATTAAAGGGTTGTTCTAGTTCTGAAGTTTTAATTTCGACGTCCTTTTCGGAATTTTCATTGTTGTCATCTAGACTATTAGTGGATATTGTAGTTATGGTTTGTTTAGCCGGATCGGGCAATATAAACTGCTTATCTGTATTTATCTCGGAATTTGAAATGTTCGACGGCATAAGTAAGTCTGCTGTACTTTTAATTCTAAAAAAACAGCCGAAAAGATCTAGCTGTGGGATTGAGATTCCAACCACCACGCTGTCGCGCCATAGAAAAAAAGTTTTCTAAAAAATCTTGATTTAATCTATTAGTCAGTAAAAATTGATTATTTTCTTTCTTTTGTTCCTTATATAAAGATTTAATTGCACTAATAGATTGAATCATTCAATTAAAACAAGGTGGCCTTTTTCTAACTACTTTGCTAATACCTTTTTTCTCATTAAAAACATCACTTTCTTTTATTAAAAACCTAAAAATATTTTTCCCTTTCTCTAAGGCATTTATCACTGATCCGTTTTCAGAATTAATACCCATAAAGGATTTTTAGAATATAATTGTTTGCTATTTAAAGCATCAAACAAATTATTCATATTTTCTATGACTTCTGCAGTATTAGTGCCTACTTGCCGATCAACGACACCTTTTTTCACACACGTTTTAACAGCTGCAGCCATTGTGTTTGGAAAAATTTCTAACGCTAATTTGCAGGACATCTTTTCAAATTTATTTGGATTAATATGTTTGTCAGTCAGTGTTAGCAGAACTCTAGCGGATTGAGACTCTCTATCAAATTCATAGGTTTTCTTAATTATAACAAAACTATTTTTTTTATAAAATAATTCAAATGTTCCTGATAGCATATTATTCCGAATACTTTTAAAAAGATGAGGTACATCGTAAATTAAAAATATTTTTCTGCCTTCACAATAAAAGTAAGGTGTATCTTTCGTAACGCCTTATAATTTCATAGCGCTCCTATTATTGATGCCCTGATCGCAAACCATAGCAAGAGGTGAAAATTCAACTGAATAAAAGGTGTTTAAAATGTATTTTATTATAACTTTTAAATCTTCTTTTGAAACGTAATTATGTGAAAAAAAGTAGGCAAGATGAATATATACCCGTAATGGAGAAGACAAGGGCATGGTTGGCTTTTTTCCCAGTTCGGCCGAGAGATCCCAAGTCTTGAAATCCTTCTATTAAGTCGAGTTTTCTATGAAATTCCAAGTTTTCTTTGAGGCTTATTTCATTAAACGCGACTAAAACATTTTTTTCATTTTTTATCATTACAGCAGATTTATGCTTTAAAAAATTTTAAATTTTATCGTCGATTCCAGTTTTAAAGTTATTTTGTGCAATTCATTTACAAACTGTAGATACAGCCGGAAGCTTAAGTTTCACTGGAAACCTAAACATCCTAATGGTAGAATATTCACATTTATTTTTATATGGACGTTTTTTAACATTTATTTTTTCCATTTTTAAATTAAGACTTTAAAGTGTAGCCGAACAAGACACGACTGCGAAAATATTTTTTTACAATAACACACTAAGGAAAAAATAGAGCATTCGGGTTGCGTAGACCAATTTACCGTAGGGTTTTTGGCTATTTTTAATGCTCTCATTCGTCGAGAGCATGTCATGTGAGCGTGGGAAAAACCCAATATCTAATTTCGGGTTTTGGGTATTTCCCTGATCAAGCCTATTGTATAATTAACATTTACAATTTCTACATTGATATACATTTTATGAAACAAAAATATAATTAAGGATGCTTTAAATTTATCCTTTTATTATAACTATAGGACTTATTATAGTACTGCTTTTAATTAATAATATTAATTAACAGCTTATTCATTAATATAAATTCAATTGACATACATATACATTAAGTATGTACCTATAGTTCCCTCCATCAATAATCTATTTGCGGTTTCTTAAATGTATAAATTTAACTAAATACCCAAGATCCAAATCCTTTATTACACGTCGTAATGTAGAAGCACGCAACGAACCGGGATGCTCGATTTGGCAACGTAGACTAATAATTTTGGCTTAGGATGCTAGAGCTCACTCAGGCCAGCATCCTTTTAGGGTCCGCAAATTTAACATTAGAGTATTTATCTGGTGCGGAGCTATTTACATCTGTGGTGGTGGTACGGACACAAACGCTGCTGAGGTATTAAACCAACACCCACTCAAAGACAAGGCCTTAGTGCTTGGCGCGTGACGTCATCGATGTGGGCCACCGATTTTTAAAAACCAAGGGATTTCATATGCTAATATCGCAATATTTGGCTTATTTTAAAAAATGCTAGGAATAGAATAGAGTTCAGGAAACATTCAAAGGTATGTTTTAGTTCTGGTTGAATGTCAGGTTAAATATTATGGTGTATATGTGTATAGTTATATTAAATGCAGACTCCCAACTCCCCTACATCTGCGCCAAAATTCAACATACGTATTTAGGTATTTTTTTATTTTTTTTATACCATTAAGTAGTAAAAAATGTTATTATATACACATAAATACATATATTGACTTTAAAAGCTTAAAAAGCTTAGGTATACTCCAGTTCATGTAATTTTTTAATTGCAGAAAAAGAAGCACATTTTTTCTTCGAGGTGTCAAAATCGGGAAAATAAAATTTTTGGTCTGGTTTAGAGTTAAGCCAATTATTAAATACACATTTAAGTAAGTGAACTGTGTCAAATATAAAATAATGGTCTCTGATTATCTATGGGATGAGGATAAACAATGCTAAGTTGGTCTGCAGTTGAAAAATGACTAATGGCATTATTATCACACTATTAAAAAACTATGTACCCAATCTCCTCTAAATTTTCAATTATTGTCTTAATAAAATTATAAAGTATGTCTGATGTAATTTTGGAGATGGGAGCTATGTGAACTACTTCCTTAAAGCTGGAACACACCCTTGTAATCATAAAAGTAAATGCCGTTGAAGCTAGAGACTTATTATTGACTGATGTTCCAGTGATATTACCGTCTTTATAGTCCATGCAAGGGTCAATATGAATTTCATCAAAAAGTAGTGTCACAAATCTCTCATGATCCTTTAGTAAACTAAACACATTTCGGGCATAAGTTAAAAACATTTTTTTTTCATCTATGTGGGGATCGGTCATGTGTTTGTTACAAATACCTATTATAGTTTGAGGATGTGGTAAAATTAGGGATCCATAATCTCTTAAATACTTGTATGCATGAGGACTAATAGTATAGATTATAGAAGTCAAAATTATTGTACTACTTGAATATCTGTACCTTTCCTTTGCAGTTGTAAGCAAAGCTAATTGTTCACAAATAAAATCTAAAGAATGCACTATTTTGTTGTCTTCAATGTTTTTAAAACTTTTTAGTATGTTTGACACAAAATGGAACACACATTTCATTTTAATTATGTCATTTGATGGTTTGGCATGATCGAGAATAGTATTGCCAAGGGTATTGTAGCAGTCTCGGTAGCAGTATTTGTAGGTGGCAGATTTAAGTCACAGTCGGGGTTGTCATTATTGGTAACATTTTCCTCCAAAGGCAGGGTAATAATAGTAAGGTCTATTGCTTCAAGTATTGCATATAAATCATCTAAACTATGGGAAGTATATGGAGTTTTAAATTTTGATGTTAAAACACAAACTGGCTTGCTATATAAAAAAGTTTCAAAAGTTTTAGTCATGGTTTTAGTAAATCTATTGTAAAAATTTTACCTGTGTTGGAATCTTGAACTTAATATGTATAATAAAACGTATAATAAAGTACTCTTTATTTATTATACTACCTTTAGGAAAATGAGCTTCACATACTTTGGTGTTGTTTGTGGGCTCAAAGTCATCTCTGTGTATGGCTTTTACCCATTTTCCCCTTAGATTTATGTATATCCTTAGGAAAATCGAAGACATGCACTTTAGGTCCGTTTTTATAGTTTCCGTTACAACCCGGAACACAACACATTTGAGACATATTTACACTCTGGTATAAACTACAAGCCGAACTAGGAGAAAAACATTAAATTAAACACGAACTGAAGTATTAAAGTCTGATATAAACAAATAAAACCGCGGCGCGCCGGAGACCCGGTTTTTTCTAGTCCGAAAGTACGATTTTGCGATTTAAAAGTTACATAAATATAACATACACGTTTCGCGGAAATAAACAGTTCCGATTTTAGAAAAAAACACAAAAATGAGCTAATGTTTACTGCGGATCTCGTCAGAAATACCGGCAACCACAGAACATAAATATAAACAACCTAACCTCTCGTTTCATCAGGCGGCACAACTAGTAGATGCGCCGCTGTCAGATTTATATAGAAAGAACTCCTATTGGCAAGTAACAAGGTATTAGATAAATGATAAAATTTGAAAAAATGGAAGTTTAAATTATGAAAAGAGAAATAAGGATGCACTCTTTTTTTTTAACTAAATTGTAAAGTAAGAGCAGTTAAAGATATAGATTTAATTATTTTAAGATAGTAATAGAGCATCCTAATGTTCACGGCAATCTGCAAAGTCTGGCAGCGTTGCAGGCATCCTTCCGCGGACGAACAACGGCAGCGTCAACAGCCGAATTCACCTGAAAATCAACCCGAAGTGCATGGCCCAAACGCGTGACGTCACGAGCAAAATTTTTTGGAGCGCTTTGTCCTTTTGTAGAGGTGTTATTGATTAAACGCGATGATAAATTAATAATTAACGCGGTCGCGCATTTATATAGCTTCTTCTAAATTGTCAAGGAATGTGATTAAATTTTGACAATCTAAATTAATTTGTGAAAGCAACCCTTTAAGCATGGGATATTCGTATGTATCACTTATTGAAGTGTTAATAAATTTCCAAACAGATTCAATTCCTTTTTAAAGTTGTTTTTGATTAGATTCAATTATAGAAATACTTTTATTAAAATGCTGAATAAGATGTTTTGATATTGAAATTTGTATATTTAAATCTTGAATATTTTTCTGATTTTGTTGTAAATTAATTATAGCTTTATCAAATCTTTTACCATCTTCTGAATCTAAAGTTGCAAAAAGCCATTTTTGTGCTCGTCCTTCAATATTTAAAAGACCTCTTTTAGCTCTTTGATGAGGTTTAAGATTATTTAGTTTATTTTTAATTATATTATTTAAATATTCTGTTCTAGAAAATAAACCTTCTGCTAGACCTTGATAAGATAATATATATTTGTTAGTAGTATTATTTATTAAAATCTTAGAGTTTAAAACGTTATATGAGTTAATTAGTTTTTCTACTTGTGTTTGTATGATCTAAATCTACGTAATATATATGTTTGTTATATATTATCCTAACATTTCCTAACCTAATCTGAAGTATAGGATTTTTAATACGCGTAAGTTGGGCATCTTCACTGCTGATTATAGGAAGTAGAATGGCCAACATCAGAGTTGCCTTCATTGGGGTCATCATTTTCCTGTAAAGGAATATTTCCTTTAGTTTTAGGTCTCCTTGCAGATGCTTTATGGTATACTCCTTTTTTTGTTAATAATTTCTTGATTTAATTCAGATATTTTAGCATAGATCTTTTTGCAATTTTCCTTATGATTTTGTATATAGTCTGAGATTATTAAATGATCATTAAGATCAAAAGGGTTAGTGTTATTTATATGCTCTTTAATTATTTCAAACGGAGTGCATTTTGTAACATGAATGGAATTATTATATCCTAATAAAGCTCGTTTTATTAATTGCTCTGGAGTAAATTTGTTTGTGTCTTTAAGACAACGATAATGTTCTATCAATGTTGAATAAAAACGTTAGAGTTACTGTTCTTTGCTGTTATATAATGGAGTTCAAGTTTGTAAAGTGAACAGAAATCTTCGAGGTCTTTATTTTAAAATTCGGTGCCTTTATCACATGTTATTTTTAAGGGTATTCCATGATGTGAAACAAAACTTCAAGAAAAGGATAAGCTTGTGCACGTCGAGAAAAACCATCAATTATAGTAAGAAAACTTCGATTATCAATTTTAAAAGTATCTATATGAATTAATTCAAATAGTTTTGATGTGGTTGGCGTTAAATTAAATTTTATTATGGGACGATTTCTATCGTGTTTGTTTTTCTGACATACTTCACATGTATTAACATATCTTTCTATTTGAAAGAACTCGCCCATTATCTCGAAGAGACCTACGTAACTAGAGAAAAAATGAAAACTCCAAGTCTCAGTCTCAAAATGTCTTTTTAATTAATCAGGTGACATGTTTCGCTAATAAAGCATCATCAGACCTTATAGCTAGATGACCTGCTAAGTACTAAGTCTTTCTATATCAGATAACATATTGGGCCAAAAGAATCTACGACAAGTTTTAGTGGTATGATATAATGAGTTTCATCTTTTATTCATCCACTGTTTCAATATTTTGTAGTATTGTTGAACATTGTACATATTTATATGCTGAGTTAAGTTACTGTGAAGAGTTTACTAAATTCCTCATCTCTAAAGAATAAAGCATAAAAGTTTTTTAAATTAATATATTCTTTTTAGAATTTTATAATGTTCTCTACTGGCTTTAATTTTGGGAATGTGACACAAAATCTAGTATTTTGGAAAACTTGTTCCAAGCGGCATATTAAATCATTTGTATCTCCTACTGTAATAATTATTTGTCTTTTATATGTATTCCATGATGTGAAACAAAAACTTCAAACAAAGGATAAGCTTGTGCATGTCGCGAAAAAGCATCAATTATAGTAAGAAAACTTTGATTATCAATTTTTAAAGTATCTATATGAATTAATTCAAATAGTTTTGATGTGGTTGGCGTTAAATTAAATTTTATTATGGGACGATTTCTATCGTGTTTGTTTTTCTGACATACTTCACATGTATTAACATATCTTTCTATTTGAAAGAACTCGCCCATTATCTCGAAGAGACCTACGTAACTAGAGAAAAAATGAAAACTCCAAGTCTCAGTCTCAAAATGTCTTTTTAATTAATCAGGTGACATGTTTCGCTAATAAAGCATCATCAGACCTTATAGCTAGATGACCTGCTAAGTACTAAGTCTTTCTATATCAGATAACATATTGGGCCAAAAGAATCTACGACAAGTTTTAGTGGTATGATATAATGAGTTTCATCTTTTATTCATCCACTGTTTCAATATTTTGTAGTATTGTTGAACATTGTACATATTTATATGCTGAGTTAAGTTACTGTGAAGAGTTTACTAAATTCCTCATCTCTAAAGAATAAAGCATAAAAGTTTTTTAAATTAATACATTATTTTTAGAATTTTATAATGTTCTCTACTGGCTTTAATTTTGGGAATGTGACACAAAATCTAGTATTTTGGAAAACTTGTTCCAAGCGGCATATTAAATCATTTGTATCTCCTACTGTAATAATTATTTGTCTTTTATATGTATTAATTGCTCTTTCAGTAATCGGTAGATTAAAAATTGGGTTTTCTAATGAAGCATGAACTGTTTCAAGATCATCTGATTCCTGTATTTGTTGTTCAATATTTCTTTTTGGAATAATTATATCAGATATTATGTTTATTTTTGGTTTTTGTTCATTAAAAAGTTCATTTATAGTTTCTTGATCTAAATCAGGAAGTTCTTCTGGATGTTGAAGTAATTCATTAATTATTTCATCTACATCACCATAATTATTGTCTGTTGAAGCAGTTTCTAATGCATTTGAATCTACTGGATTTCTTGAAAGAAAGTCAGCAGCAGTATTTGATTTTCCTTTCTTATATTTTATAAAATAATTAAACTCTTCCAATTTAAGACGCCACCGTACTAAGCGACTATTTGGTACTTTTATCGAAAATATCCATTGAAGAGGCTTATGATCAGTTTAATTCAGATTACTGTAAATTTATTACCAAACAAATATGGTCTAAAGTATTTACATCCCCAAACTACTGCAGCAATTCTTTTTCAATTATTGAGTAGTTTAAAATGTTTAATATGCTGTGTTTTGTATAATGAAAATTAAAGCGTTATTCTAATAAAAAATAAAATATCAACTCTGATAAAAATATAATAAAAAATCAGAAATAAAACTCTAATAAACAAACTTAAAAACATATAATTTCTTAAATAAAAGGCTCAAATAAACCGCCTTCTTTCGCTAAACAAAAACTTAACCTATCGTAAAAGCTATTTCGCACCTCCAAAAGAGTTTCAGGTAAAATGGAATTGGCACCTTCGACAATTTTATTTCGCAACTCCTCTAAATTTGTTGGCCTACTAAATTCATGCTTATAAATGGTCTGCTTAAGGTAACCCCACAGATAAAAGTCATTTGGAGACACATCTGGAGATCTAGGAGGCCATTTAATATCGCCAGTCCCACTAATAAGGCGGTTAGGAAAAGTATTTGTTAAAAATTCTTTTACCCTAGCCGCGTTATGAGCAGGACAGCCATCTTGCTGAAAATAAACCGATCCCAGGTCTACATCAGGTAGGATTTGAATGGCAGGAAGAACTTGGTTTTGCAGCAACTCAAGGTACTTTTGGGCGTCTAAAGTGCCATCAATAAAAAATGGCCCTAACATTGTCGCCCAAAATACCTGCCCAAACATTCAATTTCTGAGGATACTGGGTACGAAACTGAAAACTTCTGTGCTCGTTTTCCTGAGACCAATAACGAACAATGGAAGGATTGTGTTTGCCATGTAACGGAAAAGAATATTCATCAGAAAACAAAATATTTTTTAAAAAATCTTCGTTTTTATTTGCCTTTTCCATCATGGTTTCACAAAATTCCATTCTTCGCCACTGGTCTTCAGGAAATATTTCCTGAGTTTTTGAATACTTCAAACATTTGTACCCATATTTTTTCCAGATACGAGCAACAGTTTTATTGCTCATTCCCAGTTCCTCTCCAACACTTCTAGTGGACCGTGTCGAATCAAGTTGTAGGGTACTGCAAACCATTTCTTCCCGCCGTTCTATATCCTGGATCACTTCAACAGGTGGTTTTTGACGTTTTGTGTGGCATTTTTTACAATCTTGAAGACAAAAAGATGTCTCAAAATTTGTAACCACATTTAAAACCGTTTTTGCGGACTATTCTTAAATGTCACTAAAAACAAATCTCTACATTGTACTGCCAAATTGCCTCCATAAAACCATTTAATTAGTTGAACTCTTTCGGAAGGGGTATAAACAGCCATAGTGAAAAAAACATGAAAGTAACGCTCAAAAAATTATTCCCTGGTTCAAAAAATAAAAACGAAAAATTCCGCCGCCTGCAAGCCGCAACCAAGCGGTGTTGCCATTATTTTGGGTAATACGTAGCTCACGATAACACGATCTGTATGTAGTGGGAGCAGCATTGAAAGTAGTACCTAATAGTGAATCTGATCAGATTGCAGCATAGATTGAACAAAGCAATATTCGAAAGTTATTTATTAATATTATAAAAAAGAACCTTGATAACTGTTAGGTATGACACCCTCTGTATACCCTATTCGTATAAAATCTATAATTTACTGCACTTCCCTCCCTCTAAATTTAAATATTTCTCGTAGCTACCAAAAGAAATAATTTTTTGATACGTTTTTTTCCGCGTCGTTTTGTTAGAACTTCCTAACTTAAAATTATTATTTCAAACATTACAATAAATAAAACTAATTTATGTGATCCGAATATACTCTGTATCTAGCAAAAAAAATTATTTTACTTATGTATTATAATATACCTAAATTTAATAATAGGTATTATATCTAGAAAGAAAAAAATCAGATGTATGCATAATTATTCTATAGTTTTTCCATATTAAGCCGGCATTATTGGATCAGTTTAAATATTATATTAACTTTTATTAATATAGTAACTAAGACAAAATAGTATCAAATTTATGAAAAAAAAAAACGGATGCATAATAAAAATGAATATACCGACTTACCGGAACACTTTAACGCCGCTGCCCGGGGGTTGATTTAAATTAGCATTATTAGATAAAAACTCGAATACCATTTCCGCATCCACATGGGTTAAATTTCGCGAAACAGCTTTTTGATATCCTTGCAGCATCGGATTAGCACCAGAAAATAAAATTTTAGTTAGTGGATATTAAATACCTTATTATAATTGTAGTTAAATCCCAACTTTTTGAAGGTGGATATTCTTCCACTTACAAGCCTTTTTTTTAAATTTTCTCCGTCTCAATACTATAGCTTTCTTGGAGGCAGGTTTGATCTATGTTTGTGATGTATATTGAACTATGCAGTCAGTAAACCATGTAAATTTTTCTATTGATACAGACACTATATTTAAGAAGGGCAACAACACAACTTGTTTTTAAATTAATAAGTTTGATCATTAACGTTTCTTTTAACTGAGATGAACCTAAATTCATATCAGAACTAAGTTTTTCTCTTTTGTTTATTTTAAATTTTAAAAGGTATCCTAACTTGCTAAGTTAGACAAGGGACTTTTAGTGTAATGGTATAGCCATGAGTTTTAGGTTAATATAATTTATTGTATTTGTAAATTTCCCTGTTTGTTCTTCCTTTTGAGATTTTCTGGGTATTTCAGGTTGGTAGGTATGGTGCTTTTAGTAATTCCCTGTTTTGTTCATCATTGGGATATTCTTATCTATCTGGGATAAAACAGGTGGCGCCTGTTATAAAGTATCCCGTATATAATAAAAGTTCCCCGATTAAAACAACCAGCGGCTCTCAAACAATTTTTTTATATATATTTTTATAAGATTATAGCTTTATAAGATTTTCTTTTTAATATGGGTAGTAGTATTAATTTCTATGGATGTAAGTAATAATATTTTATTTTCTACTAAAATAATTTAAAAAAAAGACCTAAATAGGTTAAAAAGACTTATTATATTTAAAAAAAATGTTAAAAAATATAAAGACAGGAACAAAAATATAAACATTAAAAAATTATAACATTAAAGGAAGTTTAGTCTGAAATTAAATACATTAAATTAAAGATTACAAAATGTGAAGTCTTTATCTCCAAGAAAAGTGCATGTTGGTCACTTAGGTAAATGTATTATGCATTTCGGCTGTGTAGACGGCCATCATCAGATACAGAACATTACAAAAAACATATACGTTCACCAAATAAAACAAAAATTACCCGTTATCGGATTTTTTTTTTAAATTCTTTTTTACCTTATTAAATCATAATAAATATTAGGTTACACTAATAAATCATAATATTAAAACAAATAAATATAAAAAAGCATTTCCTTTAAAAAAATATTAGTAGCCTTTAATAATAGCCAATATTACATTAAAAACCAAAACTGTTTTTAAACCGCTGGTAACAGTCGTCCAAACCGGTACTCAATCAATATAAATATTGAATAATACGGCGATAAGAGATACATTGTTTAACTGGTCCACTTATTCCTCGAGATATTCCGTTATGGTATGTGTTACGGTAAAACTTCTTTCTTTGGCCTGTTTGTTTAACCTGATATGTTTTTAATTGATATACTAATTGATTTATCTTGTTGAAGATTTACCATATCGTTGTATTCGTGTTTTACCATACCAACTGTTCAAATTAATGCCAATCAATATTGTTCAATGTTCTGTAGATAGGGGAAAGACATTATACAATGACCACATTTTTAGATATCTTGTCATATAAATTTGGCTTACGTTACCCTTTTTGGTCTTTGTGAGCTTGTGTTAAATGTATATTTTTTCGTTACAGGAGGAGCCCTTCGAAAAAATATCAACTCCCCATCTTGCCTGTTGTGATAATGCTACATTATCAAGGATATTATGTACTTTAGGAGCGATTTGTCAGGAACTCGATTTTCTGAAAAATGAATCTGAAAAGCTATATTCTTCAATTTTGTTTTATGGAGAAGGTAAGTGATGTATCTATTTCTTATTCTTATTTTTGTTTGGGCGATGATATACAGAGCATAAATTTGAGGGCCAGACCACAAATAAATTATTTCAAAAATTAGTTACTATTAATTACTTTTTACAAATTTAGTTAGTATTAATTACTTTGAATGAACACAAATAAACGAAACTCAAATAAAAATCTAAGTTTTACAACACATATTAAATAATAATAATAACACGTTTTTTAAAAAACGTTAAAACTTTTTTTTAGCGTTAAAGCACTTTTGTTAAAATTCCTAAACAAAATTAAATTAACTGTGTGATGTTATAAGGATCTCCTGGTCATGCGATAGATAGCCGGCTGTTTTAAAAGAGTTCCTCCATCTTTTAGTAATTTATTGGGTACAAAAAGGGAAGATACATACAATACTTAGATACCGGTAAAGGTTTGGTTATGTACCAAGGTTGTTTACACACTGATACATATTGAAAGAAGTACTGTGCAAAGCTGCTGGGAGGATCTCAGGAACCTCGCCGAAGCGCAAAATAGGCCAGAGATAATCCTAGCAGAGAATATGGGCAACAATAAGGCTGCAAGAAGGGCTATCCAACTTGCAACCCAGGGAGCCAGCAACAGCCTGGTAGGCCCTGAACCAACATGTTGTGTCAGCGATAAGACCTGGAAGAGGGAAATCGGCAACTGGCTAACAAACCAGAACAAATTCTACTGGGAGCAGCTGCCAAAGATGGAACAATCCAAACAACTTATAGGCAGCCCACCCTTCAAGAAGGGTGAGAACATACTGGGCCTCTCCAGACAACAACTGCGAAGGGTCGCAGGGCTACTTACAGGCCATGCACCCAGCAGGAAACACCTGTATACGCTAGGGAAATCAGTTACCTCGCTATGTAGGGGATGCAATGAGGAGGACGAAACAACTCTTCACATACTGTGCTTCTGTGAAGCATTTAATCAAACCAGGGCAACATTCCTGGGGGAAGAGAAACCCTCACCAGAGGGTATAAGAAATCTACCACTGGGCACAATCGTGGACTTCCTTGAAGCTACAGAATTGAACCTGTGGGACTAAACATATGGGACACAATAGGACTGCTTCTTAGCAGACCGCAGTGTAGGGAGCCACAAGGCACCACCCAGCGGTGGAGTTTTAGTGGGTATAGGACGAAACAGGCTCGACACTGAGTCCCACACTACTGGGGGCGGCGCCGCGTAACCAGTGTTCATAAAGAATTTCTCCACCGACCCAAAAAAAAAAAAGAGCTAATGTTCAAGAAGACATACTTTTACGACCTAAATTCTAGATATTATATATCTCTAAAGTCTTCCTCGATAGGATATTGAATAGGTAACGGGCACACTTTGGTAACCGCACGCTTAATCACACCATTGCTAGTTTTAAGTTTACGTCAGACGTTTCATCAACTTTATTTTTTTATATGGCGCATAATATTATGATTACAACGATATGATTCTGCAATGTTCAAGTTGGAAAAAGTTTAACATTGCAGAATCATATTTTGTAAAATATGATTAGTTTTAGAATAAGCGGTGAAATGATGACACTGAGGAAAATGGCAAAATTATTTTATTGACACGTAGTGTTTTTGAACTTTGTTCATGCGGCTTGTTGCTAGAGTTTTTTTCTCTGTTACAAAATGTAATGTGCTTTTTTAGGTGAAGAAAATTTTAATATGTTGAAATGTTATATCCTATGCTACAGCAACGCCGTCGAAGTTGGTGCTATGTATTTAAATAACCATCCAGAGAAAAAACAACTCAGTACAAAAATTTTCGGACAATTGGCTTCTAATCTCAAGCATTATAGTGCTTTCAAGAAACCAGCATTGTTAAGAAATAAGCCCTGCAATGAAGAAAAAGAAAATAATATAATATGAGCTGTAACTCAAAATTCGAAAACATCTATTAGAAAAATTGACAATACAACTGGAATACCGAAATCTACTGCCCAGTTCATTTTGAGAAAAGAGAAATTCCACCCCTACAAATCCAGAATTTGTCAAAGGAAAAGCAAAGAACATTTTATGAATGGTACACCAGGAAGTGTCCGGAAGATAAAACATTTTCCCATATGATTATCTGGTCGGACGAGAATATGGTTACAAATAATAGAATTTTCAACCGGAGAAGTACCCATTATTGGTTGAGGGATAATCCCAGAGAACACCGAACGCGTCCGGTAAATTTAAAGGGACATCTAAAACCGATTTTTTTTGAAAATCTTTACATAGAATGTTGATTGTGGTCAAAATGTTGATAAAAAAGTGTGAATGATTGGAAAAAAAAACAAAACTTTGTAAATTATGAAGTTTTTTCTACATACAGTGTATCCCAGGATGAGCGAATTTATACGTAAAAATGACAAAAAATTTTGTAGTTGAAATTTGACCGTTTGGCATCCAGCCCTGCTTGGTTCAAAAATAAAATGTATTAGTTTTATTTTTTTAAAATGAAGCATGCCTTGATAGGAGCATTTTTTAAATTTTATGAGTAGGTAAAGTAGTATTTCTAGGCCAGATATAAAAAAAGTTTATAAGAAAAAGTTGTTAAGAATGTAACTACTGTTTTACTTTGATTACTGGTCTACTTTGATTTTTATGTTTAAATTATTTATTAATTAACAAAAACCAAATAAATATTTTACTTTTTACGATCGGTAGGAATTTTTTGCTACCGATGGATTGCATGCCGCTTATTATTTTGGGTTATTTTTTTGCTGCATTTACGAGTTTTTGTCGAACTTTTTAAAATGTAAACATTCTCAATTTAATGTGTTACTATAAAACATTGTCACTGTCAAAGTTATGCACAAAAAACGTACTTATGTAAAGTATATAAAAGTTATTAATATATTATTAGAATTTAGAGAAAAATGTTAAATTTGGAGTAGAAAATTTTCAATGTGCAATCGTATGGTAGTGTTGTCGTTAAAGTACGTTTGGAATCTTCTTTGTGAAAAATATCCGCAAGTCGAAGTAATAATATCTTCTCCGAGACGACTAATTAAACTTTTTGCGGCCAGTGTTGAGATGTCATTGAGAGCTAGGTCGGCGGTGCTGAACATAAGCAAATCTGAATTGCAAAGAATTTATCATGCCAACAATATTAAAGCATTCAAACCAAGGTACTTGCATACTTTAGAAGAGCGGGATGAAGCGCCCCGTTTATTATTTTCTGCTTGGTCAGGCGATAAAATTTTAAGAAAATAGGGATTTTCATAAAAAAATTATATTCTCGGACGATTCTTCTTTCACGACAAATGGTGTAATTTCATCTCAAAATTGTCGGTTTTGGTCCAATGAAACGGCAAACTTTGTAATCCCTGGCAAGAGGCAATATTTTCAAAAAATCAACGTATATCTTACCATTTAGGTATTATTGGATCATACTTTATTGAATAATCTCCTAATCAAGAAACGTATCTTTCAAATTTTGGAAAGATTTTTTGAAGAATCCTTAGAATCTTTACCAGTTGATCAAAAAATAAATCTTTATTTTCAACACGACGGCTGTCCAGCGCACTTCACTATTCGAGTAGCAGAATGGTTGAATAAAACCTTTACGAATCAAGCAATTATTTATTCCGAGCCATTACCAAATGACAGGGAATTACTAAAACAAAGAATAAAAGATGCTTGTAATTTAATTTCCATTGAAGAAATTATAAGTTTTTTTTAAATATTGAAAAATGTTTCGATAATGGAGGTAGCTACACATTGAATAAATTTAAATTAAGCAAATAAAATAAATCTTCTTGTTAAATTAGACGTACTATGTACATTTTATTACAAACATATTTTTGAGGATGGTTTGTAACTCTTAGATCAGTGATTTAACTATTAGATAAATAAATTAGTAGTTTTTATTTAATAATTAAATATGAATAAAAAAATTAATTGGTATAAATTTTTTTTTGTATAATTTGGTTATACACAAAACGTAAAAATCAAAGTAGGCCTATGGTTATGAAATTCGGTATTCGGGCATAATATTGCATTATAAACAACTTTTTCTTATAAACTTTTTTTATATCTTGCTTAGAAATACTACTTTACCTACTCATAAAATTTAAAAAATGCTTGTATCAAGGCATGCTTGATTAAAAAAAAAATAAAAATAGGCTAAATTTTATTTTTTAATCAAGCAGGGCTGGATGCCAAACGGTAAAATTTCAACTATAAAATTTTTCGTCATTTTTATGTATAAAATCGCTCATCCTGGGACACACTCAAAACTCGGGCATGTCAATTTTGATTATCAGAGACAAATATTCATTAATTTATATAATTAATTTCTTTTCAAAATGTTAATCACCTTTAAATATGCTTTAAACAGTTCTTAGTAATCAGAATGTAAAAAATGAATTATAGACACACGCCTGAGCTTCATCAAAGGGGCATAAAATAAACCCCAAAGTTCAATTTTTTAACAACATGCTATAACTTGAAAATTGCTGTGTAGAGAGAAAATCATAAACAAAATAGCATGTCTCAGAGACACATGTTTTTTTAGAATGAGGGGATGTAAAATCACTGATATTCTCCACCACACTGCGTAGATAATAATAATAATAATAATAATAATAATAATTTTGAATTCCTTACATTAGATCACACTTATTTTTTCTTTGTGTTTATGGACTTACCTACTAATAATGACGTAGGTACATATTTTAGAACAAGCTGTATAAAATATAAGACAATTTTAAACAGTTATGTAAGACTAGTTCTAGATGGGTTTCAAATTTCCATGCCTCTATTATGCCTAGGATCTATGATTTCAGGCAGTAAACATTTAAAATAGACAATCTTTAATTTTTCTATCAGTTTTTCTTTCCAAAATGAATAATTTATTTTCATTTATAGATAAATAGTAAAAGCAATGTGGCATTTTTACTCTATATTTGCAGCTATTCTAGGCCTAAACTGATCCTTTTTGGCTTCCTACTTTTTCGGTTAGAATAATAAACTTCTGACTTTCCGTTTTTCTTTTCTTTTTCCCGTTTTATTTTTTAATAAACATAAAAACCTAATAGTATAAAGAACAACGCGCTCAAAATTGGAACACCTTCGCAATAAAATACTTGTGTGAACTCCCGATCAATTACTCTCAATATAAAAATTCAAAATACAACATTTCAATTTTACATAATATTGAATTGCTGTTGACCAGTAGTCGATACCGCAGTTTACGCAGATCGGGCCGAACAAACGTCGCACACAGGCGAAAATCGGGGAAAAGCCGGCCATAAATAGTAGTAGTGCTAATACGAACCACAAACATATTTAATCATAAGAATATGTTAAAACTAAGATAACACGTTCATTTTAAACATTTTTTTAAATCCCCCCCACCCCCCTTGGGTTCATTTATTGCATTACATAGGCGCTGCGTAAGTACGCATTTCCTTAAAAAAATTTCAGAATGTTATTATTTCAACAATTTTTAGTTAAGAGTTTAAAATTCATAATACGGAAAATTTTTGAAATAAAATGCAAAATGTTGAGACTTATGATAATATAAGTACCTGAGTTTAATAAAATTTCTTATTATAAATTACTAAATAAAGTTGTGATTTGTTTGTTTTTGTGCTATTTAATTTTATAAGTAACCTTTGCTTTGTGTGTAAAAATAAGCAATTAAAATACATGTTAAGAGTAATATATTTAAGTATGTAAAGTATATACAGAGCTTACTTAACAATAACTTTGTAATAATAGTAAAGCCTAACCTATCTTAATAATAATTAAAATCAATCAATATCTTCACTATCACTTTCATCAGCAGAAATTGTTGGTTCATCAAAAAATGCCAAAACTTCTAAAGGGTACTGTTTAAGCTTTTTAGCAGATTATTTTTTCATATTGGAGATTAAATGATCAGAAGATATTAAGAGATTACAAAATATATCTTCCATGTTTTGTTTTCTTGAAAACTTCCGTGCATGAAATTCTCTGAATCTTTTAATATCTTTATTTCTTGATTCCTGGGCTTCTTCGCCAAGTTGCCCAATTGGAACCAAAAAATATGATATTATATCAGAACTGTGCATTAAGATTTTATGCACGGAAGTTGGCATATTGTACTCCTTAAAACTATCGATTTTAATATGAAAACCACTAGAAATTGTTAATAAAATTACTCTGAATCTAAATATCAAATCTTGATTAATACAGTAATCCTTAAAACTATCGATTTTAATATGAAAACCACTAGAAATTGTTAATAAAATTACTCTGAATCTAAATATCAAATCTTGATTAATGCCTGTAATTTCCGAAGCTTTAGCAGCATTCTCAAAAAAACGGCAAGCAGTGTTGCCGTCATTAGTACTTCCAAAACCAGGTTTTGGTCGGTCAACCAATAGACCCATTTCTTTAAAAAATAGGTCTTGGATTCGTTTTTTGGCATTTGCAAGTTTTTCTTTGTTTTCCTGGCCTCGCGCTTGCCATTGCTTAAATTCCATCTTATAAGATAGATGCAGCAAACACTCAAAAAAACGAATCCAAGCATGTAAAGATGACAAACCAAATTAAAATCTAGATTCGTCAGCACTTTTCTGTTTTAAAACCTTATCGATATTGTTAAAATCTTTGGATGTTAGATTACACAAATAGCATCTCTGAGTTGAAGTATTTTCAGTAACAGCATTACACAATTTGCCATCTATCATTGTAAAATATAAAATGTGTTTTAAAAATACATTGTTTCCTTGAATATCAAGCTTTGTTGGTTGCAAATCTGAAATTTGTTGGTCAAAATATTGCTTTTCTCTCACCGATAACTCTGTTGTTTCATGCCTAAACTGGACTCTAAGAGGTCTACAGAATCGTGTGGAGGAAGTTCTGGGATTTTCCCAGATTACAAACTTATCTTTTAATTTCGGATCACCGTTAATGAGCTGAATTGGTACCATTGATGTTAAAAAGATATTAGCATCTGAAATATTGGACTCTGCAAACTGCTGTTTGTATTGACTCATCCCAGAACTCCCGTCACACCCCCATTTGCAAATTAAATTTAAATTATTATATTTTTCTTGGTTTAAAGAATTTAAAACTTTTTTTAGGGACTCAAATAACCTTAAAGATGTATGATCCAGCAAACTTTGAAGAGGCACTTCAGCAACATCCTCAGAAATGTTTAGGTTTTCTGGGTAGCACCTTTTTTTGCGGCAGTTATTGACTCATAATTAGGATAAAGAGTTGACCTATGGCTTTTTGCCGAATTTCTTATAAGATTGTATTGAAATTTTGTCAATTTAGCCTCTACAAAAAGCGATAAGGCTTCAAGGTCCGCTGAAAATGGTATTTCACATTCTTTTTCAAGAGATTTTTTATATTTTGATGCACGGGTTGGTGATGAGAATGCAACATTTTTTAACACATCTGCTTCATCCAGTTTACCTTCGGACCTAAACTTCATTTGAGCAGCAAATGTTAGTTCTTCAGGGCTTCGATCTGCTCGCATCTGTTCAGTTCTTCTTCTTTTTGATCCGTCTCTTAAATTTAAAAATCCAGTGAATGGCCTCCCTCTATTCGATAGAGTTGTATCCTGCATTTCGGCTGGTTGAGCTTCATTCATTGCAGAAGAAAATTCCAACTCAATATTTAACCAATCTCGATTTTTATTTTCAAATGCAGTTTTATTTCTTGATGCTGATGACCATTTTGTGTCATATTTCTCGATAAATTTATATATGACTTTTGAAGACTCTTCTGACAAGCGTTCAACTCGCATGGTAGAGGTCACTTTTTCTGCCAAATAACGGCACTGCTCCATTCTTTTCTTGGACTGACAAATTCCTAACCAACTGACAAGTTGGCTTCTTTTAAACCAAGCAGATTTTGTTGCTGTCCCTGAAATAATAAGTAATTTTGTTAATTATTTTTCATAAGATTTTGCCATTTAAAATTGGTTGCCATATTGAATTTTAAACCCATATGGCAATTTTTTTATTTCTATATTAAATTTTCTATTAAATGATGTTTTATTTTATAAAAATTAATTTATTCTTCAAGTTAGTAGCAGAAAATTATTTCTTGCGTTTTGGACCTACAATAGCATTTTATACGAATTTTGACCCGGACTACAAATCTTTAAAAATATTTTTTCGTCAAGATCGCAAATTATCGCAGCAACTTAAGATTGGATCTTACAAAGGACTTATTAAGCAATAATTTAAAACTAATTTAAAGTCGGGAAATTACGCGAAATCATACTAGTTTAGCAGAAGATCAGAAATCTAATTTTTTTAAAAAAATTAACTGTTAACTTTTTAAAAAATCAGTAATAAAAAAAAGTAAAGAAATATTTTTAATTAATATAATTTTTAATATTCTACTTACCACTAGCAATAGGCTCCATTGCTGCTTTACAAAATTTTCACCCACACTTTGCCGAAAAACTAAATTTAAATTACTACTTTTTACAGGCGCTTTTGAATCACAATGAAATAGTCTCCACGAACATCAACTTTCAACTAAAATATTTCTGCAAGTGACAAGACGAAAAACAAAAGGGTAATTGTTTATTATACCCAGGTAACTAGATAATTGAATTATACTCAGAATAGGCCTTAATTGGGAAGTTGGTATTTCCGATTTATGGCCGAATTTTCTCCGAATTTTGCCTGTGTGCGTCGTGCGTTTCTTGATTTGATTCACGGTAGCCCGGCCGTGCATTGTTGCCAATTGATACTAAACTTAAGGGCGGTTTAAGAAATTGTAAGAAAAATGCCTCAATTTTGTATTTCTATTCTCAAAGGTTTATTATTAATTTTTTTGAAACAGTTTTTTAATATAATGTTTCTAAAATGTCTGTATCTAGAGACGTATGGAAGGATTTTTTTATTGATCTTTTTTGTTTTGAAATAAAAAATCAATATTTTGCGGCGTTAACTTTACAGTGTTACTATTTTGCCAAGAGTTTGCAGACGGTAGCTCAGAATTATTGGAGGCTTGGGATTGTTCGAAGGTTCACTTATGACTGGCTATTAAAAATATAAACTTGATTATAACTATTAAATAAGAGGGCGCCACTTAGTTTTTTTTTATGAATGAAAGAAAACTAAGAAAAAGAATTGGTATATAGGTTTCAATTAACAATTAAATGACCCTGGATAAAGTAGATTTAAAGAGGCAAAAAAAAAATATCTTAACAATACAACCAAATTATATTTACACCAAAGATATGTATACACCTCATTTTCTAATCTGTTAAATGTTAATAATTTATTATGAATTGAAATATGAATAATGTTGACATGATTAAAATAAATTTGACAAAAGTAACATTTAAATTATGATTTCACTACTAGGTAGATTTCAGCACATGGAAAATAAATTGCAATTATTAAAGTTTTTAGTAAATATCTGTTTTACGCAGGGGAAAGTTCATGAACATTTTTACCTAAGGCATATCAGCCTCAACCGAGTTATATTTACTTAACTACCAAAAAAGGTACTGAAAAATACTGAACAAAAAATAACTAAAATTATAGATAAGAAATTGACACATTAAATTATGATGTTGATTAAATATTTGTAGCAATAAATTGATTTTAAAAGTATATTAATAAAAATTTTAATATGTGAGACAAGTCTATGGTTAATAATATTTAAATAAATGGAATAAACTGGCCTGTATATTCCTCCAAGAAATGAACGGCTGGCCTTCAAAATCAGGGCTGTAAATGTGTGCCATTTGTAGCTTAGCTATCCGGACTGGGAATCTCTACTAATAGCTCTAACTCTGGCTCCAGCTCCACAGCTTACAGCAATTTCCCGGGGAAATCAAAATCCTGCAGCCATCAACAATTGAAGAAGAATAAAGAGGAAAACGGAAAAGTAAAACGGAAAAGTAAAACCCTAAAACAATAGTTGCCATTGTATTCACTGTCGATAAAAAAAATGAATGGCGTTCAAAATGTGACACACTCACCTTGCTAAGTTTCATTATCTATTTATCAAAATCTCGGGCATCCTGCACCAGAATTATGAAATAAACAGTTCCCTAAAGGAACAAGATTAAGGACTATAAATTATAAACCATATTGGCCACTTCCTGCTTCACAAATTTCGAAAATAAAAAACTGGCCTTTTACGTGCGCTTCTACCTGCGACACGGGAACAAGTCCTCGAAAAATGGATGCAGTACCGACTAAATAAGTTACGACCCCACCTCTCGCCTGAGCTGTCAATGTCAATCCAATCAGAGAAAACATCAATCAAGACCAACCAGAAGAGTGACGGACCGTCAACAGAAAGCATGAATAATAAAACCAGGAGAGTAATGCGTTACAGTAGTAATGTGTCATTGACAGTGTGAATTTAAAGAAATATCGATAAAAGAAGTTGACTGAAATTATTAATATAATTATTGAAATTAATGAAATATCAATGGAGCGTTAGTGAAAATAAGAGTAGAAAAATAAAACGCTACATTTACCCCCTTCCTTGAAGAAAAAAAATTAGCTATGAAATAGTTGATTTTTTTTTCAACATCAAAAGTCTTTTAACAAAAAAAATAACTATACTAGTTACCAATATCTAATAATACCAAAAAAAATTCCCGGATAATTATTATCCCTTACTAAATAACAAACAATTCTGTTAATTATCTGTTCCACAATTTAAATATACAAATTATTTCTAAAAATGGCATCTTCTCGTATTAACTCAATTCAGGATAACTACGTGTATCACCCGTTCCTAAAGGAAGACACAATCGGTATGGACATAAATTAGGAAACTCTTAATATCGAGGAAGGTCACAAGTTGGTAAGACAATAGAGACCTTGAGAATACAGAAGTATTATAAAACTAACTTAAATCAAAACTTAAGCTAAAACTATGTACACTCACGACATTTAAGCCTACCATAAAAATCAGTTACTTTAGAACTCCAACCTAGGGGTTCCAACACTCATGGAAGTTGCAATCAACTTCTCACCAAGAGATGGTGTTGTGTGTAACAAAAAAAAAACTACCCTTTTTAGATGGCGGATTCCAGCAACTAGAAAGAAACTGGCTGAGATAACTCAAGCACCAGATAAACACATGGGCAAAATTCATAACAGCAATATCGATTGCCATATTAGTTACCCACTACAAAATTCCGTGTGCCCACAAATCCATTTCTGAACGGCACTAGAATATATCTTACAGCATATACAGCCATAATCTAAAGCTTCGATAGAATTTGTTTTTCAATTGACTCACCCACATAAATATCCAAATTAATTTGAGGTGAGGAAGGATACCTTCGTATAGTCCTCTTATAATCCGACCATGGTCGAGACCACACCAACAAAAAAACAAATCTACTAATGGTTTTTCATTACAGCATTCTGTGATAAAAAAAAAATTGGACAAAATCCAATAATAAACAGACTGAACAGTAACGTTCATCCTCTGTCAGGTTCACTGACCCCGACAAGGTAAATAGGCCAAAAATATAACCTCAAACAGTCAAAATTGACAATGGGTTTATAACCACCACTAGGTTATAACAACCCACAAAATATGGCCAATAAAAAATAGTCAAAACTGACATAAAGTGTATACTCATTTACGGAGTATGACAACCATCAAAACATAGCCCTCGGCTATAAAAATTAAAATGTCAAGTTTATGACATACTGTACATAACCACTAACAGGTTATACCCAAAAAATAAAATATGGCTCAAATGACCAGATTATAACATCAAAAAAATAACAAATGGTAGGAATTCCGAAATGATGTTAATACTAGAAGCAGGAATCTAAGTGAAGATAACAATATATACATAGTTTCCAAATACAACTATTCCAAAGAATCGGAATCATCATCAAGACCATTATAAAAAGGCTTTAAGTCTTTAATATGCCATTTACCGGCATTAGAACTATCTTCATTAGACAAAATATAAACCAGATTTGACAACTTTTTGCGGACAATACTGTGTACATACTTGGGAACTAGTTTAGAAGTAAACTTATCAACAGCGCTAGATAAAACTTTATTCTTACGCCAAACATGATCACCTACATTAAATGAGACATCTCTCTTACGCAGGTTGTAAGCTTTAGAGTTTCTCTCATAGGCAGTATGAAGTTTATTTTTTACCTCTGTAAATATCTCTTTCAAACCTTTCAGGTTCTCAGCATAAGTATTCCTATCTCCTGGGCAAATTTCCTGATCAATTTGAATATCCAAATTAACATTCTTATAATAATTTCCTGATAAAGGAATATGCCTCCCATAAACTAAAAATGAAGGGGTAAAGCCAGTTACTTCATGCTTTGAAGTATTTATTGCTTGTTGAATTCTTGGTATATGTTTGTCCCAATTATTATGTGAATCTATATAACTACGTATAGCAGTTCCAATTGTACGATTAGTTCTTTCAACAAAGTTACATTGTGGTGAATAAAAAGGATTAAATCTGATATTGAAATTATACATTCTACTAAGATTTGCAAAAGTTTTAGATGTAAACTGACTGCCATTATCGCAAATTAGTAAAGATGGAGGACCATGCACTGAAAATACTCTATCTTCCAATATCTGTTCAATATATTGTGATTTAGAACTTCGCAAAGGAAAAATCATAGTATATTTTGAAAACCAACAGGAAACCACGAAAATCCACTTATTCCCTTTCTTAGATCTGGGAAAAGGTCCCATAAGATCTACAGCAATAACCTGAAACGGATATGAAACATTTTTCTCTTTACCCATCAAACCCATGGTAGCAGTATTACTAGTCTTTTGAGCACCACAAACCAAACAATTTTTAACGAATTTCAAAACATCCTGACGCATTTTTGGCCAATAATAATATTCCTGAATTCGATTTAGGGTTTTTAGAAAACCAAAGTGTCCACATTCAGGGGGACTATGACAAGAATTTATTAACTCAGTCCTTTGTGGTTTTGGTACAAACATTTTCCATTCAGGAAGATTTACCTTCATAGGGAGTCGATTTGGAATAAACTTAAAAACATAGTCTTTTTCAACCTTCCATTGGGGATAATTTTCTGGCTGAGCTACAATCTTTCGACGCAAGTTATCAAAATAAATATCTATTCTGTCTATATCAACCTCTCCAATCACCATTTCATTACTTAAAGAGCTACGATCATCCTCCACTTCTTGAGAGTTACGTAATCGAGACAATGCATCTGGGATAACATTCTGAGAACCTTTTCTATGAACCAAATCAAATGTGTGTTGTCTCATACGGATAGACCAACGAGCTAATTTACCACTGGGATTCTTCAACGAACTTAACCACAACAAGCTATAGTGATCAGTGATAACTGTAAATTCAACTCCTTCAATATATGGACGAAACTTTTCAATATTAAAAAGGACAGCCAAGCACTCTCGCTCAACAACAGAATAATTTCTCTCAGTTTTAGTGAGAGACCTACTTGCATAAGCAATAACCTTTTCTTCCCCATCTATCATCTGAGTCAATACCCCTCCTAAACCTGTATCACTGGCATCACTCTGAATAACAAATCTTTTTGAAAAATCTGGTTGTGAAAGGATTGGTGACGAAACTAACAACTGCTTTATTTTGATAAATGAAACCTCTGCGTCATCATTCCATATAATTGATTGACCCTTTTTCCGTCCTTTAAGTAGATCATTAATAGGAGACATCAAAGGAGAAAAATCTTTGATAAAACGGCGATACCAGGAACAAAGTCCTACAAAACGCTTAATTTCCGTAGTCGTCTTTGGACGAGGATAATTGACCATAGCAGAGACCTTATCTGGATCAGTCCTAAGAGAATTCGAACCCACGATATAACCTAGGAATTTTAAAGAGGTTTTAAAGAAATCACATTTTTCTAAATTCCAGCCTCTTGCAATTTTTGCTTAATTTCACATAAAAGATTAATATGAGACTCAAAATCACTGCTAATGGCAAGAATATCATCAAGATATGTAAAAATACTCCCATTTTTGTTTCCTCCACCTGGTTCATATTGAGGACCAAAAATAGCATCCACAAGACGCTGTTGAGTTTGAGCAGCATTCTTAAGTCTAAAGGGCATAGTAACAAACTGGAAAAGACCCCTACCAGTCACCGAAAATGGTGTTTTTTCCTTAGAAGCCTCATCAAGGGGAATTTGCCAGAATGCTTTCCTGAGATCTATTGATGTAATATATTTGGCATTTCGAAGTGAGGTTAAAATTCTATCTATATTAGGCAATGGATAACTATCAGATTTTGTAATTTCATTAAGAGGACGACCATCAAAACAAAACCGCATTTGGTTTTTTGACCAGAAGCACTGAACACCAAGAACTTTTAGAAGGTTCCACAACACCCAGTTTTAACATTTCATCCAGCTCTGCATTTAAAATCTTGGACATATACGGGGACATCACATATGGTCTTCTCTTAAATGAAGATGAATCGCCTGTGTCAATCATACAGGTAATGAGATTAGTTCGGCCAAGCTTATCCTTGCTACTAATTTCACGAAAAGATGAGACAACTTGATCAGCAACAGTTTGCTGTTCTTCAGAAAGCTCTTCCAATGAAAACAAATCAGGACAACCACCTGTAAAATCCAAAGAGGAATTCTCCAAGACATCAAGCTGATGACCACAAAAATTACTTCTAATATGCCACGAGCTATCATGAAAGTCTACTAAACTTCCAAACTGTTGGGCAAAATCACAACCAAAAATAAATGCTTGGGACAGAGAAGGTACAACTAAAGCATCAAAAATCTTGTAATGTAATGGGCACATCAAACAACTTTACACGTATATATGGTCTATTGTCTAAAGGTTTATTGATGAATAGTGGTGAAATTTGTTCTTGAGGGCAAACTTTATTTTTTTATAATAGTAGTTTTCATGAAATCAGAAATCTTAGCAAGCCAATGTTCCCAGCTCAATTTGTTAAAATAGATACATTTAAAATTTAAGTTTTTAAAGGATGTGTTTAATTTACGTTGATTTATGTTCATGATTTTTGGAGCCTTGCTGTATAGCATGAAAAGTACTAGGTTTATTTGCAAATTCTTCCACTGACTTTTTATTTTTATTATTATTTTGAAAGAAAGGTTTTCTATTAGAATAATTTTTAAAAAACTTGATTTTAGAAAATTTATTAGTAGATACTTCTGAAACATTATTAATTTTATTTTTATTCTTTAAATAATCAGATTCGTCAAGTTTCCTACAAAGCTCAGAAAGTTGAGAAATGGAATTAATTTCTATTAAAGCCAATCTATCAATGAAGTCAGGCAACAAATTATTTTTAACAAACTTAATCTTAGTACATTCTGCTGGCACACGAGAAAGCCTAGCAAAAAGAACCTCCAAATGAGCAATGAAAACTACAGTATTTTCTCCCTTCTTTTGCTTTCTTTTCTTAATTTGATCCCAAATTTCATCATCTATATCATGATGTAAAAAGTCTCTTTTTAATTTATTTAGTAGGGAACACCAATCACCAACAGTTGACTTGACACTCCCATACCACACAAATGCATCACCAATAAAAAATTCTGCTGCGGACTGAAATAATATATCCTCAGATACATCTCGAGCCTGAGCCAATTCAGTTAAGGTTTCCAAAAAATTATAAAGTTTACGAGAATCTCCATTAAACTTAACTTGCCATTCACTAATAGGAACATTTCGAGTAGCACAATGGACTATTGGAGCAGCTACATTTACAACTGGAGCAGAGGAATGAGTTACTGGTTCTGAATCAGCATTGGGAAAAATTTTGTCAAAAAGATCAGCTTCAAGAGCTAGACAAGTTGCTGTAATTTCCTGACTATAAGCTTGAATTTCTTCAGCTTTTTCTTCAAACGAGATTTCACTCGAGCAACAGCTGAATCAGAAGCTACACCCTCAAATTCTTCAATGACACTTGCAATGGAATCTAAACTTTTTTTAATGTCAGCTCTTTTCCTATCATAATCTAATTTAACTTCCTGTAAAGTTATGCTAGATCCCGGAGAAGTTTGTTCCTTTTTTAGAATTCTCAATAAAATCTTCCTTTTGTCAGCAACGTTCCGAACAGTAGCAACTAAACGAATTTTCAATTCATAATCTAGTTCATGTTCTAACAAATGATTAGGTTGGAAATTATACAAATCCATGGTGTCAAAAACTATTATTCCAAAGAATTCAAGAATAAAATTAAATCCAAAAAAAAATTAAATGTCTGAAATGACCTCACCTAAGAAACTTGATGGCATGAAATGAAATTGATCTAGGTTGATTTTATATGACAAAACAATATGAGACCACAATATCTCTCAAAAATTGTAGAATTAAAACAATGTCAGTGGCATAATGATGCATAAACCTTTGTTTAAGGGATGACTGTAAAAAAAAATTTGTACAGAAAAATTTAAACTTTTAGTTAGCCAAAACTAATGTTTTTTCTAAATATGGAGTTGCTTAATTGTTCAAATTAAACACAAATGTAAATAGTCTGGGTTGGTTCTACCCTGTAGATTTGAAAAATTGCAGTATTAAATGTTACTGTATGTAATAGCACTCATTAGTTTTGGGTATATCAAAATTGAAGAATAATAGTTTTAAAACAATTTATTAATCTGTATCACCTTGTATAACACATGCATATGTTACTCATAAATTATGTTCCTTCCAAAAAATCTATAAGTCAGAATAGCATTTCAAATCCCAAATACATTTGCCATATAGAAACCTAAATGAAGTGGTGACACCATGTATAATTAAAATGTGAATTTCCATAACTATCCAAAAAATTTTCAAATTGATCAGCAATAATTCCGGAATCCAGAATAATAAAGAAAGTGAAATGTTTACAAGTATAAACTTCTCAACATTTAATTTAAAAATATTATTAATAAATATTTTACTTTTCTAATTGTGATCCATTACAATTCGAACATTAAAGATATCTTGTCCCTAAAAAATTATTAAAATCCTCTTAATGTCCCTGAACACTATGCAAGTAAGTACATACTTTTTATACACCCTGCATATACTAAACACACTGTATTGTCGCAGATTGTCAAATCATAGTCCTTAACAAGGATACCTCGAAAAACAATAAATATCAAAAATATCATATATAAACACTTTCCTAGCAAGGGTTTTCCTTCAAATTGTATACACTCTGTATACCAACAATTACTAATAAAATTATGGCCAATAAATTATAACCAAATTTGATATTTGCTTTACTCAAAAAAAATTAAGCATTACTTGAGATTCAAAGCACTCTAAAACTCCACCCATCCAAGGTATTATCAATATTTAAAAAAATTAAAAGATTATTAAAATAGATTAATAAAAATAGCCAATCTGGGTCCCACGTTTATGGGCGTCATTTTCTGCGGCGTTAACTTTACAGTGTTACTATTTTGCCAAGAGTTTGCAGACGGTAGCTCAGAATTATTGGAGGCTTGGGATTGTTCGAAGGTTCACTTATGACTGGCTATTAAAGAATATAATCTTGATTATAGCTATTAAATAAGAGGGCGCCACTTAGTTTTTTTTTTATGAATGAAAGAAAACTAAGAAAAAGAATTGGTATATAGGTTTCAATTAACAATTAAATGACCCTGGATAAAGTAGATTTAAAGAGGCAAAAAAAAAATATCTTAACAATACAACCAAATTATATTTACACCAAAGATATGTATACACCTCATTTTCTAATCTGTTAAATGTTAATAATTTATTATGAATTGAAATATGAATAATGTTGACATGATTAAAATAAATTTGACAAAAGTAACATTTAAATTATGATTTCACTACTAGGTAGATTTCAGCACTTGGAAAATAAATTGCAATTATTAAAGTTTTTAGTAAATATCTGTTTTACGCAGGGGAAAGATCATGAACCTTTTTACCTAAGGCATATCAGCCTCAACCGAGTTATATCTACTTAACTACCAAAAAAGGTACTGAAAAATACTGAACAAAAAATAACTAAAATTATAGATAAGAAATTGACACATTAAATTATGTTGTTGATTAAATATTTGTAGCAATAAATTGATTTTAAAAGTATATTAATAAAAATTTTAATATGTGAGACAAGTCTATGGTTAATAATATTTAAATAAATGGAATAAACTGGCCTGTATATTCCTCCAAGAAATGAACGGCTGGCCTTCAAAATCAAGGCTGTAAATGTGTGCCATTTGTAGCTTAGCTATCCGGACTGGGAATCTCTACTAATAGCTCTAACTCTGGCTCCAGCTCCACAGCTTACAGCAATTTCCCGGGGAAATCAAAATCCTGCAGCCATCAACAATTGAAGAAGAATAAAGAGGAAAACGGAAAAGTAAAGCGGAAAAGTAAAACCCTAAAACAATAGTTGCCATTGTATTCACTGTCGATAAAAAAAATGAATGGCGTTCAAAATGTGACACACTCACCTTGCTAAGTTTCATTATCTATCTATCAAAATCTCGGGCATCCTGCACCAGAATTATGAAATAAACAGTTCCCTAAAGGAACAAGATTAAGGACTATAAATTATAAACCATATTGGCCACTTCCCGCTTCACAAATTTCGAAAATAAAAAACTGGCCTTTTACGTGCGCTTCTACCTGCGACACGGGAACAAGTCCTCGAAAAATGGATGCAGTACCGACTAAATAAGTTACGACCCCACCTCTCGCCTGAGCTGTCAATGTCAATCCAATCAGAGAAAACATCAATCAAGACCAACCAGAAGAGTGACGGACCGTCAACAGAAAGCATGAATAATAAAACCAGGAGAGTAATGCGTTACAGTAGTAATGTGTCATTGACAGTGTGAATTTAAAGAAATATCGATAAAAGAAGTTGACTGAAATTATTAATATAATTATTGAAATTAATGAAATATCAATGGAGCGTTAGTGAAAATAAGAGTAGAAAAATAAAACGCTACAATTTTAGAAATTAAAAAAACTAGCACCTATCAACTCTTAACAAAAATATGTACAATTCATTAGTAAAAACCGCATTAAAAATATTGTAAAATAAAAAAGTTATCCAGGAAACAGGAATTTATGGGTGAATAATACCTTTAAAGCGTTGGGGAGCATTAAGCCTGATATGTTAAGAAGTCTTTTAAAATCAAAGTTAGAAGGTGTAATCTGTGTTTGGAGAAGAATAATGGTAATTTGTTTGAACATATTCTAAATTAGTTTTTGTTGGGTTTCTAGTAGTATTTAACAATTTTTTAAAATTAATTAACATATGACGTAACCCACCTACGTATATGTGAATAATTTTTTTAAATCATCAGTAATGTGATTTTAATTCAATATTTCGAAAAATAAGTAATGATTGCATTTCACCCACATTTCACCGCCTACTACACTAAAACATCGAAACTTAATAAACACCCGTGTTTTCTAATTTAAATATTGCAGAATCGTATTGTGTCACACATCGTTGTATTCGTAATCAAATATTTATAGGGTATACTTTTTTACGCACCACATAAAAAATAAAGTTGATGATGGTTTTTACCAAACGAAACCATGAGAAAGTGTCTTCGGAATTGATTTTTATGCATATCTTCGGAACTACTCTGAATTTTAAAACTTAGCATATTGTTAGGCTTGAAAATTCGCAATTTTTCTCTAATTTAACCATCTGCGAATCTTCTTTGTTTTCTAAGATACCCATTATAGACATCCTTATTTTGGAAACATATGTACTACATAAAAGAGAGGTACGTATTTTTTAAATTTGAGTACTGCGTTACCAAGTTATGATTATTTAATCATTGTAAATTACTTATTATTAGGCATTATTCCTGTGTTTTAATTACGTTAACGCTATGATTATTTATCCAAACATGTCTTCTTAGGTTAATATTATTTTTATTAAACTTTTGCATAGTCGTTACAATTATGGCTGAAGTTGTTTTAATAATGACCTTTACAAAAGCACGGCTAAAACTAAATTAAAATAGCGATTTTATAAAAACCTAACCCGTTTTGAAATAATAGGGGTGAGAAGTTTTTAAATTGAAACCCTGTATAAGCTATTGTCAATCTTACAAATCATTGTTTTCTTCTAAAAAGTTCTTACTAATAATATTATGTTACATTCTGACGATTCCAGATGTCGATAATAGCGACTTCTGCATTAGCTTATAGATGCTTTCC
This sequence comes from Anthonomus grandis grandis, assembly GCF_022605725.1. NCBI lineage: Eukaryota > Metazoa > Arthropoda > Insecta > Coleoptera > Curculionidae > Anthonomus > Anthonomus grandis. Next base: position 3,549,536 of record NC_065567.1, on the reverse strand, counting down.
TTAAGGTTGAGCAGTTTTATGTTTTCGATCCGGCTCTTTGGTATTACTCCTGTTGTTGACACCATAATCGGAACTGTCCACACTTCTCTCATTTCCCGTTGTCTTTGTATCTGGTATTCTAGATACCTGTAGTTAATCTTTTCATTATGTTTTGCTCTTAGGTTGTTATTATTGGGTATAGCCACATCAGTAAGGGTTGTCTTCCTAGAAATTTTATCGATTAGGATTAGGTCAGGCCTATTGTTACTTACTCGTTGGTCTGTGTAAGTACAGTGCGATTCCAATACAATTTGTGTTGGTCATTTTTAAGAACTGGTTCTGGCTTATAGTTATAATATGGTACCTTAGGAGCTCATGATGCAGTATCTTTGCAACTAGAGCATGTCGTTCTTTATATTCCGTTGATGCAAAAGTTTGACATCCACCGGTGACATGCTGAAGAGACTCCGTTGTCTCACATCCATACCTACATCTATCACTTTGTACCGTCGGGTGACCTACGACAAACTTTAAATAATTTCTTGTTGGTATTCCATGATCTTGGTTCAACATAGTCGACGAGTTGTTGAACCTCGTGAACATGCCTTTCATTTAGTGGTTTTCCCCTCCAAACTTGCATTTTCTCTTTCTTTCGGTGCGATGGTGTATGGGCAGCTCAAGCTCCTGTAGTTTAAGTGGTGTTGAGTCGTCTGCTTCACATACGGCACGATGAATGTGTGATGTTTCAGTCTTTCTTAAGAAAAAGGAACGCAAGTTACTAATTTGCTTAGTCATTTGCTTCTCTATGTCGGTCATTCCTCTTCCTCCCTTATGTCGAGGTAGCGTAGTTCGTTTTACGGCACTTCGCGGATGATCCTTATTGGCTTTCGTTAGGAGTATTCTAGCATATCTTTGCATCCATATAAAGTAGATAGTCTACTCTTGTTAGTTCTCTATTATCCTTTTTTAGGCCAAATTCGTACCTAGTTGAATTGAGTTGGCTAGGTAGCGGGTTCATGGCAAGGCAGAACCAAAGTGGACTTAATAAGCCATTTATGTGGAACTGCATCAAAAGCTTTTCGGTAGTCAAAGTATGCTGCGAAAAGGTTTTTCTTGTTGTTAAGTGCCTAATTGCAAACTACGGAGTCGATAATTACCTGTTCTTTACACCCCATGACACCTCTGGTACATCCTGTCTGTTGAGTCGCTATGATACTATTTTGGTCGCAATGTCTGTAAATACGTTCTGTAATGCAAGATGTAATTAGTGTATAAAGTGTCGGTAAGTCAGTGTTATTGGCCGATATTTAGCCGGATCTTGAGTATTTTGGCAATCCTTGGACAAGAGGTACCTTTGGTTAAAAAATTGGGCAAATTCTGAGGATTCATAAGTACGTCGTTTAGAAGGTCGGTCAGTTGTTGATGTGTTGATCACAATTTCTTAATTCAGTAAGAGATGGACTGGAGCTTTCCAGTTATGTAGTTTTCTTTAAAATTTAAAATAATGTCTCAGATTATAAGGCAACCATTTTTCCTACCAAAGTTGAAGTTGATCAAATGTCTTTTATTACCACACATTTTTGCTTACTATTTGCTTATACGTCAACCGGTTTTTTTCAGTTTGGTTAGGTAGGAGATTGTATGCCCTTTAAAATGATGTATTACACTTAGGGTAGGGTAGTCTGTTGAAATCCATTTCATTCAGATTTTCTTTTTGCTCTGAAAACTTGTCCGCCAAATCCTTAATCGGTATGCAATAGGTTAATAAATAGCTTATAAGTCGTGTCCAAGCTATAGTGTAATTTGTTTCATGGAACACTCCAGAGGTCGTCTTAAGAGGTGGAATTTTTTAATTTTCAACCATTTGTATGCCTTATAATACATATTTTGTAAATAGTTACTGTGTAAGTTAAACTTCTTATTTTCGACTATGACGTGAATTTTAGTTTTACTCTTTTAAGATTGCACAAGCAGTCCGGGAAATAAGGATTGCATCAGCGAAATAATAGAGCCACTTCAAAAAATTCTAGTTTTGATAAGAAGGGCGGAGATAGTCATCAATTTGACTCTAAGGCAACTTGGTGGTATTTTACATAAAGAGTACTACATTTCAAATAGTAGTTCTAGGTTTTCAGTAAGTAAATATTTCAAAATATCAAAAATGAAGTCAACCTTGTTTAGATTAGTATATATATTTTTTTATTTTATTAAAATTATAACTAGGAATCCAGAAAAAAATTTGGCAAAAAATTATGTATTTTCACTTAAAAACGAAACCTTCAGGGTTTAAAATTTTGTGATTTTAGGAAGTCCTCTCTTCATTTGCAGACCTATTGGTCTGCTTGTTAAAGTTTGATACCTTATTGGATAAACAGGTCTTAAAGAATGATTGGATATGCTATAAAAGGCGTCTTAAGAATTTTATACATACAAATTCGAAAATTCGCTGGGAGTTTAATGAGTTGCAGGCTTTTAGTAATATGTTATTAGTACTGGAAAACTCTTTATTATCTGGATCAATTTTTAAGGTAATACATCTTGAAATTAATTTTTCATGTTTTTATTAATTTTGCTTTTTTTTAGGATACTATAGACAGTTGTTTAAACAATAAATTAGTTATTGATTTTAAAATCGATAGTTTAAACGCAGAGTTTTATAATTATTTAACAGATAAACTAAATGAATTAGACAAGGATGATGACGTCTTCTTACATATGAAAGATATTGTAGATATAAATGTACTCGCAGCCTTTTATTTTAATATCTTTGGAGTCACTGATAAAAGATTTACCAAAAGGCTGCTTGAGAAGAATAAAAAGGTATCTGTTTTACACTAAAAGAATTTTATATAAAATTAATCGTGATGTTGGGAGTTGGGCAAATTATGCAAACTTAGGTGATAACAATATTGATTAGTATACAATAATTAAATAGTGATTAAATTCATAGGTAAATATGAAAAACTTAATCCGTTACTCTTAATGGTTTAATTACCGTCTTGTTTATCGGTACTAAATAAGTATACAAGCTCCAAAATTAAAAAAAATATATATGATTTTTTCTTATTGCCAAGAGGATACGAATTATATTCAGTTCGTGTTAGAACTGAGAAATAGATATAGCAAAATAATATAGCATGTTTCTGAAATATATAAGTGGATGCCTATTAAGACCTTTAGCTTGTTGGATAATGAGTACATTATAGATTTGTTGATTACGTAAGAGTCTTAAGATATTTTAAATACCCGTGTTTTGGCAATGAAACAGATAATTGGGAAGGAGATTTTATATAAGTATAGTTCCAGTGTAGGCCACACGAACTAAGCTTTACGACTTTACATACAATCTGAGGATTACGACGCTTTTTATGCGATGACTAGAGAATTTTAAAAAACTTGCTCTTGCCTTGCTATAATACACAATAAGAAACCAGATTTAATAGCTACGCCACCCACATCTAATTTTTTCTCTATACTTAATTTTTTTAATTAAAATATGACTGAACTTAATTGATAGTGTTGCTAATTTAATTTTATCTGCATTTAGATATCGGGATGTTCATTAATAGGAAATAAATTATGGTATCCTGAACACTTCCTCGTAAAACATGTGCAATCGCTACTAAATTCGATAGATAGAAGTAGCATAGAGAGTAACAGATTATATTATATTAACTCAAAAGTGCAAAATTTACAAAAGGAAACTAACACATTATCTTATAAGGTATGAAATGATGAAATTTTATTTACTATTAAATCGCGATGTTTAATGTTAGTCGGCGGTTCATGAACTCTATCCGTTACCTCTAAAATTACCTTTCAGGCATTTAATTTTATCCTAGAATTAGAGAATAAGATGAAAGCCAACCCAATAACTATAAAAGTTAAACAACTGAAGGAAATGGCAGAGTTTCTTTTAGCCGAGTTAAAGATAGTAGAGAAAGTAAAAAGACTTATTAAATGGATACTTAATGTGCATTTCGACAAAAATTTGCCTGTTACTAAGACAGTTTTAAATTGTGTTGGCCGTTTGGTTGAAAGTTTAAAGCATATGCACTCAGCCTTTCAAAGGCATATGCCTATGATAAACTTTTTTATTACTCTCATATCACAGCATTTGCAACATACAGCTATTTCTATGTTAGATACCCTAAAGGTAAGAAGATTAATTAACTGTAGAGATAAATTCATATCCAGAATAATTTTAGAAAAACCAGACCCAGTTAAAATCTTACAAAGATAAACAGCTGGATATATTATCAGCGATTAAAGTTTGTGAGTCAGCTTTAAAAGGTAAAATGTAAGATGATTTTAAGTTATCTATAGTAATAGTATAATATATTAATTGTAGGTCCCAACACAAAGCTTCGAATACTTATCGCAAATTTGGCATTATCAGCTAGTGGACTAGTTCCCGTAGCTGAGATAAGATCAATTTTGAACCAGTTAGAAATAGCAGCAAAATTTACACAACTTCTAAAAATTGCATGCGATTGTTCAATATTTTATTGGCATTTTCATCACCTTATGCCTGCATATTTTAGAAGGCTCATTGCTTTTAAGTCTAATTTATCAAAATGTTACGTAAGTTTCGGTTCTAATAATTTATATATTCTCTAAGATTTACGCTTTTTAAATTATGTTTGTTATTTAGTTTTCTTCAAATAGCAGCTTTTAAAAATTTTATTTATATTTAAGGATGTTTAAAATCAATACTAAAAATTTAAACTGCACTCGGCTGGTAACACCGACAATTTGTCACGGAAATTTTACATACAACATATAGGGTGACACAGAAAAAAGGAAACACTTAATAACTTTTTTACTTTTCGAGATAAACAAATGAAATTTGGTAAATCGATAAAAAGAAGGGAATCTTTTGACATATGCAATTGTTTTCCATCACTTCCGCTCTATCAGGAAGAAGTGACACTAACTTTCTTATTTTAAATGGGACACTTGGTATGTTATTACGTATATTACGTATGTTATTACGTATATATTAAAATATTTTGAAAACAATGATACTGTATTTGCTACTTTTTGTCTTATACGCATAGAAAAAATAATTTTTTTTAATTTTAAAATAGTGTGCCCTGAAGGCGTTAAAAGTTTAAATTTTTAATTAAGTATTCACGAAAAATAGTTTTCAATGCATTTTATTACTTAAATCGTTTACACGCACTATTTAAAATGTTTAAACTATTAATTTCGGCATCTACTTTATTTTTTTAAATAGCACATAATTGGGAACAACCAAAAACATCTTGTCGAACTTGCATTGTCTTATTAATTAATGTAACACGACGTTTCGGTTGGTAACTATCTCCAACCGTTATCAAGTGTAAACTGACAGCAAACTACTATTCTATAGGCTTACATACTAGATGTGTGCAGCGATGTGGAAAGGAAAGTCATCCGTGAAAAGAGTTGGGGGCAGGACACGCCTCTCTCTAGATCCTACACTGTCCTGAGAGTAGAGGCTTCCAGATGTTGGGTACATCGACGCTTGGCTGGCTGAAGATCCCCTGATTCTGTGAAATGAAAACTGCCTCTACGAACTTCCTCTTCTGCCAGTGCTGTTCCTTGTGCAGAATCTTGGCTTCTGACCAATGGATATTGTGTCCATTATGCCACGCGTGCTCTGCTATTCCGGATTTGGAAACCTCTCCTCTATGGATCCAGCTGCGATGTTCCTTCGCTCTGACTTCTAGGGGGCGCTTCGTTTCACCTTTGTATGAGTCACCGCACTCACATGGGATCTGGTAGACGCAATTTTTGGTATCCAACAGGCCATCTGGTTTGGTCTTTGATACCACGCTTCTGATAGTGGTGCTAGATCTAAAGGCAGTTCTAATATTGTACTTGCTGGCAATGCGTCGGATTTGTTCCGATGTACCCCTAATGTAAGGTATGGGTAGAAGTCTGGTTGTCGTGGTGGCCTCGTCTCTGATTTGATTCGAGCTCTATTGTAGAGGGATCTTATGATGCCTACTTTGGTGGTTGCAGGATGGTTGGACTCATAGTGAAGATACTGGCCCGTGTGTGTTAGTTTTCTATAAACTGAAGTTCGTAGATTTCCACCGACCTTTTTAACGAGGACATCTAAGAAAGGTAGAGCTGAGTCCTTCTCTGTCTCCATCGTGAACTTGATTGTTGGTCTGAAGTTGTTGAGGTGAAGCAGAAACTCCTAAAGTGCTATTTCCTCTTTGTCCCAGATGATGAGGGTGTCGTCCACATATCGAAGCCAGAGCTTGGGTTTGCAATGGGAGGCATCTATTGCATGTTCCTCGAACCATTCCATGAAGATGTTTGCTATTACTGGGGAAAGAGATGAACCCATCGGAAGTCCTTCGTCTTGGGCGTAGAATCTATCCTTGAAAGTAAGAATTACGAAGACAGATCTCGAAAAGTTCCATCACCCCGTCCAAAGGCATTGTGGTCCGAGTTGAGAAAGCTGCATCCTTGCTTAGTTTTCTGTCAGTTTACACTTGATAACGGTTGGAGATACTTACCAACCGAAACGTCGTGTTACATTAAATAAATAAGACAATGCAAGTTCGACAAGATGTTTTCACTGTACCACTGTCTACCACCTTCAAAAACAGGTGGGAACAACCAGTTTTAGAATGCGGTTTCCTTTTTCCAATAATTTTATATGATTATCTTTTAAATCGGTTGATAAATAAGCCCATAAGAAAAACAAAACGAAGTCACAAAAATAAACGCATTTAATTAATAAAAAATAGCATAGAATTGCGAAAAATTATTAAAACACGCGTCAAAACGCAACCTCCTATTCAAGAAATCAAAGCCTATGCCTCTATGCTATTTTTATTAATTAAATGCGTTTATTTTTGTGACTTAGTTTTTTTCACCTTATGGGCTTATTTATCAGCCGACTTAAAAGATAATCATATTAGATTATTGGGAAAAAAAACCGCATTTTAAAAGTCGTTGTTTCCAATAATGTGCTATTTAAAAAAATAAAGTAAATGCCAAAATTTATGGTTTGGAAATTTTAAATACACGTGTAAAAGATTTTAGTCATAATATGCAATGAAAACTACTCTTTCATGATTACTTGATTAAAAATTATTAAACTTTCAACGCATTCATGGCACTCTATTTTAAAAATAAAAAAAATTACCTTTTTTTTTTAGCAATTATTAATAATTATTATATAACAAATTCATCGATATACCAAATTTCATTTGTTTCATCTTAAAGAGTAAAATAGTTATAAAGTGTTCCCTTTTTCCTTTGTCACCCGGTATACAGGGTGTCGGGAAGGTACAGTTCAGTTCAGAGATCTATTAGAATCTTTGATGTGCCGCGAATAGTCCGTGTGCCGGTGTTGTTTGTATTGTCACATGGCATGCATATTTAAATCGCAAAATTTTATGTGGAAAGAGTCATAAAGTAATATTCTAAGCGACATTTAACCATTCCACTAAATAAATAAATGTTTTAAACATATTTTTTTAAATTTATACATTTGCATCGTAAAATTTGACTTCAGACGCCCATGTACTATTTTGTTAGGTGTCTGACCTCAGTCCCAGCCACTGAAGCGTGAAAAGTTGCACAGATCCGGCCTTAAAATTTATTTGTATTTAAAATTTGATTATTCGGGATTTTTGGGTTTAGTTTTATAAAGCTGGAAATTCAGGATAGTTGATAGCAAGATAATATTTAATTTAAAGATAAGATTTAAGTACGTAAAATCAGTTTAACCAAAAATTTTAATTTAATAAGTTTAGTTTTATGCGCCATCAGTGGGGTATTTATAATAAGTTATTTTTATAATATTACTTAGGCCCATTTATTCTGTAGATTAAGGCATTAAAGATTTACTTTTTGACACAAAGGTATAAAATTTTTTAGTTTGTCTTCAAATTTTATATATTTCCTTTTTTTGGGTACTGAGATTTATTTTTATAAAAACCCCATCTCTATATTTAGTACCAATATCTTTCGATAAAAAGTAATTATGTAGTCAGAAAAGTGGAAGTATATTTTTAAAATAAAACTTTTACATTAAAAATCATTAAAAAAAACACATTTTACATCCTGAATGTAATGTAATAATTTGTTGGCCTCATATTTAGTAATTGTGCATAATAGGAGAGATTAAGAGAAAAAAGAAAGAAAAAATAATTGCTTTTATTATAATAATTAACACTAAAAACTAAAAAACTTATACAAAACACTACATTTTAAGTATACTGGATCCTAAAATTACAGTGAGGATACTAAATACTTTTACAAATTGAACGACTCATTTAAATCCGGCCCAAAGAGTTAATACAATTTTCTAAACTCTGTTTGTGTCTCTGTAATACAAATCATGAACTAAAAAATTTTAAACTTGGTTTCTTAATAAAAACAGTGCTTTTCTTATCATAGCAAAAAGGTTTTTTCCCAGAGAAAAAAGAAAGAGGCTTTATTGTATCGCTGAAGGATAACAGAGGCAGAGTAAGGTGTAAAAACAAAATTTTAAACTTGTTTAATTAATAAAAATATGGTTTTCTTACTATGGCAAAAAAGAGACTTTTCCCAGGGAATGGAAATCATACATCAATCATAAATGTATCATGCCATGTTTCGTCTAAATAATATATGGATTTTTCTTCCTCCCAAAATTCATTAATTTTCTCCAAATATTTTATATGCACCTGACAATTCCATTGCCGGATTGCATGACAGCAGCTCTTTTGTTAACCATCTTAAACTTAAATCCAAGTTTTATTAGGTATATCGGCAAGGTTGAGACTGAGAAATATTTGTCCCTTGCCAATAAGGTATCCTTAACTATCTCTATGGTCAGAACCTCATTGTTTTTGTATTTAGAATACACAACTTCTCTTAGCAATTTGGCAATATCCGTGTCAAGTCCTTTTGATTGTCCTGCATCTTTTCTTTTTTTTTGCCTTTAATCCTTTTTTTACAAAATAGCATATTGTACTATTGGGAACCCGGAACCCCTGTTAAAAACGTTTTTTTTTTTGCAAAGCACTATAATCATTTGTGAACTGAGGATAATTACTTAGATTGTTATAGACATTTAAACAAATTTGTTTGGCATCTGTACTTAAACAATTACGTTTTGAAACTGCTTGATTTTTCCCCTGTAGCTTCTACTTCCCTTGCTTCTTCCTCTGCTTTGAACACTGGAAAATCACACTGTGAACTATCACAACTATGAGTATAAATCACTGTCCAGATCACTCTTATTGTTTTTATCACAAATGTTATTGTCTTTCTTGTGCTCTCGCGGTCTCCATAAGCCCGCACAATAAAAATAAAAAGTAGTGTAAAACATGGGGTTTTACGTATATTTAAAATTATTTTATAGATAAACTAAAATTTTGCCATTTAAACATGTATATCATGCGACAATAAATACGACTCAGGCGCACGGACTATTTAGTTTAAGTTCTTTTAAGTTATCATTCATGTCAATGTCTGGCCAATTCTTAGAATGAGAGCCTCTAGGGTGGGGACCTACATAATAAACAAAAAGTGTGTTTTTCCTCTCTGGTTGCTTAGCATCTGCTCTCGTGACTCTTTACGATCTTATGGTTATCCCGAACTTCATGTTGAGTGCATCTCACGTATTTTTAATCGAGTTCCTTCACATTCTGTTGGACAAAAGAGACTTGATAACTTAGATATTAATTTTAACTTGCACTGTATTATCGATTAAGTGTGAAATTTAAGTATTTGTTCCAAAAATGTAAAAGTTGCAATAAAAAAGTTTAGAAACGAGCTAAATTTTGACCTATAGATTTTTGGCTTAAAATGTTCGAAATTAAGTCCTTAAAGGATTTTGCCCACCTTCCGGAGACCCTGTATAGGGAATAAATATTAGGATATTAACATAATAAGGACATTTCAATAATAGTATTAAAATTTACTCTTTATTATGTTAAGGATAGTTTTTCGCGATTTTAGCCTATTATCAAAAATAAAAATAGCCTCAACAAAAAGTGAAACATTACTTTCTTCTTCCTCTACTCTTTTAGTTATAAGTAAATTTAAGTATTTCTTTACATTAATATTTATAACGTTAAATAATTATATTTTTTTAGCCACTTTTATATGCATTGTCCGATTGCTTAGCCGTAGAAGAAAACGATATATCTAGCGAAATTCATCAAATCTGGAAAGAGGAACTGTGCATGCCTATAAACCATATAGCAGAAACAAATCTACGAGTTCAGACTCATCTTCACCTGCAATTACCTCCTTCAGATCCGTTTCGGGACTATTTTCCTCTGTGTTTAAATAAAATAATGCCGGTTCCACTGAAATATGCGTATAAGAATATTAAAATTGAAACAGAACATTATTTGAGTTACACATTTTATAATTTAACTACCGTTGTACTATATGATTGGAAAACTTATGGGGAGATGCGAAGGTAAGAAGTTTGAATTATTTACATCGTGTCTCATCTCCCGGAACGATTTTATTGTATACTTGGCTTGCTAAAACATATTGCTTCAATTCCGGCAAACTCGGTGAAATACTTCTAATAGAGCTTCCTTAATATATTGGCTAGCCGAAAGACTTTATGTGTCAAACAAAGATCAAATTACAAATATTCATATTTACAATAGCCAACGACCATAGTTACGTGATGTATTGTATTATTTTACATCAATTTTCGTTAAAATAAACAATTTAATTCAGTTTCAGGTTTAATTATATTATTAGTCGTTTAGGTTTTGTATTGTTTTGATGTTCTAGGTACTCATGCTTTTAAGAAGAAATTGTTTCTTGTTCTAGAGCCTATTCAGCTTATTCGTTACTAGTATTACCACCTATTAGATGCAAATGAAACATTTAAGCCATATTTACCTTAAATTTTACTAAAACTTTTTTAGTTTGTTTTTTACCTCAAGGTAAAAATAAGAATGTGAACATATTCTTATTTTCACTTATAAGTTATAGCCTTAATGGATTAGAAAATTATATATGTAATAAACATTTCTACAAACAACTCAAATTATAACGTTTTATGAATTTCATTTATTTAATCTGTGTATTCTTATCTATGATTTTTTTCCAAACTTTAGGCATGTTTAGCTTTCAGGCTTTTTTTTGGAAATATAAATATAGAATATACATATGAGCGGATATTTATTTATAAGAAAAGTCAGTGTTAGATTTAATAGCTAGCGGAAGCATTATTAAGTGTATGTATTAATATGCACATATTATTTGCAATAGCACTATTGCGTAAATAGTTAAATTAAACATGATTATTTTTGAGTTTGTGCTTTAATAATTCTCTCTTGCTAAAATTATTAAAGCACAAACTCAAAATCTTAGTGAAATTAAAGTACACGATAAATCTGACCCTATAAAATAAGATAAATATAAAATTTATTTAAAAAAAAAGTCAAAAATCAGGAATAAAAACTAATAAAGAAAGTCCTAAAGCTCTTTCACAAACTCTTATAGATAAAAAAGTTTGCTAAAAAATTCTCAAAATCATATTAAGAAAATTTTCTAAATATTAATAGATACATATAAAGATAAAACAATAAATTCTAATAGTAAATAAATATATAACTTATGCAAAAATGTCAGACCAACCGACTGGAATTATCTAAATCAACTCTGTGTAATGTAAAATAGACAATGATATCTCATAGAATAATAATAATAATATAAATAAAATTTGTCTTTATTTCTTATCTTTATTTAGCATAAATAGCTATATACAAAAACAAAAAGTTCCCCAAAAATTAATAACAATACATATTAGTAATAATTTTCATATGCCTAATTCAACAACATATTTTGTCAGTAAGAGTACCATATACCTTAGCAGTAAATGTGTCATTGTATATCGTAAACAACATACTATGAAAAATAAACAAAATGACAACAAAAAAAGAAATAGGCAAAGGTAACAAATTCCTAGGACAATATACAGTGGTGGCCAACTAATTAGAAACAGTGTGAATAAATTAATAAAAATCATAAATCTTTTATAAATAACATTGTTTATTCTTAAATTTCTCGCCCATTGTTGTAACTAACATTCACCTTTAATATTACCATAAATTTAGTGGATTTGTCTTCACATACAGGGTGTCATTGAAATGGTGTAAAAAAATTCGGGGGGTGATAGTACTCCTAAAAATTTTAAAAAAAGTTCCTATAACTATAGGGTGGAAAATGCATATTAAGGGAGTTAGGGGCACTGAAAGGGTAAATTTAAAAAACGGTTTTTTGAAATTGTAGGCTTAAAAAACGAGATAAAATTTCGAAAAAAAATCCTCTGCCATAAATTTTGACCCAAAATCAAATGGTGATACTGAAAAATAATTTGGAAAATCGGAAAGGGTAGTTTTTGCAAGGGTAGGGGGTTAATTCGTGAATAACTTTTTTAAGGTTATTTTCTTCGCAACGTGGGTTCATTTTTTAAAAACTACATACTTTTTCCTACAAAAAAGGTACTCTTGTTGCACATCGCCAAGAACGATGGTTTTCGAGAAAATTGAAGGCAAAAAGTTTGCTCTGATGGGCTGCTAACTGGTTAAACAACATAAACTTATGAAAGTTATGGGGTTTCAAAAGTAAACAAGTAGTTATTAAATAATTAATTGAAAAATCTCAATTTCATGATTTTTAAAACATCGTATTGCTTTAAAAAAACGAAATAAACCAATTACCAAAATTCCTTATTAAATGCATACTTATTTGATTCATTAGCTTTTTTGGCAAATATTTTATGCACGGATGAAGCTGGGTTTACAAGAAATGGAATTTTCAATTACCATAATACACATCACTGGTCCGATGAGAACCCTCATGCTGTTGTGGAAAGTCGACACCAAATTCGATTCTCAGTTAATGTTTGGGCGGGAATTCTTGGCGATAGACTTATTGGACCATTTTTTCTACCCCCGAGGTTAATTTGACACCTTTTGAAAAGTCGCTTGTTATTTATAATAATAAACATTTTAGGCTAAATGGTCAAAGTTACCTTAATTTTCTAATACATGATCTACCAGCACTTTTGGAGGAAGTTCCCATAGCACAGAGGCAGATCACGTATTTTATGCATGATGGTGCACCAGCTCATTTTCCGCTAGCGGTGAGGAATCATTTAAACCAAGTTTTTGAGAGGCGTTGGATAGGACGTGGTGGTCCACAAGCTTGGCCAGCAAGATCACCAGATCTTAATCCATTAGATTTCTACTTCTGGGGCCACTTGAAAACTTTGGTTTACTCAGTGCCGATTAATACTGAAGAGCAACTACGTCAACGCATTATCGACTGTTCCAATCAAATTCGTACAACCCCAGGGATATTCCACAGGGTACGCAGATCATGGAGAAGAAGAGCAGATGTCTGCATTGAAATGAATGGTGGTCACTTTGAACATTTACTATGAATGAATTAAGAAATGCATTATTTTAATAAGGAATTTTGGTAATTGGTTTATTTCGTTTTTTAAAGCAATAAGATGTTTTAAAAATCATAAAATTTAGATTTTTCAATTAATTATTTAATAACTACGTGTTTACTTTTGAAACCCCATAACTTTCATAGGTTTATGTTGTTTAACCAGTTAGCAACCCATCAGAGCAAACTTTTTACCTTCAATTTTCTCGAAAACCATCGTTCTGGGCGATGTGCAACAAGAGTACCTTTTTTGTAGGAAAAAGTATGTAGTTTTTAAAAAATGAACCCACGTTGCGAAAAAAATAACCTAAAAAAAGTTATTCACGAATTAACCCCCTACCCTTGCAAAAACTACCCTTTCCGATTTTCCAAATTATTTTTCAGTATCACCATTTGATTTTGGGTCAAAATTTATGGCAGAGGATTTTTTTTCGAAATTTTATCTCGTTTTTTAAGCCTACAATTTCAAAAAACCGTTTTTTAAATTTACCCTTTCAGTGCCCCTAACTCCCTTAATATGCATTTTCCGCCCTATAGTTATAGGAACTTTTTTTAAAATTTTTAGGAGTACTATCACCCCCTGAATTTTTTTACACCATTTCAATGACACCCTGTATATACTTTTAAAAAAAAGTTAATTTTTTATACAAATATTGAATTGGACAACTAATTAGAAACCAAAAAATTATCAATTTAAAAAAACAAAATAAGAACTCTAAACCCTAAATAAAAATTAATATTTTGTAGCAAATCCCTTATTTTCAATGACAGCTCTACATCTCCTGGGCATCGACTCCACTAGATGTTGACATCTCGCTAGTGGTATCGATTTCCACGCCTGCTCTGCTTCTTCCGCCAGATCTTTAAGGTTTTTAATATTTTTATGTTCTAAAAGTTTTTTCAGGTCTCTCCAAAGATTCTCAATGGGATTGAGATCCGGACTACATGAGGGCCAATCAAGTACATCAACATGGTTATTGTCAAGTAATTTTTTTTACAGATTTAGCCGTGTGCTTGGGATCATTGTCTTGTTGCAAAACCCAAGACACCGGCAAAGTTTCATCGGCAAACGGCAACATGTGGTTCTCCATAATATCTTTATATTTTTCTTGGTCAAGAATACCGTCAATTTTCACTAATGGACCAACACCACGCCACGAAAAACATCCCCATAATTTTATATTTCCACCTTCATGTTTGACTGTGCTGGTTGTATACTTCGGATTATTTTCCGCACCCCTTGGTCTTCTCACAAATATTCTACCTTCACTACCAATGGGATTTATTTTTGTCTCAACAGACCATAATACTTTTTTCCACTCTTTTATGGTCCAATTAATATGGTTCTTAGCGAATTTTAATCTAGCCTGGCGATTTTTCTTCTTTAGCAGTGGTTTCTTGCGGGATACTCGTCCAAATAGGTTGGCCTCATTAAGTCGTCGTCTTATAGTTCGTGATAATATCGCGATAGCTGGAGAAAGTTCTTCTTTAATCTGGTTGGAGGTTAAAAATGGATTCATTTTAGCCATCGAACCATAGTTTCATCAGTTCGTTGGCTGGTTTTTTTAGATCTTCTCTTGCGTGGAATATTTTCGTACGTTTTATGTTCTTTTATGTGTTTGAGTGCATAGAAAACCATTTTTTTTGAACATTTTAGGTGGTCAGCTATTTTACTATAAGTCCAACCTCTTTCCCTTAGCGTAAAAATTATTTTACGCATTGACGGATCACAATTTTTTTTTCTACTCATTTTAAACTGTGGAAGATACAAAGAGAAGGCTTGTAGATATAAAAAACACAAATTGTTACCAGTACAAAGGTTTGAAATGAACTATACGCGCGTTTATTTTTGTCGTTTCTAAGTAGATGGCCAACTGTGTTATCTATAAATTTTGTTTATATTTTGCAAATTGAAAACTTCACCTTATAAATATATGATGGTAACATATTATTATTACATATTAACTTTATACAAAAATTTTTTATTTTAACTTTATTAAACACATACAACACTGGCAGTCAGGTTTATAATAATATAACCTAATTTGGGGCTCAAGTGAAGCTGTCAAATAAGACGAACTATTAGAAATTACACCCTATAGCATGGTTGCACAGAGTTATTAAGACTAAGGGCCACTCGAGCAAATCATGAACTGATGGCGGGCCGGCCGCCAGAAGTACAGGTAAATAAAGACAATAAAGAAATGATAATAATTTATTAAAATTGAAAAAGAATTTCTTAATTTGAAGCGTGGCACTGCATAGTGCTTACAATATTTTTTACATTTGGCACAAATTTACTTGTAGCAACACGTAAAACTGCTTCCAAACTTTCATTTGCAAGGCGGTTTCGATTTTTTGTTTAATTAATATTTAGTATTGAAAAAGTTTGTTCACATATACAGTGCTTTCATTTTAAAAACGATCTACCCTTAATAAATTTCTTAAAAAAAAAAAAAAACAAACAAGTCAAATTAGATATACAGGGGGACGTTTAATTATGGATTTACTGAAGTTCTGTCAATCACCTCCTCACCTCCAGCTAACCTCACTTTAATATGTCAAATGGGAACCCCCATCGTGTGATACATCATACTAAGGAGCGTAAAATTCTCTATTACCCCATGCTGTGATACATTATTTTAAAGGGCATTCATTATGCTATCAATGGTTGTAAAAAAAAATAAAATTGATTGACCAAGAAGCAATTAAAGTGTAAATCGGTAGGGTAGAAAAACAAATTTAATTAGTTTAACAAATTTATTTTATTAAATGTTCAAAATGCGCAGCGTTATTAGCAAGACGATAAAAAAGCCTATTTTCAAACTCCTTACGAATATTGGCAAGGGTCTGCCCGCTAATTTCTCTGCATTCTTGAAATATTATATAATTATATTATAATATTTTTTAAATTCTCAATACTCTCTCAGGTGGGGTTTTGCTTTTTAAGTAGCCCCAAAGAAAAAAGTCTAGTGGGCTTAGGTCTGGAGACCACGCAGGCCATTCGATTGCACCACGTCTATCAATCCACTTTTCTCGAAAATTTTTATCAAGCCACTCTCGAACTACCAAAGTGTAGTGCGCGGGAGCTCCATCCTGCTGAAAATCTATATTATTTTCATTCAATAATATAGCACCATGTTGATCTACTTGATTTTCCATAGATTGGATGATGGAAGGGTATATTACATTTTCTAAAAGGTTTAAATAAATTTCGCCAGTCAAATTTTCTTCCAAAAAAAATGGCCCGATTATTTCATTCCCATAAATTCCTGCCCAAACATTAATTTTTTGGGGTTATTGGGTATGGCCTTCCCGAAAAACATGCAGATTTTCATTATCCCAGTATCTACAGTTCGTCACTGAAGCAAATGTTCTTCAATAAACGGGGATCGTCGTCAATTCGGTGGCACATCACTTCACAAAATTGAATTTTCCTATCAAAATCATCTTCTCCGAGTTCATGAAGAATATGAATTTTATAAGGAAAGAACTTTTTTTTTAACTTTATGTATGGAACCAGTGGAAATATTTGTTAGTTTTGCGGCCTTTGGTATAGACAAAGTTGGATCCATAGTATAATAATTGTCCTAGCACTTCAACTTGGCATGCTTCATCGACAACTCTATTTTCATATTTTTTCTTATTGCAAATCGATCCCGTCTCTTCAAATTTTCGTATCAATTCTAATACGTATTTATGGCTTACGTTTTATCTTGATACCTTTCATTAGATGCTCTCGCGGTTCTGCGAGCACACCGATCTTGAGCTCCATAAAGGAAAATTATAACTTCTAAATAAATAAAAATTTTAACTTCTAAATTGCTTTTTTTTTTTTGATGATCTATTATAAAAAATGTAAGAAGTTTAAAATGATGTAGGTACCACACTAAAAGTATTAATTTAAAAAATACCAAAGTTTGGCGTAAATAAAATATTCATTATCTCTAGACATTATATCTAATATGACGTGTTTTTTTTTTTTTTTCTGAAAATTATTAAGGGTGGATCGTTTTGAAATGAAAGCACTGTATAGGTAGAACCAAATAAGCTGGCACATTCTTTGACTGTCGATAATTTCTAACTGCATTGACTCTGGCTCACTTTCAACTGAAACGGTGAAAGGATTGCTGAATATGTCCAACAGAGGTTTCACTTTTTTAAACTCCGAAAATCTGTTTTGAAAAGATTGAATCAAAATATCTAGCTTTTCTACATAACTGAAAGTAATCGCAGTTTTGTTGAATTTTTCAGCCATTTTCTTATAATTCGGAAAATGATTGTAATTTCCAGAATTCAATTGTGATCTGAAAAGTGGCAGCTTGCATTGAAAGGATGATACATGAGCGTAGAGCTGAGATATCGGTGATTTTTGCCTTGAAGCCGTGTGTTCAAGATATTCAAATGATTTGTAATATCAACTAAAAAAGCCAAATCACACAACCAATTAGGATTTCGAAGTTCCGGAACATCCCTTTGCTTTTCCGCCAGAAATATTCCAATTTCTTCTATTAAATTTAGAAATCGTTCCAATATCAATCCACGACTTAGCCACCTTACTTCTGTATAATACAGTAAATCTCCGTATTCGCTTTCGATGTCATCAAGGAATTGTTTGAATTGTCTGTGATTGAGTCCTCGTGATTTTATGAAATTTACAGTCGAAACTACCACTTTCATAATATATGAAAATACAAGCAGTCTCTACCAGTACCCTCTACTTAATAAAACCATGGACCAAACTCTAGTTTCATATTTTTTATAGTCTATTAATAGATGAATATTTTCAAGAAAATATTTAGATTTAAAAATATAAGATTTTTGTATTTTACGCATACTTTCACATTCAAGTTTTTATTAGGTTTATTTCTATAAGATCCCTTATTCTACGTTTATGATGATGGTAGCCCCATGATGTGATATGAAAGTATCGGTACTTACTTGTGAAAAGATCGGCTTGAATCGCGTTTTTATCATGATGCGGCACAAAATACACAAGTTTTTGCCATCCTAGCAATTTAAAAAGACACTAAAATGTGACCTTTTTCCTTTTTAAACCAAAAATTAAAGAAAATACACAAATCCCGAATATAAACACAGTGGTATTTGACAGATGACACTACACGTATCGGTCAGGCGCTTATGCTTCCGGTGTTGTCGCTTTAAATTTTTTAGAAGCAGTTTTAGGAATAAGAATGTTAATAATTTTGTTTTTTTTTGTTTAAGGATATTATATTTATTCTTAAAATAGGTTCATTCTATTTATACTTTTTATTTTAAATTTTTCTGTAAAATATAACACACATAAGTTAAATTAACGTTATAATGGTTGTTGATATATAGCTAAAAATTTCCTCCATTGGAAATTCATGTAGACTTGACAACAGAGGATCGGCAAATATGTATGTAAACAAAACACCCCTCTTGCCCCTGTGCACATGTTGGACTTGTTGGACAAACAAGGTTGTTGTTTACTAGTCCTAGCCTTTTAATGTTCTAAGCCTATAAACTTGGTAAAAGAAGGATGCTGCTTTTCATAGTGCCTTTTTACATTATATTCCTTTGCAATCGCAACAGAATTCTTGCAAATTAAACAAGCGACTTTGTTATTCGACAATACAAAAAAGTATTTCGTACTCCAAATTTCTTGAAACTGCCGATTTTCTCTTTAACATTAAGTCTTTTAATTAGGTCCTGGCTTCTCCATGCATTCTAATTTTTGCGTTCTCATTTTGGGAGGATTAACATAGCACCTAAAAGCAATTACAGTACCTTCTTAAATTACCCATCCTTTTTAATTTTTAATAATTGATTAAATAGTAATTTCCGAAATTTTAATATTTTAATACAGATTTCATATCTGAAATAATGACGTACTTATTACAGTTTATTACAAAAAAATAGTACTTTATTTATTTTATTTTAGTATTTGGCCAACATTACAGCTAAATTTGATTAAAATCGATTAAATAGGTAGAGAAACACTTAATAACAGAGTTTTATTTACGATTTCATAATTCAATTATACACGGCACTTAACGGGTTAACCTGCAACAGGAAATCTACGTTGATTGTGGATCAAAATATATGACATCGGCTAGTCGAGTTAAAATCTAAACTAGAACTATTGCCTCCCCAAAACACAATTAAACTGCACTTATTCTCAATCATTTACTTCGCTTTGTATTTTCGCGCTTATTTCTTTCTGTTGACACTTTATTCAAATTAAAACTGTCGCTCGCTGCGGTTAGCCAATAACACCTCTACAAAAGGACAAAGCGCTCCAAAAAATTTTGCTCGTGACGTCACGCGTTTGGGCCATGCACTTCGGGTTGATTTTCGGGTGAATCTTAGAACATTGAAAGGCTAGAAGTAGCATGCCGTGGAACTATGGACAGGGTTGTTTGCTTGCAACATCTCTGATGCAATGATGCCAAATGCTTATTGAGAAATGGCAAAAATCACTTTATAATATCATAAAAATTTTCAGTTGTTTCCGAAGGCTCAAAACGATACTACTGCTCTCCTTTAATAAAATATGAAGCATTTTTTTTAAATAAATTTGATCAAATACTCTATATTGAAGTCAATATTAACTTTAAATAAATGAAAAGTACGAAAAAACGAGAAAACGGTAGTGGCATCGCAACGCCGCTCGATCGCATTGTTGATGCCACTGATACAAGCACTCTCTACCAGTGACGTCGTCAACAAATATATACCTGATAAATTTTTATTAATTATTATACAGTCTTTATATTAATTATCTTCCTATTATTAAGGAAGGTCCTAATAAAAGGCACCATTTTTGTCAAAGCATTTTTATGGAAATTAAATATTTTATTAATATAATATTATAGATTTCTTAATAAATCATGTTTTAAGACACAAATTATTAACATTTTGCAAAATTTTATTGTTATTATTATATAGGACAAAACTCAGTTTTACATCACCTACTTTATATCACATAATATATACTTCTATGCTGCTGACTTTTTCAAAGGAACAGTATTGATTCAGCAGAAAGAGTTAAAACTACAAGGATGTTCAAATTGTGAAGGAGTTGCAGGTTTTTTATAGGTTATAAGATTTTTATTATGAGTATTTAGCCTGTACAATGGTTTTGAGACATTTAACAGTGACCTATATAATACCTAATACCAAATATTATATCATATTAATTTATACTAAAAAACAAAGCTCACCTAAGAATAAAGACTATGTACAATAGATTGGATTAGATAGTTTATTAGTAGTAATATACAAACAAGTACTTTTTACAAGTCAAATAAAATATGTAGTATGTTGGACTTTTTCGAAAATCATGTTACTATTTGTTAAGTATTTTAATAATGACTTGAGACATCTAATTCAATTTCTTTGGGGCAAATTTGTCTATTGCAATCTTCGAATTTTAATTTTTTGTTCTTATTTTTTTTTCATAATTGGGTAACAAGTGATTTAGCTTTTGAAACGGTGGAATCATCAGTGCTTAGGTCCTCAGGATATCATTTTGATTTTATCCTAGAATAATATACATAAAAATATAGTATTACCAAAATTAAAAATAAAAAATAAAAAAAATGTATTATGATAATCCAATTAAAATCAATAAAATGTATGTTATTATAAAGAATCTTTGTAATATCATACATTTGATTAATTGCATTTAATTAAAAAAATATAACACAATAAAATACTATATCACTTTTAAATAAGATATATAGAATAGGATGATACATGGCATAAAACTAGTAGTCTATTTTTACCTTTTCCTTGGGAATTGTTCAGAGTCAGGGAATTGTTGAAAAGAAATAGTAATTGTTGACCTAGACCCCACGGTTACTGTAGAACTATTATTCTGAGATGCAGTTATTGTTGATGATGAATGATCAGATCTATAATTATACAAAATTTGGTGTATCAAGAATATTAATCTATTTTAATTATCCATACTTGTCTATATTAGCTTCCCTGTTTCTACTATATACCATTTTTGAAGCTAAAGAAGTTTTTGCACTCTTCAGGAAAGCTACCCCTGCAGCTTTGAAGGATAAATCACTTGGTAAATTAACTGAATTATCGGCTGCTGTGTTTTTAACCAGTGCATCAGAAATCCTAGTAAAAAAATAGTTTTACATACATACCTAATTTAATATTAGGTATAAATAAAGCTTATATAAGTAACACTAATCCTTTTTGTGACGATTTTTTATACTAGAAAAATATATTTAAAAAAAATTACCTTTGAGGTAGAGCTGATTTGTTTTATAGTCGCTACTGATAATATTATTTTCCTTATATAAGAAATCACTTCTAAGAATGTGATCTGAACAAACAAATATATTCTGTTTAATTGTGTTGATTTCTATTAATGAAATCCATTATTCCCTTTGGGCATATATTAGGCAATCTATAATAAGTATTTGATATTTAATCAAAAAGCAAAAAAAATTACAGTAATGAATTTCTATGTGGTGCCAATTACTATATATATTATTGTAAGTTGCAATATGGTAAAACAAAAAAAAATTATCGACCAAATTTTAGGGAAAGACAAAATTAACTTTATACATAGATATCAATATCTAAATAAATTTCAAAATTCTTTAAAGGCAATAAAAAATTAGTAATTTCATCTGTCTACCTAATGTCTATATTAAAAAAACATAACTATACATAGATAGGTACATGGGTATTAGGTATGCCTTCTTTCTGCCAAAACAACAAAAAAAAACATAAAATCCTGAAATAAAACCAGGGGCAAAATTCTAGTTTTATATTTTTTGTAGCCTATTGATAGATGAATATGTTCAAAAAAATATTTAGAGTTAAAAATACAAACATTTTGGTATTTTACGCACACTTTCACATTCAAGTTTTTATTAGGTTTATCTATAAGATCCCCTATTCTACGTTTATGATGATGGTTACCCCATGATGTGATGTTATGAAAGTATCGGTACTTACTTGTGAAAAGATCGGCTTGAATCACCTTTTTATCATGATGCGACACAAACGACACAAGTTTTTCCCATCCTAGCAATTTAAAAAAACACTAAAATGTGGCCTTTTTCCTTTTAAAACCGAAAATTAAAGAAAATACATGAATCCCGAAAATAAACAAAAAGCCGCTTGACAGATGACACTACACGTATGGCTCAGGCGCTTAAGCGCCGGTGTTGTCGCTTCAAATTTTTTAGAAGCAGTTTTAGGAATAAGAATGTTAATAATTTTGTTTTTTTTGCTTAAGGATATTATATTTATTCTTAAAATAAGCTAATTGTAGTATTTATACTTTTTATTTTAAATTTTCCTATAAAATACAACACAAATAAGTTAAATTAACGTTATAATGGTTGTTAAAATACAGCTAAAAATTTCCTCCGTTGGAAATTTGCGTCGACTTGACAACAGAGAATCGATGAATATGTTTGTAAACAAAACACCCCTCTTGCCCCTGTGCACATGTTGGACTCAAACAAAGTTGTTGTTTACTAATTCTAGCCTTTCAATGTTCTAAGGGGTGAATTCAGCTGTTGACAGTTCAGTTTGAAGGCTGCCTGCAACGCTGCCAGACTTTGCAGATTGTCGTGAACGTTAGGATGATCTATTACTATCTTAAAATAATCAAATCTATATCTTTAACTGCTCTTACTTTACAATAATTTAGTTAAAAAAAGAGTGCATCCTTATTTCTCTTTTTATAATTTAAACTTCCATTTTTTCAAATTTTATCATTTATCTAATACCACAGCATAAAGAAACCAGCAGTCGCACTTCAATAAAAATACATTGGTTTGAATAAGCGAGTTCGGTGCATGTGTACTAAGGCAGGCGCGGCATATTTGCTTATAGTAGGGATGCCGCTGACACTCGCTACGGTCCACGCGGCTTTTGCCATGGCTAGAGCCGGACTTAAACATTTTTTTAGATATTATTATCTTGTAAAATAAAAATACCTACATAGTACAAATATTTATTTTTTAATATTAATAAAGTTCATATATTAACAAAATATTTAAACAAAAATAAACATCGCATTTCTACATCTAACAACGACGATATAGAAGAATACGTGCAGGAAGTTAATTAGGTATGTACCATAAATTTAAGAGACCATTCTTTGAGTAATTTTAATCAAAATCACAAAAGTTTTTATAAAAAACGCTACGCTTTGTAAAAACGCTATCAAAATAGTCACTAAGTACGGCGCTGAACTAGGCGATACACCTATGAACACAGTTCGATAAACAGTGAGCTCGGCATCCGGAGAACATGGCTGCGGCATGGCTAAGGATGCTATTAGTTCGCTTACATTTTCGAGCGGAGTGCGACTGCTGGTTTCTTTATGCTGTGCTAATACCTTGCTACTTGCCAATAGGAGTTCTTTCTATATAAATCTGACAACGCATCTACTAGTTGTGCCACCTGATGAAACGAGAGGTTAGGTTGTTTATATTTATGTTCTGTGGTTGCCGGTATTTCTGACGAGATCCGCAGTAAACATTAGCCCATTTTTGTGTTTTTTTCTAAAATCGGAACTGTTTATTTCCGCGAAACGTGTATGTTATATTTATGTAAAATCTTCGCGTACTTTGAAATCGCAAAATCGTATTTTCGGACTAGAAAAATCCTCGGAGAAACCGGTTCTCCGGCGCACCGGCCGGGCGACGCCGCGGTTTTATTTGTTTATATCAGATTTTAATACTTTAGTTCGTGTTTAATTTAATGTTTTTCTCCTATCTCTCCCTCGGCTTGTAGTTAATACCAGAGTTTAAATATGCCTCAAAAGTGCTGTGTTCCGGGTTGTAACGGAAACTATAAAAACGGACCTAAAGTGCATGTCTTCGGTTTTCTTAAGGATATAAATCTAAGGCGAAAATGGGTAAAAGCCATACACAGAGATGACTTTGAGCCCACAAACAACACCAAAGTATGTGAAGCTCATTTTCCTGAAGTTAGTATAATAAAGAGTACTTAAGTTCAAGATTCCAACACAGGTAAAATTTGTACAAAATAATTACTAAAACCATGGCTAAAAGAAGAATGTACACCATCTATTTTTTTAAATTGCCCTAGTTATTTGTCAAAAACTATAAAAATACTGCCAAGTAAAGATGAAAGGTTTAAAAATATTGACGAGTTGAATTTAGCAAAAGCCCTTTAATTAAGCAAACTTGACTTTGGCGAGCATGAGAAACAAAATAATTTTGACAGTTTTGAAGAGTTTATTGAAAAATTTTCTGCTTTTAAACTACCGAAAGATACTGCTCACAGTGAGTCTCAAGACAGCAAAAAGCTAACAATTTTTAAAATTGAATACACACCTGGTCCATGCATTAATTGGGTAATTGTTTTTAATTTAAATGTTATTAGGATATGAATATTATATGAAACTTTTTATATAGCGAGCCAGTTTGTGTTTTAACATCAAAATTTAAAACCCCATATACTTCCCATAGTTTAGATGATTTGTATGCATTACTTGAAGCAATAGACCTTACTATTATTACCCTGCCTTTGGAGGAAAATGTTACCAATAATGACAACCCCGACTGTGACTTAAATCCAAATACTGCTACCGAGACTGCTACCAATACCCTTGGCAATACAGAAGAACGTACGTAATACGCAAGAACAAGAATACATAAGAACAAACCATCAAATGACATAAATAAAATGAAATGTGTGTTCGATTTTGTGTCAAACATACTAAAAAGTTTTAAAAACATTGAAGACAACAAAATAGTGCATGCCTTAGATTTTATTTGTGAACAATTAGCTTGCTTATAACTGCAAAGGAAAGGTACAGATATTCAAGTAGTACAATAATTTTGACTTCTATAATCTATACTATTAGTCCTCTTGCATACAAGTATTTAAGAGGTTATGAATACCTAATTTTACCACATCCTCAAACTATAATGGGTATTTGTAACAAACACATGACCGATCCCCACATAGATGAAAAAAAAATGTTTTTAACTTATGCCCGAAATGTGTTTAGTTTACTAAAGGATCATGAGAGATTTGTGACACTACTTTTTGATGAAATTCATATTGGCCCTTACATGGACTATAAAGGTGGTAATATCACTGGAACATCAGTAAATAATAAGTCTCTAGCTTCCTCTGCATTTACTTTTATGATTACAAGTGTGTGTTACAGCTTTAAGGAAGTAGTTCACATAGCTCCCATCTCCAAAATTACATCAGACATACTTCATAATTTTATTAAGACAATTATTGAAAATTTCGAGGAGATTGGGTACATGTTTTTTGTGTTACAAGTGATAATAATGCCATTAACGGGAAAGCCATGAGTAATTTTTCAACTGCAGACCAACTTAGCATTGTTTATATTTATCCCATAGATAATCAGAGACCATTATTTTACCTATTTGACACAGTTCACTTACTTAAATGTGTATTTAATAATTGGCTTAACTCTAAACCAGACCAAAAATTTTATTTTCCTAATTTTGACACTTTGAAAAAAAAAAGTGCTTCTTTTTCTGCAATTAAAGAATTACATGAACTGGAGTATGATAAGCTTTTTAAGCTTTTAAAGTGAAAATATGTATTTATGTGTATATAATAACATTTTTTACTACTTGATGGTATAAAAAAAGTATTATAAATACCTAAATACATATGTTGAATTTTGGCGCAGATGTAGGGGAGTTGGGAGTCTGCATTTAATATTACACCATAATATTTAATCTGACATTCAACCAGAACTAAAACATACCTTTGAATGTTTCCTGAACTCTATTCTATTCCTAGCATTTTTTAAAATAAGCCAAATATTGAGATATTATCATATGAAATCCCTTGGTTTTTAAAAATCGGTGGCCCACATCGATGACGTCACGCGCCAAGCACTAAGGCCTTGTCTTTGAGTGGGTGTTGGGTTAGCGTGGGTTTTATACCGTGAATACGACTCTGGAAGCTTCGTGTATCTACCTACGCGAGCCATTAAATTCTTGATTTCTCTACTATTTTGAACTTTATATAAAGGCGGCAAGCGATGTTACTTGACTTAGCATTTTTGGGCGCTAGATTCAATTCAGGCCACCAGTACTCGACCGGCGGGCCGCGGTCTGTGCATCCATGCCCTATAGTTATACGTTATAGGTACGTTTAATCTCTAACTGGCCTCCAACGAAGCACTAACGCTCATTATGATCGCTTTATTATCTTACAAAGTCTCTCAGATCATCATGTTACAGCTGTAGGATTCAGAAATCGACTTCATCACTTCCAGAATACCAATGTAAGCGAACCGGTGAAGCTAATCTTCCTAGACGTCATCGTGTTATGCGACTTCAGTTTGCCAAGAATCATAAACAATGTGGTGAAAATTAATGGGTGCGCCATTCGTTTACTGATTAATTGAGTTGAGATTTAGCTTAAGGTTTCCGGACGGTTATGAAATAGTAAGACCACAAGAACGTTTTGCGTATATTTCGCTCGTGCGCGGGTAAAGGGGTATAAGTCAGAATAGTTATAAAATGAGGTTAACGCAAAATTCGACACCACTTTTCAAGATCTTGAATTGTGTAAAAGGGTATAACTCTAGCCGCGTTTAAAATCCGTATTTTCAATTGTGTAAAACAGGTTTAAAATATGTATATATAGGGAGTATGGATATATATCATTATATATCCGTTTTCACAAGAAGCTGGTTTGGCGTAAAGCGATTTAACAAGACTTATACCTCTTTACCCTAATCACAGAACAACCCACGTTATTTTGTGCCGTACGAATATGTCACTATTATTTTTGTTTACATATTTTTAATGACGCATGGCGTGTTGAATGCTTAGCAAAATAATCGACATAATTTGGTTTTAAACAAGTTTAGAAACCTTTGGTTGCTTAAATAAGTTCTAGAACCCTGCCAGAACAGGCAAAGAAGACTATAGAACGTCCTGTTTGGGTTAAAGTGCATAGTTTTGTCATTAGTTTAAGTGAGGTTATGGCTTCAAAAAGAACAAAATTAATGATTGATATGTGCAAAGAAAATGGATTTGATAATCTTTGTGCCGTTGAGGATGGTAAGTTCAGCTCAAATATTAAATTATGCTTTTATGTTTAATACGCAATTATTGTTCTTTCACTAATAATACTGTACCGTTTCTGGGATTTGGGACTTGTACTTCTTTACCCGCGCACAGATCTAAAATTTAAAATTGCTTTAAATTAATACTATTATTTCAGTATATTGTTGTCGATTATAAAAGATGTTAAATTATTTTAAATTTTTTACTAGGTTTAGTCTGTATTTTTTTAGCTACATACCTACTATTTTTTTATCCATATACTAAAAGTCAAATACAGCGTGCCAAGTCACTAAAATTTAAGGTACTGTATTTTATATCGAATTAATTTCTGTTATTAATATTTTTATAGGTAAGCAGACTTGGCAAGAGATTTGTTGTACAAGCACCAATGTCATAGACCAGATACCATCTACTTCACAGGATGTTTTAACAGAGATGTCAGAGCAATCTAATAAGAAGGAATTCGTTACTTTGCATAATGTTCCTTTATCTACAACACCGTATTTTGAGGATGATGTGTCATCTATACACGGTAAATATGATTAAATTTGCTTTCAATTTATAGATATTCTTTGGTGTCAAATAGAATTTGAAATTATTTCGGGAATTTGAGACGAGTTAGGTAAATGTTTGATACAGCATTTTGAACTGTGGAAACTATTTTACGTATCAAAAAATAAAATGTTACTTCCCCATTCTACTTTTTTGAATGATGTTTTGTTCAAGCCGGTTAGTTTATACCATTTACTAGCTATTTGAAAACTAGAATAAAGAAGTAAAAT
This sequence comes from Anthonomus grandis grandis, assembly GCF_022605725.1. Classification (NCBI taxonomy): domain Eukaryota; kingdom Metazoa; phylum Arthropoda; class Insecta; order Coleoptera; family Curculionidae; genus Anthonomus; species Anthonomus grandis. The sequence goes on along the minus strand of NC_065567.1, from coordinate 3,521,275 downwards.
TCATGATAATATGGCAATAAAAAAATTAATTGTAGGTCATTGTTTAATTTCAGAGGTTCTGCCATCACCAGGTAACGAACAATTAGGTGATGATCCTGGCGATTGTGACGACAGCGATAAGGATAAAGACTACGCCCCAGAGTCAGAAAGTTCAGATTCTGATATGGTTAATCTACAGCAACTTGCAGATAAAATAAGAAAGAAAAACAACAATTCGGCGGGTCAAGTGGAAAATGTTATTAAAGAAAATAGGCGAGGTCGGAAAACAGTAAAGGAAGAAACCAGGGAGAAAAGAAAGTTAAGAAAAACAAACAGAAATTTGGGTAGGGAATATACTACCAGCAAGGGGAAACTTATCAGAAAAAGAGAGAGAAGACCTTTATGCTCTTGTAGGAATGGATGTTGTAGTAAAGTAGATGATGTTCAGTTGGACATGCTTTTTGATTATTTCTGGTCAATTGGCGACTTTGACGAGAGGGTTGCCTATACCGCAAGTCTTATTACGAAACAAAGAAAGAAAACAGCAATAACGTCAGAAAGGAAGAAAAAGCGAGACTGTGTTAACGTTTTTCATTTGAAAGTTAATGGCGAGTTGATTCAAGTTTGTAAAGGGTGCTTTGAAAAAACCTTCGATATTTCTAATAAATTTATAACGACTGTATTATTAAAAATGAACTCAACAGGAATATGTGAAAAAGATAAAAGAGGTCGTAAAGAGCCTGCAAACAAAATAAGTGAAAACAGTTTGCAGCTAGTAAAAGATCACATAGCTTCCATTCCAACCTACGAAAGCCATTATTGTAGGAGGAATTCCGAAAAACGATTTTTACCTTCATTTTACACGTTGATACGTCTTTATGAAGAATATAAAATTTGGGTCCTGCCAAATAATAAGCCCGTAAGTCGTAAGATTTATGAACATGTTTTTCACGAAATGGGCATTAAAATAAAAAAGTTCCAGAAAGACACATGCGCTACGTGTGAAAAATTGAACATTTTGATTCGCAATGAGAAAAACAGTGAAACCTTGAGTAGGTTAAAAACTGAACTGCAGTCACATCTAGATGAAGCTCAGGCGGCTTTTGATTCGAAAAGACAAGACAAAGACCTTGCAAAACAGGATGAGACTAAACTTGTATACGTGTTTGATCTTCAACAGTGCCTACCAACCCCAGATCTAACTGCCTCTGTTGCCTTTTATAAAAGAAAACTGTGGACCTACAACCTGACCATGCACGAATGTAAAAAAAAACAAGCGATCTGTTGCATGTGGTACGAGACCATTTCTGGACGGGGTGCAAATCAGGTAGCGTCTTGCGTATTTCGAGAACTTTTATCTTTGCCTCCTGAAATAAAGCATGTTACACTTTATTCTGACACTTGCGGAGGTCAGAATAAAAATTCCCATGTTGTAGCAATGTTTCTAGTTCTTATGCAGCTGACTCATCTGGAAAGTGTGGATCATAAATTTTTGGTTCCCGGTCACACTCATATGGAGTGTGACTCCGATCATTCTGTCATTGAGAGAAAGAAAAAGAAGTATGAATATCCAATAAATCATCCGCGTGATTGGTTTCAACTAGTGCGGTTATGTGGACAGGCAAATAATAAGTTCCAAGTTATTGAGATGAACAGGGAACATTTCTATAGTTTCTCAGACCTGCTCAAGAAAGTATTTCAAGTAAAGAAAAAGGATGAGAAAGGAAACCATTTTGTTTGGAAAAATGTGAAATGGCTAAGATTTGAAAAAAAGAAATGGACATTTTATTATAAAACTTCTTTGAGTTACATAGCTCCCTTTCATGAAATGGACTTTTCAAGACGTGGACAAACTAAGGAGATACCAGTCTCAGCAATCCCTAAGTGTCAATTTCCAAACCCCATTACAGAGGAGAAAAAGAAAAACCTTATAGATCTATTGCCCTATATAGACAACGTGTTCCACGAATTCTACAAAGGCCTTCCCACCCAGAAGGATCTTCATGAAATTTTGCCTGATATAGAAGAAATTGACGAAGATAATATAGAGTAAAGAGAAACATCTTATGTTTTTTTGTGTAAAGAGGTATAATTAGTTTTTTTTTTCTGCGAAATGGATATTTTTTTCTTTGTAATGTTATCCGAACATTAACCCTATTAAAATAAATAGCTCTGGAAAAAAAATCATTTTTGTATTATTTATTTTAAGGAAGTTATCCCAAAAATTGAACCGGACAATACTTACCAAGCTAATTTTCTCAAAACTAATACTTTTGACATTATACCCCTTTACCCGCGCACGAGCGATTTAGTCCTACGGTAGGCTACCTAGGAGATTCACTTATGGTGTGGGCGTAGAATTTTCCTAGAGATTTTGTTGTTCCGTATGTTGATTTTATTGGAAGTATTTTCATCTTGATGCATGATAACACCAGGCCCCACACCGCAAAAATTACTTAAAAATACTTAAACGATGTAAACATTCCTGTCTTAGAGTGGCCAGCGTTAAGTCCAGATGCGACCCCTATTGAACATGCTTGTGCGAAGACTATGAAGTCGCGTTCCTGCTCCTTTATCCTTAAATGAAATACAACACGCTCTTTTAGAGGAATAGGAGCTTATTTCTTAAGAAAATATTCGTCACTTGATTTTAGGTATACCAAGCAACCATTTGTGCACATGGAGGAAACATTCGATGTTAAAAATAACCATCCGCGAGCTTTTGTTAGCAATACGTTTATTTTTCCAATAATTTAAAATCTATTTAGCAAAAACTACCAATGTATGTGTTTTAGTAGTGTTGTAACAAAAGACTAATAACTAATTTAAATGTAAGCAAAGGTTTTCTAAAGCTCGCAGATCCCAAAGTGACCAAAAGGTTTTGCTGCCTCTTAAATTACGACCGTTTCGAGTTATTTGAAACTCAATTTTTTGAAGTGTTTTTGTAAAGTTCTATAATGTATTTGATGTCTATGTAATTCATATTAATGTAAAAATGGTTTTACAGGTTAGCCACTTTGCAGTATGGGGTGGAAACAATCGACGACGAATTACCCATGCAAACTTTAGATCAAGGGTTGGATGTACTGGAAATAATGCGCAATATTAACGTCTTTGTGCAAAAATATCTTTACAACCTTAATACTCAAATATTCATAGAAGAGTCAAGCAGTAATAAATACCTAAATTCAATTGGTATATCACATGTGGCAAACTCTATAAGGACACATGGTATAGGGATAATGAACACGACTGTTAATTACACTTACCAATTTTTGAAGAATAAATTTAAAATTTTTTCACAGTTTTTGTTCGATGAGCAAATCAAATCAAGACTTTTAAAAGATTTGAGACATTTTTCTGACCATAAAGATCAGTATAATCAGCTGTATCCTTATGAAAGAGCCGATAAATTTAATAGAGGTATCCGAAAATTGGGAACACCAGATGGAAAGGGAAGTTACTTGGATTTGTTTCGAAAGGTCATTACTCACATAGGTAGGACTGCTTTTAATATATACGGATATTAAACTGATGAAAACTGGTGTCTTCAAGTTAGTGCATTTAGCATATCTTTAGTTATCGGAGACAATAATTATCGAGAATTGTAATATACGTCAGCCTATTATTTTTAATATTGAGTAGTAAGCAATTCTATGGTATTAAAGAATAATTTTATCGGATGAGACATGGTAATCATGGCACTATTTCTGCTGCTACCATGTATATTGCTAAGCTCTAATTTTCAGTATAACCGCCAAAAAAATACTTAATTTTAGAACACTTTCGAAATTTTATTTTTTCAATGACATTTAGACATTTAAATAGGTTTTATTTTTATATGTTTTATATGTTTAATAGGTTTTGTTTTAAATGGATTTAATTATTTATTACTTTAATAACTTTACTTGGTAAATTTATAATAGTTAGGGTAATAGTAAAAATTGTAGGTAACGCGATGGGTTATATTCGATTAATCAGATCAGGAGGAAATAGATGTCTAGCGGAAGGTACATGTTTTATCCCGGACCTGATTCAAACAGATTTTATACAAGAGCTATTTGATGCGGAAGATTTGACAGAACTCCCACAGAATGAAGCAAATGTGCTTCTAAAAAACATTAGAATCCTTACTGATAATTTTGAAAACACCACAGAATATTTCAAGCTTCTGGTCAAGGCATTTTCAAGTCATTTTAGAAGTCGCAGTAACATGCATCTAAGAAATTTTTATATAATTGTGCCTTCATTGACAATAAATTTTATTGAGCATTCTCTTACTTGTAAAGAAAGGCTTTATAAAAAAGATAAAGCTAATTGTGCCTTTACTGATGATGGATTCGCGCTTGGTAAGACCATGCATTAAAAATCTTTTTATCTCATGAATTCTTAACTTTTTTAGGATTGGCATATGTGATAGAACTATTAGACCAAGAAGCCTATTTAAATTCCCTTCACTGGTTTGAATCAGTTCAGAAAAAACTCGCCACTGAAATTCAGAATATTCGGGAACAAACCATGTTATCTAATTTAGAAGACGTAAAATTAAAGCAAACTTTAACATTGACTGAAAGACGGATAAATACTTTTCAAAGGGTATATAGATGTTTAATATCAAATCTTATAGTTTTATTATTATATACTGTTTTTTTTTAGGAATTTAAACTATTAGAATATAGTTTTTGCAGTGCTAAATTCTTCTTCCAATCTTAAGTCTAGTATACAGTGTGCTCATAGCATCTTTCGACCTAAAAAATAATATTAACTTTAAAAAAGTTGAATAGAAAAATTAAGGACGGCCTAGGGATACATCGTTTTAAATATTCTATGAAGTATATTATAGATCACCAAAAAACGATTGACATATTTCAATGTATTAGTTCGGCTTAATAAATTATAATACATTTCATTTATTATATTAATATATGTTGTGTCCGGTGGAGCCAAATGAAATAACCTTTTTTATTGGATCAATATCTAGATATTTATTCGCCCTTTATTGGGAGATTAATATTACAATGAGCGGTTGCAATGCGGTCTACAAAATTCTTCTACGTTGCTACAACATTTTATTAATAAAGGACACTTAAACTTAACAAATGGACGACACTCAATCCTGCCGCATGTGCGTGCCAATCCCTCTTGCTTAACCATGTGTCAAATTTAATCTTTTCGCGCCTTGTGGCGGCTTGCCATTTTTTTCTGGCGCATTTACGAAATTATGTAATTTGATGCATCGACTCAAATATCACAATAAATAAAAGGTTTCAATTTTTAAACGTTAATTTTCGATCACAAACAATGAAGTATTTATTACATTAAATAAGATTAGAAGAAGGACCTGAATTTTTAGACGCTTGCTGTAGAGTATCTGCTCAAATATCTAAAATTTGGTGGTCAAGTTACTCATTTTGTTGGGTATTACGTCACTATTATAGTAAAAATCAATTTAGAAACTACTCATATAAATATCTCATGCGCAATTATTGAAAAGAATAAAATAGATCTATTCACCTATTTGGAAGAAATGTGAGTTTAAATCTTTAATGATACTTTTCGTTATATTTACTTTAATCTAAGTCTAATAAATCTTGAATACAAAAAATTATTTAATTTTATTAATATTCAAAAGAATAAAAAATCTATTGAAAAAAAATCTGCACCTTTTTTCAATCAAAATCAAATCCGCATCTATAAATGTTGGTATCAGACGAGGTCGCATGCACTGTAGCAATGAATAGAGAATACTACATACAAAAAACACAAGAACTATGACAAGATGGTTTAACTTACAATAAACTACCGAAAACTATCAGATAACATACCATAATTTAATAAAATCCCTCACAACAAGGAAATTACTGATATCAAAACAACATTTTTATTCATTTATAATGTATTTTGCCCTAAATTCTATTGTCTTCCAAAAGTATACAAACCTAATATGCCCTATTTTTACTAATACCACAGGAAAATATACGCTTCGCGAACAGATAAATATGTAAACAGTGGTAATATTTTGGGGTTGATACCCTTAAATAAAAGTCATTAAATTCACAAAACCAACTTTTAATTTGCCAACTTGACAATCCAACTTATTTTATTCTCGCGAGCGCGTCAGGTCGGGGACTGACAAATACCGCCTCGCATTTCTCGCCTCTTGCCGTGCTCGGCAATTCTGCTGGATCAGCTCTCTGGCGATCTGGAGATGTTTTTTTTTTAAGAAATCCGCTTACACGGCCATCCTGCAATCGGTGCGTCCTCGCGCCATCAAACAATAATTGAAATAAAGAAAACAACCAACAGATCTCTTGTTATCAATTTTCTTTTAAACAATTATATTTTTTTTGTAAAAATGTCATTAATCATTGCCCATTTAGATTTAGATGAGTTTTTTTTTTGCATTTTAAAAATAGCAAGGTTGCCAATTTTTCAACTTTTTATTATTATTTTATTTTGGTCATAAGTGGGGTTGCCACCCTTTACCCATAGTGGAGTTGCCACTATCTCCTTTTTTTAACCTCAGATGGAGTTGCCGCCTTCAAGCGTAGTGGAGTTGCCACTAGCTTTAATTTTTTTTTACCACAGGCGGAGTTGCCATCTTTTAAGCATAGTGGAGTTGCCACTACCTCAATGTTGTTTTTACCACAGGCGGAGTTGCCACCTTTTGAGCATAGTGGAGTTGCCACTACCTCCAGATTCCCTTTTTTTATGATAGATCCACAAAAACAATTTAGTTGTTGAAACATTTTAAAATACAATTTTTCTGAAATACTCACATTTTAATTTTAATCCTCCGAAGGCCATGGTCTCAGTTAATCATGCGCAGCTACAGAGGTCCGCTGACCATTTCTCTGCAGGACATATCTTTCAATGGGTGGTACCTTTTTGACTGCAAAAGGACCCTTATTTCGGTTTTAACTTTCCTCCGCCAGCTAGCTGTGAGTCTTCAATAGCCACAACATCTCCCATAGTAAACAATTTGGCAGAGTATCGAGACGCATTAAAATGCAGGGCTTGTTTACGTGATTTTCTCGCATCCGAAGCCTGGCCTCGGAAACAGCCTTGTCTGCGTCGACAAAATCATCACATGGAATATCTTTTAAAAGTTGCTGTGTTGACTTAATCGAGGATTTTGACCAAAATGAAGAACGCAAGGAGCGTAGCCTGTCACTGTATGGACTGTTGCATTTAAATTATCCTCTATTGCTGCTATTGCGGTAGTCCAAGTATTATCATTTTTATCGGTAAGACTGGCTCTTAATAAATTAAACACTGTTCTCATAACACGTTCTACTTGGCCATTTCTGCTTTGAAAATGCATCTATTATTACTAGGATTTGTGTGCAACCATTTGAATTAACTAACGGGCCAGCATGATCAATATGCCATAATTCTAGTATATCATTTGGTTTTTCCCCATGCTGCCAAAGTCCATGTCAAGGGCCAGTGTGTGATTTCCCCAGTACGCATGCTCTACAATTCCTAATATATTTTTTTAAACACTTGCCCATCCTAGGCCAAAACAAATGTTCTCATATTTTCTTTAAACACTTGTCCCAACCAATATGAGAGTATATGTCATGGTATAAACGCATCGTAAGCAAACGTAACAAAAACAACTTTATAGACTGGATCGGTATTTGGGTTACGAAGCACTTCTTGGCAAAACGCGTCGTTGTTTTGGAATTCCCGTAATGTTTGTTTATCATACAGTTTATTTGGGTTAATTGTTTTTAGGGCACACACTTTTAATTCACGGTCATCACTGGTAATGGGGTTTCGGCTTAAATAGTCCACGTGTATCATTTTGCTACCCGGTCGGTACTCAATCGAAAAATCGTAATCTTGTAGTTTAACCCACCATCGCGCTACACGGGGATGAAGGTTCTTTTTAAGTGATGTTGCACGCACTGAATTACAGTCAGTGAGCACGGTAAAATTCACACAGTATAGGTACGCTCTGAAATGTTCTATTGCCTCCACTATAGCAAGAGTTTCTAAATCATAGGAGTGATACCTGGACTCGTATTCTGTTGTACGTCGGCTTACCGGGCGCACTTCACTATTCTATTCTTCACTATCTTTTTGTAAAAGACCAGCTCCAATTCCAATCGAACTCACGTCAGTATGCACTTTACAGCGTAAGTTTGGATTATAAATCCGCAAAACAGGGGAATCAGTTAATTTACTTATAATTAATTGTCTAGTTGCTTCACATTCATCAGACCATTCAAACATACAATTTTTCTTCAACAAAGCAGTTATAGGCGTACTTAGTTGTGAAAATCCCTTAATAAATTTACAGAAATAACCGGCGAGTCCCATAAATTGATGCACATTTTTCACATTTTTTGGAGGAGGAGAATTAACTAACGCGTTAAGTTTCTTCTCACTAGGACGTGTTGTTCCTTCACTTAATATAACCCAAATATTCAGTTTGTTTGACAAAAAACACACACTTTTCGTAATTTAACGAAAATTCAGCCACAGATAAAGCATTTAAAACTTCTTCCAAGTTTTTTAAGCCTTCCTCAATCGATACACAGGGCACTAAAACATCATCAATGTACACCAATGCTTTTTTGTTTTTAAGAGAACCAAGGGCTTTATCAATTGCACGCTGATAAATTGCAGAAGCGTTAGTATATCCAAACGGCATCCGGTTGAACTCATAATGCCCATCTGGTGTTACAAAAGCTGTAATGTGCGTGCCTACAGTCCTCTTCTATTTCCATTTGGTAAAATCCAGATTTCATATCAAGTTTGATAAAGAACTTAGCATTACATCTTAGCACACAACTTAGTCTTGGATGACAGGTAATGGATACCTTTCACCTGCCACTTTTTTTACATCATGATAGTTCACACCCACCCTTAGTTGGCCATTTTTCTGTCTTACTAAAACTATAGGGCTGGCATACTCTGACTGACTCTCGCGAATAATACCGTCCCTTAATAGTTAAATTATTATGTCAGCAACTTGAACACGCTCTTCATAAGCTAAACGACGGGGGTGATACACTACGGGTACATTGTCTTTTAGCCTAATAGTCATCTTGCCGGTGGTGATGCGATCAGGTGTTTTGCTTTTATATTTTGATAACAATGATTCAATTTGCAATTTTAAATTTCCTGGTAGGTCTGGTTGATTAATTTTAACATGATTAGAATGCTGTAGAGTTAATACTACTTAAATGTCTTGTGGCTGATAGTATAACTCAATTCCATTACCACCCTTTTTAACAGATACAAAGGGTTGAAGGATAATATCCAGACCAATTAAAATATCGATGCCACTGGGAAAAACTCGATCGTCAATAACAACAAAATTAATTTTTTTTTTCCAAATTTTATTTTCGATATCGCAGTAAAATTTAGTGGAGAAGTAAAACCTTTATGAATATCGATTCATTAGTTGATAGGCTCTCTAATTTAAATTTAGTAGAAAATACTACAACAACAATGTCTCTCACTGCCGCAAAAGAAATTGCTCACACAATCAGACCATTCACAGGTCGACAAGAGCATTTAAAATATTTTATTAACAGCGTAGATACTTTTTTTAATAGATACGGAGCAAATACAAATGACGAAAGTCTTAAGGAGTTTGTACTTGCTTCAATTACATGCAAAATTATCAATCAATCAATCATATGCTTTATTGTCAAAAAATTAAAAAAAATTGTAGACAAAGCTAATAAAAAAAAACATATAAAAACAAAACAAAACACACAAAATAAAAATAAATATACAAACAAAATAAATACATGCAAAACTGTACAAAAACAATGTACCTGGTCAATATACATCATGATGTATTAAATCTCAATAAAAATAAACACAACAGTCAATAACAGTAAATTAATTAAACACAGAATGCTAGTGCAATTTATTTACTAAAAAAAATAATATATTCTCTATTTTAAGATATAAAAAGAGCCAGTGTGTGTGTGATACCCAAAAAGTTATCCTAGAAAAAAATCCTCCACTGCGTACAAGGCTTTTTCCAGAAAGTACGCCTTCAAAGCATTATGAAATCGAGGAAAAGAAGTAATTGATTTAATTTCCAAAGGCAAATGATTATGCATCTTTTTGGCTCTGTATAGAATAGACCTTTTTACTAACTCGGGCCGAGGGGTTTGCAGATAAGAATCATGCACTGCGTTGCGAAGTGAATAATTGTGAGACGGCCTACTTGGCATTTCTGACTTATGTTTGCGTACTAAGCAAATAGATTCAAATATGAATAAAGAGGGAAGAGTAAGTATCTTATATTATATTTCTTGACAGTGAGCTCTGCTATTTAGTCCAAGCAGATACCGAACTGCTCTCTTTTGGAGTTTAAAGATGCGCTCAAATTGAGTCACACCGCGTGTGCCCCAGAATGGAAGGGCGTAACGTAGATGTGACTCAAAAAGGCCATAATAAACTGTTCTTGATGTTTGAAAACTTAATTCCCTGGAAACTGATCTTAAGGCAAAACATGCTGAACTTAATTTTTTATATAAGGCATCAATATGCAAGTCCCATTTTAGGGAGTAGTCAACATTAAGTCCCAAGAACTTCACAGATTCAACGACGTCCAAACTGGTGTTGTTAAGTACAAAGGGTTGAATAGTAGTTTTATATGATAAGTCTTAGTTTTTGAGACATTTAGGCACAGAAGATTAGAATCGCACCACGATTTAATGGTAATTAAGTCATTAGAAATAGTAGCATGTAGTGCCCTAGCATCCGGATTGCTCCATGTAAAGCTAGTATCGTCAGCAAAAAGATTTTGCCACTGATGTTAAGATTGGCCATGTCATTTATAAAGATCAGAAACAAAATAGGGCCCAGGACTGAACCTTGAGGTACTTCACATTCTATTGGTTTGCAAGAAGACTTCGTCGTATCAACCTTTACAAGCTGATTTCTGTAACTGAGATACGATTTAAACCACTCAAGGGGCGTTCCTCTGAACCCATAGCGATTCAATTTGTCAATTAAGATGTTATGGTTTACACAATCAAAAGCCTTGGAGAAATCACAAAAAATTGTTGGTGTTGAATGATTATTATTTATACTGGTGTAAACACTATTAAAGAGAGAAAACATAGCATCATTTGTTACTCAAGAATCCAAATTCGTGAGGAGTAAGAATTTTATATTTAAACAGAAACGATAAGAGCCTTTTTTTAACCAATAGTTCAATGATCTTTGATAAAGTGGGAAGGAGTGCGATTGGGTGATAGTTTGAAGCTTGTTGTTTATCTCCTCCCTTATGCAAAGGAATAATTATTGCATTCTTAAGGCAGGTAGGAAAGACTCCATTTTGGAATGACTTGTTCATTAAGTTTGCTAGATGGATTAAGGTGCAATTTGGCAGATTAGAAAACATTTTGAGAGTGAGCTCATCTGTACCAGATGATGACTTATTTCATTTATTGTAGTTTGAAGCTCTGTTGATACAATGTGGGGTAAAAAAGAAGCTGTGTAAATTTTCATTTGGGAGATATAAACGAGGATCGTGAGAAGGTGTTATGGTAGCCATTAGATTTTTAGCTACATTAACAAAGTAGTGATTAAGGTCCTCAGGTGAAGTAGGGATAGTGCTAGATGAAGAAGTCTTATTTCTTAATTCATTTACAATAGACCATGTTTCTTTGGCAACATTACTTGATTCGATCATCCTTTTATTATAATAAATATCTTTTGCAGCTTTTATAGTCTGTACCATTTTTCTATAAAGCTTGACATAGTTATGAAAAATTACGCTGTCTGTAAATTTTTTCAGGTGTGATAATGAGCGCATGTTTTTTGCAGAAACACGTAAGCCTTTAGTGGTCCATGGCTTATGATGTTTAATTTTGAAAGGTCTAAGAGGAAACGACTTATCTGTATCGTCAGAAAGAAAATCCCAATCAGCCGTTTGGCATAAGTTCTTGAATTGTAAGAAATTATTTATGCCAAAAACACGGCCTAATTTACGTAACGTGTTTCAGAAAATCCGGAATTAAAAACCGTACAATCTACGAATTCAGGAGCAAAAGATGACACGACATAGTCGATGGTACTAGAACTATTTCTTGTTATTCTGGTAGGAAAGTTAATATGCCTTCCTATACCCATTAAGACGAAAATAGAGTGAAGAGATTCTTGAGCAGCACACACACTGGAAAAATCAATATTAAGGTCGCTACACAAAATTAATTTACCTTTTAAGGGCAAGGATTCTAGTAAGCTTAGTAGTTTTTGGAGGAAAGTCTGTAAGTCAGCGTCAGGTGTTCTATATACATAAGTAATATAGAGGTCGTATGTATTATGGTAAACTATGGAAAATTGAAATACTTTTTCTGATAAAAAGTTATCAAACTTAGTTACCGGTGAAAAATCGTTGTTTATAGACATAATCATAGTGCCCTCATGAGATAAATTAGTTCTATTAATTCTATCTTGCTATTGTAGTGTAATTTTGAACAAAACAGGTTCATCAATGTTTAGCCAGTGTTCGGTTATAGCAACTATTTCTGAAAAATTTAGCTCTTCTAATAAAAAAATAATCGGAGGGAGTCTGTGTTAGTAGGTAGGCCCTCCGAAGCTAGCATTAGCTTGACACTGGTCTTGGTGTGGCCTTCGAGACAGACGTTGGAAGGCTGGTCGTAGAGGTATGCGAAGTAGAGCTTAAGAGTTTTTAAGATGGTGGGGTCTCTCAGTCTAGCCAACAGGTACCATCCATTTTCCGCATCAGATTTTTGGGATAGTCGCACTACTGGAGGAGTCATCAGGTCCATATTATGCAGTCCATCATCATCGTTGGCCTTCTCCACAAGTTTGAAGCTGACATTTTCTTGCTTAAATGACTTAGATGCAGCTATCGCATCTTTATCTGAACCAATTTGAAGCATATTGAGCTGATTTGAGACAGGTTTGGGAGTTAAGTTTTAGTAGCTGCCGGTGGAGAATATAACGGTGGTAATGGACCCATCCTCCGTCCATCCACTACAGCACCAGCCGGCCATACGTTCGTCTCTTTTAGCTGGCTAAAAGGATCCTTGTTTTGGACACCTACTTTAAAGCTGGAGTTCACACTGTCTTCATTTTGCTTGAAGGGAAATCGAATAAAAGCATTAGTCTGGAGCTTATCTTTAACGTAGTGAGCGAGCCGGTTTACTGTATAGTCAGGAGAACTATTGGAGACGATTAAGTAATGCCATTCTTCTCTAGTTATGGTTTTCTGAGGTGAAACCGTTATTCTTTTTATAGGGGGCGAAACTTCTGATTCCTGATCGGTCTGTATAGAAATGGAAATGGATCTTTTTGCTATTGGTGGAATGTATTTAGGGATTTCTTTTCACTGTCAACTGTCAACTTTTCCATTTTAAGGACCATTTGATTAATACTCTTCCGTAAATCTTCAATTTCCATAGCAAGTTCTTGTTTGGGGGAATCATGAATCTGGATCTTGACGGATTCGTCGTGATTTAAAATAAGTGAAGACAGGTTAAAGAGCTCTTGTTTCATATCCCTGATTGAGTGAAACACTCTTTGACTCTTGACCATTTTCAGATCTACTATTGGCAAGCAAGTTGTGAATGTCATCCATTTTCTCAAACAAAACCTTCCTTTGGGATCATTTTGACTCAAGATGTCATATAGTTCTTTAATGACAGGGTAGAGGTCCGTATTCTTTTTGAGACATGAACCCAAAGCATCAACAATGTCTAAAGGAATCTGCGCTTTTTGTAACTGTGAAACCTTGTCGTGAAGGTATTTTAAAGTAGGAGAGTCACAAACATTGCAGAAGAATCTAATGTTATGGTACTTTTGATTATACAGTACCTTTGTTGTGGAATTATCCAAACCAGTACAGGACATGCAAAAATTTCGGCGACATTCTCCGCTACAGCGAAGCTTATATTTTTCTTTCTCCAAGATGGTCTTTTGACAGGAATCACACTTAAATTCAGCCATAATTTCTTAAGATTGATTTCAAAAAATGGCCAAATATTTAAATAAAAAATATTGTTTCGTGAACGAAAACTATTTGTAAAGCAGGAGACCGGAACTGTTTATTATCAAATCACACGCACTGCGAAAACTTGATGTTGTAGAGTTAAAGTTCAATAAATTGTGATTTTAAGGTCAAGTTTAGCTTAACAGGTACTAATTTAATCGGAAATCAAAACTAATGTTTATACAGAAAGCAAATCAAAACTATTTATAGCCAAAGCACACGTACAGCAAAACTTCGCGTCGCGTCTGGTAAGGTCAAAAACAGAAAGTTTTAGATAGACGAAGCTGGCGATTTTCTTTTATATCGATCAGATTTAAAATCTTGGAGCGATATAAAAAACGCTTCAAGTCTCAAATTCAGCGATAAAACGGATAGACATGTATTACTACATCAATTAAACTTTTTATGTGGAGATAAGATTCTAGAGGGGATTGGTATCCCCTCTAGAATTTATCGACAGACTTAAATTAATACTTTCCAAAATCTGTATTAAGACTCAAGCAGACGTATCATTATGGGTAGGAACAAAACAGGCACTACAAAAACAAGCTGAAGCCACAGCTATAACTGTACTCATTGCTAATGAGCCTAGCAAACTTAGAACCATTTTAATGATCCATAATCCCCTTCCTTGGAAGACGCAAACAAGCTCGTATTCAACCATAGCCTCGTTCAACAACAAATTTTTTCTAGATAGATAAAGTTATAATGGGCCGACACCCCCTCAACATTCTTTAAGGTCTAGGTTCGATAATTTTCACAATATGTCTAACCCAAACCCCACTTTAATCCACAACATAGTCCGAACCACCAAAATATTTTTCCTACTCAGCCAAAGTTTATCCTAATTAGACAAAACTTCCCTCAAAATTCTTTTTCCCAAACCTTCTCTTCGACACCTCAATTTCCAAGCCAACCTGTCCCAAAAAGTCCCAGACCAGTACCTACCCACTTTCCAACGAATAGACAAGTGTTTGGCGAACGAAAAAATGTGTTTGCACCCGAAAACTCTCAGAAACTCACAGAAAAACCGACTCCAATGTCAACAACAAGCAGAATTCCTTCTTTACAAACACGAAACTCCAGAAAAAACCATTTCGAAAACCAACAGAGAAACCCCTTTGTTGAAGATCCCCATAGAAATCCCCTTGTTTTTACAGAAGTAACTAATAGATAATGAACTTTCAAACAGACCTCAACAAAACCAAATAAATCAGATTCAACCCCATAACAATTATTAATTATACGAAAACAGCTATAACATGTACCTAGACCATGACTACGCCTACAGTAACAACACAGACTATGATCCGGAAATACCCTCCCCTAAAATTATTAATAGATACAGGATGTCACACATCACTGCTAAGACCCATTGTAGCTGAACAAAATTTACATAAAATTTTTAATTCAAACCACACCTTGGTCACCTATACTGGTAACACAAAAACAAAAAATAAAGCTTGTATTCCCTTACTAAAAGAATTTAATTTAAACGAAGATTTAGAATTCATTTTGTATAATTTTCACGAATACTTTGACGGCATATTAGGTTTAAGCGATTTGAGAAAACTTAAATTAAATATGATCTCAATAATCGTTGCAATTCTTGTAAAATTCCACTTTTCTATGAAATGATTTCAACCTCCAAAAAATAGAAATTCCACCTAATTCAACAGTTTAAAAAAAAATTAATACAGACTTACAGGAAAATTAGGAAATTTTTATGCCCCACTTAAACAATGGAACCATTGAAATTCCACCTTGCTTACTAAAAGTAAAAAATTAAAGCGTTCATTTAGGAATGAAAAACCTGACAGACGAAAGTATTATAGTACGCTTTTACCCTGACTCAATTAGACAAAAGACCTAAAACTTTAAATTTTTAATATGGAACAACTTTTAGATATACCATTAGCAGAAACAAAACAACATAAAACAGAAAATGCTGTCGAATTGAATATTATTTCTTCAGAAATTAAGAATAATGACAGTTTCTCTTTAATAAGATCACAACACCTTAATAAAGAAGAAAAATACGAATTAAAGAAACTTATTTCAGAATTTCCAGATATTTTATACAAACCAGACGATAAACTTACATTTACCAACCATGTTAAACATAAAATAAAAACTACGGATGAAATACCAATCCACACAAAGACCTATAGATACCCTTACATTCATAAAGTTGAAGTAAAGAAACAAATTTCAAAAATGTTAGAGGATGGGATCATCAGATCGTCATCCAGCCCCCCCTGTTTGGATAGTCCCAAAAAAATGGATGCCTCAGTTAACCAAAAATGGCGCATAGTCACGGACTATAGAAAACTAAATGACAAAACTATAAGTAACGGATATCCTATACCCAACATTTCGGACATACTAGACAAATTAGGTAGAAGCCAATATTTTACGACAATAGACTTAGCGTCCGGTTTTCACCAAATCGAGGCTCATCCAAATTCTGTCTAAAAAACCGCGTTTAATGTCGAAAACGGACATAACGAGTTTATCCTAATGCCATTTGGGCTCAAAAATGCGCCCGCAAGATTTCAAAGGGTAATGGACGAAGTCTTAAAAGACCTTATAGGAGTCTTGTATATATATGTACAATAATGCCTTGTATACATGGACGACATAATCATATATTCCACTTCCCTTCAAGAACATATTTCAAATTTAAAAAAAGTGTGTAAAAGATTGCAAGAATACAATCTAAAAATTCAATTGGATAAATGCGAATTTCTCGCAAAAACTGTAGAATTTTTAGGACATGTCGTAACTACAGACGGCATTAAGCCAAATCCAAAGAAAATAGAGGCCATAAAAAATTCCCTATCCCGAAAAACCCTAAGGAAATCAAATCTTTCCTTGGGCTAGTAGGTTATTATAGGAAATTCATTAAAAACTTTGCTCATTTAACAAAACCTATGACTAATTGCCTAAAAAAGAATAAAACAGTTGTACATAGTCCAGAATTCGTAAATTGTTGCGAAACTTGCAAGAAAATTATTACTAACGATCCAATATTCCAACACCCCGACTTTTCCAAACCATTTAACTTGACAACCGATGCATCGAACTATGCAATTGGTGCAATTTTATCTCAAGGACCCATAGGAAACGACCTCCCTATCGCTTACGCATCTTGAACCCTGAATCCCGCAGAAACTAATTATAGTACTATAGAAAAAGAATTACTAGCTATAGTATGGGCTACCCAATACTTCCGCCCATATCTTTTCGGGGCAAAATTTAAAGTGATTACTGACCATAAACCACTCCAATGGCTCTTTTCAATCAAGGAACCAAATTCAAAATTATTCCGGTGGAGGCTTAAGTTGCAAGAGTTCGATTACAAAATAGTTTATAAAAAGGTCAAAGCAACACAAATGCCGATGCCCTAGCCAGAGTACAAATAAATGCAGTAGATCAAAATGATCAAAACGACAAAGAATCAATCTCCCTAACTATGACTCGACGAACTACCGCAAATTTCAAATTCCGAATTGGACGAAATATTGAATAACTTAGATGCTAACTCAAAATCTAAAATTAATATAATATCTGATATCCTTTTAAGACCAGCTTTTCAAACTACACAACCAACCAACCAACTCACCTTACACAAGAACAACAAAAAGAAATAGACGAATACAAAGACGATTTAGAAACTATACATTCTAGCTCAGAAAACCATATTCTAGGAGCACCTTACGTAAAAAAACCATTAAACGTATGTAAAAAATCAATTAGTTTTTCGTTACAGCAATAACAATCAACTCAAAATAGAGAAAGAAAATATTTTTGATAAAGTAAGAACCTATATATTTTTACCAAACGGCCCTTTAGAGGATACCATCTGTGCAATAATTAAAGAACATTTTGCCCTAAAACATACATATATGTATTTTAAAAATAAAAACCTAGAACCCCTTATCCTTGCAGTATTTCAAAAATATTTTATAAACAACTCATTCTCTCTATATATTACAAACATCATCCTCGAAGATGTAGTAGAACCAGATATTCAACAAGAAAAAATAAAATTTTATCACGAAACAAAAACTTCCCATAGAGGAATCACAGAAAATATATCCTCCCTAAAAAAAGTTTATTACTGGCCTAACCTCGAGGACGATGTAAAAACATACGAAAATCTTTGCGAAATATGTCAAAATTCGAAATATGAGAGACATCTTCATAAATTAGTTTTTAAGCCGACTCCAATCGGATATGAACCCTTTGACCACATTTACATATACATCTTTAAAACTCATAATACCTACTTTTTAACAATAATAGATAGTTTTTCTAAATTAGGACAAGCGTACCCTTTAAATACTCAGATGAGTACTAAAGTCGTTGACAAACTAATTATATATTTCAATCATTACGGAGTACCCAGAAAAATTACCTCAGACAACGGAAAAACATTTAAAAACGAAAATTTACAAAACCTATGCTCACTTCATAATATATAAATTCACTGTTGTACTCCTAGAAACCCAAATTCAAATAGCCCCATTAAACGTTTTCACTCAACATTACAAGAAACTATACTACTCTAAAATATACTCCCTTTCAGATAATTAAAGGAAAACTAGACTTTAGAAACCCCTTAGAATTATCAGAAGAACAAATTATAAGTAATTATATACAGGAACACTCAGAAAATCTACAAATAATCAATAAACAACTTCACGACTCACTTACCAACAAACGGATATTTTAGAAAAAAGAAATGAAAATCGTAAGAAGGATATACTGATCGATCTCGATAAACCATTATACGAAAAAAAGTTTTCACAGGACATTAAAAGACAAAATAAATAAGAAAAACTTTCATCGCCCATTAAACAAAATGAAATGCCGTTTTTCAAAATCAAAGAGCTATCCATAAAAAAAATCTGAAACTTCAACGTTTTCTTTCAGATGAAAACCTATCATTTTCTTCTGGCTATCATGCTCTCAATACACCTAGCACCAGCTTTGGGGATAAAAGAAATAAAAAACCCAATACTTCCCGTTTTGCCTAGGCGCCGCATTCATTAGTAATTTAAAACATACGGCGCTATACCATGTAAATAGTAGTACAATAGAATTATGTTTAAGTCAAAACAAAAATATTTTTTTAATTTTAAATAATACTTTAGTTAATTATACCAAAGACCATTATATGTCTATAACATATAAGAAATTAATTTTTACTTTGGACTTCTTAAAGTCTAATGGAGATAACACTCTTATTTTTCACAAAAACAAGAGAGATAAAAGAGGTCTTATCAATATCGTGGGTAAAGCCAACAAATAGTTATTTGGTACACTAGATGCAGATGACGGAAAACGATTTGACTCTTATCTAAATTCGATAAAAGGTAACGAACAATTAGTTACAGGCAATCTTATCAAAGAACAAACTATCTTGACCAACGTAAAAAAAAAGGTTTAAATCACAAATAATTAAGATTAATGATAATCAAAATCAAATATCAAACAAATTAATATTAATGGAAAAACAAACCCTAAATACTTCTCACGCCCTTTATACTTCAATTACGTTAGATAATGTTTTATCGGAATTAAATAAATTAAAATATTTAATAGATAACATCGATAATGCAATATCTTTTGCTAAAGCAAATATTATGCACAACTCAATTTTGAATGCTAATCAACTTAATGAATTGATAATTCTGGTTAAGGAATTATACGGTAAACAAAGAATAATACATTTTAATGAATTTATTAATTACTACAACCTCTTCAGCACACAAGTAATAATAAAAGACGAAGTAATAATTTTTTTAATATACATACCAATTATCATCCCTAACCAATTTTTACTGTATAACCAAACTATAGCCCTTCCTAAACCCTATGTATTACTCAATGGAGAAATTCAATGGTCAACCTCCATACCCTGTCCAGCAATCGAAGGCATCTTTATCTACAACCAACAAGCACTATCCAATAAGGAGACCCTGCATCCAGAAACTTCTATCTACAGGAAACAATGAATGTGCAATTACCAACATCCAGTTTATGGAAACCACAGTCGAAAGACTTCATGGAGAAGAACTTCTAGTAATACCAAAGGAAAAGATCACCGTAAAGACAAATTGCCGTCCAAACTACCTGCTCAGACTAGAAAAACCAAGCAGAATTAAACTTTTAAACTGCCCAATAGAAATAAATGGAAAGATATACGAAAAAAAAGAAAAACGGATTTCCAGTACGTCCTTGAAATTCCAGACTTCAGCCTACCACAAGAACAAAACGATGTGAACCAGAATCTCATAGTTCAACAAGTCAAAAAAGATACAAATAAAAAAGACACAATTCCCAGATCTACATGGTTACTTCTCACAATTCCGATAGCAATCATTGGAAACTTGGTATTCATCGTATGGAAACTTAAGAAAGCCCTATCAAAGGAAAGTGCTCAGAAAATTCGTGAACCTGCATTTTCTGAACTTGAGGAGGGAGGAGTTATGTGACTCATAAGCCACATCGTCAATCATCAACCCTTAGATCCTTAGATAAGATATGCAAAGAACATAATGTGGTTACTTGTTTACATATTTATATTACAGTTAATATTTAAGTAGAACCTAAGACCTTTTACTGTTACTTGCTAATTGATATTAGTACTGTACGTAGTCACTTTAGTATAAGTCGTACTTTGTACTCGATTGTTAAATAAATAGTTTTTTTTACAATTATTGACTTTCAAGTTATTTAATTATATCACAAACACCAATAGCGTAAACAACTTGGTTACCGAATCCGACAAAAGCACGACTTTTATCGTTCGGCATGATCACTGCGCCTAATGTTTTATGATGGATACATCGGCGCCGCTGTTAATACGATACGTGAATTCTGGAGCTTGATTCTTGCACAAGGTAGTGGCTATGGGTGTTGTAACAAGCTGGCGTCATTTTTTGATTACTAATGCCTTCTGAGGTTTTCCATTTTTGTACCAGCAATTGGCTTCGGTGTGGCCCATTTTCCTGCAGTGTTCACACGTTAGCACGGAAACAGTTTTAAATTTGGATACTGCAGGTCGTTCATTCTGCTTAAAGCCGGTACAGTTGTTTTGTTGATGTCCATGTTGTCCACATTTATAACACTTGCCCGTAAATTCTTCCGCTATCTGAGAGTGTCGATTTTTGGCTTCGCGTACAGGTGGTTCTCTTGCATAGCGTTCAATTTTGCGAGAACTAGAAGGGCCTGCGATATTTGGTCGTTTTTCACGACGTGCATCAAACTCTCCAAACAGCTGTAGAACCTCACGTTCGCAATTTGGTTTTTGGATGCGAATAGCAGCACGTGCTTCACTATGGCTCAAACCATATTCAATCATACTGAGATATAACGGTCTCCCATGGTAACTGATCGTTAAATCTGCAGATCACTTTGAGTTTCTGATTGCCATATTCGCACAACGACTCACATTCGTTGCTGCGAAGTGTTGCTGCCGTGTATGCACGAGCTTCAGGAGTTTCCTTATCAGGAAATGCTATTGTCAGGTCCTCGCAAATTTTTTGCCATGTTCTGCAAAATGGTCGCCAATCGCAATAATAGCGATACCCACGATGACGCAAGGCATCTCCGGCTTTCGTGATCATTAATAAATCACTTACTTGCAGTTCTTCTTTTAACTTCGTACACTAATCCAACCATTCTTTAATCGGGTAGGCACTTTTATCTGGGTCAAAGTTTGAAACCCGAAATCACGTATCGACGGCAGGAGCGTGGGTGTTGGTACGTCTGTCCGAAACACTGGGCGTTGGCTGTGTCGACGTTGCCAACTTGGATTGACGCGCCAACTCAGCAAGTTGTTGCTGTTGGGCAGCCATTAAACTAATTAAGGTCTCTTGTCATTGTACCTTCATACGTTTTCTTGGGGATGCAGAGGGACCTGCAGATGACTCCTCCTCAGAACTATAGTCGGATTACCGAACAGATGGAGTAAATGATGTGCGCAAAATATAGGCCCGCCCATCGATGCAACCTTGGCAGATTTAGACGAGGAGAATTATGCCTACTTATTTTAAATTATTTTACCGTTCAGCTTTGCTTTGTAAGCAGCTTTTTTTTAAATATAATACGGTCGCCTGTAAAATGGGTCCAAACCGATTTTGAGGTTGTGCCAGGTAATGATATAATAATCCCTTTTAAGTATTTTATTATGCAAAGTTATGTTAATATATTGGGGTTTACCGAAAAGGGATAGGTAATTCTTTTAAGTAATCGTGCCAGGTCAAACATTTAGGGTGTAATTGGCCAGGTTTATCAGAACCGAGCACTACCTGACCGCTGGAAGTTTTGCCTATAATAGTAAGGACCAATAAAAATTGTCATACCTGAGCAACAATGGAGCGCTCAGGGAGCGCTTTTTTCTGATGAACCCGGCCATTATAAAATATAATTTATGATCATAATCTGGTTTTGAGAATTACTTAAGTAGCTTTTATCTTTTTTTAAATATGTGTTTTAAAATGAAAGAAGGAATAACAAGTTAAGGGCTGCGCTGGTAGGCCTGTGAGATTTAAATTTATAGATTGGATATAAGTATATATTTGCGAAGATTCAAATATTCGAATAGCAGAAAATTCAACCAAAACGATCTAAAGCCGCTCGACTAATAAAATTAAATAAAACCCCAAGTCAAGAACCCTATCGAGGCTCTAGGCCACATCTCCGGCGCAGAACGATCACGTGACCACTCCATCTGTTCGGTAACCCAAGTATATCACATTCATTTTGCCGAAAGGACGCAGATTCGCTGCCTTCCGCCATTTTACACTTCGCACCAAACCTTAGTTTTTATTGTTTTTTATAATAATTAATCCGTTCTTTGATCCCACTTCTGATGTAAACAGTAGTAATATTTTGGGGTTGATACCCTTAAATAAAAGTCATTAAATTCACAAAACCAACTTTTAATTTGCCAACTCGACAATTCAACTTATTTTATTCTCGAGCGCGTCAGGCCGGGGACTGATAAGTACCGCGTCGTATTTCCAGCCTCTTGCCGTGCTCGGCAATTCTGCTGGATCAGCTCTCTGGCGATCTGGAGATGTTTTTTTTTTTTAAGAAATCCTTTTACAAATATATAAATAGAGCGCCATTTTCGAGCATTGGAAGATGTATTTGTTGTGTTCTTATATCTCTGATAACACTTTTTTTTTCCTCTTTTAGGGTTCGTCCATTGCGCCCGAATACACCTCAGCCGAAAGGCTTATTGTGCTCACCCCGATATATATCTATACTACTAAGCCTAGAAAGGAACTTCTGGTTCCTTTTCGCACATTCGGCAATTAAGGTCTCCATTATACACTCCAATTCTCTTTAGGTGTTTTTTTAATGGCCCTGTGTCCGGTTCTGATACCTATCAGTGTTCTGAGTTTGTTCCTCCCAAATGTAAGGCGGTCTCTAGTAATTTTTTCGTTTATTTTGAAGTTCATAAACGTGTTTTCTCTCTTCAGCTGTCTCACTTCTGTCTAGTGAGCTTGATGTCTTCTTTTCACCCAGTTCCTGATCTCACTGCGTGAGTGTGCTTCTTGCATTTCCCAGAGTAGGTTCCGGTCCGATGTAAGTCACCGTCGAGCCTTTTCTTAGGGTTCGTTAAGGCCCTTAGGGCGGCTTGCCTATCTGTTATTATTAGGATCTGCTTATTAGAGTATGATCTCCTAAGGTTTTCTCTAGCACATTTTAGTATCGCAAATATTTTTGTCTGAAAAACTGGAGAATGTCTTCCGAGCGGATCACACGTTTCATGCTTAGGTTTTCCTTCAAAAACTCCAGCTCCGGTTCCCTTGTCGGTCTCGTCGATCTGTTGTGGCGTTAACTTAACAGTGTTACTATTTTGCCAAGAGTTTGCAGACGGTAGCTCAGAATTATTGGAGGCTTGGGATTGTTCGAAGGTTCAGTCATCTATTAAAGAATCTAAACTTGATTATAACAATTAAATAAGAGGGCGCCACTTAGTTTTTTTTATAAATAAAAGAAAACTAAGAAAAAGACTTGGTATATAGGTTTCAATTAACAAATAAATGACCCTGGCTAAAGTAGATTTAAAGAGGCAAAAAAAATATCTTAACAATACAACCAAATTATATCTACATCAAAGATATGTGTATTTAGATCATGTTCTAATCTGTTAAATGTTAATAATTTATTATGAATTAAAATATGAATAATGATTGATATGATTAAAATAAGTTTGACAAAAGTAACATTTAAATTATGATTTCACTACTAGGTAGATTTCAGCACTTGAAAAATTAATTGCAATTATTAAAGTTTTTAGTATATATTTGTAGTACGCAGGGGAAAGATCATGAACCTTTTTACTTAAGGCATATCAGCTTTAACCGAGTTATATCTACTTAACTACCAAAAAAGGAACTGAAAAATACTGAACAAAAATTAACTAAAATTATAGATAAGAAATTAAAGTATTAAATTATGATATTGATTAAATATTTGTAGCAATAAATTGAAATTAAAGGTATATTCATAAAAATTTAAATAAGTGAGACAAATCTATGGTTAGTAATATTTAAATAAATGGAATAAACTGGCCTGTATATTCCTCCAAGAAATGAACGGCTAGCATTCAAAACCGAGGCTGTGAATGTATGCCATTTGTAGCTCAGCTATCCGGACTGGGAATCTCTAATACTAGCTCTAGCTCCACCGCTTTCAGCAATTTCCCGGGGAAATCAAAAGCCTGCAGCCATCAATAATTGAAGAAAAATAAGAGGAAAACGGAAAAGTAAAAGCCTAAAACAACGGTTGCCATTGTATTCACTGTCCATAAAAAATGAATGGCGTTAAAAATGTGACACACTCACCTTGCTAAGTTTCATTTTCGATCCATCAAAATCTTACCAGAATTATGAATTAAACGGTTCCCTAAAGGAACAAGATTAAGGACTATAAATTACAAACCATATTGGCCACTTCCTGCTTCACAAACTTCGGAAATAAAAAACTGGCCTTTTACGTGCTCTGCTACCTGCGACACGGGAACAAGTCGTCGAAAAATGGCCCAGTACCGACTAAATCAGTAACGACCCCACCTCTCGCCTGAGCTGCCAATATCAGCCAATCAGAGGAAACATTAATTAAGACCAACCGAAAGCATGGAGAATTAAATCAGGAGAGTGATGCCTTACAGTAGTAATATGTCATTGACAGTGTGAATTTAAAGAAATATGAATAAAAGAAGTTCACTGAAATTATTAATGTAATTATTGAAATTAATGAAATATCAATGGAGCGTTAGTGAACTAAGGAGTAGAAAAATAAAACGCTACATTTACCCCCTTCCTTGAAGAAAAAAAGTTAGCTATGAAATAGTTGATTTTTTTTTAACATCAAAAGTGATTTAACAAAAAAGTTTAAACTATACTAGTTACCAATATCTAATAATACCAAAGAAAAATTCCCGGATAATTATTATCCTTTACTAAATAACAAACAATTCTGTAAATTATCTGTTCCACGATTTAAATATACAAATCTTCTCATATTGACTTAATTCAGGATAACTACGTGTATCATCCGTTCCTGAAGGAAGACACAATCGGTATGGACATAAATTAGGAAACTCTTAATATCGAGGAAGGACACAAGTTGGTAAAACTAACTTAAATTAAACTTAAATCAAAACTTAAGCTAAAATTATGTACACTCACGGCATTTAATTCTACCATAGAAATCAGTTACCATAGAACTCCAACCTAGGGGAACACTCATGGAAGTTGCAATCAAAGGAACAACTTCTCTCCAAGAGATGGTGTTGTGAGTAACAAAAAAAATCTACCCTTTTTAGATGGCGGATTTCAGCAACTAGAAAGAAACTGGCTAAGATAACTCAAGCACCAGATAATAAACACATGGGCAAAATTTGTAACAGCAATATCGATTGCCACATTAGTTACCCACTACCAAATTCTGTGTGCCCCCAAATCCATTTCTGAACGGCACTAGAATATATCTTGCAGCATATACAGCCATAATCTAAAGTTTTGATAGAATTTGTTTTTCATTTGACTCAACCACATAAATATCCAAATTAATTTGAGGTAAGGAAGGATACCTTCGTATAGTCCTCTAATAATCCGATCATGGTCGAGACCACACCAACAAAAAAAAACAAGTCTACTATTGGTTTTTCATTACAGCATTCTGTGATAAAAAAAATTTGGACAAAATCCAATAATGAACAGGTTGAACAGTAATGTTCATCCTCTGTCAGGTTCACTGACCCCGACAAGGACGGAAAATAGGCCAGAAATATAAGCTCAAACAGTCAAAGTTGACAATAGGTTTATAACCACCACTAGGTTATAACAACCCACAAAATATGGCCAAGAAAAACTAGTCAAAACTGACATAAAGTGTATACTCATTTATGGAGTATTATAACCATCAATTGGTGGCTTTCAAAATAACGTATTGTGTATAACCATATACAGTTTATAACAACCATCAAAACATAGCCCTCGGCTATAAAAATTAAAATGTCAAGTTTATGACATACTCTACATAACCACTAACAGGTTATACCCAAAAAATAAAATATGGCCCAAATGACCAGATTATAAGATAAAAAAAAAATAAATGGTAGGAAGTCCGGAATGATGTCAATACTAGAAGCAGGAATCTAAGTGAAGATAACAATATTCTATATATAATTTCCAAATACAACTACTCCAAAGAATCGGAATCATCATTATTAAAAGGCTATTATTAAAAAGCTTTAAGTCTTTCATATGCCATTTACCGGCATTAGAACCATCTTCATTAGACAAAATATAAACCAGATTTTACAAATTTTTGCGGACAATACTGTGTACATACTTGGGAACTAGTTTAGAAGTAAACTTATCAATAGCGCTAGATAAAACTTTATTCTTACGCCAAACATGATCACGTACATTAAATGAGGCATCTCTCTTACGCAGGTTGTAAGCTTTAGAGTTTCTCTCATAGGCAGTATGAAGTTTATTTTTTACTTCTGTAAATATCTCTTTCAAACCTTTCAGGTTTTCAGCATAAGTATTCCTATCTCCTGGGCAAATTTCCTGATCAATCTGAATATCGAAATTAACGTTCTTGTAATAATTTCCTGATAAAGGAATATGCCTCCCATAAACTAAAAATGAAGGGGTTAAGCCAGTTACTTCATGGTTTGAAGTATTTATTGCTTGTTGAATTCTTGGAATATGTTTGTCCCAATTATCACGTGAATCTATATAACTACGTATAGCGGTTCCAATTGTACGATTAGTTCTTTCAACAAAGTTACATTGTGGTGAATAAAAAGGATTAAATCTGATATTGAAATTATACATTCTACTAAGATTTGCAAAAGTTTTAAATGTAAACTGACTGCCATTATCGCAAATTAGTAAAGATGGAGGACCATGCACTAAAAATACTCCATCTTCCAATATCTGTTCAATATATTGTGATTTAGAACCAAACAATTTTTAACGAATTTCAAAACATCCTGGCGCATTTTTGGCCAATAATAGTATTCCTGGATTCGATTTAGGGTCTTTAGGAAACCAAAGTGTCCACATTCAGGGGGACTATGACGAGAATTTATTAACTCAGTCTTTTGTGGTTTTGGTACCAACATTTTCCATTCAGAAATATTTACCTTCATAAACTTAAAAACATAGTTTTTTTCAACCTTCCATTGGGGATAATTTTCTGGCTGAACTACAATCTTTTGACGCAAGTTATCATTATAAATATCTATTCTGTCTATATCAACCTCTCCAATCACCATTTCATTACTTAAAGAGTTATAATCATCCTTGATTTGTTGAGAGTTACGTAATAGAGACAATGCATCTGGGATAACATTCTGAGAACCTTTCCTATGAACCAAATCAAATGTATGTTGTCTCATATGAATAGACCAACAAGCTAATTTACCACTGGGATTCTTTAACGAACTTAACCACAACAAGCTATAGTGATCGGTGATAACTGTAAATTCGACTCCTTCAATATACGGACGAAACTTTTCAATATTAAAAAGGGCAGCCAAGCACTCTCGCTCAACAACAGAATAATTTCTCTCAGTTTTAGTGAGAGACCTGCTTGCATAAGTAATAACTTTTTCTTCCCCATCTATCATCTGAGTCAATACTCCTCCTAAGCCTGTATCAGTGGCATCACTCTGAATAACAAATCTTTTTGAAAATCTTGTTGTGAAAGGATTGGTGACGAAACTAACAACTGCTTTATTTTGATAAATGAAGCCTCTGGCATCAGTCCATATGATTGATTGACCCTTTTTCCGTCCTTTAAGTAGATCATTAATAGAAGACATCAAAGTAGAAAAATCTTTGATAAAATGGCGATACCAGGAGCAAAATCCTACAAAACGCTTAATTTCCGTAGTCGTCTTTGGACGAGGATAATTGACCGTAGCGGAGACCTTATCTGGATCAGTCCTAAGAGAATTCGAACCCATGATATAACCTAGGAATTTTAAAGAGGTTTTAAAGAAATCACATTTTTCTAAATTCACCGTAAGTCCAGCCTCTGGCAATTAAAATCTTGGACATATACGGGGACATAACATATGGTCTTCTCTTAAATGAAGGTGAATCACCTGTGTCAATCATACAGGTAATGAGAATAGTTCGGCCGAGCTTATCCTGGCTACTAATTTCACGAAAAGATGAAACAACTTGACCAGCAACAGTTCGCTGTTGCTCAGAAAGCTCTTCCAATAAAAACAAATCAGGACAACCACCTGTCAAATGCTCCAAGACATCAAGCTGATGACCACAAAAATCACTTCTAAGATGCCACGAGCTATCATGAGACAAACGAGATTTCATTCGGGCAACAGTTGAATCAGATGCTACACCCTCAAATTCTTCAATGACACTTGCGATGGAATCTAAACTCTTTTTAATATCAGCTCTTTCCCTATCATAATCTAATTTAACTTTCTGTAAAGTTATGCTAGATCCCGGAGAATTTTTAATAAAATCTTTCTTTTGTCACCAACGTTCCGAACAGTAGCAACTAAACGAATTTTCAATTCATAATCTAGTTCATGTTTCAACAAATGATTATGTTGGAAATTATACAAATCCATGGTGTCAAAAAAAAATTGTTCCAAAGAATTCAAGAATAAAATTAAATCCCAAAAAAAAATTAAATGTCTGAAATGACCTTATCTAAGAAACTTGATGGCATGAAATGAAATTGATCTAGGTTGAGTTTATATGACAAAACAATATGAGACCACAATATCTCTAAAAAATTGTAGAATTAAAACAATGTCAGTGGCACAATGATGCATAAACCTTTGTTTAAGGGATGACTGTAAAAAATTTGTACAGAAAAATTTAAACTTTTAGTGAGCCAAAACTAATGTTTTTTCTAAATATGGAATTGCTTAATTGTTCAAATTAAACACAAATGTAAATATTCTGGGTTGGTTCCACCCTGTAGATTTGAAAAATTGCAGTATTAAATGTTACTGTATGTAATAGCACTCATTAGTTCTGGGTATATCGAAATTGAAGAATAATATTTTAAAAACAATTTATTAATCTGTATCACCTTGTATAACATATGCATATGTTACCCATAAATTATGTTCCTTCCAAAAACTAAAAGTCAGAACAGCATTTCAAATCCCAAATACATTTGCCATATAGAAACCTAAATGAAGTGGTGACACCATGTATAATTAAAATGTGAATTTCCATAACTATCCAAAAAAAATTTCAAAACTACTCAGCAATATTTCCGGAATCCAGAATAATAAAGGAAGTGAAATGTTTACAAGTATAAACTTCTCAAAGTTTAATTTAAAGATATTAACAATAAATACCTTACCCTTCCAACTGTGATCCATTACAACTTGAACATTAAAGATATCTTGTCCCTAAAAACTATTAGAATCCTCTTAATGTCTCTGAACACCATGCAAGTAAGTACATACTTTCTTATACACCCAGCATATACTAAACACACTGTATTGTCGCAGATTGTCAAATCATAGTCCTTAACAAGGATACCTCGAAAAACAATAAATATCAAAAATATCCTATACAGTGCTTTCATTTCAAAACGATCCACCCTTAATTTTCTTAAAAAAAAACACGTCAAATTAGATATACAGGGGGACGTTTAATTATGCATTTACTGAAGTTCTGTCAATCACTTCCAGCTTACCTCACTTTAATATGTCAAATCAAACCCCCATCGTGTGATACATCATAGTAAGCAGCGTAAAATTCTCTATTCAACGTTACAAAAAAAAATGAAATCGGTAAATGTGTAAGCAAACAGTTAGCGAAAATGTCTAGAAATAATGAATATCTTATTTACGCCAAACTTGGTATGTCAATACTGGTGGTATGTCAAATGGCTACCCCATGGTGTGATACATTATTTTAAAGGGATATATATTTTATACATTATTTTTATTTTTTATTTTATATTATTCTGTCAAAAACTCAATATATTATTCGATCATAAACAACACAGACAATTCGCAATAATTCGGTTTTGAGAAACTGAACCAAATACCTTTAAATAAAGATGGTGATACATTATTCACGTATTAAATAAGGAGAAAGATACATCGCCGGTTCCAAACGATATACCAAAGCGTCGTTTACAAATCGCACTAGGCAATCCGTTATACTCGCACGTCAAATGTCAACGTCGTCAACTTCATTAACGTTATTTAATGTTTTTTGTTGGCAACACTAAAATGTTCTGGGTGACCAACATCAAAAGGACACAACCACTATAAAAATGGTGGCCACCATTTTTAATGATGGCCACATGGTTTTTGGGTATCGTGGCCATATGCATTTATGCTAGTATTTATGTCTATCTTGTATTGATAACGTGTAACATTTACTGATAGTTTAAATATTGTCTTGTCAGTTTATGCACAGCCTACTACGGCAAATTTACTTTTTTCCAAAAAATCGGGTTTTTTACGAAAAATAAATATTACTTATAACATATCGTTACAAAGGTAATTTTGCAGAGATTTAAAAAATGCAAAAACCAAAATGTAACACCTATCAGAAAAAACAAAGTTGATGATGGTTGGCAAAAGACGAAACGTCGTTTTAAAAATCTAAAAACACCGTCATGTAGCACGAAAAAAGTGGCAATGCAAAAGTGCAAATTATTTTCAAATCGAATAAGAAATAAAAAAATATATTATTTTTTTATATTATTGATTTTTTAAATTTTCGTATTTTTCCGAATAACTTTGGAACCACTCCGAATTTGTAATTTTTTTAAACGTCAAATTTGAAACACCTTATATGTACCGCGTGGGCATTTTATTAGAGGTTAATACCTTTTCTATGAATCTACAGGGTGTTTAAAAAATTAAGTGCAAAGCCCTTTAGCTTCAATCGAAGTTTCATTTTATTACATTTTTGTCTACAGGGTGCTCGTTTGTAGGGGATGGTTACCAACTTTGTTATTTTAAATATTATATCCAATCATTATATAAATCAGTTTTGCATTCTACTCTTTAATCAAAGTATTATTCTACTTATAATATACCGGGTGACACAGGAAAAAGGGAACACTTAATAACTAATTTACTATTCAAGATAAACAAATGAAATTTGGTATTTCGATAGAAATATTATAAGAACATCTTTTGACATATTCAGTTGTTTTCCATCACTTTCAGTTTAACCAGAAATGACACTAACTTTATTATTTTGAATGGGACACTTGGTATATTATTACGTATTTCGATAAAAAAATAATATTCTGATAATAATTATACTGCATTTGCTACTTTTTGTTTTATACTTATAGAAAATACCATTTTTTTTATTTTAAAATAGGGTGGCATGAATGCGTTGAAAGTTTTAATTTTTCATCAAGAAATCACGGAAACATAGTTTTCGTTACATTTTATGATTTAACTCTTTTACACGTCTATTTAAAATGTCCAAACCATTAATTTTGGCATTTACTTTATTTTTTTAACTGGCACATAATTGGGAACAACCACTTTGAAATGCGGTTTCTTTTTTTCAATAATTTGATATGATTATTTTTTAAAACGGTTGATAAATAAGCCCATAAGAAGAAAAAAATTAAGTCATATAAATAAACGCGTTTAATTAATAGAAATAGCATAGATAGCTTTGGATTTCTTGATTGACATAATAATACATGACATCTTGTCAAGATTCAAATAAATTTGCCGTAGTTTTTGAAAGAATTTCAATGGTTACTAATATTTGAAATATTTGCTGATTGTATTTCTGAAAAACTGATTTAAGTAATAAAACACAAGGTAAATTATTATTTTTCCGTAATTACTTGACTAAAAATTAAAATTTTCAATGCATTTATGACACCTAATTTTAAAAAATTATTGTTTCTATGAACATAAAACAAAAAGTGGCAAATGCATTATCATTATTCTCAGAATATTATTTTCTATCAAAATACGTAATAATATACCAATTGTCCCATTTAAAATAAAAAAGTTATTGTTACTTCCTGTTAAACCAGAAGTAACGAAAAATAATAAAATATGTCAAAATATGCTCTTATCGGTATACCAAATTTCATTTGTTTATCTTGGAAAGTAAAAAAGTTTTTAGTTAAGTGTTACCTTTTTTCTGTGTCACCCGGTATACACAAGCTTTTAAAATATTTTGTCTTTAAACTTTAAATTTGTTTGGTTTTGGTCTTAAAAAGTATACAGTGTGTTAAATTTTGAATGAGCACTTGCTTTTTTTAAATGAAATGCTCTATATATTTTTATGTCTATTTAGGGTTTTAATTCCTTTGAGTAAATATTTAATATTTAACCTGTAATTATCAAAATTACAGGTTAGTACTTCATCCTAGAAGTCCTGCTTTAGCTCTTCGGGCATCCAGTCACCAGAATAGAACTAGAAGAGTTCCAATTACGAAAATTTTTATAAATAATACTTGCAGAATGCAGCTCCAGTATAGAATAGTTTAGGAATGCCGGGCTATATTCCGAAAAACATTTGTAAATGTACGTGAAGAAAAGAAAAGAAAAGAAAGTAGGCTTTATTAAAGTAAGTCTTCAAAATAACAAAAATAATTTTCAATATTTAATTAAATAATAATGAAATGTAGCTTCCTATTATATCATTGGAAAGCATATTTTAAGAGCTTCAAGATGATGTATCAATCGACCCTATCCAAAAGCATATTATTTCACCCTTATTGGGGTTGCTGATAAGGGTGAAATAATATGCTTGTTTTTGTTCTTTTTTAATTTTATAGAAACTGTGTTTAGCGTTTTTTCGCCGTTTATTCAGTTTTTCGTTCCTTATATATAGGGTGATTGATGGTTGATGGTACCTTAAACGTTTACGGAGAACGGAAAATAAAATTATTTTGAAAATTTGGAATCATGGGTTTTAGCTAGTGATCTAACGATTAAAAACGATTTTTAGCGATGCAGCGTTGCCGCTTTTATCAAAAAGTAGTAGCAACTTTGTTATTTTAAATGAAATACCCTGTATATTATTTTATTTTCTGATCCGCTATCGCTTTATGATTGTTTTTGTATAAGATATTCCTATATCTATTTTTAGAGGTTTTCGATAAATTAATTATTTTCTTTATTTTTTGACCAAAACATAGCTCCAAATAAATTTTTATTACTACGGCACTGGAACGGGAAGAAAATTTAAATTATAAGCGTAATTTTGTATTCCACATTAGTCTTCACTATAAAAATTTGTTCCACATTATACAGGGTTGGTCAAAATTAGTGATTGTGAAAAATGAATTTTTTTAATGAAACATCCTGTATATTCTAAAAGGAAATTAAAATCCCTTTCTAGCGAGGTATCATGTTCCTATATCTAAGTAGTGCGATTTCTGAAATAAAAGCAAGTTTCTGTAAAAATCGGAATATTTTGACATATTTGCTTTACGCTGCCATGAAAGGTCATGACCAAACAATGTTATGCTATTGACGTTTGACAGTTAAATTTAGTTGATCAATAATAGTAATACACGTGAATTTTTCTTAAAAAAAAATTGTTACCTAAAAATTAATTGAAATGGAAAGAAATAGTTATGCAAATTAAATTTTGATGAATCTATTTATTATTCATGGACAATGTGACAAAGTTCAACGAAATGTACCCTAATTTACAAAAAATTGATAAAAGAAAATTTGTGCGAATACAAAATGACTTTATACAATTTGTTTCATAACTTAAGAATGAGTTAATTAGTTATTAAATTTTCCAGAAAATCTTCTACTACTGTGCGCAAAATGTGAAGGTATTTACGGCAGTTTAATGACCCTTCGTAAATGAAAAAGGCTATTTGATTGTATTTTAGTAAACAAAAAACATTAAAACTAAATTTTTCTTGAAATCCCATTTTCTTAACCGCATGTGGATTTTGATTAGCCCAAAAATTTTGATTTCTTCTATTAAAAATACCTTCTCTAGAAAACTTTGCTTCATCTGTCCATATTATTTTTTTTTAGAAAGTTTGTATCCTCTTGAGTGCGTGTCAGGAGTGTCTCACAACATCGAACGCGACTTTGGTAATCATCCAGTTTCAGCTGATGTACTTTTGAAAATTTAAAGAGATGCATATTATTGTCGTCTAGAATTTTTTGCACAGAATAATAAGTTAGGCCTATATCATCTGCTGCACTTCGGATGGATGCTTGTGGATTGCGTGAAAGTAGGCTAAAACATTCACGATGTTGTTCTCATCAAACCTTACAGACGTTACTTGGTTAAAATTGTATAATTTTTAAGTTGTGAACCACATTGTATACTTGTATATTTTATATTCGCACAAATTTTCTTTTATTCGTTTTTTGTAAATTGGGTTACAATTCGTTGAAATTTCTGCATGTTCTTGCTACA
This sequence comes from Anthonomus grandis grandis, assembly GCF_022605725.1. Classification (NCBI taxonomy): domain Eukaryota; kingdom Metazoa; phylum Arthropoda; class Insecta; order Coleoptera; family Curculionidae; genus Anthonomus; species Anthonomus grandis. The sequence goes on along the minus strand of NC_065567.1, from coordinate 3,486,358 downwards.
ATTTTGTCACATTGCCCATGAATAATAAATAGATTCATCAAAACTTCACTTGAAGAACTATTTCTTCCATTTTAGTGAATTTTTAGGTCACTATTTAAAAAAACACCCAAGCGTATTTACTATTAGTCAACTAAATGTAACTGTCAAACATCAATAGCATAGGATTGTTGAGTCATGACCTTTCATAGCCATTCAATTCTTTTTTCATTTCATAGCCAAGCAAATATGTCTAAATATTCCGATTTTTACAGAAAATTGCTTTTATTTCAGAAACCGAACTACTTTGATACAGGAACACACCTTGCTAGAAAGGGATTTCAATTTCCTTTTAAAATATGTTATATGTTATTTAATTAAAAACATCAATTTTTCACAATTATTGTATCTAGCGGTAAAATCACTAATTTTGAGCAACCCTGTATAACGTAGAACAATTTTTTATAGTGAAAACTAATGTACAATAACTTCGTAAATTACGTTTTTTCGTTAGTTACGTAAATTTCAATTTTGTGTGCCGCAGTAATAAAAATTTGTTTGGAGCTATGTTTTGGTCAAAATATAAAGAAAATAACTAATTTTTCGAAAACCTCTAAAGATAGGTATAGGAACAACTTAAACAAAAACAATCATGAAGTGATAGCGGATCAGAAAATAAAATAATATAAAGGGTATTCCATTTAAAATAACAAAGTTGCTACTATTTTTTGGTATAAGCGGCAACGCTGTATCGCTATAAATATTTTTAATAGTTAGATCACTAGCTAAAATCCATTATGCCAAATTTTCAAAAAAGTTCCATTTTCCGTTCTCCGAAAACGTCTAAGGTACCATCAATCAACCTGTATGGCCATTTCAAGTTTTTAAATTGTCTCCCTGTACATTGGTATAAGAAGCAAGGTCTTACTTTAAAATTATCGTATATATTTTAAATGATATATTTAGAAATCACATTAATATATAAACATTGTTTTAAACCAACCACGTTTCAATAAAAGCATTGATAGAAAATTGATCAAAACCGCGGTTACTAAGATTAGTTAAAAGTCGGAATTATAAAAAATAATTATTTTTTTACTAATGGAATTTGCCGATTAAACTTATTTAAAATTAAGCTATATGATTTATATTATTAAGAATTAAATTTCTTGGAAATCAATTTAGATGATTGTTCTCCAATTTTAATTAGCTTAAAGTGTGTATAAGTTTCTTTAGAAAAAAAATATTAATAAATATTTAAAAACTGTTAAATTTACCGCAGGCACACATTATGCCCGGATTAAATTAAACTTCGCCTGAGAACATACGATCTTATTAAATTGGACTCTTGACAGTCCGGTAAAACACCATTTTAATTGACTCAATTGATGTTCTGCTTTGTTCAGAACCACCATCAACTTAATCTGGAACAAAAATTAGTTTGTGTTTAAATAAAATCAATTTTTTTCTCACTTCACTAATTATTGAACAAGGGCTTATTTTTGACAATGCATATTCTATTTTGGTGATATAAAATAATGCGGCTCATTAAAGAATAATTTCAATTTATACTAATCAAGTTTATTAGCTGCTACTTTAAACCAGTGCGTGCTCGCAGAGATGACTTCATAACAACTGAAACGAATAAGTAGTAATGTGAATTTTTTGTGGTTGTATACATATATCTAAATTTCTGTAAAAGGGGGTAAGTATTTCTTTTTTTTTTTAACTTTAATTCAATTACTTAAAATTGTTAAGTCCTATTTATTAATTGGCTAATTTTTAAAAACAAAAACCATAATAATTTTTTACTTAACAAAAATATTTCAGTTATCTGTAGGTGTAAGGTGTGATTCACATAATATGAATCTATATATAAAATCCTTCTTTACACTTCAAAACTTTTATATTTTATTTATAATTGAAAATTGTAATTAAAACTTACATTTTTCTTTTGTTGGAAAACAAAAAATGTAAATCATTTACACAAAAGATTTATTCATATTTTCTATTGTAACTAAATACTAGCCAAATACTCCAATATAGTCAGCGTAAATTCGTGTACATTTTGCATATGTGCCAAACAAACTATTATTAGGTTAAACTCTTTTTTTATAATATCAGGTAATTGATTTGGCATTGACCACACCAATTTTTTACAATACAATTTGGACCATTCCTTTTGAATTACGGCCTTTAATTGGGTATTGTTTCATATTTTATGGCTTCGTAAAGCGACTTGCTAAGAGTCCTATACATTTTTTAACCACTGTATTTTATAATAGTCCATAACCTTTTTCCTTTATTACCGTAACCTGTTTTTATCACACCCTTTTTTACCTATTATTGATTTGGTAAGCATGGTTAATTGAAAATACTGTGTTATTGAGAAAATCTTCTCGCCTAAAGAAATTTTACTTACTACTCGCCACAAGAAAGAGAAAATAATGGGAGTGGACTTCGTGAGGGCTTCTTCAAAAAAATGATTTAAATGTCGTATCACATGGTATATCGCATAAATGCATATGTAATGTATTTTTTAAGGTACTGGAGGATTACTAAGTTTGTTGAAAAAGACTTCTAACCAAGTATACCTCAAAACGGTAATAAACAAACGGAACTACTATGAAAAAGTGGAAAGTACAGCCATGAGTAATTAATTGCCTCTCTTTCTTCCTAGCAGTGCTCTTCATGAACCGTTTTGAGTTAAGTGCAAGAAATACATTCCGATACTTTCCACGAGTTTGGTTTAGATATGTTGATGATGTGTTTGCCGTGTTCGACAAAAGCAAATGCAATATTGATAATTTTGTAGAACAACTCAATAACTGTTTTCCATCTATAATTTACCCTCGAACAAAAAACAAATAACCAACTTCCATTCTTACTCTTGTCATCAAAAATAATAATTAGTTAGAATTTGATATGAGGCATTTATTTCCAACAGGTTTGTTACCCAATTACAGGAAAGAAAAAAAAGAAACAATAAAAAATATGTTGAAGTTTTTACTTTAGTACATGCAAAGCAGGAAAGAAAAAAGAATATACCAAAATATGTATAAAAATGGAAAATCAAAATGCTTAACATTCTATGTACTCAAACAGACTATTTATATACATACTAGAAAGACTCTGCATCACCTATTTACTTTATTATACTTTCTATAATGGACCTTAAACTGTCAACAAAAATATCGAACCGTTCATGTAAATTAATATTAATATAATTCTAAATGCCTAGAATTTATTCTGGGTACCCGAAAATTTAATCTAGCCAAAAGGGTGGGACAGTCAATCTTGTTATCAATAATGTTATATAAGAATTTTATGGAAAGAATTTATCTTCTTTTTGCTAAGGGTATAATATTAAATTTATTTAAGTATCCAAATCTCTGGCTGGAAAGACACCTTCCTAAACCAAATAAATTAGGTACCAAATTAGAGATCCGTATTCTATTTTTGAGCGTATGTAAGAGAAGTATGTGTTAAAGTATTTCGAATCATAAGTAATTCCCAGATCAATCGCCTCATCCACTCTGGCTAACACAACATTATTTGCTCTATAGTCAAAATTTTTTATAGTGAAAACTAATGTACAATAACTTCGTAAATTACGTTTATAATTTCAATTTTGTGTGCCGCAGTAATAAAAATTTGTTTGGAGCTATGTTTTGGTCAAAATATAAAGAAAATAACTAATTTTTTAAAAAAATTGATTGGCAACAGTTTTCTAGAAAATGAGAGAATAGAGCATTTATTAACATTTAAATATAGTCTATTGACATTGCACCAATTCTCTACTTTATTAAGATTTACCTGAAGGAATTTGCAATCGTCTTCAGTATCTATTTTTGTGAACAATTTTATATCATCCGCAAACAGTAAACTCTGACAAGACAGTAATTTGGCAAGATCGTTTATAAACAAAAAAAAAAGAAGCGGGCCCAAATTAGATCCTTGCGGAACTCCCGAGCACACTTCATATATAGGAGACTTAAAGCCTTCATATTCAACGAATTGTTTACGACCTCGTAAGTAAGATTTTATTAAAGCAACTAAATCCTTAGAAAAACCAAAAAATGTTAGCTTATGAAGAGGTACTAAGTGGTCAATTTGGTCAAAAGCTTTGCAAAAAATAAGGTATATTACATCAACCTGATCTCTATTATTCAAATGCTGACACAAATACTCATTTAGGCAAGCCAGGTTTACTGTAGAGGAGCGATTTTTGACAAAACCAAATTCATTAGGTGCTATATCTAATTTGACATGGGCATATATTCTATTATAAAGAACTATTTCAAAAAGTTTGGAGAAATTACATAAGATCGATATAGCTCATTAATTTTGAAAGTCGTTCTTCGGTCCCTTTTTGAGTATCGGGGATATTCTTGCAGTCTTTATTTATCGGGAAATACTGTTGAAGACAAGATAAGATTAAGACTCATTATTATAGATAAGCTGATTAAGACATAGGTTTAAAGTTAACTTTAAAAACTCTAACACATTTCTACAAGATGAAAATAAGTAAACTTTAGCTGCAATACCATACGATCCTATCTTGATGAGAGGCTTTAATAGGGTTTTCAAAGACTTAAATCTCAGAATGGTCTATCAAAGTTCGGCCGAGTTACGATGTCTTTTATGAAACCCAAAAGATAAAATAAGACCAATGAAAAGTCTGAGGTCTATGATATTAATTGCAACGATTGTAATAAGAAGTACATAGGACAAACCAGAACAGTGTGGCGTGTGGCTGAACATGTTTTAAATACTAGTCACTTTGTAGGGATAGACAACTAAATAATTAAAATTACTAAAACCAGTTAATAATAATAGAAAATCAGATACATATGAAAGTTTAGCAATATTCAAAAATAAACAAAACATTATTAACGAGGATAAAGGTGCAATCCCTTATAGTCACTTATTGTTAGTATTTAAGATTTGTTCGGCCATGCTTTATTGGATTTTCCGCTCTATTAAATACATAGTTAGAATATAAGGCCATTTGTAGGTAGTTTTAGTAACTAGTTTAAGATACTAAAATCATTAGCGAACCACGTGTCGAGAGTAAAAATAAAGAGTTTTGTGTAGTTGTTAGTGGTAAAACTGTTTTGTAATTTAAGTGTTACAAGTAATTACAAATACATTGTGAGCTTATGAAGAATACCTTATGGTATTAAACATCTGGGGTTGCCAAGTTTCTGTGAGGCCTTCCTGAATTTTTTTTGGAATTTTCTGTATGTTTAATTTGTATTGTTAATCTTGGCGTTGAGGGACAGATTTTTCGCCTGGAGTTTTTCAATTTTGGGTATAGTAAAAGAAATATTATTTGAAGATAGTGGGTATTTTTGTTGATTTATGATAACGTCACTTTGGCTAAAAATAAGAGCACAGTCCAAAAAGGTTACTTTTTGGAAGTGAAAACAATTCTCGTCGACAGTTTCTGGCGATTTTGTACAGAAAAGTAAGGATTTGTTATGAGCCACTGTGTGTATTTGGTAGTTGTTTTATAGCTTAACGACAATTAACAATAGCTATTATTAGCAATGGGATGAGAGCACATCCAATTGGAACTTATTTATATATTAATATTATATTACTGAACTTATATATTAAGCATTAACACAATTTAGTACAGTAGCATTTATTATTAACAACTACTTTTGTTTCGTTATTAGGTATAGAATATACATATTTTAAATCCCATAGTTTTTGTTGAAAAATAGTTATTTTGATTACTAGAATTGCCAAATAACTTAAAACTAAGAGGCCAGTCTTTAGGTTTGTTGTGAGTGTAGAAGCATTCTTAATATCTTCCGTTTTAAGGCATTGCCTAAGATGTCCTGCCTGATTCTCTTTAGTGCCGGACATCTGTATAGGATGTGCTCTGCAGTCTCGTCTTCCTCCATGCATAGTCTGCATTTGGCGACTTCCGCCAAATCAATCCTATTTATGTGGTGATGCAGTCTGCAGTGGCCGGTATACATTCCCATTAGGGCTTTTAGGTGGTTCCTGTTGAGTTCCCTTGTGGTATCTGTTACCTTCCTTGTTACGTCCGGTATGAATTCTTCGCATGGTTATGTCCTGGCAATACCTCCCAGTAGCTTTGTTGTGCACCAGGTCTGAGATTGTGTGTTTTGCCGTATTGTAGACAACGCCTAATGCTGGTTCTGAACCTGGACTAGTTCAGGTTGGATGCTACTCCTTTTTTGGCTAGTTTGTCAGCCGCCTCATTTCCTGTAAGCCCAGCATGTCTCGGAATCCATGTTAAGGTAATTTTGTTTCCTTCCCCAAGCAGTATGAGCTCATTTTTGCAACTCCATATTGCTCTAGATGTGCAGGTAGAAGATTCTAAAGCTTTCAGAGACGCCTGACTGTCACTGTATATTTTGATGGTTCTGTTTTCAATTTGCATTTGGCTAAGCAATCTTGCACAGATTTCAATGGCATATACTTTCCCCTGAAAAATGGATGAGTGTTTCCAGAATAGACAGACCTTTCTGTCCTTGGGTGACTGCAGTATATTCCAGCTCTTACTCCAAAATTGGTTTTGGAGCCGTCTGAATATAATAATAATAATAATAATAATAATAATAATAATAATAATAATAATAATAATAATAATAATAATAATAATAATAATAATAATAATAATAATAATAATAATAATAATAATAATAATAATAATAATAATGACTTTTATTTTCCCATATAATACAAAGATAGAAACTTATTGCTAAGGTCTGTTACGGCGCAGTCTAGCTTATAGCTACTCTACTGAACCCTATACCTTAAGCTAAAACTAACTACATAACAATTTACATAGGTACTATAATTTATATAAAAAAAAGCAAATTATATCTAAATCAGATTAGCCACTATAAAACATCATAATATACTACATCAAATATTTAATGTAAGACCTACTTTTTCTTTTAAAATATACTTCCGGCAAATGTTTCAAATTATTTGGAATCCTGTTGTAAAGCTTCGCTATATTATAAATAAAGGATCTCTCAAAGATAGACGTGGAGTGACGTGGTATGGTTATAGAGCCTTTGTCGCGAAGATCTAAGTTATGTATTTCAGTGCGAAACTTAATTTTTTTGTATAAATATTCTGGACATTTCCTTGCTATTATTTTATAAACTAAAACTATTGAGTGATAAATACGCCTCTCATCCATTCTAAGCCAGTTCAACTCTCTTAATTTAGCCGATACTCCCTGTTCCTTGCCCCGCAGACCCCAATTAACCTTACGCAATGATTCTGTATTAGTTGGATACGGTATTTATCTCTCTAGCAAACATGGTCCATATACTACATCTGCAAAATTAAAATGGGAAAGCACTAAAGAGTCACAGAGCATCCTTTTCATTAAAGTTGTTAATAAGTGTCTTTGCTTAAATATAAGTTTTAAATTAATAAAGGCTTTCTTTATACACATATTAATGTGTTGAGTGAACCTTAAACTGCTATCTAAAATTAGGCCCAAATTCTTAGCAAAATCGGTGACAATAAGACTTTCGTCATTTAACGTTAATTTAATATTAGGTAATTGTGAATTTTGTGCCCTGTTTCTACCAAAAAGTAAGACTTGAGATTTAGAAGGATTGAGCTCTAAACAATGTTTCTGTGAGATTGAAAGAAGCGTACTTAAATCTTCATTTAATTGATTTATGGTTTGTAGCAATTGGTGTAACTTACAGGATTTATACATTTGTGTATCATCTGCGTAAAAATGAAGAAGTGCAAATCTAATGTATTTGGCCATCTGTGAAGTATACAATGTAAACAGAAGATGTCCCAAAATGGATCCCTGTGGAACACCAAATAAAAGCTGTTTTTCATTGGACAATTTACCGTTCAATTTTACCCTTTGACTTCTACCTTGTAAATAACTAGCAATTAAGGTGCATGAATGTATATTAAAACCCAGATATTTTAAAATTGCCATATACTGAGATGTCCGCTTTCTCTAGTTCCATCCGTTTCTGCTCCCAGTCCGCTCGGTCTGATATATTGACCTGGAACACTATTAACTCATGTTTAGTGTTTTTCTTGACATTAGGTCTGATGGCATACCAAGTGTGCTGTGAGTGCACACCTTCTCAACCAGTTCAGTTGATTCCATCCAGACTTTGTAGAGATGCCATTTATGATATGGTGCAGCCTGTAAGTAGTTCTTATGGCTTCGCCTTGCAGGTATATGTGCAGAGGGGTCAGTCCAAGTAGTACTTCCATCGCGGCTGTCGGGGTGAATCTAATCGCCCCTGAATGAGCAAGCAGGCCTGCCTTTGAAGGCAGAGTTTTGTTGTGTTGCTTTGCTCCATCACTCTAATGTCTGATGACCTGTGCGTATAACCACTGCATGTGTTTTGGGTTCATTCCCCAGGTTTTGCCGCATATCCTGCGACAGTTCCGTAGGGACAGTTGTCAAGATGCGAGTTCCAATTAACGGTCCTATCTAACGTTATATCAACATATTTCGCCTCCGTTGCAAATTGAATGGTTTCACCTTTCAAGATTAGCGGTTTGAGTTCGCCCACATTCCTTTCTTTGGTGAATGGCACTATTACCATTTTAAGCGATTTAATGGACATTTCTTTGCTCTCGCACCATTTTAGAATGATGTTGAGCACTTTTTGTAGTGCTATTGATATTGCTTTCTCATCATTCCCTTTTATTAGGATCACCAGATCATCTACTTAAGCTTGGACTTCGACCTCCCACACTCGAATTATGGCCAACAGCTCGTCAATGAGTAGCGACCACAGGAGGGAAGTTAGTACACCTCCCAGGGGCATCCTCGCGCGATCTTGAAGCGCACACGTTCGCCTTGTAAGGTGGTCGTTATTCTTCTGTCACTTAGCATGGCTTTGATCCTATTGCAGATAAGAGGGCTGACTTCTCTTGCTGCTGCTCATTGTGGACATTTAGCGGGCGGAGGCGAGTCTTACATACTAGTGTTAATTCAGATAAATGTCTTAGTGGCCAAAGAGCATTTTTAGGATAGTATATTTCAAGATATTGCCAAATGACTTTAACTTTTTTAAAACTCAATATTTCAAGATCTAGTCCCTAGACGAGCAAAAAAAATTATTCGTAATAATTTTTCTAAGATCTCATTAACACTAAGAATTTGTGTAACTGCAGTAATAATAACAAATTAAATTCGCCATAAAGGTTTTGTATTTTGGTTTTGAATTTCTCTGCGTTTTCACTAATAATTACAATGTTGTTCTCGAAATTATGTTTCCTGCAAGAGAACTAAGGTCGTTTCTGCATGAAGTTTATTTGGTGTTGTTTTGAAATGTGCAAATTTTGCGAAATAGTTGCCAGGTCATTATTGTCTAGTCAAAGTCGTTATGCCCTTCTAATAAATTTATTTTTAGGTTTTGTGTCTTCTTATAAACCTTTTTACATGCGACTTCAACGGGTTTAATAAATATATTGCGTGGGTATAGATTTGCAATTTTTGGGGTAATAATGGAGTCGGAAGCGCTAGAATTAATAAGAATGGTAATTTGTTTTTTAGGATGATAAAAGTAAGGCAGCTCTATTTTTTGGGCTATGTTATTTAAGTTAATGTTTGGGTATAGGCCTTGTCTTAAAAATTTTGAAGGCCTATATGTCTAATATGGAGAGTCAGTAGAATATTGATTGGAGACTTCAATAATATCAGGGGGTTGTTCGAAAAGATGATAAGGATCAACATTGTTGTGGGCAGGATATGTCTCTACGTTGGTTGGTTCTTCGGCTGGTGAAATTTTTAGGGTCTAAGCGTTGCAAAATATTATCGTGTCTAATGTTATGTTTGGGGGTTTGAGACGGGCTTGTGTGTTGGAGGAAATACGTTCTTTGGTTTACCGAAGGTTTGGGCGTGAGTGGGATAATGTCTCTGAAGAGTTCTTGATTGTATTGGGACGGGCTAAGGAATTTATGGTCTGATGGAAATAACATTGGTTTTGTTAATTAGCTTCAACAATGTGAGTTCAATTGTTAAAGCTGATTAGGTCTATGATCTTGATTTAAGCAAAGTTTTAAGCGTGTGTGGTGAATTAGCAGTTAAAATTAGTACATGTTGGTTTTTTAAATTTGACTTAGCTGGGCTAATTTTCAGGGTTCATCGATTTCGTTCCTATTTTAGTATACTGAAAATTATTAATTTTAAATTTGGTAAGTTATTGGGTCACCGAATTTTAATCTTAATGCACCTTTAATTAAGAGCCAATATGTTAAATCAGGCCTAGAAAATTGAAAGTCTCTTCTTTTATCAGTGAACTTACATTTTATTGCCGCTAAGACAAATTTTTTGTGATCGTCTTTATCGTTATCGTATAATGATCAAAAATCGTTTATGGATATAATAAAGCTTTCTAAGTAAGTTTGTTCTCCCAAAAGGGCTGGTCAAAGCAAAAAACGGATTCTTAACTTTTCCATATCTGAATAACTTACAGGTTCGAAAACGGTCACCACAGAGCGCAATCCTAAAATTTTACATATCTGGGGTAAAAGAATATTCTCCCAATCTAGGTGGGAGCGTGGTTCCATTTGGCATGAAATATATATATAACATAAATAAATTATTACAAAAATAGTACCAAAGCAAAAATATTAGCTTAGTACATCAAGCAGTAAAAAGAGCAGATAAAAACTATACACGTATGAATTTGCCACCTGCAGCTTAAAACAGACCGGTTCACTGTGTACATGTATACAAGAAAACCAGGTCAATGTGACTAGAAATTACAGAAAACAGATTGTCTATTTTTTACATTTGTCTCAGATTTGTCTATTTTTCATTTTAGGAGGATATATTTTCTGCCAGTTATATCTCTAATTTTTTATCTCGAATTTTCCAGGAATTTAGATTAAAAATGTTAATAGTGGCCAACTGTTTATTTACCAACGCAAATTTTCTGTTGTTCTTTATTATCATTGATTTAGCATCTATAAATGCCAATGAAATTAAATTAGGTTTTTCGTTTTCTGAAATCATGGATATACCTTTGCGAATTTACTTGACGAATTCCACTTAAAATACGTGTTGACGTAGTATTTATTCGACTTTTGAAATTTTTTTGTTGACTGATACGAGTGAAAGAGTGAATTTATGGTTATTTATTGTTCTGCTGTAAATAATTGCAGTTTTTCTATTATCTATTTAAACGCAATTTCATATCTGCAATTTTAAAGTGATGTGGCAGCAGTGATTCTTGCATTAGGTGATAACCTGAAGGAATACGAAAAACTTGATACAAGGGATTAAATAGGCAAACCATTAAAATGGCTTGAAATGTCAAGTGGCTAGAATGAAATAAAAAATCGAGTTCAATTCTTAGATGCAAAAATAAAATGCTCAAAATTATTTTCAACAATTTTCTAGTTGCGCATAACTAATTATTAATTTGTAGCCAAAAAATTAAATAATAACGCAAAGACAACAACGAGAATACTTATCTTTTATTTACTTTATTACTGCTTTTATGTTTAGGGGATATGTCATTCGTTTTAAACAGCCTTTGTAGTATAGGAATAATCTGCTTAAGCGTTACTAATTTATAAGCAAGGCTTCTACATTTGAAATAGTAGGTTTTTGTCGGCGAATAAATTCTTTATGGACACCGGTAGTTCTTGAATCCCGGTAGTGTGGGACTCCGGCCCGGTTACCCAGTAGACCTTCCCCAGCTGGTTGGTACCAGTTGGTCCAATTGGCCCAAGCTATTATTCTCTTTAGTAAGAGCTTCACTTTGCCCAGGACTGTCGCCCTGGTCTGATTAAATGCGTTGCAGAAGAATATTATGTGAAGAGTGCTTTCTTCCACTTCCTCACAATCTCTACATAGTGGTACATCTACTTTTTCGGGTCTGTGTAGGTGTTTCCTACAGGGTGCATGGTCTGTGAGCAGCCTTGCTATCTTTTGCAGTTGTTGCATGGAGAGTATGTTCTCCCCCTGAAGGGCGTGCTAGGCCAAAAGGTATTTGGAGAGTTCCAGCTTTGGCATCTATTCCCAGTAGCTTTTATGCTCAAATTCCAACCGGTGTCTAATATCCCTTTTCCAGATTTTTTTTCTGACACAACATGTGGGTTCAGAGCCTATGTGTATGTGGCTGGACACCTTCATTGCAAGTTGGTTTGACCTTCTTGCAGCACCATGGTTGCCTATATTCTGTGATAGGATCACTCACTGGCCTTTTTTGTTCTTTGGCAAGGGATGCAGGATCCTCCCAGCAGTTTTGTACAGTCTTTGACCTGGTCCCAAACTATTATAAAGCGTTTGTTGCTGCCTAGTCTCCTGTAATAATTGCGATGGTTCAGTCTTTTTGCGCCTCTTCTCTCATCAGTTGAACACAGGTCTGGATTGGTATTATGTCTGCCTGTAAGTCTGTAAGAGTTTTCATGACCTTATTTGTATTATTTAAGTGCTTATTGTAGCTTGTTTTTAACCAGAGGCACTCCTAGATATATGATCTTCTCTTCGTGCCAAGAGCACTCAGTCTCTTATGGACTCTAGTTTTTTCCTTTTTATGAAGCCAATTAGGGGGATTCTTGCAGGTTTTGCCCAGTTAGTCGTGCGACGACAACATTTAGATCTTTTTGCATTTTTTCGAATACATGAGTCTGGTGGTCCCTCCCTGTGCTAGTCGAGCGATGTCATCTGCGTATCCCACAGCGAGATATGCTATCTCTCAGTAATGTCGGCAGGCTTTCACAGCAGCGGTGAGAGTACTTCCGCTTCCGTTTACATCTTACACACCTTGGCTTTTATCTGTTTGGTAGGCATCTTAATGTCGATGTAGAGGGCTAGCCTGTAGTCCATTATTGCTAATATATCTTTCTATGAGGTTTTTCTCTATTTTCAGTAGGAACAATGTAAGGCAGATTGGTCGGAAGGTTTTGGTAGAATACTTTATATTTACCTTCACGGGAAATGAATCACAGAGGAGGAATCCTTTCTGATATATGCGCCGTGGCTCGTCTAGCCCGGATTATTTTGTACAACCGGGTAGTAGCAGTTCTTTGCCCTGCTGGAACATGATATGTATAATGCCATTTATTCCGGGAGACTTAAATGGTTTGAAGGTGTTTATCGCCCATTAAACTTTCTCGTAGGTCTCGTAGGTAACAACCATTTTTGCCTGTTTTCCGTTGCTTGAAATAACAGAAGTCGGGTATTGGACCTGTATTGAATGGAGAATTTCCGAAGTGGATGTTCAGCATTAAGCTGAGCGTTTCCTTCTCGGTTGTTATATGACAATGTCCCAGAGAATATATGGTCTCCATTGGAATTTATGCACGAAACAAGGATCTGTTGCGGCCTTTTCGCTATTGCCTTGTGGAGTCTTGCATATGCTGGTAGCTCAATTAGGTCCATGCATAGTTTCCTCCAACCTTCTCTTTCCGCCTTTTTTATCGCGTCATTCTATCTGGTTAAGCTTTATCTATATTGACACTCCCAGTTCTCTTCATTCTGAGATTTAATTTTAATTTTTTTAAAGAGCTTTCTTACGTCCTCCTAAGCTCACTCAGTTCCACCAAGAGGTGTGTCCTGCCTGACATTATTATATACAATATTAGGTTATTTTTTGCCTTAGTTTCCAGCAATAAGCATTTATTCCACCTTCCACCTAACTATTATAGGTATGAAGCCATATTGTAAAAATACTCAATTTAAATAAGCATAAAATTTCCTTACTAATTATAAGCTACGGAAAAGTACCGGGCCCAAAATAAGACCACATGGTGCTAAAAGCAATCCTAGGCTAGGACGTGATATGAATACTAATGAGCCTCCGAACAATGGTGGGAATCTACCCACATCTGTTATCCAATTGTTTGGGAACAGAACAGAGGGTCTTTAGGTCTTCTAGAATATTTTTAGAAAGGAATAGCTGAGAGTTATGACCACTCGTGTTTTATTTATAGAATTTTGGTCGTTTATAAAATAAGAGTTTATTAAATATTTTTATTTTAATCACATTTTGTTTTTTAGGTTTATCGTTCGAAAATGGAGCTGCTCTGGATTATGTTCTTTATTTTATTGGTACCTCAAAGTCTGTATAGCTGCCAAGAAAGTAAAAAATGTAAAACGACTCGAGTTTATGGCTTAAAAACATCAGATTGCTATAATAAAGATATAAAGGAGTTTCCAAAATGTCTGGCGTCAAACGTAGAAGTAAGAACTTTTATTCAGTAAAAATAAGGATAACATTAGTTTAAATTAGTAAAAGAATGATGTGTACTTTATCTACATTTTAGTGCAATTTTAGCATTTTTTTCAGCGTTTTGAACGATGAAGCTTTTCACACCTTTACAGTGCAAGTGTGCTTTTTTATGTGATTGTTTTATATACCACTTAAGCTTACTTTTTTTATGACCTTTTGTTAGTAAAGTTTTTTGTTACAATTAGTGTATTCCGGCCTCATTTTGGAAAACTTTAAAGTGTTTTAATATAACACCTAAAAATTCAAAGTTACCAGCTCACTCCAATACTGTTATCGATGCTGAACAATTTAATTACTTTTTTATTAATAGTATTTCGAAGACTAATTCATTACCTCTTAATAATGAAATAAATACCAAATATATTAATATATATTTATATAATACAAATATATTATATAAATATATTAATATTTGGTACATATTAATATAAATATATAAATATATTAATATTTATACCCTGATGTTGAGAACAAGTTTAAGTTTAGGGAGATGAGTGAGAGTGATATTGAGAATATAATATCTAATATAAAGTCTGTCTCCATTGGGTCTGATGCTATTGGCATTAAGATGATTTCCTTTTTAGTCCCTTACCTTACTCCTTATATCAAACACATCATCAATAAGGCTCTTTCGTTATCCAGATTTTCCAGCGAATGGAAAAAGGCGGATTTATTACCCATTCCCAAAGTAAATAGGCCTGCTGAGCTCACGTTACCGTCCTATAAGCATCCTACCTACCCTTTTCAAAATACTGGAAAAAGTCGTGCACCAGCAATTAAAAACATTTTTTATAAATAGTAAAATTATTCCTGATACCAGTCTGGGTTCATATGCCGGCATGGTACGGAAACAGCACTATTGCATGTATACGATGATATTCTTCGCGCTAAGGATAATAACAAAGCTAAAGCTACTGCTGGATAACTAATGGATAAAAAGAAGCTACTCCAATGGTGCTGTTAGACTATAGTAAGCATTTGATACTCTTGATCATTCTATTTTGCTTGCCAAATTAAAATATTTTGGCCTACACGACTCAGCTTTGTATCTTCTTTATGATTATTTGGCTAATAGAGTGCAAAGAGTACGTCTCGGCTCAGCATTTTCGCAATTGGTCAGGGAGTTCCGCAGGGTAGTATTCTGGGACCACTTTTGTTTTCAGTTTACACGTCTGATTTTCTTTAGTTTCTTAAAATATGCAAGTCGCATCAATACGCGGATGATGTTCAACCTTATCACTCATTTTCAATTAATCAAATTAATACCGCCATAGGGAATCTTGATGCTATTGTGCAGGTGTCTAGTTGCCATAAGCTGGCTCTTAATGCTGCTAAGTCAAAACTATTGGTTTTTGGGATTCCTGTGTGGAATGATTTGGGCGTAAATGTCTCCATCCAGAGAGTTAATCTGCCGACTAGCTGCGAAAAAAACTTAGGTATATTTATCGATAATATCATGTTTCTAATATTTTACAAAAAGCTTACTATAAATTAAAAGTCTTGTACATGTATTAAGATAATTTATCAACTAACATTAAGTTAAAGTTAACTCAATCATTAGTCCTCTCAGTGATCAGTTATGGAAGCGTTTTATTCTGGCCAGCCCTTGCTCAAAGAGATAAATATAGCTTGCAAAAATTACAAAATGCTTGCCTAAAATTTAGTGATTGTAAGCAAAAATATGACCATGTAACAACGTTATTTATCGAATCTCAATCGCTAAGGCTGGAAGAACGATTCAAAGTTTATATGGCTAGTCTTATTTATAAACTGTCCCCAGGTACTTATATGAGAACCTGGTAAGTTCATGGTCGTGATATGCGTCATTCTAAAAATTTTTGTACCCCAAAGCATAAAACTACCAACTTTTAAGCCTCATTTAGCTATACCGGTGTTAAAATCTATAATACATTCATTGCCTCATGATCTGAAGTGTAAGCACTCACTCGCTTCCTTCAAAATATCGACCAAACTCCATTTTAATAGTAGTTTCTAGTTTAGTATTTTACGAAAATCATGTTTTTTCTTTTTTTCACTTTTTAGTTAACTGCATTACTTGATTAAATGTATGATATGATTATGTCTATATAGGATCGTTTTGTTTTATAAGCTAATTTATAGTTTGAACTTATATATGTATTATTTTGAAGTACTTTTTTTAAGTGTGCGGTTAGATAGAGTATTTATATTTATTTATTTATTTATTTAGAGTATACATATTTATTTATTTATTATTGTCAATATTGTTTAGTTATAAACATTTTGTAAGAAAAAAACAGATAAGTTAAATGAAATTGAAAATGTTGAATATACAGGGAGTCCCGAAATTACATCGCAATATTTTACCAGCCGCATCTTTGTCTAAAAATAAGACAAAAAGTCCATATACAGTATGGTTCAAAAGTGCATCGTTTTTAAGTTACAGGGTGTTTTATGAATCATGTTAAACATGGTTTTTTGTTAATATATCCGGAACGCCTAGTTGTAATCTTTTGAAATTTTCAACATTTACTATTGGTTTTATTAAAAACTGATATTGCAACCATTTTTGCCAAAATGTGTACAGGATCGTGTAAAATAAGTGGTCGGTAAAGTTTAAAAGTTTAAATGTTAAAACTTTTCTTCTAGCAACTCCGTGATAATTTTGATATTAGAATTGAAAAGAACAAACATTTTTACATAAAAAAGGTGCTCTTGTCTAATTTCGATAGGAGCTTCCGTTTTCGAAAAAATCAATTATTAATAAATCATGAATTGGTATTTCAAAAAGTAACGACAAATAACATCTTGTAAAATAATAGTTGGCTGTGTTTGTTGACAATTAGTTTATTTGTTAAATTTTGTTTAACGTTTTGTTGACATTTCACATTTTTTAAATTTGCTTTGGCAAAGTAAATTAGTTCTTTTTTGTGATTCATTTTTCAAAAATTATGGATAGATTGACAAATCAAGAGTTAGCTGACATGCATTTTGTTTATGGTTTGTGTAATGGCAGTTCATTAGCGGCTGTCCGTGAGTATCTCCGAAGATTTCCCCTAAGATATGTTCCAGATCGTCAAGTTTTTATAAACACTCACAGAGATTTATGCAATAACGGAAGTTTTCAAAGAGCTCGTGTACAAGGCAGACCACAAGAAGATTATAATTTAGAACATGTTTTAAATTTTTTTGAAGAAAATCCGGGGGCAAGTATAAAAAATGTGTCAAGAGCCACACATATCCCTCGCTCTATAGTAAGTAATTAAAAAAATTACTTATTGTTACGATAGTAATTTAATTTTTATTAGATTGGAAGAATGCTAAGATCCCAAGGGTTACATCCGTTTCATTACCAGCGGGTCTAAGATTTAGAGCCAGACGATTTTCCGTTGAGGATTCAATTTTGTCAATGGGTGATTAATAATCCAAACTTAATTCCTTCCATTTTATATACGGACGAAGCCACTTTCACACGAAATGGTTCATTTAACATGCATAATATTATGCATTGTTGGGCAGATCAAAATCCAAGAGCCATAAGGCGTAGTAATTTTCAAAGAAGGTTTTCGGTAAATTTGTGGTCGGGATTAATCGGGGACCAACTTATTGGCCCGATAGAATTACCCAATCGGCTAACTTCGAAGAATTATCTTCATATGCTGGAAAATAATCTTGTGGAGCTTCTGGAAGAAGTTCCTCTTATCTTACGCCAAAACATGATTTTTCGTGAGTGGATGAATAACCATTTTCCTGAACGTTGGATTGGTCGAGGTGGTCCTATAAATTGGCCTGCTCGATCTCCAGATCTAACTTCGTTAGATTATTATTTATGGGGACATTTAAATGAGTTGGTATATGCCGTGGAGATAAATACCCGTGAACAACTGATGCAAAGGATTAATTGGGCTGTTAATGAAATAAAGAGAAATCCATTTTTTGTTTTAAGGGCTACTCGCGCAATAACGCGTAGGGGAAGATTGTGTCTTCAGCAAAATGGAAACCTCTTTGAACATTTGTTGTAATTTGTGCTTTTTTGTTTGGTGTTTTTATGTTTTTTTTTTATGTAATAAATTAATGGTTCCTTTTTTTACCTATTCAATTACATAAAAAAAAAACAATTGAACTCGAAAAACAATTTTTGATATTAAATAAAGTATTTGTGATAGTCTTAGGTCATGTTTATCCCCAACGGATTTTTAAGATGCTTTTTAATTTTATTAACTGTTACCAAAATAACTTACGCGTTCTCTTTGCAAAACATTTACATCTAATTTTTTCGAAAACGGAAGCTCCTATCGAAATTAGTCAAGAGCACCTTTTTTATGTAAAAATGTTTGTTCTTTTCAATTCTAATACCAAACTTATCACGGAGTTGCTAGAAACAAGGTTTTAACAATTTAAACTTTACCGACGACTTATTTTACACGACCCTCTGTACATTTTGGCAAAAATGGTTGCAATAT
This sequence comes from Anthonomus grandis grandis, assembly GCF_022605725.1. Taxonomy (NCBI): domain Eukaryota; kingdom Metazoa; phylum Arthropoda; class Insecta; order Coleoptera; family Curculionidae; genus Anthonomus; species Anthonomus grandis. The sequence continues at coordinate 3,467,706 of NC_065567.1, read as the reverse complement.
CAGTTTTTAATAAAACCAATAGTAAATGTTGAAAATTTCAAAAGATTACAACTAGGCGTTCCGGATATATTAACAAAAAACCATCTTTAACATGATTCATAAAACACCCTGTAACTTAAAAACGATGCACTTTTGAACCATACTGTATATGGACTTTTTGTCTTATTTTTAGACAAAGATGCGGCTGGTAAAATATTGCGATGTAATTTCGGGACACCCTGTATAATCAGTCAATGGCTCAACAATAATAAAAATTTGATATAATACTTTAATATGGTTGCTCTAAATATAGCTCATAATCTTCATAATAGACCATTTAACACTTAAATGGCTTATCGATGTAACGATATATTTAGCATCGCTAGTATTGGCTTTTCACACGATGGTAATTACTCCAACCCTTAGGGGTAGCATTCACCCTTATTTTTTAATCTTATTAATTGTTGAAACTGTCCGCTATTTACGTCCATTTAATAGTATACCAATTGTTCAAAGTATTCTCAGACATTGCAAAAAATATCGAGTGTAAGATTATGACATCTACTAGTGATGCAGTTTCTTAAATGTTTTAAGAATTCAGGTCGATGGCATAAATTTCGATTTCAGATGTCAAGGGGTGATCTCGTGGGCCAAATTGAAAAGAATGAAAATTCATATAAAATCACTGTCAACTCCAACACCTTAGGGGTAGCAGTCACCCTTATTTGTTTAAATGGGAAGGACTACCTAGTTTTAACCTTATTCATTTCTTAAAAATGTCGGCTGTTCACCTCCAGTTAATATTATATGGTAAAGGTTTAAGCTCCTAATATTGTAACGAAATTCAGGAACACACTTTTATTGGCAACGTCAAAAACTCTAACCTAACTCGCGTTGACTGTCGTATAATTGTTTTTAAGGTAAAAACTGAATAAGCAATTAAAACTGAATAAAATGTCCCGAAACGTGGTCTCTTTTAAAGATATATGGAATAATTTGAAATGTTTAGAATTTTCTACATTGTTTTTGCTGAAAGCGATTAATAATAATACTGACTTCCAAAACAAATATACAACTTCTGGAAAATTTAAATTAAGCCTTCAAGCTGTTGTGAATAAGTATACCAAAAGTTTACTGTGGCCGTTTTGTATTTAAAGTTGAACAAAGTAGCGACATCTAGTGTCATATGTTGTTACTTCTGTGTTTGTCCACTATGCGAATGTCACTCTGTAACGGTGTTAAGTTGCAGTATTAAATTAATTATTATATTGCGTATGAGCGTAAACAAGTTGTTTTCTTTCATCTCGCTTTAGGTTGCGTTTTATTTCGGGTTAAACTGTAAAAAGTCTGTTTTATAACATCACAAACAAGATGAACTACTAAAAACTATACACTATAGGTAAAAAAAAATAAACTAAACGTAAGTAGAACCCTAAATAAGCTTGACCAATAAACTTACATTTCAAAATACGAGCAAAAGAGTGTAAAACTAAAAAACTAAAAATATTTAACATTTATATAAATATATTTTATTAATAATTTAAAACAATGTCATAACCTTAAAAATATTTTTTTTCTACAAGATGGGGATAAGGGCGCTTGGCAGCCTTTGTTAAGTAGCTCTTAAGAAATTATTAAGTTTTTTAATAATTTTTGAGCACGAACTTAATAAATATACCTGGACTGCTAATGCATATGGCCACGATACCCAAAAATGACCCCTGGCTGGTGGCCGCCATTTTTATAGTGGTTGTGTCTTTTTGATGTTGGTAACTCTGAACATTCTTAGTGTTGCCAACAAAAAATATATTAAATAACAGTAATGAAGTTGACGACGCCGACGTTTGATGTATGAGTATAGCGGATTGCCTTAGACAGGCGATGTATTTTCCTCCCTATTTAATGCTTGAATAATGTATCACCATCTTTATTTAAAGGTATTTGGTTCAATGTTTCTTAAAACCAAATTGTTGTGAATTGTCTGTCGGTGTTGTTTATGATAGACTTAGAACATTGAAAGGCTAGAATTAGTAAACAACAACTTTGTTTGAGTCCAACATGTGCACAGGGGCAAGAGGGGTGTTTTGTTTACAAACATATTTGCCGATTCTCTGTTGTCAAGTCGACGCAAATTTCCAACGGACGAAATTTTTAGCTATATTTTAACAACCATTATAACGTTAATTTAATTTATTTGTGTTGTATTTTATGGGAAAATTTAAAATAAAAAGTATAAATACTACAATTAACCTATTTTAAGAAAAATAATATCCTTAAGCAAAAAAAAATAAAATTATTAACATTCTTATCCCTAAAACTGCTTCTAAAAAATTTGAAGCGACAACACCGGAGCTTAAGCGCCTGAGCCATACGCGTAGTGTCATCTGTCAAACGGCTTTTTGTTTATTTTCGGGATTCGTGTATTTTCTTTAATTTTCGGTTTCAAAAGGAAAAAGGCCACATTTTAGTGTTTTTTTAAATTGCTAGGATGGGAAAAACTTGTGTCGTTTGTGCCGCATCATGATAAAAAGGTGATTCAAGCCGATCTTTTCACAAGTAAGTACCGATAGTTTCATAACATCACATCATGGGGTAACCATCATCATAAACGTAGAATAGGGGATCTTATAGATATAAACTTAATAAAAACTTGAATGTGAAAGTGTGTGTAAAATACCAAAATATTTATATTTTTAAATCTAAATATTTTTTTGAACATATTCATCTATCAATAGGCTATAAAAAATATAAAACTAGAATTTTGTCCCTGGTTTTATTGCAGGATTTTATGTTTTTTTTTTGTTGTTTTGGCAAAAAGAAGGCATACCTAATACCCATGTACCTATCTATGTATAGTTATGTTTTTTTAATATAGACATTAGGTAGATAGATGAAATTACTAATTTTTTATTGCCTTTAAAGAATTTTGAAATTTATTTAGATATTGATATCTATGTATAAAGTTAATTTTATCTTTCCCTAAAATTTGGTCGATAATTTTTTTTCTGTTTTACCATATTGCAACTTACAATAATATATATAGTAATTGGCACCACATATTAATTCATTACTGTAATTTTTTTTGCTTTTTGATTAAATATCAAATACTTATTATAGACTGCCTAATATATGCCCAAAGGGAACAATGGATTTCATTAATGGAAATCAACGCAATTAAACAGAACATATTTGTTTGTTCAGATCACATCCTTAGAAGTGATTTCTTATATAAGGAAGATAATATTATCAGTAGCCAGACTATAAAACAAATCAGCTTTACCTCAAAGATAATTTTTTTTAAATATATTTTTCTAGTATAAAAAAATCATCACAAAAAGGATTAGTGTTACTCATATAAGCTTTATTTATAACTAATACTAATTAAATTAGGTAAGTGTGTAAAACTATTTTTTTACTAGGATTTCTGATGCACTGGTTAAAAACACAGCAGCGGATAATTCAGTTAATTTACCAAGTGATTTATCCTTCAAAGCTGCAGGGGCAGCTTTCCTGAAGAGTGCAAAAACTTCTTTAGCTTCCAAAATGGTATATAGTACAAACAGTGAAGCTAATATAGATAAGTATGGATAATTAAAATAGATTAATATTTTTGATACACCAAATTTTGTATAATTACAGATCTGATCATTCATCATCAACAATAACTGCATCTGAGATTAATAGTTCTACAGTAATCGTGGGGTCTAGGTCAACAATTACTATTTCTCATCAAAGCCGTTTTTGTTTAACTGGTACACATTCCCTAACTCTGCCAAGGAAAAGGTAAAAATACACTCAAAATAGACTACTAGTTTTTTGCCATGTATTATATATATCTTATTTAATTGTATTATATATTAAGTGATATAGTATTTTATTGTGTTATATTTGTTTAATATTAAAATATTTAATATTAATTAAATGTATGATATTACAAAGATTCTTTATAATAACATACATTTTATTGATCAATTGGATTATCATAATACATTTTTTTAATTTTGGTTATACTATATTTTTATGTATATTATTCTAGGGTAAAATCAAAATGATATCCTGAGGACCTAAGCACTGATGATTCCACCGTTTTAAAAGCTAAATCACTTGTCACCAAATTATAGAAAAAAAAATAAAGAAAATTAAAATTCGAAGATTGCAACAAACAAATTTGCGCCAAAGAAATTGAATTAGATCTCAAGTCATTATTAAAATACTTAAGAAATAATAACATGATTTTCGAAAAATGTTGGGCAACATACTACATATTTTATTTGACTTGTAAAAGTACTTGTTTGTATATTACTAATAAACTATCTAATCTATTGTACATAGTCTTTATTCTTAGGTAAGCTTTGTTTTTTAATATAAATTAATATGATATAATAATTGGTATTATGTATTATATAGGTCACTATTAAATGTTTCAAAACCATTATAAGGCTAAATACTCATAATAAAAATCTTATAACCTACAAAAAACCTGCAACTCCTTCACAATTTGAACATCCTTGTAGTTTTAACTTTTTCCGCTGAAGCAATACTGTCTCTTTGAAAAAGTCAGCACCATAGAATAATAATATATATAGAAATATATAGAATATATTTTATGTAATATAAGTAAGTGATGTAAAACTGAGTTTTGTCCAATATAACAATAAAATTTTGCAAAATGTTAAAAATTTGTGTCTTAAAACATGATTTATTAAGAAATCTATAATATTATATTAATAAAATATTTAATTTCCATAAAAATGCTTTGACAAAAATGCTGCCTTTTATTAGGACCTTCCTCTAATGAAGACCGTTAAAAAAAACACATAAATAGCTCATAAATGGTAATATTACTTATAGTCAAACTCTTTAATAATTAATAAAAATTTATCAGGTAAATATTTGTTGACGACGTCACTGGTAAAGAGTGCTTGTATCGGTGACGTCAACAATGCGATCGAGCGGCGTTGCGATGCCATTACCGTTTTCTCGTTTCTTCGTACTTTATTTTCATTTATTTAACGTATATTGACTTCAATATATTCGATATCTTATCAAATTTATTTTTAAAAAATGCTTGATATTTTATTAAAGGGGAGCAGTAGTATTGTTTTAAGTTTTCGGAAAAAACTGAAAATTTTTATGATATTATAAAGTGATTTTTGCCATTTCTCTATAAGCATTTGGCATCATTGTATCAGAGATGTTGCAAGCAAACAAACCTGCCCATAGTTCCACGGCATGCTACTTCTAGCCTTTCAATGTTCTAAGATGATAGAATAATATATTTTTACTATATAAACTCTTGCTAATTACAAACCTTCATAAAATCATCTATATTTTGATTTTTATAGATGGTTGTACCTATTAATGTGAAAACACTGTACATGGAAGGAAAGTAAAACTCGTAATAGTAAAAATAGAAAGAAAATAAAAGTGTTTTTAACTGAATTTTAAAGTGCATGCATTTATCCCAAGTTGATTAAAACTTTGTCTCATTTTAGGTGAGGATTACGCGCTTTCAAAAATTTTAACGAAATTCTCAAGTACAAGAAAAATCACAGATCTTGCGACTATAATTTGTGACAACTAAAATTTGTGACAAAAATTTTAGTTGTGATACAATGTTGTAGTTGGTGTGTCAATTGGTTTTACCTGAACCGAAAATTTGGTAATTTTGCAATTACATTTAATTCAATAACTCAAGATTCGCTTATTAAAATTTTTTAAAACTTTGCACAAGGGGTTTGCCAGATTGGTCTCTTCAAAAAGTTGTCTTACATTTTTTCTGTAAAATGTACAGGGAAGCCAATAATTGACCCCCTTAAAATTTACATGGGATTTCCTATGTTTCGCTCGGCGACGCACCAGCCGGTATACATAAATAAATTAGAAATATCACAGAGTGAATCGTAATTCTAATATATATTCTACGGTTACTTCAGAGATTTACGGTTTACCGAGCACATTAATTAATCTTTGCAAAGAGCGTATATAAATTTAAATCAAATTTATCAACATCGCAAATCCTATCAAAATAAATTAAAACAATGTTTTGTGAAGTCTATGTTTTGTCCTAGGTAAACCCCTGCGATATAGTTTATAGGCCATGCTGCGGCAAGCTGGTTGAACACGAAATCAAAAACTTCAAAACAATTGCCTACGATTTATCCACGGAATTAGAAAATATAATTATATTTCTCACATTCTTAAAGATACCAATTGGTTGAATATGCAACATAGGCGATACCTACATTCTGTTACTCTTTTTCTCTTTACTCTTTTATTCTGTTACTTAGCTTTCAGACTTTACCCTACGTAAATAAGAAGGTGTGGTCTAGGAGAGACTATATTAGGAGAGACATTCATAATTTAAATTTAAGATTTTTGGGTATGCTTACCCCTCCCAAACATTCATTGGAAATCTTTAAATACTAAACTTTTACTTTACACAAATCATCATGAGTATAATAATTGAGAAAGTGTTGAAAGTCAATAATTCTTCTTCCCACTACGGTATTAGCTATCTGACTTTGATCGCTAAAACAATTTTTTTTATGCAGAAACATATGCATATCTAAGTTTTTAAAAATACGACTTTTATTTTTTTCATTTCGTTACCAAGTTTGATATGCTCCAGAATTATACCAGGTAACATACTTTTAATAGTATTATGCTCATCACTATAAAACAACATAGATTTATTAAAAATATATACATTAAAAAAAAACCTCGCCATGTTCTTATATAAAGGTATAAAGAATGTATAATATCTATAATATTTTTAACAAAGCTACACCATTATAAAAATATAAAATTACTTTTGAATGTGCGCCTGATTATAAAAGGGTTCAGATTGAATTATATTTGTAACATCAACTAAATGATTAATAGTTTAAAAAAATTGTTGGTGACTCATTTAAAGTCATTCTTAAATATTTAGATTACCACTCCATGTCCGAAGATTAAAAAAAACATTGATATAAAAATCTTTTTTAATGACACCTGTCAAGGTTAATATACAAGGCTGATATCTCTTTGTTATAATATATTATATGTAAGAGAAAAAAGATCGTTTAAATGATATCACACGACACTACTCTTTCTGGTAATACAATTTTCCTAATATTTAGGGGTTGGATATTTGGCTTAATTGAAGCCACAAAAGTAAAATTCGACGTGTAGAAAAAAGTTCCCTCAAAATAAAAAATGACACCTTCGAGCTTTTTTTTCAGATATTTCTGGGCACTGTAGTATTTATTTGTTGTAACCCTGATTAGGTAAATATAAGCCCTACAATAAAGCTATAATTCTATTAAAAAGTGAAAATTAGTTAATACTTACTATTCTTAATTGCAAACGAACACGTCTTTTGCTCTTCCGCTTTTGTGAGGCATACTTTATATTGCCAATACTGACAATTTTCAAATATCTGCCCATAATAATATTTTTAAAAATTAACGAAACAATAAAAAAAGGCCAAAGAAAAACGACAAAAAGAAATTATAAGAGATAAATCAATAAACGCACAATAGTCACATAAGTTCACCTGTCGTGTCGCACCGGCAGATTTATGCGTAAATCAGACAAGACTGTGGAATTTTGAAAAAAACAATAAAAATCAAACCAAAATTAATATACTCTAAGATTTAATTGGTAAAACAAAAATTTTATTAGTTAACACAAATACATTTTCGAATCTAAACTTTAAAAATTATTCAAGACGCGGCCGTTTAACCCAGGCAGCGGTTACCCATCGAATCCCGCTGATAGGCGGCGGCGAAGGTGGCCTCCCCGTTGGTATGCCCACGTTGCCAATTTGCCTTACTCGTCGCTTACACGACCTTCCTGATAGGGACTTCGAACTTCTCTCGAAGTTCTTGGTCAGTTTCTGAAAACAAATTTCAGTGTTTTACGGCTTACCCAAATTCAGCCTGATGGCTTGATCATACAGACGTGAGCAATGAAAATTTTTAAATTTTGTCTGGTGACTTCAGCACACGTGACTAATAATTTTTAATTCCATCTGATGACTAAGCACACAGACGTGTCATTTTCAAAAATTATTTATAATTCCATCTGATGATTAAAGCACACAGACGTGTCATTTTCAAAAATTATTTATAATTCCATCTGATGACAAAAGCACACAGACGTGTCATTTTCAAAAATTATTTATAATTCCATCTGATGACTAAAGCACACAGACGTGTCATTTTCAAAAATTATTTATAATTCCATCTGATGACTAAAGCACACAGACGTGTCATTTTCAAAAATTATTTATAATTCCATCTGATGACTAAAGCACACAGATGTGACGTTTTCAAAAAATATTTAAAATTCCATCTGATGACTAAAGCACACAGATGTGACGAACATTTTTTTTTTTTTTTAATTCCGTCTGATGACTAAAGCACACAGACGTGACATGGATTTTCAGTTAAAATAAAAAAAAAACCCTTACTTGTATCGGAGTGAGATGTATCAAAATCCTCTTCTAGATATTCAAGTAATTGCTCCATTTCACAAGCCACTGACCAGTTCTTTGGCCAGGCTCTTAATTGTTCCTTGGCAGCTTTGGTAATTGCATTTTTACCTAAACGTCTCATTTCAAATCGACCCTCAGGTGTCACACTAACAATTTCATATGGACCCATGAACTCGTATTTTTGCTTGCTCTTATGCATGGTTGAATCTCTGTGCATTAACACAATATCTCCAACTTGGTATTGTATGGTGTCCCTCCTCTTTATATTGAGTGATGAGGTTTTATCGGCATTCTTTATTAGTGCCTTTCGTACTTTTTCTCTATCCGCATTTATATTACGAACTGGCTTGATATCCTCTGATAAATTTTTAACTAACGTCTGAACCAAAGGCGTTGACGTTTTTATCCCTAGTAATGCTGGCAGCGGACTGATTCCAATTGTCTTCTGGATAGTTATGTTAAGAACCAATTGTATTTTTTATAAATGCTTCGGCCATTCTGCTTGCATGGTGGTTTCAATACGAATTAAATTCATTATGGTTCGCATATACCTCTCTACCTGACCATTTCCTCTGTGAATATCTGATGTGACAAAATGATAGTTCACACCCCAAACATCCAGGTATCGAGTAAATTCCAGATTTTGAAAGTTGCGTCCAGCATCTGTTACGATTCTTTTTGGAGTCCCGAACAAAGAAAAAAAATATTGAATTTGTTGTTTCGTTTCCTGTGCTGTAAGCGTCTTTAACGGTAGGAGCAAACAATATTTCGAAAAAGCATCTACGAATACTAGGATGTGTTTATAACCTTCAGCAGTTTCTGTAAGGGATCCCAAACAGTCTGCATGTATTGTATGCATTGGTTCGTCAGGCTTAGGTAAGGGTTCGATGTAACCCTGCAAAGGTCCGGTACCGGTCTTTTTTACAGCACACAATAAACAATGTTTGCAATAATTTTTCACAAAATTACGCATTCGGGGAAACCAAAAATGTTGCATGATATACTCAGGAGTCTTATCAGCGGCTATGTGGCATTGTTCATCATGGAAGATTCGCAAAAGAGCTAATCTGTTATGGCGTGAAATAAACCAACGTAAGATCTTTGTCCCATCTGTCTGTATCTCTTGATGCAATAAGATACCATCCTTCTCGACATACTGTTTCGAGTCCAATTTACCTTTCCTTAAAGATGCCAACATTTCTTGCACTTCCGAATTTCCTCTTTGTGCGATGCGTAACCAATCATTATGAGCTACGCGTCGAATTGTAGGGTTTCTACTCAAATAATCAACGTGCGGTAGGGTACTGCCCTTACGGTAAACAAGAGTAAAGTTATAATCTTGCATGTAAGACCACCATCTGGCTACGCGTGGTATTAGGGTTTTCTTGTGAGCGGTTGCTTTAACTGCATTACAATCCGTTTAAATTTGAAACTGTATTCCCAATAAGTAAACCCTAAAATGTTTAGGGCAGTTCACTATGGCTAAGGTTTCTAACTCGTACGAATGATAATGAGCCTCCGCAGCATTCGTACGTTTGCTGTAATAACCAATTACTTGCATTTTTCCATTACATTTCTGTAATAAAATTCCACCATATCCAATGGAACTGGCATCAGTGTGGAGCTCTGTTGGCAAGTCAGGATCAAAAACTGTAAGCAATGGTCCAGTCGTTAAATGAGTGATTACAACATCTCGCGCTTCTTGTTGTTCCTTACTCCACACCTTACAAAGGGCTCGCTATGTTTCGTCAACCTTGTTATACATGCAGTAATTGATGCAAAATTGGGAATGAACTTGCGAAAGTATCCCGCTAATCCCATAAACTATCGCACCTGCTTGGTATTCTTTGGTATAGGAGAATGAGTCAAAGCCTGAACTTTTCGAGGATCTGGACGGATACCGTCAGCTGAAATTTCTCTTCCTAAATAAATAATCTTTGTTTGAAGAAATTTGCGATGTTCAATGAAAATCGTGCAACTTGCAAAGCTTCTAGCACTTGCTTAAGAAAATTCAACCCTTCTTCTGGCGTTGAAGGTATCAAAATATCGTCGATATAAATTCCTGCTATACTATCCTTTAGACGCCCCAAAGCTTAAAAACTGCTCGCTGAAACACCGCAGGAGCATTGGACAACCCAAACGGCATTCGAAGAAAATCATAATGCCCATCGGACGTAACGAATCCGGTCTTCTCAATAGAATCGGGGTGGACAAGAATTTGGTGGAACCCCGAAGCCATATCTAGGGATGTAAAATATTTCGCCTTTCCCAAACGGTCGATTTGCATGTCGATTAAAGGCAACGGATATCAATCTTTAATTGTATGTGCGTTTAATTCCCTATAGTCAATGCACATTCTGAATGTACCATCTTTTTTCCGTACCAGCAAAATTGGACTAGCGTAAGGCGACTCGCTGTAACGTATTATTTGATTTTCCAGCAAATCATCGATAATCTATCGTACAGCAGCCCGTTCAGCAAAAAAAAGTCGCGGCGGTGCTCTATTGACTATGTGATTATCCATTTAACGAATGTTTAAACTAGCAGTCGTAACCGCAGACACTTTATTGGCAGTTGTTATTATATCAGAGAAATTATTACACTTCGGCAAACTCGTCAGGTACTACGTACGCATGTAGCATTGGATTTTCTACCACTCTATGAAATCCCGGTATCTGGTTACGAATCTTGATACAAATTACATCCAACAAGAACATCGTAATCTAAAATGTCCTTAGACACTATCAAGAAAGGTAATTCCGTCTCTACCCCGGTTATTTTTACATTAGCCCTAAACCTCTCCGTTACATTTATTTTACCCGGTACGATTCCTTTTAGCTCTGTATCATATTGCTCAAGTTTCTTTATAAAAAGCGAGCGTAATTTCTCCGAAATTAAACTGACATCCGACCCCGTATCGATCAACCCTTTTAAAATATTTCCGTCGACAATTATATCTGTAGGCATAGCGGCCTTTCCTATACTGCATAGATTAACTTTACGTCTCTCTTCGATAGAATTCTTTATAAAACGTTTATCAGCATAATGCCCTGTTTTCGCACAAAAAGAACATACCACCCGATTATCAGTGGACGTACTCGGTTTATTATTTATTTCGGGGCTTTTAACAGTCTGTTTATTACCTTGTCGTAAAGAACGGCATTGTTTACGAAAGTGACCATATTTCCCACATTTATGACACGTAATATTACGCTTCGGCTCCGGTATTTCTAGCCTACGGCGTTTAAAAGGCGATTTTCGTTTTACAGTCGTGCATCTTTTACATGAGATTCTTTAATTCCATAAATAACCAATTCTACCAAATCAGCTTCTTTCTATGTAACTCGCAAATTTCGTAATAACGATGTCTTTTTATGTACATATGCATCATATTAAGTCTCTTCCATACTGTTCAGGCACACCAAACAACACTCACAAAATAGTCATGAAATAGTCACAAAAACAAATTATTCGAGAACTTATAGTCACAAAATGTTCAGAACGCATCGGTCAAATTGTCCAAATGTGGATTTGAGAACAATCCTACTTCTGATCTAAGATTTAATTGATAAACAAACATTTTATTAGTTAACACAACTACATTTTCGAATCTAAACTTTAAAAATTATTCAAGACGCGGCCGTTTAACCCAGGCAGCGGTTACCCATCGAATCCCGCTGACAGGCGGCGGCGAAGGTGGCCTCCCCGTTGGTATGCCCACGTTGCCAATTTGCGTTACTCGTCGCTTACGATACCTACAATTACATAAATAGGCCAGCCAATAAGATGGTTTTTACCGCCTGACGATAATGTCGATCAAAAAAATTCTACTCATATCATTGCGAATAAATCGCCCGCTCCGCCACTTACTTTACAGAGAAGGATCGCTGGTTATGAAAGCGAGATGGGTCTGCGTTCAGTTTTTCAGCGAAAGAAATTTTTTATTAAATTAAGAAATGGGTCAGCTTTTGGAAAAGTGTTTGAATAAAATGTTTTTATAATTACGTGTAGATTATTGGATAGTCCATATTTTTTTGTCTAACAAATAGAAAGAATTATTTTTCCAAAATTTTTAAGTTTTTTAATAAATATTGACTCTCCAATATTCCTTAAATAATTTAAAACAACTTTTATTAATGACATTAATGTATTTTTTCCAATAGTAAACCTTTCGAATGAAAACGCGTTTTGCGGGTGTCCGGAGGCCTTTTAAGTAATAACTAGTCAGGATTCACCAAGACTATTGCGGTTTAGCTTAACTTGCCTTAATCATAAAATTCCAAAAGGTTAACAATACGGGATGTCCAAGATAAGGATGAGGTACATGAGGTCTCAAAAGCGGTAGACGAGGTCAGTTAAGTTAGAGAGAATTGGGTAATTTAGTACTTGAATGTAATTTTAAAATTAAATAAAAAAAAAACAGATTATTTCTGAAATTAAACGCAATTTTTCAAAATATATTTTTTTCAAAATGTTATTTTAAAAGCTATATCGAAACAAACATTATAGTCACACTTACACGGATGACTATAATATGGTTAATGATTATAGTCACACTTACACGCGAGTTTAAAAACTTGAAATTGTCGTACATTAGGAATGAAAAACTGAATAAAAAAAGTTGAAAACAATTTTTATAAAATGAAGGGGGAACAAACACAAGCGTATTATCTGACTCTTTTCTACAACCCTTTGGATATTTGGATAGGATGAGATGTACCCCTAAAATCTTAAATATAAAGGGGGAGAGTGATACATCATCTTGAAGTTCTTGAAAAGGGTTCTTCTCTAGTTATTAAGAAAAATAATTTTTTGTAATTTTTATTCTTATTTAATTAAATGTTCGCAATGATTTCAGTTATTTTTAAGACAATAATAAAATCTTCCAAATTCTTGACGTACATTTACAAATATTTTTCTGGATTTAGCTCTGCTTTATTTGACTTTGTCGTTTAGGGATAAATACCTTTAAATAAATAACTAACAGTTATTATTTGTCGTAGGCTAACTATAATTACAAAAGTAAGTTTGTATACAAAAAAATTGAAATAAAAATAGGTTGTGAGTAATTTCTGAACTATTATATGGTGGATAGCTCTAGTGACTCAGGTTGCATTTTAAAAACCACAGATTTTAGGTAGCCCCACAATAAGAAATGAAAAGGTCCGGAAATCTAGGTGGCCATTTAATAGGACCTCTGCTTCCAATCCATTGGTTAGGATAATAATGATTCCAACCATTGCCTACCAGGAACATGAACATGAAGGTTATAATGGGAAGGGAGGACCTTCTTACCTATTGAAATGATAATAAGCAGTTTTCTAAAAATTGTAGAGATTGTAGATTGAGAAGGGAGTCGTTTCGGGTGATTCGCCGCTCAGCACTGCTACCTGTGAGATATTTTGTGCATAACTCTACTTGTCTTAGTTTGTCTCAAAAAGTCTTAGACTTCTGCCGTACAAAGCTATATTTTTGGGAGATAGTTGTCCCACTTCTTGAGGTGTTGGTTGTACCCCTTCCAGGTACTTGAGCCTCTTGCAAAGTTGGGTCGGGCATTCACAGAGCAGGTGTTCTGCTGTTTCTGTGGCATTGCTGCAGAATCTACATTGGTCGTCCTCTGTTATACCTATTGCCTTTAGGTGATATTTCACTGGGCCATGACCGGTTAGGAGTCCGACTGCTGTTCTGATGTCTGATCTGTTCATGTCTAGGAGCTGTTCAGCTCTTTTTCTAGAAGTGGTTATAAACTTTTTTGCCTGTCTTAGTCCTGGTGCTCTTCTCCAGTGCGACAGCAATTGTTCTTTTTCCCACCTGTTTAGGTCTTCGGTGATGTGGGTCTTCATTAAACCACAGTATGGCTCTGGACCATAATATGGTGTTTGAGCCCCTTTTTTTGCAAGGCGATCGGCTTCTTCGTTCCCCTCTATACCCCGGTGGCCAGGTAGCCACATTAGTGTTACTTGATTCTTTGTTGTAAGGCGCTTTAGGGTTTGTTTGCACTCCCAGACTAGCTTTGAATCACATTTAAAAGCTTTCAGGGCCTTTAGAGCAGCTTGGCTGTCTGATATAAATATGTGTTTTCTTTGGAGGCCTTGGTTGATGCACTCTTCTGCGCATATGTCTATGGCAAGCACTTCAGCTTGAAAGATGTTAGGGTATTTGCCCAGTGACTTTGAGATCTTAATGTTAGGGCCTGACACGCTCAGTCCTGCTCCTTCTGTTAGTTTGGAACCGTCTGTGTACCATAGCGATGCATTGTCGGCTTTTGGTACTTTTTTTCTCCCATGATTGGCGATCATCTATGATCACTTCGAATGGAATTTCTAGATCCAGCATGGCCGTTATGTGGTCACGTGGTTTGCTGGCATTTTCCAGTTTAATTTCTTCGAGGATGCGCAGGTGACCACTTAAATCCCCAGGCTTGAATTTGCCGGTTTGGAAAAGCCTGTAAGCACTGTTAATTGCCTCTTTTTTCACGCTTATGTGAAGTGGAGGCATGTTTAGCAGTGTCTCTAAGGCTGTGGTAGGACAAGTAGACATTGCCCCGGTTATTCCTAGACATATCAGCCTTTGGACTTTGTTTAATTTGGTCTGTGCGGTTATTTGTTTGGTCTTCGGCCACCATACCAGCGAAGCGTATGTGATGATGGGCTTAATGACTGTTTGGTAGATCCAGTATACCATTTTCGGTTTTAGCCCCCATGTCTTGCCAACGAGTTTGCGGCATGTCCAGATTGCCACTATGGCTTTGGAAATGGTCTTGTCTAGATGATTGTTCCAAGTTAGTTTGTGGTCCAAGGTAACCCCCAGGTATTTCACCTCGTTAGAAAATGTTAGCTGAGTTCCGTTTAATATAGGTGCTCTGAGTTCTAGCTTCCTTTTTCTGGTAAACGGCACTAAAATTGTTTTTCTAGGATTTAAAGATAATCCTTCAGTTTCGCCCCAGTTTTGTATAGTATTTAGGGCACTTTGCATTCGATTCGATATTACGCCATCGTGGTTGCCCCTAACTATTACTACCAGGTCATCTGCGTAGCCTAGAACTGTGAATCCGGATCTACTTAATATGTTAAGAATTTTGTTTACTACTAATGTCCACAGTAGAGGTGACAGAAGCCCTCCTTGGGGACATCCTTTTACTGTGGTTACTGTTGCTGTCGCTCCATTTATTTCTGCTGTGATGGAGCGGTGCTTGAGCATTGATCCTGTCCACTTTACGATGGGGGCCTCCCCCTAGTCTTGCAAGGCTTTTGTTATGGACAGGTGTGAGGTATTGTCGAATGCTCCCTCTATGTCAATGAATGCAGTAAGAGCAATTTCTTTACAGTCGTTTGACTTTTCTATGTCTCTTACGAGGCAGTGCAGTGCACTTATTGTAGATTTGCCTGCTTGGTAGGCAAATTGTCTAGGGTGGAGCGGTGTTCTAGAAAGAGTTACGCTTCTTATGTATTGGTCGATTGCTTTCTCCATTGTTTTTAGAAGAAAGGAGGTTAGACTAATCGGGCGATATGATTTTGCTTCGTTTTCAGGACGACGCCCCGTTTTTGGTATGAATATTACATTAGCCTCTCTCCAAGTTAGTGGTACGTGTCCTAAAATGAGGCTGGCTTTAAAGATTTTTTGTAGGTGTACTTTTAGTATCTCATAGCCTCTTTGTAGCAGAGCTGGGAAAATTCCATCTTTGGCTGGAGATTTGTAGGGCTTAATTGCCATTTGATTCTGTTAGTTGTGAGGATTTTGCTTGCCAGCCTTTTACTTCTCCCGTTTGGGTTTTGGAGCCCTTCGTTTTGGAGGTTTGACTGGTTCTGGTTATCTTCAATAATCTGCGATCCCGGGAAGTGAGTCTGAAGAAGTACCTCTAGGCTTTCTTTTTGATCGTTACAGTATTCACCGCTTGGCTTTTTTAGTAGACCAATTCCGTTCGAATGATTTTTTGAAAGGATTTTTTGCAGACGTTGTGCTGGGGCTAATTCATCTATTCCCTCGCAGAACTGCCTCCATGATTTCCTTTTTGATTTTCTAAGCTCTTTGTTGTACACGGTGAGGGCTGTTTTGTAGTGCGCCCAGTCTCCAGTAATTTTTGCTTTGTTAAACAGTTTCCTGACCTCTCGTTTCAAAGGTCCGAGTTCTTCGTTCCACCAAGGCACGTCCCTTCGGATAGCCTTCTGTTTTACGGGACAGCTGTTCTCAAAGGAGTTACTGATTGCGTTGATTAGATTGTTAGATGAATCTTCTAGTTCTTCAGTTGTGTTTAAATCGGTAGGAGTTTCATCTAAACTCAGACAGAGACCCTCTACATAGGAGTTCCAATTGGTAAGTTTTGGTATTCTCGTCTCTTCTGAGTGACATATTTTTGCCTCTAAATCAAACAAAATAGACTGATGGTCTGAAAAGGAGAGTTCGTTTGACACATGCCAATTAGTTATTGTGTGTGATGTGAATGAGTCAGAAAGGGTTATGTCTAAGACTTCTTTTCTGACTGCATTGATAAAAGTGGGTTTGCTACCTTTGTTGATAATGTCTATGTTGTTAGAATTCAAGTATTCAAAAAGATGCTCACCTCTCAGATTTATGTCGGTGCTGCCCCAACCAATGTTGTGATGTGCATTGGCATCGGCCCCGATGATGTAGTGTCTGTTCCTTTCTTTACACCATGAAATGAGACGTCGTACCATCTCGGGTGGGGCTTGATCTTTGTCCCTTGGAAAGTAGGCGGAGGCTATGAGAATATGCCTTGTACCACCCGCTGTTGGCACTTCTACGATTGCAGTTGCCAAGTCTTGGGTGATAAATTCTGGAACAGGTAAAAATTTTAAATTGTTGTCGAGCAGCAGAGCTGCTCTAGGTTGTTCATGTGTAGTGCAGTACATTAGCTTGCATGATTTAATGTTGAGGCCCTTTATGCATCCTCTGTTGATCCAGGGTTCTTGTAATAGCCCTATATTTATCTTCTGTCCAAAAACTCTCCTTCTTAGCTCACTCGTGGCGGCTTTGCAATGCTGGAGGTTGATTTGGATACATTTGACTTTAGAAGTGGTGTGGTGTGATTTTCTTCTTGGCTGTGGGTTAGCCATTGAAGAGTTATTGGGGACTTGGGGCTGGTCCGGGGGCACCTTTGCCACCCTCTGGTTCTGAGGGCTTTGTGCCTTGTTTGGAACTGCCAGCGCGGTCGCTTGAGGAGCTTAGTTGCCCCTGAGATTTTGGGTTGTTCTGCGGCTTTATGGTGGTGTGACCAAACTTGTAGCTGATCACATAGCCCTCTTTTTTCAGTTTCTCCGCGGACGCACTGTCCACTGAGAGAGTAAGTGTCACCAGGTGACCCTCGGCATGGCGTCTTACGACTCGCCAGTTTTTGACGTTAAGGCCTTCGTTTTGACCTTGCACCAGGTGTAGGATCTCTTCTCTGTTGAGTAGTCCTCGCTGCCGGGGAATCGAGCAATCATAATTTCGGAGTGAGGAATTTCTGATTCCTCTGCCATCCTGACAGATGCTCCTTCCCAGGGTGTTATGGTTGTGACTATGGTCTGCAGCCACTGCTTGGTGGCTATATTTTCGCAGACTAGCGCTAACCAACCGGGTCTGTTGTGGGCGCTGAGGAACTTCGGTCTAATGTTACTTTCCGAAGTCGCTTCGTCCACTATTTTGTCCATGATGGCTTCTTTCGTGGCTGCGATCTGAGCCACTGTCATCAAAGCATCAGGGAAGTCTTTGGGCAATATTGCTTATACCTTTACTTATACCCTTATGCCTCCAGCCATTTGACTGAAGGTTGGTTTGGGAGCTTTGGAAGGCGGAGCACTGCTGCTCGTTTCCTTCTTTTTGGAAGGCGGGGCACTTGTGCCTGTTTCCTTCCGTTTGGCTCGTTTTTATTCATGAGTCTCTGGAGTGTGGGATTCCGAGCGGACTCTTTTTGGCCCCTTACTAGAGGGATCAGCCCTTTCTCGGATTGGCTCCAGTGCTTTCTTACGGGCTTCTTCAGCACTCAGCCCTTTGTTTATAAGGAACTTCATCCTCTTTCTGGCTGCACCGCTCAGCTTAGCCCTCTGTTCACCCTTTAGTTTTAGGGCGTTCAGGTCTTTACCGAGTTCGTCATCGGTGGATTGTAGAAGCTCTTCTTCGTCTTCTGTTGCTTTCGTGAGGCTTTTGGAGTCCTCGGTGTCCATATTTTCAGATGTTTTTGAAAGGTCATCCTCCCCATTTTTATTTTTGTTTTGGTCCATAGTTGGTCCCACGAGTAGCAAGGGAAATAGACAATACTCCCGCGACAGAGCCCCGCATGCCCCGGGTCGGGCTATTTAAACCAAGGGTCGCCACGTCCCTGGAGTCCGCATAGTATCGATTAAGCTTTCCCTTAACCACGCATTCATTGGCCCATGCTGTTCCACCGTGAATTCGAGGGATTTTTTATTGTGGTTTACCTTCCACTTGGTTGTTTACCCTCACACTCTAGGACTCTTTCTCAGCAACCACCGGTCCTAGGGCACGAGGTATACCAGGCAGGTTTCCGCGGAGAGAGTTCGCTCTGGCCCCACTCCCGAAGTAGGGCACAGATGCCCACATTGCGGGATGAGGTCAGGGCAAAGTCTCTCCTCCACGCTGTTTCCCCTGGCATGGAGGAATGAAAGGACGTAGTAAGGTTACGGGAGTAAGAGGGTATTTTGTGGTTTGGTGGGAAAGGGGTAAAGGACAGCGGTCAGCTGGCCGGGGTGCCCTGGGTGCGCTTGCCCGTGCATGGAAATTTGTTAAAATATCAAATTTCTACGCCCCTGAGGAATTTCTAAAGATACATTTCCATGTCTTTCTGATTTTCTAATTTCCGCATTACTAGTCGTCTGATAGACCTCTGTAGCATTTCAGCATACATGTCGCAATTTAAATTTCCTGGAATAAATCTCCCATTATACCAGCCCAAAGATGAGTTTTCTGGGTGTACTGGGTATGTCCTTCTCATAAACCCGTGGATTCTCGTAAGTAATGACAATTTTGCTTATTAACATGCCCATTTAAATAAAAGGTACAATCATTACTGAAGCAAATATTTTTAACTAGTCGAGGTTCTGCCGTTATTTCATTAATAATATAATCATTATTTCACAAAGCGTGATTCTTCTATCCGGGTTGATATCACTAAATTCTTGCAGAATTTGCAGTTTATTGTCTTTTTGGAATTGATTGATAGCCATCGTTTTGAACATTTAATTAGATAATAATAAAAATGTCAAAAATGTGTTTTCGTATATTGGTTTCCTTAAAAAACAGAGAAGAATTTTCTAAATTGTGGCATTCTATTACATATCCTTAGAAAGCATTATTCAAGAGCTTCAAGATGATGACCTGTGATGATGTGTGATGATCATTTGACCTGTATCTTTCTATTTAAGATTTTAGGGGTGTATCGCAGCCTGTCCAAAGGGGTCACCCTGTATACACTTTCCATTATAATAGCGACCTTGTTTTTTCTTTTGGGCGCCATATTATAATTTTGCAATTTTAAATAGCCCTTTTGAGTACCTTTTTAACAGTGCACCACACTTGCATTTCTAACACAAGGTAAGAGCTCCGTAAGCGAAAGGTATATCATTTTATAGGGGTGATCCTAAATACTCATGGATGATGGCTCTCTACAAATAGAACGTCGTATCTTAAATTTAAGGGTGTTATCGTATAGGGGAGTAAAAGTGCTCACAATAATATATTCATTTACTAAATAATTTTCTTATATACGTTCAAATAACGCCAGAAAAATGTTTAAACGATTTTGCCAAATTTCGGTTTTTTCCCAAACTTTAGGAAGTATTTTAAATTTATACTATGCTATTATAAAATGGAACTATATCTCGTATTTTCTACCATTTCCGAGATCCCCATACTGCTCATCCTTATTTTGAACATCCTGTGTAAACGTGATACAGGGTCATTAAACACATTTTTTTTAATGCTTTTTATTTAAACACTTGACACTTGAAAACAGAATGGAGAAAATATCATGTTTGTTGTTAGAATTGCAACTCGTATTAATTTTTTTTTGGTCATTTTGTAGAAAATACTTTTTATGTCTTTTTTTTATTTATTAATTTTCGCCTCAAGAGCAGGTTTTGTTAGTAATTAATTATTTGTTTATAAAATGTAACTTCTAAGAAATTTCAGCACGCCTCCACCCTCAAGTACATCACTCATAACTTGACCACCTAAATGACAAAAAAAAACGTATTGAATATTAAAACGTCGCTGAAAACTACACTCAAAGAAGCCAGCAGCTTAAATGAATCGTTCCTAAATTTGCCGCTTCCGAAGCATCACTCACTCGGTGAACAAAACTGGAGGGCAATCGATAGTCGACCGAGTACTTATTTTAAAGCACATGATTGCGTACCTTCATTCTTAAATATTCAATCAACGGTGTAACTATCCTTAAATAGTTTGCTCTTTACTTTGTGCGTCAAGCGCCAATTTTATTTTAGGTCAATGTTGTTTAACAACAATTTATTATCATAGAATTTACTGTAGTACGTACAATCCTATTGCTTTGATAAAGGCTAGTAATTTTAACGGCTTTTGTGACGGGATGATTTCATCTAAAACTTCATAGCTGCTAAGATGTATACTCGTAATGACCATGTTCTACATTAAATGCTGTCTTGGGTATGCTTTCTGGATCCATTTCTATCTGGTGAAATCCGCTTGCGAAGTCTATGGTTGTAAAATAGTTACATCGGCCTTGTTTATCCAATATGATGTTAGGAATTGGGTATCTATCGCCTATGATTTTTTTGTTGAATTTCCTATAATATATGACGATTCTCCATTCCTTTTTTCCTGTCACATTTCTTGACGATTTCTTGTTTAAGGATATGCGGATATCTAAAGCTTTTAGTATAGACTGGGTTTTTATCGGTAGTAATTATTTACTTGATTTGAAAACGTTAATTTATCTCCGGGTTTGTGAAGACTTTTTTTAAATTTTCTTATTAGCTTAAAAAGTTCTCTGCGTTTCTCTTTGTTTAAATGTTCGTGTCTAATCAGGGATTCAAAGTTTAAATCGTTACAAGAAATATTTTTACTAAAATGTATTGTTTTAAAGTTGTCGCAAGGGATTTTATCTGAAGGGGTTAGAATCATAAGGGTCTAAGTGACAGCTTAAAAAAATATTAGTTAGACTCATGTTTGCATAGTTAAATGTAGTGTTTATTTTCTGGCAAAGAGATCCAAGTGATTCTCAAACATTTGGCGCCATCTATTATCCGACCAAAAAATGTACTAAATTTTATTATGTTAATTCTTAGAGTCAAAGGGATCTAAGCGCACTTGGATCTGTTTGCTGCTAAATTTTATTATAAAGTTTTGTAACATAGATTTAATATTATTGACACGTGTATACCGGCTATTGTGTTTTTTTAATATTTTGTGCATTTTAATATGAGTAAACGGAACATAAATATTTCCGGTAAGTGATTGTATTTTATAAATCATTATAAATAAAAAAAAATAACGGTTTTTCGTTTAAAGAACATTTTTTAGTATGTTAAAACTCTTCCTAGTACTGTCACCCATTTAATCTTCTACAGTGATCAATGTGGGGACCAGAACAAAAACAAAAATATTGCAAAATTGTTTATGTATCTGGCGCAATCTACTGGAAAAAATTGATCACAGATTTTTTGAAATTGGATATTCATACATGGATTGCGATTGCTTATTTAGCCGTATTGAGGAAGTTAAAAGAACTTTTGTATCCGTTTTTGTTTCACAATACTGGACCAAAATTATAAAAAAAAAATCTAAAAAATTCACTGTGTACGAAATGCAAGAAACTGATTTTGTTTCATTTGAATATTTTAATAGTCTAATGATTTACCCAAAAAAAGACACTGAAAAAAAAACCGATAAAGTGGCGTGAAAAAGTGTGGTTCCAATTCAAAAAAGAAAACTTTTTTTGTTTTTTGTACAGTAATGTAAGAACTTCTTCCATTCCTATGAATCAAAGCGAGAACTGCTCAATGCTTAAAACCGGAAGACCATCTTGGTCGCTAAATGACAAAGTATTTAAGAGCTTATATCCCACTCCATTGAAGATTCCGTACCTAAAATGGGAAAATTTAAAGCAACTTTTATCCCACCCTTATTTATCATGATTTTTATTTAAATATGCCACATGAGATCAAAGGAAAGAAAAGCTCTAAGAAAAAAAGTCAGAAGACAGAACTGGATGAAGACAACGACAGTATCGTGTCAGATTACGATGGTTAGACATATTTTAGTTAGTTTTTGCTGTGAATTTCGATAATTTGTTGTATAATAAAGTGTAAGTTTAGCTTTTTTCCTGACTAAAAAAAGTGCTCAGAATCATAAGGATCCAAGTGACATAAAACCAGTGAACTTTAGATTTTTTTAATCTCAAGTATACGGTATTTAAAATACTTACATAAACCACATTCTTTTATACAAAAACCATTTCAAATGCATTTAAATCAAATTTACAATAATCAATTAACTTTAACCTTAATTATCTCAAGACAGTCGCAGACGCACTTAGACCCTTATGATTCTAACCCCTTCATCTAATATTTCATAATTATTAAGTTCAATCGGTTCCAAGGGAAATCCATTGGATATAATATGACCTTCTAACGCAATTGATCTTTTAGAATGATTAAAAATATTTATTACATAAGATTTATTTTTGATCGTTACTAATGTAGAGTGAATTGTTAATTCTTCATCATGAAAATAGGGGGCTAACCAAGTTGTATTGTTGGGAAGATCGGTTTTTATTATATATTTTCTCGCTGTATTTTGATTACGAATGCTTCGAAATTTTCTCTATAGTGGAAAGGAATTGTTAAATATTGGTTTACCAAATTTTGATTTTCTAAGTCAATTTTTAAGCCAAGTTTACGTAAATCTTTAATTTCTAAAATACCATTAAAATATTCATGAAATGAGAATAAAATAAACTCTATTGATTTTCTATACCAAAATTTAAAAACAAAGGAATAAATCTCTACTTGTGCCTTTTTGTGAGCCTGTACAAGTTTGTAGGGTACTAATGTATGGTTGAATTAATTCAGGAAAATAAGTTTCTGCTAATGAGGGTCTAAGAAGTGATGCGTGTGAATCTGTATCTATGAGTAATCGAATATTTCAAATAGGAATGTGTATGAAGGAAGGTAGTTGATTAACTTGGAAACTATTTAAACTTAAACAAGGTTTGTTTTATCTGAGGCTTCTAAATGAAAATTTTCTAATTGTTCTATTAGTGAATCTTCCGAATTATCTTCAGGTTCATCATAGTTGTCAGAATGTGGGACGTTTTCGTTATAACTATCAAAATATGGGACTTCGTTTAGATTTTCTAAGTATGTCAGCTCATGTTTAGGTGTTCATGTTATGATGAGGCATTTCTCTTCTAGGTTGTACACTTACTCCAGACATGGGTTGAGTATATTGGGGTTTTGTGTTAGTGTATTGTATTCCGGACATTGGTTGGGGATATTGAGGTGTTCATTGCGGGTTTGTTTGTATAAACTGCTGGTTTTGTAGTTTATTGAATGGTTGGTTATATGGTCTAGATTGATTTGGTTCATTTTGTCTAAATTGATTTGGTTGGTTTTGTCTCTGTTGATTAAATTGATTTTGTTTATATTGATTAAATTGATTTTGTTTATGTTGATTAAATTGATTTTGTAGTCTTAATTGATTATTGCTAATCTGTTTGTGTTAATTTATTTGTGGTTGGTTTGGTGGTTTGTGTGAAGTTGTCTTGCAGCATTTTAATTATGAAGGTAGGTAGTTATTTTTGAATTGGTTTTGACTTTTTAAAATTTCATAGTTTGTAATAATATCGATAGCTTGATCTAAGGTTTGCGGATTTTGAACAATTAGTAATGTTCTCAGTTCATTAGGGACGTTCGCCAAAAAATTTTGTGTAGCTGTTAGTTCATTTTGATTAATGAGAATTGTTTTGGCCTCGATATTATTAATTTCGGAACAAATCTCATTATTAATCTTATTAAGTAATGACTTTAAGCGTTGAATATAATCATTAATAGATTTGTTTTTTCTGTTTAAGAAAATTAATTATTGCTGTAAATTAGCCCTAGTAATTGGATCATTAAATTTCTGCTGTAATGCAATTTTTATTTCTGCCCAAGAGTTTAAGTCAGATCTTTTCAATAAAAAGTGTTCAGCCTCTCCTATAATTTTTGATTTAATAGCTAAAATTACATTACAATTATCAATCTGGTTTAAAAATGTCTCTAACCTGGATGGTTGAGCATCAAAGCTTTTGAGAAGTGCAACGGTTGATTTTAATGCATTTAATGATTTAATGCATCAGCCATTTTATTATTGTTTACTAAATTACTATTGTCTAACGTTAAATTTATACAAAGCTCTATTTATATAAAGCTCGTTTAAGCCAAAATTTAAAGAAGAATTACTGTTTGAAGTTCATCCTAAACTTCAAAAAGGAAAAAAAAAATAAAATTCAAAAATGAATTATAAAATTTTCAAAATATTTTCTTAATTAACAGGTTTTCCAACAGTTTCCAGAAACAATTCCGTACAGTACAATAAAAAGTTTCTAGTGTCTGAACTGTATCAAATGATGTCTCTGCAACAACAGCTATACTGTAGTGAAGGCATCACATGTCTTGGAAGCTAGCTATGCTAATTCTTCCTACTGGCTACTCGCAATGGCGTACCACTTTTCGAGTTGTTGTTCGAGTTGTTGGCCAGGAATCACTCAGCTCGTCTCAGTTTGCTCAGGAATTAAATTCTTGATCCTTGAATTCTAAACTGTTAAAACAGAAGAGTGAACTACTGATAATCTGCACTTTCCAGGCACTAAGCAGTGTATCCGCGCTTATGGCTAAGGGATCACGCACTAACGTACTTACGTAATTCGCGTTACGTAACTCGCGACTACTCGCATCTGAACTCGACGACGATGTTCACAGAGATTCTCCGAAAGGATCCTACCGACTGCTCCTATTTTATTTAATAAATCGCAACTGAAGAATACAATTTAAGTTACAATGTTGCAACGCTTACTTATGACTGCGCTAAGATGACTAACTGCTCCTCTTTCACATCCTCTATATATATGATTATAAATGTTGAATAAGCTGTGACAATTATTATCTTAAACTAAACTTATATTAAGCATAAGTGGCCATATAATTGAAGCATATCATGTAATTTAAGTTTTAATGTATTATTTGTAAATAAAGGTAATAATAAAGGAGTCCGATAACATGTTATCGGATATATTATGTACTTTTCTATCGAAAGGATTCGAGGTTCATCCTTCTTATATCCGAGATAAGTTAATGATCCTTCCTTCCCCAAATTTATATTTTATTGAATACGATTTCTTTCAATAAAATCTAAATATGGACCATAAGCAAAATCACAGAAGACTAAGGATTGGCAAAGCATTTTGCATAAATGAAGATTTAAAATATTGTGATAATTATATATATTTTGTAATGTTAAAAATGACTTTGGAATAAATAATTTAACCTAATTGTTGTTAACCAAACTTAAATTGTTGGCACTATCCATCTTAGGAAAACTAATAAAAAAATATTCTAAAATAAAAAAAGATCTAATAAAATTCATTTAATACAATATTCAAACAACTTTCAATTCAAATAACTTTAAGGAAATCCTTTTTAAGATTAAAAATCATGGATTAAAGGGGTTAAGTTTAACATTGTGCTCTGAGGCTACTTTAATTTAAAATTAAAATAAATTTGAGTGTTATCTGCAAAAGCCTCTATGTAGTGTACAATACTTATATAGCCTTTAGTAGATCAGAAGTATAAATAATTAAAAGTAGTAGGCCAAGAATAGACTCCTGAGGCACTCCGGATAATAAAAACACTTCGTCAGAAAAAGAGTTGCTGAAAAATTTTCTTTGAGATCTTTTTTTTTAAATAAGAGTTTATAAGTTTTACTGACTGATCTAAAAAAACATAATAATTTAGCTTTGCTCTTTAAATGTAATTCTTCGAAATCTTAAAAAGATTGAAAGTATAAAAAGCCTTCGGGAAATCCAGAAGTGTCAGTGCTGATAAATTTATTTTTCAGTGGCTGTTATTATGTATCAATGGCGGTAGCTAAAACAACGCCTCTGCTTAGATACTTTTGAGACCTACAATGACTTTCTGGGATGATTTTATTATTAATCCAATATTCAATCGGCTGATTGTATAAAACCTTTTCAAAAACTTCGGTAACACGAAAAACTTGCTGGACTTTAGCTATTTCATCATACGGCATATTTTAACAAAAGATTTTCAGTTATGCCCATATTATATATAGGTTGCGTCTAATAAATGGAAATAACACCTTAAGCCTTGTATGATAATTTTATTTATTAGCAAAAACGAAAAAATTTACTGTATTCTATCTAAATTATTCGCTTAATGAACTAACATTATTATTGCCATAATAATTTTTTAATCAATGATATATATTTAATAACTTCTCTTCTTTTGTAGGTTATTGATTTATCATACAACAGGATAAGAAGAATAAGCAAAGATGACTTAGAACAGTACCCGTACATTACTCATTTATACTTAAGTGATAACCTTTTAACAAAGCTGGAAAAGGACACCTTTAGTCCCCTAAAAAACCTACAAATTTTAGATTTATCCATCAATGACTTATCAACAGATTCAATCTCAGAAGTTTTCCAAATACCAACGCTAAAAGCATTATATTTAAGTCAAAATATAAATTCCAATATAGTAGAATCTATTGAAAAAGTAAACCTTAGTTCACAATCCACTCTTACTAAGTTGGATATAAGCTATATTACTGCAGAGGGATCTTCGAATTTTCCTGATTTGTGCAAGTTTCCGATGATAGCATTTCTTAATGTAACAGGTAATACAATTTTTAACTGGTATTATAGAGGGTGTTTTCAAAATTAAGTCATTTATTTTAACACCTTATAGAGCTCGTCAAAAGAAGTTAATATATCAAAAATAACGTATATAAAAGTTAACACAATAAGAAAGTTATTGAAACATTATTGAAAATTGTTTTTAATTTTTTTTATTATGTTAAATGGTTATCGTTTTTAGAAAAAAAGTTTCCATTTGTTCAATTAACACACAATCTTGCTCGGCGAATCCACAACTCTTATCTACAAGCTTCGAAAATAAAATCCTAGTGTCCACGAAATATTAAATCACAAGAATTTTTAATTTTCTTGTCAAAACAACAAGTTTAAATTTCTTCCGGACTATTTACTGGCTCATACACCCTTTGAACATTGAAAGGCTAAAAGAAGCATGCCGTGGAACTATGGGCAGGTTTGTTTGCTTGCAACATCTCTGATGCAATGATGCCAAATGCTTATACAGTGTGTCCCAGGATGAGCGAATTTATACGTAAAAATGACAAAAAATTTTGTAGTAAATTTTGAAATTTGACCGTTTGGCATCCAGCCCTGCTTGGTTAAAAAATAAAATTTAGCATGTTTTTTTTTTAAATCAAGCATGCCTTGATAGGAGCATTTTTAAAATTTTATGAGTAGGTAAAGTAGTATTTCTAGGCAAGATATAAAAAAAGTTTATAAGAAAAAGTTGTTTAGAATGCAAAATTATCCCCGAATACTGAATTTCATAACCATAGACCTACTTTGATTTTTACGTTTAAGTTATTTATTAATTAACAAAAATCAAATAAATATTTTACTTTTTACGATCGGTAGAAATTTTTTGCTCATGGAATGCATGCCGCTTAATATATTGGGTTATTTTTTTGCTGCATTTACGAGTTTTTGTCGAACTTTTTAAAATGTAAACATTTTCAATTAAATGCGGCAGCTACTTTAAAATATCACTGTCAAAGTTATGCACAAAAAACGTACTTAAGTCATTATCTTATTGTAAAGTTTATAAAAGGTATTAATAATATTATCACAATTTAAAGAAAAATTTGAAATTTGGAGCAGAAAATTTTCATTGTGCAATTTTATATGGTAGTGGAAATAGTATGTCGTTAAAGTACGTTTTGAATCTTTTCGTGAAAAATATCCGCAAGTCGACGTAACAATATCTTCTGCGAGATGACTAATTAAACTTTTTAAGGCCACGAATAGTGCTGAGATGAAAAAAAAAGCAGAAAAAGAGATACGATGACAACGATGCTGCTACAATCCTTGCTTTGGAGTCAATTGCTGAGAACACTCGGATGTCATTGAGAGCTAGGTCGGCGATGCTGAGTATAAGCAACTCTGAATTGCAAAGAATTTATCATGCCAGCAATATTAAAGCATTCAAACCAAGGTACTTGCATACTTTAAAAGAGAGGGATGAAGCGCGCCGTTTATCATTTTCTGCTTGGTTAAGCGATACAATTTTAGAGAACAGATATTTTAATAAAAAATAATATTCTCGGACGAATCTTCATTCACGACAAATGGTGCAATTTCATCTCAAAATTATCGGTTTTGGTCCAATGAAAAGCCAAACTTTGTAATCCATGGCAAGAGGCAATATTTTCAAAAGGTCAACGTATGGTGCGCCATATCTTACCATCTAGGTATTATTGGACCATATTTTATTGAAGGATCTCTTATTCAAAAACGTATCTTCAAATTTTGGAAAGATTTGTTGAAGAATACTTAGAACCTTTCAGTTAATCAAAAAATAAATCTTTATTTTCAACACGACGGCTTTCCAGCGCACTCCACTATTCAAGTATCAGAATGGTTAAATAGAACTTTTTCGAATCAGTGGATTGGAAGACGCGGCCCAATTGGGTGACCGCCAAGGTCACCTGATTTAACCATATCTGAATCCTATTTATGGGACCAGCTCAAGCAAATTCTTTATTTCGAGCCATTACCAAATTACAGGGAATTACTAAAACAAAGAATTAGAGATGCTTGTAATTCAATTTCCATTAAAAAAATTAGAAATTCTTTTAAAATATTTAGGAAAGATATTGAAAAATGTTTCGATAATGGAGCTACATTGAATAAATTTAAAATAACTAAATAAAATACATTTTCTGGTTAAATTAGACGTACTATTTACATTTTATTACAAACATATTTTTAAGGATTGTTTGTAATTCTTAGATCAGTAATTTAACTATTAGATAAATAAATTAGTTAGTTTTTTTCTAATAATTAAATATGAATAAAAAAATTAATTGGTACATAAAACGTAAAAATCAAAGTAGGCCTATGGTTATGAAATTCGGTATTCCGGCATAATTTTGCATTCTAACCACCTTTTTTTTATTAACTTTTTTATATCTTGCCTAGAAGTACTACTTTACCTACTCATAAAATTTATAAAATGCTAGTATCAAGGCATGTTTGATTTAAAAAAAATAAAAATATGCTAAATTTTATTTAATAATCAAGCAGGGCTGCGGTCAAATATCAACTACAAAATTTGTTGTAATTTTTACGTATAAATTCGCTCATCCTGGGACACACTGTATATAGAAATGGCAAAAATCACTTTATAATATCATAAAAATTTTCAGTTGTTTCCGAAGGCACAAAACAATACTACTGCTCCTCTTTAATAAAATATCAAGCATTTTTTTTATAAAATATGATAAGATACTCTACAGAACGTGTTATCGTGAGCTACGTATTACCCAAAATAATGGCAACACCGCTTGGTTGCGGCTTGCAGGCGGCGGAATTTTTCGTTTTTATTTTTTGAACCGGGAGTCAGTCACTTTGCTGTATTACTGCACGTTGCATTAACAATTTTTGAGCGTTATTTTCGTGTTTTTTTCACTATGGCTGTTTATACCCCTTCCAAAAGAGTTCAACTAATTAAATGGTTTTATGGAGGCAATTCGGCAGTACAATGTAGAGATTTGTTTTCAGTGACATTTGAGAATAGACCGATTCCTTGTGCAAAAACGGTTTTAAATGTGGTTACAAACTTTGAGACATCTTTTTGTCTTCAAGATTGTAAAAAATGCCACACAAAACGTCAAGAACAACCTGTTGAAGTGGTCCAGGATATCGAACGGCGGGAAGAAATGGTTTGCAGTACTCTAGAACTTGATTCGACACGGTCCACTAGAAGTGTTGGAGCGGAACTGGGAACTCATTCCCAGTAAATAAAATCCCAATAAAACTGTTGCTCGTATCTGGAAAAAATATGAGTACAAATGTTTCAAGTATTCAAAAACTCAGGAAATATTTCCTGAAGGCCAGTGGCGAAGAATGGAATTTTGTGAAACCATGATGGAAAAGGCAAATGAAAACGAATATTTTTTAAAAAATATTTTGTTTTCTGATGAATCTTCTTTTCCATTACATGGCAAACACAATCCTTCCATTGTTCGTTATTGGTCTCAGCAAAACGAGCACAGAAGTTTTCAGTTTCGTACCGAGTATACTCAGAAATTGAATGTTCGGGCAGGTATTTTGGACGACAATGTTAGGGCCATTTTTTATTGATGGCACTTTAAACGCCCAAAAGTACCTTGAGTTGCTGTAAAACCAAGTTCTTCCTGTCATTCAAATCCTACCTGATGTAGACCTGGGATCGGTTTATTTTCAGCAAGATGGCTGTCCTGCTCATAACGCGGCTAGGGTAAAAGAATTTTTAACAAATACTTTCCTAACCGCCTTATTAGTGGGACTGACGATATTAAATGGCCTCCTAGATCTCCAGATTTGTCTCCAAATGACTTTTATCTGTGGGGTTACCTTAAGCAGACCATTTACAAGCATGAATTTAGTAGGGCAACAAATTTAGAGGAGTTGCGAAATAAAAATCGAAGGTGCCAATTCCATTTCCATTCCCTGACACTCTTTTGGAGGTGTGAAATAGCTTTTACGATAGGTTAAGTTTTTGTTTAGCGAAAGAAGGCGGTTTATTTGAGCCTTTTATTTAAAAAATGATATGTTATTAAGTTTGTTTATTAGAGTTTTATTTCTGATTTTTTATTATATTTTTATCAGAGTTGATATTATATTTTTTATTAGAATAACGCTTTAATTTTCATTATGCAAAACACAGCATATTAAACATTTTAAGATTACAATTCTATGCGGGTTTTACATGGAATAGAATAAATATTTAAAAAATGCCTGGATTTTCGCGTAATATTTTGGGACATTTTGTCGCCAAACGACGCAGCTCCCGCGAAAGTCAAATGCTTACTAATCCCGTCCTCGGGCCGGCCCGTAGCTGATCGATAATTCTAGCCTGGACACTTATCCCCGCTTCCATCGATACCTCACAACAGAAGCCGAAATCATGCGAGGCGACGACCGCGTCGCGATGGCAAAAATTCCGCGCAAAATATGTGCCCCATATTTTGCGTTGATTCGAAATAATATTGTACTGCAGTTATTATTGTAGTTTATAGTAAGATTACGCATTTAAAATTTTAAACTACCAAACTATTTTGATACTCGCTTTGAGTTTTAAAAAGAATAAAAATTCGGTATTTAAATTAGGTGGGTAAATTAACAATTTTATTTTTAACTTACATTTTACAATCTTAATTTTATTTAGAATAATGCCTACCTCTTGCTGCATTCCTGGGTGCAAAAGCAATTATAAAGTGCTACTGTTTACGCTCAGAAAAAATTAAAATGGATTTTTAATATTTTTTTTGGTTTTTTTTGATTATCTTCGGAATCATTCAAATTTTCGATTTTTTAAATAAGCAACAAAAATTTGGCGTAGGTACCTACCTAATTTTGTTTTCGGCATTAACATTTTTACGAAAAAGTAATACAGCAATGCAAAAACTTTCCCATAGCAACAAATTAACCCACAAAAGTGTCAAGAATAAGTTTTTGAAAATTTGTTTTTTTTTTCAATAATCTTCAAAACCACATAAAATATATATATATATTCTATTCGTCTACCCTCAAAATACGAAAATGGATAATTTACTTCAAAGTTGCACATTATTTACTCATAAAAGATATGCCATATAAAAATATATATATATATATATATATATATATATATATAAAAATATAAAAATATATATATATATATATATATTTTTATATGGCATATCTTTTATGAGTAAATAATGTGCAACTTTGAAGTAAATTATCCATTTTCGTATTTTGAGGGTAGACGAATTTGAAACACCGTTTATGTATATTTTTCCAATAAAATAAATAATAATAAATATTTAAAACATTTATCATATACCTAAAAATACGTAATAATAAAAAAAATATATTATCTTGTAAAATGTAAAATATTAGGTCCCGCGGTATCTCCACTTAGGCCGTCCTCCCACCAAAGATACGCGACGGCGACGCGAAGGCGATACGATTTCGCCTGGACACATTCAGACGACATGCAGTTGCCCCACTAAAGATACGCGTTTCGTGTTTCCTACGTTTAGTTGTTCAGTTTAGTTCTTTAGTTCTTAGTTATTGAGAAAAATAAAAAAAAAATGTTTGTTTCTGCTAAGAAGCTGCACAGATATCCATTAAAATCCAGTTCAGCATTTCGTTGTGCCATAATAACGCGCGACGTTGCAAAATTTCGCCTCTATGCGGTTTCCTATAAGTAACGAACGAAAACACGATCTGTATATCGAAGTCAATATACTACGGTAAATAAATGTAAATAAAGTATATTAGAGAAAATGGTAATGGCATCGCAACGCCGCTCGATCGCATTGTTGATGCCGCCGATACA
This sequence comes from Anthonomus grandis grandis, assembly GCF_022605725.1. NCBI lineage: Eukaryota > Metazoa > Arthropoda > Insecta > Coleoptera > Curculionidae > Anthonomus > Anthonomus grandis. Next base: position 3,434,568 of record NC_065567.1, on the reverse strand, counting down.
AGCACTCTCTACCAGTGACGTCGTCAACAAATATTTACATGATAAATATTTATTAATTACTATAGAGTTTGTGTATAAGTAATATTACCATTTATGAGCTATTTATGTGTTTTTTTAACGGACGAGGAAGGTACCTAACTAACAAAAAGCATTTTTATTAAAATTAAATATTTTATTAATATTATAGATTTTTTAATAAATCATGTTTTAAGACACACATTTTTAACTAAAATAAGTGATGTAAAGGGAAAGGCAACATTAACTTTATACATAGATATCAATATCTAAATAAATTTAAAAAATCTTTAAAGGCAATAAAAAACGAGTAATTTCATCTATCTACCTAATGACTATATTAAAAAAACATAACTACAGGTAATATCCTTTTTTTCTGCCAAAACAACAAAAAAACATAAAATCCTGTTAATAAAACCATGGACAAAACTCTAGTCTTATATTTTTTATAGCCTATTAATAGATGAATATTTAAAAAAAAATATTTAGATATAAAAATATAAAGATTTTTGTATTTCACACACACTTTCACATTTAATTTTTTATTAGGTTTATTTCTAAACGTTTATTCCCCTATTCTACGTTTATGATGATGGTAGCCCCATGATGTGATATTATGAAAGTGTATCAGTACTTACTTGTGAAAAGATCATCTTGAATCGCCTTTTTTTCCATGATGCGGCACAACAGACACAAGTTTTCGCCTAGCTATTTAAAAAAACACTAAAATGTGACCATTTTCCCTTTTGAGAAAGAGCCATTTGACAGATGACACTACGCGTATCGGTCAGGCGCTTATGCTTCCGGTGTTGTCGCTTCAAATTTTTTAGAAGCAGTTTTAGAAATAAGGGTGTTTTTTTGTTAATTAAGGATTTTGTTTTTTTTTTGTTTAAGGATATTATATTTATTCTTGAAATAGGTTAATTCTATTTATACTTTTTATTTTAAATTTTCCTGTAAAATACAACACAAATAAGTTAAAGTAACGTTATAATGATTGTTAATATATAGCTAAAAATTTCCTTCGTTGGAAATTTGTGTAGACTTGACAACAGAGAATCGGCAAATATGTATGTTAACAAAACATCTCTCTTGCCCCTGTACACATGTTGGACTCAAACAAAGTTGTTGTGTACTAATTCCAGTCTTTCAATGTTCTAAGCATACACCAATTCTTTCAAATAGCGCTACAGAAAAAAATCGCAGGGAGTTAAATCTGAGAAGCAATGGGGCCAAGAAATGGGTTTATTTCGGTCTACCTACCTATTCGGAAACTCATTATTTAAATGTTCATGAACTTCTCTGAATGTATTCCTAAAATAAGAATGTGCGTAATTCACGCAAAGTCTTTTATTCATGTGGACATAAATGGAGAAACTTTTTATACACACACCTTATTAACTGAGGTGTGTATAAAAAGAGGGGATTTTTTTCTGGCAAAGGTATTGGTCCACTAGTGAAGATAGAAGGCATGGTGACTGTCTAATATTATTTAAACATCTTAAGAAATAATATGTAACCATATGCTGATGATAATTTACCGTTAATTTGTACATTTCAACATGACAACGATCCTAAATTGTAAAAAATTTTGAATCCTGTCAACATATTCGGGTTTTGAAGTCACTAGCTGAAAGTCCGGACCTGAATCCTATTGCGAACTTGTGGGAGCAACTAGAAAAGTTAGACAATCAAATTCTAATAAATTCCATAATAAAGAGGATTTATTCAAGCCTTGAAAGAAGCATGGAATATAATTTCTGAAGATGTTATTCATAGTCTTTTTGAATCCATGTCAAGACAATGTGCTGAGGTTATAAGGAATAAAGGTTGTGCCACAAAGTATTGGTATTTTTTTAAATTTTCTGTACAATAGTGTGAAATATAGTATGAAACCCAAAAACTTCTCTATTTTTGTCCTTAAAGTAATTTTTTTTGTAAGATTGAAAATAAATATTTTTTTTGGAAAATTTGTTTTAAGTTGGTCAGGCTTATAGGTGTTCATAAATGATATTTAAAATAGCTTTAAAATGACTTTAATAAGAAAAAAAAAAAAAAAAACAGTTTCTCCACTTATGGCTGGTCCACTGTCCGCCAGACTAAAAAATCATATCCCATCACTCAAAAAAGTACAGATTTTTTATTCTAAACAAATTTTATTTATTTTTGTAATAATAAACGAAGGGCGAACAAAAGTTTAAGGGAGACAATTCATTCAGTTAAAAAAAGGTCATAAAGTGTTTAAGGTTGACTTATTTGCAAAATATTAGACTGGGCTTCATAGCATTTTTGTCATCACAGTTAAATAAGCTTAATAAGCTTTTATTCAGCTCTATAAGTTTGACCTGCCACCTTGAGAATAATTTGAGAAATCTGCTGAGAGGGTGAGAAAACGCTTAAGATATTTACATTTGTTTTCAGGTAACCAGTTTAACTTCATATCAACAAGACAGTTTGCCGGCCTTTGCAACTTACAAATATTGGTAAATGTCAATATGAGTGCAAATTTTGAAAACCACTGCGACTGCTGGAATATTAATAAATGGTTAGCTGCGAGGAACGTAAAATTTACTGCTTTTAAATGCCCTATAAAAACAAAAGGTAATTCGATATTATATAATGTCTAAATATACTGTGTAAGTACTAAGCTCAATGCTTTTGTATCGAAATTCTTTAGTCTAAGCATCATTATCAATCGCTTTTTCAAAATATGCCTATAATAGTGCAAAGTTGGCCGCATGCTAATGTAGGTAGGACACATACCGACTTTACAAAAGATTCAAATCAAAAATATGATATGTACTTTAGTACAAATATATATGTTTATCAAACAAAATTATGATTGTTATCAACTAAAATGAATGACAGGAAAAAAAATGACAGGCATGAATGCTCTTTTATAATATAAATCATGTGCGTTTAAAGTAATAATATAAAATAAAAAACAGAAGAAATAAGGAACTGGTATGATTAACGATATGATATTATTAACGATATTTATTTATTTATTACTATCAACGTTTACATAAACATTCTAAGATAATACACAATAGGTATACATAACATATAATATTAACTTTTAAGTATCTAGAAATAGAAAACTAAACTATAAGATAACATCATGTGCACATTTCGAAATTTTTTTAACATTTCTGCAAAAGAAATCAAGACTATCTGCATACCTGTTAACGGTTGCAGAAATCCTATTTATTGGATTGTTTAACAGATATGATGTTCGACAAAAAGAAATATTCAGCAGGTCATGTCACCTCTAGTTGCATAAACAGACATTATAAAATTCTCTTCTTAGTAACAATGCAGTAATAGACAAATAAGACATAGTTTGCTCCGTACTAAAAACTACCCCAAATTTAAATAGTCTGTATCTTACAAACTTTATAAATCTGGATTGGATGTTTTCAATTCGACATATGTTGTTTTTATAACAAGGGGACCGGATAATATTTACGAATTCAAGATCGGCCTAAAGATAGATACAACGTTTTCAGTGCTGAAATATTTGTAAGATCCTTGCATGATCTCCTCAAAAAGCCTAAGAGTTTATTTGCCTTACAGATCATAATGTCAAAATGGTAAGAAAAACTAAGCTTTGAATCTAGATAAAAACATGTCATTTTGTTGGCGCCAGGAATATATTGTGTTTATATCATTTTGCAAAGTAATAATATCATTTGGAGTGAAGATTTGCCTATAGACTTTTAGGTCGTCGGCAAAAAGCAGGAAATGGGATTCCAAGAGAGATCCAAGATCATTAATAAAAAGACTGAAAAGCAGGGGTCCGAGATGGAAACCTTGAGGAACTTCAGAAGATGCCTGAAATGGTAAAGATAGCTTCGTATTTTTACTTGCTACTCACGGTTGGTTAAAAATGATTTAATCCATTGTAATAAAGAGCCGTAAATAGCAAGTTTAGCAAGTTTATCAACTAAGACGGTATGATTGACTTTATAATATGCCTTACTGAAGTCTGTGTAAATGGCACGAGTTTCGCAGCTTTTCAAAAAGATTTAAAAATATAGTTGGTACACAAAAAAAGCTTTGTTTTGACTGAACGCCTTAATAAAGCCATGCTGCTGATCAACAATTATCTCTTAAAAAACTTTAGATAAAAAATTCTTCACACAGTGCTCGAAAAGTTTGAGGATAGATGATAAGATGCTGATGGGGCGATAATTTAAAACGTCATTCTTGTGACCAGATTTAAGGATTGGACAAACATTTGATAATTTTCAATTATTGAGAAACTCGCCAAGTAATAAAGATTGATTAAAAATATATTCTAGTCTAGAAAGAGAGCATTCAACATCGCTAGGGCTTATTAATACATCAGACACTAAATTAAATCTTTCAGAACCATGATTATTTAAAACATTTCCAGTTCCCACTGCAGTGTTTAACATACTAGTGTTGTAAATAGATGAGAAGTGTAAAGCAAATAATTCAGCAATAGAAACGGCAGGCACCTTTAGAGTCACCAAGAAACATTTCACTTGGAAGGCTAGTATTACCATTATTAGACTGAGAATTAATAAACTTCCAGAAATATTCACTGTCATTGACAATATAATTTTCTGCTCTTGTAAGATAGCTAATGTAACATTCCTTGGTCAGATTTTTAGCTTCCAACCTCAAGGCACGAAAGTTTACATAAGTAGCAGAACCACTCAGCTTATATAATTTATGCGTGATTTTCTTCTGAGTTATAATATTTTTTAGTTGTTTTGAGAACCACTGGGCATAATGTTTAGAAGGAAAAAAACATATTATATGTACAACCTTATTAAAACAGTCATACAGTACCGAATAAAAGTTAGCAACAGTGAGATCCAAATCAGAATCTGACATGATGGTTTGGCAGTTGTAATCTAATAAATAATTGTTGACAAGATCGAAATCTGCATGTTTAAAATCATAATACAAAGTTACAGGTGCATCCAAAAGTTTAGGTTGAAGACAAGGTGACTTTCAAATCAACAAACAAATTAAAGTGGTGGATGATAAGGATCATGTTTAACAAGACCACTGCTTTTAACTGTAAAAGATATTTCAATATTTAAAAAGCAAAGATCCAGTCATTGAATTAAGTCAAACCTTCAAAGGCTACCGTATCACATAGCAGGGTCTCTCTTTCATGCAATACAATACTAAGATGGAGACCATGCTGATCATCACTATAAATTCATAAGATATTAGGCACATTATAGTCCCCATTTACTAGCACTTTATTTTAAAGGTCACAAGCTTCGACAATGGTATCGCAGTGCAGTTTGTAAGTAGACAATTCCATTAAAGGAGGAATGTATCCACAGCCTATACATCATTCCTGAGAATCATTCACATCATATACATCATTCTTCAAAAGAGGGGTTGGAAATGCTTAGCCTATGCGACTTTATATGACTTTTGACTGCGATGAGTACACCGCCGCAGTGATTCTTGGAGCTATTGTTGGTGCTTCAGTCAGTTCTGTACACAGCATAGCAGGGGTCAAGAAATTCAAAATCACAAATGTCAGGATCCAACCAAGTTTCAGTTAAAGCTAAAATACTGTAATCTTCGGATTGAGCAGTACACAGGAATTTTTTCAGTTTAGTTATCAGGCCCCTAACATTTTGGTAGAAAACAGCAAGATCATCATCTATAGTCCTGGACGTTCTGTTGGGCCGTGCAGAAAATTTGCAGCATTCCCAAATGACTTAAGCTTATTCTTCCTAGCCTTCCCAAAAGACTATGCCCAAATGAGCTTCCACTAATGACTTTAGAGGTACTGCACTTGTGATGCAGCAGTTTCTCAAGCCTGCTAAGTCGATCCGAAATATCATGTTGTTCATACGATTTCCCATCTTGGATTGCCTTAACTTTATTTTGTTCCTCATGAACAACTTGTAGTTGCTTCGTTAAGTCAGCGTTTGAGGCTTCAAGTGATTTGATCTTGTTTACCAGATCGCGATCCAGAGAACCTTCGCGACTGTCGCCATCAGACTTTGAATTCTCAGGAACCGATCTTTTGACCTCATTTAATGAGGACTTAATACTAGTGATAGACTTTGAGATTTCTTCCATCTTCTGGCACAAATTCGCAATATTGACTCTCCAATTCAACTAGCTTGGCATTAATAGATGTGCTAAAAGTCTCAATTTTCTGAGATATTTTCGTAGACAGTCTTTCTCCCAACTGCTCCAAAGACGCATGGACGTGCTTGTATATATCAGTTATCGAAGATGAGGCCTTCTGCTGTGGTACACGCATACAATATTACTCTTGATAGCAGCTGCGTAACATGGGCTTCTGAAATGGAGAATTAAGAACAAGCAAGGCAATGTTTAGCATTGCAAAAATCACAAATGATTTTATATTTTATTTCCTTCTAAGAGAGAGCACTGTTGCACCTGGAGCAAGACATCGAGATTTTGCGATACCGATAATACAGTGAAGCTGAAAATGTGACCCCAACCACTCCTGTATTATGTTTGTGAAGTAAACAAAACGATAACCACACTTTAAACGCTGGAAAACAGGTGCACTAATAATAAGAAAAAAAGCTCAAAGGGTGCTGTATTTGATGTGAAAAATTTGAATGTCACAGTTAGACTGAATGGTAAGCTATCGATAAATCGCGAACTCTAATGATGAAAATTTTCGAGAAAAGTGGATTGGCAGACATGGTGCAATCGAATGGCCTGTGCGGTCTCCGGACCTAACCCCACTAGACTTTTTTCTTTTCGGCTACCTAAAAAGCTTATAAAACCCCACCTGAGAGTATTGAGAATTTAAAAAATAGAATATTACAAGAATGCAGAGAAATTAGCGGGCAGTCCCTTGCCAATGTTCGTAAGGAGTTTGAAAATAGGCTTTTTTATTGTCTTGTTAATAACAGCGCGCATTTTGAACGCTTAATAAAATAAATTTGTTAAGCTAATTAAATTTGTTTTTCTACCCTACCGATTTACACTTTAATTGCTTCTTGGTCAATCAATTCTATTTTTTTTACAAACATTGATAGCATAATGAATGCCCTTTAAAATACTGTTGGCGTAAATAAAATATTCAATATTTCTAGACATTTTCGCTAACTATTTGCTTACACATTTACCGATTTCATTTTTTTGGTACCGTTGAATAGAGAATTTTACGCTGCTTACTAGAGAAAAACAAACCACCGAGAAGGGACAAAGCTGGGACCGATTTTTCTTGCGCATGTGCGAGCTTATTTGGTATACCTGTCTTATTGCCGGTCCCCTGCCAGACGTCGGTTAGTCCGGTAAACCTATATTTGTGTTCTGTGCCGGTAATATTCGACGCCTAGTTCAGTCTAGTCAAGTGTTGCCTGAATTTTTCTCTGTGTTTATCTTTTGTGTGTGTTGTCATTGTGCTCTTTATTTTATTAAAAACTTTTATAATATGCCTTATACCTGTGCTTTTCGTGGATGTCATTCAAAGACAGGGTGTGGTGCTTCTTTCTTTGCTTTTCCGCAGGAAGAAGATCGGTAAGTTCAACTTTTCTTTTAATTGTTTCCACTCAAAATAAGTTGTTTCTTTTTTTGTTTTTCGTAATTACAGTAATTCATTATTTATTAAATTCGTAATTATAGTAATTAGAGGTATTTATCTATGCAGTAATTAAAAAAAAAATACATAAATTTAGCTTTTGAATTAAACGTGTAATTTTATGACTTTCAGTGCCAAGTTATGGATGGCAGCTTGCTATAGAACAGACTTGTTTTCGACGAAAAGGACATAAAAATTCTATCAGGTTAGCTTTTGATGGGTTAACTATAATTTCTAACTAATATTAATTTTATGCTTGAAACCCTATTTTGCATATAAAAATTAATTCTGTATCTATTATATTTCTTCTTTTTAGATATTTTAATACAGCCTGCAATTATGAAACAAGCAACGTTGGCCGAGCAAAGTATTGCCGAAAAAAATTCTCCTTATGACAGAACTAAGACGAAAAATAAAAAAGTTGTTGCGTATTTTTCCTGTGTCACCCGGTATAGTTTAGGTATACCTATAACTTAACTATACCAACAATAAAATAATGTAATAGTTTTGATTTCAAATTCCCAATAAAATTTTTAATCTATTAATTGTCGTATTTCTCTCAATGTACGGAACTATTAAATTGCCAAAACGATTTTTCTCCGTTACTTAATATGTAGCGCCAGTCATTTAAGCCCGCTCAAGGGCACCAAAATTGGACCCCAGAAAATCAACGGTAAATGCGGGTTTTGTCGCTTCTCGGTGGTTTGTTTTTCTCTGCTGCTTACTATGATGTATCACACGATGGGGGTTCCCATTTGACATATTAAAGTGAGGTTAGCTGGAGGTGACGGGTGATTGACAGAACTTCAGTAAATGCATAATTAAACGTCTCCCTGTATATCTAATTTGACGTGTTTTTTTTTTTTTTTTTTTTTAGAGAAAGAAAGTTATTAAGGGTGGATCGTTTTGAAATAAAAACATTGTATATTGTACTTTTTTTAATTTTAATAACAGCCGTTGGGAAGACTTTGATAAAAGAAGTCCTGATCAGTAATTTTTTTTTAAAGTAAAACACAAAAGTACTAAAATCACGAAAAATTCCTTAAAATACACATGCTTTGGAAACACGCTAAAAAAAAGCAATGACATCTTTCGAGAACATTAAGAAGAACTATGAAAATTATGTTTACCTGTATATCAAAATATTAGTAAACATTTTAAAACGTTATTAGGTAAATTTAAAAACTACAAAATGTTTTTATTACAACTCAGACAAAAGCAGGTATTACCCGTAAAGGTACAATTGGGTTGTCTGGGTTGCGTAGCTGATATGAGCCTATATTTATAATGCAATTTTTTAACGTGAAAAGCCAAAAACTCGCGCTGTCTTTATAAGTCAGCTCTAAATGTTACATCGATTTTTTTAGAACATGATAAAGCACAGTTGCCTTTATAGAGCAGACATTTTTTTTACTGATTGTTTTTCCTGATTTTGACGTATAGCTGTACCCCCTATTTCTCAGTCTTTACGCTTATCCAATTATCCTGGTTGTGGCTTCTATTTTTACCTTGCTTAGCAACAACGAAATTTTCTTCACCTTCTGGGTTCTGGAATGTTAGATATTATTTGGTGAGAAATAGGGCTTTTTCATTAGATGAACCATTTAAAGAAAGTTCACGCTGACAGATATAAGTGATAACTGAACCTAAAGAAAAATCTTTATGCTCTGGATTATGGTCACCGTTTGGGTCATTATAATTTAATCGATAACTTTTTCTCAATTTAAGAATCGTTGAGCGTCTACTTTTAGCAATGTATTTGGAATGACTTGTTGATACCAAACCACCGTTTAAATAATGATTAAAGTTAGGACCATTCTTAGTTAATAAGGAATCCAGATTTGCGGCTAACGATGTTTCTGGAAGCACCCGAACAGGCGAAGAAAGGAGATTTTCTGAATTATTTTCACTAAATTATGTTCTAAATGGGTAGATATTTTAAGAAGAGGTAAAACTTTGTCTATATTATTTTAAAAATTCATTTTATCAAATCATACGGTCATATTTGCAAGTCCAAAATCAATGCAATCTTCATTTAAATTTGAGTAGACTCTATTTCCTTGAGATTTGCAAATATATTATACAGTTTTTCCAATTTTAATAGAACTTCTTATCAAATCTGAAAAAAAAAACAATGTAATTATCTTTTTCGGCGAATACCAAAAAAACTAAAAACACTTCTGTCAAAAATAATAATCAAATTTCAAAGCAACAATTACGTAAAATTCAAATATGTCATAAATCAGCAACAATATTTTGAAGGAATAATGGCAAAAAACACAATAAAAGTTACGGGGAATATAGCAAGGTATTCGTGCATTAATATTAATCGATTCTAGCTATCACAGAATTAGCAAAGAACCATTATACATAAACGATTATGAGAGTCCGATAAAAAAATTCGAAAATTCTTTTACCCACAGACCTAGAAAAGCAAGTGTGAAACCAATGTTTTTTCCTAGCTCTGTGCTTTTACCCCTTAATACTACTCAAAAGGAGCTTCAAAAAATATATTAGTAATTTGACTACAAAATGAATGAAAACTAATCTCTTTGCATTTGTTTGATTTTAAAACAAAATTCTAAAATCAAAATGATCATTTTTCCTGGAAGAAAATCTAAATCTTGATAAATGTCTAAAAACTGGTAAAAAAGCTTAATAACAAATTTTTCCACTATTTATGGGAGAGCCACAAAATTAAAGGCATAAACAGGTTCAATAAAAGTTTATGTATTTCATATTTTTTTATATAAATAATTAATTACACTTCTTTTAAATTCACAGCGTCAATTATCCTTTACCTGTTACCTGTTGTATCACATCGCTCTCCTCGTTTTATTATCCATGTTTTTTTTGATTGGTCTGCAGACATTGACAGGGCAGGCAACGGGTGGGAATCGTCGTTATTTATTATGTATGGTGAACTTGATCCCTTGCTATAGGAAGGAACGCACGTAAAAGACCAATTTTATCGATTTTCGAAGTTTACCAAGTATTAGGTTAGACATTATGGTCTACAATTTATAGTCCTTAATGTTGTTTCCTCTTTTGGAAATTTGGTGCAGGATGCCCAAGATTTTGATTGATTAATAATATAATCTAGTGCGGTAGGTAAGTGTTATGAAAACTTGAAACGTTGTTTCTGTATATTTAATTAACAGTTAACTTCAACATCAAACATTGTTTTAGGGTTTTCTTTTTCTATGCTATCTTTCTTTTTTATCTTTTATTTCTTTCCTTTTATTTCTTCGGGAAATTGCTTGGAAGTAAACCTGTACTCTCGAATTTTCATACTCAGTAACAATGATTACTAGAAAGGTGCAGTAGCACAACCTCAGTTTTGACGGAACAACTAGCAATTTAATAAATAAGGACCTTATGAATATTGATCTTAAGACCAGCTCACTCCTTTTTTTTACTAATCATGGATTTAACATATTTTTTTTATTGTTTTTCCTAATTATCATATTTCTTTGTTTTTTGAATATTTGAATATCAACGTTGCATTATAGTACTTCATTAGTCTATAGTTGAAATTAGTAGTATCTCTAGTCTTGTTATTCAGTATTGTTCAGTGCGACTTTTTTTAATCACGGTTAAGACTATTCCTCAAAAAAAAGATTTATGAACTTTTTTCCCAGGATAATATTTTTTTCTAAATTGTTTACTGGTATATTTTGATTATCAGAAGCCCTATAGGAAAATTCATATTTTTTATTTTTCTATCCTTTACTATTTTAATGGACCCTTTAGTTTTTTAACAAGTTTTATTATCGATTTGGCTAAAATAATTATTATTGTATAAGTCCTAGATCTAGTTTTAAAACGTAAAAGACATTCAGAGGCAAGTTGAAGAAGTAGTCCAATCTTGCAGTCGAGTTAATAATTCAATGGGTAACTGAAAGTATTCTGGTCAACCTCCACTAAATTTATTTAAAAACTAAACTCCACTAAAATTATTTATTTAAAAAGCAGTTCAACATATTTCGAATAAAGAACATGTCCATCATCAGGGATACTATAAAAGAACCAGGGGAACTTATAAGATATAGATTAGAACTCATTTTTAAGGTGTTAACTTACAAAAAGTATTAAAATTACTTACACTATTAAGGCAATCTGTCAAACTTATACGTCTAGTCTAATTTTGAAAATCACAGGTACTTTAACTAAAGCGCACCCCATCGTTTTGAAAATTTAAAAGTTTCTTTTGTTCTCGGTTCCTGTTTACAAAACAAAAATAAACCATTAAAGGACCGATTGTTTTAATTACGTAGGTTTAAGTTTTAGTAAGCCCAACTTTGACTTATTCACATGTATTTTAATGTGAGTTTTATGCGTTCAACGTCGTTTTATTTCTTAGTTAATTTAGAATATTATCATTATTGCGGTTGTCATTTTTGTTAATTTTTATTTGTTTTAACCATTTTACTTTGTCTGAGGCACTAGACATATAAGTTTGACAAAACCTCTTAATAGTATAAGTATTTCAATACCTTTCATAATGTAACACCTTAAAATTTAATTTTAATCTATATCTTATAAATTCCCCTGGTTCCTTATATAGTATCCCTGATGATTAACATGTTCAATGTCCGAAACATGTTGGCTTGATGGTTTTTAAATAAATTTAGTGGACGATGACCTGATGGACGATGACCTGAGATACTTTCAGTTACCCATTGATTTAGAGGGAACTACAGAACTGAAAAGCTGCTACGGATTAAGCGACGATCAATATCAATTTTTCTTAATCGAGATGCTTTTTCTTAATTGGTAGGTCTGAATCAAATTACTCAATGCACAAAAAAATGGTCAACTGATTTTATACATACAAACCAAACACGATCACTTAAGACTATAAGAAACATTTATTTACTAGAACCTATTTATTTTCTACTATTAATGTCTATTTTAATATCTCGCCATGGCTCTAATTTGAATTGACCTTCTGGCAGCGAGGGCTGTTTGTATACTCGCCAGATCATGGTTCTGGAAGATTCTCTAACCTTCCACCTGACTTCAGAGATGTCATGCGATATGCTCGGTTGCATCACCGAGACGATTCCGGAATTAAAGAGAACAGCTGATATATTCGTGTTGCCAATATCGTTACATTGTCCTTTTCGAAAGGACTCCAAGAATGGTGAAAATTTTTATTAGCACGTTCCCCTCTTGCAACTCCTCTTAAGGAAAGAGCTCTTGTAGAAATAACAGGCACTCTGGGAGACAGTCACACTTCGACATAATGTATTGGGATTCGAACGTGTCCCTCGATACCATAAACTAAGCAGCTTGGGAGCGCACACGTTGGCTTCTAGCGATAACATAGAATAAGTCTTTTAAGCTTCTCAACTTCGTATTATTTATTATTGCTGTAATATTATTATTATTGCTTATTTTCTTTAAGTTTATCCTCTATTTGCATTTTATTTTTACCATTTTATACTTTTTTTTTAACTCTCTATTGATTCGTATTTTGCATTTCAGTATGCATCATTTAAAAAACTGTTTTGTTTTTCTTTACGATTGCCGATTGGTATATGTTATTTAGAATATTATAGTTCTAGTAATCTAATCTAGAATACTATAGTTAACTTTTGCGTAATCTTAATGTTTTTGCTTCTCACCTAATGATTTCTTATGTCTAAAGTTATTGACGAACTTCATGCTAGACTAGACCAACTAAACATATCATCGGACTGAAACAACCTTTACCTCCTTTACCACCAGTATCAAGCGGATAATAGCCCCCAGTTTGATGAAAACCCGAAACCCGGGGTTACTTTAAGGGTGCATTACATGGAAAACATCTTGTAGAACTTGCATTGTCTTATTTATTTAATGTAACACGACGTTTCGGTTGGTAAGTATCTCCAACCGTTATCAAGTGTAAACACTTGAGTGTGTAAAACGTTATCAAGTGTAAATCTCGATCTCGAGGACATTTTAACAAGGGTAGTTACCCATTTTGATAATATAATACTTGATGATCTGGACATTGATTTTTCATGGCAGTGTCCGCATGTCAACCGACTCAAATTATTAATGGACATTTTTAGCCTCTTTCGATGAATCTTGGAGACTACAAGGACTAACTTAAATGCAAATACCTCTACCCCTCTCGTTATGATTATTACCACCCAGAGCTTGTTATTTGCTTACTGTTAAATCCGAAGCAGTATTTGAATCTTTAAAAGTCTGTATCACAATCTGTTCCCAAAGCCTAAAATAAATAGCCCCAAGAAAATGGTATTATTTAGGGACTATAATAATATAATTATTACTGATTTTATTGCGAATGGATTTTTGATCCAATGGGACGACTTGTACAACACTCTTCGAATTGACAATAAAATAAATATATGTAATAACAAGATCTTAAATTACTCACATATAAAAACTATGATTAGACTAAAAGACAAGGTCCTCAAAAGATACCAAAAATCAAAATCAGCAGCTCACTTACAGTATTACAGATAACTTAGGAACTACACAAGGCAGGCAATTATCTGAGAAAAAATAACATTTTAACCAAGTAGCGCAACAAAGAGGAGAAGAATTTTGAGTAGCTGCTGGCAAGCTAAAATTAACACGTGATAAAAACTATCTATTTGAACTGCCAGAAATAATACATTCCTCATTCATGATTTCTTTTTGAGCCGCTCCAATATGCCTGATTCTACATCCTTAGAGCCACTAAATTTTTACACAAATAGTCGATTTACCAATGAGATCTTTAGCATTCCTCTCTTAGACTCTGACACTCTAACAAAAATTATTTTTAACTTAAAGTCTAATGCAACCGACACGGATGGCAAATCTATGATACATGTAAAGTTGTGCTTGCCTTTTTGCTTAAATCCGCTGCTAAATATTTGAAATGCATATATTGTTGATCACAGCTATCCCACAATTTGGAAAAGAGCCATAAGGAAACCAATTTCAAAAGTTTCAAATCCCATAGAACTAAAGGATCTCAAACCAAGCATTATCATACCTGCTTTGTCGAAAGTAATTGAAAAATACATTTCCATTAAGCTTGGTCATATTGCAGAATTCCATAAAATTCTTCCAGAAAGCCAGTCAGGATTTCGCTTGGGTTACAGCACAAGTACTTTTCTTACAAAAGTATTAAATGATGTTCACTCCAGTGAGGAACATAAATCTGACACCTGCATGGCACAACTCGACTTTAGTAAGCCTTTGATACGGTAAATCACGAGTTGTTACTAGCGAAACTGCATTATTTTAGCCTCTCGGTAAACACTGTACAATTTTTAAAAAATTATCTTAACAGTCAAGAGTATCAAGTGCGCATTTCCGGAGAACTTTAGATTTTTTTAGAGAACTGAGATATTTTCCACTTTAGAATAATATGCTGACGATTCGCAAATCTATATACCAATAAATAAGGAAAATATTCAAGATACAAAACTCGTTCATATCTGATCTAAAAAGCACTGAAACCTCCGCAAGAGACCACAATCTTAAATTAAATTCCGCGAAAATGCAAGTTATAGTGCTAGGAAGTAAAAAACATCAGAAGAGATGTTGTTCATAATTTAAATATTAGAGTTTCAGCTAATTAGATTCCAGTTATTACCCAAGCAAAAAATCTCGGTTTTATTATAGATAATCTCCTTACTTTGGAGCCGCATATTAAAATAAAATTAAAAGTTGTCTATTTGCGTCTTAAAAATCTATATAAGCTGAAAAAATATATTCCCTCTGGGTAAAATAATTTGTTGTGTGACACTTTAGTGCTCCTCTTCCTGTTGATTATGATACCACTGTATATAATAATTATTTGCTGTCATACTTAAGAAGAATGATACAAAAGGTACAAAATAGCTGTCTAAGACCATCTTTTAATATAAATTTTAGAGAACCACACATTAATTAATAAATACTTTAAGACCTGTCAGTCATATTTACAACACGAGGTGTAATCCCAAATTTTGAATTCCTCTTGCATCATTCGGCATGATTTCAACGCTCATTCTCTTTTATTGCTACACACAGCAGGAGAGGTCTCAAAACATGTCTCAAACAGTTACTTTTTGAACAATATTCTCAGGCTTTACGTGTAATTAATAGCACGACATGCTGACTTCAGCGTCATATTATATAGGGTGATTCAAAATTGAGTGCAAAGATTTCAAGGGCGTATTTACCAGCCAAAAATAAGAACTTTTTTCATATAAACGTCTGTCCTAACTTGCTTCGTTTTCTAGATACAGAGTGTAAAAGTTTTTTAATAAAATCGGTTTTTTATCAATTATTCAAAATCCTTTTAGCCGATTTAAATAAAATTTATTCTCAGAGATTGTATTTGTTTGTGAGTCGCAATGAATTTAGACTCGTCTTAAAAAATGATAGCCTGTTTCGAAACTTCATCGTAATATTTGTGTAGCCTTGTGTTCCATATCGTTTGTTTGAAGACATCCCAAATTATATGGTCCTCAGTGATGGCCGATATGGTAGTATCACCATTCCAAGTCCAATTTCACGACCCTCTGCAAGTTTACCTTTTTTCGCAGTAACTGTTTGGCACTTGCTAACTCCCAATGTCGTACCTATATCTCCACTAATCTTGGAAATGAGTCGTATGATTGACTCTAGCTGTTGTTGGCAACAAAATTATTATTATTATTTATTATTATAAAGATTTCATCCCAAACGGCAATCCGACTCCCCCTGGGGAGAAGATTCACTTATCCCAGATATCAGAAGGATGAAGCTCTGATGCAGTTCTTTTCATATTATCGGACTCTGTTTATTACCTTTATTTACACATAATACACTTAAACTAAAATTACATATGTTTCTTAAATTAGTTGACGTTATCTGCGTTTCCAATGATTATTATTATTATTATTATTATTATTATTATTATTATTATTATTATTAATATTATTATTATTATGAAAATGTAAATAAATACGTTTGTTATTCTCTGAGTTTTTGTACTCTTTTATTAGTATTCTGTAGTTAAAGTTGATTCGTAGGGTTTATTTAGGGTTTTACTTACGTTTGGTTTAATATATTTATCTATAGTGTCTAGTTTTTAAGTAGTTTATCTTATTTGAGGGCCCCATTTTGGCCCCAATTTAGGTTATATTATTGTAAATCCCTGTATTTTTAATTTTCTAGAATTTGTATACTTGCTTGCTTTGACTGTCAGTATTCTCCTAAAATTATTGGTCTCTTTCGGCAAAAACAATGGACAGAATTCTAAATATATAAATATTTCGAAACTGTTCCATCGGTTCCATTATTATTATTATTATTATTATTATTATTATTATTATTATTATTATTATTATTATTATTATTATTATTATTTTTATTATGTTAATAAAGACCAACATGGATACACAGAAAATAAATCAACTCAAACAGCGGTCTTTTAGTTCTCTAATGCAACTTTAAACCATTAAACCATCTGGAGAAAAATAATCTTGCGCTAGGCATTTGCCTTGATTTATCAAAGGCCTATGATTGCATTGATAGGGAAATTCTTTTTCAAAAATTAGAACTATATGGGTTTAGAGATCATTTACTAAAATAGTTTCAGTCTTATTTATCTCAAAGAAAACAAAAAGTGGGAATAATGAAATGTGTAAAAGATATGTTGCAGAGGTAATGGAAAAGAAAATTAGAATAGCTCAGGGTAGTATTGCAGGGCCGATAATATATTTGTAGTTTATGTCAATGACCTTTATTGTGTGGCAAGTCAGGAATCAGAGAATATTTTATGTTATGCTGATGACACAAACTTATTAGCTTATGTTAATAAGTTGTGTCAGTCATGGTTGGCGGAATATAACTGAAATAACAGAAAATGAAGGCAATATTCTTCGCAAAGCTAGTAACTGGTTTACACAAAATAAGCTAATTTTAAATAAAGAAAAAACTAATATTATATTGTTTCAAACCAAGCCAAAGTAGAACTAGAAATTGAAATGAATACAACTTAATGAAGAGGCATATAATATTGCAAATGATACAACATTCTTGGGTATATATATTGATACATTTTTGGATTAGTCTGGTTATATTCAAAATTTATTTAAAAAATTGAACTCTGATTGCTATGGAATTAGAGTTTTTAGCAAGTATATGAGCAAAAAAACACAGAAAATCATGTATTATGCAAATTATTAATCGTTGTTACAGTACAGTATTACTCTCTGGGCGAGCAGCAGTGACATTCAAAATTATTTGTAGCACAAAAGAATTCTGGGATCAATAAAAAAATGGATATTAGACAGAGTTGTAGGATTGTTTTTACACATGAAAAGATCTTGACAATTTATGCTCTGTATATTTAATTTTGATATTTCTTGATGATGTTATTGTTAATGATATTGTTTGTCAAAATATAACTAATAATTTTAAGGGTTAAATTATAATAATTATTAAGGTTAAGATATAAAAGTAGCTTTAGGTAATTTTTGCCTTTTTGAGAACACCATTAGCCTCTCAAATTAAATTTTTAACGTTTTTCTCGACTACCTTCAAAATATTTTAATAGACTTTAGAGATTGTTTCCAATGGAGACTTTAATGTACATTTTTTAAACGTGGGCAAAAAATGTACAAATGTTTGGCATAAATGATGGGTACATTTAGTATAATAAAGTGCGAACCCATCCGGATTGCTGCTAACTCATTATCCATGATTGAGAAAAGTTCTCAAGTGATTAAAAAATTACTTCTGAAAACAATGTGTCCCATTTTAGACATTCATGCCACCTTTGCAGCTTTCACGAACCTGTACTACTTTCTTGTAAGACTAAGGGTGCCAAAAGAATTAACCTAACCCGTTTTTCGGTGACAACAGAAATTTCACTTTTCACGGAGCCGTCATAGTCGTAGCCTGTATAATATAAAAACAGGTAAAAACTGCTTTGGATACATATTTTTTTTCCGTTTAAGACTGTTTCCCCGTTACGACCCTAACTTATTGTTTTAAATATTTTTTGAAGTCTATAAATTTACCTTTTTTTGTCTATTTGAAATGATATATAATGTACCTCAGATTTTCAAAACAGAACCTTAGATTTTCTGTTTTGAAAATCTGAGGATTATCTGTTGATTTCCTTGTTTTAAATAGAATCCGCTTTAGTTATCTATAAATCAAAAGGCAATAATTTCCAAAAAACATGAAGTAAAACTATTTAATTTACAATAAATGAGCAAAAAAGCATCGCCATCTTATTCCATACATTTCCCAGTACACTTAAGAACGCGTCTTCTAGCTTTTAAGAGTGATCTTCCATCTATTGCCTAATATGTATTTAAAATTCATTAGCGGTTCTAATTTTGTATATATATATGTTATATTGGATCTTCCCATGCACGTGGGCGACCTTTCTCATGGGAACCGCTAAGTCAGCATCCTTGAATCGGATCACACCATATTATGGAATCTACAGTTCTCACGTAGTCAGCAGTTAGATTTAGTATAAATAGGTTTAAGTTTTATTGTAAAAAATAGATTAATTACAGAATATTTATAGGCAGAAACTATGTCCGTTTAAATTTTAATATTTAATAAATAGATTTTTTTTAAAAAGTGGTTCTTGAGTTGTGCGAGATAACAATTTGGCGCAGTCGAGGTAGGATCTGTCAACGCTATTAGAACAGGAGAATTCCCACTAGTAGCGGCGAATTCCATCCCTTAACAGAAGAACCTGCCAAGAGAAGTCTAACTGGGACGTCTTCAGGAGGAACAAAAGCATTTTAACCACCTGGCAGTCGAACGAGAACACGGCTCTCATGGAGTATTATTTTTTGTAAGTAAAGAATCGTCTCTCGTTTATATTATTTGTTTTTTCATTGATTTTAAACATTTTTATTATTATTATTTTTTTTTGTGTTTTGATAATTCGAAACTGTTCGATTTTTCAAAAATATTTGTCCTTGAACCTATTCCCTGAAATAAAATAAAATTTATTAGATACTTAACTTTAACCAATTTTTCCTTAACGTACTCAAGTAATTGAATTGGTATATTTTCTTTTGCATTTTAAGTAAATTTAACAAAATGGCCGAACAAGGTCAAGAACGTTTTCAAGATGCGAACATCAGTGTTGAGGTAGAGCCTTATAAGCTCTCTGAAATATTTTCGATTGTACCCGAGTTTGAGGGTGATCACATTTTTTAAAGCAATTTTATTAATGCGTGCGATTGCGCATACGATATGGCAAACGCACAACAAAAAGTATTTTTAGTCATTCATATTAAAAATAAACTTAGAGGTAGGGCAGCGCAATTAATTAGTTCGCGTAACCCCATGTCATATATTGAAATTAAACAACTCTTGAATTTACATTTTGGTGACTCAAGAGACTTGTCTTCGCTTATACAAGACCTGCAACGCCTTAAGCAACTACCGGGCGAATCGCCACTTACATTCTTTAACCGTTTACAAGTTTTGAACGCAAAAATGCATTCGTGCATCCAAAAATCACCTTTATTAACAACTAAAGAACAAAAATTAGCACAAACCACATTAATTTAGACTATGGCTCTAAATACCTTGTTAACGGGTCTGGAACACCGTCTAGGACAACTCATTCGAGCTAGCAACCCTTCTACACTTTTAGAAGCCCAATCCAGAATCCGTAGGAAGCTTCAGCTTTCATATTTTGAGAATCAGAAAATTTCGAAACCCCCTATGCAGAGGCCAACAACTCAACCAATGATGCCAAGGCAAACCCAATTGCCTAAATGTGGAATTTGTGGTCGTATTGGTCATATTACCAATCAATGTCGTTTTAACTCGCCTTCTTATGGTGACCCACAGGCATTTCAACGTCATAATCCTAACCCACCAAATTTCCGTCATCAACCACAACAAGGTGTAAATGGAAATGGAAATTTTTGCAACAACAATGGAGAACCAACAATGGAAACCAGAACAGGAATTTTGAAAATGCTAATCCAAATCAGGTCCAAAATCGTCCTTCCTTTAGTCAAAACAAACCCCACTATTCCCAGCCGCAGCAGAGGACACACCATGTGCACTATGAACAACCCCAGGAGGAATACGACCCGAATTACTCTTTGCAACACGAGTCGGATCATCAATCTTATGCTGAACATTCTGGCGATTACTATAATTATTCTCTTGATGTTCCTATTCATACTAATGACTATCAGGATTTTCTCACGCTTCCAACTACCAGCCAACCCCCAGAAAGCAACACCCAGGACCCAGTAGCCGAACTTCAGTCGCAGATACAGACCCTAAATCTGGACAACATGGACCCAAACCTAAACTTTCCGGAACAACACTTCATTTAAAATCCTTACTAACTGTAAATTCTGAAAACCTTTACTATATTAACGATGCATCAATAAGATTTAAATTACTCATTGACACTGGTGCAGGCATTTCAATTTTTAAAGAAAAAACGGCTCAAAATTTACCCAAAAGATTCCCTGAAAACCTTACTATCCAAGGTATTACGGATCAAAAATTAACAATTCAAGAATCTACCCTTGTTTCCTTTGGCCCTGGAGAGCCACATAAGGTGTATATTTACGACCTCGATATCGATTTTGATGGAATACTAGGATTAGACTTTCTTGAACGTTATGAATGCGTAATAGATTTAAATGCAAAACAGCTAATAACAAACTCTAAAACTATTCCCCTGCATAAAGTTGAAAACATAAAATCAAGTGCAGAAAATTCTCAGCAAAAGACAGCACCTGTAAATTTAATTTCAATTGAACCCCGGACAGAGAAAATTTTGAAACTCAAGTGTAACTTGTCTAATACTGATGCCTTACTATACTCTGATGTAAAATATAAAGTTAGGTTACCAAATGCAATGGTCAGAGTCAACGAATGTGGTGAATTTTTAACCACCATAGTTAATGCTAATGCCATACCAAAAACAGTTGATTGTTCAGAACTCAAAATAGAACCATTTAATGTTGACACAGACCAATGTAAAGAAAATATTTTAAACTTTAACTCAAAACCCAATAAAAAAAGCCTTGATCGTAAAGCCAAAATACGAGACCAACTTCGACTTGAACATTTAAATGACGAAGAAAAGGAACTTGTTACTGATGTATGTCTAAACTTTTCTGACATATTTTACCTTGAAGGTGACCAACTAACGTTCACCAGCGAAATCAAACATAGTATCGATACCAATAATGCTCGACCTGTCTTCACAAAATCTTATCGCTACCCCCAGGTACATAAGGAAGAAGTTAAAAAGCAAATTGGTAAAATGCTCGATCAAAATATCATTCGCCCCTCGACGTCTCCTTGGTCTTCCCCCGTATGGGTCGTACCCAAAAAACTTGACGCCTCTGGAGAACAAAAATGGAGAGTGGTGATTGATTACCGTAAACTCAATGAGCTCAGCGTTGGAGACAAGTATCCTCTTTCGAATATTTCCGATCTTCTCGACCAGTTAGGGAAATGTCAGTACTTCACTACGCTCGATCTCGCTTCAGGGTTTCATCAGATCGAGATAAATCCAGACGACATTCCCAAGACAGCTTTTTCTGTAGAAAATGGTCATTTTGAATTCGTCCGAATGCCATTTGGCCTGAAGAATGCTCCATCTACCTTCCAGCGAGTTATGGACAACATTCTTCTTGGTATCTAGAACGAACGCTGCTTGGTTTACATGGATGACATAATAATTTATTTGCCTACTATTCATGAGCACATCGCTAGACTTACTGAGGTTTTCAAACGTCTTCATAAGGCAAATTTAAAAATTCAGCGTGACAAGTGCGAATTTCTTAGGAAGGAAGTCGCTTATTTGGGACATCTCATCACCCAGGACGGCGTTAAACCCATCCTGTTAAAATTGAGTGTATCCAGAAGTTTCCCATTCCTACCACCACCAAGGATGTCAAATCTTTCTTAGGTCTTGCGGGATATTACAGACGCTTTATTCCTAATTTCGCCAAAATTTCAAAACCTCTGACGACTCTTTTACAGAAGGACACTTCTTTTAATTTTGATTCTGAGTGTATAAATTCATTTAATGATCTTAAAAAGTCTCTTGTATCCGATCCAATTCTTATATATCCAAATTTTGAGGAAACGTTTGTTCTGACAACCGATGCTAGTGCCTTCGCTATTGGAGCTGTACTCTCACAAGGACCTGTAGGAAAGGACCTCCCAATAGCCTATGCATCAAGGACTCTCTGTAGTGCTGAGACGAGATACTCCACTATTGAAAGAGAACTCTTAGCCATCGTCTGGGCTGTGAAACATTTCCGCCCGAATCTCTACGGTCGTAAGTTTCTTCTAATTACTGATCATCGTCCTTTGACTTGGCTTTTCTCAATCAAGGATCTCGGCAGTAGATTAGCTCGTTGGCGCCTAAAACTAGAGGAGTACGACTATAAAATCGAATATAAGCCTGGTAAAATAAACAAAAATGCGGATGCACTTTCAAGGGTAAAAATTAATCATGTCAAGGATTGTATAAATCTTCAATCAAAAATTACTATCCTTGCCGCCAATGAAGACCAGCCCTCTACTAGTAAAGAAACACCTCCTTCCAATGAAAATGAACCCGATGATGCCGATAAAGAAATGACCCAAGATTACAATAGATTCGTAAATTTATACAGTACTCAGTCGATTATTGATTATTCAAAAATCGAAATTTCTAATTCACAACTTTTAGACAAATCACACAAAAACATCGTAAGTTTCTTTTGTCAAACTAAACTCGAAGATCTTCATTATAAAATAATGGACGATTTACTCGAAGAGAATATCGAATTTGAAACTCATAAAGTTAATATCCTGTCAAGCACAAGTGTAAAAAATCGAAAATATTTTATTTTTCTTTTGCCAGCTAATAAAGATTTAATTGCTCAACACCTTTTCTATGCTCTTTACACGTGCAGTAATGAATTTGACCTTACTCAAACTTATTGTGTTGAAAATAATCTTAACCTACCGGTTCTCGAATTATTTTCGTATATCTTTGCCGACAAAGATATTAAACTAAGAATATGTCAAGGCATCGTTTTAACACCAGATCAAGACCAAATCCCTATCATCTTAGATCAATAACACACAGGGAAAAATAACCTACACCGTGGCATAAACGAAACAGTCAGGCGTATAAAAGAAAAATATACCTGGCCTGGTTTAACTCGCGATGTAGAAGTTTTTATAAAAAAATGTGATATTTGTCAAAAGGTAAAAATTTATAGAAAAAATCTTAGTACTCCCCTTGTAATCACTGAAACCCCAAAAACACCGTTTGAAAGAATAAACATAGATCTTTTTGAATATCCGATTAGAAATTATGCATTAACTATTAGGGACGAATTAACTAAATTCACGCAAGCCTACCCCCTACTAGATAAAAAGGCATCCTCTGTAGTTAATACACTATTATTATTTTTTCAACACTACGGTACCCCTTTGCGGATCCATGCTGACCAAGGGCGAGAATTTCACAACAGCCTTTTAAAAGATCTTTGTAAACTTTATGATATCAAACTAACGTTTTCCAGTGTAAGCCACCCCCAGTCAAATGGCTCGCTTGAGAGATTTCACGCGACGCTGACTGAAATGATTAGAGCCCATAGCGCTGAATACCCTGATGAAAATCCTTTTAATGTTCTGCCGTATGCGGTAATCTGCTACAACAACACTAAAAATAAAACTCATGGGTTTACACCCTACGAGCTTATTTTTGGTCACACGTCCAGCAGACCACCGGAAACCTTATACAATCAAGAGCAGTTAATAACGAAATATGTCCGAGATTTAAATAATCGTATGGAATATTATTACAAACTCGCTCGCTCTCGAACTAACAACAAGAAAGAAAAAGCCAAAATTCGATTTGACCGCATTGTAAATAGAAATAAATCAGAATATCAAGTAAGACAAAAAGTTTATATCAAAGAGTCGCAAATCACCACCAAAGCGCAAAACCTCTTTAATGGCCCCTTCGAAGTGTTAGAAGTTTATCAAAATTCTGCAAAATTGAAAAATTTAATCACTAATCAGACTTCTAAAGTTAATTTTGATCGTTTGAAGCCATACTATGACTAGAACAGTCCTATTTTATTTCAGATTTCTCTTGCTGATCCCAGCAGCGGTCACTCAATTCCTGCTTACGCCTGTAAATAACACGGTTGGCATATTTTTCCACGAAGAAGGAAAAGTAAGAGTGTCGAATAATAAATGGACCTTGCTTGTGTACAAAGATTTAGAGCCCATAAGGCAAGCCACTAATCATAATGATAAGTTACTTTCTATCCTCTCTGACCTAACGGCTGACTCTTCTCCCCGTATTACCGCTTTTAAAAGTATTGTTTAAACTCATTTTAGTCTTCTTTCAAGAATCGCTGACTCTGTTAATCTTAAATTGTCAGAAGTTACGGCTGGTACTAAAGACTATACCTATCGAATCAAACGCGGATTAATAAACGGAATAGGTAGTATCTTTAAATCAATAACCGGCAACTTAGATTTGTCTGACGGCGAATATTTTAGTAAATGCATAGACAAACTATCGCACGATGAACGAGAACTTGAAACCCTGTTAAAAAACTAAATATCGGTAACGACGTCAGTTATTAAAAGTTTTAATTCAAAAAAATTAAAACAAAAAATTCAAATAGATGAATTAACATTCAATCACGATATTGAAGAAATAAAAACATCAATGATAGACATTTCAGATACATTGAAGTTTTATGAAAGCCTAGTAAAAACTTTAGAGCTTTGCGAGTTTTTAATGGAAAGTTATGTTTATTTGGAAAGTTATTTAAATGATCTTTTAAACTCCATAACGTTTGCTCGCCTAAAGATTTTACATAGCTCAATCATAAACCCAAGGGATTTGATCAATTCTCTACAAGAAGTCTCGCGATCTCTTTCGAAGATGAATTTACCGTTCCCCACCTACCTTCAATACGCTGCTCAGTATCTTGATGTAATAGAATTGCAAGCCTTTCAAACTGAAAACAAAATAGTATTTGTGCTTAACATTCCATTACTTAAACCTGAAACCTATACCCTATACCGAAACTTTCCTATCCCTATTTTGGATAATCGAACAGGTCTCTCTCATGTAATTCCAACAATAAATAAATACATTGCGCGTGATGACGATTCTCTACTGTACATTTTACCTCCAAGCCTGGATAACTGCAAACTGGTTCAAATCAATAGCTACATTTGTTCCAATCTCCTACAATATCCCATAGATAGCGATGCAATATGTGAGGCACAGCTACTGAGGCAGAGTACCCAGTTACCGATCACTTGTCAAACTTCCATTCTCCAGACGTCAGACTATCATGTGCAAGAGTTGGACCAAAACTACTGGCTAATAACCGTCTCAGGACCCCTACCAGTAACCATCCAGTGTGGAAAAACAGAAGTTGCGACGAAAATCATCCGAGGGAACACCCTTCTCAGACTCCAACCAGAATGCAACTCCTTTATTGGCAGTACCAGGGTTCACTCTAAGTACCCAATGGAAGTCTACAAAAATTTTACCTATAAAAGTCATCCTGTCTTGATACCATACGACTGTTGCAAAAGCTTCCCAACCAAGTTCCATGTTCCCGAACTGAAGCCCCTTAAGCTCAGCAACCTCAACGCTGACGACCTGAATGTGGCTCAACATAAGCTAAATCAGTACTCCGAGCAACTGGAGAGGCTAATCGAAGAGCCCTTTATAACCAAGCATGTCCACTGGTTTACTATCCTGACAATAATTTTGGTAGTAACCCTCATCGTTTTGTACATATTCTGCAAGTGTCGACGTCGCAAGCCCCTTAGACTAAGCCTTCCTGCAGCCGATGACTCACCACCACGACCAAGACCTGGAACCGATCTACTAAAAAGACTGGTCCCCAAGAGACGAACCAGCATCCATCCAGAAGACCCGATCCAGGAAGAAACCATCCAGTTAAGCTCAATTTAAAAGTTGTTGCATAGCATCAACTTTTTTATTTGATGGGGAGCTGTTATATTGGGTCTTCCCATGCACGTGGGCAACCTTTCTCATGGGAACCGCTAAGTCAGCATCCTTGAATCGGATCACACCATATTATGGAATCTACAGTTCTCACGTAGTCAGCAGTTAGATTTAGTATAAATAGGTTTAAGTTTTATTGTAAAAAATAGATTAATTACAGAATAAATATAGGCAGAAACTATGTCCGTTTCAATTTTAATATTTAATAAATAGATTTTTTTTTTAAAGTGGTTCTTGAGTTGTGCGAGATAACATATATACACATCATTCTTTATGTAACCCCAGAAATAAAAGTCGACAGGGGTGAGGGCTGGTGACCTAGGTGGCCAACGAATCGGGTCACATGTAGCAATCTATTTATCATTAAACAGTCTATTAAATAATATTCTTACATCATGCAAAAGTAAAAAATAAATAATCTTCCAGCGCTCCAGATATTTTGAAGTCAACATATTTCCTTCCGGTCGAAGTGCCACCATAAAGCACAGGTCCTATTAAGCCGCACCAAACGTTTATAATAAATTGATTTTAAGGCTTTATGGGATCTGTAAGGAAAAGATTTTCTTGGGACCAATAGTGTACATCTTTATGGTTAAACATACCGAAATGAAATTTTCCCCCGAGTTCGAAGAGCTCAGAGGAATAGTGGTCGAAAAAAACTCACGTCTCCCATGCTTTCTAAATTTTGGTTGGCCGACAGGAACCAACAGAACTTGATTTCCTTGAATTTCTGTTCGAGATACCAGCGATCAAATGAGGGATGGACCGAGAGAT
The DNA here is from genome assembly GCF_022605725.1 of Anthonomus grandis grandis. Taxonomy (NCBI): domain Eukaryota; kingdom Metazoa; phylum Arthropoda; class Insecta; order Coleoptera; family Curculionidae; genus Anthonomus; species Anthonomus grandis. The sequence goes on along the minus strand of NC_065567.1, from coordinate 3,407,197 downwards.
GGTTTATTTCGCTAAGAGACAAAAGGGTCAGTAAATATCCTGTCTGTGAATATCCTGGAATGGACCATACAAAGTTCAGAAAGTCGTCAACGATATCCTTCACTGGATACAAAAGCCGCCGCAAGGTAAAGCACGAGCCATTGATCTTAACCGACTGGATACCACAAACACGCTGAGCTGCGGCAAAACCAACCAGACCCGGATTTGACATTCGAAGACTTCATAGCCCATCATTCTAATAGCCAAAAGAGTTGGTACGGCCTGACCTGCAAAGTACAATACACCTGCTTGCTGCCCAAATTAATTAAATAATTATAATCTAAGACATTGTTTCTGCACATATTATCAGCACAGGATTTGCAAATACCTTAAAGTGTTCCGTCGAAAAAATTTAGGAGCTGCGTCGGTCCAGACTCGGGCAAGCACTCAAGATAACATCATTAGATCATCAAGGTTATCTGGTGGAAAGATTTTCTATCTGGTGACCGAAGCGACGTCACATTAGAAGCTAACCTATAAGTACGTTTGGGACGCTTTGTCTTCTCTAAAGAATAAGCTGCTTGCCATGGACGTGGAGCATGTAAGCATGGAAATTTCCAAGCTGGCATGAGGTATCGATAACTTGGACTAGAGTATGATTCGCAACATATATCCACGGGAGTATGATGGATTTATCGACGTCAAAAATTATAGGGTGTACCAGGTCCAAGTTAGGGTCAACTCTTAATAATACCTCCGATTTTTATTTTAAGCATGCCAATTAATTTCACGCAAAAATGTCTGTTTAAAGCGGTTTTCACCTTTTTTCTATGTTATGCAGGGTGCGAGGCATGACAGCGCCCTAAGTGAAATTTTGCGTTTTCAGTTTGTATTTTAGACGCAAAATGAGTTAAATAAGTGAGTTACCGCATAGAATTAATTTTTCTTATTCTGTCGGCCTTCTATCTTATTTATTAATTTCTCCTTTCACCGTCCCTTTTATTTATTTCTTTCTGACGTACAATATGCTGTTTTGCCTAGATACTGAATAATAATTATTTATTTTTGATAACTGCTTATGATATTTGAATTATTATAGTTATTGCATATATTTATTTCCATCAAGAATGTGAAACAGAAAACATGAATTAGTTACGTATTAGAATGTATACCTGGCCTAAACAATGTGTAGCCAGTCTGGGCGCCTGTTTTCTTATTGTTCTCTTCTATTCTATCTTAACTATTTTATTATTATCGAATTTTTCTGACTGTAAGGCACGTATTGAAAATATCTGTCTTCTGGATTTTTATAAAATTGTTCTTGTGTAAACTGAGCTTAGATATGTTTTCGTGGAGAACTTTAAGAACTAGACCTGTGGCTGCAACAGTTATTGGTATTTCTTCAACAGTATTCTTATTATTATTATTATTATTATTATTATTATTATTATTATTATTATTATTATTATTATTATTATTATTATTATTATTATTATTATAGATTTTTTGCCAAACGGCAATCGCACTCCACCCTGGGGAAGGGAGGATCATTCACTTGTCCCAGGTATCTCAAATATCAGAAGGATGAAGCCCTGGTCGAGTCCTTTCCATGTTATCTGTTTTTAACTTAAACTAAAATTACATGATATGTTTCTTAAACTAGTTAACGTTATCTGCGTTTCTAATAAACTTTCTGACGATTCGAGATGCGGATAATATCGTCGACTTCTGTATTAGCAAATGCTTTTCTTAAGGTGGAGCAATTTCATGTTTTTGATTAAGGTCTTTGGCATTACTGTTATTGACACAATAATTGGGATTGTCCACACTTCTCTCATTTTCCATTGTCTTTGTATCTGGTGTTCTAGATCCCTGTACCTAACAACCTTTTCATTATGTTTCGCTGTTAGGTTGTTATTATTAAGACCTCAATAGCTACATCAATAAGGGCTCTCTACCTAGAAATTTTATCGATTAATATTAAGTCAGGTCTAGTATTACTTACTCGTTGTTTTGTAAGGACAGTGCGATCCCTACACTATTTGTGTTTTCTATTTTCAAGAATTGGTTCTGGCTTATAGTTATAATATGTTACCTTGGCTGCTGATAACGAGGTTGGTTTTTCTGCGAGTTCTTAATGCAGTATTTTTGCAACTAGATCATGTTGTTCTTTATATTCCGTTAGTGCAAAAGTTTGACATCCACACGCTGAATAGACTCCGTTGTTTCACATCCATAATATATATCTGTCACTTTGTGCCTTCGGGTCACCTACGACAAACTTTAAATAATTTCGTGTTGGTATTACTTGATCTTGGATAGCTACGAAACCCTTCAGTTTCAGGGAAAAGACGAAGTCATCCAGTAGTTCGACGCCCCTAAGTTGACATACTCTTGTTCGTGAACATGACATAATCTCGTGAACATGCCTTTTAAGTTTTCCGATCCCAGCATGCATTATTTCTTACTCGGTGCTCCTGTAGTTTAAGTGGTGTTGAGTCGTCTGCTTCACATGAATGTGTGATGTTTCAGCCTTTCCTAAGAATAAGGAAGGGCCCATATATCGAGGTAGCGTAGTTCGTTCTAAGGCACTACGCGGATGATGCTTCTTGGCTTTCGTTAGGAGTGTTCTACCCTTTCTTTGCAAATTTTCGATGTTCTGGAGTACAGTTTTATGGGTCCTGCTATGTATGTTGTTGTGTCTGGCGCATTATTTCCTTTGCTTTTTTTGTACATTTCTGGTTCTGATTCCTTTAGCCGGCCAATGTCTTTCCTAATATCTTTAATCTTTTTATGTAGTCTCCTTTCCCATAGCAGTGTCCGTCTTTCATTACGTGAAATACTTATGGTTTGCTGGTTATTTATTATTTTTAATCCCAGGGTTTTATTCACAGCAATACCGGCACAATAAATGATTAGATGATGAAGCTGTACAAGTGTCGTAACTGTAAGAGTGGAATCAGGTATATTTAAGTTAGCAGCATTAATAAGAATGGTCAATTTGCGGGAAGATTTAACTCTAGGAAGAGCTGGTCTTATTGAGGTGTTTGTTCATACTCTGTGCCATTGCCCTTCTAAACTCTTCTGAGGCTTCGGTTATTTTCCATTTTCATGGGTGTGTGCCACCATTGAACCCTGGTTATTATTATTATTCTTCCGCTTTAACTCGCTGATAGCGGTGTTGTCAATTTATTCGGCCTGAAGGCAAGATGAATTTTGCTATGGTAGATTTAGGAACTTTCGAACAATGTTGCATGTATTCAGTATAACAGATTTCTGTATAGTGACAATCGTCCAGGAGGAAAGGCCCAATGCGTTAAGGTTTTTAGATAGTGTTAAAGGGACAATTCCAGGAGATGAAATAACTAGAGGGAGTATATATACATTATCTTGCCTCCATTGTTGTTTTATCTCGTGAGCCAGATCTGCGTATTTAGCAAGTTTAGTGTGTGTCGTTTCTAGGACATTATTGGTATTTGGCACTGCTATGTCAATTAGAAAGGTTTTCTTTTAGGCTTTGTTTATTAAGATTATATCTGGTATGTTTGAAGTCAGCGTCCTATGGGTCAAAATAGTTCTGTCCCAGTAGAGGCGAAAGTCGTCATTTTCAAGTACAGTTTCTGGTTTGTACTGGTAATAGGGGCAAGTTTCGCCAATTAGATGATAAAGTTTTGCCAGTTCTTGATGAATAATTTTTGCTACACAGCTATGTCGGTGCAGATATTCGGCAGCTGATAGAGATGTGCATCCTGATGTTATATGTTGAATTGTCGCCGGTACGCGCAGGCATTTTCTACATCGATCGTCGATTACTTTCTCATCTTTAGTAATGTACTTAAGGTAATTTCTTGTAGCAATCACTTGGTCTTGTATAGCCATCATAAAGCCTTCAGTTTCAGGAAATAGATCTTCACGAGTCAACCAGTAGTTTGACGTTTCATAATCGACAATTTGCGTATTTTCGATATCTATTGATATGGGTTTACAATTTGAAATGTTATGATTATACTTAAGTAATAGTACTTCACAGGGTGTATCCTTATAAAATGACTCAGAATGAATGTGGCTGCATAAATACTCCTTGTCAGCAATTCTTTTACAGGGTTGATTAGAATGTCCAAAATGGTTATCATTTAGTAATAAGTATTCAAAATTAGGCATAATTATTTGAAAGTGATTGTTGCTATTTCTTGTGGGTAAAGGAAATAGATGGTATAAATTGTAATTATTTTGTTCGACTAGTGGAATTCCTATTATGAATATTACTTCTGTTTTCTTACCATAGGTTCTGATGTTTAATTGTATTTTCTATTAATAATATAGTTTCTGTTAAAGGCTCGAAGGGTAGTTTTTCAGAATTTAAGTGATTTTTCACTAATTGTAATTCAGAAAAAAAATCATATTTAAGATTGCATTATGAAATACACTTAATTTGGCAAAACTTATTGCAACTTCAATTTTCTCAAAGATATTATAAATATTTTGAAAAAGTGTATTTATTTGTGATAGTGTCGTGTGTATACGCATAAGGTCAGAAAGAAAAGCTCTTTCTGCTTCATAGTGTTCCATTGTCTCGAGTATTAAATTCATATGTGTATACTCTATTTCAGAAGTGTGTAGAGCAATAAAACCTCATTAGGTATGCAAAAGTGGTACCTGGTGATCCACCAATATTTTATGCCACTACCTTAGTTGGGTATTAGTTTCAATGTAAAATTCTTTCTTTTCGTTGATTGCAGGTAGTGCCACCCGGTTTTGGGTCAATTTATGAGTTTTGCCCATTGTTACCCACTGATAAACATTGAAAACGGTTCGCCAAAGGCGTGCAACTGGGACTTGTTTTTTACCTTATAATTAATGTACTTAAATGCTATTTTATTTTAGAAAGTTACTTTTGTTTAAATGGAATAATATTTTTTTTTCACAAATTTATTGAACATAATATGTAGAGTAAAACAGTTGAAAATGTCACTTTTGGATCTGGCACTTTTTGAACAGTGTATAACAATTTTAAATTATAATAGATTGTAGTCTTCTTCGTCATCTGACGAACTGTCATCACCTCTTGACATTATAATTAAAGGATCGACTGTCTGATCGATGAGGTTGTCAAGATCCCACATTTTGTCCTCTTGCTTAATTACATGCTGGACTGCTTTTCGCCAATTCTCTGATGTCGCTTCCGTAATGGCTTGATCAAACAGTAGCTTAACATCTTTCATTTTAAAAGTCGTGTTTTGTCTTGCTACAAATCCTTTTACCTGCGCCCATATCAGTTCTATAGGATTTAGTTCGCAATGATATGGCGGTAAGCGCAGTACATATTTTTCGGCTATATCTTCCACGGCGTATTTCATGAAACGAGTTTTGTGTAAGTTTGCTATTGCCAGCAGTTCTTTTTTTATCAAATTTGCTTCAAACGCAATACCTTTTGCAGTCAGTCAATCGATAATTTCTTGCTTTCTCCAACTTGAAGTTGGCGTCTTCTCTATTCGCCGTGAATGATAGCTTGCGTTATCAATAACCACCACCGAATTAGCCGGAAGAAATTTTATCATTTCACCAAAATAGTCCTCGAAAACGTCTGAGTTCATGTCTTCATGGTAATCTCCTGTGCGAGTCGACTCAAAGGTTAGCAGACCTTCTTTTAAAAATCCCTCTTCGCTTCCAATATGTGTGATTATAAGTCTTTTTCCTTTTCCCGAAGGTACTTTAATACCCGTAGACAGGCCTTCTATGAAAGCTTGGCGAGCACTTTCGAGGTTATATTTTTGTCTTGCCACATTTTTTGGACTATATAACCTTCGTTAATCCACGTCTCATCAAGATAAAAAAACTTTCTTTTGCTCACTGCGGTACTGCTTGATACTTCTCAAGTATTGTCGTCTCCAACAAACAATTTCGTCGCTCTCCAGTAAAAGTGCTTTGCGGTTATGCTTTTCCCAGGCAAAATCCATATTTTTTAAAGTTTTCCATAAAAGTTTTCTACTTATCAACGGAATACTGTCATCTCGGCCAAGCTCCATTAAAATTTTGTCTAGGGTGGGTATTTCCTTTTAAAATAATAACTTTTTCACTCAGCGATAGTGGAGAATTTTTAGTACATCTTTTCGTTGGACTGAATACCTCCATTTTTTAAATATTGGGATAATAATATTGTGATTACACTACAGCGTAGCAGTGACTACTAACGTTTAAAATATGATTTAAAAGTATTTATAGTCTGTATATATTACCTGACCCCATTTTTGCATATTACAAAGCGTTAAAAGATAGGTAACCTATAGGTAACCTATACAAAAGGATTAAAAGTATTTATTTAGTATTTAATCTCTTTCAAAATAAAAGCGTTTAATCCGTGAAAATTAAATTCATAAATATTATAAGTACCTGCGCCTATAACTACCACGAAATGTAGCCAAACAGAACGGAATTCCCCAGTTTATTGCTCTATACACTTCTGAAATAGATAGATAATGTTTCCTGGTTATGGGAAATATTTTTTATAGATTCCTGAAAAGTATTTATTGATTTGCTTAAAATTGTCATTTGTTGGTTTAGAGATTCTTTAAGATTATTTTGATTTTGCTTTTGGATTCGAATATTTTTATCGATTTTTTCAGCATCGTCATTATCCAGGTTTCCTGTTAGACTTTTTATTATACCGCCTAATCCGTTTATTAGACCTCGTTTTTCACGTTTTTTATCAGGGATAATTTGGTCAATTTGTTCTTTAATTTTTTGTTTTAAATTATCTGTTATTATAAATGAATTAATTAGTTCATTTTTATAGGTTGGATAGGTATAAATGTATTTTCTTAATTGATTATACTTACTACAAATGTCAAAATATTCTTGTGTTAAGTTTGTCAAGTCAAAGATTTGAATAAATGTCCAGTGGTTGGTTACCTTTTGAGCGTTTCCTATCTTGTAGGGTAAAATTCCAGGGTTATCATTTAAGTTGTGGTAACAAGAGGTCTTTTTAGTTCTTTAATATGTATTATTTCCGTTTTATCTGGTTTTTTCACATTTTTTATTTTAACACGATTGTGATCTAGAATTTCAATTATTGTAAAAGGACTTGAAAATTTTGGTTTATTTTTATTTCTGGGATATAATTTTTTATAAACCTTTTGATTTAATTTAAATTCAAAAGTTTCGTCAGCTTTTACGTTGGTTTTCGCCTCTCGTTTTTGTATACACCATCAACTTTTTCTTTATGTGACGTGACATAATCAGAGTAAAACGTCGTTGATATTAAATCAAGCGGATCACGAGAATTTGTATGACCTAATACGAGTTCATGTGGAGTAAAATTTGTAGTACTATGCCTCGTACTATTATATGCAATTATTGCATAAGGCATTAGTTCACTAACTGACTTATCTTTATCTTTTTGTTTTAATATACGGAGATGTTCGATTAATGTTGAATGAAATCTTTCTACAGGGGAATTCGATTCATGGTGTCCTGGTGTGCCAAAATGAATTTTTATTTTTTGAGTTTTTAGTAATTCTTGTAGAAGTTCGTTTTTAAATTCTCCGCTATTATCGCAAGTTATTGTTTCGGGGCATCCGAAAAATGAGAAAAAGTTAACTAATTTGTCACATACCGCTTTTGCATTTTTGTCATATGGATATAAGCATTATTTCTTTTATGTCCATATTTTGAGAATTTATAAAAAATTGTTAAAAAATTTTGCCCTTCAAAAATAAAGGTATCAATATGTAACATTTGAAATGGTTTACTGGGTGTGTCAGTTTTAATTAAAGGAACTTAAGATTTAAATCTGCTGTATTTTTGAGTTTGACATATATGACAATCATTGATATATTGGGTAACGTCTTTTTTCATATTAAACCAATAATAAAGATCTTTAAGTCTAGAATAAGTCTCTTCTATTTCACGGTGGTTTGTTTTACTTTCATGTTGTTGTTTAATAAGCATAAGTTTTTCTTCTTTTTCTAAGATATTATTGACCAATTTGGTATATTGAGTAATTTTATAGCCTCGAAAATGTTTTAAATAAACGTCGTTAAATAAAGGTATAAGATCTTGATCATAAAAATAAATATTACATGTTCTATCTGATGTCATGTAGTCTCGAATAAAATTTTTAATTTTTTCTGGGTTTGTTGGTAATTCAACATGATATATTTTATTTTTCCCAAGGTTTTGTATCGTTACGTTTAAATCTGGATGAAAAGATTTTTTTATAAGATATTATAAAGGTTTATTGTTTATTATGTCGTCAACAATGCTTAGACTATTGTTTTCGATATCAGCTTGATTACTATGTGCTGTTGAGTCAGAGGTTACCACGGGTGGCTGAATTCGCACGTCCGAGATTACATTAATTTTTTGATGACTAGAACTGGGTATATTTTCAGTGTTTCTATTGTTTTCGTTATCTACTGGATTTTCGGCAAGACTTCTTAAATAGTCTAAAATATTTTCATTGTTGTCGCCTGGATTATTGATGAATGACTCATTTTCGTATATATTTAATTGAATTCGGGATAAGGCATCGGCATTAGATTTTTGGGAACATTTTTTATAGATAATTTGGTAATCAAATTCTTCCAAACGTAAACGCCATCTAACCAATTTTAAATTTGGCTCTTTCAAATTAAATAGTCATACTAAAGGTCTATGATCAGTATAGATAAAGAATTTACGTCCATATAAATAAGGTCGAAAGTATTTACATGACCACACGATTGCCAATAATTCTTTTTCTATGGTGGAATATCTGGTTTCAGAAGTATTTAAAGTTCTTGATGCATAGGCAATAGGTTTATCATTAGGAATTGTTCCTTGTGACAAAACGGCACCAATTGCAAAATTACTTGCATCAGTAGTTAATAAAAAGGGTTTAGAAAAATCAGGGTACTGTAAAATTGGGGCATTAATTAAAAGTGATTTTAAGTGTTTAAAAGAATTTTTAAATTCAGGCGTATGCTCTATTTTTGAGTCTTTTTTGAGACATTCATTGGTTCAAACAGTCATTGGTTTTGTTATTTTTGCGAAATCTTTGATGAATCTTCTATAATAGCCTACTAAGCCTAAAAAGGATTTTATATCTTTAGTGGTCTTAGGAATTGGAAAATGTTTGACTGCTTTTATTTTATCGGGGTTACGTTTTACACCATCTTTGCTTACGATGTGTCCTAAATATTGAACTTCTTTTCTTAAAAATTGAGATTTATCTAACTGAATTTTAAATTTTGAATTACGTAATCGTGTAAAGACTTTTCTTAATTTTAAAATGTGTTCTTGGAGACTCGTACTGAATATTATGACGTCATCAAGATAGACAAAACATATTTCATTTTGTAATCCACGCAATATATTATTCATCACACGCTGGAAAGTTGCGGGGGCATTTTTAAGTCCAAAGGGCATTCTTAAAAATTCGTAATGTCCTAGGTCTGTGCTAAACGCGGTTTTTGGAATATCGTCTTCATGCATTTGAATTTGATAAAATCCGTTAGCAAGATCTAAAGTCGTAAAATAATGAGCTTTTCCTAATTTGTCTAAAATGTCATTAATGTTCGGTAAAGGGAATTTCATTTTTAACTTCTTCACGGTGGATTTCCGGGTATCTATAAGTTTTTGTAAAGATAGGGGTTTCGTCTGATAACTTTATGTCATGTTTAGTAGCATTAGTAAATGATAGGGGAATATCTTCACAGTGGAAAATATCTTTAAATTCTAAACAAAGTTTACGAATTTGATTTTTTTCTTCAATGTTACATTGCTCTAAATTTATGTTTTTTAAATTGGCTTTTAACTTGTTATTAGTTTCACGGTCATATTTGTCTTCATATACAGGGTAGTCAATAAAGTTTACCTCAGTTAAGTCAATAGGCTCGATATCAATATAATCTAAAATTTTTAAACTTACGGCGTCATTTTTTGGGTTTAAAGCTGTTGTATAAGCGTAATTATTTTCAATTTTAATAATGCATTCTGGAATTTCTACATGATCTGTTTTTTGATAAGGTAATTTCAAAATACAAGAACCAAAATCTAGATTAGCATTCAATTGAGTAATAAGGTCTAGTCCTATTAGTCCATCAAATTTTTCCGAAAAATTTAAGAGATAAAATTTATGTGTACCTGGTGTATTAAAAGTAGGAAAAATTGGAATTGTAGCGACTTCATTATGAAATGAGGTAGCATGAGCTGTTTGAACTTGAAAAATTTCCTCGTGTATTGAATTTGGAAAACAGGAATAAGCAATATCAGGTTTTATAAAACCTCTTGTGCTACCTGTATCTAGGAGAAAATTAGAGTTGATTTCTGGTATAAAGATATGTGAGATATGTGGTAACTGAGTGTTATAGTTATTTAGGATTATTATGTAACATTTGGTGTTTGGCTCGTCATAGGAAAATTTTCATTATGACAAGGATAATCAAAAGTTTGTTGATAGTCAAAATCTGAGTTAACTGAATAACTTTGACTTTTATAAACAAAGCTTACAATTGTAAGCTTTGTTTACTTATATGTCAGGTGTTTTGTGTGTGTTATGGTCTGATGATGCTCTAGTCGAGCGAAACATGTAACCTTTGTAATTTTATTAAATGTATTTGTGATGCTGTAGATTTCGTGCTTTTTACCTTTATAAAAGTGTGTGACCAGCATCTTTGGGATAATAGATGAATTTTTCGAGTTAAATAACTTTGAGCATTATTGATATTATTTGGGTCATATGGCTCTTGATAAAATTCTGCATTATGATTATTTATCTCTAAATTTAAATCAAAGTCATAATTAGGGTCGTTTTGTTGTTGGTTATCGTCAACAAACTGTTCGGAGTTTGATTGTAATACAACTTGATTATATAATTGTTGAGAAACAATTTTTGATTTGTTAAAATTATTTAGTACAGTATTTTCAGAACTAGTATCCATAGGTTCTGTTTTTTTATTAAAATTTGTTCTTGCTAATTGATGAGAGTTTATACCAAATCTTTGATTAGTTTGAAAAGGAATATTATTTGGTCTAGGAAATCTTTGTTGATTATTAAAATTTTGAATAAAGTTTTGGTTATGATAGCCCTGTTTTGGTTGGTATTGTGGCATGTTTTGTTGATAATTGGGTCTGTTATGTAAAAACGGTTGTTGATTGTGTTGCAAGTATGGTCTATAATTATTATTATATTGAGGTATGTAAGGGGTATACATGTTATTATTATTGTTATGAGTTGCTGGAGGTTTTTGATGTTTATTGTTTTGTTGTGTATTATTTGTATCTCTGTTAGGATTAAAATTATGTTGTTGAACATTTTTAAAATAAATAAAATTCTCTTCTTTTCTAACAAATGCCATAGCATGTTCTAGTGAATCAGGGTTTTTTAATCTAGTTACTAATTGTAAATTGTACCGAAGGCCATTAAAAAATGTTTTCAATGCAAATTCATCATAATGGCTTATTTTAATTAATTTTGTGTCTGCATTATCATTACTAGAGTTTAAATTTGAAAAAAGCAAGCTTCGAGAGTCTTGAATTTTCATGCCAAAATTAATTGGGTTTTCATTTTTATTTGGTTTTAAATTAATCAAATCTTGGATTAGACAATCGATTGATCTTTGATCAGAAAATGTGGGTAATAGAACTTCTTTTATTAGTGACCATCTATTGAATTCACTAGGTGAGACAATTAATTCAGCTGCTCTGCCTGTAAATTTACTTAAAATTGTGTCAAAAAGACAGGTATTAATTGATGCATTTGGATTATTAATATCCTGAAAAGCTTTTAGTAAATTTTCCACAGCGCTTATAAATCTGTTTAATAATTTTGGATTTCCATCAAATTTAGGAATATTATCAGATTGATATCTTAATAATTGATAGTCTGGTGGAGCCATTTTTTGTTCTTTTAGTTGTAAAACGTTTGATTTTTGAATTCGACTCAAGAATCTACGCCAAATTCGAAAATATTTAGTCCCTCAATTTTTAAAAAGTTTTGAAATAAGATTATTTATAAGATATTAGAAGTGCAAATACCAAAAATAAATAAAAGTATATAAGAAACATACAAAAATTCGCAAATAAAATATTTAAAGAAAAATTATACTTTAGGTGTACAAAATAGATACGAATATAGATAAAATATATAGATATAGATATACGATAGATATAAATTTTAAAATGTAAAATATGTGAATACAATGTCAAAAATATTTACATAATACCGCTATCAATATGCCTTTGATAATTTGTTGCGTTAATTATAGAAATATTTTCAAATAAAATTAATAAAATTTAAATATTCAATTTGCAGGAACCAAGTTAAAAATACAATCGAAATTGTTCGTGCAAAGTGGATATTTATAACAAAAAAAATGTTAAAACTTACAGTATGGTAAGAATTAATAGTTTCATAAATATTTATAACAAAAAAAAAATGTTAAAACTTACAGTATGGTAAGAATTAATAGTTTCATAGTTGGGCTGACTTCCTTATTAAAGCTCAAGATCCTTATTTTCTGTCTGTTGCATTTTCAGTCCAAGGGCGTCCAACGATGTTCTGGATGACTGGATAGATGTCTTAGATCGACACTCTCTTCTACCTCGTCGTCCGGTGATTGGTTGATCGGCCTTTTGATCGGCACTTTCTCTCCTTATGTCTTCCAAATGTCCCAGAAGCTGCCTTAGATCGGAACTATCTCACTCCTAGGCTTCACCTTAAAATCGTCTTAGGACCCTTTTTGAGTAAATTCTTGAAAGAACCCGTTTTTTCACGTATACGGCGTCGTAAAACGTCTCAAAATTCTACCCGACTTTATTATTATTATTATTATTATATTATTGCGTCCTGTTATATTATGTCTTCATACAGCCCCAAATGCCAACGAACGAACTGATCGCACAGTATATCAAATCTCATCTCAAAATTTGTCTCGGATTTCCCGTGCCTTCAGATTGATGTTAGTGTTTGCTAGTGCTGTAGTATATAATAAATATATAGCACGATGTCTTGGTTGCTAACCTGAATTCGGTAGGAAAAACGTAGTTCCAATAAATATGGTTCTTTTTGCCTCAATTTCTTCTTAAACAAATTTTAAACCCTGCGGTAAATATAACTATTGGCAGCGTATACTGAACAGGCTGACAATAGATGCAATAGTGTCGGGAATGTTGGTAAAGAGTTGGTAAGGTATATATTTATTTTAAAGTATTAGGCCCAGTCTCAGACTTAAGCCTAGCAGATTCAAAACCCCAAACGTGCCCAAAGTTTACAGCTACATATACAATTTTACTAACAAAATATACATATACAGTGCTTTCATATTAAACTTCCATTCTACTTGCCTAATACTGCAAACCAAAAATCCGCCAAGTGTCGTGATGTGTCGGACTATGCCACTGAAGACAAAATAGGACCTCTACAAGATGGTTATCAAGGTACTAGAGAAAAAAAAATTTTTGGGGAAAATCACCGTTTATTGGCTAAGGAAAACAAAAACTTAAAGAAAAACCAAAAACAACAAAAAAGTGATCTTAGCAAACTGGAAAATATCCCGCCAAAATTAATGATTGACATCATTAACCTGACGCATGACGTTAGTCAACAAACCTTTCATCAACCTGACGCATGACGTCAGTCAACAAACCTTGGATCCAACAAAAAACAGGAGCAGCAAACGTAGGCAACCTTCTGCTTCTAAATCCAATCCTACACCAACCTGTCAATCGCAACCCGAAAACCCTACAAAATATGTGGCAACGTCGCATACGAATGTCAACGCAGCCGCAACACCACTAGCGCCAGCAGTGCCAGCACCATCAGCCGACGTCAGCAGCCGACGTCACCATCGTTATCGTATAACATGGCCTCCAAAATCCAGCCAAAACAACAAAAATTTAGAAAAAGTAAAAAATTTTAATCAAAATAATCAATCTGATGTCAGAAATGGGGAACAAGACGAGTGAAAGGTGGCCCAGTCTAAACGGTGATAGGAAAGACCTGATCCTCTACATGTATGTGAAGCTGGCGTCCGATCGATGTCCAGCAACCAAAATCGAGAACGTAGCATATGTTGCAACAGTTGCCAGCAACCAATTAATAGTCCGCGCTCTCTGTTATTTAATCAATATAATATATATAATATTGCGGAGGGTTGTTGGGTGGGGCCAGAAATAAAACAGAAACCTGTTTACCTAGATGTCGACGTTTCGACTTATATTAAGTCATCCTCAGGACACTGAAATGGATTCAAGTAATTACAGAGATAAAACAAAGTAATTTCAAGTACATAAAAAACACTATTAAAATAAATGTTCTTTAAGTTACAAAAATTAAAACAACAAAAAAAACAAATACCACGACACAGTTACATTCAGGTACAATCCGTTAAAAATTTTTTTTACAAAAAAAAACAGGATAAAATTAATTTTTTTTTATACATTACACCTCTTACCTAAGTCTAGGTTTCTTAAGTTATAATTAAAACACATTTATAATAGGAGCGTAGAATTATTTTTAAAATGGGTTAAATTGTAGGTGTTATTGTGGGCAAACTAGAATCAACAATAAGCCAAGAAACAATTGTTTTTATTCTTCCGAGCGTTTATTTATTTAATTTTTATTATTCAATGTTATGTTGATAAGTTAAGGATTAGTAGATAAGGAAGATGTATGTATCTATACGTTTAAAACCAAAAACGTAATTTGTTAATACACTGTGTGATCTAAATTTGGGACATACACTCTTTGACAAAAATAAATTTTATGTTTTAGTTTTATCTTTTTGGTAGTAAATTAATTAAATTATAGTAACTTGCATTTAGATCATTGGTGTCTTGTTTTTTATTAATGCTTTCTTTATACTTTTTTATATTAACCATTTCTAGTAAAATTCTTTTTTTTATAATTTGATTCTCTGCCAATGATCCGCAATATTGAAGATATTGGGGCACGAAACTGAAAATAATATATATATCCCGTATATCCTAAAATTTTAATAATTTTTTGTCAAGATATTAACAATGAATACCTAAATCGACTTATGATGGTCTCAAACCTCTACTAGCTAAGCTTTTGTTGTAAAAATTAATTAAAAAGTCAAATGTTAAAGAAATGAAAAAGGCTCAACTCCCAAATTCCCAAAGGTTTTGAATAAAATTTTTTTCTATAAAAGATAATAAAGATCTAGACATGGGGCATGGCGGGTCCTTCAGGAGACCTATATGCACAATTGCCTCTGGCAGCCCACTGTTTTGACAATACATGTCCAAACTAATTTTAGATGGTTGGAAACCTCGAGACAACAAACGAAAGTTTTTTGGTAAAAAATTATTGAACCTTTGTAATGGCTCTCAGCATGGTTTTCTCTCAGGAAAATCTATTGACACTGCTACCTATGATTTCATAACAAAAATTCTTGAAAAAAATTAAACAAAAAAGAAGACACTTGGTGCTTTCTTAGATTTGTCTTTCTTAGAAGGCCTTTGATATTCTGGACCATGGTTTTCTATTA
The DNA here is from genome assembly GCF_022605725.1 of Anthonomus grandis grandis. Classification (NCBI taxonomy): domain Eukaryota; kingdom Metazoa; phylum Arthropoda; class Insecta; order Coleoptera; family Curculionidae; genus Anthonomus; species Anthonomus grandis. Next base: position 3,391,727 of record NC_065567.1, on the reverse strand, counting down.
GAGAAGCTTCAACTATATGGGGCACAAGGACCTGCATTAATGTGGATAAACTCTTTTCTGGGAGGGACGTCACAAAAAGTTTGTTTGGAGGGAAATAGTCAAAAAATCTACTCAGATGCGATAGCTGGGAAGCATTTTGGGGCCTTTTCTTTTCTTGGCCTACATAAATGACCTACCAGACTCTGTAGTTAGTGATTCGTCAGATTTAGTTAATTTTGCTGATGACTCTAATATCCTTTTTTGGAATCAAACTTTAGATCCACTTACCAGTTTAGCAACTAAAACATTAAACAAGGCAGAGCGGTGGTTCAGTGGAAACAAGATTTTGCTTAACTGCGAAAACACTGTTTTTATTTATTTTTGAACAAATCAATCCCGTATAGAATGCCCAGAGACAGTTAACTTTCTATTGCAGAGTATTAGACCTGCTAAATCTGTAAAATTTCTTGGCATTTATATCAACCAAAACCTTAATTGGCAAGATCAACCGCATGTTTCTCTATAAGGATTTTGAAAAATTATGTAAGTCAGAAAGTCCTATTGTCAGAAATACTATACCAACTTTTGTTCTATTTTGAGATATGGGGTGATTTTTTGGGGTGAGGCGGTTAATAGTTTATGGCCTTTACAGTCCAAAAAAAAACAGTTAGAGTTATTTTGGAAATGGCACCAAAAGCATCGCTTTGGCCCAAATGTAAACAACTAAACATTCTTTTCTTCTCAGCTATCTTCACATTTTTTTTTGTTTAAAAATTTCAATTTTTTTGCCCATTTGTTACCTAAACATGAACACAAGACGCCTCAATTTAAATGTCCCACAACATAAACTGTCTTTAACACAAATAAGTCCCTTGTATGCTTGTGTAGAATTTTTCAATAAACTTCCAAACTGCATTCAACAGGAACGGCAGTTAAAAACCTTTAAAACAAAAGTATTTTAACACCTCATCAGCATAGAGGCTTACTCAGTAATGGAGTACATAGCCATATTCTTTATGGTCTTTGTGTTTAAATTATGTGATAATATAATGTGATATTTATAAGTAGTTTAAAGTTTGTATTTTATTTGTTATTTTATGGAATTGTTTTAAATATATTGTGTCATCTCATTTAGGCAAATACTCTGTATGTTCTAGTTTAAGCTTAAATAGGTATTTTATTATTTTGTTTATTTATTTAGTTACTAAGTTTTTTGTGACATATATATTTGCTCAATTATGTGTAAAAATTTATGGAAATAAAAAATCTACTCTACTCTAAATCCTCTTTTTCCTGCTGACTTCTTAGAATTTTTAAAACTATTTTATGATATACGTCATAATGAGTTACTTGTTTTATTGGGTATTACGTCACTTATAGCAAAAATCCATTTAGAAATTACTATCTCACACACTCAAAAAATTGTAAAGAAGAAGAACATAGACTAACTCACGTATTTATTTCTTCTTCTTTTCAATTTTTTGAGCGTGTGAGGTAGTAATTTCTAAATTGATTTTTGCTATAAGTGACGTAATACGCAATAAAATAAGTAAGTCATTATGAATTCGTCACAACAATACAGATTTTACTTTTATACATCATAATGCTCAGGTACTTGTCTTGAGTGATTCTTCATAACTCAGTAGAATAGAATATCCAGTTTTGTATCCTCGCTTACCTATGTTTGTTCTTATCTAGGGATACTTCTTTTATGTCCATGAGTTCTGAATTACTCCTCAATTCAGAGTACTTTGACTCAGTGGGGGCAAATCAGGATGATTTTCTCGAAAGAGGGCTACTACTTTATTTTAAGTTTGCATCCGTTTGTCAAACTTAATCATCATTAGAATTTAGATTTTTCAACTTTTTGTTAAGTAGGGCATCTTTTTTTGAATAAATACTAACGAATAAATACTGGTTAATTATTTTAACAAAGAACACTTTTCTAATAATTTCCATCCATTCTTTAACGATTTATCTCACAAAAACCTATTTATCTATACGTTTCTTTATTAAACAGTAATTTGAAATATTGTATTCAGTTAAAGGTAATCATGTACATAATTTTGGTACGTTAGGTCATTGTATAGCGAATAATCACATCCTCAAGATAAATAAAATACGCTTTTAACGTCGCGATATTTTGTCTTCAATTTTCATTAGTTTTGACTGGTCGTTATTTAAAAAGCAGGATAAGAAAACATAAAAAAGGCGTTAAGTCTGAAATTTTAGATCGAAAAATAAGATTTTGTACGGCTGCCATTCTTTTCCAAAAATATACCCATAATGCTCATCTTAAAGTTGCATCAATGTGCCGTTTCATGATTTACAACGAAAGGCCTTATGTAAGGATAGATATTTCTGTGTAAATACATTTGAATATTGCTCCCTTTTCATTGTAACTTTCACTTTTTATAATTAAAGGAAAACGTCTAAATATTTTAATTCCTTTTTTACAAACGTCATATAAATATACATAATTTATTAAAAAATATTTCTTTTTTAATATTTAAACCTGTATGTTTAACATTTTAATTGACCATCTTTAGATATTTTAACTAATTAATTTTATTTCATAATCTTGTTAAGTTTTTAAATTATTTAATTTAAAAAGTTCATTGAAATTTAATCCTGTCAATTTTTTAAGCTTTGACTTCATTGTATGGATGTAGGCAGGCTTTCCGTGATACGGAGTTTTTTTACCTTAACCTGTTCACGATAAGTAGACAAAAGTAATGTTAAATTTTCTTGGTTAAAAATGTACATTCGTTATCATTTGGGCTTCCTATTTCAGGATCCTAGAAAGGTTAAGGGTGTCTACATTTTTGAAAAAGGTCATGCTACGGCTTATATTTTTTAAGGGCAATTATTCAACTCTTTTCACAAATATTAGCGCTATAAATTTAAATGTTGTGACAGGGTGGTCATCATTTGGGTTGATTTCGAATCAGAGATCAAACCTCGGGGCCACTCGCTTAGTTTCCTTAAATACAAATGCTCCGGCGTTGGCGATCGTGTTTCGTGCAAAAGTCGCGGTGGTAGATTCACATCACAGAAAACAAAGAAAAGTTAATTTAGTAAGTATTCTGTGGATTCACATTGGCGGCCTGGCAGAGGACGCAAACGTGCATATACTCCAGATTTAATAGGCCTCAACCTGCTTGTTTGCGTGTGAGATTATTACGGAACACCAATAAAAAGAGATGCAAGCTCCGATGTAAATGCATAATTTTGCGTGTGTTGTCTGCTGCCTCCACCAATAGTACGGTTAAAAAGCTCTACGAGCGACACCTTTCATGAAAAACAAAACCGCAAAATAGATTATTGGTAGAGAAAACCATACTGATGTCCAACTTTCGCAGTTCCTCTCTAGACCATTTAATCACTCCGAAGGAATAAAGCATTATTCAAACCGCTAGCATGTTTGTAACAACTTTTGTATTAGATACCTCGGATTCCAAAATATTCCGTAATCCTTACTTCAGTCAGTTTTGTTACTTCTCTAACATCGTGTGTTCTGTTCTGCTCGTATAAGATAAGATTATCCTTGAGATGTGACCATTCTGATTATTCTAAGGTGGGAATATTATTGCCTGAACATTTTATGATCTATATTGCCCTTACTATTCGAGCACATAGAATTCTGGTATTTACCAATTAATATAACTAATTAGTTATATTAATAAACTAATTTAAAAAAAAAATAGTTTATTTAGTTTAAAACTAAATAAACTAATTTTTATTTAGTTTTAATATAACTAAATAAAAATTAGTTATATTAATAGTTATTAATAACTATTAATATAAAATATAAAATGGTTATATTAACTAAATATAACTATTTAGTTATATTTAGTTAATATTCTGATAGCTTATCTCTAAGCTATATGCAAGATTTTTAATCATTTTTTTTCGAATAAACAATTTGTTTCAGGTTGACTAGAATCTGGGTTGTTTTGCCAACTCCGATAATTATTCTAATAATATTTAATATAAGTCAATATTAAAAAAATATTTGCAAAAGATTTATTATTGAAAAAAGTTCTTAAAGCTAAAATGCTAAATCTAAAATGACCAAAGTCTAAAGTAAAATATAAACTACAGCATAATTACTGAAGGTAAATCTATAACCCAAAAACGTAAAAATGGTAGCAAAAATGTCACAAAATAAAGGAAAAAAGCAAACTAGCGAAGAGGACCGACTGCACTAGTTAGGTTATGGTTTTATGGACAAGCCTTAATGTATGAATTTTTAAAATTCATACATTGTTGATCTTAGGTGCTAACTTGTTAACTAGAGATTAAATAATAATCTTCATCTTATTCATAGGTACTACTGATATTTATAAGGAAAAAAATCATTATGAAGCCTTTGGTTGATATAGATTATAATATAAATACATAATATTGATGGGTATGGCAGCCTAAACTATATGCTATAAAAGATATGTACTCTGTTAAAAACCTACATGTTTGATCAAGCCTAGCCACTGTTATTAAAAAAGCAGTTACTTTGGTCCGTAGGAACCAGTGGAAGTTTATACATTATACAAAAAAAAACAGTAAAACAAACGAAAAAATAATATAGAGATAATAATAAATAATAATATATAATAAATAATAATAGGTAAGATTTAAATGTCGTAATCGAATTTAATAAATCAAACTCACAAGTCCAACAAACACTAATTAGTTATTTAGTTTCAAGAACAAAAATTCAGCGTATTCATATAAACAATCTTTACTTAACTAACTCCTGATTCCTTATCCTCTAAAAATACAATATATTTAATCCATAAATATTCTAAAATGAAATGTGTTACTGATTCAGACATGATCCACATACACACTTCTTTTCTCACGAGTTTGAATGGTTACATTGAAAAAGTATTTGGAGATAAGGTAAAGAGATAAAGTAGAAAAAAATTGAGACAATTTTTTTACGTCAGAAATATTATGTATACTCGTCTTACTATTTCCATGCAATGTCAATTCATTTCCATTTTTATGCAATATATCATGTTGTAATATTGGCAATATCCGCTGTTCTCCACCATTTCGGAATGACACAAGTGGACACACCGCACACGACTCTCTATAAGGAACCCCGTCATCGCTGGGAAGCAATTGACAGTTCACTTCAATAGTTAAGAAATAGTTCACACTTGCAGTATAGTCGTCGATTAAGGGACTAGATAGATTTGTGACAAAACAAGTGGAGGGAAACTGTAGGATTTTTATTTTACCTTAGTTCACTTCCAGTTCACTTCAGAATATTGGCGCGATATCTAAATCGGACATAATTAGTAGTAAATTATTAGATATTAATATTGATTAAATTATAAGATTTTAAAAAATCAAGCGAAACATTTCTTGTATACAATTAAAGCCGTTAATGATCGAAGTCAATAAATATCTAAGTTTCCAAAACTAAAAAGGCGTGGCTTTTGCGCAAAATTAATATTAGGAAAAAATGGATTTCTCTTTCGACTCTCGCCTTAAGTATCTCAGCTTGTAAATTATATTTAAAAATGCTACATCCTTTTAAACCTTAGAGATCTAGCTTTAAGAGGACATAAACCAATCTCAGCTTTATGCTGTACAATATTTCTTTTTGTTTAAAGATTTGTAAAAGAGAAAAATATTTAGGGTGAGTAATATTGATCAATTAATAGTCTATTGTCAATCAAAATGTATATTGATAAATTAAAAGCAAAAATGCGTGATTTTGTCAAATTACTGGTTCCTCTTCTTCTGTCCCATTATCAACATCATCCCTATGTGATGACCTATTTCAATATTGCTGTTAATTGCAAATTCCGCGAAATATAATCGGGTACTTATTCTGATTAGTAAATTGATTACTACATAAGAAGCACACATAATAGTTTTCATTGTTTTAGTATTTTTATAATACATATTTTAATTGAATCATATTTTTATAGAATGCATGGATGAGGCAATATCGAAGGAAAATATTATTGCGTATGAAAAGTGTAGGAAAAAGGTAGACCAGATGAGGCAATATATATTTCTGAGTAAAATTGGAATATGGATAGCAGTTGCTGTGATAATAATCTTAATTTTGGCGACTTTTTATGGATATAACTATTGGTCAAAATATAAGCGACAAAAAACCGAAACATGATCAAGAATGGCCAGAACCATATTGTATTGGAACTATTTTGCGAATAGAGAAAATTATTGTAAAAAAAGATTGTTTTAATGATATGTGATATTTAATTTATACTTCTTTAATCAAATTTACCTCTGGTAATTATAACGAGGAGACTCTTTTTTTTATTATAAATAAGTTAGTTTTAGGTTTTTATACATATCTCCACGAACTAAGCAGCAGATTCAGAGCAAATTCTGTTTTGAAATCAATTATTAAAAAAAAAAACAAAAGGAATCATATATGTTAAAATAAATGCTTTTTATTTTCGTTAAACTTTTAAATATTTTTTTTTGTTTTTTGTTGTACATCAAAATTCTCACCAAATATAGTTCTTATATAAAAATTCCAACTTGATTTTTGATTATATCCCTTTATTCCTAATTTGATTAAAATTTCACTTATAAATGTATCAATAATATACAGGAATAATATAAATTGGATTTTAATTTGTGAATTTTTAAGACGATGATTAAATTGAGTATATTATTTTATATTAGATAGTGGTGGTCATACAGATTTGCAGATTAAGAACCTACAGTGCCTAAATTGACAAAACATGATAATCTAACTGGATTGAGAAACAAACTGCTGTGTAAACAAATACCATGTTTTATTATGTCTTCTTTATTAAGGTCTTAAGGTATCATTAGATTGAAGAGAATAACAAAGAAAATACTTTAAATAAACATGGATCTTGAAAACCTATAAAAAACTATAATTTTACAGCCAAAAACTAAAATAAAAATCTGTGAAAAATATAAAAACATGGTGTAATAAACTTAGAAATTATTAAAGTTAATATTTTTCAAATATTTGAACTATTGATTTGTTGCTTAAGCAGCTTTACATTACACTGGTAAAAGCTAAAAAAAATAAATATTTAAATGTAAAAAACTAAAAATAAAGAATGTTCAGTCATTTTTGTTATTCTATATATTTTATTTTTCTTAGAGCTGGCTTTCAAGAGTATCTTTATTTCTAAAAAAGAAAAAATATCAATATTGGTAATTAATTAAATCAGAATTCTAGAGTTTATAAATAAATATTAAAAACAGTGAATTAGATAAATCCTTGCGTAGTATATCATAGTCTGATAAAGTCATAATGAAGACAGATGAGAGTTACCCATTGGTACTGACATTTTTCTGTTAAAGAGCTCTGATACTTCAGCTTAATAAATAGCAACCACATTTAAATCACTTTCAGTGCACATCTTAAATTGAGGATTTGCTTGGAGATACGTAAAAAATATATTACCATTAAAAAATTACTTCAATTACAAATAACTTGTATTAATGTAAGTAACATATTTAAGATTCTATTGTTCCACAATTTTTGGGACATTTTTCCATGAGACCAAAATACAATTAAATTATATAATTTTTTTGTATTAATTTTACAGATTAGCGAACGGATCACTATACAATCATATAGAGTTTCTAACAGGCGAGATGCTGCAACCGCCGCTGCCGCAACACTACGCTCAACGTTCGACCTCGATTATTTTAAATTTTATTTTATTAAGCGTCTGACATCGGTGGGAGCCGAATCTCTTGTGGCAGAATTTAAAAAAAAAAATTAGGCGGCATTGATATAATATTTTTCTAATGCAGGAATTACATGTGTAAAACCCGCATAAATTGATATTATTGATATATAACAATATTTTTCATGTTTTTGAAGGTGGTAGACAATGGTATAGTGAAAACATCTTGTCGGACTTGCATTGTCTTATTTATTTAATGTAACACGACGTTTCGGTTGGTAAGTATCTCCAACCGTTATCAAGTGTAAAACTGAGTTTCAACTCAGTTAAAACTCAGTTAAAACTCAGTTTTACACTTGATAACGGTTGGAGATACTTACCAACCGAAACGTCGTGTTACATTAAATAAATAAGACAATGCAAGTCCGACAAGATGTTTTCAATATTTTTCATGCTGTGCATTGCATATTGAAAATTAAAGCGTTGTTGTTATAAAAATAAAATATGAACTCTATTAAAAATAGAATGTAAACATTATAAAAAAACAGAAAATAAAACTTTAAATAATAAAACTAACAAATAATTCTTTGAAAAAAAGGCTCAAAAAGACCTCATTCTTTAGCTAAACAAAAGGTTAGACTATCGTTAAAGCTGTTTCTTACTTCCAAACAAGTTTGAGGTAAAATGGAATTAACCGATTCAATAATTTTGTTTCTCAACTCTTTTAAGTTCGCTGACCTACTATTATAATGTTTATAAATAATCTCCTCAAGATATTCCCATAAATAAAAGTCATTTGGTGACAAATCGGGAGAAGGCCATTTAATATCGCCAATCCCATTAATAAGGCGGTTAGGAAAAGTATTTGTCAAAAATTTTTTCTACTATAACCTCATTATAAGCAGGACAGCCATCTTGTTGAAAATACACGGATCTCAGGTCTATATCAGGGAGAAGCTAAACGGCAGGAAGAACTTGGTTTTGTAGCAACTCAAAGTATTTTTCGGCTTTCAAAGTACCATTTATGAAAAATGGCCCAATAATATGGTCGCCCAAAATACCAGCCCAAATAATCAACTTTTACGTTATCAGAAACGAAAATTAAATTTATACAGTCGACCAGATAAGTTCTGCACGCAATATATTTTTTCCATATTTAAGGATTAAATCTGATTTTAAACTTCTAAAATAAAGTTTAGAGAAAAATTATATTTACATATAAAGAAAAGGGATGTAGATTTAATTTTTTTGCAGCATAAAAGATAAATGTTTGTAAAATAATAAATAATCAAAAAAATCACAGTAATTGTTAAAAATGTTGTTACATCTTCGAACTTGGTGTATATATAAGAGATAATAAAATACACGATATACCTCAGAAACACACGTTTTCTTCAGAGGATGAAGGGGTGTAAGCCACCCCCAAATAACACAAAAAATCGTAGTAATTAGTAATAATTTTGTTACACCTTCAAACTTGGTGTATTAATAAAAGATAATAAAATACACGATATATCTCAGAGACACACGTTTTTTTCAGGGGATGAAAAAAATGGAAAAAATTACGGGGTGGCTTACACCCCGTAAGCCACCCCCAAATAACTTAAAAAATCGTAGTGATAAGTAATAGTTTTGTTACACCTTCAAAGTTAGTGTCTAGATAAAAGATAATAAAATAGACCATATATCTCAGAGACACATTTTTTTAGAGGATGAAGGCGTGTCCAGACCCAAATAGTTTAAAAAACGTGTCTCTGAGATATATTGTGTATTTTATTATGAGTATACTACTTACCAACTTGTTTTTAGATTATGAAGCCTTCCGCAGATTTTTTTACTCACAAAGTCAAAAGTATCGGGTATTTTTATTGCTTTAAAATTAAACTAAAGAAAACTTTTTAAAACGGTAAAAAACACTTTATTAACATACAAACTTTTATAAGAATATACACGATGCATCGATGCTATTTGGAATTTCGATGATCAGAAATTAATTGTTTTTCTTTTGTGGCTCATCCTCATATATTAAATAAAAAATGGTAAAGAGTTATAAACGAAGTGTTAAATAATATAAATGTAACTATCGGATACGTATTAAATTGGTATAAAACATTACTACGAATTGAGGGCCTTGAGGCAACAAGGTACATAAGCCACATTTTACTGAAAATCGAGATTTCTTTATCATTTAACTGGACTTTAATAGTCACAAGCCATTTTCAAAGTAATTTAATATGAACCCTAATTGTTTTTTTTGTCTATGATGAATATATGGGGTATTTTCAGTCAACAACAATGCGTTCAGACAATTGAAGCGTTCTATATCAAAACTCGCCTTATTCATTTTTCGTAAAAATCGCGGTATGTATTTTTATATTCCTTATGCTAATACCTATCCGACCTGTATTACAAAACAAATCAAAACTCGCCATATCCTTTACAAATAGATGCTTTTATATCGATATTTGAATCAAAACTCGGCTTATCCAGCTACATCATCAATTCAAATTGCGCCTTATCCAATTACCCATTACAATGCTTTATTTGATGTCACCTGACTACAACCGTTTACGCGCTATTTAATGTGCTTACATTCGCATTTTTAATTGCGGTAACTTTAGATTGAAACAAAGATTTTTTTCCGTAATAAACTCTTTCTTAAAGTTTTTTTCGAAATATTGGTTTCAAATTTTAATAGTTTTGAACTAAGTGCAAAAATGGATGTTGGTGTTGTGCTTGCAGAAGCGAGAAAAAACTCCAGCGAGCCCAAGAAATGGAAAAGGGAACTTAAAAAAAGGTATGTTATAGTTTTTTAAGATGAATTTCAACAGTGAACATATAAGTATTTTATTTTTAGATATTCTGCTAAAAGACTTCCTAAATTTCCAGTATATGGACATAACGGCAAAACATATCGGTGCCAAAAATTACCTAAAACCATTAATTAATTACCATTAAAGGGAGTTAAAAGTCATTATTGCCGAAGCAAGAAAATTCAAAGAAAATATTTACCGAGTAAATTAAATATTGACAAAATTTTTAAAATGTATAACGAATCTGTAAATGAATGTGAAATTTTTCTTCGTTGTGTTAACATAGGTTTTGGCACTCCGGCAACTGATGCATGTTTAAAATGTATTATATATAAAATATATGTATTATATATAAAAATTGAAAAAATTGAAGAAAACAAAGTTAAACTAATGGTTGAAAAGCGAGTCCACAAAATGAGATCCAATACATTTTTTGCCAAACTCAAACACAATTTTATAAGACATTAGGTAACTTTTAAGTTGTGATACTTTTAAATATATTTTGCCCAGTTATTAAATATTTAATTTTTACTTTGAATAAGGCAAGTTTTGAAACGTCTAAGTGGAAAAGGCGAGTTTTATTTTATCTTTATTATACTTCTTATTTTATCTTTTGACTGTCAAAAGAACTTGGCAAACCCAAGAATACCGGATCAGTCGGCATACGACAGTCGCCATTTATATATGTACAGGGTGGCCAAATAAGCGAGGTAAGCGGCTGTATCTCAGGACCTGTACATCTGGCAACAATGTAATTTTTTTTATTATTATAAACGTGGCTGTGAGAAAATTATGGAAATTATTTTTAAGTTCCGTATTTCACCGCAAGAGGGCGCAACTAAAAATTAAATAAAAGAAACGTCTTTTTCTCCGAAAACTTAAGTATTAACTTATACTTTTGATATTATTTTTAGTAAGCCTAGATAATTTGCTATAATTTTAGTTTTATGAATTATTGACGTACGAACGATAGTAGGGGTGGGGGAAGCTATTGAAAATGGAATCATTAAAATCGGTGTAAATTTTAAACCACTTATTCGATTTAAGCGATTCAAAATTTATTTGCAAGATAAATGTAGCTGCTTTAAAAGTCTGATCTCATCACTATCTTCCTAATAAAACCGCCAGAGGGCGCAATTTGTAATAATTCCAGTTTTTTTCATTTTGCTCCAAAAATTCAAATCGAATGGTAGATTTTTGACATCATATTTAAAAAGTAGATAAAATTTGCAAAAATAGTGTGAAAACCGCACGATGATATCTTTGCTTGTTTAAAAGTTATAGCGAATTGAAGTCTTTTACGCACCGAGTCCAAACTTATATACCGCCATCTAGCGCTCGGCCTTAGAATGTCTAGTTAACGTATAGTAGGCGGCAAAAACAAAAAAAACTTTTAAAAAGGATTGTATGGAAACGTCAAATATTTATTAGACGGCCAGTTTAAATCTGTTTTCAATTTTCTTTGCTCGATTTTTTGTAAAATGCCTTTAACAAATAATGAAGCTGTGGATTTGATTGCGGTTTTCTTTGAGTGCTTTCAAAATGCAGCAATAGCTGAAAGACAGTATGCTCTTCGCTATCCAGATCGCCGCCATTATGGCAGAAGAATTTTTCCCTTATTTTAGAAGGCGTCGCTCTACTGGAAGAACTGACGAAAAAATTATTAATGTGTTGGCCTACGTAGAGTTTAATAGGCATATTGGAACTCGTGCGTTATCTTTAGATTTGGGAATAGCTCGAACTACTGTTCAAAATATACTTAAAGACCACAGGTAATACATCTTTTTATTATAATTTTCTTCTCGAATATAGGCATTTCTTTTTATTTTAAGGATACACCCTTTTCATATAATCCTACACCAAGCTCTAAACGAACATGATTTTGAGCGCCGAATTGATTTTTGCCGATGGATACTAGCAATGATTCGCGAAAACAGGGATTTTTTGTCACAGATTCTGTGGACCGATGAAGCCACTTTTTGTAGCGATGGGAAAGTCAACAAACAAATTCCTTGCCTATTTTAATGGATGATTTGACATTGGAAGTAAGACGGACCATGTATTTCCAATTGGACGGGTGCCCAGCACATTTTTTCCGTTTGGTGAGCCTTCATATAAATAATTACTTTCAAGGGCGCTGGATCGGAAGGGGGAGTCTATATCCTTGGCCGGCCAGGTCACCCGACTTAACATGCCTAGACTTTTACTTATGGGGTCGTTTAAAAGATATTGTGTACCAAACTCCACCTACAACAAGACAGGATATGGAAAACAGAATCCGTGGTGCAATAAATGAAATATCAGCTGCCGAAATCGAAACAGCAGTTTTATCCACCCAAAGAAGGTTGGAAGCTTGTTTGGAATGTAATGGAAAGCAGTTTGAACACCTATCGAGGCATTAAATACCAAATATGTTTGGGTTTAAAATCGGTTCTTTTCAGGACCATAATTTAAATATAAAAAGAAATTCGTTAATAAAATTATTCGCCTTAAGAAAGTCACATAAACTTCCAGTCATTCTGTGATACATAGGTATTATTAATTTATAATTTATCAATCAATTATTACTTTCATAATTTATTAATTATGACAACATCATGGTATCCTAGTTGTGGTAATACTAATTAGAGATTTTTAGGCGAGACACTAGATGGCGGTACGTAAGTTTAGGCTCGGTGCGTAAAAAACTTTAATTCGCTATAACTTTAAAACGAGCAAAGATATCATCGTGCGGTTTTCACAGAACTTTTGCAAATTTTATTTACTTTTTAAATAGGATGTCAAAAACATACCATTTAATTTGAATTTTTGGAGCCAAATGAAAAAAACTGGAATTATTACAAATTGTGCCCTCTGGCGGTTTTATTAGGAACTACAGTGTAGTGATGAGATCAGACTTTTAAAGCAGCTATATTTATCTTGCAAATAAATTTTGAATTGCTCAAATCGAATAAGTGGTTTAGAATTTACACCGATTTTAATGATTCCACTTTCAATAGCTTCCCCCACCCCTACTATCGTTCGTACGTCAATAATTAATGAACCAAAATTATAGCAAATTATCTAGGCTTACTAAAAATAATATCAAAAGTATAAGTTAATATTTAAGTTTTCGAAGAAAAAGACGTTTCTTTTATTTAATTTTTAGTTGCGCCCTCTTGCGGTGAAATACGGAACCTCAAAATTTTCTCAGAATTCCAGAATTTTCTCATGGCCACTTTTATAATAATAAAAAAAATTCCATTGTTGCCAGATGTACAGGTTCTGAGATACAGCCGCTTACCTCGCTTATTTGGCCACCCTGTACAATTTTACAGTGGTAAAAGGCTCCTCAAAATCAAAGCTAACGACAATGTTTTTATTTACACTTGGATGGAAAACGAGTTCAGCAAGGAATCTAATCACATTTCTTCGGCGGTTTTTGACTGTCTAAGCAACATCGATCTAACAGGTTACGCTACAATAAGGTTTTGTGCCGATGGTTGTGGAGGCCAAAACAGGAATACCACAATGATTGCAATGTGTTGTCACTTTCCAAAAAATATTGCACCTAAAAACGTACAGCAAGTTGAGTTAGTTTTTCCTATTCCGAGGCATTCTTGTTTGCCTTCCGATCGAGAGTTTGGGAAAATCGAAAAAATTCTCAAGACAGAAGTGACCATTGTAGGTCCAAAAAGGTACGTAAATATTTTTAAAGAACATGGCGCAGTTAGAAATTTAGGACCAGAGTACACAGTATTGGATTTTATATCGGAGGCAGCAGAATATTTTAAAAATGTTGGATCTTGGCACTTTAAGTTTTCTGAGGCATAAAGGTTTATAATAACCAAAAATTCGGTAAACAATATTTTAGTAAGAGGCGAAATATTTTATAATTCAGATACTGGAGCTTCAAGACAGATTTTAAAGAGAGGGAAAAACTTTTCTAATTTTTGCCCCACAGTTATACAAAAAGTAGTAGCTGTAAAACCTGAAGTTACTTGATGTAGAGAAGCTCTTAACAAAACATTTTGGTGAAGAGGAGTACAAAAGTATAGGGAGGACTTATACTTTTACAAAAATCTGTTAATTATCTCTGGGGCTGCTGGATAGGTAGTAGCACCAAATGGTATAGCTGAAGAACCCGAAGACTTATGTGAAGAAAATTACAGTGAAAGTCCGGCGTCTGAAAGTTTAGCGTTGTTATTAGAGTAAATATTTATTAAACTTTGCTTATTTTACAATAAAACATATTAAAGATTTAAACAAAATGTTTTTTTGTGTCTTCTTTAAGCATAGCTTTCTATGTAAAACACATTGTGTGTGTTGCAAAACTCGCCTTTTCCACTTAGACGTTTCAAAACTTGCCTTATTCAAAGTAAAAATTAAATATTTAATAACTGGGCAAAATATATTTAAAAGTATCACAACTTAAAAGTTACCTAATGTCTTATAAAATTGTGTATAAAAAAAGTAAGGATTTGGCCAGTGGTAAGATCTTTAATGATTTTTCTTAATTTCCTAAAAACACACAAAGATAAGGGTAAAGATAACAAAAAGGATAAGGCAAGTTTTGATGTAGAATGCCTCAATTTGTCTAAAAGTCATTTTAGTTCAAATGAGTATAGCAAACAGAGATTACTATCTAACTGACAGTGACCTTAAATAACTACCTGAATCTAAAATAACGATAACCAAACAACATTGTGTCTTAAAAAATCCCAAAAAATAATGTTTTGGGTGTCTAAAAACCAATTTGTATAAAAACAGTAAAATTTAACTTTGCAGAAGCTACCGGTAACATACATATTGGAGAGAAACTGTTTGCATTCTGAAAAGGTTCAAGTATTGGATTGGCCTTCCCGATCACCTGATTTGAAACCTATAGAGAATTTTTGGCCGCACTTGGAAAACCAAATTAGAAAATAGTTTTTTTTGTTGAGTGTTTCTTATTATAACTAAAGAATTTATAAAATTTCTTTTGTAAGAGTTACCGACTATCATTTTTGACAACAGAAAGTGTAGTTTTATTTTGACATAAAAAACACTACCACAAGATGGTATTCTCAAAAGTTACTGAATGTGGCTTATGTACCTTGTTGCCCCGAGCGCTTCAATTTATGTGGGTTCCTTAAATTAAAGCCGATTTTCAGCGTTGAATTGGCAAGAACCGCGGTTACTCTTTTGGTTGACAACTTTGATAGGTAAGCGTGACGTATTGTTCCCCCACCACTTAAACATTCTGATATAAAGAAACAGTCGCTGAAATGAATTGGTTATTAGGAATCAAAGAGTTTGTGATTATTGTTTTTCTTTTTCTTTTCTATTTGATAAAAAAATTTCGAATTTTTTTTTACTTTCCAGAGCCCCCTTCTCTCGAATAAACTATTGTGCTTTTATTAGATCTAAAATAAATTATGTTTAATGGTCATGTAAATTTGCATGGATGAAGCCATAAACACCTTATTGCCGGAATAAATTTTAAATGTTCTATTTAACTTTTTTTTACTAAGTAGCGTATTAATAATTGAAATAATTGAAAAGAATATAAAATATATATGCGTAACAAATATAATATAATATAAAATTTTTAAAATAGGTGCCATCAAGCAAATTGCAAATATGTGGAAAGAGTCACAAAGTTATATACTAAGCGATATTTAATCATTCCATTAAATAAATAAATGTTTTGGATTTTTTTTAATTTAAATATTTTATTCGTAAAATTTGACTACATCTGCCCACGTACTATTTTGTTAGACGTCTGACCTCAGTTACAGCCACTCAAGCGTGAAAAGTTGCACAGGTCCGGCCTTAAAATTTATTTGTATTTAAAATTTTATTATTCTGAATTTTTGGGTTTAGTTTTATAAAGCTAGAAATTCAGGATAGTTGATAGCAAAATAATATTTAATATAAAGATAAGATTTAGTACGTAAAATCAGTTTAATCAAAAATTTTAATTTAATTTAATTTAATGAGTATGAGAGAATAGGTAGTACAAATTACTTAGGCCCATTTATTCTGTGGATTAAGGCATTAAAGATTTACTTTTTGACACAAAAGGGTAAAATGTTTTGGTTTGTCTTTAAACTTTATATATGTCCTTTTTTTGGGTAATAAGATTTATTATTATTTAGTGGTTATTATTATTAACGGGGATTTTGGCTGCCACATTCAATGTCATTTATTATCGTTTTTTTATTTCTTTTTATTTAGTACCAACATCTTTTGATAAAAATTAATTATATAGTCAGAAAAGTGGTATTAAAAGTATATTTTTTTAAATAAACTTTTATATTAAAAATCATCTAGCTGTCTATATCTTATGCGTGTAAAAGACTCAAGTTTTACTCATAAAAAAACACACTTTACATTCTGAATATTATTTAATAATTTGATTGCCATGTGGCAATCAAATTAACCTCATGGCAAAAAATGTAGTTATAGTGCATAATATGAGAGATTAGATGAAAATTAACAAACATAAATGCTTATACTAAAAACTAAAAATGTTAATACAATTTTCTAAACTCTGTTTTTTGCCTTTGTTCTTTAGCAGTTTCTTCCATTAAGGAAGGAAACAGTTTCTTTGTTGCCGCTATGGATTCCAACTTCATCTCGCACTGAAGCATATGGATACTAAAACAGATTTAAAAAGTGTACACGAGTAGCAGAAATAATTTTAATTAATAATATTAAATTAACAATTTTTTTTTTAATAATTACAACTCAGATGTAAAATAGCCTTTTTTCCTTTCAGTGAATTATGAAAGAAGTAGTCTTGCCTTTCTGGTACATGACAAGTGTGGCAACAACTGTAAAAAAAATTATTTAAAAAATTAACTGGTTTTATAGTGTCATGGACAAAAAACTGTAAAGAACAAAATTTTAAACTTGTTTTCATAATAAAAAGAGTATTTTTCTTACAATAGCAAAAAAGGTTTTTTTTCCAGAGAATCGAGGAAGGGGCGGGCAGACTTTATTGTGATGCCGAAAGACAAATAGGAGGAGTAGGCTGAAAAAACAAAACTTTAAACTTGTTTTCTTAATAAAAATATGCTTTTCTTACTATGGCAAAAACAGGACTTTTTCTCTGAATGGAGGAAGAGGCAGACTTTATTGTATCGCTGAAGGACAACAGCTGAAACATATTAAGCTGAAAAAAACAAAACTTTAAACTTGTTTAATTAATTAATAAAAATATGTTTTTCTTACTATGGTAAAAAAGGGACTTTTTTCCCAGATAATGAAAATCATACATCAATCATAAATGTATCATACCATGTTTCAGCTAAATTATTATTTATTATTTCAGCTAAATTATTTTTTTATATATTTATGGATCTTTCTTCCTCCCAACTTTTTTTAATTTTCTCCAAATATTCTATACGCCACCTGACAATTTCATTGCAGCAGCTCTTTTGTTATACTCTATTTCAGAAGTGTGTAGAGCAATAAAACCTCATTAGGTATGCAAAAGTGGTACCTGGTGATCCACCAATATTTTATGCCACTACCTTAGTTGGGTATTAGTTTCAATGTAAAATTCTTTCTTTTCGTCGATTGCAGGTAGTGCCACCCGGTTTTGGGTCAATTTATGAGTTTTGCCCATTGTTACCCACTGATAAACATTGAAAACGGTTCGCCAAAGGCGTGCAACTGGGACTTGTTTTTTACCTTATAATTAATGTACTTAAATGCTATTTCATTTTAGAAAGTTACTTTTGTTTAAATGGAATAATATATTTTTTTCACAAATTTATTGAACATATTAAATGTAGAGTAAAACAATTGAAAATGTCACTTTTGGATCTGGCACTTTTTGAACAGTGTATAACAATTTTAAATTATAATAATAAAAATAGATTGTAGTCTTCTTCGTCATCTGACGAACTGTCATCACCTCTTGACATTATAATTAAAGGATCGACTTCTGTCTGATCGATGAGGTTGTCAAGATCCCACATTTTGTCCTCTTGCTTAATTACATGCTGGACTGCTTTTCGCCAATTCTCTGGTGTCGCTTCCGTAATGGCTTGATCAAACAGTAGCTTAACATCTTTCATTTTAAAAGTCGTGTTTTGTCTTGCTACAAATCCTTTTACCTGCGCCCATATCAGTTCTATAGGATTTAGTTCGCAATGATATGGTGGTAAGCGCAGTACAGTTATATTATATTTTTCGGCTATATCTTCCACGGCGTATTTCATGAAACGAGTTTTGTGTAAGTTTGCTATTGTCAGCAGTTCTTTTTTTATCAAATTTGCTTCAAACGCAATACCTTTTACAGTCAGCCAATCGATAATTTCTTGCTTTCTCCAACTTGAAGTTGGCGTCTTCTCTATTCGCCGTGAATGATAGCTTGCGTTATCCATAACCACCACCGAATTAGCCGGAAGAAATTTTATCATTTCACCAAAATAGTCCTCGAAAACGTCTGAGTTCATGTCTTCATGGTAATCTCCTGTGCGAGTCGACTCAAAGGTTAGCAGACCTTCTTTTAAAAATCCCTCTTCGCTTCCAATATGTGTGATTATAAGTCTTTTTCCTTTTCCCGAAGGTACTTTAATACCCGTAGACAGGCCTTCTATGAAAGCTTGGCGAGCACTGGTTATATTTTTGTCTTGCCACATTTTTTGGACTATATAATCCACGTCTCATCAAGATAAAAAACTTTCTTTTGCTCCCTGCGGTACTGCTTGATACTTCTCAAGTATTGTCGTCTCCAACAAACAATTTCGTCGCTCTCCAGTAAAAGTGCTTTGCGGTTATGCTTTTCCCAGGCAAAATCCATATTTTTTAAAGTTTTTACGGAATACTGTCATCTCGGCCAAGCTCCATTAAAATTTTGTCTAGGGTGGGTATTTCCTTTTTAAAATAAAAAGAGTGAACTTTTCTTCGAATTATACATTTAGCATTTTCATCAAGGACTTTTGTAGGTCGTCCTGGCTTTTGCTTGGGAGATTCCACTTGACCTGCTACTTTTCTTTCCCGCAACAATTTGAAAATGGTGGACTTTCCAATTCCACTCATTCGAGAACATTTTTCAACAATTTCTTGCACAGTAAAACTAGGGTAATCGTGTTTTATGCAATCATGTGCATTTAAAATAATAACTTTTTCACTCAGCGATAGTGGAGAATTTTTAGTACATCTTTTCGTTGGACTGAATACCTCCATTTTTTAAATATTGGGATAATAATATTGTGATTACACTACAACGTAGCAGTGACTACTAACGTTTAAAATATGATTTAAAAGTATTTATAGTCTGTATATATTACCTGACCCCATTTTTGCATGTTACAAAGCGTTAAAAGATAGGTACCTATACAAAAGGATTAAAAGTATTTATTTAGTATTTAATCTCTTTCAAAATAAAGGCATTTAATCCGTGAGTAATAGCCGGTAACCAACATACTTGCTGATATAGCAATTAAGTACTATTTAAGTAAGTGTAGTATAACAATCGGTAACATTTTAATATTGTGTCAAAGCTCTGCTGTTCATATTAGATGTTCATTAATTTTAAGTTTTTGGGTTTTTTGTAAATAAAGCTTTTTTTAAAAGTAACAACGCCAGGCTGTTATCATTATTCGTGAAAATTAAATTCATAAATATTATAAGTACCTGCGCCTATGAACTACCACGAAATGTAGCCAAACAGAACGGAATTCCCCAGTTTATTGCTCTATACACTTCTGAAATAGAGTATAACCATCTTAAGCTTAAATCCAAGTTTTATCAGGTATCTCCGCAAGGTTGAGACTGAGAAATATTTGTCCCTTGCCGATAAGGTGTCCTTAACCTCTATCTCTTTAATCTCTATGGTCAGAACCTCACTGTTTTTTTATTTAGAATACACAACTTCCCTTAGCAATTTGGCAATATCCGTGTCAAGTCCCTTTGATTGTCCTGCATCTTTCCTTTTTTTCTGTCTTTAATCCCTTTTTTTACGAAATAGCTAATTGTACTATAGGGAATCACTGTTAAAAACGCTGGTTTTGCAAAGCACTACAATCACTTGTGAACTGAGGATCATTCCTTAGATTGTTATAGACAATTAGATAAATTTGTTTAGCGTCTGTATTTAAACAATTACGTTTTAAAACTGCATGACTTTCCCCTGTAGCTTCTACTTCCCTTGCTTCTTTTTGCTTCCTCAACACTAGAAAAAGAAGTATAAGAACTATGTAAGTCTAAATCACTGTCCAGATCACTCTTATTGTTTTCATCACAAATTTTATTGTTTCTTGTACAGCGACGGTCTCCATAAGCCTGCACAAAA
Source organism: Anthonomus grandis grandis (assembly GCF_022605725.1). Classification (NCBI taxonomy): domain Eukaryota; kingdom Metazoa; phylum Arthropoda; class Insecta; order Coleoptera; family Curculionidae; genus Anthonomus; species Anthonomus grandis. The sequence goes on along the minus strand of NC_065567.1, from coordinate 3,371,001 downwards.
ACTTTCCTCTTCATTTGCCAAATTTTTTTGCCTATTTTCCCAGGGTCGAAACATTCTAATTTCTTAGGTATAATATCAAAAAATCCACAAACACAAATAAAAAAACACACTTCCTCACAGTAAAAACTGCAAAAAAATTAGACGAATACAGGCCAAATTCTCCACTTTCCTGAACGTGTAAAAAGCCAAACCGGCAAAACCCATCAAATAATAATAACGTCACATGGCCCCTCTCCCAACTATTAAAGGTGAAAACACGACGAAAGTAATACAAAAACAGCCCAAAAATTTATTTGGGTACGGCCCCGTAATCTTCAAAATCAGTGGGATAGAGAGAGATACACAATCACTTGCACAGCCTGAAGTAGAATTCGCCAGAACGCAGGTGTTTCTGTTTAATAGACTGGCTAAAAAAGAGGTAAGAAGTCTGTGAGTGCTGGAAGTGTTTAAAATATTTTGATGATGATTTATTATAAGATGCTTGGATTTTAGTCCGCGGTCAATTTTTAATATTATTTTCTTGTGATATTATTTTCTTTCTAAAAATAACATTTTCGAAAGAAAAGAAAAGAAAGAAAAAAAAATAGTGAAAAACATGGGGTTTTACGTATATTTAAATGATTTCATAGATAAACTATATAAAATGTTGCCATTTAAACATGTATATCATGCGACAATAAAAACGACTAGTTAGTGCGGCATCTGCGACACATCAAAGATTCTAATAGATCTCTGAACTGGACTTTACCAACTAAGAACCGTTCCACGCTGAAAATCGGCTAAAGTGGCAGTGGCAGTAAAAGGGAAAGCACGTTTTTAACAACTCAAAAATCGAGTTAGAGAGAGAAAGAGATAGTGCACGATCGGAATCGCTGCAGCGAGATTTTATAGGATTTCTTTATGGGATTAAAAGTTTGTTGATAAAATATAATATGGTTATTTGTTTCTTGTTAAGCAAATAAGCGAGTTAAAAATGTTAATAGGTATATTAGCAAAAATAAATAAAAATCCGCATAGCCAATAAAAACTGTTTTATTAAAAATAAAATCTACTAGAAGTATTTACTGTTTTCCTCGTCCTTTTCTCAGCCCGATCGCAATGAATCAATCAAATCATCTTCTTCAATACGGTCGGGGAAAAAACCCTGTTATATTGTGCTGCGTCAGCCCAGTTTGCTTCTGCGCCATGATGGCGCTGCTGGCGTTTATTTTCTTGAATGCGATAACAGGTAATGTATTGGAGCGAAAGATAACAACTATAGATATAAAAATATACCTAAATAATAATATTTAAAATGGTATATTAACTGCAACAATGAAATACATATTAGATTAAATAAAGGTACTACCCTTCACAAACAAAATTTAAAAAAGATTTAGGTACACACTATTAAAAAATAGACAAAAAAGTTTTGTTTATCTTCAAACTTATGCCGCTCGAATATCTGATAGATATGAAAAGTGAATATTCTTCGTATCTGTAGAATATATCCCAGCAACATTGCTTTTGCATATACTTTATTTGGCATATTCGTGGGATATTCCAGGTATGTATATTGCAATATTTCATTCCATTTATAATCCAAAAATTTATTTATCATCAATTTATATAAAAGTACAAAATAAGCACCTAAGTAACTTAATACTTGTGTATGCCTATATACCCTGTGAATATTTATATATTTTTTCTAAAATGAATATTTTACCACGGTGCCGTCTGGGACTTTATGTATAAATGTTCCTAATTTAAACTAAGTAACATACATTTATTTCTTTTTTGTCTTTGTAGCAATTTTTGTAGGCAATTTTTTTCTTGAAATTTGCTTTTGCAATAAAATTGAAATGTAGTCCCCATAAATAAATAAAAAAAAAGAAGGAAGCATGTCAATAATTAACAATGGCCAATATATCTAGAGTGTCTTTTTATTTTGACAACTTTCAATTCAGAAAGTATTTGAGTTGAATAAATTTAAAAAAGATTTATGGAACTACCGTATATTTATTGTAACTTCTCTTATCAAACCTTCAATCACAAGCTCATTGAATAGTAAATCAGATAATTTTTCTTGTGTAGATGATTACTAATAAAAAAAATCATTAATTTAAGTTGCCACTGAGATATTTAAAATTAAAAATAATTTTTGAATTCCTCGTTCAATTTGTGACAAAAAACCTCTCTTATCTTTTTTTCATGTGGTGCCGTTTTTATGCAAATCAAAACGAAAAAAAAAATTGAAAATTTTACAAATGCGTAGAGTACCCCATCACACGATATTTGCTTGTCTTCAGCAACGTTTGCATGAAAATGGTACGTTTAAGAAACAAACGGCTGACTGCAGGCGCCCTCGACAAGTACGAACGGTGCAACTAGAAGAAGCAGTTCTAGAGTTAATTGCGGAGTCATCTGAAACAAGTACTCGAAAAATTGCCAACATATTAAATGTGAGCAACTTCACTGTATTTGAAATTCTTAAAGAATCATTTGTATCCATTTCATATTCAACGTGTGCAAGCTCTACTACCTAGAGACTTTTTTCCGCGTCTATTTTTTTGCCAGTGGATTCTTCATCAAACCGCTCAAATTCCTAAGTTTTTAAATAGTTTTTTGTTTACTGATGAGGCTACTTTTGGAAGAGATTGCATACGAAAATTCCATAACTATTACTTATGGGCTGAGGAGAATCCACATGGAATCTTTGAGGCTCATTTTCAGCATCAGTTTTCAGTAAATGTATGGCTTGGATTAATTGACGATTATTCGGCTTTTATTTCCTCCCACAATGCCTAACAGGAGAATCTTACCTTCATTTCCTACAGGAAGAGTAAACAAACCTGTTCTTTTTGAAGAAATTCCTATAGCTGATCCTATTCCTATAGCTGAGGCAACACTTATGGTTCATGCATGATGGTGCACCAGCCCATTTTAGTATCAATGTACGTAATCACTTAGATACGGTATTTCCAAATCGTCGGATATATAGGGGAGGTACAGAACACTGGCAACGATTTAAATCCTCTAGATTTTTGCATTTGGGGTTTTCTTAAGTCATTAGTTTATTCCAATCCCGTCGAAAATGTTGATGAACTAAGGAATCGAATTATAGCCGGCTGTGAGATAATAAAAAATACATTAGTGTTAGAAATAAACCACAATGTTTAATGAAAGTCCTCAATATTTACTACACTCTAAATACACTACATGAATATAAGTTGTTAACAATTATAACACGATAACAATAACATTAAAATAATACCAAAAGTAGAATATGCGATTATTATTATTCTATTAACTCGAGCGGCTTACAACACGAGCGTGCAAGATTCGTCACCACAGTGCCAAATCCACACGACCGATCGCGGCTCACCTTATCGGATTCTTTACAAAAATAGTTTTAGTCATCGGAATGTTTTATAAAAGATAATATTATTAGGCTTAATTTAAATTATTCCTAACACGGCCAATCCTGCGAGGACTTCGCTCTCGGAGTCCTTATTGTGCTCCCTGTTCGCCTAGTTCTGTAGAAATCTCTTCGTTGCTGAAATAATAAATGTTTATATTATTTTTAAAATGGAATATAAAGGCACAAGCATTCCTCCTTTTCATAACAACTACCAACGTTTTACACTGTGTAAAGCATACAAGCATTTTAACACATAAACAATAAACAAACGTAAAGCGTACAAGCATTTAAACGTTTTACACTAAACTTCAAATTATACTATTCCTAACATGACCAAACTTTTTTTTTTTTTTTTACTGACCTTAAGTCACTTTCTAATACATCAAGTAATTCGGGCATATCCATAGCAAGTGACCAGTCTTTCGGCCATCCTCGAAGTTGCTCCTTAGCAGCTTTTGTTATGGTAGTCTTCCCCACTCGTCTTAATTCATAACGGCCTTCGGGAGTGACACCCATGACTTCAAATGGACCTTGAAATTCATACTCAAGCTTTCCCTTATGCATTGTTTCATCCTTATGCATAAGTACAAAATCCCCCTTGGTGAAACTAATGGTGTTTCGGCGTCTTCTATTTCCATCTATTTTGGAGTGTTTGATTTTTTCTAAGCGGTCACTGATTCGTTTTCTGTCCAACTCCATATTTCTAATTGGATGCATATCCAATAGTATCCGATAGACTTTGGATAAGCGGCGTAGCTCCATCAATTCCTATAAGTGCTCGTAATGGTGTGATTTGGGTTGATTTTTGAATTGTAGTATTTAATACCAATTGAATCTTCCAAAGCGACTTTGACCAATCTGAGTTTACTTTAGTCTCAATCCTTATGAGGTTCATTAAAGTCCTCATGTAGGGTTCCACCTGTCCATTCGATCGGTGGATATCAGGTATCGTATAGTGATAGGTGATACCAAGGGTTTCTAAAAATTCTGGTAGGCTTAAATTTTTAAAATTGGTACCAGCATCCATTATAATTTGGGAGGGTGTTCCTAATTTTAGTTTTGACTTTATGATTGAAATCTAATAATCAAAATACACAATGTTATTCCGTTTTTACCACAATTGTTTTAACAAGCTAATATATTTAGTTATCACTTAACAAAAACTAAAGCAGTTTACAATTATTTATGCCATGCACCTTGGAAAAACGAGAACATTAGAACATATATCTATCAAATAATAATTGAATACATTACATAATACAAATTTTATTCACTGTTAATAGTATCTACTTAGTACTTACTCTGTGTCGTGGGTAGGTTCCCAATTCTGATGTTAGAAATAAACCACAATGTTTAATGAAAGTCCTCAATATTTACTACACTCTAAATACACTACATGAACATAAGCGGCTCACCTTATCGGATTCTTAACAAAAATAGTTTTAGTCATCGGAATGTTTTATAAAAGATAATATTATTAGGCCTAATTTAAATTATTCCTAACATTAGGAATATTTTATGCGTGAATACGAAAATCAATGAGGCGAAGAGTTGAATCTTGTGTAACGTCTGAGGGAGGTCATTTCGAACACTTGTTTTAGCTTTGCGCCTATTTAAAATTTTTTGTATTGTTATTTTCTATTATTGTTCTGGTTTAATGTTGTTGTATTAGATAGTTCTTGATAATGTATTAAAGAAATGAAAAATACGCGTCAAGATGTTTTTTTGCATAAAACACGGCGCCACATACGAAAAAAAGGTGAAGAAGGTTTTTTGTCACAAATTGAACGAGGAATTCAAATTTTTTTTTAATTTGAAATAACTCAGTGGCGTACCATTTTTTCTTTAAAAAAGAATTAAGATCATTACCCGTATTCGAGCCAATGGTGAACATAAAATTATTAATTGCATGTCAGAAAATGCGCGATAACTACCTCTTAAAACCCTCCAAATTTCATTTGCATATCTCGACGGGCCTTGGAGCCATAAATAAATCGTCAATTTTTGATAAAAACTTTAATACCCCGTATCTCATAAAACGAAGCATTTACATACTTTTATATAGCAAACTGTCATTTTTTTCCATGCAGAATCACCCCCTGAAATTTGTCGCACTTATTTACTAACAGAGATGTAAGTCTGAGGGTTGGGAAGCCATTTCTCCAAAATTTTATTTTCATGACAATTCATTTCACAACAGATTATCGGAGTTATTTGTCAAATTGTAACGCAGGGGGTCATTACAATTTGACAAATAACTTGGCAACAATTTCTATTATTTTATACAAGTAAGTGTTTACGCCTTGAGATATACTGGGATTATATGCATATCAAGATTTAAAGAAGATATTTTGCTTTTACAAGATGCCTTCTACAATCTATGTCCATCTTTTTTAGTGCTGTGAAAAAAAACATTTAACTACTTAGATTTGAGCTCCTGTCTTGTTCGTTAAAAAAAAATTGAGAAGATTCCGCTTTTGTAGGTAGGTCTTCATTTAACATCTGTCTGTGACAAGCAATTAAGATCAAATGTTCTTTTCTCAATTCAATAGAGCTGTCAATACATGCTATTAATAGCACTTTTTTTAGGATATTTAGGAAAATTTTAACAAGTTTGTATGCTGCAAAATGCTTTTCTTGCATTTCCATTTTCTTTTTTTCTGTTCTCCAAACCATCCTCAATTTTTGGCCGTTTTCTTTTTTGTCGTTTTTTCGTGTTGTGTATGTATTCTATGCATCAAGAAGCATTTTTTGATGTGCAAAAAATATTTTATCTGCCAGTGGCGTCTGTATAGATCTTCTATTGAAAATTTTTTTGAAAAAATACTACGCCACTGCTTTTTCTTAAAATAAATATTATTTTTAAAATCCTCAATAACTTTTTAGCAAATTTGATCTCCTGGTTTTTTTTCGTCCGACGCATAGTTTTCGCTTAAAAAAATAACAATTTTACTTCCCTAAAAATCTGATGCAGTGTGAAAATATTTGTTCCTCGATTGCAAGCAAATTAAGGGATCAGATTTATTACAAGAAGTATGAAAAGTTAAAAAATTTAAATAATTTAAAAAATACTCATGTTTTTAATGCGTTTAAAAAGTAAACGAGAGTAAAAAAGTGCCATAACCCGTCTTTATTTAACGCAAATAAAGTAGCGGCGTTGCCTATGCATGTTTCTTATTGCTCGTTGCTTTAAACAACGAGCTGTGATTTGATTTTAAATGTCAAATTTTTCTTTATCTAGTTATGCATGAATAAATGACGTTTTTATACATAAACATAGATGATGGCAATAGATGTTGTCTTAAAGAGTAAGTTGTTGGTGTTAAATGCCATTAAATGTATTTTTATCTTTTTTGAACTATTGAGTATGATTAATATCAATCGGCAATTAGTTCAGAAATACCCTTAGAACATTGAAAGGCTAGAAGTAGCATGCCGTGGAACTATGGGCAGGTTTGTTTGCTTGCAACATCTCTGATGCAATGATGCCAAATGCTTATAGAGAAATGGCAAAAATCACTTTATAATAGCATAAAAATTTTCAGTTGTTTCCGAAGGCACAAAACAATACTACTGCTCCCCTTTAATAAAATATCAAGCATTTTTTAAACATTAATTTGATAAGATATCGAATATATTGAAGTCAATATACGTTAAATAAATGAAAATAAAGTACGAAGAAACGAGAAAACGGTAATGGCATCGCAACGCCGCTCGATCGCATTGTTGATGTCACCGATACAAGCACTCTTTACCAGTGACGTCGTCAACAAATATTTACCTGATAAATTTTTATTAATTATTAAAGAGTTTGACTATAAGTAATATTGCCATTTATGAGCTATTTATGTGTTTTTTTTTAACGGACTTCATTAGAGGAAGGTCCTAATAAAAGGAAGCATTTTTCTCAAAGCATTTTTATTGAAATTAAATATTTTATTAATATAATATTATAGATTTCTTAATAAATCATGTTTTAAGACACAAATTTTTAACATTTTGCAAAATTTTATTGTTATTGTTATATGGGACAAAACTCAGTTTTACATTACTTACTTATATCACATAATATATACTTTTATGGTGCTGACTTTTTCAAAGAGACAGTATTGCTTCAGGGGAAAAAGTTAAAACTACAAGGATATTCAAATTGTGAAGGAGTTGCAGGTTTTTTGTAGGTTATAAGATTTTTATTATGATTATTTAGCCTGTATAATGGTTTTGAGAGATTTAATAGCGACCTATATAATACCTAATACCAATTATTATATCATATTAATTTATACTAAAAAACAAAGCTACCTAAGAATAAAGACTATGTACAATAGATTAGATAGTTGATTAGTAGTAATATACAAACAAGTACTTTTACAAGTCAAATAAAATATGTAGTATGTTGGGCTTTTTCGAAAATCATGTTATTATTTCTTAAGTATTTTAATAATGACTTGAGATCTAATTCAATTTCTTTGTCGCAAATTTGTTTGTTGCAATCTTCGAATTTTAATTTTCTTTATTTTTTTTTCTATAATTTGGTGACAAGTGATTTAGCTTTTAAAACGGTGGAATCATCAGTGCTTAGGTCCTCAGGATATCATTTTGATTTTACCCTAGAATAATATACATAAAAATATAGTATTACCAAAATTAAAAAAATGTATTATGATAATCCAATTGATCAATAAAATGTATGTTATTATAAAGAATCTTTGAGATATCATACATTTAATTAATATTAAATATTTTAATATTAAACAAATATAACACAATAAAATACTATATCACTTTTAAATAAGATATATAGAATAGGATAATACATGGCAAAAAACTAGTAGTCTATTTTGAGTGTATTTTTACCTTTTCCTTGGCAGAGTCAGGGAATGTACCAGTTAAACAAAAACGGCTTGGATGAGAAATAGTAATTGTTGACCTAGACCCCACGATTACTGTAGAACTATTAATCTCAGATGCAGTTAATGTTGATGATGAATGATCAGATCTGTAATTATACAAAATTTGGTGTATCAAAAATATTAATCTATATTAGCTTCACTATTTGTACTATATACCATTTTGGAAGCTAAAGAAGTTTTTGCACTCTTCAGGAAAGCTGCCCCTGCAGCTTTGAAGGATAAATCACTTGGTAAATTAACTGAATTATCCGCTGCTGTGTTTTTAACCAGTGCATCAGAAATCCTAGTAAAAAAATAGTTTTACACACTTACCTAATTTAATTAGTATTAGTTATAAATAAAGTTATATGAGTAACACTAATCCTTTTTGTGATGATTTATTTATACTAGAAAAATATATTTAAAAAAAAATATCTTTGAGGTAGAGCTGATTTGTTTTATAGTCTGGCTACTGATAATATTATCTTCCTTATATAAGAAATCACTTCTAAGGATGTGATCTGAACAAACAAATATGTTCTGTTTATTTGTGTTGATTTCCATTAATGAAATCCATTGTTCCCTTTGGGCATATGTTAGGCAGTCTATAATAAGTATTTGATATTTAATCAAAAAGCAAAAAAAATTACAGTAATGAATTAATATGTGGTGCCAATTACTACATATATTATTGTAAGTTGCAATATGGTAAAACAAAAAAAAATTATCGACCAAATTTTAGGGAAAGACAAAATTAACTTTATACATAGATATCAATATCTAAATAAATTTCAAAATTCTTTAAAGGCAATAAAAAATTAGTAATTTCATCTATCTACCTAATGTCTATATTAAAAAAACATAACTATACATAGATTGGTACATGGGTATTAGGTATGCCTTCTTTCTGCCAAAACAACAAAAAAAAACATAAAATCCTGCAATAAAACCAGGGACAAAATTCTAGTTTTATATTTTTTATAGCCTATTGATAGATGAATATGTTCAAAAAAATATTTAGATTTAAAAATATAAATATTTTGGTATTTTACGCACACTTTCACATTCAAGTTTTTATTAGGTTTATATCTATAAGATCCCCTATTCTACGTTTATGATGATGGTTACCCCATGATGTGATGTTATGAAAGTATCGGTACTTACTTGTGAAAAGATCGGCTTGAATCACCTTTTTATCATGATGCGACACAAACGACACAAGTTTTTCCCATCCTAGCAATTTAAAAAAACACTAAAATGTGGCCTTTTTCCTTTTGAAACCGAAAATTAAAGAAAATACACAAATCCCGAAAATAAACAAAAAGCCGTTTGACAGATGACACTACGCGTATGGCTCAGGCGCTTAAGCTCCGGTGTTGTCGCTTCAAATTTTTTAGAAGCAGTTTTAGGGATAAGAATGTTAACAATTTTGTTTTTTTTTTTTGCTTAAGAATATTATATTTATTCTTAAAATAGGTTAATTGTAGTATTTATACTTTTTATTTTAAATGTTCTTATAAAATACAACACAAATAAATTAAATTAACGTTATAATGGTTGTTAAAATATAGCTAAAAATTTCCTCCGTTGGAAATTTGCGTCGACTTGACAACAGAGAATCGGCAAATATGTTTGTAAACAAAACACCCCTCTTGCCCCTGTGCACATGTTGGACTCAAACAAAGTTGTTGTTTACTAATTCTAGCCTTTCAATGTTCTAAGGAAATACCTACCTAATTTTACTTTGAAAACAACAGGGTTTTAAGTGCAAAAAAACAAGTTTTATTTAATTTTATGAAACTAAGCTTAAATGAACGGCTCAAATGTATTTTTATCTTAATTACACTGATTACAAAAATTGTTGAAAATGGCCACCTTCACTAAGTGGGCATGCTCCCGATCGTCTACGCATGGAATTACGAACACTTCAAACATTCCCGGCGTACATCGTATAGTTTCACACGAGGCAACTATTCGGTCTCTTAAATCTTCTAGAGTACTTAATCTTTCTAGAGTATTACGGGAGTTTTATAAACTAGAGTTTTAAGGTGCCCCATAAAAAGAAATCTAAGCTATTGAGATCGGGGGATCTTGCTGGCCATTGTTGTGGTCCTCCGCGAATTATAAACTCAAACCAGCAGAATGCCTTTTAAAAAAGTTTTATTTAAAAAATAAGCTTAAAACTAGTATATTACGTTAGACATGTATGATTATAATTAATTTTACAATTATGTGAAAACCTCCTAAGAAAAAATAAAAGAAAATACGCTGATGCTGCTTATGCTGCAAAATGGATGCTTAGAGGTGCTATAATAGGGATGGGTTTATGCACATAACTCGCGACCGATCCATCGATTCGGATAAACGGTATTTAAATGGTTTCGGATCAGAACTGCGGATTTAGTATAATAGCGGATTTAATATAATTTATATTTTGGAGTTACCACTGACAGAAGTGCACCCGCTGCCTAAAATTTCCGGAAAGTAATGCCTGTACTCTTAAAATATGGTATTAGTATAATAAAAAATCAACCAAAATGCGCCAAACAATTTGATGACTGATATGCAGAGTTCTAACAATCTTCCTCGTACTCGTCTCGGGTTATTCTTCGATTGCTTGTAGCACCGCATTCTTAATTTCAGGGGTTCTGACAATTCGAGGTCTACCTTCCGGAGTACCTTTCTTGGAACAACCAGTTTCCCTAAGTCGACAATGAACATTTAAAAAGATACGGCTATCTGGTAGGACACGATTCAGATACCTTTCCTGATAAATATGTCTGGCTTTTTTTTTTTAAATGAAATGAAAGGGGGAACCGATGAATGCTCAAGTTAATTAAAAGAAAAGAAGTACTAAAAATAGTGAATGGTTCATGGCCTTAAGAGGGCCTCCAAAAGTTATTTGATGCCCGGAGGAACCTAACCCCTCTTACCTGAAACGCCCAAAGAAGGAATCCTTCACAATGCTGCTAGCTCAAGCCGATGTGAGTTCTAGCTTCTTTCTCAACCAAATGAACCAAAATTTCTTAGGTAGTAACTACCCAAGAGTTACCCAAATAAATGTCAAAGTCAGTATGGCGCCACCAAGTTTTGGATATTATATAATCCCAATGGACGCCCAATATTTATCAAAATTTATTTAGGCAAGTTCAAAACGAATTATGTTATGTTATTTTATTTATCTTTAAGAGGAATAATTATTTAAGATGGTAATAAGGAACCACAACGTTTAAGTTTCTAATTACAAGAAAAACAAGTTGTCAACAGATAACGCGCCATAAAATTAAATTTTCCAAAATGGTGCACTGTCATTCGTGACCATGCTTATAAGAAATATATCAAAAATACGCAATCAAAAGTGTGGTTGTCAAAATAAAATAAATTATGTTACACCCGAACCTTTTGGGGAATGAAGCTTCGATTCGAATTAAACTAACAATTTACGTGGCCCGGTATATCCCGCTACGGACATTGACCTAAGCAAAAAAAAAAGAAAACCCTAACTGTTAAAGCTTCCCCAATCAAGATTACCCTTTTATTATTTTACTCTAATATTTACTAGCTAATCTGAGAAAATTTGACATCTTAGGAGTAGTCTGAAAATAAATAATATAACCAAAGTATATAGTCGTAGTACTACGAAGCCGGCTGCGTCTTACCTCACAGGAGTCACTTGTCACATATATACGTACTCCTATCAGTAATATTCAAAAATAAAATAGCATCGATTAAATAATGTCAATAAAATTTTAAATAAACTTTTGAGACAAGTATAGTCGAACCTGGTGGGCCTTGGATTATCAAAATAATATAAATATATCCAGCCTTTGAATGAGAAAAATAATTACATCCCCTAACCACCACAATTCGGCTTCACCCCGCTCAGATTGTAAAGTCATATGCATCTCAACTCAATAGATAAAAGTTGTGATAATAAAAATAAAATAAAATAAGTGAATAAAAAAAAATGTTATGTTGTGTCACTTAGCTCCACACACAGCAGACTACTTCAGATTCGAGACTCTCCCAGACATCCAATTCCCAGTCAAAGAAAAACTGCAGGCTTCCAAGCTTCACCTCTTTCACCTCACAATACGCCAAGCTCTGGTAGTGGTCCAGGTTAGACGTTAGCTCACACTTGTTTAAAATCTCCTCTAGATTAGAGCCAGTAGAGTACATAACCCCAAATTAAAAGTACTATGTGGCATGAAGAAATCAGGTCCGTACAAAAAAAATCCGTCCAAAATCCATGTTATGTAGCTCTAGTAGCCAAAAGAAAAAAAAAAAACCCTATACTATCAGTACAAACGATAAATTCAAGAATACCTACTTGTTAATTAAATTATCCCCTGCCAATGCCAATCAGGACCGTCATTTTGCCGATGTTCGAGGGCACGTGAAAAATTATTAGGTTTTAAATCGCCATAAAGGCCAGTAAATTCAACAAATAAAAACAAATTATAGCATTACGCCCAAAAAGTTTGATTTACTATCGCCACATTTAGTCAATTATATCCCCATATGGGTAAAATTCACACGAATTTCAAAAAGGACTAAAGCACTCTTCACTTCATGATGGCGGTCTGGAAAAAGGAATGACCGCAGAGGTTAAACCCGTATTTAAGCAATCACGCACAAAATGTATTGCCAATCGAAAATAATATAACTTTTTTTATAAGTACCATAAAACCCTTTATAAAAAAATAAATAACTAAATTTATGGCCCAAGGAAGTTGGCAATAAAAATATGTATCAGTATGACACTCAATTTCGATTTTCCCTAGACCAGTAACTTCCATGATACTAATACTCGAGAGTAATTCCAGTAATAGTATCATGAGTAACTTATTGCTATCTTCCAAGAAAACTAATATTTACATAAGATAAAAAGAGACAAAAATTAGATAGGTCAGTCCGAGTAAAATTAACCAGCATATCTGGTATGGTCAAGCCAAAATCAGTTATTGTACTATGGACAGTACAACATACACAATTGTACATGCCCAATTGATCATTATTCATTATAAAAGAAATAAATAAAGTATGGAATAATCAATATTGGATATAATTTAAATTCTAAAATATTTCTTTAGTCCAGAACCGGGTTTTATAAGAGTATAAATAAAATTTCATTAACAACCAGTACAATAGGAAGCTGGAATGTACAAGACTAAATGTGTCATTAAAAAAAAGAATACTGTAATTTGAAATGGCTAGAGAACAGAACTATGGGTTACTTGGGAGGCTATTACAGAGAGGGCATTACTAGTACCAATCATTAATATTTGTGAAATATCTATTTTGAAAATATAACTGTAATCAGTGATTTTAATAATGAGTATAAAATGCCAATTTTAACCAGTAACACTGGCTTCTGTTACCATCGGCGAGGCTATACACAAAATGCATTTCTGCTATTTCTTCATTGGTATAATTTACCATGACTGATATTCAGAAAAATAGCGTGGAAACGAAATAACTTCAATAAATAGTTAAAAATCAAATAAATGATGCACTGTGATGGTTTTTAACAATTTGACATTTAAAATCACAGCTCAAGCAATAAGAAACATACATAGGCGACTCCGCGACTGTATTTACCTTAAATAAAGACGCTTTACGGCACTTTTTTACTCCCATTTACTTTTTAAACGCATCAAAAATATGAGTATTTCCTAAATTATTGATTTTTTTTTTAACTTTTCATACTTCTTGTAATAAATCTAATCCCTTAATTTGCTTGCAATCGACAAACAAACATTTTCACACCGCATTAGATTTTTAGGGAACTAAAATTGTTTTTATTTTTTAAAGCGTCGGACGGAAAAAAAACAAGAGATCAAATTTGCTAAAAAGTGATTGAGGATTTAAAAAAAAATGATTGAGAAAATATTATTTTTTTTACATCAAAAAACTCGTCTTGATGCATAGAATACATGTTCCAAATTAAAATGTCTACAATATTGTTGTATTGTATTATTAAAAAACTGATTTTTTTTTTAAACTTTAACACCCTGTATCTCAAAAGTTAAGACGTTGAGATATATTCATAGGAACTTTTTTTCATAAAATGGGTCCAGGAATCACCCCCTTAAATATTAGCACGTCTTTAAGGAACACCCCGTATATAATTATCTTTTACGTGTATGGATCCAACTTGTACAACAATACAAACTCTCTAGATTTAATTTTCGCGCCTAATTCAATTTTCACAATTGTTGCACGTGCAATGTTTTTTCTAAGAAGGACAGTATATATAGATAAATTCCAAAAAAAACACGCTGATTTTAAAATGTTTATTATAAAATGCTAAGAGAGAGAAGAGACAGTGTAACTTAAAAACATGACCAAGTATTCAACGGACTGAATTTGATGAATGAAGAATATTAAAGAACGGTTAAAAATACATAACATCAGTCTTGTACAAATATCCTGGAAATATTTAAAGATCTGTAGAGAGTAACCAATCGTTGGTTAAAGCTTGGCTCGAGGTAGATCGTAGAGCAGGATCTGGCTCCACCAAACTTTCTAGAAAACTGGCAAATGGTATGGCATCTAAACGTTTCCATTTGTATTTTTCCACTAGTACATCTTCTATCTTCCATATTCGTAAGTTATCTGTTGGCACATCCTTTAAGTATCCTAAGATTATTTTTAATTAACACTCACAATTAAATATTAAATTTAACTTATTTACCATTTAAAAAATAACGCTTTGACTCAGTTCCCGTCTCAGTTATATATCTCGGTATTCCTCCCAGAGTTTCCCAAATTAAACACAAATGGTCAATATTAGCAGACAATTCTGTAGAACCTTTCGGACTGAATAGCATTTCACCTGTGGCTAATTCAAAGGCCATGCACCCAACTGACCATATATCAGCTGGATAGCTGTAACCAGCTCTCATTATAACTTCTAAGGCCCTATATTGTCGTGTTTGTATTTCTTGTGAAAAATGGTGATCCTGAAATTTGTTTTTAATCTAAATTGTGATAAATAGCTTTTTTTATGTTTTAAATCCCTAGAAATTTTTCATATCATAAGTTCATAAAATCTTATGCTAATTTTTCAACATGGAATGATAATACTAATCGCTTTGACTTCTAACTTTTTGTTCCATTAGGCTATCGGTGAAATATAAAATACCAGACTTAGCACTTCAAAATTATGAGAGGGCTTTTAAGATGACATTCGTAAAGGACGCAAGTAATAAATGATTACTTCTGATTTGGACCAAAAGCGTTAGTACATGCATTTTACGATTTACAACTAAATAGTATATCTGGAAAAAGACCTTTAGGTAGGTTACCTATATATCGCAACAAGTTTACGAAAGCAATGGTTTAACTGAATCTTCGGTTTAACTGAAAATATGTAATGTGTGTGTGTGCGTCTATACTTCCAATTGTGAACTATTTTATATAATGTAAAGGTGGAATTTATCGTTAATTAAACGAGATTAAGTAAACTACAATAAAGCCTTCATTTAAAGAAATTGCTGCAGATAGAGGTAATGATTTACGAAATCGTTAACAGCACGATAAATGTACTAGCCAGATTAAAAAAAACCATAAGGATATGCTTGTACACGCAAATCCTAAGAATACTTACTCAACCATTTATCATCAGCACGTGACTTTGCCTGAAATGGATATAACGCGCTTTATCGGGAAGGTGAGCATTTGGCAACAACGCATCGCTAAAGCAAAGCAGAACACTGTTCGTCTCGCAGCAGACGAGTCAATGTTACTAGAGGTTCATCGGGAGGAACCGATCGCGCATTTTTTAGTTTGCATGCCAATGGACTTTTTTGCGTTTACTAACAAATAAGTCGCACGCGTATTTTGGTATTTCAAGACGTTTGACTCAGTAAATAAAATAACATTTTTATATTAGTTCAATCAAAATATCCTCATGTTCCTCTGGTAATACGGTTTATTCACTATTCAAATTGACGGATTTACTTTATTCATAAAAAATGCTTTTATATAGGAGGGTATTAGTATCACAAATTTAGGAAGAGAAGGAATGAAATATAAAAATGTTTATAATTTTGTCTCACTTTCAAATTATATGTACCTAAAACAGTTTTTAGAAATTAAGATATAAATAATAAATTAGACATGTGAGTGACTTCCGTCAAAAAAGGGTGGAAGCAACCCTATAGATCGAAAAAATTATCTCATTTTCAAATATGCTTAACACAGTTAGTTGACAATCAAAATACAAAAAATAAATTATAATAGTAATGTACTTTAATTACCCACACATACATTAATATCACAAATTAATATATAATGTACAGCCTAAGAATAAAAATCTAAATAAAGATTACAAAATAAAGATAATAAAATACAAAATAAATTAATCATAACAAAATTTAACTATATGAGAAAAAAACACACACAACACAACATTTATCTAAAATTATAATTACTAAAGATTAACTAAACAGTGTGTGTGCCAAGTGTAGTAACGCAATAATAAAAATCTAATAAAAAGGATAAACTGATGTTTATTTTATATGTATATATCTATATATACTAACTTACATATATATATATATATATATATACGTCATGTAAGTTAGTCACATATATGTAAGTTAGTATATATAGATATATACATATAAAATAATATATAAATATATATATATATATATATATATATATATATATTTATATATATATATATCTATATATGTATATATATATAGTTCTTTACTTATATATATTATATATAGTTCTTACACTTCTTTCTATCAAGTCGAGATCCGATCATATTCTGAGATCCACCTAAAGCCCTTAATATATGGAAGCAATAATTTGTTAGTATATTTAACAAAGTGGTTCAATTAATAGGATAATTAGAGGGGTACGTTTTTTCAACCCCTTTATATATACCATGTATATATATCAATCCGAGATCCACTAAATATATGTTGAAACTCGAGATCCGACCTATATATCAAAGTACCTATTGTACCTATATCATCAAATTTACTGCATAACGCGAGATCCAACGATGTTGCCAGATCAAATATTGCCTTTTTGTAAAACAAAATTAGATTTTGTTAATCATTTATGTTTATCTATAAACTATTTCTGTATTAATAGAAATGAAAACTATAGAAAAACGTAGACTAAGAATACAAAAGTAACAACTAATCAAAGAGGTTTTATCCTATGACGATATAGCTTTAGACAAGTAACTTAATGAGAAAATAGGACTTAACTTACGTACTTACTTTATAGGACTGGAAAAGGATATATTTTAAAAGCCTTCCTGTAATTTTTATATTTCATTACGGCTATAGGTAATATGTATTAGATAAAGGTGCACAATATTAAGGGAAGAGACCAGGTCCTATAAAAGTCTATGTATTCGGATTGATCATTTTTTAATTTTTTTAATGAAGGCAAATGTAATATGCATGAATTGAAAAAAACAATTAACACACGTTTTTTCAACCGTATTATTATTTTTTAATTAGTCAAATATATAAATATCTTAAATCTGTACTATTTTGGTTATTGGTTCATTTTTTTCACAGTATATTTTCACATTATCTTTCACGGGAATTATGAATTACCGTCGAAATGAGGAATGTTGTCGGCTTGAAAATGAAGTAATATGGTGAGGTGTTATTGACGTAGCTTGATTTTTGATCGGATTGATTAAATTGACTTCTTCAGAATTTTCTTCTGGTAAAGGTGGAAATAGGTTACTTGCAAGATTTTCGGTCAAATTTTCTTCGATTAAATTATTTTTTTTAATTATACTATAAAAATAATATTTTTTTGAATCAGAATAAAAGAGATATCGTATCACGAGTACTTTTATTTTAGAAATTTAACATATTGCAAATTACGTACTGAAAGTTTAATGACTTAGTTATTGCTTACATTAGTTATTAAATATTTTGATAATTACATATGTAAAATATAAGAATACCTGAAAGGCTGACGAAAACCTATTAATTTAATTTAATGTTATTATTTTCATGTTAAAATTATAGAAAAAATTGTATAAAAAGTATTACTGTCGTTTGAAATGTTTGCATTTTAAATAATAACCGGCGATCAATGTTCTACTCTAACAACACATTTTTGAATTATTATCGAATTTAAATTGAAGTTGGTACATATCTTCCATTAAAATAAAATAGTGTATATTATTATCCCACCGTCTTCGAGAAAATATGTATCCACTTTTCTTATTATTTAAAAATGTTATAACAGTAGTCATAGAATGCAATTTGAGACCATCGACTTGTGTGTTTCCAGTCCGGTCGAGTCTAGAATAATATATGGCATAAGGTTTAGGGGTTTGTGTAGCCAGCACTCTTTTTGGTTTTTCAAAAGTGTGTTATTAGATTTGTGTTACATTAGTGAAACAAGAAAACATGGATCACCTTTCTTTTGAAAGGAGAAGACTTTTAATAGTACCGCTAATTTAGTATTACAAATATCCCACTCTACCTTGATTAAGAAATCAATCATATATAAAAGCAATAAAATCTGAAATTATTTGCTAAGGAACACAGTAAACAACGCTTTTCTCTTCTCGTTAAGCTTTTTCGGAAAAGAGCCTTCAATTTTTTTCAAGATAGTATCTATAGTAAACTAAATGAGTTTTATTGTGATAACATTTAATATGTTTAATTCCTTTTAAATATTTGTTTTTTTACTATTTTAATTAATTTTAACACTTATAACCATTTTTTATATTTCAAAAATTTAGTCTGCTTATTTTCAATGGATTTATACTTCGCGTGCTTTTTTTATAACTTGCAGATATATTTCGGTTTTGCTAGGATTGCCAAGTATTTATTAGGAAAGAGAATTCCTACAGCTCACCCGACAAAATGATAGTTGTTCAGTAATGACAGTGTAGTATTTTGTCGAACTGTGTTGTCGGTTCTAGTTTTCTCACCACAGCCAAAGATAATTATTGTTTCGATTCTCTAAATCTGATTGTAATGTATTGTAAATATTTTCAATTCACAATCCAGTTAAGACTTTTAAATAATTAACACTAATTTAAAAATTTTGATAAAGATTCACAGAGATGTAGGTAACTGAAATGACTGGTTAAACAGTGTATTCACGATGAAAGGAATAATTTTATTTAAAATTAAGATATTTAATTCGTCTTTTATTTTTTAGATACATCGATTACTTGCGCGTTTTTGAAATAAAAATTTTTCATATAGGGTGCCTCAAGTAGAAATTATGGCGGCAATCTTTTTTTAAATGGAAAATCCTGTAGGTATATCATGACAATTTATAATTTTACGATATATTCTGAATATCTTTTGTATAGCATGCAAATTTGACGTAATAGACTTATGAAATATAGGACATTAAACAATAAAAATATATTCTTGATCTATTACAGCTAATGTTTAATTTGTTGTCCATTTAATTCAATGCGTCTTTTGCAATGAAAATTTTAGTTACAGTAAGTCTTTAGTAGAAACTATGACGGCAAAATTATTTTTTTATGTGATTTCTTAGAAAGTAAGTAGATCCTATTATTTTCGAACAGTTTTCAATCTTAGAACTTTTAGAAATTTTAGAACGGTTTGTCATGCATTTGTGATTATAATATTCATATTAGTTGTCATTTCACGCATAATTTTTTAATAAAATGCATTTATCTGAGAAGGAACGAAATGAAAAAAATGAAAAAAACTCATAATGAGTGGTTTTGGAGACCGGGTGCGTACACAATAAGAAGTCTGTAATCTATTTAATGCAATTTATGCAGATCGTTCTGCAATTACTAGATCTACCGTTAGAAAAATTAAATCAAAATTAGGGAACATGGCCTTGTAAGAAATTTTTCTAAAGGAAAACCTCCAAAAGTATCTGAAGGTGCTACACTGAATGTTCTATTCTAAAAACGGGGAATAATCCCCACGTTGCGATTAGTACACTCTCCAGAAATTGGAATTTATCAGTAGGGTTAGTGGCCAGAATACTTTGTATAAATAAATATCATTCTTATAAAGTATAACTGATCCACGAATTGTAAGAAGACGCAGATTATTACCGCCGAGTTCAGTTTTGTTAGCAGATTCTTGAGGCTAACAATGACAATGGAAAATTTATTCGAAATAATATTTTTTCTGATGGGGCAACCCTTACGTTAAATGGACACGTTAACAGCCAAAATTGCAGATCAATATGTATGGAATTTCAGTTACCATTGGGTAACTGCTGGACCCAAGAATACTACACACAGCGCCCTCATAAAATTAATATGCAAGTATTATGAAAAATCGAATCCTTGGACCCTTTTACAATTTGAACTTATCCCTGCTTTAGTTGCTTCATTCCCTGATTCACAAGAGGCTGACACACCTAGTAGTAACGAAATATGGTTTCAACAAGACGGGGCACCTCCTCACTTTGCCATTGCTGTTCGATAAATTCTGTATGCAGCTTTTTCTAACAGATAGATTGGACGAAGAGGACTGGTTGAGTGGCCACCAAGGTTACCCGATATAAGCCCACTGGATTTTTTCTTATTTGAAACTCAAAATTTTTGTGGATAGACCAAATATAATGTTGATGATTTAAAGAAAAGAATTTGACAAGAAATTAGACTAATCCATCAAAAATGCACTAAAGTAAATGGACAACAAATTGAACATCAGTTGCAACAAATATTGTATAATTTTTATTTTTTAATGTCGTATGTTTCTTTAGCCTATTACGTCAAATTTGACAAACCGCTAGAAAAGTTTAGACACATGGTATGCCGTACAAAAAGTATTCAGAATATATCATAAAATTGTGAAATGTCATAATATACAGGGTGTTTCATTTATAAAAATTAATGTTGACGCCATAGTTTCTACTTAAGGTACCCTGTATAGAAAATTTTTATTGCAGAAACGCTTAACTTACAATGCTAAAAGATGTGTCCAAAAAATAAAAAAAGAAAAAACATGTTAATTTTTGAACAAAATTTGTTCCTTTCATCGTAAATGCACTGTATCCATAAATGATTATAACTGGTTTAAAATTATGTTAATGGCGGCCATTTGATAAAATAAATTTTAAGAATATGCAATGTAATATATTAATTAATGTTGCAATAAAGTGTTATAATTATTATTTAAACATAATTATTTCGTGAACAGTTGAAGATAAATAAAGGACATTATTTATAAAACATGTCCCGAATTATTCGGAGAATTCGAATATGCAAAAATATATAAGAGATTTCATTCAAGACAAAAAAAAATTTTTTTACACGTCCCTCTATAATTACATTTCATCGGAAATATTTATTCAAAATATGCTCGATCTCAAAATAGAGAGGTACAGAGGGGCAAGACGTATCGGTGGATATTTCCAAAAAAAAACCTCTACTTTTATTGAATTTATCCGCTATTAAATTACAACCTTGTTATAGGATTTTTATATTTTTGTTTATCAACTTACTAACTTAGTAATAAGTTGAATCAGATTCATGTTTATGTTTTGTATTTTTTAAAAGACTTAACATCTTTGTTTTTAAAGAACTTATCTCTTTCTTGCTACGTATACAAATATCGTGAGAATCGAATATCATCTGAAATGCAACTGGGCAAACAAACAGACCCGAGATCTCAGCTTGTGGAGAAAATATACTCTGTGATGTGTCAGTGTAGTATTTAATAGGCAAAATTTTAGATTGCTTCAAGAATTATTCTGCAAAAATTGCTAAATTACTTTTAATGCTTATGGACCGAGGAATTAGCAAAGAAGACCATGGAAAAACTATTCAAGAAATTAATGCTGTAATGGATAAATGGGAAGATAATATTGGCAGTAATACTTAATTATTCTAAACAGCAAATGAAAAGATACTTTATCAACTTATACTTTGGTAGATCAAATGCTTGCCTCATAGTGTCATACACTATTTTAAATAGCAAACAATTTTCCATCTTACTTTGCCAAAAAAATTGATACTTGTTGAAACAATTTGCCAGTAAAAATGTATCATAAGAAATAGTTCATTCAAGTCCAACTAATCGAAAATATCCTCCTCGAAAATATATCCTTAATCGCCCAATCTTTGGAAAACCAAGAAAATGGTGTGGCGATACTAAATGAAAATAATTTGTATTTTAAACAGGATGGAGTTTCCTCACACTACGCTTTGACAGTTGGAGAGTAGCTTAATAAAGAGTTTTTAGGGATGTCAGGTGGCAGTTATAATGCAACTGAAGAAAAAGCAAAGTTTATAAAACCCCACACAAAAATATTAATGATTTAAAGGATCGAATTACTCGAGAGTATAGAGTTATTAGCGGACAAACACTTGTCAATATTCCTGGGGGATTTCCAGACTTTATTATAACAGACTTTATTATTGTCTCGCGAATAACGGAGCACATTTTGAGCACTTTTGCACTCAAATTCTGTGAACTGATTTATTTATTTTTTACACCCTTCTGTTTATAAGTCTATAAACTTCAATTCTTTATACACCACTTTAGAATAGCCATTTGACATACCAAAATATGACGTCGATAAAATATTCATTATCAGACTTTTTAGCTTACTATTCGCTAGTACTTCACCCGAATCAATTTTTTGGCACTATTGAATAGACATTTTAATGGTGCTTACAACGATGTGTCACACGATGGGGGTCTCATTTGAAATGTCAAAGCAACTCCCGACATAGTTCATATGAACTTTTTTTTATAAAACGACCTAACGATTCACCCTGTATAGTTTAGTACCGTAGTTAGGAAACACCCTGTATATATATATAGCCAGGGTGGAACTAACCTCAAAAATTTTAAATGGAATAGTGGGTTGAGTTAAACCTTGTTTGAGAGATCTTTTGATTTTCTTTACGACTACACCTAATTTAAAGGATTTTACTTCAGCGGTTCTCAAACTATTGACTATTTTAACAATTAATATAGTTTTTTGGAAAACCTGTATTAAATCGCAATTCTTTATCCTCATGCATTTGTAGAAAGGCATACCCAGTACCCTCAAAAAATTAATGTATGGGCAGGCATTTTAGGAATTAAAGTGATTGGGCCATTATTTATTAACGGAAATTTAAATGGAGACATTTATTTGGATATGTTGGAAAATACCATTAATCCGCTTATCACTCAATCCATTGAAAACCAAATCGATGATGATGGAAACCCTATACTTGATGAGGCTGAAATATATTTCCAGCAAGACGGCGCTCCTCCTCACTATGTTCTTCCCTTTCGGCAATGGCTAGATGACGAGTTTCCAGATAAATGGATAGGGCGAAGGGGTCTATAGAATGACCTGCTATAGACCCCTTCGCTGGTGCTGCTGGCCTGCTGCTATAAGAATGGCTGGGTCATTTGAAATCTATTGTGTTTACTCCCCAACCTGAAAGCTTGGATGAACTTCGTCAACGCATCATGGACAGCTGTCATGATATCCCACAACATGTTTTTGAAAATGTTCGTCGGGAATTTGAACATCGCCTATATCATTGTTTGGCTAAAAACGGGCAACATTTTGAACACTTATTCAAATAAAAACTGATATTTTCATGTTTTGGTTTTCTATCTGAACAAATTAAGGTAAACAAAGATTTTTCTAATATGGGTTTCGAATTTCCATGCCTCTGTTATGCCTAGGATCTATGATTTCAGGTAGTAGACATTTAAAATAAAAAATCTTTAATTTTTCTATCATTTTTTATTTCCAAAATGAATCATATATTTTCATTTATTGTTAGGTAATTTGTTTATTTTTAATAATTTATTTTCTTTTATATAGAATGAATTCTACCTATAAAAAAATAGGAATAATCTATACTTAAAAGCAATCTGAATTAATTTTAAATCGTTCTAAGCGGGGATAGAGTCAATGTTTTTACGTTGTTTAATAGTTTGTACCGGCTTTGTCTCCGTCGCCTTTAGTAGTAAATATGTTTTCATAATCACGGCAGATTATTATTGACAGTCGTACGATAACGATGTAAACACTTAAATATAGTTACAATACGTGAAATTCTTAAAATCTTTTACTTTTCCTGACATATTTGGTCCTTCGACGACGGATTTTCTTGTGAACAATCCAGCCCTTCACTAGGAGTTTGTTTATTTGGTATTTGTGACGGCATACTACATCTACACAGCTGATCACTACATAGTTTACCTGCAGGTCAGTGCGTTCCATTTTACCTTTCCTTTTGTCCTTTAATTTGCGTGTCGTCCGAATACATACCTACTATTTTTGTATTTTACGGTTTATACCTACATACACTTAATATTTTTACAATTTACTATATCACATTTCATTTACGTTAACATTTTGATTACTTTCGGTTTGATGTAACCATTTACGTCCGCTGTATTGTACACTTTATTTGGTATTTTGCTGATTTTATTTATTTTTACGTACAATACAAGCTCTTTCGATACTGTATACTTATTTAATAAGTAATATTTACTTAAATAAATATTTAATATATTTATTTAAGCCTAACTATATTTACATACAATCTCATTTTCTTAGTTTGCCTTTTAAATTTGTTTTGATTGATACGTTTACGATGTCTGACGCCAATAAGGTTAAACGTAAGTCTGCTAAGAATTCTTTGACTCGATTTATGAACCATTTTAATACTATTAAGCACAATGCTAACATTAATTTTGCAAATTTACGTAAGCAATTAGAGGACGCTAAAGAACTCTTGACTATAACTCTAGAATTATAAGACGGTTTACATTCCTGAACGACAAGCATCTGAAGATAATTTCAATGCAATTATTACTGAGGTTACTGAATTTATTAAGGAGAATGACTTCCATGATACTGATTTAGATGAAACTAGATCTTCTCGTATTTCGGAAGCCGGTCTAGCTGATGTTGATATTACTAACTTTAAATTACCTGACGTGAATTTGCCAACATTTGATGGGTCAAATGATCAAATCAGTGGTTTTTTTCCGTGACAGTTTTAAATCAATAATACATGAAAATAAAAAACTTAATAATGTACAGAAATTGTATTATTTGCGCTTGTCCTTGCTAGGTGTCGCTGCTAACATTATTCGGTCTTTAAAAGTTTCTAATGAAAATAATGAAATTGACTGGAACCTTTTAGCTGAGCGCTTTGAAAACAAAAAACTACTTGTTACTAATCACATCAAAGCCATTTATGCGCTTCCAGTTCTAACAAAAGAGACTTCTGAGGGTGTTAGACTACTTTTAGATGGAATTCAAAAGCACTTACGATCTTTAAATGCTCTTGGATGTCCTACCAATTATTGGAATGATATTATTATTTATTTACTTTGTACAAAACTTGACAATACTACAAGAAGTGCTTAGGAATCAACTAATTTTGCAGGCGAATTGCCAACGATGGATGAGTTTCTACAATTTTTAAAGAATCGCTGTCGGATATTGGAGTCAGTAATTTCCAGTAACATCGAATACCATCACAAAAAAAACAAGACATTAGAGTACATAAAATAAAATCTTTTTTAACTACAAATAACTTACATTGTCATTTATGTAATAAAAACCACAATATTTATAACTGCAATGATTGATATATAAACAACTAAACGACTACATCTTTGTGTCAATTGTCTTAGCAACAACCACTCCACTAAAAATTGCAAATCCTCAGGTTGCAAGATGTTCTAAAGTACATCATACGTTGTTACATTTCGAAAATAAAACTTTAACACTTTTAGACTCTCAAAATAAAATAAATTCAAACACTGTTGAACCAAACATTTCTCATGTAAATTCAGTACAGCAAGATTTTAAGAAAAACGCTTCTTCATATGATGTTAACACTATATCAACTGAATCTTCTATTAAGTCTCTTATTTTACTTTCCACAGCTCACGTCAATGTTTTGGATAAATTTGGAAAACCACATGATTGCAAAGTTTTACTGGATAATGGAAGCCAGTCAAATTTTATTTCTGAACGCCTTTGCAATATTTTGCAAACTTGGTTGGATCATTTCTGGCTCTATCTATCAAAATCCTGAAACATCAACACACTGCTATCTTTCTATGACACAACATCTTAGCACACAATTGTCGAAATTTTGGGAGATTGAGGAGTGCCCTAAGACTAAATTCTTATCTGATGAGGAGAAATATTGCGAAACTCACTTCCAAGAAAACGTTTCTCAAACCACTGATGGACATTTTATCATGGCTATTCCTTTAAAGACATCCGTCACGGACTTCGGTGACTCGAGGACTACAGTTACATTTAATCGATTTCTTAGTTTGGAGCAAAAACTTGAAAGAAATCCTAACCTAAAATCACAATATGATAATTTTATGACAGAATACATTTAACTTGGACATATGACTCTTTCAACTGACCAAGGAAGGCAATTAGGATTTTTTCTCCCACACCATTGTGTATTGAAACAATCTTCCGCTACAACTAAGTTAAGAGTTGTTTTCGATGGTTCGGCTAAGTCTTCTACAGGAGTTTCAGTAAATGACATAATGATGGTTGGTCCTACTATTCCGGACAATTTGTTTTCCATTTTATTACGATTTAGGAAGCAACATTTTTTTTTGAGTGCAGACGTCGCTAAAATGTATGGGCAGATCTTTATAAAAAGGAACAGATCTTCAAAAGATATTATGGCGATTTAATCCAGAAGACAATATATCTGTATATAATTTGAATACCGTAACATACGGCACAGCTTCTGCAACATTTCTTGCAATTAGATCCTTGCAAGAAGTAGCACTTCGTCACATGAAAGAATTTTCCAAGATTTGCTCGATTATCTTGCATGATTTTGACGTTGATGATTTATTAACAGGTTGTGATGAGATTAATGAACTTACTAAAATAAAAGAACGTATTTTACAACTTTTACTTAAATATGGATTCACTTTACGAAAATTGACTTCCAATTTGAAGTCAATACATAATCCCGATTCTTGTATTTTAAAAATTGGTGACACTGAGTATGGAAAGACATTAGGACTTTTGTGGAATTCCTCCACAGATTGTATTCAATACTCTATTAATTTTTGCAATAACAATTCTAAGGTTACAAAGCGTCATATTTTATCTTGCACTGCTCAGATCTTTGATCCACTAGGTCTTCTTGCACCTGTAACCATTATAGCTAAAATATTACTCCAGGAACTCTGGAAACTAAACCTTTCTTGGGATCAATCAATTCCTGCAAATTTGCATTCCATATGGACTAAGTACCGTTCTGAGTTACTAAAAATTAATGAATTACAAATACCAAGGTACATTTTTTGTATTGATCCACAATCTATTCAATTTCACGGTTTCTGTGACGCTTCACAATCTGCTTATGGAGCCTGTTTTTTTATACGCTCTATAGATTTATTCGGAAACTGTACATCTAAATTTGCCTGTGCCCAAACGCGAGTTGCACCATTGAAACAAATTTCCATACCTAGACTTGAGCTTTGTGGTGCATTGCTATTATCTGAACTTGTCAGCACGGTAACTGAATGACTCTGTAACACTTTATCTACTTCAGATACTTTCCACATCTTCTGAAAACGTTTGTAGCGAACAGAATTTCACAAATACACACACTTTCAAAGCCAACTTCCTGGAAGTATATCAGCACTTCTGACAACCCAGCCGACTTATTAACACGAGGAATAAATCCTTTAAATTTACTAGATTGTGATCTTTGGTTTTACGGACCTGTCTTGTTGAGATTGTCAGAAACTGAATGGCCTTCTTACACTTTCGATGTAACACATCTGAGCGTTACAGAGCTTCTAGAAATTTGTGATAGAAAGTTAACGTTTCTTTCTACAAATGATGCATTTTTCAAACACATAAGTAGAATTTCGTTTTTAATTAGACTTTAAAGAGTATTTGCTTATGTTCTTAGGTTTATTAGTAATATTTCCAAACATAATGATGCACGATTAACTGGGCCACTTACTGTCAAGTAGTTACAAAATTCTTTACAACTTCTAATTCAAATGGCACAAAAACAATCTTTTGCCGATGAATATTATGCATTATCACATAATAAAACGATAAGCCGCAAAAGTAAGCTTTTATCCTTAAACCCTTTTATGGACAATGATAATATTTTAAGAGTTGGTGGTCGTCTTAACAACTCTAACTTTGACTTCTCTAAGAAACATCCAATAATTTTACCCAGCAAACAACATTTTTCCACTTTGGTTGTACAAAATGAGCATCTCAAATTACTGCATGCTGGCCCACAAGCAATTCTTGCTTCCTTAAGAGACCAATTTTGGCCTATTTCAGGGCGTAATCTTGTTAAAAAGGTTATTCGATCTTGTACGCGTTGTTTACATTAAATCACACAACTGATAAATACTTAATGGGTGATCTTCCTTCAACTCGTATCACTTTAACTCGCCCTTTTGCTGTATGCGGTGTTGACTATGCTGGCCCTTTTCTTTTACGGGACAGAATCGGTCGAAATTACAAGACTACAAAATCTTACGTCGCTCTTTTTATCTGTTTTATAAGCAAAGCAATACATGTCGAAGTTATTAGTGACCTAACTACACAACGTTTCTTAGCGGCACTAAAACGTTTCATGGCTAGACGAGGCAAATGCTCTCAAATATTTTCGGACAATGGCACGACTTTCGTTGGTGCAAATAACGAATTATGTAAATTTCTTCAAGGTAATGCAAATATCAATGACCTATCGAATGATGGTATACAATGGAATTTCATACCACCGCGAGCCCCACATTTTGGCGGTCTGTGGGAATCAGGTGTCAAATCTATAAAATACCATTTAAAGTGCGTAATAGGCGATGCTGCTCTAACTTTCGAAGAATTTTGCACTGTAATATACCAAATAGAAGCTTGCCTCAACTCTAGACCTCTCTACCCACTTTCCTCTGATCCTACCGATTTTAATTCCATCACTCCTGCACACCTGCTCATTGGGGAACCTTTAACTACAACACCCGAATAGGACTTTACAAAAACCAAACAAAGTTATTTGTCCAGACATCAAAGAATCCAACAACTCTACAATACTTTTGGTCGCGCTGGACCAAAGAGTACATATCATACCTCCAACAAAGAGTCAAATGGAAGGAATATGTACAGCAATTCCTTAAACCTGGTACTAATCAAAGAAGATGGACTTCCACTCAAATGGCGTATGGGACGAATTCTGGTGACGCATCCAGGGAAAGACGGTATCATACGAGTAGTGACCATTCGAACTGCTTCTGGAGAAATCAAAAGGCCTGTGGTCAAAATTTGTGTGTTGCCTAATCAATCTGACATCGACTTACATGATTAGTGGGATGAGACATTTAATTGCTATGAGACTTTATATATGTCATAAATAAGAGACAAGTTATTAATATTTAGATGATAAGTATCACATTTTGTATGCTATGATATTAAGTTTTAATTTACTTTGAAATACCGTAGGATTTCAAGGCGGCCGGTTTATGTTATGTAATTTGTTTATTTTTAATAATTTATTTTCTTTTATATAGAATGAACTCTACCTATAAAAAAATAGGAATAATCTACACTTAAAAGCAATCTGAATTAATTTTAAATCCGTTCTAAGCGGGGATAGAGTCAATGTTTTTACGTTGTTTAATAGTTTGTACCGGATTTGTCTCCGTCGCCTTTAGTAGTAGATATGTTTTCATAATCACGGCAGATTATTATTGACAGTCGTACGATAATGATGTAAACCCTTAAATATAGTTACAATACGTGAAATTCTTAAAATCTTTCACTTTTCCCGACATTTATATATGTATAAATAGTAAAAGCAATGTGGCATTCTTATTCCATATTTGCAGCCATTCTAGGCCTAAACTGATTCTTTTTTGGCTTCCTACTTTTTCGTTTAGAATAATAAACTTTTGACTCTCCTTCTTTTCTTTTTCCCATTTTTTAAAAATAAACATAAAAAAACTTAATAGTATAAAGAACAACGTGCAGAAAACTAGAACACCTTCGCAATAAAATACTTCTAAGTGAAATCGCAATCAACATTTCAATTTTACATAATATTATTGAATTGCTGTTATCGGCGGTTCAAGAAATTATAAGAAAAATGCCTGAATTTTGTATTTCTATTTCTCAAAGGTATATTATTCATTTTTTTGAAATGATTTTTTAATATAATGTTTCTTAAATCGATGTATCTAGAGACGTATGGAAAGATTTTTTTATTTATCTTTTTGGTTTTTAAATAAAACATCAAAATTTTAGAAATTAAAAAAACTGGCACCCATTAGCTCTTAACAAAAATATGTACATTTCACTAGTGAAAACCGCATTAAAAAATATTGTAAAATAAAAAAGTTATCCAGGAAACCGAAATTTATGGGTGAATAATCCCCTTAAGTATGTTACTTTAAGTACTTGTAGGGACCGTCCGGCAACAAACTTAAGGGAACAAAAGTTGTTAACAATAATATATTGCTAAAACTGCATTCTTAAGAGGCAGAAGATACAACAAATTATATTTTATACTAAATATAATATTGCCTTAGCAGGCGTAACATAGCACGACTCGAAAATGAAAGCAAATATCTTTTACCCCTACCTA
This sequence comes from Anthonomus grandis grandis, assembly GCF_022605725.1. Classification (NCBI taxonomy): domain Eukaryota; kingdom Metazoa; phylum Arthropoda; class Insecta; order Coleoptera; family Curculionidae; genus Anthonomus; species Anthonomus grandis. Next base: position 3,340,127 of record NC_065567.1, on the reverse strand, counting down.
CTTGGTGGAGAGGATTGGCCTCCCTGTAACACATGCCGGTGTTAGATAGAGATATGAATGCACGTAAAGAACGTTTTTTTACAGTACTATTTTTGATTGAAAAGTAGGTTTTTATTATATCTTTTTCCTATTTTTCAATCAACGGTAAGGCACGCAAATCAATAATCAAGATAAATTATTTAAATATGAAATTTCTTATCTCAAGTAAACTTTACAGCTTACTTATGCCCAAGTTAAAAGTATACCTATTTACAATTAATATGTCATAAATTGTTTATAAACTGACATAAATTGTTATGAAACCCCATTTCTTATAACCCATCAAATAATATGTTTTCTAAATTATTTTTGCCGATGGAGACTATAATTTTAAGAAAACACTAATAGTCAAAGCATGCAAATATACAAACTCAGAATTTCCAATATCAGAATTTCCAATAAATAATCTAAATATCTTAAAAAATGACTCATATGGGACCCTCAAACGAAATTGACTACTTAAAGCTAGACCCTATAGATCAAAATATTAAACGAGATTTAAGTAAAACTCTAAATAAGCTTAACTAATCAACTTAAATTGCAAGACAATAGCAAAATTTAAAAATGTATTATATATTTTCATTTTCATAACACTGCTTCTCTTTTAAGTTTGATTGTCCCAATTAAATAATATTTTCGCCCTCAAATATGTCATGATAAGGCACCAGCCGGACCATGTTTACAGTAAGACTCATAGATAGAAGATAATTGTAACAGGTATCCCAGTTAGTTTGTTTAGAGTTTCCTATAAACCTCAAATAGGGTTCAAATGTGTAATTAAATCTTTCAATCATCATATCAGATTAAGAGTATAGGGGGCTGGTGCGGGTCATCTGGCATACTTGTTGGATTACTTGGAGTTCGGGTTCTTGGACCCTTTACGAATACTGACGGCACAGCGTGCAACATCTTCATGACTCTTGAGCCAGTAAATCCTTTGTCTCACTTTTGACAAGTTCTTTCTAACTTTAAAATGTCCTCCGCCAACACCACCATGAACAGTTTCAAGAACTTCTGGAATTCCTTTTTGAAGAAAGACTGTCAGATGTATCTTTTCTTTTACATCTGCACTCTCCGAGACTCTTCTTAATGATCCTCTTGTATAACCAAAGAATTCCCTTGAACCACTTGGCCACTAAGCTTTTGCCTCTCGAGATCTGTCAGATATATATTTCAATTTTATCTTTGAAATTTTTCGAGACTTTCGAGAAATAATTTCGGTTATTGGATCATCATTATGTGATCCTGGATCATACTAGCTGGGTCCCACTCTTCAGGACTCCTAATGCCAATTCGATGACAAGTTAATATCTCTGGCTGTTCTTTTAATTCCTTAATAAATACAAATCAGCTATAAGCATAATAAAGCAGATAAGCATCGGCATTTTGATGATAATTTTTTTGATTTGAAGCACTTTTGCTATTTGTCCTTCAGGGTTTATAAACCTAAACAGCCATTTCAGATAAGCATGATCAGTCCTTAAAATTAATTGTGGACCCTACAAATATTTATAGAAATGTTCAATTGTTTTTACTGCTGCCAAAAGCTCTCATCTGGTTACTCATTAGTTTCCTTCTGGCTTTGATAGCGTTTTACTGAAATAAAAAACTTGCTTGCCATGTTCATAGTTTTATGAAGGGACGGCTTCAGTTCATTTTTAACATTGCTTGCATCTATATCCAAAATAAAAGTTTGTCCAGGAATTGTATACGTTAAAATTTGAGATGTGCACAATGCTCTTTCTAGCCCTTCCAATGTTTTTTACACAGTCTGCTGACTAGTTGACTACCATTTTGTCCTCCGTGAGCTTTTGTAGAAGTTTTGCAAGATCAGCGAAATTTCTTAGAAATTATCTGTAATATGTACAAAGACCCAGAAAGCTTCTAAACTGGTGTTTGTCAGTAGGTCGTGGCCAATTTTCGATTGCTTCGACTTTATCTGGATCAGCCTTAAAACTATTTTCTGATATAACATGACTGAAATACTTCTCTCTGAACTTCTTTTTCAAATAAGCAACATTTTTTAGGACTTGTGTTTGAGTTTTAGGTTGGCCTCTTGGAGCAGTGAATGAATATTTTTTAAATGATATTTAAATGATTTTTCTAGTATGATAACATCATCTAGATAAACCAAGTCAATCCAGGTAATACAGTTTCCATAATTATTTCATTCTTTTTCAGAGCACAAAGAACATGAGTGTAAATTTCCAAAGTCCTGTTCCAGTCGAGAATACGGCCATTCCTTATCTTCTTGATGCATTTTTACCTGCCAGTATCCACTCTTAAGAACGAGCATTAAAAACCATACCTTTTTTTGTAAATAGAAGTCTATTTTTGAAGTAGAGTGGCTAAAATATAGCGAGTTGGGAAGGGCGGGAAAACTTTTTTTCATAAATGAAAATGCTAATCTTTTGTGAAAATTTATGGATTTCGATGAGTTCACCCATCATCATCATCACACTCTTGCCACATAATGTAAACATTAGCTAGTATATACTAAAAATTAACGACACCAGGTTTACTAGGTTATTTACTCGGTAAACATCAAACAGCTATGTAGTGTAAAAGTGTTAATTTCACTTAAATTAACATTATGATTATTGAAAAGTAATATTATTAAAAATAAAAAGTGGAAATAGATATACGTTATTCTAAGCGCAAAAATAACTAACAAAATTATTAACATTCTTATTCCTAAAACCGTTTTTAAAACATTTGAAATGGCAACATAGCAAGCAAAAGCTGACGTCATCTTGTGAAATGTCATCTTGATAAACGGCTTTATGTTTACACGGCACTTGTGAAGTTCTGTGTTTTTTCTTTAGTTTTTGAAAAAGGATTCATCTCTCATTGATAAAGAAAAAAAGTTCAGTAATTTCAGTGTTTTTGTGAATTGTTACGATAGTAGAAACTTGTGCCGCACCATGGGAAAAACGATTTACACCGATCTTTTCACAAGTAAATACCGATATTGGCATAACATCATATCAAGGGACAATCGTCGTCATAAACGTAGAACAATAAAAAATTATTAAGAAATCTATAATAAATAATAAAATATTTAATTGCCATGGAAATGCTTTTAATTAGATAACCATTACTCTAATGAAGTACGTTAAAAACCGCATAAACGTAAACATTGTTTATAATTATATTCATTCACTATTCATAATAACAACTTATCATGTAAGTATTTATCGTTATTGACGTCGTCAAGTCACTGGTAAAGATGTTGTTGCCTTTTTCTCTAATATACGTTTTATTCTACATTTATTTAATTTTGAATGTTGACTTCTTTATAGAGTATCTTATCGTATTTTATTAAAAAGGACTAGTATTGTTTTGCGCCTGTCAAAACAAGTGACAAATTTTTATGATATTATAAAGTTTTTTTTTGCCATTTCTATATTAATTACGAGACAGTTTTACCACTAATCAAAACTCTTTATTTTTACTTTCGACACGTATTTCGCTAACGATGTTAGTATATGCATAACTGTTTTAATAATTAAACCAGTTTTAATCTTCTCCCGAACATGCTTCGACTACTTCTGACCCCACCCAACAACCTTCCGCAATATTAAAAATAAACAGTTTTGGTTAGTGGTAAAACTGTCTCGTAATTAATATAGAAATGGCAAAAAAAAACTTTATAATATCATAAAAATTTGTTGAGCATTACACCAAAGGTTTCAACCATAGGACTATTTCTATATAAGCATTTGGCATCAAAAAAAAAATCAAATCTTTATTATCCAAAATTGACAATACAGTGTATGGAATTCGTCTATGTTCAAAGAAGCTAAAATTTCTAACATTATATACCTACTTGAAACTACACTGTCACTAAACCTAGTTTACATACTCAAAGAAATTATTAAGCATATAAAACAGTAACAGAAACAAATATATACGTTACAGCTAGTTATTACTCCGAAAGGTCCGGTAGGTCTAGTCTCATATCATAGTAACACTTCAAAGCTTCAAACTAAAAAAGCTTTCAATTTCTTTTTAAATATTGACAAACTATTGCAATTTTTTATGCCATTTGGCAATTTATTAAATACTTTTGGACATATTTTCAGCATAAAATTTTTTGAAAGAGTTAATCTAGTACGCAACAAAGATAATTCATTTCTTAGTCTAGTTGGATAATTATGAAAAAAACCATTTGTCACAAATACATTAAGATTCTTAAAAACAAATAAACACACTTGAAATATATGCATACACGGAACAGTTAAAATTTCAAAGTGATTAAAAAGCGATCTACAGGAAGTTTTAGGGGATACTCCCGCCATACATCTAATAACTTGTTTTTGACCAATAAATACACGACACGCATACGCTGAAAAACCCCAGAATTAGATCCCATACAGAATCCTAGAGTTGATTATGGCATAGTATACACAAACTAACTGGTTTTTATCCATTAAGGACCTAATATTTCTTATTGCATAACAAAGGTTACCTAATTTTAATGACAAATCATTGCAATGTGCCTCCCATGAAAGAGTGTCATCTAGTGTCAAGCCAAGAAACTCTATTGTTTGTTGACGTTGCAAGAAACTACCATTATTGCTCAAATGCATGTCAAGATCAAGATTTAATTGACCCCGATGAGTGCAAAGAACCATATAATTTGTTTTCTTGGTATTAAGAAAAAGTTCATTTAGAGTAAACCAGTTATTTAGCTCGTGCAATGCCTTTCCCGCAGTAATGTGCATATTTTCTGTACTCTGTTGCCGAACAAGGGCTGATGTATCGTCCGCGTACATAGTAACGTGACTATACAGTAAATCTGTAGGCAATGAATTCACAAATATAAGAAACAACACAGGCCCGAGCACCGAACCTTGAGGTACTACCAAATCAGTGTGAAGATTGTTTGAACAATATGAACCTAATTTATTCCTTATTTCCACGTATTGTGTCCGAAATGCTAGAAAGGAGGAGAACAAATTTAAGACGACACCCCTAATGCCGTATGACTCCATCTTGTACAACAAAACATTATGGCTGACACAGTCAAACGCCCTGCTTAGGTCGCAAAAGATCCCCACAGGGCGCTCACCTGCCTCAAGTGCATCGATAACCTCAGATAAAAACGACAAAATGGCAGACGAGGTAGATCTACCCAACAGAAAACCATGTGGTCTTTCCGAAAAGCATTGCTATCACCTGATGCAGCCTATCAAGCATTGCATATTCAAATATTTTTGAGAAATAGGAAATTAAAGCTATTGGCCTATAATTCTCAACCAAATTAGAATCCCCTTTTTTAAAAACAGGAATAACCTTACAATTTTTTTAATGGGTTTGGAAATATTCCCTTTTCGAATGACATATTAATGAGATTTGTTAATGGTCTGATGCAAGCCTCCGCAGTATTCTTAAATAAAGATAATGGAATTTCATCAGGTCCCCCAGACTTTTTATTTTTTATAATGTTTAGGACTTCACCCTCACTTAAAGGCACAATGCTTATACTATGCAAAAAACATGCAAAAGAAATATTCTGGATATTAGATGAAATATCTTTATTTTGTTTTAAAGTGCTTAAAATATTTTTAGGTTCTTCAATAAAAGAGTTATTAAAATAATTAGCTACCTCTATAGGATTTGTAAATAATAAGCCTTATCTAGCCTATTCTTTATATTAAATTCAATTTGTTTTTAATTTTTTTTATTGTTATTTAGCTCAGATACGATAGACCACATTGTCTTGCTAGGATTTTCAGAGTTTATTATTTTATGGTGATAACATTGTTTTTTACTATGATTAATTAATAATTTATGCCTGGCACTTTCAGTTCTATATGTCGTCTCCAACTCCGGGATCACACGCCGTCGTCGGTGTAAATATTTTAAATTTTTGCTAGATTTTCTAATTTCATCCGTTACCCATGATTTTTTATGTTTATTTAGATGTGAAAATTATAACGGAAAACTTAAATGAAAATACCATAAATATGTTGAAGAAAATAAGTCAAATTGGACATTAAAATTATTTTCCTTATAGACCTCTGCCCATTTTTCACACTCAAGGACAGATTTAAAAGCAATTATATTAGTAAAACAAAAATTTCTTTTAAGCTGGCCACTCTGATTGGCTTCGTCGGAACATTTGTTAAAAATTCCAGAATTAAAAAATACAGTTTCATGATCTGATATAGTATTGCTTTCTACCACAGCATCCTTACATTCAGATATATTAGTAAAAATTAAGTCCAAAACGTTAGAACTGGTAGAGCCAATTCGAGTGGGCAAAAAAACTTTATTTTTTAAATTAAAGGTAGACAATATATTAAACAAACACTGATTGTTTAAAGAACTCAGGGAAGGCGTGTTAAAATCGCCAGTAAAAATTATTTCGCTACTAGGCTTACAGTATTTTTCCAACAATAAGTGTAAGTTAGTTATAAAAATATCGAAATCTCCATTTGGTGGCCTATAACACACAAAAATAGATACATTTTTATTTAAAGCATAATAGTATGAAATTCCACATAATTCAATATTTTTCTCTAAACAAAATTTACGTATATCAATAACTTCACAATTCACATCATTTTTAGCCCATATAGCTGCACCACCATGGGTAAAAATAGTTCTACAATAAGCCGTGCGTAGCGTGTAGCCTTCAATAACTAATGAATTAGTATTCTCAAGATTAGCCCATGTTTCCGTGAGACAATAAAATTTTATAAGTTTATTTGTATAATTGATATGAATACAATCAGATTTAAAGGAATTGAAACCTCTAATGTTTAACAAAAGAATATCATAAGTATGTAAAGGACAACCATATGTTATTTTTCCATTTGTTTTAAAGTCTTGGGATGAAAAAAACGATTAACGCAAACACCATTAGGCCATAAAGTAGGTGTCATAGCAGCTGAGAGCCTGTCCTCATTAACTGTAACTTTAAAAGATATTTAGGAAACTTTGAATTTAGTTGTTCCACTTGCACTTCAGGAAAAATTGGTTTTAAAAAATTAATCATATCATTGGCAGTAGTGTCTGGGTGTAATTTATAAACGTGCAAAAATGCCAGCTTAGCTAACGGTTTCAGTCCTACAAACTTATCAGAGTTACATCCTACTATGGGTTTGTTTTTCCCTAAAAAATTGCGACGAGTACCTACATTGGTATAGGGTACATCATGTTTAGCCCGTGTTTCGGTCCCAATAAGTTCCTTAGCATTGGTATTGCTGTTTTGACATAGTTCGCGTCGAGAAGATTACGCGAGTCCTGATGAAAAGCAGGCGACTCTACATCAGCTCCAGATCCGTAAGAGCACTGGTTTATGGGAGCTGCAGACGACGGTTTGGTTTGCTGAACCGACCGATGGCTATCGGCGCGTCCTCGCTTTTTCGGTACTGCCGATGAGGTCCGAACGTTCTCGCCGGAAGGCTCCTGATTAGGGTTTGCGGGCCCTGGTTTACCAGCAGCTGAGACTCCAGCGACTGAAGCCCCACTGGTTTTTACCGCGTCAATTTGATAGGTACCGGTTTGTTTATTGTTATTGTAAACATTAACCTTACTATTATCACTAACTTTTAAAAGTGAAATTATCGTGTTCAAATTTTGTACAGACCTTTCTAGCTCAGCAATTATCCTTCTACCAGCGGAAATCTCAATCTTAGCAACTCTTAGATCCGCCTGAGTGTTTAAGCAATCCAATTTCAAACACAGATGTTGACCACTGGATCCTTCACATAAAACTTAAACATCGGTACTTTTATCAGTATTCTCCTCCAAAAATTTACGAACTCCATCACTTAATGCACCACAACCTTCTGGGACTTTTTTATGCACAATTATCTGAATTAATTTATCTTTGGTAAGTTTGTTTAAATCACTTATAACTTGAGCCACGATATCGGGTGACGCCATCATATACTCCGTAACGTGTATTGCATCATTGCATCAGTGATGTTGCAAGCAAACAAACTGCCCATAGTTTCATGGCAATGCTAATTCTAGCATTTCAATGTTCTAAGGCGTCATTCAGTCACCGATATTCTACACAAAATCTGGTAGATTCGTCTTTTTTCTTTACTAGTACAATTGTATTTTCCAATTGGAGATGACCAAGGATTGTCGGATGGTTCTATCACTCCTTCTGACCTCTTTTCTTAAAGCTTTGAGGAAAGTTCACCTTGATTAGCTATCGGAATCCTTCAAAGTGCTTGTTTTATCGGAGCACTGTTCCATTCCCAGGTCACTGTCGTATAAAAAAAACATCTTGATTTTCTTCAAGAACAGAAGATTCTTCAAAAAAGTTTGGAAACATACAGAAAATGATCTGCTTGAATGATAAATTCTATAAAAATTTTCATGATTGCCGCGACTTCAGAGCCTACGCCAATATTCTCTCCTTGTTTCACGAGAACGTTTTTCATATCCTTTCAAGTTTAACATTCCAACGAAAACAGTAGAATTCTTCTGGGTGGATAATGTTTTTGCTGGAAGAATTCCTTGATCATATACTTTACAGTTATCTATAAGCTCAATCCAAATAATTTTCCTTCAGTTGTGGCATTAACCACCATCTCTAAGTTAGCTGGTATGGTAATATTCAGAGATAAGATAACGACTCGGTCATTTCCAATATCTTCTTGTAGATGGTGCATAAGGATGTCTTCAGTTTTCGTCATCAATATACATCCATTTTAAGCTGCTGAGTATTCATAACATCTAATATTAGGCAAGTAAACGGTCCCAAGCTATGTGGAAAGTGATAAAATCGCTTAAAGAAACAGAGCCTGGCCAAATCAATGCCTGCTTCTTTAATGAATTATTTGTTAATGTTTCTACTAAACTGAAAGAGTCGCTTCCCTCGGCTCAAAATAATCCTTCGGATTATTTGATGTACGGATGGATTATGATCTAAAGGCTAGACTTCTAAAAACCCATAAAAAACTTGATTATAGTACCACTAACCAAGTTAATCAATTTGGCAATTTCGTCAGGAGTTTTTCCTAATTGCCTTAAAGCTGCCAATGTAATTCCCATTCATAAAATGGGGCCTAAGTTCATTCTTGAAAATTATCGCCCTATTTCTCTAATTCCTATATTATCAGAAGAAAGACACAGATTGAAGGGTACTTTGATTGTGTTGAACATGATATTCTTCTACAAAAATTGAATTACTACAAATTTGACGCCAGTAGTCTTCATTTACTTCGATCCTATCTCTATGATAGCTGTATGATATGCTTTGTATTTGTTAGTTTTACTTAAGGCTTCTATCTTATCGTATTATACCGGGTGGTGCTTCGCCGAGCGGAACATAGCAAATCACATGTAAATTTTAAGGGGGTCAATTATTGGCTTCCCTATACATTTTACAGAAAAAATTTAAGATAACTTTTTGAAGAGACCAATCTGGCAAACCCTCGTGCAAAGTTTCAAAAAATTTTAATAAGCGAATCTTGAATTATTTAATTAAATGTAATTGCAAAATTAGCAAATTTTCGGTTTGCACAAGGGTTTGCCAGATTGGTCTCTTCAAAAAGTAATCTTACATTTTCTCTATAAAATGTACAGGGAAGCCAATAATTGACCCCCTTAAAATTTACAGGGGTTTTCCTATGTTCCGCTCGGCGACGCACATCCTAGTATAGTGACTGCATGGGTTTTATTATTCTAATGTTAATTGCAATGTTTTTTTTTGTATTTTTGACTTGTGTAAGAGTTTGTACTTTTTGGCATAAATAAATAAATAAATCCTAATATAACGTCTTCCATAATTTTTGCTACTAATACTTGCTGCTGAAATGTTGTTAAGCCAATGGTGAATTTAGCTTCATATAATCCAATAATCGGGATCCTTTTTCTATTCATTGACTCCAGGATTCAATTTGATGGTAGTAAAATTCTACAGTGAGCTACGATGTTCGGCTTCACGATGATGGCTGGGTCCTGTATCCACCATCACACACTCACGGCCGCATATTTTTCTTGAAACTACCAAGCTCTCTCCATGACGTGCCAGCCGGTTTCTTCTTTTACGTGGGGCTTGGTAGCACCAGCTAGCTTGCAACATAAAAAGTTCCTGGTTCCTTGGGTCTGTCAAGGGCTTGGGGCATTGACGTTTAGGATGTCCCTCCTCATTACAATTTCAACAGAGGAATGATTTTTTTGAGGTTTCTAGTCAAAAATGACTCAAGCTTTCAGGCGGTCTTCGAGGTCACTCTCCGAAATCCTGATTTGGCTTATGCGGGTCTGCCTTCTAGTTGCTTGAAAAGCTGGCTCGTACTTCAGTGCATGAGCCAAAGCTTCCGACATACTTTTATGGTGAGCCATCCTTGAAGTATGGTTAGTATCTTGACCTCGAACTCCGTCAAAAAAAAAACAATTTATAGAAATTTCTCGCTTGTGAAACTCTGTTGGGGCTGAAGGATAAGCCAGATTTCTTACCTTATTCTCTCAGCCATATCTTAAGAATGATTACCTTTTTTTGTTATTCCAGCGATTTTCTCTAGAAACTGATTCAAGTAGGTTCTCCATGCTTCGTTGCGGTCGAATTTAGCCACCAAAATTCACCTTCATGAATGGTGGATGAATCTTTTGCATCTTTTGCTTCGAAGTTAGCCATTAATTGTTGCGATTTTATGTCCCGATCCTCTCTAAGTTGTAAATCTTGTTCTTCTTGTTTTCTGTCTCGTTCATCCTGCTCCTTTTTAAATTCACCTTTTAAATTCTTTCATCGTCTTTATAAGGTTTTTTTGTTTTCTGTCTCGATCTTTATTATCTTTCTTCAGGTCGGATTTAATTGTCTATTTTTCTGTTTCTTGTATCGTTCTTCTTGTTTGCGGTCTCTTTCCTCTTATTCCACTCTCAAAAACTATGAGACTAATTAACGCATTTACATTTTCATAACAATATGTAAAAATATATGATATATCAAAATATAATATATAAATTACCACAATTTCCCGTTTATCTGAAATTGATAAAAGACAACTGAATATGCCAACAAAAAACGTCAATGTAACATATCTATACCAAATTTTATTTGTTTTGCTTGAAGAGTAACAAAGTTAAAGTGTTATTATTTTAAACTAAAATAGCAGAAAAGACATTTAAAAAGTCAATGGCAAAAGCTATATGTTGTACAGATTTGCCTATCATTGTACACGATTTTTGTTCAAAGTAGACCAAGTTATATACCTGTAAAAACAGTATTGTCTTTTACTGATATAGTATAATTCTACTAAATAAATTTATTTTATTAAATAAAGTTTATTTTTTTAGTATGATGTTTTCATTTAGAAACAGAAACAGTTTGTAGAAAATCTATTGTAGCAGCTACAATAACTTAAATTAAATTACAGCAAAGTTGCGTAATTTTATGATGTTTAAAACGACGAAAATAAATGACTTAATATAACTTTTTTATTATGGAGGCCAAAAAAAAGTGCCGATGAAGAAGTGTAATTTTAATCTTGCTGTACGGCTTTAAATATTGTCAGAAAAAAATATAAGAATAAATAAAAGAAGAAAAAATTTTTAATTGTCTTCGTATGTTTTTGAAAATTTTTAAACTTTATTTTAATAATAATCAAATTATACAACTTTGCATTAATTTAATTAAACCTATACCTTCTACAGTTTTCCCAACGGTCACCCTCGAATTTGGGACATTCTGTTTTGTAAAACAGATAAGTAAGGAAAGTATTTAAATCACAGATAGCCCTATCATAAAAATTAGAATCATTTTTATAATAGTAATAATGAAAAAACATTTTATAATAGTAACATAGGAATAATGATTTAGATTTAGTATTGTTCCTTATTCATATTTATTGTTTAGAAACTCTAACCTTTAATCCGACCGAGACTTAGCGTCGCAGCTTTTAGACAGACTCCACCGTAGCGTAACAATTGGAATTTGTACAATTTGGAACACCTAAGCAACGAGGTTTTCTTTCGGAATATTTATCAAAAAGGAGTCGATTCCAGGATAATTAATGTATGATTTTAGTCTTTCCAGTTTTGTTGTACTGTATTTAGGTTTCTCATAAGTTTGGACTGGAATCACTTTTGTTTCTCATTTACTATTATTAGCAACATGGGAGATTTATGTCAAAGTAATAATCATTTTGTTGTTGTTGGAAGTCATTTTTAGATACGATTAATTTAGATAATTTGTCCGAGTTAGAATTCATTCAAATTAAGACTAGGCTAGATAATGTTCAATCTCTTTTTTCTGAATTTAGAGATGTTTAGACAGACACTGAATTAGAAGTTTAGAGTCTTGAGGAGGCTTTGTCACAAAGAATGCATTTTGAGAACGAGTACTTTTTAATAATTTGTAAATTAAAGTCGATTATTAGATGTTTTGATGAAAGGGCTGCTAAACAGTCAATTTAGCAGCATCAATCAATAATTTTGATAATATATAAGATGTTGTTTCACTTAAATCATCTATTAGATTGCCTATTCAGGTATTATTGATATTATTTAGGGAAAATATATGACGAAGTTACAAGATTGTGTTTTTATTTTATAGAAATATGGGTTAGCCCAGGCAGTATTTTCCCAGAAAGCTTTGCACTGTTAATATTTAATTCCAGAATGTATAATTTCTCTCAAAGTGCTGTATATTTTAAGCTTTACCTATAGGTGGCTCATAATTATAAACATACCAAGATTAACCAACTTAAGAGGTTTCTAGACTGGATAGTCCTTCGTCAACTGTGTTGTGATCCCTGGTCTTTATAATTTTCAGTTCTGGTTATTCTTAGGACAATGAGGAGCACTGAATGCCTAGAACCGATACTTTTTCATCACTAGAGTTAGCCCGGTTTTCTTGGGCACATTTGTTTCTCCTGTTTTCAACTAAAATACCTGGTAATGAGGACAGAAATGAAGTTGGTTTACCATATAACGTCACCTCTTATTTATTCATACTCTTTTTGAGATGAAAAACTTAATTTTCTTTGAGTTCCTCAATTGCATTATTTTAACCTGAATGCTAATCCCGAAGATAGTTCAGTAGTAAAAATTCGTACTAAATTCCTGCCGTGCATATAAAAGACGCGAGGTTCACCAGGGTGGTGGGTACCATTCGATTCCGAGTACCATTTCGATTCCGAGTCTCATTACCGTTCAGATTCCAAAACCGATACCGGCATTCGTTGCAGTGGAGTCGTACCGTACCGTGCAAGCAAAGTACAGGGTGGCCAGTTAAGAATGCAAAGTGCTGTATTTTGGAAAGTATTTGTCGTAGAGACTTTCGGAAAAAAATTTTATGATTAAAGTGGCCAAAAGAATACTGTGGAAAATAGTTTCAGATTTTCAAGATGGTCGCCAGGGGGCTTAACCGCCATCTTAAACTTTTTAAGTGATTTTTCACTGAAATCTACCCAGTAAACGTTACAAAAAAATATATGCTTTTTAAAGCTCAGTTTCACTAGATTAATTTTTGTTAAACACTTTGTGATGTGTCTATTAAAATAAAGTGGTGGAGGGTAATTAAATGTTTTTTTAAATAAACTGCTGTAACTCCTAAACGACTGAACGGATTTTAACAAACTTGGTCTCGTTGGAAAAAACATTTATTGCTCCATCAAATCCGTCTTATCTGTGATATGTCTAGTTCTTAGTAATTCCGCTAGAGTGCGTTTTTTGATCTAAAAACAGAAATGCAAAATTCTCTAAAAAATTAAGTGCAATAATATGACTTTTTTTTCATAAAAATGTAGTGAAATGATAGCTAAATAAGCCAGTGAAAACCGGCAAAATTTTTTTTCAAAATTTTTTTCAAGGTTCAATGATAAAATATCTTAATTTAATAATTTTGAAATAATTAAAATCTTCTTTGTTCAAAAACAAAAAAAAACGTTGGTGCTGAGTTCATGGCTTTGCTACTAGAATGTCACCCGCTTCCGTAACCGCCTATATATAAAATCTATTACCCCGTTCCATTAAATCATACCGCTTTTATTTTTGCTTTGAATATAAAATGCTAGTGGTTGCGATCCATTTTTACCTGATGAGTAACTGCCTGTGCTTGATAATAGAGAATGATAACTGGGGTTGTTAGAGTTTAAGACAAATGTGAGTTACTGAAAAAGTTAAAATCTTGTCAAAAGGAGGATAAGTTTCCCATTGAAAGTAAAAAGGTTAAGTGTCACACTGCAACTACTGTAAAAATTTTATGTATTACTATTTCAAGAAAAATCACTCAATTTATAAATGTTTTGCCATTAAAACCCCCAATATAAAGGCTAGACTGGTAGTAATAAATAAATTTAAACTGTGTAAACATTGCTTTAGTCCTAATCACACCAAATTCCTAAATTTAGTTGTTGTCGGCAGTGTGAGAACCGAGAAACCCCAATTCTTTTTGCATTTAAACCCATAATTTCCAGTTCCCTCGAGCAGTAGTAGCAGGCCCAGTGCTTCAGTTAATTTAGCGTCGCACGACTCGCGTGATACCGAGAACGAAATGAAATTAATTTCATATCGGACAGTTTGGTTAATATGCTTGGTTTAGAGAGACAAACTGCTAATTTTGAAAACAAATGTTACTATTATATCTAATGTTTATAATGATTTTAAATAGATTATTCCTTGAAGGAACTTGTCCATTATCTCAAAGAGAGCTATGCAAGTAGAGAAAAAAACACCCGGTCTCAAAATATTTTTTTTTATATTGTACTTAAATATATAAATGGTAACCTAAATATATAAATGGGTGGATTGTTGGTGGTAATTTTAATTCCCATAAGGTTTCCATGTCTGCAAATATAGTGTTAACTTGTGTTTCTTCAGAACAGAAGATCGATCAAAATTTGACAAAATTCTCGGTCACGTCGACTTACTATAAATATTGCTAGAATCGTGTTACACTGCTCAACAGTCTAAGATAAGAAAGAAATAGTTATCGAAAAATTAACAGTTAAAGTTTTAAATATTCCTAGATTTTGAGCATGTGTGTATAATATTGTAACGATCTTAACAATTGTGAATATACCTGCTCTTCTCCGGCATTCGGGACTCATCTCGTCCACCGCCTAGATCAATTGTGTGTGGAAAAACTATAACTAGGAAAATCTGACAGAATACTTCTACATTATAAAGTCTAACATATCTAAGTTAGTCTAAGTCTAACTGCTTTTGACATATTTAAGTTTTATGTCTCTGATGTTTGCAGAGCCTACAATAATTATGAATTTGTTATTGTTGGTGATATTAATTTAGATTTATTAGACAACTGTATTGGGTAATAATTTAGTACAAAAATATGCTAAACCCTAACTTTCATATTAAAAACAAAATAAATATTTTAAATGTCATAAGAACTACGCAAAAGACTAATAAACTTCTAGACCATGTACTAACTCATCCTAAATGTACCGTTAAAATGGAACCTAATGCGCTATCGGATCATGAAAAACTAACTATTTATTTAGATGAAAAAGTTATTTACGTTAAAGAGATTAACGTCAAAATGATACATACTGTCAAAGGAATTAATAATAAAAAGTTTAAAAGATCATTTGAACAACAAATAAACGGAACAAATGTTAACTCATTCCAAGATCTCATTAACATAATACATTCTAGTAAGGCTACAGCTGAATACGAAAGGAAAATTAAGTGCATAAATAATATTTGGGTAACAGGATAAAGAAGCTCTTAAATTTGATTAAAGAGCGAGATCGATTATATATGCCTAAAAATGGTAATAACATGGATATAAAAAAATAAATTTCGAAACCTAAAAAATAGAATTAATAATAAAATTAAATTACCTAAAAATATGCATTTAAGAAAGATATGGACTAACGCAGGTTTTAACGCGAAGAAGATAAATATAAATAATAATATAGTTTCGGATTCCCACGAAATTGCAAAACATTCCACACAATATTTGTAACGCTTTCAATTTTAATTAAATTGGTTCTGCAAATAGTTTATATTTAGAAGTAGTTAACAATAAGGAAATCTTAGAAATAGTAAATAGTTTAAAAAGCAATTCTACTCTCGGAGATGATCAGATTAGAGTTAATAATCTTTGCATTTTGGATCCTAGTTTGATTATTATGTTTTTAAAAAACAATGTGTTTACTTCTGGAGTTTTTCGTAATGAGTTAAAATTCACTAAAATTATGACTATTTAAGTCGGGTTCTCAAGACTCTATGAGTAATTATAGACGAATTAGCTTGATAAGTACCTTTTTAAAAGTAATAGAACAAGTCCTAAAAGGGCGAATATTGGGGTTTATAAATAAATATGTGCACATAGATAAATTTCACCATGGGTTCTTAAAAAATAGTAACACGCTAAGTGCTACGATGGATTTTGTAAATGATATAAGTAACCAATTGGAAAATAAAAAACTGGAAGTGGCTATACATAGAATAAATACATAATATGAGATTCAGAGAGCCGGTTTATAATATTCTAATATCTTATTTACAGACAACACGCTGTGAATGTTGATCAGTTAGCCAGTAGCATTGAGGTAAACGAATGTGGAGTTCCACAGGAACGGTTCTTGGGCCATTGTTGTACTCACTTTATGTGCTCAGTCTTGGGGGTGTTGGTTTGACTCGTCGATATTTTGCATTTGCAGATGCAGTTTTGGTGTAAACAGGGTGTTTCAGATATACAAGATCAAACTTCTAGGGCTTATTCAGTGCACCAGTAGAAAATATTTGAGTATTGGGACCCATATACGGAAAAGTGTCACTACGGCACTACGACCCTAAGATGCGTTAAAAGTTAGAAAGACGCTAAATTCCCTAAATAGGATTTAATGCATTTAATTTTTGCCTTTTGTACATGATATCATCACAACAATTGTTTAAAATGTCAATGTTTAAAAACTTTATAGCTAATAATTTTAAACAATTTATCGGCGGTTGTGTATTGTTATCTTTAAAAACGATAACAGAGATTGTTTTTTGTTGCTGCATTCCATGTCGCCTTAGTCGTGCGATCTTATTTGTGAAGTTTGCAAGAATTTAACAAAAATTAATTGTTGCTTAATGGAAAACTTTACTAATCAAGAATTAGTGGATAGGCATTTGGCATACAGGGTAATCTACAATAAGTAGCAGCGCGGTTGTATTAAAAACATTATCCTGAACGACAGCATCCGGGATAAAAAAAGTTTATTGCTATTCATGGCGGCTCTCCGAGACAGGCATGTTTAAAACCAACATGCATGATGCTGGTGTTATTTAAATGGTAAGAACAATCGAATTTGAAGAAGAGGTCCTTCAGCGATTTGCCGACGAACCATCAAGTAACACACGTCACATTGCTAATGATATGAATCCGAGTAACGCTTCCTTCTCGCGGGTGCTACACGAGCAACAACTTTATCCTTACCACTTCCAGAAAGTTTAATTTTGTCAATGGCTTCTTCGTTAGAAAATATCAGAAACAATAGTATGTCAAAATATGGGCAGTTGATGATTATTTAATTAAACCATACCTTCTATTGGATCGATTAATAGGAGCTATTTACCGGCGTTTCTTCCAGAACTTCTTGAAAATGTTCCAATAAACGTTCGACGGCAAATGTGGTTACAACATGATAGTGCCGCTGTTTAACATTTAAGAGCAAGATATATATTTACAATAACTTTTTCCTGTCGCATTTCAGATAACTTCTGCCTTTGTGGGGTTCAAGTGGTCAGGTACATTTCAATAAAATGCAGATATTGCAAAATAAGATTCTGAAGGTGTTATTTTAAAATTGATGGCATACAAATATTGTGGAGCTATATAGGAGTTGGGTGTCTTAATGCTAAAAAAAATTATTTATATTTGAACAGAGTAAATATATGCTTAAAGTGACTAATAAAATCCAAAAATCTAATATAATAGTGGTATTTTCTGAAAATATTCAGGAACATTATACTTGAACTCAACATGACATCTACTGGGATACGTAATCCAGCTTATGAAGCCGCAATAGTATATAATAGTTTACCAGAAGTTATGAGACACATGCCCTCAGTTAAAAAATTCTCAAAAAAAACTTTTAAATTATTTGTAAATATATCTTCTGATTTTTGATTCTTTAAATGGTGTTTAGTTAAATTGTGATGGTGAAGATTTAATTGATTCTATTTTCCTTTAAGTATTATATTGTATTTTAATTTGGTTAAGGTTACACACTGTGAATGTTATATATCAGTAGTACCAGTGTGTTTGCACTGTTTTTGCTATGTACAAAAATTGAAATCATTAAAGAAATGCATAAAAAAAAATCCTATAAGGAAGCCTTTATTATACTTATCATATTTTGATTGGGTTCCTTATAGAAGCGAACCAATTTTATTACAATTTATATGAAATTTCAAAAGTTATTAATACAGGGTGATCAAAAAAGAAGAATATAATTTAAATTTAATAAGTCGCCTTAAGTGAATTTTAAAAAGAAGCCCTAGTTTTATAATTACATTAACCATTAAAAATAATAGTAACTTTGTATTCGAATACCTATTCCTAAAATTTTTAGTTTTCGAAATATTTGCAAAGTAATAATTTTCTATCGTAAGAATTTTATGCGGTTTCTAGATTATATCAGTTGGCCATGACGACACAGCGTTAGAAAACAATCAAGTGATACAATAATGTCACTACTTATCATTTGCAAATTGTTAATATTAAATCATCAATAGTCGATTTTAGTATACTGTCCAATTTTCAGATTATTCCTAATTATATTTTTCCGACAATAGATCGATGAGGATCCAGAAGACTCATTCTGTGTAAGATGAGTTGAGCCCTCGCCGCTAGAAGGCTAGTTCAAAACTGAATACTTGCGGAACTTTTAAATCGAAATAAAAAGTAGAAAATGAATGTAGTGTAAATAAGTATTTCTAGTAATCTTAAGTTATTGGGTTTAGTATGAACGCGTGTAGTAAATCAGTATTTTCGTGTCTAGCATATAAATAATCTAATATTCTGATAAAGAAAATTCTTTTTGGATGCTTTTTGTATAGTTCGAAATAAAGAATAGAGTCAAGGAGCAAACACATTCATGGACTATATTTTTGCAATATTATTTAACCATTTTTTGTTATTTTATCCTAAAGTCTTAAAAATATTGCCAGACCGGCAAGATAATTGCTTACCTTATATCTAATGTGAAAAAAAATGCTAAACCACTCTAAAAGCTTGTTGCAACTGAAAGCTGGTTCTAAGCGAAGTCCACAAAAAAACTACAATATGCATAACTATAATGGCGCAAAAATTTCCAGCTGGATATAACACCTAATTTCAAAAATCTACTTACCTCCCAGCATGCATTTCCTAAATCGGCAATTTTTATTTCAATATTCGAACTAACATACATAGGACAATTTGTTTGGCTTGTACGTTCTCTATAATTGTCCTTTGCTGTCATAAAGGAATCACTGGGATATGAAGATGCCCTATGTTCTTCAAACCTACTGAGTATGTCTTCGTCAAACTGATGGGGATTGCTATCATTTTCTCTCCAAAATTCTGAACTTACTGTACTCAAAAACTTAGTCTTACTATTTTTGTAAGAAAAGTAAATAACACTCACCATAAGACCGTGGTAAATCAACACCAAGCTCTGAAAATCTTTCCATTTTGTCAATAATTCTCCTAATGTAGCTTTCGTCCACTTTTATTAGAATGTTTTCTGGTTTTATATCAGTATGAATAATGTGACATTCTTGGTGAAGGTAAGTCAAACCCCTTAAAACCTTAACGACATTAAAAAAAGATTAGGTATATCCGTAATACTGTGTAAGTTTAAAAACCTTAAAAAATACTTGCCTGAAAAATGATTCTGCGCACAGCAGGAACCTGTATACCCCGTAAGTCACTTTGCATAAGAAGATGAAGTAAACTTGGTCCCATTATTTCTAAGGAGATAGCGGTGTGTACACCATTTTCGCTAATTAATTTAAAAGTATCCACCATTTGTACTATGTGGCTATATCCCACATGATTAAGATTGTTAGTGCGAGTCTCTTGTAATAGTCTTATTTCATCGTTGGCCACTGCGGTAAACATAGGGGCTGATTTGCAAATTTTTAGGGCTACGTATCGAGGACCACTTAAAAAAAACTTAAGTTTAAAATAAATAAACCCTTTTTTTGTTAAATTTATTTAAAAACAAATACTTAAAAAAAAAACAATTTAATTAAATATAATAATTGTAATTTCAAAATATCCAAAACGAAAAATATTGGAATATCAAGGGAAAATATTCGAAAGTAATGATTTATTTGTAAAATTATTATAAACAAAAGGAATTAACAGAATCAATAAATTTAGCAAAACTTAGTATATGTCAAGTACGTTGCAATATGATAATTTGTTTTATTGCTTGAGCTATTAAGGTTTATCCATAACAAATCACGTCATATTATTTATTATTATTTTCAAATTCAACGTATCTAATTTTATTGGCATTAAAAAAACGAGATCAAAAAACAAAAATTGAATTTTAAAAATTATTATTATTATTTTTTTAAACTTATTTAATGAAGCAAGCTATTTAGTACAAAGTTTACAATAACCAAATATAACCTAAAAAAGCATAAATATTAGAATAGACCTAAATGTCAAAAAAAAACACGAAAAAAATTAAATAAGTTTTATTACCAAAAACATGCGGAATAAGCAAAAATAGTATTTTTTTACAATCTAAGATAAGAATAATTCATTTCTAAAAATGAAAATTCCTATTTGCCAGTAGACAAAATTCATTTTAAGTACCTAGAAATGAAAACTTTACACAAAATTAGAAGTATTACTGAATATCCAGATGATGTAAAATATACAGGAATATCACGGTTAATCATAGTTTAAACGTTTAGGGAAAAGGGCATGTCGATTTTTTTTTTGTAAATTTAGCAACAAAGGTAGTTGCTTCTGATTTAACGATCTAAAATGTTTTTAGCCACGTAGTCTTGCTACTTATACGAAATGACCTTTTTTTTAACTAATAAACTTTTTCAATAATGTCAAAAATATTTGATATTTAAATAAAACACACTATGTTAGCATTTTTTGGTTCGTAATTATTTTGTGAATCTTTTCTCTTAATATTGTCCTATATTAAACCCTAACAGTTGGTTGTTTACCGGGACATATTTTATTTAAACTTTTGCACGTTTTTGACCATTTTCCATAAAGCGACAACTGACATTTATGTCTTTTCATTTCAAATATTTTCGAGTTATTGACACAGGAAAAAGGGAATACTTAATAACTATTTTACTTTTCAAGATAAACAAATTAAATTTAGTATATCGATAGAATAGTTATAAGAGCTTTTTTTGAAATATTCTGTTATTTTTCGTTACTTCCGGTTTAATAGGAAGTAAAACTAACAGAAAAATCAATTTTTTTAACTCTTGAAATAAGGTGCCATGAATGCGTTGAAAGTTTTAAGTAATCATGGAAAAACAATATTCAATTTATTATTTTTATACGCCTATTTAAAATTTCCCAGCCAGTATTTTTGGCATTTACTTTATTTTTTGAAATAGCACTTATTATGAACAACCATTTTTGAAATGCAGTTTTCAGAAATACAATCAGTGAACATTTGAAATATTACAGTAGTAAACACAAAAATTGCACTTGACAAGATGTCATAAATTATGTTTTGATAGTGTCTTATCAACGAGAGCGCACGTAAAATTTTTGCTCCGGTATTAAACCTAAATATCGCGAGTAAATTAAACCTATTTTCGGCGATATTTTGCCAATAGCAGGTAGCGAGACCTTTATATAGAATTAGATGATCGGGAAGATTGTGTCTATGATATAAACCCAGTTAAGGGATTAATTAAGATTTAGTCGTATATGGGGTTTGTGAAAAAAAAGTTATCAGTTTACATACCAACAAATTCCACCTCCTTATGCTTAGAGAGACCTAGACCTCTGTCGGTAAGGTGTTTTCGTATAACATAACGTTACGGGACCCAAAAATAAGACCG
Source organism: Anthonomus grandis grandis (assembly GCF_022605725.1). Taxonomy (NCBI): domain Eukaryota; kingdom Metazoa; phylum Arthropoda; class Insecta; order Coleoptera; family Curculionidae; genus Anthonomus; species Anthonomus grandis. The sequence continues at coordinate 3,318,122 of NC_065567.1, read as the reverse complement.
GGAAAACAATTATTTGTCCTCATTGCACTAAGAGCATAACAAAAACGCATTACAGCATCCGTCGTAATGGAGAATATAGGAAATATTGAAACTAAAGCAACAGATGAAAAATGGATTTGTAACAAGTGCAACGAAGATCCATCTGATAAAAGCTCCGAAACCGATGAACCAGAGCAAAATACAGCAGCTACTATCAAGCAAATAATGGCATTAGCAAACCCCTTTACAAAGGATGTTTTGAGTGTTTTGCCAGGAAATTCGAAGAACTTGAAGAGTCCCTTAATTACAAATGGAAATATCTAGAAGATTTAAACAAGAAAGTTGAGCAAATTACAACGGAAAATAAGACACTAAAAGAGGAAAATAAAATATAGAGTGAAAAAAATAGAAACGAATCTGGATCATCTACAGGATCATCTTAAGAAAGAAGAGGTGCACGAACGAAGCAAAAATGTTATAGTTATGGGACTTCTCAATGATAGAAAGGCAAAGGATAATCTCATGAAAGTTTTTGAGAAATTGAACGTACCTCTGAAACCGGATGGATACAGAACTGAGACCTTACCACATAAAGGGCCACACAGTATTATTAAAGTTGTGCTACAGAATGTACACGAAAGAAATGAGATAATAGAAAAAAGAAAAACAACACGCTCTTTAAAAACTATGGATTGTGGAATTACCGGAAACCCCATAACATTTTCATTAACAAAGACCTTTTAAAGGAAGTTCGAAATCTCTTTCTGGAAGCAAAAAAATTGAAAAATAAAGGTTTTACTTTTGTGTAGTGTAAGAATGGAAAATTGTTTGCGCGAAAGTCCGAAACCTCTAATATAATAAAAATTCAAGCTGTGGATCAAATTTAAAAAAACATTGTTATCAATAATTCTCTAAATAACCTGGATCATAATGATCTTTTTGATGACTTTCAAGTTATTGAAACTAAGACCTGTAATTATATTAGGGATATACATACCCCAACTAATTCTTACTGCCTTAATTTAAAACATTTTAACATCTTAAGAATTAATGCTCATAATGATGATCTGGTGGCATACCTTGAGTCAGCTGATAAAAAATTGGATATAATAGTACTTTTAGAGACACATAGGATAAATAATTTAAATGATTTTCGATTGGATCAGTTTAAAGTGTTTTTTATAATGAAAGCCAAATACACAAATGTGGTGGCACCATAGTATGTTAGAACCTCGCTATTACCTAAATCCGAAATTATAACTGTAAATTTCTCTAAATTTTTAAGATTAAGTTTGATTAAAAATATATACAAAAATTTAAAAATAGGACTAACCGCATTATATAACGTTAACTCTCCTAGTTTAAACAAAACAGAATTTATCAATAATCTAAGGCTTTTATTCGAAATAAACTTTCGGAGATGTCCAGTCGAGGTTTTTTGTGAAGATATAAATATTGATATTATAGAGAATAGAGAATAAAGTAACTCAATGCTCTACAGAATATCTCAACTATCTAAATCACATGGGATACATTAGTCAAATAAATGGTTTTACTCGGGTAGCAGGAAATGCAAAAACCTGCATAGACCACATCTTTTTAAAAACTACCGCCAACGATATAATTGTTAGTTCTTATATTATAATGAGTGATTTCACGGACCATTTCCCAACACTACTGAGCAAGCAATGTTTAAACAAAAGTAATGACCCGGAAAAGGTACAAATTAATACTAAAAAAATTGTTAACTTTCAAAAAATAGCAGACAGTCTAAAAAATGTTGATTGGGGCGATATATTGCAATGTAATGACCCAAATACTTGCATGAAAAATTTTGCTAAAACCATGAGAACTTTAATTGAAAATTGTATTACCTTTAAAACTATAAAATACGCTCGTAAAAAAAAAAGGATGGATTACCTCTGGGATCATCAATTCCATTAAAAATCGCGATAAACTAAGGAGGCTGATCCTGAAACATTCTTTAAATTTCAAAACACAAAAAACATACAGACTCTACAGAAATGTCCTCACTAAATTAATTAAAAGAGCTAAATATTTATTTTTTAAAAACAAATTAAATATAAACATAAACGATACAAAAAAATATGGGAAACCATCAGAGAAGTAACCAATGAAACCGTAAATAAAAAATGTAGTTATAAACTCTATAAGTAGTAGTTTTTAGTAAGTCTACTCCTTATAATCCAGTGAGTTTCTCGGAAATTACGGTAAATGAATTAATAATGCAAATAAATTCACTTAAAAGCAAGGTTTCATGTACAAACGAAGGTATTTCTGCATTAATAATTAAAGACAATTATATAGAGTTAATGAAGTCCTTACTACACATTATAAATCTACTCGTAGTACTAAAAACAGGCATCTACCCAAATATTCTGAAAAAATTCCATAATAACTCCCATATTTAAGTCAGGTGACAGCCAGTGCGTTGAAAACTATCGGACTATTTAGAAAATAATAAATTATTGTCAGATTCTCAATTTGGTTTTCGATGAAATAAGCACTGAAGATGCAGTTCAACAATTAACAGAGCGAATATTGACTAGTTTTAATGAGTGTTATAAGACCTTAGGCATTTTTATTGATCTCGCAAGAGCCTTTGACAATGTGGCACATCACATTCTCTTGCAAATACGGGGTGCCGTGGGTTTAAGTCGTACTGAGTCAGCACGCTTTGAATCATATCTTAGGGATTAAACACAACAAGTAAAAATTAATAATCTCGTTGGAGAGATGGGTAAAGTTGAATGTGGTGTGCCACAGGGGACAGTCCTGGGGCCACTCTTATTTTTGATCTATACAAACAACAATTTTACCTAAAATAAATTGTTCTGTTATTTGTTACGCTGATGATACAGTAATTCTAGTAAAAGTAAAATCATGGTCAGAAGTGCAAAAGCTTAGCTGAAAAATATATCACATTAATTAGACTTTAGACGGATCTTCTAACTCTAAATAGTAATAAAACCCACTTTATAAATTTCTCGATTTATAACAGTAATCAACAAGAAGAACCTGTGGAACTAACAATACATACTAATTCTTGTTTTGCATATCAGATGGGAAATTGTACTTGTGAGTCTAAGATTTCTTCAGTGTCGTATACAAAATGCCTCTTTATACGCGTTTATATTGATAGAAATTTAAGATACAATATGCACATTGATTACATAGCTAAAAAGATAAGGAAAACAATTTTAGTTTTAGTCAAGTTTTATCAACTACGCGAATATGCCTCGTGAGTTGTTGGAGGTAGTCTATCAGGCTCTGGTTGAATCCATAGTGCATGTAGCATAATGTTAACAAACCATGTTATTACTCAAAAATATATACTACAAATAATGAATAAAAAACCAAAAAGATACCCAACAATTAATTTGTTTTTGGAAACTGGTGCTCTCATTGTAAGAAGTAACTTTACTGAAATTTACCGAACTTTACCTGAAGAGGACCCTTAACTTTATGAAGAATAAAATTATTTATAAGATTCTACCCCAACGCCTTAATATTACTAGATCTGTCACGAGAGAACATGTTTTTTTCACTAAAGTAGATTTTACAATTTGTCAACGTCATATTTCTTATGTGGGGCCAAGAATCTTTAATTTTATACCACACGCTTTTAAGGCTATAAGAAAAAAATTGTTTAATATACGCATAACCGAATGAATCAGGTGTAACTATAAATATGTATTATTAAAGCTACCTTTTCTAACGTAAACAAATGTTATAATTAAAGGTATATTTGCAAATGTTATTTATTGATAGAAAAGAAGAATGGATTAATTTAAATATTACTTTTACAAATTTAATCTAAGTTAATTCAATTATGTTTTTATAATAAGCTCTCAAATTTATTGTTAAATTATTATTGTATTCTGAAATACTGTGTTCCGACAAGTCACTTGTGACTTAGGGCACAAACACTAACTTTGTAACAATACTGTATCATTTAAAGTAATATATTTAAATTTGAATGTCAATAAAAAAAATACTGAAGAACGCGTCAAAACGCAGCTCCCTGTCACCCCTAATTCAAAAAATCAAAACCTTTTATTAATTAAATGCCAATATTTATGTGACTTAGTTTTTTCCTTCTAATAGGCTTATTTATCAACCGATTTAAAAAATGATCATATCAAATTATTGGAAAGACGCATTTTAAAAGTAGTTGTTCCCAATAACGTGCCATTTAAAAAAATAAAGTAAATGCCAAAATTACTGTTTTGGACATTTTAAATAGGCGTGTTTCTTGAAAAGTGGTAACTAGACACAGGAAAAAAGGAACACTTAATAACAAGTGTTCCCTTTTTCCTGTGTCACCCGGTATAGTATTTTCTTAAAAAATATCCTATATGTGTTAAATACTTATTTGGTAAAAAATACGATTAAATAATTATATGTAAAATGGTTTTTTAAGATCTTTTATATTATTTTATCACATAAAGTGGTTAAAAAATTACTTTTTAGCATTTTCGTATCTAGCGGTAAAATTGAGAATTTTGAGCGACCTTGTTAATAAAACTGTTTTCATCTAAATATTCAACTTACTTTTCATATAAATTTTTGCATAGCCATACAGTAGAAAAATGTCCCCATCCTAGTTTTCTGCATACTTTGTACTGATTTCTCAACACATCTCCTGTATTAATTGGCATATATCCACCTGCTTCATATTCAGCTTCATCTTCTTGGCTCTCTCTGTTTTCAATATGCCGTAATTTTTTAATATCGTCTAAATCTAATAAACTTATATCTTTGCTCGATGACCTGAAAAAGAAAAGCCTGATACTTCAAATGAATTTGTTCTGTCAAGTTTTTCTTGACGTAAATCTTTTATGGAATTACTGTATAATTTTTTTTTTAATAAAAGTTTAAATAAGATAATTTAAGTGAAAAACTGGGACTGAAACTCTAATGGAATTGTTTTTTTCATAAAAATTGTTTGTGCTAATGTGTTAAAGGAACTAGTAACGGGATCTATTCTGCGGCCCTGGCATCAAAACGAAATTAATGTATAATAAACGTAAGAATAAATAGTCTTATAACTGGTTATATTATCTTTTAGCAAAATACGTAGAAAATAACACATGGAGACTCGAAGCCATGGAGATAAAATAATCATAATCTATATAATCACAAGACAAGTTATAAATGTCTTCCTCAGAAATGGAAAATGAATGGAATCATAATACGCGTTATGACTTTTGCTTTATTACCAATAAGTGCAACAAAAAAATTATAAATATAAATTTTGAATGAATTTTGAGAATGAATTCTAAAGAACATATTATTACAGTCACTGCATGGACATCTTTTTTTTTTTATAAATAAATCTCGATGGTATTTTTATTTACATATTGATTTATTATGTTTTTAGCTGTAGTTGTAAATCGTAAATTTTAATATACAGTATCTTTCACTATAAAAAGTGTTACAAGTTTGGATTTTCATATTATTGACTAAATATTTTGTTCGACATAGTTTTGTCGTTTTTAGTAAAAATTAGTTGGCCAAAAAAGATTGTATTATTATTAATGTAGCAAAAAATACAACAACCATAGTTCAAATCACTTACAAAAGTTGGTGTTTATTTAAATACAATATGCTGACGTTTTGTGCTTGAAATTTTCCACCCATCTGAATTTTATCAGTGGAAACTACTCCATACTCATAAAACAGCTTCGGTCGGCCCTGTTGCAGATACATTAGGATTGCAGAAAAAGAAGTGATTTGGAGAGTAATTAAAAGTATACATATACGATTAGATAAAAGTATAAATAGATAATTTATATTAAACATCAATTTTAATATAAAGCCAATAGCCTTTGTGATAAACAGACTTCGGAAGTAAATGTTTTTGGCGTTTTTGGATTAATAATTTTATTTTTTTGGATTAATCAGGACAATTTTTTTATGGAACTTACTATATTTTAGTCAAATAATTTATATTAATAATAACAATTTTAATAGCTCACAATGATAAAAATGAAGAAAATTATATATTTTAAAGCCAATTTATCTGGTAAAAAATCTTCAATTTTTGAAAATTGGGTTGCTTTATTATTAAAATAAATAACTCTATCACACTAGCGCGAAAAACATTAGACTAATTTAAACAATACATATATTGTATAAATAATGTACCCGATCTTTAGTCGAGGACAATATTTATATTTATTAAAATCTCGCTGTATGCACAGACAAGCAAAAGCAGTTTGTTGAAACTTACAGTTTAATATTAGGTGCAGATTCTGTCTCTCTAGGAAACTTTATCACAGTCCTTACTTCAATTTTCTCAACATATTCATCCACAATAATGGTAGGTGGGATAAGAACAATTTTTTGTAGAATTTCTGTTTTTTTATTTTTTTTACTCTTTTATAAAATAAATAAATTGTGACAGGAATAATAAGAACAAAAAAATTTATTATTTCTTTACTACACATAATTATAAAATCAAAAAGCTGCTCATAAAAATAGGAATTGTTTGTTAAACACACTGATAATGAAGAACTATTCATTATTATTAACACACTTATTAGCATTTCTTTCTCTCAAGGATTATAAAGGTTCCTGTGTATAATATTCTAATTCTTTCATTTTGTTAATGAAACTTCGAAAAAATTTTATAAATCGAAAAACATTCTAACACCGTCAACTTTCAGATTGCACAACACGCAACAGATCGCGTTATAGACTAAGGATAAAAATAGCCCTGGCTTGGCACTATTTAAAAAATTAAAACGGTAATGTTTGTACTCTAAAATTATATAACAGTTTAATTTGTGACGAACTATACGGTGAGCTGCTGATTTTTTGCTAGATCTCAAGATAAATAAGTATGAAGGCTCCTCATGCGTATGAAGCGACCTGAAGATGAATAAGTATGCAGTATAAGAGATATTAAGGGTAGAACGACGTGGTATGTCGTAAAAAAAATCTCGCAGGTTATGATGGTGATCTCCGAAAAAGGCTTCTAAAAAAATATATTTCGAACGTTCCAGCGTGACTTATAACTAACTTAACTCAGTCTAAACTTTAAAACTGTCTCTCTCTGAATCATGTTATGAAGAATTTAGAAAAATATACAACAGTGAGGGATTCCATAACTTCTTCCTCCTAAGAAACGAGGTCATGATTTCATCAAAGTTTCTCCGTGATATCTTCTTCTGAGTATAAAGTAGCTGAATATAGCTACTAGCAGGACATACAATAGTATGATCCAAATACTGGTTCACTGGTAGTAAAGAGATTGGTTTAGGGCGTGGTCGAGTTTTTTTATGTTGCATCTCAATCATTTTCTCCATAAGTTTAGTTTTATTTAGGTCTAATGGGCTCAGTTCCAAATTGTTGAAGTGGAGTGGTAAGGCTTCATTGGTAGGCCGCGATAAGTTCAAATGCAGTTTGATGTTCTTGTAGAGGGTTTCTGATTAATTATGTTTTATGAAATAGGTACCATTTCTGTTTTTGAGAAGAGTTTATATTTTATTATTTATAATGTGTTAATTTTTATTATTACATAATGGTAAAATGTAAAGTAAAATCTTTTTAAAATCACATGTTTATTTAGGTGCGTTTGTTACATGCTTCTTATATTATTCTTAACACCTAGAGAATTAATAAAAAAGCATGTAATGTTTCTTGAAAGAAGTATGCTTTATAGCTGCAACAATTCTAATTTAACAGACAAATTATTCTTTATTTAAAATTTGCTTCCATACCTAGAGTGCTAATTTATAATTATTGGTAAGTATCTATGTCTAAATATCCTCAAAGTCCAAACTTATATATCCTAAATAACCAATTTCTTGAGAACTAAATTCAAATCAAATAATATTTTAATTAGTGTGTTAACTCTTGAAGAAAGTGATAAGAGATGTCTGAGAGATGCAATATTATCATTTAATTTATTTTCAAAATTAATAATTTGAATAAAATATGGATATTTTTAAACTAATGAACATATTGTTAATTTTATATTTAAATAAAGTAAAATTCTATATATCTCTATATATGTTTTATGATTCCGCAAATGACTTTAAATTTAAATATCACGCAACAGATCAGGTTTAAATTTTCCGCCACACTCTACCCAAGTTGATCGCCCCATTCTTGAGCTGATCTTCACCGCGGTTTTGGACTTGGTCATTCTTTTCTTATATTAATAGTCTTATTTTTAAGACTATTAATATGCTGATTAGAAGACATAGGTTTAAAGTTAATCTTAAAAATTCTACCACATTTCAAAAAGATGAAAATAAGCAAATTTTTGTTGCAATACCATACGATCTTGACGAGAGACTTTGATCGGGTTTTTAAAGACTTGGGTGTAAAAATGGTCTATCAAAGTTCGACCAAGTTACGAAATCTTTTAGGAAACCCAAAAGATAAAATAAAGACCAATAAAAAGTCTAGGATCAATGAGAGCAATTGCAACGATTGTGATAAAAACTACATAGGACAAACCAGAAGATCAATTTATGTCAGATTTAAAGAACATGTACCTCATGTGAAATATGGAAGAGTTGAAAAGTCAAGTATGGCTGAACATGTTTTAAATATTGGTCACTTTGTAGGGATAGACAATTTAAAATTACTTAAACCAGTGACATATTTTTCTATTTATAACAATAAAAAATTAGATGCATACGAAAGTTTTGCAATATTCAAAAATAAAAAAAAAATCTTAACTGGGATAAAGGTCCAAACCCTTATAGTCAATTATATAGTTTAGTTAATGTTTAAGATTTGTTTGGCCATGCTTCATTGCTTTTCCGCTCTAATAGTTACATCATTAGGATATAAGGAGATTTTTAAGTAGTTTTAGTTTAATTTTAATCTTCTCCCGAAGATGCTAACATCGAGAGTAAAAATAAAGAGTTTTGGTTAGTGGTAAAACTGTCTGGTAATTTGAGCATCACACCGAAGGTTCCAACCATAGGACTAATAACTACAAACTTAACTATTGGTATATATCCTATGATGTAAATAATTTATGATATAATAATAACTAATACTTTTAACAATACACTATATAATCTTAACAAATACATTATTACATACTATTTAGGAACAACCAAAACAAATCAGGTAAAATATCGAGGGACGAAGCGCTAATGTATTTATCAGAAAAAGAAATTATTTTTTGGTTTCTTGAAGGGATTATTCGACTTGTGAGCGTTATAAACGACTGTTTTGTGGAATAAAATAAAATTCGGAATTTGGAGAAGGACTATTATTTAATTAAATCCCGTAACTAAGTATTTCTTCTTGAATTCAGTAAATGAACTTTCATCTCTGAAAAAGTCAGTCGTTGCATTATCTCGAATCTATTAGGCGGGGGCTTTCCAGCAATACTTAATTTTTTCAATATTCGATTTGTTTTTATTTATTTAAAGTGTCATTTTATAGGTTCCGGTGAATCTGCATTTGAGTTCTGTAATGTATGCGATTTCTATACAAATTAAGTATCAAAGCAAGTGATAGCGCGGCACACCGACCAGTGGAGTCAGTCGATCATATGTGTTTGTATTAGCATGAGCCTTAAAAACAGGACAAATAATGGTGTATTATTTTTGAGATAAACTGTTAAATTAAAGGGGTATACTACAATTGGCGACGAGGATAAAACAATATATTGATTCGTTTATTTAAAAGTAAGTATATTATTAAAAAGAAAATTTGCCGGTCTTCCATAACATGAAAAAAAATGTTTGCCAGTTAAAAAGGGCATGGGAAAAATTGCCGGACTTCCCATAAAAGGGAAAAGTGCACAAGAAACAAAACTTGCCGGTGTTATAATTATTGAATTTATATGTTCATGTCTAAGCAAAACACTATTCACAAGTGGACCGACTAATTCTAAGAACCAACAAATAAGAGTATGTTTGTCTGTAGATATCATATTACAGTGATATCCCGTTGAGCCTTTTGAATAAGCATGGCAGATAGTTTTTTAGGCAGTCAAGAAAAGACCGTGAAAGTAACTTAAAGCTAAAAATCTGTTTTGTGCCAATTTAAATAAATATCATTTCAATCAACCTACCGGGTGTTTTTTCTTACACCGGTCTTCCAAGATATAATGAACAAATGCAGATTCGTATTATTATAGGAATATGTAATCTCAATAAGTGCTCTTATTATAATAATCCATAAAAATACCTTATAAAGATTATTCTGTTATACTTGGTTATTTGCCTTTTAACGTTCGGTTTCGCCGTAAAATAAAGGCCTATTGAAAAAACTACAAGTTAAGCATTAGACACCGAGAAAAAAATATACACATGATTCAAGATATACCTATTAAAATGGTCGGCTAAATGAGTAAGGAGACTAGTTTTTTTTTAAATAAAGGGTCAGATGACAGGTATACAATGCCGCAAAATAGCATATTGAAATGTAAACTTGATATTTGTTATTAGTAGAGTTTAGTGGTGGTTAGCGCTAAAAAGTTACTTATAAAGTTGTGAACGATGTATTAAAAAAAATTGATAATTAGAGACAAGCATTAACATTTCATCATTAGAAAATTTTGATTGCAATGGTGAAGCTGGCTCAGTCGGTCTACGATGGCAGAAATGGAAAAGAGTTTTAGAGATTTATCTATATGCGGTGAGCATAGATGATCCTCCTAAGAAAAAAGCTGTTTTATTGCATTATGGAGGTATTGATTTACAGGACATTTTTTATAATCTTCCTGGTGCAGACATAAGTGAAGGAGAGGATATCTATAAAATAGCTATAAGCAAACTAGATGGGTACTTTGCTCCAAAACAAAGCAAGGTAAGGAAAAAATTAATGCCCTATGAAAAATATTTTAGGTGTATGAGAGACATTTGTTTCGTCTACCTAAACAAGAAACCGGCGAATATGAAAAGTTGTTTATCAGGCTTCGTTATCAAGCTATAAAATGCCAATTTCGAGATTTAGATGAATAGCTTATTGACCAAATAACGGAAAAATGTTTGTCTATTGATATAAGGAAAAAGATTTTAGCCATGAGAGATATACTAAATCTTAGCACTATTATTGCGGAAGCCAACTCTCTTGAAATGATTAAAAGACAATTACCAGAGTTTAGCGAGAAACCATCAACACCCTATAGTGGTGGTGGTGTTAATTAATTAGAAGAGTTATAATAAAAGGCTTTTAAGACAAAAATGTTTTTGATGTGGGCTTGAAGAAAACATTAAGCAACATCAGTGTAAAGCAAAAAATGTGACCTGCCATATTTGTAAACATACTGGTCATTACGCACGTGCTGTTTTAAAAAACGAACTCTTCATTATGCGGACAAGAATGAAAAATCAGCTGTTACCTTTCAATAAGAGATTGAAGCCAACAAAACGAACTGTCAGGAATAATGTTAATGGTGTAGAAACTAAAGAGAATCATGTATTTCACGTAGATAATGACGATGATAAAATTGAATGTCAGGTGGGGGAAATTATCACTGCAATGTTAATTGATTCAGGAAGTAAATGTAATATTATATCTGACACAACGTGGGAATTTTTAAAGAAAAGTCAACTTAAGATACAAAATCAGAATAAAAAACCCAATAAGATTCTTTTTGCATATGGCTCAAAAAATCCCTTAGAAATTATAGGTTGTTTTGATAACGACATAAAAATCCAAAATAATAACATGTATCAAAAGTCAGACACTTTCTATGTGATCAAAGATGGAAAAAAAATTATTGGAAAAAGATACAGCTATAGCTTTAAATGTTCTTAAAATTGGCATTAATGTAAATAATATAGAGTTAAAGCCATTTCCTAAAATAAAAAATGTAATTGTAAATATTTCCATTGAAAAGTGTTACACCAGTAAGCCAGCCCTATAGGATAGGGTAGGATAGGGTACCCATTCCTTTGGAATAAAAATCATAAAGAAATTAGATTAATCGCTTGCTTTAGACATAATTGAGGAAGTGAAGGGTCCGTCGGAATGGGTATCGCTTATGGTGCCAATATAAAAAGAAATTGGTGATGTTAGAATTGGTATTGACATAAGAAAAGCTAACCATGCTATTCTTAGAGAAAACCACCCATTGCCAACTATAATGTTCTTCTACCACAATTACGTAAAGCTAAATATTTGTCTATATTAGATATAAGGAATGCATTTCACCAAATAGAAATTTCTCGTAAATCGCGACATATTACAACTTTTATCTTTCATGTTATCAGAAAATAGTGTTAAACCATTAGACTCCTATATATCAAATATACAATTATTTAGAATAACTTTAAACATAGATGAGATTTATAGTTTTCTGGGACTTGTTAATTTTATTGGAAAATCGATTCCGAATTTAACAGATGACTTAATATAAGTCGAAGCGGCGACATTTAAGTAAACAGGTTTCTGTTTTATTTCTGACCCCACCCAACAACAAAACCCTTCGCAGTATTGAAGATATTGGACCACAAACACGAAACTAAAAAGAGATTTATAGTTTTCTGGGACTTGTTAATTTTATTGGAAAATGGATTCCGAATTTAACAGATGACTTAATATAAGTCGAAGCGGCGACATTTAAGTAAACAGGTTTCTGTTTTATTTCTGACCCCACCCAACAACAAAACCCTTCGCAGTATTGAAGATATTGGACCACAAACACGAAACTAAAAAGAGATTTATAGTTTTCTGGGACTTGTTAATTTTATTGGAAAATGGATTCCGAATTTAACAGATGACTTAATATAAGTCGAAGCGGCGACATTTAAGTAAACAGGTTTCTGTTTTATTTCTGACCCCACCCAACAACAAAACCCTTCGCAGTATTGAAAATATTGGACCACAAACACGAAACTGAAAACTTTAACAAAGCCTTTAAGACAACTACTCAGACGAAAGATATCAAAATAGCTGGGGAAATGAACAAAAAGAAGGGTTTAGGAAGTTAAAGGAAGTTTTGTCAAATATAGGTACATTGGGATAAGACCCAAGTCATTGCCGATGCAAGTCCGGTAGGATTAGAGGCGGTACTTATTTAAATGGATGGAAAAAGAGCTAGAATTATTGCATTTGGAAACAAAAAACTTAACAGATGTAGAAAAGCGTTATTGTCAGACAGAAAAAGAAGCACTTGCATTGGTATGGGCAGTAGAACATTTCAGAATATATTTGTATAAGAAAGAATTCAAACTAGTTACTGATCACAAACCTTTGGAGACCATCTTTGGACCCAAATCACGACCATGTGCTCGCATAGAAAGGTGGGTTTTAATGTTACAATCGTTTAAATATAAAATTATTTACCAGCCAGGGAAGTCTAATATAGCGGACTTGTTATCACGATTGTGTTAGTCAAATCAAAAGTCATTATTTAAAAACCATGATTATGTTTATCAAATAATTGAGTACTCTCGACCAGTAGCTGTAACCTTATATGAAATTCGCGAAGTTTTGGCAAATTATGATGATATTTTAAAAATAAAAGAGGGTATAAAAAATAATAATTGGCAAGAACCAGTCAAATATTGTCGAACATTTCAAGAGGAATGTTGTTTCAATGATGGAATTTTACTAAGAGGAGGTCGAATTGTAATACCTATAAAACTAAGACAACGTATCCTGGATGCTGCCCATGAAGGACACCCTGGCATAGTAGCAATGAAGTGTAGACTTAGGACAAAAGCTTGGTGGCCTAAAATTGACGAACATGCAGAAAAGAGAGTCAAAGTTTGTAAGGGCTGTGTTTTGGTTTCTTCATCAAGTATACCGTATCCTATGAAAAGAAGAGAAATGCCGACGGGCCCTTGGATAGATATGGCCATCAACTTTATGGGACCACCCCTACCCAGCGGTGATCACCTTTTTGTTATTATCGACTATTTTAGAAGATATAAAGAGATAAAAATTATTAAAACTATAACTTCGCAAACACAATCAATTTTTCCTAATGGATTGGATTTCCTAATTCTATTACATCAGATGATGGAAGACAATTTATAAGTGAAAAAATGAAAAGCTTCTGCAATAAAAATGGCATTTAAGTTGACCAAACTATACCATATTGACCACAAATAAACGATGAGGTTGAACGGCAAAATAGGAAAATCTTAAAAAAGTTGAAAATTAGTCAAGCACAAAAAACTAATTGGAAGCATGACTTACTTGATTGCCAAATGATGTATAATAGCACACCACATTCCGTAACTGGTAAAACGTGATGAACTTTTGACGTATAACGTATGAACTTTTTTTCCGAAGACAATTTAGGGATAAAATTCCCAGTGTCCCTACTTATTCAGAACGCTTGGTAATAAATCAGGAAACTCAGGAACGAGACGAAATGGCTAAAGGAAAAGAATATGGAGATCGCAAACGGAAAGCAAATGATGAAGATAACACTGAATATAATTCTAAGCCACACACAATTGTGAAAAAAACAGGAGGGGACGTAATAATAAAAGATGATAATTGTGGACAGGTATATCGCAGAAATATTCTTCTATCTTAAAAAAGTTGAGGCACAGTGGAAAGTAAGTGACACTATTTAAGAACCAACAAATATTCAAACAAATAATCGATGAAGAGTAGTAATTTTATGTAAAAATGAATTGTAAACATTTAACTATTTTTATTTTATAGAAATTTTGTGTATAAACAAATGTTTATTATTTTATTTTGATTTGCAGGGCTTCGAATTCTAAGTCAATAGGCGATAAATTATAATAAGTTAGGTATAAGTTTCTAGTAGTTATACAGTTTATTGTTTAAAGTTAATTATTGGTGTATTGTTTTAGAGTTAAATATTCTTAAACAAAAAGTAATTTAGTGTTAAAATAATATTAACTATAAAATGTATTAGTGGTAGTTTAAGTATAATAAATAAATAATCTGTATTATAACGTGTGTTTAAAAAAAAAGGGAAGATATGTAATGTATGCGATTTCTATATAAAATTAAGTATCAAAGGAAATTATAAAAAAAAATCTTAAGCAAGTGATAGCGCGGCACACCGACCGGTGGAGTCAGTCGATCGTATATGTTTGCATTAGCATGAGTCTTAAGAACAGGACAAATAATGTTGTATTATTTTAAAGATAAACTGTTAAATTAAAGGGGTATACTACAAGTTCCTTGTTGAAACACGTGTTGATTTCTTTTTGATCTGAACGGCCGATCAGTCTACTTGGCATACGTCGATTTATTTTGCTGGCCCAATGTTTTGAACTTCTTATATTATCAAGAAGAGATCAAACATCGGCAAGGGGAATGCCACTATATACTGAATCCATAGTTTTTTTTATTATTAAATTTAATTGATATACTTGATTCTTCCAAGTTTAGTCGAGGATTGGCATACATTTTATTCTCTAGGCATGTGGTGATTTGCTTCTTCGTTCGTTTCAACTCACTAGACACTTTGAAGCTATTGTTCTAAACTAGTTTGCTGTTCCTTAAGAATTCCTTGGAGTTTGCCTTTAAGAAGTTTGCAACAACACAAGCTGATTTATTTAAAATAATACCTGACAGACAAGCAGAGGACAGGAGGAAGTTCTGATGACAGCAGCAACGAGTACACAATAAAGTGCATTAGCAACCTTGAAACATTCAACGGCTTTTCCACATGTTTAATTTTTTTTTCATCTTAACTAAACGGTCTCAATGCGTAGAATGCTAATGTCAGAGTTCTGCAAATGTTGGGTTGGGTTGGGTATTCTTAGTTTAACACTTTTATATTTCTCCTATGTCAGATCTATACTCGAATATGCTTCTCAAATCTGGTCCCCCCATTATCAAAATCATATTCATGATATTGAAAATATCTGTGCAGGCGCACACAACAAATGAATATTAATGTCCCATACGTAAATATTATCATAAAAAGGTATAATAGTCATAAAGAGATCTTCCCGAAACTTTATAAATTCAGTAACATTAGAAGATCTAGGACGATATATAACTACTACTAAAAACGATTTATTATTTACGGACTCTTAAAAGCTCTCAACAAGTTCATCAAAACCAGTTTTGATTAATATTATATTAATGTTACCATATAAAAAGTTTTTTTTGTAATAATGGATGCGCATTTAAATCATACTGTATGGGGAATACATTCACCCATCAAAAAATTAAGTGCACTCCCTAACCTTTAGTCTACCTACAACCCAACCATAACAAAAAAATATAAATAAATGCGATTTAAGCATGCTAAAAGAAAAGATAAATAAATGTATACACACTTAAAAGAAATTCAATTCTATATACCAATTCAAAACATCAGTGATTTTACCCTACCTAAGTCTACTAAATTTCTTCTCCTTAAAAAGAAATAAAGAAAATTTAATAAATTTAAACTATTTAATGTTTTAATAAAAAAGAGGCATTCAGTTGTAAAAAGTAAAACAAAGTTTAATTAAATAAGTAGTCATAAATTTCCATTTAGAAACTTATTGTAGCAATAAATTTTAAAATAGGTAATGATTAGATATCAAACGAAGTTTTTTATAACTGATACTCGCAAAATATCTAATACCCAATAGAAAAATAGCACTAAATCCGAAAAACTATAGTTATATTGGACCGCATTACTCTTTGCTATTTCTTCAGGGGATATCGCAGGTCACCATGCGCCAGGAATATCTGTTTTATTTATTTTCTATATTATATGCTGGGCATATCTGTTGCATATATTAGGGATATATTTAATTCATATGACTGCAATATTTTTTCATCTTTTAAAATATATGCTAGGCATTTCTAATTATTTATACAAAATGTCAATTTGAAAAGTGTCAATCTGAATATCTTATTAAAATATAACTGTTGGAAAAACTGCCATAGAGGTTGGAAAAATTAAAACCCCCATATTTTTATCAAGAGGTAAGCCATCGTCTCCCAGCCCAACGTTCGAATTGAACTCTATTATCATAACTTAAATTAAGGGTTTTTTGAGTAGTATTCATATACGCAAGAAAAATTGTCATAATAAATATATGGTGGTTCTATATTTCTATGAATCTCTCTAAAAGTTCCTTCAAACTGCATGTTTTCAACTCAAATATTTTCTGAATTTAAAGTTGTCAAATTCACACCCTGGACATATTGATCGTTATAACTCATTGATGTTTCCTTTTTATTATTTTTTTTTTTAATTTATGAAGACTCAATTTCTTATTTTTCTCCTAAAGATAAATTAAATTTAGTTTATTAAATTTTGCAATAAAAATTTTAAGAAATACCATACGGTGCAAAAAAAAAGAATTAAATGTTACTTACTTTAAATTGAGAACATCGGTACATAAAAGGATTAAAAAACAAACTACTGTGTAACAAATATCATGTTATGTTTATTCCCAAAGTGTCATTAGATTGAAGAGAATAACGAAACAAATACTTTCAATACAACTTTAAATAAACCTTGATCTTAAACATGAAAAAAATTATATCAACTGATTTTCATTGCCCATCTTAGTGTTTTTGTCTAAAAATATTAAAATATCAAAAAAACTTTATATAATATCAATGGTCTCATTTTATTGTATAATGTTTAGGGTCGCAAATAATTACATTTATTTAATTAAAAACGGAAAATCCATTATTCCAAGATACCAAAATATTATATAATTTTATTGTATGAATTATTTAATAATAAAAACAATACACTGTACTCCGGTAGAAGCTAAATATGTGTACCTTTATAACCAAGACTTGATGTTGTCCTTTTGTTTATACAATCAATTAAATCCTTTGCTATCCAGGGATATACACGACGTATCGATGCGGGATCAAAACATATTGTTTTTTTGTAGTATCCCCATGTATTGAATAAATTATTAAAATAATACAAATTTAAGTATCGAATACGTATTATGTTGTCTTAAAATGTTCAGTGTATCCATACTTACTACGAATTTTATTCATTCATTCCTAAGATAAAATGGCAGTTGCAGTAAAAGAGAAAGCGCGTTTTTAACAACACAAGGACCGCGTTAGAGAGAGTGAAAGACAGTGAACGAACAGATTGGAATCACTGTAGTGAGATTTTATAGGATTTGTTTATACGATTTAAAGTTTGTTGATAAAATTTATGGTTGTGATGGATGTTTATATTTAATAATCAAAATTAAACAATTACAACATATTTATTGTTATAATATAAGCGTGTTATATACACTTTCAAACTATGTCAAATTATAACCCATCGATATGCAATAATTACAGATTAAGAAATAGCAAGTCTCTTCAAACATAGCATTTAAGCAATTAGTTAAGAAGGTCAATGTACCTAAATATCGATGACTATTATAACACTTTGACAACTGTACTTTTTCAACGATAGAACATAGTACACTTTGTAAGCTATGAACCGAATAAGACGTGTTTCATTATTAACGTAGTGCAAATCTTGAACCTACCACCAAGATAAAAATACCTACATCACATGGCGATCCTGCCAGTTGTCGCTACGTGTCCCGAGAAATAAAAAAAAATAAAGAAGATTAAAAAAAAAGTAATTGTGTTTGGTGTTTCTTCTGATGTTGGCTGCTTATAAAGAAATCATGGGCTCAGGCCAGTCTAAGGACAAGAAAGAAATAATAATTGCATAGTCTGGTAATACAGGAGGTACTACGGCTAGTTCAAGAGCAAATAATGGACTTTCCCTAATAGAAGTTTTGGCTGTAGCAGCTTTAGTATTTGGCATTGGCTGGTACTGTTTAAAAAGATCAAGAAAAGCATTAAAAAACCAAATACCTAGGGAAATTACAAAGTGCCAGCAGATTGTATAGAAAATGAGAAACTGGTCGTTCCACACCGGGACCAGCATCGAGGGAACGTTACTGACAGTTGCGCAATGCGGCTAGAACGCAACGAGGGATTCCTAAGCAAAATTAACAACAATAGAGAAAATGGAACCTTCAAGGCAGTAAAATGTAGTAAGTAAATTTTTATATTAAATAATATTTCATAGTTTTTTTTCGCAATTAGTAGTATCATATTATAGGCTGTAATTTTAAGTTAAATGAGTGCAGAATTTATTGAGCTCTTAGATAATTGCACAATTTAAAACTAAATTAAAAAAGAACCTCAGGCTCGTAGAGAGGACACGCATGATAATCAGGTAGTAGTAGATATTAAAAGAATAGTTGTAGATATTAAATGTAATTTTAGTTTGTGTAGGGAGACAATATTAAATAGAATAAAGGAAATTGAAAAGCTAGAAGTTCCACGAAATAAAGCAAATTCCGCAAGTTTAGAAAAGTTTGGGGAAAATATTAATTTGGGAATATATGAGAATAAGTTATCAGTAAAAAATTGTAATTTGAATATTGAAGAAACATTTGTACAAGAACTTTTAAACATGACTGCAAAATTCGATTTAAAAACAGCTTGTTCATTATTACCTAGCATTGACGATACTGACGATTTCATTAAACAGCTCATCAATGGTATCGAACTTTACAATGAAATATTAGATAATAATGGAAAAGAAATGTAATTAAATATGTATTAAAAATTAAACTGTCTCAAAAGGTCAAACTAAGATTAAAAACACAATATGGAACGGTAAACGAATTAATTAATGACTCGAAAGTTTATTTACTAACTTTAAACAGTCAGCAACTGCGCTAACCACCTTATTAGTTAATGCAAAACAAGAGAATAAGAGTATACAAGAATACGCCAAATTGAACAGCTTATGCTAGATCTTACATTATCTCAGGCTGTTGGCGAAAATTCTGTTACCATTTTAAAGCAGATTAATGAAAAAACCGCGATTAATTTTTTTACAAACGGCTTAAAAAATCGCGATTTAAGAACCGTGGTTAAGACTAGAAATTATAGCATGCGCAATGCGGCTAGAACGCAACGAGGGATTCCTAAGCAAAATTAACAACAATAGAGAAAATGGAACCTTCAAGGCAGTAAAATGTAGTAAGTAAATTTTTATATTAAATAATATTTCATAGTTTTTTTTCGCAATTAGTAGTATCATATTATAGGCTGTAATTTTAAGTTAAATGAGTGCAGAATTTATTGAGCTCTTAGATAATTGCACAATTTAAAACTAAATTAAAAAAGAACCTCAGGCTCGTAGAGAGGACACGCATGATAATCAGGTAGTAGTAGATATTAAAAGAATAGTTGTAGATATTAAATGTAATTTTAGTTTGTGTAGGGAGACAATATTAAATAGAATAAAGGAAATTGAAAAGCTAGAAGTTCCACGAAATAAAGCAAATTCCGCAAGTTTAGAAAAGTTTGGGGAAAATATTAATTTGGGAATATATGAGAATAAGTTATCAGTAAAAAATTGTAATTTGAATATTGAAGAAACATTTGTACAAGAACTTTTAAACATGACTGCAAAATTCGATTTAAAAACAGCTTGTTCATTATTACCTAGCATTGACGATACTGACGATTTCATTAAACAGCTCATCAATGGTATCGAACTTTACAATGAAATATTAGATAATAATGGAAAAGAAATGTAATTAAATATGTATTAAAAATTAAACTGTCTCAAAAGGTCAAACTAAGATTAAAAACACAATATGGAACGGTAAACGAATTAATTAATGACTCGAAAGTTCATTTACTAACTTTAAACAGTCAGCAACTGCGCTAACCACCTTATTAGTTAATGCAAAACAAGAGAATAAGAGTATACAAGAATACGCCAAATTGAACAGCTTATGCTAGATCTTACATTATCTCAGGCTGTTGGCGAAAATTCTGTTACCATTTTAAAGCAGATTAATGAAAAAACCGCGATTAATTTTTTTACAAACGGCTTAAAAAATCGCGATTTAAGAACCGTGGTTAAGACTAGAAATTATAGATCTTTAAGGGATGCAATAGATGGTGCTTTAAACGAAGAAATAACTAAATCCCCGGCAGACGTTTCCGGAGTTCTTTTTCTCTTAAGAAGACAGAATAATAGGGGCTCTTCTCGGGGCTCTTCAAGTCATGCAAACACTCAAGAAAAAATTTACCAAAATTGAAATTTTGTCCGGGGTAGTACTAATAGGGCAAATTTTAATGGACGCATTAATAACAACAATTTTAGAAATAATAATAATGCGACCCTTGCAAAAATCCTATTATGGGCGTCACCGTGGACCATCGTCAGGTAATCGAGTATATGTTTAATTTATATTGGTAGGGTGTATTAATGGGATAAAGTATAAATTTATATAAACATAACCATAAACATAAACATAAACCTCTTTATTTATATTGCTGTTATGTAGATGTGAGTGCACACAGAATATTTTTATATATCATTGTGCACTGGATTTAGCAGTAGAAAACTTGTTTTATTTTTGTTTGAGGTTCAATAGTTTACGAATTTTGTAATTTAAGTTTCCGAAATGTATGAATACATTTGTATCTGTTAAAAAAAAAAAAATATATATTTTGCTGAAAATGTTCCAAGTTCCCATCGCAAGTAGCAGTAGCGATAATACGAATATAAATCGCTTTAGTAAAAATGACGAGATGTTATTTCGAGTATAATATTGTAAATATTATGAATGGCTTAAATTACATTAGTGTAAAGTATGGTATGAATGATATTTTACTTTTGTGTGATACGGGTGCAAGTGTGAGTTGTTTATTTTTTAAATATCTAGCAAAAAACTATTTTAAATAGATCAAATAAAATGCGTATAAAAGGAATTTCTGGGTTTACGTTTTCTCAGTGGTCAGCAGAAAATTTATTAAATGTAAATAATGAAAATATAAGTCATGAATTCACTATAATTGTACTTTTGATGACACCATGCATGGAGTGCTGGGATCAGATTTTTTACAAAATTTAATGCTACAATTAATTACAAAAATTTTAGTATGTCATTTTGGCACAACGGAAAGCAACATACTTTACCATTGGGGTCTAAAAATAATAATTGCTTTATAATTATTCCGCCAAGATGTAAAATAATAAAATATTGTTTTACAAATATGAGTTGTGTATGTTTAGTCTTAAATGAAGAAGTATGTGAGGGAGTAATTGTAGCGAGTACTATTGTAAAACCAGAGAATAACAACATTTCGGTAAGATTTTTAAACTTTAATAAAAGGGAAATAAAAGTAAAAAATTTTCACCCAACAGTGAAAATATATCGGTTGAAAGGGTTGAAAAAATTTTAAATTCAATTGATAAAAAATCATTAAACTCGCAGGAAAAATTATCAATAGATAAGATTTATGCGAAGTATGCAGACGTATTTGACCTTGAAAATGAACCTCTATCTGTTACAAATCTCTAGCAAAAAATTAACTTAAAGCTACTCCAGTTTTTGTAAAGCCATATTGGCTTCCTCATCCTCAAAAACAAGAAATACAAATTCACATTGATAAGATGTTACGGGACGGCATCATCGAAGAGGCTTATTCAGAGTGGAATTCACAATTTCTTTTAGTTCCGAAAAAATAAGATAAAAACGGAAATAAAAAGTTTAGGATCGTTATAGACTACCGGCTTCTTAATAAGCAAATTAAGGACGAAAAATGTCCATTATCAAACATAACGGAAATTTTAGATCAGGTGCTGTTTGTTTTTCTCATTTAGATTTGGCACAAGCATATTACCAATGTGAATTACATCCAGAGAGTAGACCCTATACAACTTTCACTACCGGTAGAGGTCAGTTTCAGATGAAAAGTCTAGCCATGGGAATAAAAATTTCTCCAAGTGCTTTCTAAAGACTTATGACTATTGCAATGGCAGGTTTAAACTATGACGCGTGTTTTCTTTATCTCGATGACTTAATTGTCGTTGGTAATTCATTCATTGCGGTTATAGTTATAACCGCTTTAGATACGTGACGTCACCAATTAGCCCTTTATACGTCATCAATTTGGAACAGTAATTACCCACGTCCGGAGCTGTTTTCTAAACGTCAAATGTCAAAGATATTGAAATAAGTGCGGGAAAAAATAAAAACAAACAACAAATTATTTCCTTTTTAAAAATGACACAAAATTTATTATGGCTAATAAGTTTTCTTTTTTGAAATGTATGTTTAAGAACTAATTACATGTAATATTACTGGCGTCTGGGGTATTATTTAAAAACAAACAAACTCATGATAGTGACAGCTGACAAATTACGAAGCTACATCAACCAAACACGTCCAAGCGGACACGATTGGTTATGTTATAAAGGGACTGTTCAAGGTGAACCAAGGGCTTAACCGCGGTTAAAACCGATAGATCGCTTGGAATCGGTTATTGGTTAATCTGTATGAATTGTGTACACAAAATAATACTGAAAATTTAACTTTAATAAAAAATTATTTAGCAAACAATTATAAATTTTTAAACGATTTAAAGAAAATAAAAAACATTTTACGTAAAATTTCTTTTAAAATTTTTATTTTAAAAGATATACAAAAATCCTGAATTAGGACAAATTGTATTAAATGACTATCATCTCCTTCCTTGCCCTTTGGGGGACCGACAAATCACCTGCAAGTTACCCCGTCGGTCTCCTTACCAGAGGGAAGAGTTTGCTCGGATAGCTAGGTTCCGAGAAATCCCGGGATATAGTTATTCAAAGGGTTGGATCTAAAACTATTTCTAAATTTAGGTATTTTTATTGTTGATAACGCTTCTCAGCTGAAAACCAATGGTCAAAGTTACACCCTGTACTACCCTTGCCCTTTTATGGTAAGGCCCTTCGTACAGCCTAAGGCGACACAATGCATTTGTCAAACAAACTAAGTCGTTTTCCTCGAGCTATCTGTTCCCCATCCCCGTACGCTGCACATAATCAAGGAGCCAGAAAGGCCTACTGGCCCCTTAATCTACGCAGCTGCGCAGGAATTACTTTATTGGAGAGGAGTTGGAGGTCCAAGTCGACTGGACGGCGTGACATTTTGGTGAAGGCACCAAATCCCCATAACGTTTTGCTCCCTAAAGGTAACTAAGCAAAAAGACGTATACGCAAGAAGAAACATCCTGGGAGACTTATGAAGGTATTAAAAGAAAAAGAAAAAGGTAAAATGATTAAAGATATTTTATTGTATTATTGAATGTTATTTTTACTACGGTGCACCGAAAAATGTTTTATTTATTATACGGGATAGCACGTGTACTGCCAATATACGACGAAATTTTAGAAAATATATGTATACTTGGATAGTAATACTTTCGGCCCTAAATAGCGCAACACAATAAAAGTGTCTAAAATTGAGTGACAAAGAAACACCACCACAAACCCACTTGAGCAACCACAAATAAAGAAAAGCCTTCCAAGATAAACGGACACGGTGCATGTTAGAAGAATACTACCTATCAATGGACCCACTGGACCCACTGCAGAAGAACCTATAGAAAAAGAAGAAGAAATAAAAGACAAAGGACCGAAAAACGACTGAAAAAAACATACACACACATTCACCAACACATTTACACTAAACAAAAAAAAAGACAGTATTAAAATAAAACTTTTTTTATCACACTATCACCAACGCAAAAGGGCAACATGTGGAAGTGTCAGCAGGAGCTAACTGGAAGCCTCTAACAGCATATGAAGGATCGATACCATTAACATACAATATAACCTGGACAGAAGAAATACCCTGAGATTCTCCACCAGAAGTAAATTGCTTTCAAAATGAAACACACTGTAGCATCATGAAGACCATGAGGAACGCATCTGTAGCAGTCGATAAGGAACTTACTCTACTTGCACAAACTTTAACTCCAGAAGACCTAAAAAACCCAACGGATAGGATGAAGTGAGCCATATCTCTATCATTCATAGCTGATGGACTTAACTACTGCTGCGGAGTAGCCACTCATGAAAAATTCGACTCACTAGCAATGGACGCCATAGACTTAAGGAATCGCCTACGAGTCATTAATGAGGGACTTTAAGGAACACTACAGGCTATTAGTCAAGAGTCAGACCAGATGATGAAAGCAGAACGAGAAACCGAGCAAACATTAAGGGAAACAGACCTGCAAATAAAAAATATAGCAAACTATACTGAACGTCTGGCTAACAAACTAGTAACGGATGAAAAGGATAGCTCTAAAATGTACTTAACAATCTTACAAAGCTATATGAACATGTCACAGAACTTCATCAGGCTCACGAGAAGTATAAAAAAACAGTAAGTCCTCCAGTTCTGCCGGCATAACACATACCTAAAAACATAGGGTATACTAAAAGCTGCAATCCTAAAATCAGGCCTGAAAAAATTACTCCACGAATTACAAAAGCATGGACAAGAACTGGCCTTAACGAGAGAAGAAATTTCCAGATACTGCCAGCTTCCGATCTCTGACTGTAGTTTTACAGAGAATGGCAGACTACTACTCGACGTAAAAATCCCCACAAAAACAGAAAATGCTCACTGGAAACTATATGAACGAACCACCATACAATGCGCTTGGAAAGAGCAAACATGCATAATAGACCATAATACATTATATTTAGCTATGTCAAAACAAACGAGTGACAGTTCGCAACAAATTAGACAAATAACAGGCGCAGCTCTACACTTATGCAAACCATATGAAAACAAACTCTGTTACCTACCAAGATTCGCCGGAGATGTATTACAAGGCCCAGAATGCGCAGTCAAATTATTCCAGGGTATAACAGTCGCTGACTTAACCACACACTGCCCACTGCGATGCCATCACTCTAACCTACTATCAATATCCGAAATAAGCGAAGATGTCTACATGGTGACGCACTTTAAACCAGGAATGACATTCAATTGCAGAAACACATACACCCACATCCAGAAGGACCTTATAAACTCCCCAGGAGCACTAAACCTGCATATACCGTGCGAATGTAAGTGAACACATGACGACACAATCTGGATACCACACCGATATCCATGCCCTAGGGAATTAAACCACATAAAAATCACAAGAATTTTACCTGCATCCTGGACAACTTTACAGTCTTTTGTACTCAACCCTACCACAGATCAAGCCACACCAAGGATCGACAATTTACAGGAGTCAACAATAATTGGTCAACAACGATTCCACACCTAAATCTCGCTTCAAGCAAAAACATATTGAATGACATTATGGAAAAAATCAGAGCAGAAGAAATATGGCCCAATTCCATATTACCACAGATCTGGCACAATGAAACAAGCAGCATAATGATGTTATGGAATTTAATACTATCTCTCTGCATATTGTATCTACTATTCCACAGACCCTAAGGCGTTATACCAGTCTTGCTGACATCTACCCAAGCCCAAGAAAATAAACAAGAAAAAGGTCCGAACGCAACTCAAACATGGTTATATATTTATATTTATTTTTTATATATTTATATTTTTTTATATTTTAATTATCAAGCTCCACTTTTATCATATTTATACCACACTTCATATACAAAATAGCTGACATTTTTCGTAAAAGAAATAGCAGACAAAGCCGACAACAAAACAGAGAAACCACACTACACAAAACATAAGGCACCTGAAGCGGAACACTCAGAAAACCATAACTTTCAACCTGAACCACAAGGGTGAAGCAGCGGCTATGTTGGAACAACTGATCACAGGCCAACCTAAAACGTGCGCCCTGTCACTAAGCAGACTGGATGCAGATAGTGAGAATGACCTAGGAGACGCAGCTGACCCAGAGCAATGATGACTTACATTCCAATAAGAACTTCAATATAGGCTAGAATAAAAGATTGTGTAATTTTGTTTTGTGTGTTTTGTAATTAAATGTAATTTAGTTAATTATAAAATTGTATAAGCAAAACTGTAAAAAAAGGGGAAAGTAGCTGAAGTATGGCAATAATAATGGGTCAAATAGAAAAAATAAGTAATAATAAATACAAAAAAAGGGATCAATTAGTTTAAAAATATTAGCCAGTGGCATACGATAGGAATGGAAACTGATACTTTGTTCTTATTTCAGCAAAAAGCCCAGGCAGAGGAATCAACCGCAAAATAAGAAAGCGCCACTGAGACATCTACCTTCAGCAAAGCAAAAAAAAACCTGTCTGACAAGAAGATATATTATTACAGTAAGAAACATTGTAAATTAGTATAATTTTTGTAAAGGTATACGGTGTAACATGAGCGTTGAGGAACAACGCTTGGAGCGAGAGGGATATATGTCAACCAAATTAATTACACTCAGTATAAAACAAATAATTTCCACTGTTATAATTTCTAAACAATTAATAATTACTAATCAATTTCACAACCGATTTTGCGAAGCACAAAATGCAACCTTAGCAATTATGCGTATTTTATCTTTATTTTACTATGGGTCATTGACATAATTTTTAGGTATAAATACAAGCTCGAAATCTAGGGAGATCAGCAGGCCCCCAGGACGAAGACGACGGGTTCCAGCCCGCAGGAGGAAGACCTCAGACCGGAGACGGTGCCGAGGAAAACACCAGCCATTACGCAGCCCCAGACGAAGCAATCCGACCAGGCTCCCTCCACCACCAGGGCCGGGTTCAGGAACACTCCGCCTGAGCCCAGACCCTAGCCCGATACTACAATCGAAACAGGCTGCCCACACCATTGGTCCTAGTATAGCTCCCGAGGGAAGAGAAGTCGGTCTTCTCGCTAACGGAGCTGCGAGGAGTAAAGATAAGGGTAGAAGCCCAGAGGAATAAGTCTAGGAGGATCCAGTGACTAACTTTACACTACCGCCGAGTGCACCAAACCACGCGATCAGCCAGCGACATGTGCCAACTGTGGAGGCCCACACACCGCTAACTATCTAGGATACCCCAGGAACCCGAAGCGGATCCACAAGGCAAAAGCTGCCAAACGGGATCGCCCATGCACCTGGGGCACCCAGGATAACAGCCGCCTGGCCGCACCCACCACAACTCCGCAAAAAGCTGCAGCTGCCGTCCCCCCTTGGATACAGACCCGAACGCCATGTTGCCAGCGTTCTTCGCTTCCATGCAGCAGCAGTTTTAAATGCTGCTGCAAAGCATGCACCCTGTGGAAGCCTAACAATCCACCACACTCCAAAAAAAGGAAAGGCCACCTTTCCTTTGCTTTAAGTAGCCTTTACCTTAGATATTAAGAAATATTCTATTTAGTTAATTAGGTATATGTCATTAGATTAACCTGTATTTATAAAATATATATAAAATAAATGTCAGTTTCAAAGTGGTAGGGAGATCAGCAGTTATTCGATAACCACTTTGTGCTGATCCTCTACCCTCAGGTAGAAACCGGTTGGACCATAAGCCGCTGGTCTTCGCCTAGGGGTGGAATACCCTTTGGGGGAACCGACAAATCACCTGCAAGTTACCCAGTCGGTCGCCTTAACTGAGGGAAGAGTTGGCTCGAATAGCTAGGTTCCGGGGAATTTCTAGGAAGGGTTGGATTTAAAACTATTTCTTAATTTAGGTATTTTTATTGTTAATAACGCTAACGCCCTCAGCTGAACACCAATGGTCAAAGTTACACCCTGTACTACCCTTGGCCTTTTGTGATAAGGCCCTTTGTATAGCCTAAGGCAGCTGCGCAGGAATTACTTTATCTGAGAGGAGTTGGAGGTCCGCCGGACCATGTCGTCTGGACGGCGTGACAATATTTTAACCCTACAGTGTGAATTGACGAAATTTGTTGAATGTTGTTCTATTCCAGATAAAGAAGCAGAAACAGTAGCGAGAGCGTTTCTAAATACTTTTATTTTACAAGGGTACAGAACTTTTGTCAAATATATTTAGAGAATCTTGTAAATTGTTAAACATTAAACAATTAAATTCGACGGCATATCACCACCAATCACTAGGTGCTTTAGAAAATTCTCACAAAAACTTAGGTGCCTAGTTACGTTACAAATTACATTACAAATATCCAAGGGTTCACCTAATTGGAGTTCCTGGGTACCCTATTGGTGTTTTGCATACAACAATACTGTACATAGCGCTACCCAATATACACCGTTTGAGCTAGTTTTTGGAAAACAAGTCTTAATTCCTCACTCCCCTTACTATTTATTTGTACAATTATAGGAGAAAAGCTGACAAAATGCCTCGGGTGCCACTCTAAGTAATTAAAGGAGCTTAGAGTCCCCTCTAGCCTCTCGGGTAAGCCTTTAGACAGTGGAGAAACCAGGTAGAGATTGAAAGTAGACTGTCCAGTTATAATGAGATCTTATTGTTCTTAATCTTTATTATTACAAAAACTAGTAAGTAAGTGATAGGTTTGGTTGCTTAAAACTAAATAAACAAAAGTGTCCTTAAAATCTAACAATCCTCCATTACCAATTTCTGATGACATTCGTGAAGCAAAACCGGAAACCACTCAAGCGAAGCAATCTCAATCAATCGCTCAACATTTACCCCTGCTCTGTTAATATACGGATAGTAATTATATTATCACGGACTCGATTATTACTTGTCTTTTACCACTTTGACAAGTAATACTTAATAAACGCGGCTACTGCTTGCCCTACAAAACACGAAGAAAGATAGTCCAACATATTGAAAAATATCCAAACCACAGTTTTAAAACTTCATAAAGCGGAACGGAATCAATATGAATATTCTAAAAGTAAATCACAGAAAAAAAAAACTCCCGGCGGAAAAATAAAATACCACCGTCGTCCAAGCATGTAAAAATGGCAACTAAAATACCGTAACGCAGATAATTTTACGATTATTTTAATAATATAACCCGCTTACTACCTGCCCTGCAAAACACGAAGAAAGATAGTCTCCAGGTAGTAATTTAAAATAAAATAAAACGGAACGGAACGATATCAATAGCAACGGATTCGATAAAGATCTTAATACGCGAGCTTGGAAGCGGCCGATCAACTGTCAACAGGTGGCTCTTACCTAACCCAATTCACACTGTCAACGTCAAAACAAAGTTTTAATGTAAATATTGAAAATTTGAACGATATTCAAATACGGAAAAATTACTGGTACTTCGCTCGAAAGGTATGGCACGACCTTACTGCGACGAATGTGTCACCTTGGTGATCCGGGAACCTTTTTATACCCATCGCAGGAATTTGGATGCCGACGACTCACGAACATCCTCGGAACCAATCGTGGGATAAAAATGCAATTTGGAAAACTTAATGAAAATAGAGTTTTTCGTCATGAAAACGGTACGGATTAATAGGCTATGACCTTATATGGTAAACAAACTTAGGTAATTCTGCAGTTTAGCGGCTTTTGTAAAAACTAATAAAAAATGGTCGGGTTTTTTGCAAAATGGGTTGATTTGGATATATATTTTTCACTAAGAGTGGCGAAAAGTCAAATTTTACCACGAGGAGGGTATTATCACGCACTAAATCACTCACTATGGGACATGAATAGAATAACGTCATTAGAATAACCAAACCAAACCAAACCAAACCAAACCAAACCAAACCAAACCAAACCAAACCAAACCAAACCAAACCAAACCAAACCAAACCAAACGAAACCAAACGAAACCAAACCAAGCCAAGCCAACCCAAGCTCCCCGTTGGGAGGTTCATCAACATCCAAGAGTTCATCAACCCCCCAACGGTGTTGATGGAATGGGATGGGATGGGATGGGATGGGTTGGGTTGGGTTGGGTTGGGTTGGGTTGAGTTGGGTTGGGTTGGGTTGGGTTGGGTTGGGTTGGGTTGGGTTGGGTTGGGTTGGGTTGGGTTGAGTTGGGTTGGGTTGGGTTGGGTTGGGTTGGGTTGGGTTGGGTTGGGTTGGGTTGGGTTGGGTTGGGTTGGGTTGGGTTGGGTTGGGTTGGGTTGAGTTAGATCTTAAGTTGGTCAAGCACCGCTCATCAAATTTTGCGTATTGCAATATATTTCGTCAAATGAGATATAGATGGCATATTGGCACGGATATTGGGAGCCGTCTGGGGTGATAAATTGGTTTAATCGTTACGTTATTTATAATATCAGTCGTTTGTGTATGATTTATCATAAAATGATCCACGTCATTTTGAGTTTGAAAAATAAAGTGGGGCGGGTATTATATTGTAATGAAAATAAAGTATGGGCGGGAGAGGTGTCTAGAGAGGCCTAGTAATGCACAATACAATTTACGTTGCTCCGTAATAAAGTCATAATTTTGATAGTTTTACCTTAAGAAAATTGTGTTTGATTGGCCTGCGATTTAGAAGAAATAAAAACGTACGTAATAACATATTTTGTACACCAATAACAACACAAGTGCCTTAGCTTTCAAGATTTGATCATATTTGTTTACATCTGAAAGCTGCATAAAAAACGGTGCTATCCTATATTGCCGGCATTCCGACACGGTTTTATTGATAGCGCAGTTAAAGGAGTCTATACACCGAGAGATTTTACATAGGCGTTTAGAAGAGAATTTTAAGCATGGTTAATACTAAAGTATGAACGAAATGCGATCGAAATATAGCTAAATCTGATATAAAAACCCAATTATAAAAGTTTAATAAGATTTTCATCACATATTCAACAAAATTAAATTAACTGCAATATACCTACTAACTATACCTTAAATACATTCTCTCTTATCCCAATAGTAATGATCCACCAAGATATCGACAATCACGTGAACCGGAGAGAAATTTATATCACACATGTGACAGATCCGATTGAATATAGCCCATATTGTATATAGCGGCGATTTCAACAGGATGTTAGTATGAGGCCTTAGCAGAAAGAATGTTAGGGGATGTCTAGCATTAAGCCTAGGCATTATGAAACGTACACCAGAAAGAAGGACAGGACTATCAATGAATCCATTCAGTAACCCATGCAGGAATTTTACAGAGAAGATCATTCTTCTGAGATGTAATGGATTTGAAGCGGTCCAATAGTTGCCGATGATCAAACCCTCTAACTGGATTTACAAAAACTTAGCAAATCTTCGCTGAACAGATTCAAGGAGACCAACATGATTCTGATAGAGCGGGTTCCATATAATGCTGCCAAACTCCAGCTTTGATCTCACAAAGCAACAGAAAAGCAGTCTTAATGTAGATTCCAAAGTAAAACTCTGAGAACTTCTGAGAAGGTGATACCAAGATCAGTAACTTGCTCTAATCTGCTCAAAATAGTATCATTAATAAAGTAATTAAAATTTAAGGGTGTTTTTGATTAAGAGTAACTGACCACACTAAATTCAAGTCTAAATGCAAGCCTAACCTGTTAACAGCGCACCATACCTCCAATGTATTTATGCAGTTCTGAAGAAAAATACAATCCATCAAACCATATACATTTAAGAGGATTATTCACCCATAAATTTATGTTTCCTGGATAACTTTTTTATTTTACAATATTTTTTAATGCGGTTTTCACTAATGAAATGTACATATTTTTGTCAAGAGTTGATAGGTGCCAGTTTTTTTAATTTCTAAAATTTTAATTTTTTTATTTAAAAACCTAAAAGATAAATAAAAAAATCTTTCCATACGTCTCTAGATACATCGATTTTAGAAACATTATATTAAAAAACCATTTCAAAAAAATTAATAATAAACCTTATTATTAATATTATGTAAAATTGAATTGTCGATTGGGATTTCACTTAGAAGTATATTATTGCGAAGGTGTTCCAATTTTTTGCACGTTGTTCTTTATACTATTAATTTATTTTATGTTTATTTAAAAAAAATGGGAAAAAGAAAATAAGGAAAGTCAAAAGTTTATTATTCTAAACGAAAAATTGGGAAGCCAAAAAAGGATGAGTTTAGGCCTAGAATAGCTGAAAATATGGAATAAGAATGCCACATTGCTTTTACTATTTATATATAAATAAAAATAAATGATTCATTTTGGAAAGAAAAAATGATAGAAAAATTAAAGTTTTTTATTTTAAATGTCTACTGCCTGAAATCATAGATCCTAGGCATAATAGAGGCATGGAAATTCGAAACCCATCTTGAACTTGAGCTGTAAATGACAATTTTTGTATTACATTTGTTTGGTTTTTCTATTTTCATTAGAATATACCACTTCGTTATAAGTGTAATCTAATGTAACGAGTTCAAAACTGAGACACACATTTTTTTTTAATTAATTGAACTTTAAGGTTTATTTTATGCCCCTTTGATAAAGCTCACGCGTATGTCATAATTTATCTTTTATATTCTGATTGCTAAGAACTGTTTAAGAAGGCATATTTAAAGGTGATTAACATTGAAAGAAATTAATATTTATTTATTTTTTTATTTCTCTTTGACAAGAGCTGTATATACAGGGTGGCTAAACAAAAACGAAACGGCGGCCATGTCGGGCTCGTAAAGATTTTAAAAAGAAAATGCTCGGGTGCGTCAATTTAGATTACAACGAGGAAGGGTTTTACTTCAGCGGTTCTCAAACTATTGACTATTTTAACATTTAATATAGTTTTTTGGAAAAACTGTATTAAATCGCAGTTCTTTATCGAACTATTAATTTATTACAATGATATAAAAAACACTAGTCCAACAAATACTGAAAATGGCCATCGTTATAAGCCATGCAATAATACAGATTTATATATATAGTACAGAATAATAATACAATAATACAGAATCTCGTTCTTCTTAAACGACACTGTAAACCGTCATAATTGCCGTTATAGGTCGGACCACAATGCACACATTTATCACGAAGCACATACCCAACATCCCGAAAAATTAAACTTTTGGTGTGGTTAAAAATCAAACCTTACAAGATATATATTATACTATCGATTTGGCAATCACGAACATGATTGAAAATGTCAATAACAATCAATACGTTGAAGACGAGTTGATGTTTCAGCAGGATAGTGCACCCCCTCAATAGGTAATAGCTGTCCGCAATTATTTAGATGAGAACTATCCTGGTCGCTGGATTGGACGGAAAGGTTCTGTTTAATGGGCGGTTGTCTGACCTCTGGATTTTTTTCTGTGGGGTCCCCTAAAGAGTAAAATCTATGCTAGCCAACCAGCTTCAATAGAAGAATTGCGCGAAAGGATTACATTTGAATGCTACCAGATAACTGCTGATATGCTACGAAATGTGCGACGTCGATTTGAATGATGAGGTTAACGGTGGCCATTTTCAGCATTTGTTGGACTAGTGTTTATGTATGATTATTATAAATTAATTGTTTAAATAATTGCCATTATTTTCTAAAAAACTGCATTAAATGTTAAAACAGTCAAAATTTTGAGAACCGCTAAAGTAAAGTGCTTTAAACTAGGTATAGCCGTAAAGAGAATCAAAAGACCTTTCAAAGAAGCTACAACTCGACCCACTATTCCATTTATAAAAAATTTAAAGGATATTATTAAATTTTTAAGGATAGTTCAACCCTGGCTAAGGAATGACAGATGGGGATGGTATTATACTCTAAAAATGTTTCCTCCTGGTAATCTAAAATGACGTGTCCGAGCGTTTGTTGAGCCCGACATGGCCGCCGTTTCGGTTATATATATATACAACAAATTTAGAGGAGTTGCGAAATAAAATTGTCGAAGGTGCCAATTCCATTTTACCTGAAACTCTTTTGGAGGTGCGAAATAGCTTTTACGATAGGTTAAGTTTTTTGTTTAGCGAAAGAAGGCGGTTTATTTGAGCCTTTTATTTAAAAAATAATATTATGTTAAGTTTGTTTATTAGAGTTTTATTTCTGATTTTTTATTATATTTTTATCAGAGTTGATATTTTATTTTTTATTAGAATAACGCTTTAATTTTCATTATGCAAAACACAGCATATTAAACAGTTTAAGATTACAATTCTATGAAGGTTTTACACATTGTCATGTCTGTAAAACCCGCATTAGAATAAATATTTAAAAAATGCCTGGATTTTCGCGTATTATTTTGGGACATTTTGTCGCCAAACGATGCAGCTCCCACGAAAGTCAGATGTTTACTAATCCCGTCGTCCGCGTCGGGCCGGCCGGGGCGGTGCTCTGTCGCAGGCACTCGTCCACGCGCGACGTTGCAAAATTTCGCCTCTATGCGGTTTCCTATAAGTAACGAACGAAAACACGATCTTTATATATACAGGATGTCTCACGACGAATAGACGCGACTGTTATTTCGGAAACTAATTTTTCAATAATGTTGAAAATTTGGCAGCATGGCACAGTCGATGGGGGCCACACAACTAAAATATTTTGACAGTTGCGACGTTTCCGGTTATACCGGAAGTAGGTGTAAACTTCGTTATTTTAAATGGAGCACCCTGTATATTCTTACATTTTTGGCTTCCACATGAAATTCTAGGTATATTTTGTGTATAATGTCCTATATCTAAGTGTTACCGTTTTTGACATTTTTAATTTCATGTGAAAAATTATGTTTATAAGCCCTAACATAATTACCGATTACTCCCTTTTAGTAGCCTTTATTTATTAGTTAGTTTTGGTTTTATTTTAAAGGAAGGACTACTTTAAAAGACTATTGTAATATTTGGCAAAAAAGATACAGGGGGGTCACAAACTAGTATTAAAAATTAAAATGAAAAAATCATTAAAAGTCAATTTTTTTAAATGAAAACCCCTTATTTTTATAATTTTTTTATGAAGATTATTAAAAATAAGGTTTTTAATTAAACTTTGTATAAGGTTATCTAGCCCAAAAATTAATAGTTTCTGAAATATTGGCAGTTTAAATTTTGCCTAATATTAAAAGCCGCATAGTAACACGGCTCAACGATTGTTGATTATTGACGGTTGACATAGAAGCGGCAGTAAGACAATGGATTATAACAGAAATGTCAGTATTGCTTTTAAAAAAAATAATATGCCGAGGCGTTTAAATTATACACACGAAGATTTTTTAAATTTGTTTATTATCTATGAAGAATGTAACAAAGTTTTATCAAGAACATTCCAAATATTTGCCGATAGATTCCCAGAAAAACAAAAAATATCATGTAGCGCTGTTAAGCGAATTATAGAAAATTTTAAAAATTTTGGCACTGTTGAAACCACAGCATTAACCAATAACATTAACATTAACCCAGGCAGTTTAATGTTATTTGTGCTATCAGAAGTGATCGAATCATTAAATTACACTTTTCCGAAGAAAACTTAAATAGCAAGTCACTTATAAATTTAATGCATATTACGTTAAAATTTTTAATTATGTATCAATTTTTACAGGAGAAGGATATTTAAATATTCTAGAGGGCTTGAATACAGAATATTTAATGAATTTACCATTGGCAGAACACCGAAACATTTATTACCAACATGATGCATGTGCACCACCACACAGAACTCTTCCTGTAATGAGATTCTTAGACGCATCATTTAATGACAAGTGGATTGCTAATAATGGACCTGTTTCATGGCCTCCTCGTTTTCTAGATTCAACTGCTCTAGATCATGTTATTTGGGGAAGAATATATTGTTTATTTTAATCCATTAACAACGCAGCAGGATTGTATGGAAAGGGTTAGATAAGCATTTGAAAGTTTATCTCCAGGGTCAATTAGAGTGGCAATCCATGACGAGCTAATTCGCAGATGTGAAAAATGTTTAGAAGTTCAGGGAGAAAATTTTGAACATTTGTTAAAATAACTTGTTACTCTGCCAAAATCTGTAAAATTTTCTATTATTTTATTATTAACAGCGGAACATGATAGTTTCTGTTTTCTGGGAATCTATCGGCAAATATTTGGTATGTTCTCGATAAGACTTTGTTACATTCTTCATATATAATAAACAAATTTAATTAATCTTCGTGTGTATAATTTAATCGCCCCGGCATATTAGTTTTTAAAAAATTACGAATTTACAAGCAATACTGACATTTCTGTTATAATCCATTATCTTACTGCCGCTTCTAGCGAATTAACTCACTAGCTCGAAGATTTTCCTTTTTAAAAAAAATTATTTTTCAAATAATATTACATTAGAGCTTAAAGTACTTCTAAAGTATTCAACTGACTGCTTTAACAATGGGTGAACAAAGAATATATAAACATGCAATATGATATGCTGAGCTAAGGGCTTTCCATAGAGGTAACTCCTCCCTTGTTAGACAGAACTACCACTTCAAAGGGGTAGTTGAATTGGAGGGCTGGAACTGATGGCTTCTCCTTCTTTCTTCTTTAGGCAATAAATCGTGGTTCTGTAGATAAATAATAAATATGTACAAAAAATAGCAATAAGTACATATATAAACACGGTCCATAAGCTTGGTGTTCTGGAAAACTCTAGATACGATGAATAATCAGGAATGGATTCGATCCGGTTTCGAAAACTCTGTAGTTCATCCGGCTTGATATCTTGTAAATGAAGACTTAAGTTGAGGAAGGGCACTTCTGTAGAAACAGACTGGAAATCGGGAAATATTATTGGTTGTTTGTCAACGTCGATTACTTTTTGGAAATTAGTGATCGATAGGTGAGCGACTTTGAAGTTGCATCTGCTGGGTAGGTTTAACAAAAAACTTCCAGATAGTCTTCGAACTTCCTTCTGTTGGTGACAATTCAATTGCACCATTTCTTCTTGAGGGAGTACAACAATCCAATCAAATGATTGATCCAGTTGATTGACTATTGGTTTTGTAAGACTAATATCAACTTGTGGGCATAAGGTGTAGTTGATATTTTTTGGGGTTTCAAGTAAGCCTACTGCGCAAGAATTCTGGACTCCGAGATTTTTCAGGTCATCTTTATCGCAAAGGAAGGTTGCAGGTATAACTTCTTTGCATGGGTCCTCTCGATGAATGTAGTGCCATTGATTTTTTATTAAATATTTACTTTGCGGTATTACAACCCTAAACAGACTCTGATGCCTTATCGGTAAAGAATAAAGATTATAATATTTAAATAAGTTAGGACTAATTATAGGGATTCGAAGCAAATATACAATTCTATTGTTAAGAATGAAGCTATCTACTTTTATGATCTTTTCAAAATTAAATATTTCTTCAAAAGTAACTTGCAAGGACATACTTGAAGTTCCTACGATTTTTTTAAGGTTTTTTAATTCGGTTAAGAGATCTTTCATATTTACAATGCTGGGATGCATTAATCCATGCCTAGAAAAAGTTAAAGAGTTTTCAACATCTTGCAACACTGCATCAATTATTTCATATAAGTTTATTATTTGATTTAAGATGTCTTTTATGAAAAGCTCATATTCATGTCGTGTTATAGCATTTTCTACAAGTTGATTTAAATGTTGAATTTTTATCGCAAGAAGGTTTTCGTTATCGCTTATCTTATTAATTGTAGCATTAAATTTTTTTATAATGCTTGTTGAAAGAGAGTTTTGGTTTAATAAGTTAGAAGCTAGTTTATTTTGATTTTGTTGCAGTTCTTTAATAAGTTTATCATAATACTCGCCATCGCTAGCATCTAAATTGCCTGTAATTGCCTTAAAAATAGATCCAGCTGCGTTTATTATGCCTCTTTTAAATCGCTTAGAATTAGGGATTAATTCTCTTATTTTATTTTCTACTCTTAATTAATTGTAGAATTTTTAAATAATTACTTGTATTATTATAGTATCCTTTATGAGTTTTCATGAGTCATTAAAGCACTTGTTACATTTATCGCTTGATTATTTAATTTATTTATTTTGTCAAGGATGGGGTTAAAGTCGTAGTAATGTATTAAAGTGTGGGTGTATTTTGTAACTTGAGCTGTTCCTAATCTGTACGGTAAAATTCCTGGGTTATCTGCTACCTTCGTTATCGTAATTCGGTCGTCATTTGCGAGTACGATCGTTGCAGAGCTGAAAGAGAATAATTGTGCTTTAAACAAAGCTGTAAAGTTTTCTTAGTGGGCGTCTTAAATTGCTCATATGTATTTTACCGTGGTTATTGTTTTGCGGTTTTCATTTACTGTTTCAATATTACAGGGTTTTGTAAATTTATCCGATAGTTTTTGCCTTTGATATTTTTTTATATACACACTTTGATTAGGCTGAAATAGCTCGGGCCCATCGCGTTTTTCATTAATTTTACTAATTAATGTTTCCTTATTTTCAATAAGTCTTTTATTTAGATTTTCGTATAGAAGACGAGATTTTTCTTTATGGGAATTTACATAATCCGTTAAAAGAATTTGATCCAATCTTATATCAAAGGGATCACATGGAGAAATGTGTCCACTTATCACTTCTATGGGTTTAAATTTGGTTACTGAGTGAATGGAATGATTATATGCTAGTAAAGCATACATAATTTTTTAAATTATAGGGATAATTCTTGATTATTAAATAAACGTATATGCTCAGATAAAGTTGAGTGAAGTCTTTCAATAACTCCATTTGACTGAGGATGGTTAGGTGAACAGAAATGTAATTTAATTTTATGTAAATTAAGAAGTTCTCTAAAAATAGTGTTTTTGAACTCCGTTTTTGAGTACCGTTGTCAACTATTATTTGCTTAGGTACAATGTGGTGACAGAAAAATATTAATAACTTGTCCACAATTTCTGTTGCAGCTACAGAATTAAGGGGGTACGCTTGAGCGTATTTTGAGAAGCTATCAATTATTGTTAAGAATTTAACTTGTTCTAATGTGTAGGTGTCTAGGTGTATTATTTCGAAGGGTTTCGATGCTGTTGGCGTTACATTCATTTGCAAAGTAACCGGGTTTCGTTCGTATTTGCTTCTTTGGCAAATTTCGCAATTATTTATGTATGTTTGGATTGTATTTTTTAAATGTGGCCAATAATAGCGTTCTTTAGTTTTCTGTTAGGTTTCATCGATACCGCGATGATTGGTCTTGGATTCATGATAATTTTGTATTATCTCGGGTATGTCGCGTTTACCGGTTACATCGATTAATTTTTTTAAACATCGTCGAAGTTTGAGAGAAGGCAATTTAAAAGTTTTTCGAATAACTTCAGAAAACTTTTCATAAACTTCTGGTTTTTCAAAATAAATATAATATTGTTTATCAGCTATAACATATTCTTTTATTAAATTTAAAATATCATTTTCAAAATTATTTTCGGAAATTTGAGCAGTAATTCTGCGTTTTTTCTCAAATAAAATTGAAATTTTTGGTTTGGCTGGTGAATGTACAATAGTTGAAATAAAAAGTTGATTCGCACCATAATTGACTGGGATATGGATTGGTACTCCGACAATAGGGTCTTCACTTTGATTCGTATGAACGGTCATGTCGTCATCATTAGGTGGTTGTTTATCAGCTATTTATCAGCTTGAAGTTGTGACTGGGTCAATGACTTGAAGCGTGACGTCATCATCTGGTTGAACCATGGTGGAAATTTGATCTAAATCTTCTTCTTCTCGTGAAGGTCCTTGTCCTTTCTGTAATTCTCTATTAAACTGTTCGACATAATCTTTAAGATCAAAACTGTTTGTTTCTTTAGTATGTATCTCTATTCATGAAAGGGCATCCGCATTTGTGTTTAGTTTACCTAACTGTAATTACTAATTATTAACTAACTAATTAATTACTGTAATTTTTTTTGTAAATTACATTATAGTCATCAAGTTTAATACGCCATCGCATTAATTTGGAACTAGGGTCTTTTAACGAAAATAACCACTGTAAGGGCTTATGATCAGTGATTAAATTAATTTTCCTTCCAAAGATATAAGGGCGGAAATATTTCGTTGCCCATACTAAGGCCAAAATCTCCTTCTCTGTTGTCGAAAAATTTCTTTCCGAATCATTGAGAGTTCTTTATGCATACGCTATTGGTAAATCATGCCCTATTGGTCCTTGTGATAGCACTGCTCCAAGGGCTACATTACTAGCATCCGTAGTGAGATTAAATGTTTTTGTAAAATCTGGATACTGTAAGATAGGTTTATTTACCAAAAGATTTTTACATAATTGAAAACATTCTACAAATTCTTGGGTATGTTCGCACCTTTCTTTAAACATTTAGTCAGTGGTTTTGTTATACGGGCAAAGTCCTTAATAAATCTTCTGTAATAGCCCAATAATCCCAGAAATCCTTTGATTTCTTTTGTCGACTTCGGTATTGGATATTTCTTAATTGCTTGAATTTTGTCCGGGTTTGGTTTGACACCGTCTGCTGTTACAACGTGTCCAAGATAGGCGACTTCCTTTCGTAAAAATTCGGACTTATCTAATTGTATTTTGAAGTTAGATTCTCGAAGTCTTTGATATACACATCTTAATCGTTCTAGGTGTTCTTGTAACGACGTGGAAAATACAATAATGTCGTCTATATAGACAAGACATTTTTCATTCTGGATACCTTTTAAAATATTGTCCATTACCGCTGGAACGTCGCTGGCGCGTTCTTTAAGCCAAAAAGCATACGCAAAAATTCGTAATATCCATGCTCTGTATTGAATGCTGTTTTTTCGATGTCATCTTCATGCATCTGGATCTGGTGAAATCCACTTGCCAGGTCTAATGTGGTAAAATAATGACATTTGCCAAGTTTGTCCAATAGATCGGTTATATCAGGCAACGGGTATTTGTCACCTAAAGTT
This sequence comes from Anthonomus grandis grandis, assembly GCF_022605725.1. Classification (NCBI taxonomy): domain Eukaryota; kingdom Metazoa; phylum Arthropoda; class Insecta; order Coleoptera; family Curculionidae; genus Anthonomus; species Anthonomus grandis. The sequence goes on along the minus strand of NC_065567.1, from coordinate 3,276,793 downwards.
TTAGCATTTAGTCCTCTAAAGTCGATAACGACTCGCCATTTTTGAGTGCCCGATGCATCTTGCTTTTTGGGGACAACCCAAATTGGTGAACTCCATGGAGAGTTACTTGGTCGAATAATTTTTTGTTGCAACATTTTATCGATTTGTTTTGCAACTTCGGCTTTGTGTACTTGAGGATAACGGTATGATTTGGTATAAACTGGTATTTCATCTGATGTCCGAATTCTATGTTTAATTTTATTCGTGAATGTTAAGGGGTCATTTTCATTATAAAATATGTCACTATATTCTTTAATTAAATTTAATATTTTAGTTTTTTCTTCTAAATTCATATGATCAGTTCGAAATTTAGAAAAATTTAATTTGCGTTGGTGTGAATAAACGCTTTCGTCATAATTATTTAACGAGATTGTTGGTCTTTCAAGGTCTTCTTTGTTAAATTTTTCCACCTCTATCTCATGTGAAAAGTCTAAAGTTACGGGTTCGTTGGTGTTATTTAATATAGTGGTTAAAGCCAAGCCTTTTCTTGCAACTGATAAGCATTCCGGGATCTCGCAGTTATGAAACTTCTGATGAGGTATTATAATTTCGCCATTTTTTACAGACGTTTTACTTTTTATAACTTGCTCGACTCGCGGTGCAATTGTTATGCAGTTTATTTCATTTTTAGTTTCTTGAAATTTTAATTTAATTTTTGCATAAGGTGTTATTAAATAACCTCTTTCAAAATCGAGTTTTGCTTGTAATAATTTAAGATTGTCAAGTCCTATTAAACCATGACAAATGTTATGAAACTTAACAAGATAAAATTTCAAATTTTGCGGTTCAGGCAAATTAAAAATTTTTAAAGCGGGAATTAAAGAACTAAATTGATGTGCAGATTTTTGAAAAACAGTTGACACTAAAAAGGGGTCATGAAAAATTTTATCAGCATAAAATTTGTCTGTAATGTTAGGGTCAATAAACGATTATGTTGAACCTGAATCAATTAAAATTTTTATTTTGGTTTCTGGAAACTCTATATAAGAAAGTTCGCTACAGTTTGAGAAATTAAAAGAAATTAATTGAGGTTCATGTGTCACATTTTGGTGTTCGTTTGAGAAGTTTCCTGAAAATTTTCATTTTCACAGGGTTCCTCAATTATACCTTACCTTGTTCAGAACCATATTGAGCAAAAGAGTTTTCGGTATTATCGTAGTCACAATAATTATAGGGTACATTTGTACAATTCTGTTGAGGGTAATAATATTGTTCTGGATAATATTGAGAATGTGTTGAATCATCAATATTATTTTCAGTTTCCGTATTATATAACTCTTCAAAAACAAATTTTGGAGGATTATAAATATTGGATGTATTTGGGGTATTTGTTAATGGTTTAAATTTTGAGGATTCTATTCCAGACATAGGGGTTGCTGGTGGTAAATGTTTTATTTGGTTTGGCCTAAATACATTTGTTGGTGGTTTAGTATTGCCAAATACTTGTGAGTTTGTGAAAAACTTTTGTGGTGGTCTATTAGGGTTTGGCCTAATAGGCACTGGTTGAGAGGGAAAAGTTGGCCGAAAATAATCTCTAAATGGTTGAGAATAAAAATTATTATGGTATTGTCTATTTTGATTTGTGTTATTTTGATAATATTGATTAGGTACGTTATACCTTATGTTATTTTGATTTTTTGGCATATTTAACAAATGTTTTGCGTTATTTTTTTGCAAGTAATGAATATTATGCTCTTGAGTGACAAACTGTAGAGCTTGCATAGGATTTTCAGGTCTGATGCATCTAATTGTTGTACCTAGTGGTTCTTTTAAACCTGATAAGAAAGTTTTTAAAGCAAGGTCGTTATAAAGAGATCTTTTCAAAATGTTTGCAACATCTGTCGTTTCATGTAAATCTACATATGAACACAACAAATTCAAAATATGTAAAATACGATCGTAATATTGACTTGGCTTTTCGTGATTTAATTGTTTTATCATAACCAAATCCCTGTTTAAACAAACTTCGTCCCTTTGATCCGCAAAATTTCTTCTTAGGGTCTCTTTTAACTCATCCCATGTACTAACATTTTGAATATTTATGACTAACTTAGCTTGCCCTGTTAACTTACTTATTAAAGAATTTAAAATATATCCATTTTGAAAATTAGCAGCATTTATTCTATCATAAAAACTATCAATAAGTGCATTGGCATGTTGTTAAATAACGATTTAAATCATTTGGATTTCCGTCAAAAACGGGAATGCAATTTAGGTATGTGCCATTTCTAAATTATTTGTAATTATAGAATTAAAATTATTATTAGAATTACTACTACTTGATTCTAAATTAGATTCTAAATTAGATGCTTCCGTAATTTGGGAAACAGAGTCAGCCGAGGGTTTTATTCATAATTTGTTAAAAACATCAATTATGTCTTCGACGTCAGACATAAAGAAAATGCAAATATTTAAATATCAATGCATTAAAAATTCAATCAATAGCACTTACATTAGTAGAAGTCCCATCTTCTGCATAACTCTAAGGGTGAGGCTCTGGTTAGGCAATGTACTCCCTTCCAATTCCTTATCCTTGCGAAGACAAGCAATGTTCGTCCTATCCCCCGATGTTTAGTCGAACAATATGTAATACACAGTTCTACGATAGATTGGGATCTTTTGATTTTCGAAAAAATCCACTCTGCGTTTCACAAAAAAGTCAACTTCACAACAATGTTCTTTCCGGTTAATTCGTTAAACGAAAAAATCGATCGGCGATTCGATTGATTTCCCGAAATCCGACCCGATTGCGCCAATTAACTCACTAGCTCGAAGATTTTTCTTTTTAAAAAAATTATTTTTCAAATAATATTACATTAGAGCTTAAACTACTTCTAAAGTATTCAACTGACTGCTTTAACAATGGGTGAACAAAGAATAGATAAACATGCAATATGATATGCTGAGCTAAGGGCTTTCCATAGAGGTAACTAGCGGTTACTATGACAACCGTCATGGCCAACGAATCAACAATCCTTGAGCCGCGTTACTATACTATATTTTAATATTAGACCAAATTTAAATTTCCAATATTTCGGTTTCCAATATTCAATTATTGCTAATATCAATTTTTGGACTAGATAAATAACTAAGCAGGTATAACAATAAATACAGTTCGCCCAGGATATCTGTGTTGATGAAAAGAATGCGGAAAAAAAAATCAGGTTGTTATTTAGTTTTTTCCACGTCTAAATCTTCGGAATTGCTGTTTATGTTGGTAGTTTTCGTTTTAAATTATAAACGAATTGTAGATTTGGCAAACCCTAACGGGCAACATTTTCAACACTTATTGATATAAAAACTGATATTTTTATATTTTTTGTTTTCTATCTGAACAAAATAAGATAAACAAAGATTTTTCTAATTTTCTCGAAAACGAATCGATCGATTTACAAAAATCAAACGTCAAAATAAAAGATTTCAAAAGACCTTTTAAACAGGCCATTACTCGATACCCCTTGCCATTTAAAATTTTTAAGGGGATGACCCTGGGGGCAGAGGGTGAAAGGGGGTGAAGTAATTTTAGGTTAGAGAGTTGTCCGCCTTGACAAACCTTTTCAAACAGTGGTTTTCGATAAATCCGTGGTGGGAAGTTTTCAAATGAACACCCTGTATATATATAATAGTGTTAGGCATATTTGGAAATAAGATAATTTCTTTTTTCGATCTATAGGGTTGCTTCTACCTTTTTTCGACGGAAGTCACTCACATGTATCTAATTTATTATTTATATCTTATATTAACTATTTTAGGTACATATATTTGAAAGTGAGACAAAATTATAAATATTTGTGATACCAATACCCTCCTATATAAAAGCATTCTTTATGAATAAATTAAATCCGTCAATTTGAATAGTGAATAAACTGTATTACCAGAGGAACATGAGGATATTTTGATTGAACTTATACAAAAATGTTATTTTGTTTACTGAATCAAAAGTCTTGAAATACCAAAATACGCGTGCGACCTATTTGTTAGTAAACGCAAAAAAGTCCAACCGCATGCAAACTAAAAAACCCACGAATCGGTTCCTCCCGATGAATCTCTGGTAATATTGACCCGTCTGCTGCGAGACGAATAGTGTTCTGCTTTGCTTTAACGATGCGCTGTTGCCAAATGCTCACCTTCCCAATAAAGCGCGTTAAATCCATTTCAAGCAAAGTGACGTGCTGATGATTGCTCTTAAAGCCCTCATATTCGACATATTGAGATCTACCAATCAAGTAGGAATGAAATAAATTAAATAATCTCCCTGAAAAACCATACTGAGTTAATTTATGCAGCAAAATATAGTGATCTATCCGATCAAAGGCTTTTTGGAAGTCGGTATAAATAACATCAAGTATATTAACGGGAAGTGAAGTATTAACATCACAGATGTGGTTAGACAGACAGGATAAGTTAGTAACACAAGATCGCCCACTAAAAAATCGATGCTGGTCTACAGAGATGAGTTCTTTTGCGTGACTAAATAGCGACCGACTCAGGATAATTTCGAAAATTTTTAAGAAGTTTCAGAGTAATGAGATTGGCCTGTAGTTCACGATTTGATCAGAGTCCCCATCTTTTAAAATAGGTATTATTTTAGCAGTCTTCCAAATTTCAAGAATCTGTTCTGTTGACAGTATTAAGTTGAAAATGTAGGTCAGCGGATCAGCCAGGACACCAATGCTTTTTAGTCGACACCCAGGTTTTTAAATTTCTAAAATTTTGATTTTTTATTTAAAAACCAAAAACATAAATAAAAAAACCTTTCCATACTTCTCTAGATACATCGATTTTAGAAACATTATATTAAAAAACCATTTCAAAAAAATAATAATAAACCTTTGCGAATGGAAATACAAAATTCAGGCATTTTTCTTATAATTTCTTGAACCGCCGATAAGTTTAGTACCATATGGCAACAACGCACGGCCGGGCTAGCATGAATCAAATCAAGAAACGCGCGACGCTTGTTCGGCCCGATCTGTGCAAGCGACGGTATCGGCTACTGTTCAACAGCACTTCAATATTATGTAAAATTGAAATGTTGATTGGGATTTCACTTATAAGTATTTTATTGCGAAGATGTTCCAATTTTCTGCACGTTGTTCTTTATACTATTAAGTTTTTCATGTTTATTTTTAAAAAATGGGAAAAAGAAGGAAGGTCAAAAGTTTATTATTCTAAACGAAAAAGTAGGAAGCCAAAAAAGGATCAGCTTAGGCCTAGAATGGCTTCAAATATGGAATAAGAATGCCACATTGCTTTTACTATTTATATATAAATGAAAATAAATTATTCATTTTGGAAAGAAAAAATTATAGAAAAATTAAAGATTTTTTATTTTAAATGTATACTACCTGTAGAATCATAGATCATAGGAACATAGGAAAACCCATGTAAATTTTAAGGAAGTCAATTATTGGCTTCCCTGTACATTTTATAGAGAAAATCTAAGATAACTTTTTGAAGAGACCAATCTGGCAAACCGTTGTGCAAAGTTTCAAAAAAATTTAATAAGCTAATCTTGAGTTATTCAATTAAATATAATTGCAAAATTAGCAAATTTTTGGTTTAGGTAAAACCAGACACCAGCCACCACCAGCAAACAATTTGTTATAAGGCTTTGTCAAATCTGACGTACAGCCGAATACAAGAAATGTTTTTTTATTTTATCAATCTCACAACCATACATTCAAAGTAAGACACGTTAACATTACTTTTTTATCTAAGTTATCTTACATTTTTTCTGTAAAATGTACAGGGAAGCCAATAATTGACCCCCTTAAAATTTACATGGGACTTCCTATGTTCCGCTCGGCGACGCACCACCCGGTATAAAACAGAATAATACAGAATCTCGTTATTTTTAAACGACACTGTAAACCGTCATAATTGCCGTTATAGGTCGGACCACAATGCACAAATTTATCACGAAGCACATACTCAACATCCCGAAAAATTTAACTTTTGGTGTGGTTAAAAATTAAACCTTACAAGATATATATTATACTTATATTACGAACATGATTAAAAATGACAATAACAATCAATACGTTGAAGACGAGTTGATGTTTCAGCCGGATAGTGCACCCCCTCAATAGGTAATAGCTGTCCGCAATTATTTAAATGAGAACTATCCTGGTCGCTGGATTGGACGGAGAGCCTCTGTTTAATGGGCCGTGCGGTTGCCTGACCTCTGGATTTTTTTCTGTGGGGTCCCCTAAAGAGTAAAATCTATCCAAAAGCTACCCAACCAGCTTCAATAGAAGAATTGCGCGAAAGGATTACATTTGAATGCCAACAGATAACTCCTGATATGCTACGAAATGTGCGACGTCGATTTGAACAAAATCTGTATTATTGCATAGAAGTTAACGATGGCCATTTTCAGCATTTGTTGGACTAGTGTTTATGTATGATTGTTATAAATTAATTGTTTGACAAAGAAATGCCATTATTTTCTAAAAAACTGCATTAAATGTTAAAATAGTCAATAGTTTGAGAACCGCTAAAGTAAAGTCCTTTAAAGTAGGTATAGCCGTAAAGAGAATCAAAAGATCTTTCAAAGAAGCTATAACGCGACCCACTATTCCATTTATAAAAAATTTAAAGAATAATACTAAATTTTTGAGGATAGTTCCACCCTAGCTAAGGAACTAAGGAATGACAGATGGGGGTGGTATTATACTGTGAAAATGTTTCCTCCTGGTAATCTAAATTGACGTGTCCGAGAGTTTGTGTTGATATATATACCGCCGTTTCGGTATATATATATATATATATATATATATAATAGTGTTAGCATTTTTGCAAATTAGATCATTTCTTTTTTCGATCTATAGGGTTGCTTCTATGTAAAAGCATTTTTTATGAATACATTAAATCCGTTAATTTTAATAGTGAATAAACTGTATTACCAGAGGAATATGAGGATATTTTGATTAAACTTATACAAAAAAGTTATTTTCTTTACTAAGACAAACGTCTTGAAATACCAAAATACGCGTGCGACTTATTTGTTAGTAAACGCAAAAAAGTCCAACCGCATGCAAACTAAAAAATGCACGAATCGGTTCCTCCCGATGAATCTCTGGTAAAATTGACCCGTCTGCTGCGACACGAATAGTTTTCTGCTTTGCTTTAACGATGCGCTGTTGCCAAATGCTCACCTTCCCGATAAAGCGCGTTAAATCCATTTCAGGCAAAGTCACGTGCTGATGATTGCTCTTAACGAAGAAGCTAGGTACACCGTCTACACCAGATAGATGTTAACTTATTTTTGAGTTTTTTACTAGCCAAAATAATCTGGGAAGCATCAACGTTGGAAATGTCAAAGTGGGGCACATTATCAGACGTCGACGAATGGTTAATAAAATTTGATTGTTTAAATGCCTCACCAAAGAACAGTGCAAAAGCATATGTCTTGTGGGTCTTTAATTACCACGTCATCGGGTAGTATCATCATACCAGGAATCCTGGTGCCAGCCTTCTTAGAACCAATAAAATTCTAAAAGCTAGATGGATTCAAAGAAATATTCCTTTCGGTGTTTGATATATACAACTTACATTGCGTATTTGTAGTTTGATAAGACGTCTAAGAGAATGGAATTTATTTTGAAAGAATGGAGAATTGTACATTTTAAAGTCCTCGAAAGCCTTTTCTTTCCTATAAATGTTTTTAATCAATTCTCAAAAATGATAATTTGGAAATCTTCTTTTACGTTGCTGCTTAAGAGGAATGTGTGCGGCAAATATGCCAGTCAATATATCATATAGGGCTCCACATGCATCATTAACGTTAGAGGATAAATACACAGTAGACCAGTCAGCTTCAAGGATCGAGTCATAAAGGAGATGGAAGTTGGCCTTTCTAAAGTTAAAAGAATGAGATAAGTTTTTATGAAGCTGAAAATTATGGACACGTTGGCCTGAGACAGTAAAATCAATTTCCAGTGCAGGGTGATGCAAATCCTCCAAGACAAAAGACACGTCACTATGAGAAACAGTACAGGTGAAGTTAGATAAAACAAGATCCAATAGTCTGTTATTATTGTTTAAGATGTGATAACACTGAACCAGATTAAAAGTGTTAGCAAAATTATTCACAGCAATAGACTTTTGACTAACATGATTACCTGTAGGTGAGTTAATAGAGAAATCAGACACGTTAAAATCGCCCACTATTATTTCATTATGGTTTAGCTTTGATATTAAGAGTGTAAAGTGATCCAGAAATTGCTCGAAAATTACAGATGTGATAGATGATGGGATGTACAAAACAATCATGTAAAATATCTGTAACCTAATAGTAAATTTACAGCCAACAACATCGATAGAGGGCACAATACTGTTGCAAAAATGAGACAATTCTTTAGAAACTCCACAGAGAACTCCGCCACCACGTCTGGCATTAACGGATTCAAATTTTCGGTCCGACCGGTAAACTTCATAAGTTTTTGGAAATATTTCACCACATGGTGTCTCGGTGATGCATATATGGTGTGAAAATCCTGAGCAATGGCGGCAAGAAAAAAAGTCTCGGTTTTAGTGTTAAGACCAGGAACATTTTGATAAATACAAGTTAAGTGGACATCACTAGCATGTGAAAATAAAGGCGAATCTAGTTTTTTGCTACAATTCTGGGGGATCTATTGATGCATCTTATATAAAGATTATATTCTCCTTCCTTTTTGTGTCGCTTTAACTCCGTTTTGGCTGCCTGCTTATTGCGCTGCCGAGGCGTCATGTCCGTCTCGATGAAGAATTTACCGACAATCTTCAATTTGTTCTTCAAAACAAGCCTAACATCGTCTGTACTATCAAGGATCAGCCTAACGCCCGTTACGATTGGGCTTCCCAAATTTACTAACAGCCAGCATATTGATGGCAGTTTTGCACAAGTCAGTCAACAGCTTCTTAGTCTGGACAACATCAGCTCTGTCTTTCGAATCAAAGTTAAAAATTATAATGTTGTTGGCACTTTTCTAGTGCTCATGCAGCTCACTTAGGATAGCTTCGTCGATTGGCGCCGGCGTGACACTCGTGCTAGGAGCTGAAATAGGAGGAGCAGACGTCCGACAGCTCTAATCTGCTAAGAGAGCAGGCAAGTTATGCAGAGTTTCTTCAAGAACAACAATACGTTGCTCCTAATGTGACAGTTCCCTCGATGGATTCTGAGTTGTGGTTGTGCATAGTGGTTTCCAAATCATTTATTCTTCTGATTAACTTAGGAATATTAAATAAACCTTCCCTGCAGAGGGGACAAGCAGTGCACCAGTTAAAAACAGAACACCTTGATTCTTCAGCCCCAATTTAAGCGCTTACAACTTGAAAAACAGCCGGTGACCTAAAACTAGATACGGGAGAGCCGAATTGAACAAAAAAAGGCGAATGAATTACTTTTCCCGATGAATAAAATTGAAAAAGAAAAACTTAGCAGAAACAAGTCGACTTTGACATTATGTGAGAATGATGTTAAAATCGATATTATACGTAAAACACAGCCGCGAAGATCAATACTACCGTCCAAACCATCGGGATCCAAAACATCAGGAGACTTGGAGCTTAAGGAGATGATAAAAGACCTAGAAAACGAAATGCGAGAGGTTAGAAGATCAGTAGATTTTCTCAGTGAAAAGTATGAGGAAGAAAAACTACGAACTAAGACTTTAACCGATATGGTGAATAATCTCTCTTAAGACAACCAAGTTTTGAGGGAAGAAGTAGAAAAGTTGTTGATCAGATCAGGAAGCTTGATAGAAATCTCTGCATTACCGGCCTTGTGGTTGACGAGGAGGATAAGGGGGCAGAAAACAAACTTAGTCATCTTTTTGATTTTTTGGAGGACCCTCTATCAGAAGTTCAAGTGGTTAAAAATATTAACACGAAAGCAGGTGTGAAGACCATTGCCCTCCTAAAAAGCAAGGAGATCAAACATGAAATTTTAAAGGCCAGGCGAAGGAAAGGAAGACTTACTCTGAGTATCATAGGTCTTGGCAATAAGACCACGCCCATTTTTATAAATGAGGAGATGACTAAGGAAAACTACACGCTTTTTAAGAAGGCAAAGCAAGTAAAGGGCTTGGGGTATCGATATGTGTGGCATCGTGATGGCAGAACCTTGGTAAGAAAAAATAAAAGCGATAAGCCAATCCATATCAAAAATGAGGCTATATTGGAAGAACTTTTTAAGTAATTTGTCTTATTTCCTTATTAGTCCTTTTCCTGGTCACGTCAACATAAGTTCCTTAGTATATAGGGTTGATAAAGTAAAATTGATTCTTTATACACTAAACCTTGATATTTTTGGAATAACGAAAAGTTGGCTTTCACAAAATGTTTTAGATAACGAAATTGAAATAGTTGAGTATGGTGGAGGAGTTGGGTTTACGTGAGGACAAATTTGAGAGTTCATAAAGTGGATTTGTTTTAGCAGTTTGATTTTCTATTAGAATCATTTAATTTTAAGTAAGTGGTTCAAAATCCGACTAGGTTTTCAAAGCAGAAAGCAAGTTTAATTGATGTCATAATTCTGTCAAATAAAAATCTTTTAATAGGTGATGTTGAACATAAAGATATGCATGAGCACTTCGACCATCAACTTATTGTCACATTTAGAAATTTAGATAGGGCTGCTTTTGATTCCGATCTTAACGCAGTAGATTGGGGTGAGGTGTTTAGTTTGACGGAACTAGATGATAAGGTACAGTGTACGCATACTCGTCCGCAACTTTTTGATAGGCATGCACCTTTCACCACGGTTAGGGTAACAAAGCCGAAAAGCCACCTTGGTTTACAGACGCTTTAAAAGAAATAAAAAAATATAGAAATTCACTACTTTCGCGTATAAAAAAACTAAATAGTCTAGTGTTTGGGAAGCTTATAAAAATATTTGTAACATGTCTACATCTACAGCTAAAAATGAAAAGAAGGCCTATATTAATTTTTTGCACAGACATAGGAATAAGAAGGCGCTCTGGAATGGTTTGAACAATCTTAATATTTATAGTAAAGCAAAGAGCAATTTTACTTCAAACCCACCGGTCAGCTTAAAAAATCCGGAAGGTTTACACCAGTTACAGCGGAGACCATTCGAGAATAGCTGGGTGGTAAAGTCACGGATCAAAGGTTCGATCTAGAACTGGTGGATACTGGTGGCGTATCTGAAGCTATTTCGAAAATAAAATCGAATGCCAGTGACATTGATAGTCTGTCATTAGAGATGGTTAAGATGTACTGTCCCAGTGTCATACCGGTGTTAACTCACATTTTTAATACTTGCATCGAGAAAGGTGAATTTCCCTCTTTATGGAAAAAGGCAATAGTGTTGCCACTGACTAAGATATCTAATCCGAATGATTGTTCTGATTTAGGACCAATCAGCCTACTGTCTGTATTGTCCAAGATTTTTGACAAGATTATATATAAGCAGGTGATTGAATACATTGATAAAAATAATTTGCTCTCGGAATCGCACTCAGGATTTCGTCGTGGTTTTAGTACTGTCTCAGCTCTTCTTGGAGTCTTGGACGATATTATTGATTATTACGATAAGGGCGAGACAACAACTTTAGTTTTGTTAGATTTCAGCAAGGCCTTCGATACTCTTCACCATAATTTGCTTTTGGCAAAGCTCTTTTCTTATGGTTTATTCCCGAAAGTTGTGCATTTTTTCAGTAATTATTCTAATGTTGTTTTTGGACCATGTCTTGATATTTCTAGTAGGTACAAACTGCAAAAAATACAAAATTCTTGCATTTACTTTGGTTATGGGGTAAGAAGACGGGATCACGTAACTTGCAAGCTGAAAGAATTAAACTGGCTCAATGTGCAAAATAGAGAAAAACTTCATTATTGTTGTTTCTTGTTTAAACTTTTAAAAAACAATTAACCAGCCTACTTACGTAATAAAGTTAAAATAGGAATCTACAGACATAACCAAACAACACGCACGATTTTAAAATTGTATATACCCCGTCACAGCACTGCAATTTTTCAAAGGTCATTTTCTTTCTGTGCATCAAAGCTAATAAATACATATAATATTAGTGACTATGTTAACAAGTCTTCAAAAATAGATTAAAAACAGAATTGGTTGAAACTCAATAATAAAATAGAGTACTTAATGACTGTTCAACTTAGGCTCAATTTTAAATTTAATTTATTTTATTTATATTGCTATTATTGTAGAATATCATTTTTTTTTCAAGTATTTGTATTGTTAAGTCAAGTCGGTCATGCGCTAGGTGAGTTTTTTTTCTTTTTTTAAGTCTAAACTTTTGTTTGTTTTTTTGCATATTAAGTTAGTTAAATAACTTTATATACACACTAACTTAATATACTTCTTAATCCGATATAAATGGAGATTTATAAAGACTATGTTAAACATCCTGATGAAATAGAAATATTGCAGTCATCTCCTAGTATACATATACTTGTTGAATTTTATAAAAGTTTTGTTGATGTAACTTAATTAAAATTATTAAAATTATTTTTTTTAAAGTAATTTCTTTACTTTAAAATATTTATATGAGCTAATCAAAGCACCCCGAAATAGGCACATTTTTTGCAATATAAATTTTCAAGAATATTAAAGTACGTCCAAAAAATTCTTATTTTTATTTTGTGACGACCGATTTCGCGATTACAAAACTTATTAAATCATCAAGCCGAGGACTGAAAATCAAAAAGGGGTGGAGGGGAAATTTATTAGGTCCTAATATGCACGCTCACTTATAAAAGAACTAAGGTACTTACATTAGTTAAAACGATTTTCTGTATGTTTTATTTGCTTTTTTGATAGCAGTTATAATAATATTGTAATTTTATGTGTACTCGGTTAAGTTAACAGCATTCGCTGCCCTTCGCCGAATATAAAATAAAGCCTAATTTATTCGTTTTTATTTTTTTTATATTGGGACCCAAATTTCTTGGAGGAACTAGTTGAATATTTTCTAGGATTTTAATTTGTGGTTTTAGGCGTGGTAATTCGAGTGTTTGTAAAATCGTTGTTATTTCGGACGCATCGACGTTATTTGGGTCATAGGAATCTAAGGACTAAACAATATCTAAGTTAAGGTCTACTTGGTTATTGTGAACACTTTCATGTTCTATAGAAATTAAACAAATTCGAGATAGTGCATTTGCTTTGGTATTTTTCTTTTTTGTAGATAAATTCGAAATCGTGTTCTCTTAATTTACATCTGGTTCTTACATCTTCAATTCACATCTTCAACAGAACTGTTTGAAGAGCGTAGTTGCTGGCATGTGTGGTCAAAATTAATGGTTTGGTGAAATTTGGATATTGTAGTATTGGAGAAATTGAATAATTTAATGAATTCGGTATTGTGGGCTATTTTGTGACGACAGTCCCCATTTATTTTTTTAGACAAATCGTCACACTTTTTGTTATTTTGACGAAGTCTTTTATAAAACTCCTATAGTTCCTTGTTACTATTATAATTATAACTTAATCAGGGTTCGGCTTCATGCCTTCGATTGAACGTGTGCAAATATCAGATTTTTTTTTTTTAAATTCCTACGTATCCAATTGGATTTTGATATTATCCCTCCAGTTTTTATGGTAATTATCGTTCCAAATTAAGTGTCGCGAAGTAATGAATTCTACCGAGTTTATCTAATATGTCGGAAATTAAGGGTAAGGGATATTTATCGTCAACTATGCGCTCATTGAGGTCAAACCCATTGGGCTGGACCAAGGGGAAAACGAATTTTGGGAAACGAAAATGTGTTGTTTAATTTCCTGTTTATGTAATTCGGGATAGCTGCATCACTCTGTAAAAATGGGATGTTTCGTTATCGGCTTCCATTTGATTTATAAAGGTAAGAGGAATTTTCTCGAAATAAAATATGTATATACTCTAAGCAGAGATTTCGAATTATGTCTTTTTTTGCGCGTTATATTGGATTAAGCGGAGATTTTTGAATTTTTTTTTTAAGAAAGTTATTGTGTTCAGGTTTTACTTTTTCGCGCAAAATTTATATCGTAGATGTTGATGGGTCAAAACTTAGGGTTTTTCTTAAATGTATTACTTTAGAAATTTCTAGATTATAATAAAATTTATGGGAAAATTGCCGTTCTCAATTGTTGCTGGGACTTCAACAACTTGTTGCGATCTAGGAGAAACTGTTATTAAAACTTTATTTAAACTCACTTAAGTAAAAAATCTCAAAATTAAGCGGATTGTATTTTGGCGGTTTTTATAAATAACTGGAATTTCTGTGTAAGGAGTTTTTATTTTCCTTTCATTAATATTTATGTTTGCATTTAACTTAATAACTTAACTTAGGCTTAATAAGTCTGCACCAATTAAACGGCCATATTTTTTGTGAAAAATTGAAAAGATTAAATTTATTGTAACCATTGATGTAAAATAAACTAAAAATATATATAGAAAAAAAAGGACAAAGATATAGACATATCAATAAGCAACTTCATTGTGATATGTTATTCCATGTGACGTTTAAATATTAAATTATTCTTCTTAAGGATAAAATATTTATAGCATTTATGTGTCAATTGTCAGTTATTTCAGAACTATCAAAATCATAGGCGCATGTCTGGATTGGTGGCTGTTATAATCAAACTTTTAATAGGAATTATGATTTTGATAAATATGTGCGTGTTGTCTACATAAAAATCTTGAGAATTATATTCATCGCAGTAATTTTGAGCTTCTATAAAACTATAATATTCGTCTTCGTACTGATAATTGTTATAATTGGTAGTTAATAAGTTTCCGGCTAAAATTAAGAAAATTTTCTTCTTAGGTTGTAAAAGCCTTGTTCTAAATTACTTGGATTTTTAAGTCTAACAATTAGCTACATGTGATTTTTTAAAACGCTGTCTTTTTAATTTTTAAATAGTCTTATAGAAATAGGGTCTTCGATCAGGCATAATACCTCTTACAGCCGCCCAAATTACATTTAATTTTATTTATTTCCTAATGGACCTACAATTTAACGTGGATTTCAAATCACGAACCAATATTGGTTATTGGTATTAATTAATTAATTGGTAATATTGGTATATTGGCACGTAACCAACCATGCCCATATAACAGGATTCGAACCTGAGACCACACGATCCCATCGTAAACATTTGCTCATGGCGCCACCGGAAGCACACCATTTTGAAGGTATTTTAAACCTCGCTATTTTCCTCAGTCCTGAAGTATCTAACTTGTGCTGATTTTTAATGAATAATTATAAATTAAAAACCCTATTTTAATATTTTGACATCAACGTCATATATCAGATAGGATGATAATAGTAGCTAGAACATTACAATTTCAATCGTAGATGCATAATGTAGATTCAAGAAATTAAGTTGCTTACTATTTAAGTAGCTTATTTTACTAAGAATTAGTAAAATAAGTTTTCTTAAATCTATATGAAATAATATAAGATAATGTGAAATTTATAACGACATAAACAACATTTTTAATTTACTTATAAAGGAAAACTAGTGGCGCTTTAGACCAAAAAAAAAATCTTGCATTAACCAAACCTTACTTGAGTCAGCCGAGATATTTTTTTATCTCGTTTAAAAACCATTTTTGGTTATCACCATTTTAGTTCTAAATTAATTCATTACAAATTAAAGTAATTTACCATTTTGATTACCATATTTATATACCGTTTGTTTCTTTGTAATACTATCTCCTTAACATAGAAAATATTTGTTTTTTTTTAGAAATGTTACTTTAATTGTTATTTTGGTAAAAATATCTTAACCTGCCATTATTTATTACTTACAGTGATGGGTAATCTCTCAAAAAAACGCTCTCGCTCCTAGAACCAGGGGGCGATAGGGATAATGAAAGATAGTCGGTTCGTTCTTTGAGGCTAATTGGCTTGTGTCTCCCAGAATTCTCCAACGGCGGGGACGGAAATCTAAATTCTTTGTGGAACCACTTTTCATTCTCACAACAATCACATCTTGTATTGTAAAACGTTGTATGGCATGTTTCCAGTGCTCTGAATTAAAAGAAAGTAGCAATTAGTATCTCACAAACAAAATAAAAATATAATTAAGAAAGAATTGAAAAATTGGCTTAAAGGCATAAATTCTAGTTAATAACGGTGGTCCACTTAAGGAATATCGATAGTAACGGGTCAGGTGTGTCGCTTTATATTGATTTTAAATATTCGTGTTTAAACAATTTCTAATATTTATTGCGTTTAAGAGTTCTATTAAAATTCTAGTTTTTTGACCATTTACTATTAATTTTTCGGTAGTATGCCGACATCACTCGTACTGCAGGGAAATCATCATCATCAATTATCAAACATCACCAAGTTAAACAATGAAGGCTTTCATATAGGAACAAATTTAAAATACGCTAAGAATGATTAGGTTTAGGAATAGGAAAATATAAATAAAACAGAAGTGGGATTGATGGGTTGATTCCTTGCATGATGTTTGAAAGGTTTACATCCTTTGAATCTTTACTTGTGGAGACATATTAGAAGTTTAGTTTATGCAGAGAAGCCACATACCCGGGCTAGACTATGCTTACAATATAAAGGTAGACTTCTTGAACAATTATTATAAACAGGTATTTTAACAGCAGTATTAATTTTTTTTTGTTGAATAAAATATTTTTTTTTAAATTATTGTCGCTTATAGCACAATAACACTATTAAATAAAAAAAAATGATATCGCGTTCAGGAAGCATCAGCGGATCTATGTTCATAGTACAATTTTCTTATTTCAAATAGGATAATTGGTATATTATTAAGTATTTTGGTAGAAAATAATGTTCTGAGATCAAGAAATACCGCATTTGCTATTTTTTTGTTTTATATACTTAGAAATATCTATTTTTTAAAGTTTAAAATAGGGTGTAATAGTATCAGTCTCCGTCTCGAGTAGTGATGGGCAGAGAACTCCGTCTCCCATGCTATCTGCAATTTGGTTGCCCGCTAATAACCGATGTTGCCCCGGGGAAGACTACGTCAGTGCACTTTGCAGAAGAATCGATGTCATTCATAGTAAAGTTTGCATTTCCATTCAAGATGCTAGCGATCGGATATATATTGGGAATATGATGTCAATGCCAAAGGCCAGAGGTACAACAACGGTGACTTGGTTTGGCTTTATGACCATATGACCCGAAAGGATTTGTCATCAAAATTTCAAACTGCCTGGGATGGGCCATATAAAGTTCTGGAAGCCATCAATAATGCTCTTTACAAAATATAAAAGCCGCCGAGAGGTAAAGCTCGAGTCATTCACTTTAACCGACTGCGGCAAATTGAATTAGAGTCGGATTTGACTTTCGATGAATTTATGGCCTATCCTTCTAATAGCTGAAGGAGTCCTGATGATGGCGTTCCTGCGAATTGCAGCATGATTCGTTTAATGCTGAAGCTGAATATATTATGGCACATTGTGTGGCATCTAGAGGAGTAGCTGAGGTTTTTTGTAGACAGTTCGAAAAAATTCAAGAGCTGCGCCGGTCTAACTCTAGAGTCGGAAGCACTCAAGATAACCGATGAAGAGACTGGTAGAAAGATTTGCTACCTGGTTACCAAAGAGGCGTCACATGAAAAGCCAACCTATAAGAACGTTTGAGATTACAGGAGGAGTTGCTTGCCGAGGATCTCAGAAGCCTAGCAATTCCCAAACTCACATGCGGACTCGATAATCTGGACTGAAGGATTTGCAGCACTTAGAAGGAAGAAAGAAGGAGAAATTTGTTGCAGGAGGGGAACCTTCTGCCGATATCGATTTCCAGCATATTTGGAATAATTTTGGGATGAAACGGGCTTACGGACAGGACAGTGTATCGAGATTTGCTACGCCGCGAATACCGTTCGTGAAAACAGATGACCATCGACCCAGTTTGTAAGAAAGAAGACAGTCGCGTACGCAATTCTGTTATTATTTAATCGAGGTAAAAAAAACTATAAATAATGAAAACATCAAATATCATCATAAAAAAAATCGCCTGTCATAAATGACATAAACAGCTTATAAGGAAATCTCTAAGATTTTAGAGTATGGCCTGTAGAAAACAATAACTCTTTAATAAAAATTTATTTCATGAACTTTGGATACACGAATAATTCTCCTATGTTTTTTTTATATATTTTGTTACTAACAAAATATAGAATTACAGTATCTAATTACAAAAAAATATTACTATAAAATATAATATTTATTTTCATAATGATACAATCAAGCATCGAGATGTGAAATATCTGTATGTGCAGTATTAAATCATGTTACTTACTCTTAGATATAACAATATTTCATATTATAAATAATTTTATTTTATTTATTACTATCAACGTTTACATAAACATTCTAAGGTAATACACAATAGGCATACATAATTTATAATATTATCTATTAAATATCTAGAAATAGAAAACTAAACTAAGATCATGTGCACATTTCTTAAATTTTTCAAAATTACTGCAAAAGAAATCAATCATCTACATACCTGTTAACAGTTGCAGAAATCCTATTTATTGGATTATTTAACTGATATGATGTTCGACAAAAAGGAATATGCAGAAGGTCTAGTTGAATAAAATGGGATATAGATTGAGAAAAGAGCCAAACACTCAGGACATCTGGTTAGGCCACTCAGTACCAGTGTAAGCAAAACAGACATTATAAAATTCTTTTCTAAGTGACAATGCAGTAATAGACAAATAAGAAATAGTTTGCTCCGTACTAAGAACTACCCCAGATTTTAATAGTCTGTATTTATTTACAAACTTTATAAATCTGGATTGGATGTTTTCAATTCGAGATATGTTGTTTTGGTAACAAGGGGACCAGATTATATTTGCGAATTCAAGATTCGATCGAACTAAAGATAGGTATAATGTTTTTAGGGCCGGAATGTTTGTAAAATCCTTTCATGATCTCCTCAAAAAGCCTTTATTTAAAGAGTTTATTTGCCTTACAGATCATAATATCAAAATGGTAAGAAAAACTAAGCTTTGGATCTAGATAAACACCTAGATCCTTAACCAATTTAACACTTTTTAATGCAACATTGTTAATGAAATAATTAACAGCATGAAGACCCTTTTGTCTACTAAATCTCAATAAAACAACATTTAATTATGTTAAGTAGCATGCCATTTTGTTGGCACCAGGAATATAATGTGTTTATATCATTTTGCAAAGTAATAATATCATTTGGAATAGAAATTTGCCTGTAGATTTTTAGGTCGTCGGCAAAAAGCAGGAAGTGGGATTCCAGGAGAAATCCAAGATCGTTAATAAAAAGACTGAAAAGCAGGGGTCCGAGATGGGAACCTTGAGGAACTCCAGAAGATGTCTGGAATGGTGAAGAAATTCAGCTTCCTATTTTTACTTGCTGCTCACGGTTAGTTAAATATGATTTAATCCATTGTAATAAAGAGTCACAAATGCCAAGTTTAGCAAGACGGTATGATTGACTTTATCAAATGCCTTACTGAAGTCTGTGTAAATGGCATGAGTTTCACAGCTTTTTCCAAAAGATTTAAAGATATAGTTGGTAAACAAGAAAATATTTGTTTTGACTGAACGTCCCTTAATAAAGCCATGCTGCTGATCAACAATTATCTCTTGAAAAACTTTAGATAAAAAATTTTCCACACAGTGCTCGAAAAGTTTAGGAATAGACGATAAGATGCTGATTGGACAAACATTTAATAATTTCCAATGATTGGGAAACTCGCCAAGTAATAAAGATTGATTAAAAATATAATAAAGAGGTAGATAGAGTGAATGACAACATTCTTTTAGCACTCTATTGGGTATAAGATCTGGTCCAGCGGCTTTGTTGATGTCTAGTCTAAAAAGAGAGCATTTAACATCACTAGGGCTTATTAATACATCAGACACTAAGTTAAATATTTCAGAATCATGATTATTTAAAGCAGTTCCAGTTCCCACTGCAGTGTTTAACATACTAGTGTTGTAAACAGATGAGAAGTGTGAAGCAAACAATTCAGTAATAGAAAGGGCAGAGTCAGCTTTAGAGTCACCAAGAAAAATTTCACTTGGAAGACTAGTATTACCATTATTGGACTGTGAACTAACAAACTTCCAGAAATATTTACTGTCATTGATAATAGAATTTTCTGCTCTTGTAAGATAGCTATGGCAACATTCCTTGGACAGATTCCTAGCTTCCAACCTCAAGGCACTGAAGTTTATATAAGCAGAAGGTGAACCACTCGGCTTATATGAGATTTCGCGAATATGTTAAGTTGTTAATCTAAAAGTCTTATCTGAATTAACAAGGTTTAGTAGAGTAGCTTCTTTAAAGCTAGAATGCGCCGTTTTTGTTTCTGTGTGTTTTTTAGATTTTTTGGAGATTAAAATGATTGTATACTATCTTTGTAAATTTACATTTATTATTATTATTATTATTGTTATGGCCAACTGTTTTCTTTAAAATTTAAAACGCTTTAAACGTGACAACATTGTATAACTCAGTCTCTTGTCATCCGAAAGTGAGAATGCACGCATTTGTTTTGTCCAGCAAATAAACCAAGATTTAAGTAAATAAAGTGATGTACAGTCCACAAATAGGGGTTTTCAATGATCCCAAACATTGGTCCAATCAAGCAGGATATGTAGTTAAATAAATAAAGTGAGTAAAGCTACATATTCTATAAAAATATTATATATATAGCCATGTTCGTGCCATATTTGAATATCCTCAAATATTAAAAGAATCATATGTTGAAATTAGGAATTTATATGACAATATAACGAAGCACTTAAGGGCATTGAATTGTCTTGGGGAAAAAACTGAGACATGGGATAGATTAATTATATATATAATGTGTAGTAAATTTGATCATAAGTAAAAATTGATCATGTTACACGTCGTGATTGGGAAACCTATAAATACATAGGTGATTTGCCTACAATGGAAGATTTAAATAATTTTCTTAAATTAAAGTGTGAGATGCTTGAAAAAATTGAACTTTCTTGCAATTTAACAGATGAAAAATATAATAAAACAAATAGGAGTAATAAGATGTTTAAGAGGCAAAATTCCACCACCCATGTATCAACTAACAACACTACTAATGATAAAAAATTTAAATGTTCATATTGTAATGCTAACCATTCGATTTTTAAATGTCAGTCCTTTTTAAATCTAAATATTGAATATCGTAAAAGAAGCAAAAAGGTTAAAACTCTGTCTAAATTGTCTACGTGCTTCTTATCCCTCCTGGAAATGTAATAAATACAATTGTTTTAAGTGTAAAAAACCACACAATTCATTACTCCATTTAGAAACATTTAAAAATTCTAACACTCAGTCCTTTAACACTACCGGTGGTGAAAATAACTCCCATCCCAAGTCAGGTGAAGCTGCAGAAAATCAACAATTCCAGGAACCGCCGTTGGCCTCGCTGGCGACTACACTCCATACAAATATCACCCAATGCGGTGTTGCCAAGACTTCATCGTTAGGAGAGTTTTCTCAGGTTCTGTTGTCAACTGCATTAATACGTTTAACAAATAAAGATAAATACGTTGTAGTGCGTGCCTTATTAGATAGCGGTTCGCAAAGTAATTTTATTACGGAAAATTTGTGTACTAAATTAAATATAGAGCAGTCAAAAATTAATCATGCAGTTAAAGGTGTAGGGCAACTACTAACTAATATTAAAGGTCAAGTAAATATTAATATAAATTCTTGTTATAATGCCTTTAAAGAAAATTTAAATTGTTTAGTAATTTCTGAAATAACAGATAAATTACCGAGGATGTCTTTTGAGAAGCAAAATTTAAGGATACCTGATGATATAGTACTAGCCGATCCAAATTTTAATATTTCTGGGGATATAGAAGTTTTATTAGGATCTGATCTCTTTTGGAAAATAATTAAGGCAGGGCACTTCCGTCTCGGGGTTAATTTACCTTTAAGTTTGCAAGAAACAGAGTTCGGGTTTATTATTGCAGGGAATTTAAATGCTACCTTTTCTTCAGTTTCAATAAATTGTTTGAGTGTTAATTTAGAAGAATCATTAGACAAAAACCTGGTTAAATTTTGGGGGATTTGGAAGAATTAGTAAAGCATAAACATAATTTTAGCGATTCTGAAAATTACTGTCAAGAATATTTTAAAAATTCAATTTCTCGAGATGATGGTGGAAAGTTTATTGTTAAAATTCCATTTAAGAGAAATTTATGTGAATTAGGGGAATCCCATGGCATGGCTCTAAGACGATTTAAACTTTTAGAAAATAAATTAGAGAAGAATCCAGATTTAAAAAAGATTATGTCTGAATATGACTGAATATATTGAAATGAGCCATATGTCAGAGATCGATGATAAAAATATTAATTTTGGGTATTATATTCCACATCATGCTGTATAATACCCACAAATGCATATATAATAAAGAATGACAGGACAGTCTAACCACAAAATGTAAAGTCGTCTTTGACGCATCGGCAAAGTCGACTACAGGTTTGTCGCTAAATGATGCTCAGTTTGTAGGCCCTACGTTGCAACAGGATGTTTTTGCTATTTTAGGTAGATTTAGAGTTCATTCTTATGTTATGACGGGTGATATCTCCAAAATGTATCGTCAGATTTGGGTAGATTTTAATGATAGGGAATATCAAAAGATTTTTTGAAGGTCAAATAGCAATGAAAAGATAAAGATTTATAAATTGAATACCGTAACATATGGTACTGCTTCGGCACCATATCTTGCAGTAAGGTGCTTATTTCAAATCTCAGAAGAGAACAAAGCTAAATTTCCGGTTGCGTCCAAAATAATTGAAAGAGATTTTTATATGGATGATCTTCTAACAGGTTTTGAGTCTAAAGATGAATTGTTAATTGTATAAGCTAATATTGTTGATTTATTAAAAAATTATGAGTTTGAATTAAGAAAATTTCTGTGTAATTGTAAGGAAAGTTTGGCCGAATTTGAAACTAATAAAGATTTGGATGTAAATATTTTAAATATAGGTGAGAATGAAGCAAATAAAACCTTGGGCATATTTTGGGATGCTAATAAGGATCTAATATGTTATAAATTGAATTTGGGGGCTAACTCTTCTAAGGGTTTAAACAAGGTAACAAAAAGGGGAATTTTATCTGTAATTTGTAAAATATTCAATCCCTTGGGTTTATTGGGCCCAGTAATAATCATTGCTAAACTTCTTATGCAAGATCTCTGGAAACTTAAAGTTGGTTGGGATGACGATATTCCAATTGAAATTATTAATACCTGGCTAAAATTATATAAAAACTTACCTTTCATTGCTGAAATTAAGATTCCAAGATGTTCAATAATCTCAAGTTATGTTGAAATCGAATTACATGGCTTTTCTGATGCCTCCATTAAGGCCTATGGGCCATGTCTGTACATACGATGTTTAACATCATTTGGGACTTCTAGTTCAACTTTGCTGTGCGCAAAATCAAGGGTCGCTCCTTTAAAACAACTTAGTTTACCAAGACTTGAACTGTGTGGAGCGCTATTATTAGCTAATTTAGTTAAAAAAATTACAGAGTCGTTGGAAATAAAGTTTAATAACTTCTATTATTGGACTGATTCCCAAATAACTTTGTCTTGGATAAGAAATGAATCTACTAAATTTAAGACATTTGTAGCCAACCGGGTAAGCGAAATAAGAAGTCTTACAAATTTTCAAGATAGGAATCATGTTATGTCAATTGATAATCCAGCTGATCTGCTGTCACGTGGTACTTCTGTTGAACTTTTAAGTAATTCGAATTTATGGTGGCATGGTCCTGACTAGCTTTTAAAACCCAATTCTGAATAGAGTTTAAAATTTTCTGTGCTTGATATGGCTGTAATTCCAGAAAAACGTAGCGTTTCTTGCCTTGTATTGAGTTCAAGTAGTGAAATAATTAATTTAATTTCAAAATTCTCTTCTCTTACAACATTGCTACGTGTAACTGCATATATTTTACGGTTTGTTTCTAATTTGAAAGTTGATAAAATGACCAAAACTTGTGGTCCTTTACAGCCACAAGAATTAAATGAAGCGTTACTTCTTTTAATCAAGAATGTGCCAATTTAAGTCAAGGTAAAGAAATTCACAAGTCTAGTAAAATATTATCACTTAATTTTTTGAAAATGGTATATTACGAGTAGGTGGTAGGATTAGGCATTCAGATCAATCTTATGATAAAAAAACACCCAATTATCTTACCCAGTAGTCATATTTTAACTAATTCAATTTTGAGACATGAACATAAGCGTTTACTTCATTGTGGCGTTCAAGCCTTATTATCTTCTATTCGGGAAAGGTACCGGCTGATCTCTGGGCGAAATGCCTGTAAAGGTATTATCCGGAAATGTATAACCTGCTTTAGAGCCTGTCCGAAAGACTCTAATCAGTATTTAATGGGAGACCTTCCTAAGGTCCGTTTAAGTCCTTTTACTGTGTTCTCAAATGTTGGTACGGATTTTGGTGGTCCTTTTCTTTTGAAAGATAGAGTTACGCGTGGGGCAAAAATTGTTAAGGCTTACATCTGCTTATTTATATGCATGAGCACGAAAGCTGTGCATATTGAAATTATACAATTTAACTAGATACCTAGTCTCACTACAGAAGCATTTATCTCTGCATTAAAAAGATTTATTAGCAGACGGGGTAGACCTACTAACATATATTCCGATAATGGATTGAACTATGTAGGAGCAAACAATGAAATCATACATTTATATGAATTTTTAAATAATAATTTAAACTGTATCTCAAATAACGCTGCCAAAGAGCAAATTCGGTGGCATTTTATAACGGCTCGCTCTCCCAGTTTCGGTGGTTTATGGGAAGCCGGAATAAAGAGTGTTAAACATCATGTTAAAAGGGTTATTGGTGAGACAAGACTTACGTTCGAAGAATTTTCTACTATCTTGACTCAAATTAAAGGAATACTGAACTCGCGTCCCCTGTGTCCGGTTACTCAGGACCCAGACGATTTAAATGCACTAAGCGTTTTAATTTTCTTTAAAAATTAAAACGCTTTAAACGTGACAACATTGCATAACTCAGTCTCTTGTCCGAAAGTGAGAATGCACGCATTTGTTTTGTCCAGCAAATAAACCAAGATTTAAGTAAATAAAGTGATGTACAGTCCACAAATAGGGGTTTTCAATGATTCCAAACAATTATTATGATTATTATTATACTAGTAGACCATCCACCTGTACCTTTACTAGTGCGTTGATATATATTATAAAGAGTACTGGTCCCAAAACTGTTCATAACATTCAATACATTTGTAGTTGCCCTGACTCCATAGCAGTACCCCGAGTTCTATATCTTTCAAGAACATTATATATATACATTACATATATATATATATATATATATATACAGTGCTTTTATTTCAAAACGATCCACCCTTAATTCGTTAAAAAAAAAAAAAACACGTCAAATTAGATATACAGGGGGACGTTTCATTATGCATTTACCGAAGTTCTGTCAATCACCTCCTCACCTCCAGCTAACCTCACTTTAATATGTCAAATGGGAACCCCCATCGTGTGATACATCATAGTAAGCAGCGTAAAATTCTCTATTCAAAAGCGTAAAATTCTCTATTCTCTCTCTCAAAAAAAAATGAAATCGGTAAATGTGTAAGCAAATAGTTAGCGGAAATGTCTAGAAATAATGAATATTTTATTTACGCCAAACTTTGGTATTTTAAATGAATACTTTTAGTGTGGTACCTATTAGGTCTAATACATTAAAACTCAATCCGTAAGATTCAACTCGCCAAACGTGTATATATATATATACGCCAAATGTGTATATATATACAGGGTGTTTCAAAAGTCATGGTCCAAACTGAAAGGGGAGGTAGGGGAGGCTATTTGGAATCACAATAACCCTTTATGTTATTATCCGATTTTTGATGGTTTAGAAGTTATAGCTGTTTTTCAGTTTTTTTTCTATAATTCACTTCTGGCTTAAAAAATTATTTTTTTCTATGTCTGGGGCTTTATTTTTTAAATATATTTTTTTGTTTTTATTCCAACAAATATCGAGTCTTTTTAATAAAAGTGTAGTGTAATTTTTTTTTGTTTCGCTGCAGAAAATCTTGTTTAATTTGTTTTTGGATTCTTAAAAAATGAATTTTAACAATTTAATGAAGCACTACATAGTACAGAAAGACCTACAGGAACTTAAACCAATGTTTAAAAACTTCTTACTATTTCTAGTCTTTCAATAAAAACATTTACCCTATAGTATTTATTATTTGATCAATGCATGTTAAGAAAATTTTTAGAAAAATGAAACGTAAACGAAATAAAATCATACCACATTTTTTGCTTGCATACCATAAATTTGGTACTATTTAAGTGCGCTTGACCTTCAAATTGGAATTCAGAATGCTATCAAGAGCCACAAACAAAAATGGTATTCTCACATGGACCATTTTAAATAGCCAAACCGACTATTGTTGGTATTTTCTGTATTGTTTTCTGTTTGTCTTTAGCTAAAGTGTTAATCGATTTTTTTTCTGTTTTCTGACCTATTATACCATTAAAGTAATAATGAATCTGCATCGAGATGCCGGATCGGTATACCCCACGGGAATATGCTGAAATGCATTACATTTATGGATTGTGTGGTGGGAACGCTCGCCTTGCTGCAAGAGAGTATCGTGATCGTTATCCGGATCGTGAACGTTTTCCCGATCACAGAGTGTTCATACGAGTACATAACTCATATTTGCGGGGAGAAATACCTGGTGATGTACAACAAATAGGCAGACCGCGGTTGGATGATGAAGAGGTGCTTGCTTTGATAGAGGCGGACCCTTCTACAAGTATTCGTCGAATTTCTAGAGCTACTGGATTAGCTATAGCTACGATACAACGCATGTTGCGGAGGAACAACCAGCATCCATACCACGTGCAACGTGTTCAAGCCCTCTTAGCCCGTGACTACGCGCCTAGAGTAGCATTTTGCAGAGAAATTCTTCGACGCTGTCTGCAAGACCCGGACTTTTTGACTGCTTTTTGTGGTCCGATGAGTCTTCATTTCAAAGACTTGGTATATTTAATATTCACAATCTTTACTATTGGGCTGTAGAAAATCCGAGAATAATAAGGCAAGATCGCTTCCAGTACCAATTTGGTGTAAATTTGTGGGCAGGAATTCTCGGTGGTCTCCATTTAATCTGACCGGTAGTCAGATTAAATGGAGAGAGCTACCTAGATTTTTTAGAACACCAACTTTATGACCTTTTGGAAGATGTGCCTCTGGAATTACGGGCAAGAATGTGGCTGCAACACGACGGAGCACCAGCGCATAGTGCACGAATAGTCAGAGACTATCTAAATGGTGCTTACCCAGATCGTTGGATAGGCCGAGGAGGAGTGGTATCGTGGCCGCCGCGCTCACCTGACCTTAATCCTCTTGACTATTTTTTATGGGGATACTTTAAAGAACTTGTATACCAAACGGAAAATAATATTGAAATTCAGCTTCGTCAAAAACTGCGAGATGCAGCAACAAGTTTACGAAACAATGCTCGAGCATTTAGAAACTTAAAAAGAAATTTTATAAGACGATGTCGTTTGTGTATAAGAGCCGGCGGCGGCCATTTTGAACATCTTTTTTAAATAAATGCCAATAAAATATTCGAAGTTTTATTTTAGCTTTTATTTCTTTTACGTTCCATTTTTCTAAAAATTTACGTAACTTATATTAAACAGATAAAGACCTTTAAGTTAAACGTTTCTATTGGAAGGCTATAAGTTGTAAGAATTTTTAAAACATTGGTTTAAATTCTTGCAGCGCCTTTCTGTACTGTAATGCCTCAATAAAACGGTAAAATTTGTTTTTAAAGAAACCACAAAAAAATTAAACATGATTATCTACAGCGATAATACAATTTTTTTTTATGATATACTTTTATTAAAAAGACTTGACATTTTTTAAATAAAATACTAAAAAAATATATTTAAAAAATAAATCTTCAGACATTAAAAAAAAATAATTTTTTAAGCCAGAAGTAAATTATAGCAAAGAAGTGAAAAACAGCTATAACTTCTAAACCATCAAAAATCGGATAACAACATAGGGGGTTATTGTGATTCCAAATAGCCTCCCCTACCCCCCCTTTCAGTTTGGACCATGACTTTTGAAACACCCTGTATATATACATTAATAAATATACAGGGTGTCCCAGCGAAAACAAAACAGAGGTATTTTTGGTATGAAAAAAAAATTTTTTTTACAAAAATCTCAAACACGTCGATTTTATTTTCGAGGGGGACAACTTTTCCTTACCAAGGCATCCTCATACCAGTAACCCTCTTCGAGGGGGTGGGATCACCCCTAAAATCTTAAATAGAAAGAGGGGTCGTGTGATACCTTATTTTAAAGGTCTTTTAATTCTGAATATAACTGGCAAATTTGAAGTGGCTAAAATTTTTTATCCGGATATGACAGCTTGTCAAAATTGTAGAAACAGCGAAAATGAAAAAGGTATTTTGAACTCTGTTTTGGATAATATTTTTAAAAGAATAAGGAAGTCCTAATTTCAAAGGGGTCACTTATTAATTAAGAGGCCACCCTAATACCTGGAACCCTTTACGAGGGGTTGAAAGCACCCCTTAAATCTTAAACAGAAAGAGAAATATATATTGTATTCTTTCTAAATATTTCTGCTTAATGATATCAACTTGAATACCATCATAATCTGGTAAACTATTATTTTTTAATATTTTAATGGTTAAAATACATTGGTTTTGTTATTGGGGAATTCAATTCCTATTTAAATTGTGGTGGTGGAATTGCTGTTTCCATTTCTACTTCAACATTGATATAATTGCTATTACAATAATTTGAAGCTTCAAATGGACTATTAAAATTTTCTCTATACTTATTTTCGATACTAATAAAACCATTGTTCATAGTTTTATCATTTTCGAATGTGGCATTTTTGATTATTTGTTACATCTTTTATTTTTTTATGCTTTATATTGCAGGTTTGTAAAGCGTTCATTAAGTTTCCAACATCTAATACATCACAATTGACCAACCGAAATCTTGTAGTAATCGTCTAAACTTAGGAAATTCCAATTTAGTTTTAGTCTTATTGTAAGAATTTATCAAATTATATTGCATTTCTTCTATTGGACTAGCAATAAACATTATTGGTATTAAATATATTTTAAATTTAAATTCAAATTCAAAAGACTTTTATTACCACTTAAACATTGTACATAAAAAATTACATTTTTTTTATTACAAGAATCTACATAATGCTAAGAGTAATGTGGACTGAACTGCGAATATAAAAGCAACCGTAACACATACCCGAGCTAGCGCGCATGTGCTGCTCAGACCGTTAAAACATACTAACCTAATTACAACTAAAACAAAAATACTTTCCCAATTATAATTATTAAGAAAATAAGTTATTAAACCCTAAAAACATATAAAAGCTAAAGACAAAAAAATATAGGGTAATAATTGACTATATCAATTACATTAATATAGATACAATTTGTGCAATAGGCAGAGAGGAGAAAGGGCAGCAAAAACACAAAGACACACATTATTTTTCATAAAAATTTGGTGGTGTGAATTTGTTGAAATGTCTATGTTAGTTAAGAATTAAGAAGAATTTCTTTAACATATGCAATAAATTTCTTTGGTGAACTATTTTTAATGTAATCCGGTAACTTGTTCCACATATGAATGCCTACATACTGGAATGATTTTTTAAAACCTGATGTTCAATGAAATGGAATTCTAATCAAGTTTGGATTTTTTACATTGTGTATATAATCATAGTAAAAAAATAAGTCCCTTAAATATGACGGCTGACCTAATCTAATTATTTTGTAAATTAAATTATACATATGACACTTTCTATTTCTCATATTTAAATAAAATATAAAATGTAAATTTAGATAAGGATTTATGTGGTCCCTATACGATATATTAAAGAAAAAACGCATACAACTATTTTGCAGCTTTTGCTCCGTCCTTAGATATGGTTAGTGAGTCGCCATATGTCATCAAATATGTCATAATCCACTAAAGACTGTACAAGCGAATTGCAAGGCAAATATTTGGTGTTTAATGGTAACTGATTCTTGTATTGATATAAGTTTTTTAAACGACCTTAAGCAATTTTAATTTTGTTCTTAATGTGGGAGGTAAAGCTGAGATTGAAATCGAATATAAATATCTAAATATAATATCTGATTTAAGTCGGCGTTAATTTTATTATGTGCCACCTGAACGTCTGATATATTAAAAGAATTATAAATTTGGGAGTCCTCAGCAAATTGGTGCAGCTTAGAATTTTCGATGCACCGATTCATGTCCGCAACATACAAAAAGAAAAGTAAGGGGCCTAATATGGAACCCTGAGGCACCCCTTTTTTAAATGACAAAAACCTTGAAAATTTAAATTCACCATCATTCATCGTTCGGACACAATGTAACCGATCTTTAAGACAAGAGCCATACAAGTGCAGTTTTGCCAAAAGCGTCTATGGTATCAAATGCTTTAGTTAAATCTAAAAGAGTTAGGCAAGTTATTTCCTTTGGATCCTCTTTAGCCCTGATATCATTAACAATACTAATCAAACTTGTTATAGTACTAAAAGATTTACGAAATCGTGACTGGCAATCAGGAATAATTTTTAAATTATAAACATAGTCGGCTATTTCGTTATATACGTGACGTTCTAAGATTTTTGAAATGACAGGCAGAATACTTATTGGTCTAATGTCTTTATAATCTGTTGGACAAGGTATTTTTGGTGAGGGAATGAGTATAGCTTTTTTCCAATCATAGGGGAATTGGTTTTCTAAGATGCAGGAATTTAAAATATTGACTAATGGCTTATGACAAAAAGGAAGACACAGTTTAAGATCTCTAATTGAAATTCGATCACCATCTATTGCATTTGGCCCTATTTTATTTATAATATCGACAGTTTTATTTTCAGTTAGAAGACTCATATTAGATTCCGTCTCAAAGTGACTAAATATATTTGAATTATAAAAGTGAAGTTTTTCTAATTATTTTGATATTTTAAGCAGTAGAGTTAGGTTTTTTTAGAGTATATTTTTTGCGAGCTTTGTCTCTTAATTTAATTAGATATTTAATAATACTCGTTATCCACGGCATAAATGGTCTATCCTTATATAGTCTTGTTTAAAACGGAGCGTATTTATTTATTAAATAGGAAATATTATTGGTAAGTAATCAGACTTTTTGATTAATGTTAGAAATATAATATTATACCACTGTAGCTGCTGGGCCTCCTCCCTAAATGAAGTCATGTTAATACTATTGTAGTCCCTGGACCTTTTTTACTTACCTTCAACTTTTTTATATTATTTAGATTTTGGTGAATTTAAAATCGCTTGAACTAAATTATGATCACATATGGACTCCGATATACAGGTAGATTGAGAGCTAATACACTCGATGTTACTGCTAGCTACAATGACGTCAATAAGGGTATTAGACCGATTGTTGATTCTAGTAGAGCTATTAATCAGTTGCCGAAGATCGAATACTTCCAAAAGATACTTAACGTTTTGAGTTATTGCAGTTGGTCTCAGTAAATCTATATTTAAGTCCCCCATAAAAATTATACTATCATAGCATGGACCAGATATAGTAAAAATTCTTCAACAAGTTTAAGGAATGTAGGCATGCTAGAAGAGTGTGGTCTATACATATTTACTAATACAATATTTCTTTTATTTGCAATAAACTTTATACTTAACTACTGAAACTCATCAGTTATATGGGGAAATGTTACTAGAAAGAACTTGATTGATTTTGTTTGCACAAATACACAAACTCCCAAAATATTAAAGTCATATTTACTGGCATAATTTAGAAATTCATCGAAACCGGTTTTTATGGAACGAAGATTTAAATGAGCAACACTGAAATTGGCCTCAGATTGCCGATCCTGCAGGATTTCCACATTATCCCCCATTGTATATGTCAACCCTTCGCCACCCCAACCCATGCCAAACTGCCCCACCGCCCTTCCAAATTCCATCTCATTCCACAAAAAAATGCACAAAAAAAACAGTCGACTATATGATAATATGCAAACATATAATAAGAAAGAAATGTGGCCTGATGGTCTCTAAGTTTTATATTTTATTATTAGTATTTATTATATGTTAAGGAATTCTAAAAATGATGCGTCAGCGATAAGCCACGACTGTGAAGAATCGCAGCGAGGCAGAAAACAGTGACAAAAAGATATCGGTTGAAGTTTGTCGAATATTTTGTTGGCTACGAATATTTCGTTATTATAATAAATATATAAGTTATAATTAATATTACGGGAATATAAATGTTATTTTGGGAAATGATGAGTGTTTAACTTTTACTCTTACAATTCAGAAGTGAAATTATTCACGTCTACTATGGGAAAACATAAGAAAAGAAGTTGACTGAAAATCAGAGAAAACAAAAGGAAAGGTTTGACAAGTTTCGAAAACCACCACGATTATACAACAAGGGCGAGGTTGTAATGATCCTGAGGACAGATGCACCATGCACTGGTTCAAGTAGAAAGTTGTTAGCTAAGTTTAAAGGACCGTTCAAGGTTACTAATGTCCTTTTAAATGACAGGTACGAACTCCAGGATATGAGAGAGAATTTTCGACGGATGAAGACAGTGGTCTCGGTAGATAAGATGAAACCGTGGATTATACTAAAGGGTAAGAATTCACTTGGTTAACAACATGATAAGGCCGAAGGGGCAAATTTAAATGTGAGTTATGTAAAATAAGTACATACTATGAGGTACTAGGTTTACATAATATGCACCAAACCGTGAAAATAATGTGAGGTATTTGGAGTAATATTTTTTGGAGTAAGTATTTGGAGTACATACTATGAGGTATTAGCACCAAATACTAAGCACAACATCAAATTGTGATTAATAAAATGTGAGGTGTTTGATGAAAAGGGTACATACTAAGAGGTACTAAGATCAAACATTATGCACAAGATTGGAAGTCGTAAGCTTCGATATGTCCATTGATCATGATTTTATGTTAAATGTTTCTGGGGTGCAAAGAAAATTCCTATTCATATTCGAACAGGGTAAGATTATCAGAAGTATGTCATGTTCTTTATCTATTTCAGATGGGGAACCACTAGGATCTGAGGTCAGATCAGAAGAGGATGGCCGAATGTTAAGGAATTCTAAAAATGATGCGTCAGCGATAAGCCACGACTGTGAAGAATCGCAGCGAGGCAGAAAACAGTGACAAAAAGATATCGGTTGAAGTTTGTCGAATATTTTGTTGGCTACGAATATTTCGTTATTATAATAAATATATAAGTTATAATTAATATTACGGGAATATAAATGTTATTTTGGGAAATGATGAGTGTTTAACTTTTACTCTTACATATATATTACTATATGTATATTGTTAGAAATCACCCGGCCAAGAATTAAAACTATTTATTATTTCAATCTATTTGTTTACGAAAGCCGCTACCGGTCAAAGGGATTATCGAATGAGTCAGGAGAAATACCTTTGTTATCGGGCCCTAAAATATTTCGATGAATCGACATTCTGATAATCTCGGTGCTCGAGTTCACATGCTGCTTTAAGTTAAGATTTTTGGTGGTTTTTAAGTTTAAAGAAATATAAATTATCGACTACGATAAATTAAGTTTTCGAGATTTTTTCTTTTAAATACTAACAATATACTACATACTGCTTTATTTGTAGTGTATAAACATACTGCTGTATTTGTTATTAGTAAAAACAAGTAATCTAGGCAAGTTTTTGAAAGAAGTCTTGTGACCGAGTTAACGTATGACTTGAATGCTAATGAGTTCATAAAAGGGTAATTAGCTATATGATTACTATTTCGTTCTAAAATACTTAGATTCACGTCTCCAACAAAAATTTCAATATTAGAAAAGCTTATTATTTCAAAATATGAAATAAATCATTTATAACATCTGTCCTTGGTGGAGGCTCGTATATTGCTGTTAATACAAAAGTTGTGCCATTTACTTCAAAATTTATTCTACTTGCGTAGTTGCTTTTGAGTAAGTCAACTGAGTGAATAACAAATCTAAAATCAAATTATTTTTAACTAGTATATAACATCATCCTTTTTATTATACTTAGCATACAAAATTAGCATACATGTTATACAAAACTCGGTAGTCTGGTATAGTAAAATTGTTTATCGGATCAATTTGAAAGGTTTTAGGAAGCACAATATAAGGTATCAAAAAAAAACAGATATGTCATTTCTCTACAAAACTGCGTAAATTTAATTTTTATGCCCTAAGCCAATTATTTTTATTTTAAAAAGAGATATAAACATGTATCTTACATAAAACAGAAGTTACCATTACTATAAAGTATAATAACTAAGTATAGTTTTTAAAATATTAAACATTTAAAGGTGTGATAAAATTTGAAACATTTAAAGGTGTTTAGTCTTCAAGAATTGATTTTGTGTAACATTAGTAAATAATTTCGCTTGCTTATTGACGATTGTCACCGTTTCTTTGCTGGTTTTTCAACATTCTTTAAAATGGCTAAAACAAAAGAGTTATCGGTAGAAACAAAAGGTATTATCATTGGACTTCATAAAGCTGGAAAGACTAACCGTCAAATTTCGACGGATTTGGGAATTCCAAGGCGGACTGTCGATTATAATGTTAGGAAATTCACCAGAGAAGGGACTATTAGCAACAAACCCCGATCGGGAAGGCCAAAGGCAACAAGTTGTGATGATTTAAATATTATAATTACAAGCAAACGCAATAGACGCCTTACCGCCCCTGAAATCACAGCAAAAATCGACAAGGAGCGTAAAAAAGCGGTCAGTGTTTCGACAGTAAAACGGCGACTTTATAATGCTGGTCTTAAAGGACGTTTAGCTGTATCAAAACCGCTACTGAAGGATGTTATTAAGAAGAAAAGACTTGTGGGCCCAATCACACACAGAACGGACCATTGATGACTGGAAAAAAGTTCTCTGGAGTGACGAGTCGAAATTCGAGGTTTTTGGAACGAAGAAGCAAGTTTTTATTCGCCGTTATGCCAATGAAAGGGTCGCTGAGAACTGTACGGTGGCCTCAGTTAAACACGGTGGTGGTTCGGTGATGGTGTGGGGTCGAAGATAACAAATATATATATATAATAGAGAGAATTCTTCGAAAAGAGGATTACCAAACAATTTTAAGTGACAATGTACTTCCTTCTGGTACTCGAATAATTGGGGAAAACTTCATCTTTCAACGTGACAATGACCCCAAGCACACGTCGAAATTGTGCAAGCAATATTTAGGTTAATTACAAAGGCAACATCTTCTGATAGTTATAGTATGGCCCCTACAATCACCGGACCTCAATCCTATCGAATTACTGTGGGATGAACTGGATAGACAAGTGCGAAAATTATGCCCCACATCAAAAGAAGACTTGTGGAGGATCATCCAAGAAGAGTGGCACAAGATACCTCAGGAAATTTTGGACAAATTAATTAGAAGACTACCGAAACTCTGTGAAGCTGTTATTAAAAATCGAGGCGGACATGTAGATGAATCCAAAATTTAATTTTCTTAAATTTAATTAATTGAAAAATGTATTGTTTATATTCATTTTGTTATAAATAAACCGTTTCATAAGAATAACTGATGGGTTTATTATTTTTAGTTATAACTTTAAAACAGCCATATGTGGGCAAATACTTTTGAGCGGTAGTGTACATACATATTTTAAATTAATTTTGTTTCTTATCTTGGAAACAATAAAACGTCAATATGAGTCAGATGAAAATTATAATCTGACGTTGGCAATTTTTATAATATGAACAATCTGCCTTTATTAAGTAAATATTGGAAATAGTTATTTATGCATAAAGTTACAAACTTTCTTTTAAGAATGGGGAATTCCAATAAATGAAAAAGAGCATCTTACACACGTATAACATACAAAAATTATTCTAATTCCGAGAAAGCAAAAAAAAATTAAAATGCAGATTCTAAGTCAATATGCATGTTTTTATAGCAAAAAGTTAAAACATTTTGAACGCCCCAACAAGGCTCTTTAATATGTTAGCAGTAACAATTAACAACTCAGTCCTACATACTATTACTTTATTATGCGTTTCGGTATGTCTCAAATATGCATAGATCTTGAATTGATCGAAAATATATTAGCGCGAAGAGAATCCTCCGACATTAATCCGAGAACTTCATCCAGTGAACCATGGAAGCACTATATAAAAAGCGCCAGGCTGCAACTAGAAGAACTTGATTTGACACCATCATAAACCATCATAAGATTTTAAGAGTAAATTGAGCTCAATTAAATTCAATGATATTATTTTCTCTTGTAATCCCGAACTCGACAATAAAATTAAAGGAATCGATAGCATAGGTCGTATCCAGTAAGAGTTAGTTTTAAAGATGGAAATTCAGCAAATACGCTTATAAATTCAATTGCTCTAAAAAAATAACTTAGAGGGATGTATTCCAAAATTTATGGTAGTTACGAAAGGGGTAATATTTGGAGTTGATGAAGACATAACTAAAGAGTCTATTAAATCTAGAATCAAACAATTTGATTCTCATTGCAATATTTCTGTTATCGAGGCTAAAGGAATTATTAAAACAATAATAGACAAAAATACTAATAAAAAAAAACTGTAAATTCTAAAACTGTTATTTTAAGCTTTAAGTGAACTAACTTACCAAAATATGTTGCTTTAGGCCGCGTAAGATTTGAAGTTAGAACTTACGTCCAAAAAATTATAGTATGCTGTAATTGTTATAGAGAAATAAATACGGTCATACTAGTAAACAAAGTAGAAGCTAGATGCCTTAACTGAGGCCAAAATCATCCTCAAGACCAATGTACGGACATATTGGATATTAAATGCTTACATTGCAAAGGTTTACATAAAATAACAAACTTAAAAAAAGTGCCCTGAATTTTAACGACAAAAGAACATTAAAGTGACTACGGCGGAAAAAAATCTTTCATATAAAGATGCAGAAAAACATTTTCCAAAAAACTCGTACGCCTCGATTATGGCAGGTTTCAAATCTCTAAAAAATAACGACTATCCGGATATTAATTTGGAAAGACTCGATGAAATTTTTTCTTCAAAACAACAAAAAAATAAACCGCAATCAGTTACCCCTTTTACTTTTACACATGCAAAAACTCCAAATAAAAGAATGAAACCCTTATCTCCATTGAATGAAAACTTCTTCCAACACAAACAAATTTTGTCATAACATTCCACAAATTTTGTTTCTGGAAATGTTCTAACTAATGAAATTTATCTTAAAAATACTGGTACAGAAAAAAATAAAGATAACATAGGAATTATGAAAGCAAGAGGTTTCAATAAAAATAAGGTTATAGAATAAGGTTCTTTTTTAAAAATAAGGTTCTTTTAATTTTTAATGTAATAAAAAAAAAGGTAATTTGATAGTGATATACAAGAAATTAAAACAATTTTGGATAAAGAAATTAAATTTATAAACAATACTTAGATTAGTCGCAGTACAGTCAGTTAGCACGTGAGCGATGCCGTCGAATGCACAGGTGTGTGCTCGATGCGCCGATAATTTTATAGTTAGTTCCAAGTCGCTCCAATGCAAATGTTGTTTAAAACTATTTCATACACAATGTGTTTAAATGAAGGACCCAACACTAAAACTTCTTAAAGACAGTGCTAACTTGTTTTGGTATTGTAATGAATGTGTTCCAGTGCTAAATGAGAGATTAAATATCGCTAAAACTATCGAAAAACTCGAACAACAAACCGAACAGTGTGTCAAGAATTCTTCAGAAATTTTAAGTAATCTGGAAAATGCGACTGGCAGCCATATACTAAATGAATCATGGTCTAATGTTGTTGAAAAATATAGTTTTCCACCACTCCTAATTAGACCGAAAAACATAAGTCAAGATAGTTCAATCACCAAACAAATAGTCACGGAAAAAATAAATCCATCGAATTTTCTAATATTAGTAAATAAAGTAAAATCGGCTCGCCAAGGATCTGATATTATTGAATGCCACAATACCGAATCATTTAAAAAATTGCAAAATACAGCTGTTGTCCAGTTATCAAACGAATACAATATTAAAATTCCAAAAATACTGCACCCAAAAACAGTTAATGTAGATGTGCATGAGAAATATTTGGTATGCGAAGATGAATTTTTAGCAACAATTGAACGGCAATGCAATGTATCGGAGGCTAAGAAATTGGACCTTAAGATTACTCGAAAGTTTATGTCCAGATACAAGACAAAATATAACATAGGTAGTGTTAGAAGGTGGTATACCGGAGTTTTTTTAGAGAAATTATGAAGATTGACAAAAATTTTGTGACATCCGATAATTTTCCTATATATGAATACATAAGCATCTTAAGATGTTTTAAATGTTGGCGTTACGGGCATAAAGCAGCTAATTGTCGTAGTAATAATTTAGTATGCCCTTTGTGCAATAAGCAGCATAAAAGTAGTGATTGTAAATCCGATATATTGGAATGCACAAATTGTAAGTTTGCAAAAGACATTTTAAAAATGTCTGATCTTGATATCAAGCACTCTGTATTTGATAAGAACTGTATTTGTTATAAAAGGGACTTGGAAAAGGCCAAATCTCGAATTCAATACATATAGCAAATACATTCCGCAGTTACTGACACTTCAAGGCAGTGGCGAAGCGTACGAGTAGACAAGGTAGACACTGTCTACCCAAAATTATCCAGTTATTTCTCATTAATTTATTACGTAATTATTTCATGTAATTGTTGAATTAAAATTAAAAAAAAAATAACACAGAATGTAGTCGCTCTCCTTACTATTATTATACAACGGTATCTAAACGGCTATAATATCTATCTATCTATAATATCTAAGGCGCGCCCCGCCTGACGCACCAATAAAAATGCAGGGCTGACATCCAATTAATGTATACGAGCCCCAGGAAGACACATTGATATTTGTCTTCTGAAATTTGGAGCATCTAATCGAACCATATACGCATCAAGCAGGTGACAGAGGTCCAGCCGCATGAGTATTGAGCCTATTACGTATGCAAAATTTACTCGCAGGAAAGACATTTGAGCTTTTGTCTATCGAAGTCGACCAGCTATTTTATTATGCTCTTGAGGGTTATTGTTTATGGACACGCTTGGTCTGGTCGGCCGCAATCATCTTCAGTTTTGTTTTTTGATGAATCTGCATTTGGCATTTGGTGCAGGCGCGTGCTATTGTAATTTAATAATTAGTACTTTTATTTTTGGGTGTATAGAAAAGATTTTATTAGTGGATATTTTAGGGGTTATTTATGAACGACTGTTTGATATTGGCAATTGTATTTTAGTTGTGTTTTTATTTGTCTTTAATTAATTTTAAAATAATGGATATTATAGATTTATAAGTTATGGTTATACCTATGTTGTGTTGTTTTTTGTAAGTAGTATTTATTTTATATGTATATCTATCTATCTTTTTATGCTAGTAGTAATTATTTTTTTCTTTTTTATATTACTACATATTTTTCTCTTTGAGTTAATATTTCATGCGCTTTCATTCTCTATTTCATTAAAGTGAATAATATTGAAAACACATTTTTGTCTAATTAATAATTTTTATTGTTTGTCTACCCAAAAGAAAAGTTCACGCTTCGCCACTGCTTCAAGGGAAAAAAATATTTTATTGTTTATTAATATTTAAGGTTTGTTAGGTCACATTGGGGAAATGAAGCAAATAATAAATAAAAACGACCCATTAGCAGTGTGTATAAGTGAAACTCATATTACAAACGATATTGAGGAGAGTGAATTTTTAATAGATGGATATGAGGCTGTTGTATCATTTTCAAATAGTAGACACACAGGAGGCTCTATTATTTACATTTAAAAAAAATACTAAATTTAATGTCCTTTGGAATTACTCTATGGATTCTAACTATTAGTGTGTGGTAATAAACCTCAAAATAAAAAATGAAAATATTACTCTAGGATTCCAAGTGGACATAACTCCGCAACTTTAATAGATTATATAATAACTAACGATTATAATTTATTCGAGACCTCACGAATATTTCCTTCGATCACTGACCATGACATAATTGGTGCTCATCTGACCTTAGCTAAAACCAGAGCTTTAACGACTGAAAAATCAAGCTACTGAAATTTAAATCAAGAAAACCTAAATAAAATTATTGAGGCTTTAGTGGGACAAGATTGGAATTACTCTTCTGCAGATGTTAATGTAATTTATAACAACTTTTTGACCATCATACAGCAAGCCGTAGATAAATATGCTCCACTTCAACAAAGACGAAGTAAATCTTAAAGATATCCGTGGATAACAGATAAAGTAAAAAAAAACGCAAAGATTACAGATAACGCATATAAAAAATGTTGTATCACTAGATTGAAAAATGACCGGGTTAACTATAAAAAAGAAAGAAATAATGTGGTTTCTGTTTTAAGAAATGAAAAGGCAAAATATTTCAACCAAAACATTGATGAGTGCAAATGAAACTCTAAAAGGAAGTGGTCCACTTTAAAGTCACTAGCTGGTATTGGGAATAAATCTGCAGATTATTCAACACTTGATTTTGGTCAATATTCTAATAGTGTGGAGGAGAATATAAACAACTTTTATGCTGACAGTTTACAAGAAATATACGAAATCATTAAAATCAAACATTAATAGAGTGGAGTGTACTTTCTCAAACTTTCAAACCTTAACGTTGTCTCAACTCAGAAAACTAGTATATAATCTTAAAAAAAAAGTACTAGTAATAATAATTTGTCAATAAAACTAGTTAAGGACCTGTTTTGTGTCGTGGGCTACCCACTTCTATACCTAGTGAATGCGTCCATAAAAACGGGAAATTTTCTAGATAAATTAAAAAGTAGTGTTACAGTTCCTATACCCAAGGTTTCAAAACCGTGTACAATGACCTCCCTATTAACTTATTACCAGTTGTGGATGAAATTCTAGAGACGGTTGTTTGTAGACAGTTAAAAGACTATTTTGAGACTAACGGACAATCGGGATTTAGGAGCCAACATTCATGTGAATCAGCTCTACAGTATGTGTGTGCAAATTAGAGAAGAGTGATGTCAGAGTCTAAGGTAATCCTAAGTGTTTTTGTAGACTTAAAGCGCGCATTTCAAACTATAGACAGAAATGTACTTATTAAAAAGCTTAAACTTTATGATCTAAGTGGTGTGTCTCTAAACTGGATAAAAGATTTCTTGTCGCGTAGATCTCACTGTAATGGGGTTAATAATAAAAAATCATCAATAAGGGAAAGTTGTTCCACAAGGTTTCTTGTTTGTCCCACAAGGAAGTGTGCTAGGGCCACTTCTATTCATTATTTATGTAAATGACATTCATCTCTGTCTAAAAAATGTTTTATAAGCCTGTTTGCCAATAACACTCAGATATCAGTTTCAAATACAAATTTTTTAGAAATAACAAAATCTCTAAACGATGAACTTCAAATTTTATATGAGTGGCCGTGTCAAAATAAACTTAAATTAAATAGTTTAAAAACAAAATGTATGGTAATCGGGTCTAAAACATTGTGTCAAAAATATTGTGCGTTGGGTCAAAAGATTAATATAAATGAAGAGGATATTGCTTTTGTGTCTAGTATTAAGTATTTAGGTGTAATTTTAGACCCACAACTAACATTCAGTAATCATGTTGATTATATGTATAAAAAAATTGGATTTTTCTATCGTATTTCAAAATCTCTGTCTCTTTGGGCCAAAATGTTAGTTTATAACACTATTGCTTTTCCCCATTTTTTATATGCAAGCTCTTTGTTAATTTCTTGCACAAAA
The DNA here is from genome assembly GCF_022605725.1 of Anthonomus grandis grandis. Taxonomy (NCBI): domain Eukaryota; kingdom Metazoa; phylum Arthropoda; class Insecta; order Coleoptera; family Curculionidae; genus Anthonomus; species Anthonomus grandis. The sequence goes on along the minus strand of NC_065567.1, from coordinate 3,234,880 downwards.
GAAGATATTCAGCTTAGATATCCCTAGATTACAACTACAACAAAATAAAGTTTTGCGCATTATATTAAAATATAATAAATATACATCTATTCAAAGCATGTTGACTAATTTAGGCTGACTAGATATTAAGCAAGGGTCAAAGGTCAAATAATCAATTTAAGATCCCCAGGGTAAGGACGACAGTTTTACAAAAATCGTTGTTTTACAGTGGAATTCAATCTCATAATTCCTTGCCCGAATGGGTGAAAAATGCAAATTCACTAAAGAAATCTAATCAAAATCTTATGGTGTATTTAAGGAACGAACTATTAATTATAATTACATTAAGTATAGGTATTATTATTATGTAATAGCTTTAAGCTAGCCAAGTGCTAAATAAACGTTTATTTATTCATATCTTTTTTTAAATTTTTATTTAAGCAACCAATTTACCCTATTTAATACAACTTAAATTATGGAAGCAATAAGAATTTGTCAATGAAATTCGCGTTATGCAATGGCAAACAGACCTAATTTAGAATATTTACTTTCAGAAAATAATATTAATATAGCAATTCTATTAGAAACTTAGTTCAAGCCAAATAATTACGTAAACTTTCTTGGTTATAATACTATAAAAAAAGACCATTGTGATGGAAAAGGAGAGGTAGCAATTTTATTAAAAAATAACATTACATTTATTGAAATTGCAGGACCTGTTATGAAAATATTTTTTTATATAACAGTTAAATGTATTTTAAACCATGGTATGAAATGAATTTATCCTGGACAAAATTATCGCACCACTGGTTATTTTTTCAAGAAAATTTAAATAAAAATAAATATCAGTTAGAACAGTTATATATCTTTTCATGCTGCTCGTGAGGAGTGGTGGAGAAAAGAGAAAACATTCCGCAGGAAAGTTTTCAAAATTTGATACGAGGAATGCCGCGAAGACTTCAAGCGGTCATTGGTAGGGAGAGGTGGCAATACACGATATTAAGAATTTATTATGGGTCTATGTCCATGTGTATCGTCCAATGTGGACGATAACATGGACGATAGTTTGGACTACGTGCCCATTATTATGTCATATTTTCATGTAACCACTATGCCTCCGTCTACGAATTATAATTTTTGAAAATGGAATATTAAAAGTGAAAATTGGCCTTCTTTTTATCTTAAAAGTGAATTTTCCAAACAACGCTTTACATCAAAATATTCCAGCTTATTATTTTATTAAACAAAAAAGTAAAGGTAAGCATTGGTAGAGTAAACAATGTAAAGATATTGTGAATCAAAGAAAAGTAGTATATAGTCGTTATAAAAGTCAACGCAACATCGCAAATCTCTTAGACTATAAATGTATGGAGGCATTAGCAAAAAAAAAAACTCTTAAGGAGGCTAAGAGAAAAAAATGAAGAGAATATTGCAAATCATTAAATAAAAACACCCTATGTCGAATGTCGAAGGTAAAATTTCAATAAATATAAAAATAGGAGACAAGGAAATGAACAATTTATAAGAAGATCCATGGATAGATATGGTTCACAATACTGTAGCCCCACCATTCGTCGAAAATGAGATTGGTGAGTTAAATGATCTCAGTTTTAATGAATGTGAAGTTTCCTTAGAAGGCTTAGATTGTGTAGAAAAGACTATTGAATTTACGTTTTGTAATTTAAAAATTAATAATCAGAAATATCTAATTGGTTGTATTTGATCACCCTCTAAGAGTATTGATGATTATGTAAATATTTTGGAGGGATTATTAAATGAAGTCCACCACTTTGGCCATTATATGTGGCGACTTTAATGTACATTTTGAAGATTCGTCCTGTAAAAATTCCTTAAAAATTTTAAATGTTTTCTCGAGTTTTGGATTGCATAAAACTATTATTGAGTATACAAGAATTATAGAGAATCAATTGAAATCTACAATTGACAATATATTTACATTTGTTTTTGAAGGTGGTAGACAATGGTACAGTGAAAACATCTTGTCGAACTTGCATTGTCTTATTTTAAACTGACTGTCAGTTTACACTTGATAACGGTTGGAGATACTTACCAACCAAAACGTCGTGTTACATTAAAAAAATAAGACAATGCAATATTTACATTTGTTAATAACGATGACCTTTGCGCTCGCGTTGTACACTGTGATCTTTCTGATCACTTCATGCAGCTTATTTCAGTACCCTTACTACCTATTAATATATCATCTTCTTTTTTTTCCGAGTTTGACAGTTTTTTAATACTTTTCAGTTTGCTGTATATGATTCCTTTCCTTTGGAAAGGTGCTATCCTAAAAGTCGAACCACCCGCAGGCCGTGAATGACAGAAGATTTGATTAAAAATTGACCTTCATTAAGAGATTTGTTTAAGAGCTATAAATATAACACACATAATGAAAATATTTTAAAGAAATATAATATATTAAAAAAACAACATTTTTTAAAAACCAAAATAGCCAAACGTACCTATTATAATGAACTTTTTGCTAAGTCTAATAATATATCGAAGACAGCATGGCAAGTGATTAAGAATAATACCAACAATTCGGAATATTTTATTAACGAAAACGGTTCTAATTTTTTAAACCATTTAAACCAAAATTTTTAAACCATTAAAAATTTAACACTAAAAAATTTTAAAACTTTTTAACCATTTTTTTATTGAGTTTGTAAACAAAATTGTAAATAATAGGAATTTAGCCTTAACAAATAAATCGCCAAAAACATTAAATAATAGAATAATTTAAAAATCCTTATTTTTATGTTCCTATGATGAAAGTAAAAAAACCTACGTGAAATTATCTTATCTGTCACTAACAAACACTCGGCAGGTGATGGAATTCCCTGCTCTCTTATTAACACGTCCTTGAATTTTTGGTGACACCGATTACATATCTTGTTAATCTGTCATTTCAGGAGGGGTCATTTCCATCGGCTCTGAAGAACTCTCTTGTTGTCCCTATCCATAAAGGAGGTGATAAGCATCTGATATGCAATTATCGAGGAATTTCACTGTTATCGGTGTTTTCGAAAATTTTTGAAAAGTGTTTCTCTAAACGTTTGGAGTCTTTTCTACTCAAAGAAAATTTTTTTAGTAAATACCAGTTTAATTTCAGGACGGGTCGCTCTACACAAGATGCAATTTTTTCCCTATATTCATATGTTTTGTCTAATTTGGAATTAAACAATAAATGTGTAAGCCTATTTTTTTATTTAAAAAGGGCGTTTGATGTAATAAATATTAACCTAATGTTGGATAGATTTAATGACTGTGGTATGCGTGGTCTTGCCCATAAAAGGATTAAATCCTACCTGACCGGAAGATATCAAAAAACGATATTAAAGAATGGAAATGTTTCAGTTGAGTCCATACCAGTTGTTAGTCGTGTCCCACAGGATAGCATTTTGGGGCCACTGTTATTTGTTATATTTTTTGATAGCATCTTCGACGAATTTCCTGGCAACCATATAGCTGCGTTTGCAGATGATGTTGTTATATCAACGTCGAGTGGTGAGTTAACCATGAACTATCTAGAGGTTCAACCGGGGTAGTTGACCGAATGATAAGTATCAGTAGCAGGAACAGCCTAGTGCTTAATGAGTCAAAAACTAAAATGATATTTTTTAGTCTTACCGATTTGAATAAAAGTTTGTTTGTATATCAAAACCATAGAATCAAATAAGGTTGTCAAGTACTTAGGAATATTAATCGATGAGCATCTTAGTTGGTCTTATCATTTAGATATGGTTTTCAAAAAATCAATTTATGCCTATGTGATCTGGCAGTTACGTAATAAAATCGATATTCCTGATACTTCTTTATTACTATGGTTATGTCCAGTCATGTTTGTCATAAGGCATAATGTGTTGGGGTAACTGTCTAGAAGTGGTGAGGTTCTTACGGGCCAGAAAAAAATTATTATAACTATTTTATTTAAGCCTTATACATTTTCTTGTAGAACACTCTTTCCAGAGGTAAAAATTATGCCATTTCGTTGCCTATTTATTTTCAACTCGGTCATGCATATTAAGCGTAACCTGTCTGATTATTCTTTATCTAGAAGTACCCACTATGAACTCAGGGTTAACTTAAATTTGGATTTACCCAAATATAAATTAACCAAAGTGGCAAACAGCCCAGAAGTTTTACCAATTAAATTATACAATAATCTTCCCATTGAAATAAAAAAAAATGAGAAAGTTAATAATTTCAAAGCTTCATTGAAAAGAATTTTAATTAAAAATTCCTTTTATACGGTAACAGAATATTTAAATTACAGCGTCTCATCCTTACTCCCATACTCGTAATTCGTATTTTGTTTGCTTGTTAAAAGCTGTAGTTTTCTTATATTCTTAGTCTTTAGTTAATTTAGTAATTTATTGTTTTTCTTAAGGCCTTTTAAAAGTTGTATGTTTAGGTCTTATAATTTTATTTTTTGCATTATTCGATACTTATTTGTATGAGTCTATGGAAATAAATATTTGAGTATTGAGTATTGATAAATGATAATGAAGAACTGGAATTAACGAGAGATTTCGATATAAGGGAGCTGCTCTTCGTCATGAAATGCAACAATAATTCAGCGCCAGGTAAAGATAACATTTATTATTCTATGTTGTCTAATCTGCCAAGCAGAGTTAAATTACTTTTATTACAAATATTTAACAACATATTCAGAGGACAGCATAAAATACCTGAAGACTGCACTTATATAGTTGTTCCCATATTAAAACTTAATAAACCAAGTCACCTGCATACATCATATAGGCCAGTCTTTTTAGCTTCCTGCATTCTCGAAACTATGAGACTACTTAAAAATAGACTGGAATATTGGATGGAAAAATATGGTAAATTTCCAAATATAATCTAAAATAAGTTATATTGGAATCCCAAAGCAAATAATATGACTTTGGGATTCCATGTGGATTGGAATGACGGTATTTTATCTCCACAGACAGTAAAATAGGTCTTCCCCAAGGTTGTATCATTAGTTGCTTAATACCCATTATTTATACAGCGGATCTAGAAAAAACTCTAAGAAAGAACGAAGACGTCAGTATAATTCAATTCGCTGACGATATATGTTTACTTTCTACCCATCAGTCTACCAAGTCATTACAAAGAAGTTTAGATAACCTTCAAACAGCTTGTTTTGAAACAAGGGCTTGGCTCTTGGAGCACCGTCTTACTCTGTCCCTGGAAAAAACTGATATGTGTATTTTCTCGAGAAGTAGAAAATCCTGCAAGTCAGATTCAATTTGAAAATGTCACAGTTTCATGCAGGACTACAGTAAGGTATTTGGGTCTTTGCTTGGACAGAAAACTATTGTGGAAAGACCATATACAGCATATTATAAAGAAAACGGGTTGAATATTATTAGAGCTTTTTTCCACAATAAATCGGGAGTAGACCCTAATATATATTTTATCAAGTCAATAATGGATTATGGAAGTATATTTTAGGGATCCGCTGTGGAATGACAGCTCAAGAAAATAGAAGTTATTAAAAATAATTGCCTTCGTAAATGCATTGGTATGCTAAATAGCACCCCTATAGATGCCCTTGAAGTAGAAGTCGCCGATCCTCCATTGTCCCTAAGAAGACAATTGCTTACAGACAAATTTTTACTCAAAATGATTAACAAAGAAAGCCTCATTATCAATAAAGCTAATGAATTGTCAATTTTGAATTATACTAATAAATACTGTCGAAATAAGAAAATTCCATTACTAGTCTCAAGTTATTCCTGCCTCACGCAACTTAAAGATAAAATACATCCATTTTCCACTTCCTACATTTATCAAATAGATATAGAAAAAAGCTATATAATCCCGAAAATAGTTATAGAAACCGAAGCTAACATCAATGCAAATTCACTGCAAAATCAAATTCTGGAAAACATTGACAAGAGCTGGAAAAATTACGAACACCTTTGCATACATGGCTTAGTGAGTTCCAATAGGACAGGTTGTGTTTTTGATCATGTAAATACTAACTTCCATTAACAAATTAGATAACCGGACGAAGCCTCAATTTACACAGCTAAACTGGCAATTTGGAAGGCATTGAAATATTGCTTAGATTGTACCGAAAAGGAAAAAATTGTAATTTTTTCAGATAATAGGAGTGCTCTAAACTCAATAATTATTGTAAAACCTCAGCATTGAATTATGTCATTATAGAAATTGTTAAAATATATGAAAGGCTTCTTCTCAATAATATTTCTGTGTCTTTAGTGTGGGTGAGAGCTCACTTTGGAATAAAAGGTAATGAAATGGTTATGCTAATTTGGTTATTATTAGTGACCATAAAACACCTTTCTCTGATATTCATGCATTAGCAAAGAAGATTTTAATAAAAAACTGGTTATTATTACTTTTTACAGAAAGCACTAAATCTTCTGCCTATAAACAGCTTTTCCCTTCAATTAGAACATCTAGCTAGTTTGTCAACTGGTCTAATAGAAGTCTAGTTAGAATAATTTCGCGTTTAAGAACTTTTCACGCGTTATATCCCAAACATAGAATAGATAGGCCTATGGTTGAAACATTTGGTGTGACACTCAAATTACGAGACAGCTTTACCACAAACCAAAACTCTTTATTTTTACTTTAAAACTCAGTTTAAATCTTCTCCCGAAGATGCTAACATCGTTGACGAAACACCTGTCGAGGGTAAAAATCAAGAGTTTTGGTTTGTGGTAAAACTGTCTCGTAATTTAAACATAGAATAGGCCTTGCCTTGATGGAAAATTGTATCTGTGGAGAAATTGGCGACTTAGAACATTGTATAATAAATTGCACAAATCTTAAAAATAATCTTCCTATGATCTTTGATAATGTGAAGAATTTTATTGATCTACCATTTAATTTGAAATCGATTCTTATAACAGAGAATCTTAACGTCTTTTCAATTTTATATAATTATATTCAGTTTTCCAGAATAGAGTGAGTTACAGTGAAGGAAAAAGAGATAAAAAAAATTGAGAAAAAAATAGTGCACAGAAAACATTTAAAAATACCTAAAAAATGCAAAGCTAAAAAATAAAAAAAAACTATATACGATGATCTATAATGTAATATTTTGATAAGTATTTATACAGTATTTTAGACGGAGTAAGGCGTGAGAAGTTGAAACTTATTATTCTAAAAGAGATCATAAAAGTAATTATGGAAAGAATGTAAACTGCTCAATAAATATTGAAAACCAAATTAAAAAATTATGCTGGCCTTTTGGTATTCCCGATTCATTCCAGAAAAAAAAAAATAAGATAATAGTATACCGACATATACTACGTTCTCGATTTAGGAGTTTTCAAATTTTTCTTTCGCTTAGCCAATTTTAAGACGACCTAAATTACTTGGCGTTGACGACTTGCGTTTGTAAACCTTAAAAAAATTGTAAGCATCATATTCAGCCTTCAATTTAATGCTTTGGAACACTCCTCTTTATAATTTCGAATTATAAAAGACGCGAAAGCCATTAAAATGCTTCATAATTGCTAATTTGTAATAAATATAATAAAGCAATACCGTGAGTTTCCTATGTATACATTTTAGCCTCCTTCTACGCCCTCCGGTTCTTCCATTCCCCATATCTCTCGATTATTCCGATTTCCAGCATTAAGAAGGTAATTGAAGAATTTGAAAATACATGCGTCGGAGGTAAAGAGGAACTTATTCTTGACAATAACAAATCTATAAAAGATCGCGAATAACGCATTTATTAGGAGTAAAAATAGATAGTGAGGGAAAGTGTAAAAAAGGAAAATAAAGATCCAATATTAAAAGGCAGAAAAGCAATTGGAGATATAGGACCAAATCCTGTACCACGGTCTAAAAACATTACATCTAGCAATCACTTATTTATGATGCTATACTAGAAAGTACGATGTTATATGGATGCAAAATTTGACAAATTAACCAGTAGGCAGCAACAAAAGAAACAAGCTCCTTGCTACTAAAATGAAACTGCTACTAAAACGACAGAATTCGTGAGATTATGAATATTAAAAAAGTGATGTTAAAATGTTTAGTTTCCTCGATTATTGCCTAAAAAATCGATTTGCATTCTCGTGCACATATGTCCTCTAATGGTAATTTTTTGTTTACTTTTTTTAATAATTTTTATTTTGTAAAAGAAAATACCAATAGTATTACTTTTTTAGCTAAAGCCGATATTCGATTGAATCTTAGTGGAACAAGCGGTGCAGTGCGCAACAGGTTCGTATAATATTTGGATAACAAAGACATTTTTCCTATTTAAGGAAATATTCACTTTTAAAATGTAATTCTTTATTATATGATTAATTTGGAAACCCTTGAATTCGTGATAAATTAAAAGAATTATTTCTAAAAGCTAGAGCTGAAAATCTGCAACTTTATTATATTTGCTTTTTCCGCCTTAAAATACCAAAATATCAAAAATTAATTAGCGTACCTTTTAGGTGACAATAATTTGTAATCCTGTAAATTTTGGTGCGAACTAGATTTTTTCCAATAGCTATCAAACGAGACTGATTGTTTCTGCGAGAATTTAGCTTTGGAAGACAATGTTGTTGACAAGTTGTCGAACGAGGAGTAAATATCATAGGACCTAAGAGGCCTTGAGGAAGTTTCACCACCGCTGTTTGTTCTTGAAAGTAGTCCGCTGCCACTCCTGTTAATGCTGATGGCAGTCGATTGCAGACGGGCTGCTGCCAAATTCTCCGGCGCCAGAATGGTGAAGGTATTTGCAACAAAAAAACGGTAAACAATTTAACACTGCGGACACTGCAATTTTCTACGACACTAATTTCTACATTAAAATGTAGTTCATTAGTCATACTGAATCTTAGAATAATTTTCTTGATATGTTCGCGACATGAAATATTTTTTCTTAACTCTGGGCTATCCAATTGTAAAATCAGATCGAATGGCGCATGGGCAAGCCTAGCGGTCGATAAACTCGAGTTCTCAGGAATTTCCAATAACCTCTATTTCGTTGCGCTATCTTCCGGAGAATGTTTTTATGTTGTACACGTTCTATTGTAATGTTATGCTTTAAGACAAAGTATGCTTCCATGAAAAGATCCTAAGCAGAACATATTTTTTACAACAAATATTCTGAGTGTTAACTAGATATGTCACATAAATTTACGAAGGTTATTTTAAACTACTGATACCTTGTGTTAAAATACAAAATGAGAATTTCGCTGATTCTTTAAGTTTTGCTCTTTACAATTAGTTAAAACTACATTTAATATTTTCGAAAGAACGCGCAAATTTCTTATAAGACAGAGCTCCCTAGCGTCTACTGTCAACTGAATATCATTAATGTTTATAAGATATTATATTTATTAATTACCGCCCTTTTAAACTGCTGATTACCCAGTTTCGTTTTAATCATATTTAAATGAAAACATATTTCCCCATGTCAGCTTACTTTATTTAAGCCTATAAAATGGTCCAGACAAAATAAAATTTACTGAGGCTTGCTCATCTATTCACACCTCTTACCTAGGCAAAATAAACTAAGCTAAGAGCATAAATAATTTCCAGCAATTTGATAACAATAATTCTTAATTCTTTTTTCGCAAGTCATGCGACTAGTACTTTCCGAGATATTGCTAAGAGCAAAAGCAGAGCTTTAAGAAAATTTCTTTAAATAGGTAAAAACATTTTATTAGATTTAAATAAAAAAATTTATGACGTATAAAGATATTAGTGATCTATAGATATTGGAATTTCTAAATGTACAAGTATTTATTCTTAATGAAATAATTTCGTGTCAGTGTTTAAATTAAGAAAATTTTCTTTGAACACTACAAAACTTGAAATCCACCGTATTCTCAAATAGTTGTGAAATAATAATTCTATACAAAATTTCTGTGGCTACTTATTAATGCTAAAGTTATAGTTTAGCGTACTTATCATATGCTTGTATACTTATCATAATGTTAATTTTTGTTCAAACCATGTGGCATAAATTTAATTTTTATATCTCTCGAAAGAACAAAAATTATGTGCATCGCTAACTTTTTTTTTAAAAAAATATAAGAAAATGCGGCCCAATCAGTCTGTCATCTAAAATACCGCAAAAAAAGCATTTTTTCCTAAATATTGTAATACATATATTATTAATATTATTACATGTATGTACTTCTCAGAGACTAGAAATACTATTAATATAATATAATATAATTAAATACTATCGCCTTTATCTTCAATATTTATTAAAATAAAGATGAGAAAACAACTAGTTGAATATAATAAATAAGCAGTGGATATAATAATATATTTTAAATTACTACTTTATACTTCCAAGTTTTTCAGAATTTTTATTAACTAAATTTTAAACCTTCTTAAAAACATGGCAGAACAAATTTAATAATTTTACATGTATGTATCGAACCAGAAAAAAGCTGAATGCCTGTCGACACCTAATGTAACTCATCACATAGGAATTAACCGAAATTGTATTTAAACCTCTATGAAATTAAAAATCTGTAATTATTTAACACCCCTAAGATATGATTTTATGTTTCACCGATCAAAACTGGGAATAGAGTAACTTAATTTATAAAAATGGCTTTGAATAAATTTACAATTGACACTTTGCATCTTAATGGCAAACATGTGTCCATAGAAATTTTTTTTTTGTTATGACCCCCAAACGTCTAATTAAACCCAGATCAGCTGTATCTCATACATTTTACTGCAGTATTTCCTACATTATACAGTAGTTCTTTAAGTGTCCAGTATTTAGAATAAATGTTCAATGTTGTAAATCGCCAGTGACAACAGGCAAAAACAACTTGCTAACAATTACATGAGCCTCTCCACGAGCAATAAGTAGTAATACACACATAATTTAAAATTTCAAAACAAAACACTCACTAAAAGTTTATATCTCATATACCCATTCATAACTGATTTATAATTTTTAAATGAATCAAACAAAATTGCTTTATTTAGTGATACCAACTTCGAAGCCACAGTTAAAGAAGAAGGGACAAGGACAAAACTGCAGCTACCAAAGTTCGACGGTAAAGAAGTTTCGAGACCAAATCTCTATAAATTGTTTTATTGACGGAGTTCGAGATGCGAATACCAAGAATAGCTCATCATAAAAGTATTTCGGATGCTTTGGTGCATGGCTGGAGTATAAAATAACTTATTAAGCAACTAAAAGACAGACCCAGATAAGCCACACCAAATCTTTCGAGAGTGACCTCGAAGATCGCCGTAAGAAGCTTGAGTAATTTTTGGTTAGAATTTCACTGTTAGAATTGTAGTGAGGAGAATATCTTAAACGTAATTGCCCCTGAACCTGATAGCGTACCCTGGACACGCTATCAGGTTCACAATGGTCGTCAATTCAGTCCTTCTTGGTAACATCATTCAGTAGCTGATGATCCACATAAAATCTGGTAGATCCGTTCTTTCTCTTAACTAGCATAACTCTACCCAAAGACCCTGGGATGTTTCTGGGCTATCACGCTTTATGCCTGCATTTCTTGGGCAATTGATCAAAAAATCAATCATTGAGCAACTTCACCTTGTTTAGCTATTGGTATTCTTCGAGGTGCTTATATTATCGGATCATTGTCTCAAAGTGTTAACTCGAGTCTGCACCAAATCAGTACTTCGCAGGTCATTATCATGCAAGGGAAAAACCTTGATTTTCTTCATTAAGAAGTGGCAATTTAATATTCCAGTCCATGGTCAAATTGGCAGAGGATTCTTTTATTCAAAAAACTTTTTGTAAACATACAGAAAAAGATCTGCTTGAATGACTTTTGAATTATTTTCTTGTCCATAGACTTTACAGTTTTCCATGGGCCCAATCAACAGTTCTGCCACCCTTTCCTCCAGTTGTACCTTTGAATTACTGGTATGTCAATATCCTTAGATAACGTAACTACTCTAGCATTTCTATTATTTCATATATATGATACATAAGGACTTCTTCAGTTCTGGTCGTCAATATTTGGTTATATACATATTAAATTTCAAATGGGTCTGGTGAACTTGTTAAAGATGGGCTTCACCGAATATCTTCTCGTAGGTATGTCGAAATTAAGCTGATTCTCAGATGGCACCATTCTTAGTACTTCTTTTTCTTTCATACATAGCTTCAGAGAGGTTCCCTTTTCTTTGCCCAGCGGCCTCAAACTGATTTATGTAGATACTCCACGCTTCTTTGCCGTCAAATGTTGATGGCTTAATTCTCATAATTTTATTCCAAGATCGAAGTAAATAGGGGCACGTTTAGTTTTATTTTTAGTTCTTGTATTTTTTATTTACTTCTCCAAATTTTTCTTTAACTGTTGCTTCGAAGTGTGTCATTCTCTTTGTTTCGTCTCAAGATCTACTCGACGTTTTGAATCTCGTTCCTGTTGTAGACCGACAACAGGAACGACGTTAGTGTTTTTATCTCCTTCTTCCACCTTTTTAAAATCTATACACCTAATTTCAAGAGCAAACTCAACAGTCAAAGCAAGCAAGTACACCAAGTCTAGAAAATTAAAACTGCCACGATTTACAATAAAATAACTGAAATAAACTATTTTCTTACTTTTAATTTTTGTTAAACTGTTTTATTAATTTGGTCCCAAATGGAGCCTTCAAATAAGATGAACTACTAAAAACTATAGGTGAAAATACTAACCTAAACGTAAGTATTTAGGGGTCTAATAAACTTGACTGAATAACTTAAACTACAAAATAAGAGCAAAATGGTACAAAAAACTGAGAATTAACGTTTTTACATTTTCATAACAAAATATAAAATTTTGTAGTATGCAGCTCGAAGGTACTGTTAAAATAGAGTGTGTCCAAGATGAGAATGTCTATCATGGGGATCTTGGAAACCAAAGGAAATACGAAGACGGTTAAATTAGAGAAAAGTTGCTCATTTTCAAGCCTAACGATATGCCGTTTAGAAAGTCTTAAAAATCCGAGTACTTCCAGAGATATAATAACCAAAATTTGCTGATTTCGGTATTTTTTGTGCGACGTTATCTAAAGAGATATGGAAAAATAAAAAACACTTTATCATAGCCACTACTTTATAACCTCTACAAAACAGAGATGAGATTTTTCGTATGACATTTCATTTGAAGAAACCATCATCAACTTTATTTTTTACATGGAGCGTCAAAAAAGTATATCCTGTATTGAATAGCATATTTTATTACGAATATCAATTATTAAATTGGTCCAACAACCAAACCCTGTGCGACAGAAATGATGTGTTGTTGTGATATACTACTTATCGTCTTTTTGGAAGATATTAATAAATATTTAATTAAAGATATACTAATCATTATCATTAGACTAGAGTCCGATTTAAAGTAGAATGGGCAAGGAGCGTCATCAACATTCGTTGTTCCCATCTCACTTTAAAACTAAATCCCGTTCGTTGCTGGAAAATTTTACCAGTGGCGTAGTCGGTTATCTTACTAGCGTAGTCTTTTTTAATCGAAAAATGGTCCTTTCACAAAGTGAAAATAAAGCCAATTAAACCATTACTTATAATGTTGTAATTCTAGTGCATAGTTTTACTGTAAGAGTTGTTTTTTTAAAGCTTTTATTTAACTTGCAATGTATGTATCTACCTATGTTTGTTCGCTACATATCTTGCAACTCAAATTTGAGTCACTTCTAGATGTCCGATTAACGTGAAATTTGGAACACACACGTATTTCCGGCGACAATGCATTTTAGTGCTATCATAACAAAGAAATTGAAAATGGCGGATAATTTTTTTTTATTTACCAACCGATTTTGATGAAACTCGGTTTTTGGGGCCAGAGATTACGAATTTAGTGACACAACACTAAAAATGGCGTTCTTAACATGGCGCTAAAACTAAAAAATAAATTAAAAGTAAAAAAATATTAAAAAAAAAACTTTTATTTAAAATGTACTAAAATGTTAGAAATATTTTTTTTTTGGTCTTTGAGATAGCAATGTAATGTAGATTGTTTTTGGTAAAAGCTTTTGGGCGACCCCATAATTATCATTACTATCTCTGGGCGCCCCAAAAGCTTTTAACAAAAGCAATCTACATTATTTGCTACCTCAAAGACCAGAAAAAAATATTTTTATCTTTTTAGTACATTTTAAATAAAAGCTTTTTTTATGTTTTTTTTTCTTTTAATTTTTTTAAGTAAAAAAGTAGGTATATTTTATTTCCCATGGAGATATTTTATTTGAGGATAAGTTGAGGTACATACTATAAATATGGGCTTTAGTAATAAAATAACATTCCAATTTTGTAAAACGCCATTTATTTAAATAAATTTTAGCTTTATTATTTATTCTACTGCAGACGACTGAAGAGGCGAGCATCCTAAATCATCTTCCGATTCATCTTCGTCACTCCCGCTGTCTGTGTAGTCACTTTGCTCTGATGATCAACCCGTATTTACTATAAAACATAGTTTATCCACAGATTTTTTGCCTTGCCAGTGCTTCGGTATCTGCTAGTTTGAATGTAGTATTATGAGCTGCTACCCAGTTTTTAACTAAAGCCCATATTTTTTCAATGGGATTTAGTTCAGGGTGATAAGGAGGCAAGCGTAACACACAGTGTCCATGTTGCTCTAGCAGGTCATCCAACTTGTATTTGGTCGGAAAACGAAATTTATTTTCTTTGATAATATTATAGAGCTGTGGCTTAGTTTTTGTGGAATCCACTGGTATTTTCATTCAACCAGACTTAATTTCGTCATTCCTAGAAGCCGTTGTGATATTCTTTTGTGTAGGGACATTATGATATGCAGCATTGTCCACAATGAGGACAGACCTTACAGGTAAATTCGGCAGTAATTGCTTTTTAACCCAGGTCATCAAATTATCGTGATTATCGTTCATATCTTTGTGATAGTCCCCAGTTTCTGTACCTGTAACAACAGCTAAGTAAAGAGTAAAATATAATTATTATTTTATACGAAAATACATGTATGACCCAAAAAGCAACTAAAAGTACCTGATTTGAATATAAGTAATCCGTTGTTAACGAATCCTCTTTCTCCACCAGCATGTATTATAATTAATCGTTGGCCTTTTGAAATTGGCCGTTTTATGCCTTTAGAAGTATCATCATACCATCCTTTACTTTGGGCGTGACTAATTTCTTCTCCATTACATAAAAATTGTAAACAATTTCTCTAATATCTTTTATCTGATGTGGCAAGATATTATCCAATTTGCTTTTCTTTATTTTTGGTTGGTTTTTGTTTTTTTAGGCGTTGAAAAAGAAGAGCCCGGTCCTTGCCATTCGACTTTTGTACGTTCTTGCACAATTTTTGCAAAGTATTTTTTGACACTTTAGTTGCAGTCAAAGTTCTCTGCCTACAAAGTATTATGATTTACCTTTAATGAAACCTTTAATAAATCTTTAATGGTGAAAAATATCAAAAGTTCGTTTTCTTGAAAAGATGATTTTGAATATACAGGTTATCCTAGAAGTCAGCGATCAAACTTAAGGAGAAAAGCGAGAGGTCATTTAGAATTAAAATAACCCTATATGTGAATTCATTTGTTAATTGTTAAAAAGCTATATATAAAATTCAAGCGATATACATTTTTTGATTTTTGATTTGAGAAATTGGTTAAAACAAATCTGTTGCATTAGGTTTAGGTTTAGGCGAGTAAGTATTTAAAGACAAATTGCATTGTGTCAGCGTCCATTAGAAACAGTATCTATGGTGTTTTCAAAAAGTTTTATAATTAAATAGACACCCTTAAGAATGAAACATAGCCAAAAATAAAACCGTATATAACTTTTTTAGTGCACGCAATATTCGATGTAGATAAAAATTAAAAATAACTTTTTAACAAACAATAATTATTGATCAACCACATTTAACGTTATTTTGATTCTTAATAGCGATAACCTCCCTCTTTCCTCGCCCTCGACTACCGAGACATCCTGCATAGCTAAAACACTTAAGTGTACAAATTTTAGCTAAAAAAACATAAGGCACTGAATTGAAGTATAATATGTAATGTATGTAATATCTCCCTGACTAAAATCGTTGATTAACAAAATAGAATAAAAAACTAAAGTATTCTAATAAAATAATAAAATGTCACATATACCTGTGATTTTTTAAAGGTATAGTAATTACTTCTTCTGCCTCTTGCTGCATGAAACTACTCACATTCGCCACGATTTCTCGCCCTTGACTACGAATAATAAGACCACGCTTTCCAACTTTTTTTGGAGACATTGTTGAAAAACTAATTTCCGCACTAATATTTAAAAAAATAATTTGCACCCTAATATTTAAAGACACAAACGAACACGATAAAAGCATAGTACCAAATGGAAAATACTAAAGGACTTAACGCTAATCGTTTACCGTTACCTAAACCCTTGATTCAGGTAAATTTCAGATAACAGGCTTATTTTCAAGACTTTGCCCCAGTACTTACAAAATATAACACTTGGCAACGTCAAAAAGGCGCTCTCTATAGCGAGGGATGCATCTTTATCGTTCGACATCTATTCCAAATGTAATTTCGCCCATGCGAAAGCGGTACAGCGTTGTCACTGCATTTTTCAATAGTATTTATGTTGAAACTACGGAAATTAATATAACGCGCCCTGTCCCAAAATAGGTGGTGCATTGAGAGAGAAAGGCTTTGGTATGACGCTCGTGGCCCTTTCATCTTTTAATCGGACTTTAGGAGTGTCTACTGCTTGACACAAGCCTCCTCCATTTCTGCCCATTCCTTTCTGTCTTGGGCTCTCTGTATCCAGTTGCCTTCTTCGCTTGCTTCTTTTAACCAAGCGCGGTCTCTACTTGACTTCCTCCGTCGGTCATTTGTGCCACATGTCCAGCATGTTTTTACTTTATTTTTTTGCCAATTTGGATAACTGCATTTGCGATGCCTTTTCCTTAACAAAAGCTTTACTTCACAAAATACTGGAACTATATATTCCAAGTTCTAATTCAGCTTTTAGATTTTAATACTGCCGACGTTTAGGCCAGATCAAGTTTCAAGATTATCAATATCGTGTAGAACCTTAGAGTAGGAAAGAGAGGAGATGGATAACACAAAGCACGCGCCTGTTACCATTTGGGATCAAAGCTGCAGTGCCAGTGGCGTAGAGTGGTGGTTTATACAATCTTAAAAAAAAATTATATATTTTCTTTTATAAAATACTTGTTAATATTTATCGAACGCAAGTATTATGACTTATAGATATTTGAAGCCAAATCAACCGACAACCAACACGGTGGATGTTAAATGAAATACGCCATTTTTTATATGATTTTTAAAAGATATGCATCTATTTTAGAAAAAAATACTACTTATTATTGCGAGAACCTGTTGATTTTGCAGAGATATCTATTCAAATATAATTTAAAAATAGTATTAGGTTATACAAGATGACTCAAATGATCCTTTTTAAGTTTTGGACATAACCAGGAAAAAGAAAATCGATAACTATTAGCTATATCTATTGTTCCGATTTGATTTGAATTAAATTTTTAGATATAATTTGTTTAACCCTAAATGATTTTTAAAAATATTTTATTTTATATAAAAAATAAGTATTGTGTTTTAAAGAAATACTCATATCTCACTCTATTACGGTTATCTATTATTCAAATGTAATTAAAATTTCATATTGAGGTTATATAAGATGACCCAAATGATTCTTTTTACGTTTTGGACATAACCAGGGTTAAAAAAAATAGAACAGTTAATCCCTATAGCATTGTCCGATTTGATTCCAATTTAATTTTTGAAAATCATTTGATCTACCGTAAAACCCTATTACTTTGAATGGTCATATAACTTTGAACAAAAAGCCATAAAAACATATTATCTCTAACATCACGCCTAGAAAATTTATAATATCGACAAACACTGTTCGATACGTTAGACCAATCCTACACGAATACATTCCTTCAGCGCATTGGACGTTTCGTTTTAAATTATTCATCCTAAAAACATTGAACGGTTTGTCTAAAAATGCCGGTAAATTTGTAGTGCGAAAACTTTAACTTGCATGATTGCTGACCACAGTTGTTGTAAAGACTTTTTTTTGTATTTGTTGGGAGCTCTAGGGTCTTATAAAACCGTAAGTATATGGGTAAACTTGAATTTTGGGGCATAATATTTTTAAAGTTACATTTTATAACCTAACCTCTAAATTTCAAAAGCTGCCCATAACTTTGAACGGCTGTTCAAAGTTGAAAAACCATTTGTTCTTCCGGTAGAATTGGAAAATGCTATTGTGCAACACGTTACAAGTAGGACGTGTGTGAATGGAAAGTGAATGGGGTTTTCCATTTGATTATACAGATTTGTCTCACTTGGTACAGCAACTAATCCTTAAGCACGGAATAGATGCTCCTCAACTGCCTGAAAATAAGTTGCCCAGTAAGAATTGGTGTCTCAGATTTATTAGAAGACACAAAAATCTCACTTTAAGAATTTGTCAAAATTTGAAAAAATCTAAGGCAAGCTTAACACCTGAGAAAATGACGCAATATTTTTCCAATTTAAAAGAAATAGTTTTTGAAAACGGTGAGCCTTTACCTCCAAACAGGATATTTAATTATTATGAGACAAATTTGTCAGATGACCCGGGGACGAAAAAATGTATTTTTCCAAGATGCATAAAATACTTCGAACGCATCAGAGATTCATCGAAAAGTAGCATTTCCGTAATGTTCTGCGGATAAACGTATACCCCCATCGTACGTAGTATATAAGGCTGAAAATCTGTGGCAAACCTGGACTGAAGGAGGACCAAAAAAATACTCGATATAATCGCAGTAAGAGCGGTTGGTTTGACGCAGTTATTTTTGCCGATTGGTTCCTAAATTCATTTATACCTTTTCGAAAAAACATTGAAGGGCAAGTCGTGCTCATAGGAGATAATCTCTCAAGTCATTTCTCTGAAGAGGTAATGCGAGCAGTTCCAGAAAACAATATTTCATTTTGTTATCTTCCCAAAAATTCTACCCACATCACTCAGCCGCTAGATGTTGCCTTTTATGGGCCTTTAAAGCGAAAGTGGAGATGCATATTAGATACATGGAAACAGTCGCTAAAAAAAAAGTCGCAAGTGTTACCAAAAGAAATATTTCCTCGATTATTGAAATCGTTATGTGATGCTGTTGCACCAGATTGCAAGTCCGATACCTTGGTATCCGGATTCAAGAAATGCGGGACTTATCCATGGAACCCTGAGGAAGTATTAGGTCGGTTTCCGAAAGAGCCCAATGAAAATAATGATCCTAGTAGTTCTCAGGTGGTTTCGGATGTCGTTTTAAATATGTTAATGAACATGAGATACGGAGAAAGAAATACCAATGCCCCTGCCAGAAAAAGGTCTAAAATAGACGTAGCTCCTGGAAAAAGTATCGCCTTTGAAGATCTCACCCCACAGAATAACATCCCATCAACCAGCAAAGGAGCTGCCAGAAAAACTCTGGAAAACAAAAAGCAAGCTTTAAAAAATTATAACCGATCGTCAGTCTCGTCAAAAAAAAACGATAGCAGCGATTCTAACAATATTGTGTATATGGACTCGTCGGAAGAAGATCTTCTTACCATTGTCCAAAAGGAACAAGAAACCTTGTGCTTAAGCAGCTCTGAACAAAGTGCTTCTTTAGCTTCTGTTTCACCGGGCAGACATCAAAGGTTTGCGCTCCATTAGAGAGTTCAACCTACAGCCCTTCTTTTCAAACAGTTTCTGATTTTCCTGCCTACAATTTTGTAATGGCCGAATTTATATACAACGAAGGAACAAAAAAGGAGGCAAAAAAAGTGTTCATCTCAAAAATCATTTCCAAGGATGAAAGCGGCTTTAAACTGAGTTGTCTTCGACCATATGGGCAAAAACCCTCAACTTTTATTTTCCCTCGAGTGGAAGACATATCTTCTATTGATTGTAGCCAAATAAAATGCACATTAAGAAATCCTACAGAGTTTAGGGGGCATTTTACTTTCAATGAAGATTTAGGAAATATTTAATAGGTATTACTATTTTTATTACCTTTTTGGATATAATTTTATTACTATAATTTTTCTTACAGGTCCTATCATACAGGTCCTTTCACTTCTGATCTCAACCTGCCCTCTGCCGAAAAAAAATAAATTTGTTTCCTTTTAATTAGTATCTAACCTAGGTAATACCTATTTATGTTATTTTTTTAGGTAATATATGAATAATTATGATTTAGTTGGCGTGAGTGGTATTTACGGGTATTTGTTAACAAAAAAAATTAATGTTATGTTTATGTTTAATTAATACCTAATCTTTTGTATCTTTAGGTAATATCTAACCTATGCACCTTTTATTTGTTCATTTGCGTTTTGTTAAACAATTCGTTTATTTGTTTATTTCAATAAATATGTATTAATAATTTTATGAGTGTTTAATTTCATTGCAAGTTTTTTTATGTAGATACACAAAATATTAACACATAATATATGCTTTTTTTTGTTCAATGAAACAATTACGGCGCAATAAATTGAACATTAAAGTGATTTTAAAGCTTCGTTCAAATTTATGTCTCTGTACCCATAACATTGAACACCCTATTTAAAAAAAAAGGCTGTTACTTGCCTAAATGTAAACATTTTGTTCTATATATTTAAAGGTATTGTTGGTCCCCCCAATATACTTACAATACTATTTCTCTATTGTATATTTTTAAGAATCTGCAAAAGACGAAAGCCGAAAAGTGTTCAATGTTATGGGATTTTACGGTACTGAAAATTATTTCTAAAATTTTTTTGATGTATTGTTTTTTAAAAAAAGAGTCATATCTCACTCTATTACGGTTATCTATTATTCGAATATAATTTAAAATTGGTATTTAGGTTATACAAGATGACCTAAATGATCCTTTTTACGTTTTGGACATAACCAGGATAAAGAAAATCGATAACTATTAGCTATAGCTATTGTTCCGAGTTGATTTCAATTTAATTTTTAGAAATAATTTGTTTAACCGTAAATGATTTTTTAATTTTTTTTTGAATTATTGTTTTTTAAAAAAATAGTCATATCTCACTCTATTACTGTTATCTATTATTCGAATATAATTTAAATTTAGTATTGGACATCACTATTAAAAATTAGTATTAGTAATTATATCCTACTTTATCAACTAAAGAACTCGCGATAATTTGGCCACGGGTTTTAACAAAATTATTAAAAATTATAGTACAGATTTATTAGAAGCAGGTATGACGTAAAATAATATGCATAAAATAAAACAATATTTTAACAAAAAAATATTATCTTACAGAAATCACTAAAAAGGGGTGCTCCATTTAACATAATAGGCATAGCGTTAGTTTGTGGTTCAAATATATTTATAGTGATATTGTTCAATTATGCAAATAAAAATATATTGAACTTTTCTCTAAAAAACAAGGGTCAAATATAAAATACAAATAAGTCAAATATAAACCCCTGTTCACTTCTCATTGGCACACACTATACCCACAAGTTTTTTATGGGTGCAAAAAATACAATTCTAATAATTAGAAAGCATGAATGAAAAAATGTTCCACCGATGACATTGAAATACATTTAAAATCCATAATATTTTGTAATTTTTTTTAATCAATTAATATTAAATCCCAAAAAGAATTATTTTTGTAATACAGTCGAGAAATAGATTCTGCCATCTTAGCATATTCATATTTAAATAAAATTTAGTAGGCTTATTTGTCGTTATAAAGGCCGTCCTTTGGTGGGAATAAAATAAACTTATTAATTCTAGTGGCTTTCAGGGCTACCTACTTGATACTTTTAGGTAAAATTATGGTACGCCACCGCGTTTTTGACAATTTAATTTTTTATTAGATTAAGCGTCAATAATGTAACTTTCTTGCCTCTTGAGCCTTACTCGTATCTAGCTTTGTTTCCAGGAAAAATATCAAAATCTTTGCCTGACCCTATTAAACCAAATAATAAATTCGCATCGATTTTTGAGATTCATTTAATTTCTTTTCAAAATTTAACTTAGCCTAAGTAACAGATACAAAAGCAGATTTTCATAACAATTGCTGGAAATGACTGCCTCCTGCGGCGATACAACCCCCCATTCTTCGCCCATGGACTGCCGAATGCGTTCAAAAATTTCGGGAGTGTTTCCGATATGGATATTTCATACCTCTGAGGCATGAAATATCCATTGTTATAGGATTTCAATGGAAGGAACTGGTCCTGCATCATACACCAGGCTTTTAACATGGCCCCATAGAGAAGGAAATTTAAATGGGGAGGGGCTCCATCGTGCATTAAATAAATATTTTGGCGAATATTCAACGGCACATCCTCCAATAAACTAGGTAATGATTAAAGTTCAGGGAAAAATAAATAGGCCAATTAAAAAGTCTGCAACAATCCCTGTCCAAACATTCCAACTGAACTGCTCTTGAAGGTTCGACTGTCGAATTTCGTAGGGATTTTCAATTTCCCAAACATGGATGTTATGTTAATTAACGACCCCATCGTGGGTAAATTGAGCTTCGTCAGTAAATAGGATGCGAGATAAAAAGTTCGGATCCCTGGCACAATTATTTAGTACCCATTTTGCGAATTGAAAATCTCGTGGGAGCAAACCCTGCACGCGTGGATATGGTATGGATAAAAGTTATGTTCATGTAAAACCCTGCAAAACCCTGTCGATTGACGAAGGTTTAAATCCCGTGCAATTTGCCTCGTGCTTAACGCAGGATTCTCCTCAATAAGTTGCAGAATTTCCTCTGCCGTCATCAAGTTGCGGACCTCACGCGGCCTACCAACATTCATTCTTCCAAACTCCGGGAGATGCTGAAAGTTCTGCAGTGGGGCAGCCGACGATGAGAAAATCTTAACGAGTACATCCCAAGAGCTTCAAGCGCGTTTCCATCAGCTAGACCATAAACAAAATGAATGTCTGCAAGGTGCTCAAATGAAAATGGTCCATTTGTCATTAATAAAAGAAAAGAAAAAGGAAGAACAACCACGCGCAAAAAAATAAACCGACTATTAAACACCAAAACGTCAATAATGACAAATATGTCATGGTTATGGAGAAAAACAAATTACTTCTAACAAAGGTCACAACCCCCATTTACTTACTTGTTTTAATAGGGCCAGGTACAGATTATTACCAAATTTTCTTTAAATCGGCTAAAAGAATTTTTGAATAATTGATAAAAAACAGATTTTATTAAAAAACTTTTACACTCTGTATCTAGAAAACGAAGCAAGTTAGGACATACGTTTATATAAAAAAAAGTTCTTATTTTTGGATGGTAAATACGCCCAATAAAAAAATATTTTTATTAATGATCCTGGCCTATTTTATATAATGAAAAATATAACATCAAATTATTTTCTTGAACAAGATCTTTATATAATTCTATTGCACTATTTAGTGAATTAAATAAGATAAGAATAAGTTTCCAGGTTCCATTTATACAAACTAACATTATTCCAAAAGCTTCTTTAGCTATGGCATTAGAGTCAGCATTTAAATCGACCCCAAAACTTACATATCCATGAAATTTCTTGCCATCCCACTCTATTTATTTCCTTAAGGACATTTCATCAATTACTAAAGAACAAAGAATTGATCTTTCAGACAGTTGAACTTAAGTTTTTAAAGTATCCAAAGCTTCTTTGGTAAAACCTGGTTCAGCATTTACATTCTGAAACCATTTTGCAATTGTTTTATGATGTGGCAAACATGTATCAAAAACTTACATATTTGTTAAACTTACATACTCTTACATATTTGTAGGCTTTAGGTGAAAAAAAATTAAAGTTAATGCAAATGTTTTTCATTGTGGCCAGTATTTAACCCTTTTACCCATTTTTCTTTTTAACAACTCCCTATTTACTTTTGACAAATTTTCAATCAACATGGCATTTGCTTCACCTAATAATTTTTTTTTTCTAATTCTTAAACAATTTGTTTTAATGGCACAACCTTTTTTTTTGCCCTTTTTAATGATTGCCCAATCACACGGATTTTTTTGTTTTTGTCTGACTTTTAGCTACTTGACTTAACAGCTGCCTTCTTAGTTTCGTTTTTCGTGGTGTATTTTGTCCCTCATCTGAAGTTGTAGGGATTGGTTCTGGACGAAAAAAAAAATTCTGACGAATTTTTTTTTTTTGGCCTGCTAGTAATAAAACATAAAAAGTGTTTAAGTTGTATAATAGAATCATTTTTTTAAATCTTTAAAATAATATTTAGCAACAATTGAATTAACAGGTATCGCAGTAAAAAAAAAGATCTATTGTTAAATAGATTTTTTTTTTACTGCGATCAAGCAAAATTTGACTTTTCTATAAATAGATTACCAAAAATGGGCAGCAACATCAAACACATATCTGGGTTAAACCCACCCACATATGTGTAAAGTTAATGATTTTCATAAGTTACAGTTATAAAACTAAAGTGGCCCAATCGGTAACAAAAGCTTTTTGTTTAAAAAAATGTCTGTATAGGAATCAGTTATTATATTTTTTCTATTGTATTTTTTGACATATTATTTGTTTTTTATATGGGGGTTGCAACTGACAGTCACATTTTTTTCAAATTGACTAAATTTTAATATTCTTTAAAGGCTAATGAAAGGATTTAACACGAACAATCTATTATGAAGTATGTTTCTATTATCCTTTCTCTAACCTCAATTTGGTTACCAGGCCTAAGAAGGTCATCCCATGTATGGCATAAAATTGGCGTCTGTGATACGACTATTGATCACTGTTGGAAAAAGACACTTTATCGCTATTCTTTCCCATTCTTATAACCCATCCCTATTAGCGGTGTGGAACTGTCAGCGGCCGCGTCGAAAGTCATCGAGTGAGAGTGTGTCATCGTGGTCAGTGCTTCCCTGATATATTGGTTTTTTGTTGATCGATCCGCGTTTATGTTATTGTAAAATACAGTCCATTTTTTTATTGGTTATCAAAATTTATACGTAGTAAAGGATATGTTATAATTTATTGGTGGTTTAATTTGCCTTTACTAAAACTAAAAAATTACGTAATCAGGAATCTCCTGTACAATCACAGATTACCGATGACGTAATTTTGGTGATTTTAATAGTATTCAAAACAGCACACTTTCCTCCTTTTACCTTCTAAGCTGGAATTACAGATTTATTTTATACAACTGACTTTATTCAAAAAATTTTAGTAAAAAATTGCAATATAATATTAGTATAGGTATAGAAGATTATGCAAAATAAAGTATGTACTTAATATGTTTTAGTCATAAAACACGTGTTTATTAAATAATAAAAGATATATGAATAAACTAACTGATATGTATGGAGCATTGGAAAGGGCATGAAAACCTATGTAGAAGGTATTATAATTTTTTGCTGCAATATCATCTAGTGACCCATTTTCCACATACACTAGTGGCCAACTAATTTGAAACGATTTAAAAAAATATTTATTGAATGTTTCAATTCTTTAATATAAATTAAAACCAACAAGTTGTAATATTTTGATTGTTCATCACAACAGCAATATACAGGGTGTCCCGTAAATAGTGGTCCAAATGAAAACTCCTAATAGATTGGACTATTTCCAATCAGAATAATCCAACATAGCTCTGACGAAAGTGTTACTGTTTTCGAGATATTTTGATTTTTGCGAAATTTTAAGAAATACCTACCTGTAATCAGTTTTTTTATGGTGTGTCACTAAATGAAAAAAAAATCACAATTTCTTCGGTTGGATATTATTTGCCGATAGATGCACTTTATGATGCGTATTAAAATTTTTCAGTTATGCAAATACTTTTCACAGGAAAAATTTTTGAAACTGCAGTATCGGACTTTTTTTTTCTTTTCAAAGAGTTTGAAGTCCTATGACGCAATAAAATAATAATAGAATCTTGGTGCCCATTAGCGTAAAAACTTATTTATTCCATGCCGTATTAAAGACAAAAACTTTTTAAATTTTTTGTTAACCTCAAAAAAAATTAATTTATTATGGTTGTTTTAATGCCGAAAGAACTATTTTGTGAAAAAAAATCGTTTTTTTTTCGATGCAAATTAATTCGGTTTGTGTTTTGCAATGTTACAAAAGGTGTTCAAAATGGCCACCACCTGCTGCTATACACGCCCTACACCTTCTATAAAGGATCGCTTAATCCGTTGAGCGTGGCCAGCTTTATTTATCTCTTCAGCAGCAGTTTGGATGCGCTCGCGCAGATTTTCAATGTTTTGTATGGGTCTCCTGTATACAATTTCTTTGAGGCATCCCCAGTAAAAAAAATCAAGAGGATTTAGGTCAGGTGACCGTGGGGGCCACAGTATAGGTCCTAGATGTCCGATCCATCGGTTAGTATCGGTTAGTCAGGACATCGGGCGTGTTGCAGCCACATATTTCACGAGTACAACAGCCAAGTCCGTACATAGGCAGTTGCCCATCTAATAACCTACTTATATTTCTTATCTATGACCTATGACACCGATACTTAAATTGTCACCGATGACAACTTGGCACTAACTTAAGCTTAAAGTTTTTTAATACCTCTAGTTGTTAATATGGCGCAATACACATCACTTGAGTATGCAAATATGCACTTCATTTACGGCTTGTGTGAAGGAAACGCCAGGGCAGCCTCTGAATTATACAGAGAAAGGTACACTAACGCTCGACATCCAGACAACCGAGTTTTTATTAGGGTGCATGCTGCATTGTTCGAAGGAAGATTTCCTGGAACTGGCGCTCGTGAAGGTAGGCCGCATTTAGAAGGAAAAGAGGCAGTTTTGGAGAAGAGAGATGCGGATCCCAGTACCTCGGTACGTGCCATAGAACGACGTACAGGTATATCCAAAAGCAGAGTTCAAAAAATTTTAAAACGAACTTATGGGTTCCATCCGTATCATGTGCAGCGCGTTCAGACTCTCGAACCAAGAGACTATGAAGCAAGAGTAGATTTTTGTCGTACGATGTTGAGAAGGATGCGAAATGGAAATTGGTTTAAAAATATCTTGTGGGGCGACGAATCAACCTGCCGCAAAGATGGATTTTTGAATCTCCATAATTTACATAGCTGGCAATTGGAAAATCCACATATTAATAGAGAAGATAAATCGCAATACCAATTTAAAATCAATTTGTGGACAGGGATTATTATCTCCATTTTTTGCAAAATATTCTCCCCATCCTTTTGGAAAATGTTCCTTTAGACATTCGCAGAAATATGTGGCTGCAACACGACGGATGTCCTGCGCACTACGGTGTGCAAGTTAGAAATTTTTTAAATGAATCCTACCCTTACGGATGGATCGGACGTCTAGTCTAGGACCTATACTGTGGCCCCCAAGGTCACCTGACCTAAATCCTCTTCATTTTTTTTACTGGGGATGCCTCAAACAAATTGTATACAGGAGACCCATACAAAACATTAAAAATCTGCGCGAGCGCATCCAAACTGCTGCTCAAGAGATAAATAGAGCTGGCCACGCTCAACGGATTAAGCGATCCTTAAGATCCTAGATCCTTAAGATCCTAAGAAGGTGTAGGGCGTGTATAGCAGCAGGTGGTGGCCATTTTGAACACCTTTTGTAAAATTGCAAAACACAAATAAACCGAATTAATTTGCATCGAAAAAAAAACGATTTTTTTTTCACAAAATAGTTCTTTCGGCATTAAAACAACCATTTTTTTTTTAGGTTAACAAAAACGTCAAAAAGTTTTTGTCTTTAATACGGCATGGAATAAATAAGTTTTTACGCTAATGGGCACCAAGATTCTATTATTATTTTATTGCGTCATAGGACTTCAAACTTTTTGAAAAGAAAAAAAATCCGATATTGCAGTTTAAAAAATTTTTCCTGTGAAAAATATTTGCATAACTGAAAAATTTTAATACGCATCATAAAGCGCATCTATCGGCAAATAATATCCAATCGAAGAAATTGTGATTTTTTTTTTCATTTAGTGACACACCATAAAAAAACTGATTACAGGTAGGTATTTCTTAAAATTTCGCAAAAATCAAAATATCTCGAAAACAGTAACACTTTCGTTAGAGCTATGTTGGATTATTCTGATTGGAAATAGTCCAATCTATTAGGAGTTTTCATTTGGACCACTATTTACGGGACACCCTGTATAATTTATTTATAGACACTCCACTAACAAAGTTTTAAGAATGCAGAATATAAACAAAATTTGTAGATAACACAATTGGCCATCTACTTAGAACCGACGAAAATAAACGCGCGTAGTTCATTTCAAACCTTTGTACTGGTAATCATGTGTTTTTTTAATATTTACAAGCATATGGCATAAGTCTGTAAAAAAACGGTTTTATGATAATCATTGTACTCGATGTACTCAATTGGCGAAGATAGTCCGGATCTCAATCCAATTCAAAATCTTTGGAGAGATCTGAAAAAACTTTTAGAACATATACAGGGTGTTTCATAATTAGTGGAACAAACTTGGACGGGTTGTAGAGGGCCTCAAAATAAGGAAGTTTGTTCTATAAGCCCCTATCCAAAAATGATTAAAATTTTGATATATAGGGTGATAAAATTTTAAGGAAAAAATCTAATTTTCACTATAAATTTGACATTCCTGTAGATATTTTTCTGAAAATTAGTAAGTACTTTCTATGTATCTAGTACTATTTTCTAATACATAATCATAGAATATTAAAAACATTAAAAGATCTGGCGGAAGAACCAGAGAAGGCGTGAAAATCGATACTAGCGAGATGTCAATATCTGGTGAAGTCAATGGCCAGGAGATATAGAGCTGTCATTGGAAATAATGGATTTGCTACAAAATATTGATTTATTTAAGGTTTAGAGTACTTATTTTGTTTTTTGGAAATTGACCATTCTTTGGTTTCTAATTAGTTGTCCAATTCAATATGTGTATAAAAACCTAACTTTTTTTTTAAAATATATATGTAAAGACAAATCCATTAAATTTATGATAATATTAAAGGTAAATGTTAGTTACGACAATGGGCAAAATATAAAATAAATCAATTTTATTTAGAAAAGATTTATGATTTTTATTAATTTATTCACACTGTTTTTAATTAGTTGGCGACCACCGCATTGTGTTATATTTTCAACAAAATAAATATTCAGTAACTGTAAATCGATTGGATAAAAATATATCAATTTATAAACACTCTTGTTTCCGAATTATATAATTTTTGTTTGTGTGTCTAGAACTATATTTTCAATTCCTTCCGACTTTTTTGTCTGTAAAAAAAATTAAAATTTGCTGCTGAATAATTGAATCTGGTATTTTTAAAAGTTTTTTAAACTGCTTGCATATGTTTAGAGTATGAATAACACTAGGCTACCTAATAAATGAGTCTAAAAGAGAAAATGCATGTAATCTTGTTAATATTTGTTGTAAAAGCTCTTTAGGATCTGACTAGACCTTTGACTACACATTTTGATTACCAAAATTATGTTGAAAAGGAAAGCTCCGCAAAACCCAAGGTATCTATTTCGCAAGTCTCTAGAGAAATAGGTGCCTCTACAAAACAGTGTTCTGCTTCTGATGAAGGCTTAGATTTTCTCCTACACTGCCTAAAAAATATTCCTGTTACTATTTTAAGTGAATATTGATATTCACTTGAAGTTTAAGGAATGTTTAGAGGTTTGTTCAAAAGTTCATTTTAATGATTCCTTATGTTTACAATTAGTGTTGATACTTCCTTTCAACATTACTCATGTACCTATTTAATCTTCTTTGCCTTATGTTGCCTCGGGCATCTATTTTTATCCTCTCAGGAGTGTGTTTAGCCTAGTTTAGATATCTTCACAACATCTGTTTGACTAGGTTCATACTACCTAAAAAAATTCTTGCGTTAGTATCGTCAAAATACTAAACAACACACATATGGTATTTTGCAATAGACAATATTATATGACACTTAATAATATTAAATACACAATATTATTACGGAATGCAGAGACCAGCGCAAAGAAAACTCGGTTTTTTTAAACAGATCCAGCATTGTGTTTAAGTGGCTTATAAAAAATTACACTTTACCAAAGTTATGTATGTATTGCAATGCTCTATAAATGTTGCTTATTTGGATATTGCCAAA
The DNA here is from genome assembly GCF_022605725.1 of Anthonomus grandis grandis. Taxonomy (NCBI): domain Eukaryota; kingdom Metazoa; phylum Arthropoda; class Insecta; order Coleoptera; family Curculionidae; genus Anthonomus; species Anthonomus grandis. The sequence goes on along the minus strand of NC_065567.1, from coordinate 3,204,803 downwards.
TATTGCAAAGTATAACTGTGTTACTTTAAATTTGGTAGAAGCCATGAAAGTAATCAATGCTCTTAAGGTAACATACTAAATTCTCCTAACTGTAAGAAGTTAAATCTAAAAGAATCTGTGACCCTATATATCCTACATTTCTTGATAAAATCTAAGATTCTTCTAAGATAAGAGAATTCTGTGAATAAACAAATAATGAAAAAAGAAAAAACACAATGGAACTTTTTTAAACTAGAGAATCAATGGTCAACAAAAAAAAATATATACATATTTTTCACCAAAATTTATGGTTAATTGGGAGCAGCATTGACAATTGTTTCTATATTTTGTAACAAAACACTTGGAAACTAAGGGACAATTATCGCCGATTAGTCTGAAAGGTTTTATTCTTGCATCAAGTTCTTGTAGAAATGATCAACATGGTGTTAAAATATATGAACAATGTAAGTATACAATTTGAGTGTGAATTTGCTGCCAATTGCTTACATGAATTGAAATAAAACGATAACATTTGCAATAATTTTTATAGTCAAGTAACAAGATTATTATATATATATATATATATATATATATATATATATATATATATATATATATATATATATATATATATATATATATATATATATATATATATATAAATATATATATATATATATATATATATTATATATTATATATAATAATATATTATTATATAATTAATAATTATTATATATATATATATACAGGGTGTCTCACGACGAATAGACGCGATCGATATTTCGAAAACTAATTTTTCAAAAATTTTGAAAATTTGGCAACATGGCACAGTCGATGGGGGCTACACAACTAAAATATTTTGACAGTTGTGACGTTTCCGGTTATACCGGAAGTAGGTGTCAACTTCGTTATTTTAAATGGAACATCCTGTATATTTTTTACTTTTTTGGCTTTTACGTGAAATTCTAAGTATATTTTGTGTATAATGTCCTATACCTAAGTGTAACCGTTTTTGACATATTTTTAATTTCATGTGAAAAACTATGTTTATAAGCCCTAACATAATTACCGATTACTCCCTTTTAGTAGCTTTTATTTATTGGTTAGTTTTGGTTTTATTTTAGAGGAAGGACCACTTTAAAAGACTATTTTAAAATTTGGCTAAAAAAAAGATACAGGGTGGTCAAAAACTAGCATTAAAAATTAAAATGAAAAAATCATTAAAAGTCAATTTTTTTAAATGGAAACCCCCTATTTTTATAATTTTTTCATAAAGATAATTAAAAATAAGGTTAACTTTGTATAAGGTTATCTAGTCCAAAAATTGATAGTTTCCGAAATATTGGCAGTTTAAATTTGGCCTAATATTAAAAGCCGTATAATAACACGGCTCAAGGATTGTTGATTAGTTGGGCATGACGGTTGTCATAGTTACCGCTAGAAGCGGCAGTAAGACAATGGATTATATGCATTAAATTTATAAGTTACTTGCTATTTAAGTTTTCTTCGTAAAAGTGTAATTTAATTAAAAAGTGTACATTTCTGTTATAATCCATTATCTTACTGCCGCTTCTAGCGGTTACTATGACAACCGTCATGCCCAACTAATCAACAATCCTTGAGCCGTGTTATTATACGGCTTTTAATATTAGGCCAAATTTAAACTGCCAATATTTCGGAAACTATCAATTTTTGGACTAGATAACCTTATACAAAGTTAACCTTATTTTTAATTATCTTTATGAAAAAAATATAAAAATAGGGGGTTTCCATTTAAAAAAATTGACTTTTAATGATTTTTTCATTTTAATTTTTAATGCTAGTTTTTGACCACCCTGTATCTTTTTTTTAGCCAAATTTTAAAATAGTCTTTTAAAGTGGTCCTTCCTCTAAAATAAAACCAAAACTAACCAATAAATAAAGGCTACTAAAAGGGAGTAATCGGTAATTATGTTAGGGCTTATAAACATAGTTTTTCACATGAAATTAAAAATATGTCAAAAACGGTTACACTTAGGTATAGGACATTATACACAAAATATACTTAGAATTTCACGTAAAAGCCAAAAAAGTAAAAATATACAGGGTGTTCCATTTAAAATAACGAAGTTGACACCTACTTCCGGTATAACCGGAAACGTCACAACTGTCAAAATATTTTAGTTGTGTAGCCCCCCTCGACAGTGCCATGTTGCCAAATTTTCAAAATTTTTGAAAAATTAGTTTCCGAAATATCGATCGCGTCTATTCGTCGTGAGACACCCTGTATATATATATATATATATATATATATATATATATAATAATCTTGTTACTTGTCTATAAAAATTATTGCAAATGTTATCGTTTTATTTCAATTGATGTAAGCAATTGGCAGCAAATTCACACTCAAATTGTATACTTAAATTGTTCATATATTTTAACACCATGTTGATCATTTCTACAAGAACTTGATGCAAGAATAAAACCTTTCAGACTAATCGGCGTATATACACATATATATATATATATATATATATATATATATGTGTGTCCAAAAAGTCTGGAAAAATACCGTTTATAGTTAAACGAATTACCCGGCTGAAAAACGCTCAGACACGTCAATTCTCTTGTAAAAATCATCATATCATCATAAAATCATATTATCTTGTGGGGTTTTAAGTAGTATATGAAAGAGTTTTGTACATTCTTTAGTTGTCTTAGGCGACAGTCCCTTACCCCACCCCACCCCACCCTACAAGGCCATAACTTAATTTAGACTGAACTAGGTTAGAACAGGATAGTAACTGTACTAGAGAATATTACAAGGCTTAATTTGTTTAATGCTTAGGTTCTGTGTTAGATATTTAAATTTCGGAAACTCGTTTTCGCCAAAATTGACTTTCTTTTATAAGGCTTCCTAAAAAATAAAGTTTATATGGTGCGGTATACAAATTCTGAAACAATAAGAGCTATACAGAATTTGCCTGCGCGTCCCATTCTACTTTTATGCTGTGCGATTTTATAATGCGATAAAACGCATTATGAAATGATTATGTGAAAGTTGTTTGAAAAATAAAAAAAATTTAATATAGCTTTTCTTAAAATTGACAGTTCTATAAGAATATGCCATTCTGCCATGACCTTCTTAGAAACAATACATTGTTTCCATAGAGATGCATGACGGCAGCCGACTATTGAAATTAAAATAATAGCTTGTAACGTTTTATTTTTCTATTCCTTATTTTCACTAACGCTCCATTGATATTTCATTAATTTCAATAATTATATTAATAATTTCAGTCAACTTCTTTTATCGATATTTCTTTAAGTTCACACTGTCAATGACACATTACTACTGTAACGCATCACTCTCCTGGTTTAATTATTCATGCTTTCTGTTGACGGTCCGTCACTCTTCTGGTTGGTCTTGATTGATGTTTTCTCTGATTGGATTGACATTGACAGCTCAGGCGAGAGGTGGGGTCGTAACTTATTTAGTCGGTACTGCATCCATTTTTCGAGGACTTGTTCCCGTGTCGCAGGTAGAAGCGCACGTAAAAGGCCAGTTTTTTATTTCCGAAATTTGTGAAGCAGGAAATGGCCAATATGGTTTATAATTTATAGTCCTTAATCTTGTTCCTTTAGGGAACTGTTTATTTTATAATTCTGGTGCAGGATGCCCAAGATTTTGATGGATAGATAATGAAACTTAGCAAGGTGAGTGTGTCACATTTTGAACGCCATTCATTTTTATCGACAGTGTATACAATGGCAACCGTTGTTTTAGGGTTTTACTTTTCCGTTTTCCTCTTTATTTTTCTTCAATTGTTGATGGCTGCAGGATTTTGATTTCCCCGGGAAATTGCTGTAAGCTGTGGAGCTGGAGCCAGAGTTAGAGCTAGTCTTAGAGATTCCCAGTCCAGTTAGCTAAGCTACAAATGGCACATTCACAGCCTCGATTTTGAAGGCCAGCCGTTCATTTCTTGGAGGAATATACAGGCCAGTCTATTCCATTTATTTAAATATTACTAACCATAGATTTGTCTCACTTATTTACATTTTTATTAATATATCTTTAAAATCAATTTATTGCTACAAATATTTAATCAACATCATAATTTAATATGTCAATTTCTTATCTATAATTTTAGTTAATTTTTGTTCAGTATTTTTCAGTACCTTTTTTGGTAGTTAAGTAGATGTAGATATAACTCGGTTAAGGCTGATATGCCTTAGGTAAAAAGGTTCATGAACTTTCCCCTGCGTTACAAATATTTACTAAAAACTTTAATAGTTGCAATTTATTTTTCAAGTGCTGAAGTCTACCTAGTAGCTTAATCATAATTTAAATGTTACTTTTGACAAAACTTATTTTATTTAATCATATCAACATTATTCATATTTTAATTCATAATAAATTATTAACATTTAACAGATTAGAAAATGAGGTGTATACATATCTTTGATGTAAATATAATTTGGTTGTATTGTTAAGATATTTTTTTTTGCCTCTTAAAATCTACTTTATCCAGGGTCATTTAATTGTTAATTGAAACCTATATACCAAGTGTTTTTGTTAGTTTTCTTTCATTTATAAAAAAAAAACTAAGTGGCGCCCTCTTATTTAATAGTTATAATCAAGTTTAGATTTTTTAATAGCCAGTCATAAGTGAACCTTCGAACAATCCCAAGCCTCCAATAATTCTGAGCTACCGTCTGCAAACTCTTGGCAAAATAGTAACACTGTAAAGTTAACGCCACAAGCTAATTATTTAAAAGAAAATTGTCTCGTATTTGATCATTTTTGAAAATAAGTTCATAGTAATTAATATTTTTAAAAAGGAAAAAATAAAGGATGTTTTCCATTGAAAAAAAATATTTTTTATTTATTTATCTTAAAATTCTACATCATTACAATAAAACAGATAACATAATCGCGTTCTACTGAAAAAAACCTATCAAAAGCATTTTTTATAATCCTCCTGATTAAAACTTTTGACAACAGTTTTTGACTACAACATATTTCGTAAGTATAAATCAGTAGCAAAGTAATGCGAAACCGCATGGCTCTATCTTCTATAACAACCGAGATAACCTAAAAAGTGTCAAAATTTGGACACCCTGTACATAAAACCAATTTTTTATTTCTGTGGGTATCATTTATTTTTAGTTTAAATGTTTCTTTTAGTTTTAAGTGCAATTATAATTTAGTTTGGTATATTTGACTTAATCTTCTACAACGCGACAACACTGTTAAATCAACAGCTGCACAGTTCTGACGAAAAGGCTCATACTCTCATACGCGCGATAGACGGGCGCGGCCGAAAGAAAAGAGAAAGAGGAAGTTGAATTAGTCTCAAATCTGCGGCCGGTCGATAAATAATCGTTTAAGGAACGAGTACGACGACACGACGTAAAAAAAACGACGAAAAGCCGGAAAAGACGTGAAAACGCGAATCCAGACGGGGTTTGTTTTCTTAAAGAATATTTTAAGTAAATCCAGACGGGGTTGCTTTTAAAATTAGTTTATTCGCGCCGTTTTGCACCTAAATTAAGTTGTAAACAGAACTGTCCAGTTCAAGGTTTTGTACAATATTTACCGCCGAGTTTATTTGTTAATTAAATCAGTGCTTACATATTAATCGGGTCGTTTTATTTCATCTGTACTGCTAAGAATGGACCTAGACACGAATAAAAAACCTACATTTCAATTAAATTTTTATAATCTTATTAATCAAAGACTTTTTAGGGAAGAAAATAAACAATGTTTTTTGGATATACTTTTAGATCAAGACTGGGTAAATGTTTTTCGGGCATAGAAAGCAGATATAAATTTGCAGTGCGATACTTTTATAGGTACATATTTATAATTGTTGAAGCTCTGTTTTCTGAGAACTATTGTGTATGGATGCAAAAAGAAACTTATAAAAGTAGGCAAATTTTAGAATATAAGCAAAAGTTGAACACATTTTTTTATCAAAGAATAGTATCATTTTAAGTCTCATATTGAAACTAAAAAGCAATATGAACTTTTAAGACAAGAAGTAATAAACAACTACGAAAAAAAAGAGTAAGGCATCTGTAGTAAGAGTTAATGTTTATATGCAGTATGCAATTAAGTAACTGGTAACGATAAAATGAATATCTAACAATACACTTAAGGAAAATCCTTCAAAATATTATGATTCATGAATGAACATATGAAAATATGAATTCAGCGATCATTTGCTGACTGCTATATCGGATTTTTTCTAAATCAGACTAGATTACCTTTTCAATGTACACTATCAGTGTGCTAATAAAAATTCCTTCTAATTTAAAAAATAAGTACAGCAGTGGTGATGATAAAATTCTCACCAGCACAATAAAAATATCAATTATGGCTATTTTAAATGTCTTAGTTTACATCATCAATAATTCTATGAAATTCAGCATTTCCAAATCGACTAAAACTTCAAATCGAAAATCAAACCACTTTTTAAAGGAAGATTCTTGGCTTTTCCAAGATGTTTGAACTAGTAATGTCGTCAAGACTAGTTGATTCAAATAAGTGTCATTTATTATCACAATTTCGATATGGTTATCTAAAAGTCAAATCAACTGCGATGCTGGTTGGAAATTGTAATGAATTTAGTGACGGGATAATCCCTTCTAAAACTTCTGCACTTGCTTGTCTGTTCTAGTTTTAATTTCCTGCGATCTTCTTGAAGGTGGCAATGCCCCGTTAACGAATATGTGAGAACACGTGGTTAAGTTTTAGTTAAACTTAGAGCTTCGGTGGTTCCAAGGAACTTTTTGGATTGCCTGAATAATCATCCCAAAAGCGGTTTTCTAAGTTATTTCTCCATTTTTGCTCATGTGGCTAAGTACTCTTGCCTATGCCGCAGAAAGATTTCACTTCCACAAACTTAGAGCCGGAACCCTTCCTTGCCAAAATATTGGTTTTTGTCGTTACCCTGCACGCCTACACAGTGTTCCTCACAAAGTTATATTCCCTAGTTATATCGTCCTTTGGAAGATCGAACAGGGGAATAGGTTCTTGTTTGAGATATCTAGGCTCTTAGATCCATATTCTTGGTATTCGTTCTATCCCTGGCTACTCTAAACAGGGCCCTTTTTGGCAGCGCCCGCTACCGCTCGATGAAGAGGTTGCAGGTCAACTATAACCTCCAGTGCTGCTGTGGGTCACGTTTTCATAACTCTTTGTCAAGTTTACGCCTTACTGTGCTTAACTTTGTTGAGTCATGTCACACCACTGCCCCACTGTAGATAATCATGGGTTTACCCATCATGGTGTACACCCATTGCAGTATTTTGGGGAACATCTCCAGTATTTCCCCCCTAGATTTCTACAGATCTTAATGGCTTTAGTGGCTTTATTTACTGTAATTGCTAGATGTTTATTCCAACTAAGTTTGGTATCCAGTGTCACTCCCAGATATTTTACCTTATTCAAGGTATGTACAAGTTGTCTACCCAGGTAAATATCCCTGGTGGATTGTTTTCCTTTTACGAGTCAATGGTGTAATGATAGTTTTTGCAGAATTGATCTCACCCCCCAGAGACTCCATATCACTTTCTTTAAATGAGAATAGGGATTGAGTGATACCTTGAATTAAAATTATTTTTATTCTCTACATAGCCCTATTATTATTTTTTTATTGGTTCTCAACAAACATGAATAAATGTGATTAAAAAAATAAACCTTATTTTAAATGAAAAAAAAAAGTATCAAATACTTATTTTATTAAATGTTGAAAATGATCTCCGTTGACCTCCATTCAAAAATACTTCCAAGACGTCTGCGCACATTTCGGGCGTGATTAACTGACATTTGTTAACAATTCTATTTCATAGATCTTCAAGGAACTCCGGCTCTGTGGCAAAGACTTTGATTTTTTGATGAAAAAATCCAAAGGGATGAGATCGGGAGATCTAACAGGCCATTCTATGATACCTCTCCGGCCAATCCATCGTCCACATTCAAAAAATGACGTACGGCAGCAGCATCATGTGGTGGTGCTCCATCTTGTTAAAACATCAGTTCATTTTCAAGGTTTTCATCTCAGTTCAAACTAGTTTGCAGCATTAAGATTTGTATTAATAAAAAAGGTCCAACAATATAATCTCGCAGGATACCAGCCCATACATTAAGTTTTTGAGGTCGAAATAAATGAGGATTGGTGTCACTCCAGTATCGACAGTTGTGTCCATTGACTTCACCAGGTAAATAAAAGGAGCATTCGTCCGTCGTTTTTTGGGGTTGGTGTAATTTATTAGGACCGTTTCAATAGGTTCGCACGCTAGAAAGTGTATTTAAAGTAATGAATGGCTTACTTCTCTTCTCCCTTTGTGTACGTACCATTTGGCTTTTTGAAGGCCATTATCGAAGACACCGTAATATAGAAAACCGAAAGCAAAACTGTCCCTATGGAACTGTCGCACGATATACAGCAGTACTTGGGAATGAACCCAAGACAGATGCAATGGTTATACACACAGGTCAGATCTACGATATCCTAGGATCTGTGGTGTGGTGGAGCAAAACAACACAATAACTGGCCAAAACAAAACTTAACAGCCTTCAAAGGCAGGCCTGCTTGCTCATTACGGGGACGATCAGAACCACCCCGACAGCCGCCATGGAAGTACGACTTGGACTGAACCCTCTGCACTATGCCTGCATAAGAACTACTACAGGCTGCACCATGTCATAAATAGCATCTCGGCAAACAAAGTGTGGATGAAATCAACTGAACTGGTTAAGAAGGTGTGCAATCACAGCACACTTGTTATGCCATCAGACCTAATGCCAAGAAAAACACTAAACACAACATCACCACACAAACACAAGGTCAACATACCAGACCGACGGAAGCGGACATCTGAATTCAGACGGCTCCAAAACAAATGCTGGAGTAGGAGCTGGAATATACCGCACTAACTTAAGGATAGAAAGATCTATCTGCCTTGTGAAACACTCATCAATTTTTCAAGCAGAAGTACATGCCATTGAAATCTGTGCAAGAATGCTTAACCAAATGCAACTTGAAAACAGAACCATGAAAATCTACAATGCTAGAGCAATATGGAGCTGCCAAAACGACCTCATACTGGTTGGCGAAGGGAACAAAATTACCCTAACATGGATTCCGGGACATGCTGGGCTTACAGGAAATGACGCAGCTGCCAAGCTAGCCAAAAAAGGTGCAGAATCCAACCTGATAGATCTAGAATCCAGAAATGCCTAATGATACGGCAAAACACACAATCTCAAACCTGGTGCACAACAAAGCAAAGCGCTAGTGGGAGGGATTACCAAAACACAACCATACGAAGGGTTTCTTACCGAACGTAATAAGGAAAGTAACAGATACCATAAGGAAACTCAGGAAGCACGTAAAAGCCCTAATAGGAATGTATATCGGCCACTGCAGACTGCGCCACATGAATATTATTATATTATAGGCCATCTTCGACAATGCCTTACCTAAGACGAAAGACATAAAGAATGCGTCTCCCAGTCAAATTATCATTACAAATAAAGTCTTAAAGAGGGCGGACTTGATTGGGGAAATATAAATACCTTTGAGTAAGCCACAATAAATCTAGGGTCGCAGTGGGGCCTGATTCGACGAAAAAATATTACTGCACTAAAATTGCAGAAATCTATATCAAATCACTTACGAGACAACAGCCGCCTTCCTTCAAATAATGTCTAATTGTTAAAATATTGTAAATTGTTAACACTTTTTAAAGGCAATCACCGACGTAACATATTAATGAACCCTATTAAAGACAAAAACGATGTTCACCTATTTTTTTTTTTAAATTCTTCAGCGAATGGCTAAAATTATGGGATGATTTGAGTATTAAGGGAGAAGGTTTAAAGATTAAAAGAACAAGGAATGGGAAACGCATTGTGCTTTATCAAATTCCACAAAAACTTACATCGAAATATGTATCTATCTATTTCAAAATCATTATTTTAAATATGTCTGCTAAAAATAGGTTAATTCCAAACGGATCCGCTTGAAAGCCGATTTGGTCAAATAGGTCAATGAGTGATGCAAACTATTATATATCATCCCAGGTGGTACAGTCAGGAAAGACATTAAAATTACAATGAAATTTTCAAAATCTGGAAACTTTGAGCTAAAGGATTTTCCCGACTGGTTACGAATTCCAGGATAAAAAAATAGAGAACGAAATTGGGTCATGTCAGTTTTAACGCATGATAAAAGCATTTCAAAACAAAGGTTATAAAGATTTGAAATAAAACGATAGGGCACTACGATATCCAACGAGATTTTTCATGAAGTGTTGTTAATAATCATATTTAACATTTGTAATTGTCTGAAATCCGACAGATATGAAGATGATTATTAAAAATTATTTATCTTCTCATGGACCCGTGCTCACCAGGCTGGCTATTATCTTATTATTTTTGATAATTGAGATAACAACCCGGAGGTACCACGTGATTATGGAATTCTTAATCCAGATCTCATGCGGTATTTAAATTTTCAAACGTTTTATGAAATAATTACAGAAAAGTTCAAAATAATACAATTTATGGCCATTAAAAAATCCAAACAAAACAAAAATGTGCCTAAAACAAAAAAAAAGTCGAAAACCAAAAGCTAGAAAGTATAAAAAAACTTCCCAGTACATAAAATTAATTATTAGTTCCCATTCCCGAGAATGGTAAATGCATTACGATTTTTTATTGCCATTAGTATTTTGAAGAATTTCCAGATATTTTTTTTTCTTGCACAATACCATAAATTCAGACATTGCAAGTGAAAATGTACCAAACAAAAAAATATATACTTCTCAATAAGTTTGTAGGAATTGTGACGTAAATTCTTTTAATTATACCTATTGGTGCAACTATTTTAGCCCTAACTTTATTTATGTGAGGCTTCCATTCTATTGTTTCATCAAGATACAGATCCAAATACTCTGGAATATTCATACTCATACATAAGATTACCATAAATTTCTCCAGGGTGAAGTACCATTATGCAAAGCAAAATAATAGAGGAAGACAAAATAATATAATACATAAGTTTTGACTCTGAACTATTATTGGCTATGAAATTATTGCAGGTCGATTACTATGTGACGGTTGTCAATATTGAAAGTATATAAGTTAAAATATTCACAAAGTTTATAAATGGGAGAATTCTAATAAAAGTTGGTTCGTGGATAAGCCAGATAAAAAACTAATGGATGGCGAGTGTTAATTTTGTTTAAAGCAAAAGGTAACTGACTAAGAATTTCAGGACAATCTATTTTGTTTTTCAGTCTGTCAAAAACCTGCAATGATCATTATCACAGCCTCTCTGGGGATATATACCAAATTTCCTAAAATACATGCACTTCAAGAACTTTCTCTGAACACTTTGAACCATAGCTACCTAGATACTGTACTGGGAGGACCAAATAATGGATCCATATTCCAAGATTGATAAAATTAGCCAATCAAAAAGGTGGAGACTCACTTCAACACTCAGCTCCTTGGTGGTTCTAAAAATAAATCCAGAAATTTTTTGGGCATTTTCTACTTTTGATAAAATGTGTTTAGAAAATGAGAGTCGATTGATTGAATGTATATGTTACACTCAATAGTCGAATCCGGGCATTGCCCGAAAAATATGCGCAATTCTAGTTTTGAGCAAGAAATATTTCCCAAACCCGAAAAAAATATTTTATACGACTATTGAGCATTTTAAAATAAACAAAACAAGTTTTTGCGCAATATGAAATGAACAAAACTAGTTCTGTATATTTCTGTGTTATCAGCACTAGTTTTGCTAATTTTGCAGCCTCCCAAAACCAGCTAAAAAGTAGGGTTATGTTTATGTTGTTGGTTTGAATTTATTTCGTTTGTGCTCGTGAAATTATAAATATCACAATTATTTTAAGTACGATATTTAACCATTTACCTCTATAAAAATGCAAGCTGAATTCGAGTCACAATTAGTTCGGTTATTGGAGGCTTCAGGTACTCAAAAACATAATCTTATGGGGACAGATCATTACCTCACTATACTTAATGATGTAAAGGAGGCAAATTTGTGCAAAGCCCAATCAAAACCCCTATCTGCTAAACAGTACAAAAGAATAAAGCGTTTTGATATAATGAGTATAAGTGGCGTGAAAAAGTTAATTAAAAAATGCAAAGAATATTCTGATTCCATACTATATTTTGTTTCCACGGATGAAGTGTTTCCTATCGTTCACCAGGCACATATTTCTACGGGTTATAAACGGCATAAAGGTGTCTCGGAACAACACTAATTATTTACTAAATCTAATGTTAATATTGTACAATGCAAGTACCGCCCCATTGGCTAGACAAGCCGTTAAAAACAGTAATATTACAAGATCCTATTGGCTGGTTTAGTTTACAAATTAGTTTGGGTTAGTTCCGGTTGGTTTGATTACCTTAAGTTGGTTTAATCTGCTTTGTTTTGATTTAGTGTGTCGAATAATCAAAAAAAACTAACTTAAGCTAATCAAAAACAACCTGGACTAACACAAACTAATTTGTAAACTAAATCACCCAATAGAATCCTGAAATATGTAGCTGGTTTTAACGGCTTGTCTAGCCAATGGGACGGCACGCTATGGTACTTGAGTTGTACAATATTAAATTAATTTAGTAAATATGTCTCGGTATCCAAACAAATGCCAGGAAATTGTAGGATAACGACAAGAATTAACAATAACTTATAAGGTTAGTTAAAATTATTAGCACCCAATAAACTAATATTTAGGTTATTGGTTGCCTATAACGTCTTATTACCGGGATTTATTCGGATACCGGTACCGACACGTTAGATCTCAATCTAGAATTTTTTTATAACGCATGCACTCTGTTTCAGCATTGGAAGAAGAGTTAAAGAAAAAATACGCAAACATTACTAGAGAAACTATTAAGATATACCTAAAACTGTGTGAAATATGTCAACTGAAAAAAACGGCACCTAGAAAGGGAATCATTTTTAAGCCTATTTTAAGTAAACTAATAAATTCTCAGTGCCAAGTTGAACTTATTGATATGCAGACCGACCCAGATGGAGACCACAAATTCATCTTGAACTATCAAGATCATTTGACTAAGTTTTGTGTTCTACGCCCAATGAAAAATAAAACTGCTGTAAAAACTGCCAGAACCCTAATAGAAATTTTTTGTTTATTTGGAGCTCCGTCAATACTTCATTCTGATAATGGCGTGAATTTTCCAATCAGGTCAATAAAAATTTAAAATGGCAGTGGCCACATTTGAAAATCGTTCATGGAAAACCGGTGTAACATGAGATGTGCGAGATGCTCTTATATGTTGGATCTCCGATGAAAATACAAAACACTGGGCCGATGGACTGTGTTTCGTCCAGTCAAAAAAAAATAGAAGCTACCACAGTGCAATTAAGCGATCCCCATACGAGGCTATGTTTGGTTTCGCTTAGAGAAATGGTTTAAAGGATACTGACTTGCCCCAAGATTTAGTTGCTTCTTTGGAAACTGAAGACCATCTCGAAAAACTGTTAAATGAAAGCAACGAACTTCAAAATACTATAGGATCTATAGATGAAACCGAAACAGTTGAAGATGACGTGGGAAAATATGGCAAATAGTAAAGTGCAAGTTCTTATAGTCAACAAGGATAATATGGATGATACCGAAGTGCAACTTTCTATTATCGATTAGAAAATATGGCGGATAGTGAAGTGCAGGATTTTATTCAAGATAGAGAAAAAGGAGAAGAAACTTCTAAAGTTAATATAGCCATTGAAAACACGAGAAACGAAAATGAACTTTCGTTATGTACTATGTGTCAAAAGCCTAACTTCATCGTGGAAAATTGCTCAAAGTGCAAAGAAAAATTCATGCTTCCTGCAGCATTTTAAAAGTTAACAACAAATTGGAATCAGAGTTTCAATGTTTTCTTTGCCAGCGTTCCTGCGATATAATTACGAATCGTGAGAACGCTAAAAGAGGTTTGGAAGTACAAGGCAATTTAATGCTCGCACAATCAAATAAAAAATTTAAACCAGCCTCAGTTGGCGACAATGTCCTTGTACGCATACCAGACGTGGATCGTGGCAGATTAACACCACGAAATGTAATGGCAGTTGTTCAATCAATTGATGATGAGTTTTACAAATTAGCAACAAAGTCTGGAATTTTACAAAAACATTTTTGTAGAAACAAGTTTCAGTTGGCTGATAATAATATTTTTATAGAGAACAACAATTTTGGCGACAAGAACGACAAAGAAATATCACTTAGAACAGCATCATCCAATATATCAGGGTCTAAACAAGGATTTATTTCATGCATTAAAAAGTGTATTAGCAAATCATGCTCTTGTCGAAAGAAAAATATCCTCTGTAATTCAAGCTCTTGAACTGGATATTTACCAAAGAATAATTATTTATTTGATTTTGTATTTGTTAGAATATTTTTAATTTAAATAAAATAAATTTAAATACCATTTCCAACTTTATATCTAATTTATTCCGATGCTGGCGCTAATTGAATAAAAAAAAGCAGAATTAGAGCTGGTCATTTAGAAATATTCAAAACTAGTTATATGCATTTTAAATTGCGCAAAACTAGTTTTGTTAATTTTGTAATGCTCAAAAGTTGTATAAAATATTTTTTTCAGGTTTAAGAAATATTTCTTGCTCAAAACTAGAATTGCCTATTTTTTTCGGACAATGCCCAAATTCGACTATTGAGTGTAACATATACAAGAAATAATGTGGACCTAGTATGGATCCCTTAGGTACTTCACAAGTGACCACTGGCTCTGAACTTAGTATCATGGCATTCAATAATTTGTTAACTACCCTTGTAAGTATTCTGAAAGCTCAATTATATGGTATGGACTCCTATGAGCTCCAACTTATACAATACAATATCACAGTAAAATGCCCTCCTCAAGTCAAGAGACCACTGCAGTTTTTTCACCAAGATCTGCTTAAGTTTGAAGTTCTTTTATTATATCAAACATGTTTTATGTTTATTAGGATATGAAGTAAACTTGTTATTAACTATTCACTCAAATATCTTAGAAAAAATGAGAAGCACTGAGATTGTTAGCATTCACTTTTAAAAACAGGTGGGACTTTAGCCATCCCAATTTGATAAAGATTGGTAAATGATTTTGCAGAGATTTGGGGTTATACTGTCCTTATATATTTTTATTAACGTCACATCAATACCGGTCATGTTTGATGCACCTAAATTATCAATCAAGTTACGAATAATACAGAATTAGAATCTACACAAACTGTAATCAAAATATTCCCCATAAATATAACAGGCATTTTCTATCAAAAAATTGTATAAACAAATAAAAGATTTACCTTATATCTTCATAAGTTATGAAAAACTACAGGTCTCAGTCATCAACTTTTTATATACACATGCCTACAGTTTTACCTGTACCTCAGACCCACCATGATTCTTACAGTTCTTCTCTGGGGCCCAAAAAGATTGTCCTATATGAGAGTGGCAGATCAAGTGTCTGGTGGAGAGGCTTCCCACAAAATGTAAACAAAAAGAATGTTGCACTGCAAAGCATATTTTCCCTAAAAACAGAAAAAGAACTTAGAACTACAACATTTAAAAATGATAAATTAGTCTATAATATGTGTTCACCATTTAGACAAAATTCTTTTAACAATTGTTTATATTGGTAAAATCACCTTCTGGAATTGTAAATAAAAGAAGCTAGCCCTGGGAAAAAGATTTAAACAATTGCATTCTGTGCATTGGTATATTATAAGTAGTATAATTTTTAGTTCCCATTGCAAGAATATCCTCAAGCCTATCTTAGCTGAGATATATAGTCTGGGCAATTATAATTTATTATCTTTTATTTTTATTTATTTATTTATTTATCTAGCAAAAAGCCCAATGCTACAAAAAATAATTTCATTCAAAAATCATAATATTCAATAACCACCCCAAGATGGAGTGGACTCTATACATGCCAATACAATTTATATAATACAACTTAACATCTAGCTAATAAGCTTTTATATTAGGAAAAAAAGATAAATAATGTTAGAAAATAAAAGCAACTATTTTAACATGATAATTTGCACCAACAAAACTTCAACATCATCACAATCGCAGAGAGGGCTTTACAGCACATGATCTATTATCACTAATACATGACATATTGAGAATGCATTACAAACACAACTAGAATAGATACTTTAGTTTTGTTTGGTTTGATTTAGTAGTGGCCATAAAAAGGTTAAGTATTATTTAAAACACAAGATAGGAAAGATGAAATAATTCAGGATACAAATGCTTTAATATTTTTCCTAAATTTGGCAGGTGCATCAAAGAAGTGAATATTAGGAGTGCTGGCTTGCAGGGTTGCTAGAATCAAGTTAAGGCTGTAGTTGGTGGTATGTGCAGGGTTATGAAAGGAAATAGCTTGATGGGTTTGTCTTGATGGTATATAAATGGCAATATTCCTCAATAACTGCAGGCAGGATTTACAGGAATGGTGAATATCATAAAGGGGACCACACACATGAATTATATTCCAAGTAAGCAGCCGAATGGAGTCAATCTGCCAAAAATCTCTACAATATCTCTTGATAAAGCCTAATATTTTAAGTGATTTCAAATAAGTAGGGTATAAAATTTAAAGGGCTATCAAGTGTGATACCCAGATCTCTTATATGTGAAACAGATTCCAGGATATTGTTATTGACATAGTGAGAATGATCAATAATTTACCGACTCTTACATAGAATGACCATTGCACCAAGCAACTAGCCTGTTCGTCATCCTGCAGCGCAAAAACAACAGGTAATTTTACTTTTAGGTGCATCTTCAAGTCATCAGCAAAGAGAAGCAAAGATCCATGGTTAAAATATTGATAGATGTTATTAACATAAATATTAAATAACAAAAGTCCTAAGTGTGATCCTCATGGCACATCAGATAGCACAGGAATTTTCCTAGATTGATAACCTTGGATTCAAACAACCTGAATATGACCAAATAAATATGATTAAATGAACTGCAGTAAGAGTTCATCAACACCCATTCTCCTTATTTTGTAAAGTAATATTTAGTTATTGATCCTGTCAGCCTTTGAGAAATGATCTCTAGCCTTGGGACTGGCCAGAAACTCAGCAAACATTAGAAGTTTGTGCCTCTTTACAGAGTTAAAGGACTCCAATAGTAAGTCAGCAGCAAAGAGAGCAGTGTCATCAGAAAAGAGTTTATTTTGCTAGTTTCAAGATATGGTAGGTCATTTACATTACCGCTCAAAAGTATTTGCCTACCATGTATTCTTTTCAATATTTTAAATTAGATACAAAAATCTTATCTTTAATCCTATATTTAGATTGTATCTCTTTTGTAAATTGCATATATGCTTAAACAGCATACCTATCAACTATGGTTCATTGAAAAACACTGAGTATTTAAAAATAGTCTTGCAAATAACAAACAATGTAGTGAAAATATGCACTTCTTCTAAAAAACTAATCTTCTAAAAAACTAGTCTTCAAGAATTGATTTTGTGTAACATTGGTAAATAATGTTGCTTGCTTATTGACGATTGTCACCGTTTCTTTGCTGGTTTTTCAGCATTCTTTAAAATGGCTAAAACAAAAGAGTTATCGGTAGACACAAATGGTATTATCATTGGACTTCATAAAGCTGGAAAGACTAACTAGGATTTGGGAATTCCAAGGCGGACTGTCGATTAGAATGTTAGGAAATTCACCAGAGAAGGGACTATTAGCAACAAACCTTGATCGGCAAGGCCAAAGGCAACAAGTTCAAAGGATGATTTAAATATTATAATTACAAGCAATAGACGCCTTACCGCCCCTGAAATCACAGCAAAATCAACAAGGAGCGTAAAAAAGCGGTCAGTGTTTCGACAGTAAAACGGCGACTTTATAATGCTGGTCTTAAAGCACGTTTAGCTGTATCAAAACCGCTACTGAAGGATGTTAATAAGAAGAAAAGACTTGAGTGGGACAATCACACAAAGAATGGACCATTGATGACTGGAAGAAAGTTCTCTGGAGTGACGAGTCGAAATTCGAGGTTTTTGGAACGAAAAGGCGAGTTTTTGTTCGCCGTTATGCCAATGAAAGGGTCGCTGAGAACTGTATGGTGGTCTCAGTTAAACACGGTGGTGGTTCGGTGATGGTGTGGGGTTGTTTTAGGGGATCGCAGTGGGCGATCTAATTAGAATAGAGGGAATTCTTCAAAAAGAGGGTTACAAAACAATTTTAAGTGACAATACTTGGAATAATTGGGGAAAACTTCATCTTTCAACATGACAATGACCCCAAGCACACGTCAAAAATGTGCAAGCAATATTTAGGTCAATTACAAAGGCATCATCTTCTGCTAGTTATAGTATGGCCCCCACAATCACCAGACCTCAATCCTATCGAATTACTGTGGGATGAACTGGATAGACAAGTGCGAAAATCATGCCCCACATCAAAAGAAGTGGAGGATAATCCAAAAAGAGTGGCACAAGATACCTCAGGAAACTTTGGACAAATTAATTAGGAGACTACCGAAACTCTGTGAAGCTGTTATTAAAAATCTAGGGGGACATGTCGATGAATCCAAAATTTGATTTTCTTAGATCTAATTAATTGAAAAATGTATTGTTTATATTCATTTTGTTATAAATAAACCGTTTCATAAGAATAACTGATGGGTTTATTATTTTTAGTTATAACTTTAAAACAGTCTTATGTGGGCAAATACTTTTGAGCGGTAGTGTATATAAATAAGAAACAAAATACGTTCGAGGATAGGACCTTGGTGAAATCCAACAGAAATAACACCCCTAGCCTATAATTGGGGCCTGTAATTTTTGTGCAAAAGAATACTCTTTGTCAAATGTGGTGGATGTATTGGCTTAACTATTATAATTGGGCATTCTTCACAAGAGTTATGGACCAAATATGTATGCTAATTTTGGCAGAGAAAATAATAATGCAATCTTTCACAGCCTTCATTATGCATATATTAAGTCTATAAACGAATTGACTTGGCTTATTTTTGATGTGATTGAATATGTCCTTTACCTCTATGTTTCATATAAATGAATTATTTTATAATTTTTAGATTATAGTAGAGAATTACAGAATAAAAAAAATTCCTTTTAATTGTTCTGCAAGATAAGGGAAAACAACACAAACAAGTGCAAAACTCCAGAAGTATAGGGTGTTTAAGATACATAAATGATACTCCTTTTACGTAGTAAGGCTCACAAGGTGTTATATGTGTGTGATTCTAAACGTCACGACTCTAAAAAGTTTGCAAAAGTGTATAAATAATATCTGTATTTACATTAAAATCACAAACAGGAACAGGAGTATGATTGGGTATTATTGCTCTTTGTGAGGTCTATTATAAATATGATTGCCTTGTCTTTGCCTAATTGAACTATAAACGATTTTTATTTTTAAAAGCATATTAAAAACTTCAAATAACTACATAAATAGTTATAATAGGTACTAGAGAGTTAAAAAACATACCTGCAAAAAACTGAAGGCATAACATATAACACTTATTGATAAATGTACGCAACTTACGGCATCGAAACTTAGCAGATTTTGCAAGGGGACCTTCTTAATATCCTCTTTTTGCCACAGAAAACAGACCAAGGATTTCCTCTTTGTGTTCTGTGATTTAAAATAAGAAATAAGGATTCTCAACGGCTTTTCCCAAATTAGGTCCTACTCTTTCTCGGACCTCTCTCTCATATATCGGAACCAAACGATCACATCACACGGCGCGTAATGAGTAGGGGCCCGTCCACACTCTTAAGGCCGGGATAGACGTTCCGTTCCGTCATGCACATCAACTTGCTTGCACAGACTTAAAATGCACGACTGATCGCGGTGTTAGTGCTGATAAGTCGGTAGACCTATTGAATTTGCTCAGACAATTGTTTGGCTTGAATGAAATCAAACCTGCCAGATTTTTTCTGGCGAGTACAGACTTGTCTAGCGGTAGTTGTATGGTGTGGCGGGTCTATTAATGGTGACTCTATTAATTCCGTCTTCTTGTGCTACAGAGTATCCTGGTGCAGGGCACACATAATATATGTTAAAATTAAAAAGATTTTATAGTTATTTTATTTAGTTTATTAATTAGTGAGTTCAAGTATATAGAGAAAAATCCATGTCTTTGGAAGGTAAAATCTAAAGAATACTCAAACAAACACAACGAAAATGCGGCATATCGCTGCTTTCCGAGAAAAAAACAATTCAAAATTTCTCAATTTTCGGTTTTTCGAACCAATATTATTAAAAAACCGTCCTATTTTACCAGCAAAACCGACCCAAATTAATTTTGAATAATAGCTGCTAGATGTCGTAGATGATGTAAAGGCAAAGTGTAACTTGTGTAAGCAAATTGTGAGTTATAAAACATCTACTACTAATTTAAAAAGACATATTGAAAGAAAACACTCATTAGTAAAACTAACGACTGGTGATACACAGAATAAAAAAATTTCACCATCACCCTTACTCCCGTTAGCAACGCAAAGTGTCAATGAGCCACAATCTTCTACTTCAAGTTCACCTAATTCAAATGAAACTTCTGCTGAAAATAAATTAAGTGATATTCCTCAGCACAAACAAAAAACCCAGACAAAATTACCATATGTATCGAAAACAATTGCTATTCATGCAAAAAAAAGCTAGATAATTCACTTATGCAACTTTTTACTAATGATATGCAACCTATTAGTGTCGTTGAAGATACCGGATTTCGGAATTTTGTCAACACTCTGAATCCTTCATATCAAATCCCGAGTAGAAAGTATATTTCAAATACACTTTTACCAGCTATGTATGAAGAAAAACTTCAAAAAATAAAAAATGTGGTTAAAGATGTGTTAGCTGTCACAGTAACGACTGATTGTTGGACATCAATCGTCACTGAAAGTTATATGGCGACTACGATTCACTTTTTAAATGAGAATTTTGAGGCGAAGTCTATATTACTTGAATGTAGTTCATTGGCAGTGTCACATACATTTGGGCTGATACACGCACACGATTAATTTAATAGTAAGAGATGGACTGAAAATTGTGGAACCCATAATTTCCAAACTTCGAACGTTGATAGCTCATTTTAAGCGAAGCAGCACCGCAATGGCCAAGTTGAAGGAGGTTCAAAAACAATTAGGAAAGAGTCCCTTAAAATTATTACAGGATGTGGTGACAAGATGGAAACTACTACTCTACGAAACTACTCTATGAAACTCTACTTCAAGAGCAATTATAGAAGTCCAAAGATACATTGAAGAAGAATTACTTGAAAGGGATAAAGATCCACTTCAATGGTGGAAACAGTATTCTTAGAACTTTCCTTATTTATCCAAAGTGGTACAGGAGAAGTTTGGAGTAGTCGCTACTTCAGTACCTTGTGAGCGGGTCTTCTCTAAATCTGGACAGCTAATATCAGAAAGAAGGTCAAGACTTAGTTCAGATAAAGTTAAAAAGATAATGTTTTTAAACGTTAATTTTAATATTTAAAACAGTTATTTTATGATATACGTATACTTATATCTAGTTAAAAAATGTATTTTGTTTTGTTTTTTTTTATTTTTGGGTTTGATACCTATTATTATAGAATTGAATTATTTTTCATTAAGCATGTTTTTAATTTTTAAATTGATTAAAAATATATATTCACTAATTATTTTTTAATATACATATTTGAATACGTTATTATTTTTCTTATAAACATAATTATCTACATAAATTATATCAGCTCGCCATATACATATTTGCCAAGCCAATTCACTAATATTTTAATATAAGGTAATTAATTACTAATACTAACATAATCACAAATAAAGTAAAATCGCCTATTCAAAATTTTGTAATCGCATTTTATTATATCGCAGCGCGAAATGCCGCGAAAGGCAAAAAGCATCTAGAAAGCAACAGGCACGTTTTCGGCTCCGGAGCAGCGCCTTCAAAAAATAATGACGCGATTGGCTAAAACCGCTGAAGTGACAACACCGTCAAATAACAAAGCAAGCATCTAAACTGCTCCAAAATATCGCTGCTCTTTTTGTTACACCGAAGCAGGTTGCGACTGCGACGGCATCGGAGCAGTGACAAAGTAGCAGTTTGCGAAATCGCAACCCATCTCTATACGCAACCCACCATTCAATTATTATTCGTGTTTGAGAGCTCTCTTGAGCTTGAACTCTTAAAGTAACTTGAGCGTGTGGCAAGAGGCTAAATGTCTAAATTAATTTATTAAGTTGCGAGAAATATAATAAGTTGTTGTGAGTTATGTGTGGTAGTTTCCATTGAACGGATTAATCCCAACATCCAGCGCGTCTGAAACTGGCGATCACATTATTAGATTAGACGTAGTAGGCCGTCGACAAGAACCCAGATGCCTACATTTGGTGACCCCGACGTGATTTGCTAAAAATGACGCGATGTTTAGTTCTTTTGGGTAACTGCTAACATATTATGGACATTTTTCACAACCGCCGTTGGAATTTATGGTCTGGTATGAACAAATTATCCTAGTTTGGTTTTTGATTGCACGAGGTAGCCGCATGACGTATTTCCGGTCCGCCATTTTTGAATTTCCATGGTGACATTGACGTTGACATTTGATGACGTTGACAGCTGAAGAAGGAATCTGCTGTACCGGCTACATCGGTAAAACAGGAATCTACCGTCCGCCATATTATGCATATCGTGTATGCAACCCGTAATACACGCATGCATTGGTGGTAGTATAACCACAAAGTGTTCACCATAAAATGACTAATTCCACCATTCTGATATTTTTTCATATATAACTCGAATTTGAAAGCCCTGCTGCTGCATTTGCTGCTTTCAACTATCATTAAGGATGTTGACCTGGTAATGTGCTGTTTTGGACCTGGACTAGGATTACTGCTGACTGGTGTACTGGATCTCCTGGAAGCATTGAACTATTTTTGATGCTGAGATGATAGACCTTTGATGTCCCGCCCACATTCCTGCAGTTCTTCTGTGACAGCCTTCGCTGGATTTTATAGAGGTTTTCTTTAAAACTTATTTTTAAAACGGTTTAAAACTTAGGTATTTTTAAAATTTTGTGTATATTTTAGAATTATTTGTTTACAATGACCGATGATGAAGCTTTGGCTACTGCTCTAGCGCAAATTGCTCGTTTGCAGGCGCAAGTAGATCAGCTCACGGTTGAGGCTGATCAGCCTGCGGATGAAGCAGCTCCTGCTGCAATGCCGGGCATAAATTTTAATGGTAATGGTGAGGCTGTTGGTGCTAATAGTGTGAACGTGCAGTCATTCCGCTTGGACCATTATAGAGTTCCCAAATTACCTCCATTCTCGCAAGTAGACCCTGCCCTTTGGTTTATTCAGGCTGAAGTGTCTATGAGAAATGCCCGTATTCTTATTGAATCCACCAAAGCTGACACTGTTCTTGCAGCATTAGATGTGGAAATCTTAGGTTGTGTTAGGGACATTATAATCATGAATCCGCCACCTGTAAATATCTATGAGCAAATTAAAGCCCGTGTTATTGCAACTTACGCTGAGTCGGATGAGATGAAGCTGCGTAAACTGTTGAAGGGGCAAGTAGGAATTGATGGCAAGCCGTCGTTGATGCTAAGCCGTCTTAGAGGTCTTAGCAACGGCACGGTCGATGACAATATTATTAGATAAATTTTTCTTGAACAGCTCCCTCGAGAGCACCGTGCAATTCTCGTTTCAGCAGGTGTCTCAGACCTTAATCGTCTACCTGAGGCTGCTGACCGCATTGCCGAATGTGCATCTACTAGTTTAGAGCCTTATATTGCTTCTGCCTCTAAGCCATCAGCTACCTCAGTCCCTGCAGTTTCAGAAATGAAGCAACTTATGGATAGTATTGCCGCTCTCAACAGGAAAGTATTATACCTTGAAAAAGAGCTTAAGAAAACACGTTCACGCTCGAATTCTCATAGAGCGTCAAACTCTAGAGAAGATTCTCCACGTGTTTGTGATCGTACTAGTGGTCAGTTATTTCTGATTGACACTGGTGCTGACATTTCACTACTTCCTGCTATTCCTAAAATTAAGGGAAATCCCTCAGGAATACAACTTTTTGCTGCGAATGACACTCGAATCGACACTTTTGGAGAATCTTTTAGGGAACTTGATCTTGGTCTAAGGCGTCCTATCCGCTGGAATGTTGTTATAGCTGCAGTCCCTTATCCCATTATTGGTGCGGATTTACTTTCGCATTATGGTTTGACGGTGGATGTTAAAAAGAAATGTATTATTGATACTAGAACTTCCGTCCATTTAAAAGCAATTGACAGACCAGCTGCCTACCAGTCTATTAATAAGCTCAGTTCCGACTTTAGTTTTTGCGAGGTCCTTGCCGAATTTCCGCAATTGACAGGCGCTTCTCCTTTAAGCCCTCCTGTTTGCAGTGATGTAATTCATCATATCATTACCTCTGGTCCTCCTGTATCTGAACGTGCTCATCGTCTCCATCCTGCCAAACTTAAGGCCGCCAAAGACGAATTCCAAGCTTTAGTCGAGGCAGGTATTTGCCGCCCTTCTTCTAGTCCTTGGGCAAGTCCTTTTCATTTAGTGCCTAAAAAAGATGGTTCTTGGCGGGTTTGCGGAGATTATCGACGCTTGAATGCAGTAACTCTACCTGATAAATATCCTACGCCGCACCTGCACGATTGCACAGTCAATTTGCACGGTAAGACCACTTTTTCTTCCTTAGATCTGCATAGAGCCTACAATCAGATCCCTATGGCCCCAGAAGACGTTGAAAAAACTGCATTAATTACGATATTTGGTCTATTTGAATTTCTTTATATGACTTTTGGTCTTAGAAACGCAAGCCAATCTTTTCAGCGTTATATTAATCGTGCTTTGAGCGATCTGGATTTTGTCTTTATCTATATCGATGATATCTTAGTCGCCTCTTCTTCACTAGAACAACATATTGATAATTTACAAACAGTTTTCCAGAGACTACAGAAATTTCACCTTTGTTTGAATATTAGCAAATTCGTTCTTGGCGTTACAGAACTTGAGTTTTTAGGTTATATGATTAGTGCTGAAGGCCTACGTCCAACTCCTGACAGAGTGACTGCCATTTTAGAAGCCCCTAAACCTGAAACTATAGCTGACCTTCGTCGATTTCTTGGAATGGTGAATTTTTACCGCCGCAATATTCCTTATGCTGCGAAAACTCAAGCTCCTTTGAACTCTTTATTTGTCAATTCAACTAAAAATGACAAACGTGAGATTGCATGGTCTGACGAGCTTATTGAGGCGTTTGATAAAACCAAACATGATTTTTCTAACGCAACAATGCTTGTTCATCTCCGTGCTGAGGCAAATCTCCGCGTGGTGTGTGACGCTTCTGATTTTGCTATGGGAGCAGTGGTAGAGCAGGAGAATCAGGGTGTTTGGGAACCGTTAGCATTTTTTTCACGCAAATGTTCTTCCGCTCGACTCCGTTAGAGTGCTTATGACCGTGAACTTACTGCTATTTTTGAAGCTATTAAATATTTTCGTTATTTGCTAGAAGGTTGCGATTTTAAAATCCTCACCGATCATAAACCTCTCATATATGCATTTAAGCAACGCTCTGATAAAGCTTCTCCGCGACAGTTACGACAATTATCATTTATTGCCCAGTTTACTACCCATATTGAGCATATTGCAGGCTCTCAAAATTTGGTGGCCGACCCCTTGTCTCGTATTGAACCTGTACAGTTGCCTCCCGATTTTAATGTGAAATAACTCGCGGAATTACAAGACGGTGATGTTGAATTAAAATCGATTTTTACTTCGTTGGATCATCCATTAAAGCTTCAGTGGGGTCCAGACTTGGTTAGTGTGTATTGCGAATTATCAGGTGAGACTATTCGTCCTTTTATTCCTGTCAGCCTTCGCCAAAAAGTTTTTCATCAAATTCATGATCCAGCTCCCCCTAGTAGTAGAATCACTGATCGGAGGGTCGGCAACGGTATGTTTGGCCTAACATGCATCGTGACAATGCAACATGATGCAAGAACTGTTTAGAATGTCAACAATCCAAAATTAGCCGTCATGTGAAACTTGTTCCTGAACATTTTTCTGCTCCTGATGGACGATTTGATCAAGTTCACATTGATATAGTTGGTCCTCTTCCATTGTCTGAAGGATTCTCTTACTGCCTGACAATGATAGACCGATTTTCTCGCTGGCCTGAAGCAATTCCTATTAAGGATACGTCTGCCCAAACTATTGCTAGAACTTTTTATGATACTTGGATTTCGCGTTATGGTACTCCTAGATTGCTTACCTCGGATCAAGGAACTCAATTCGAATCACGCATTTTCTCGGCCCTACTCTCTTTAATTGGTTGTCAGCGTATTCGTACTACCCCTTATCACCCTAAATCGAACGGAATGATTGAGCGTTTTCACCGCGTACTAAAGGCCGCTATCATGTGCCATACTGAATCCAAACAATGGACTCGTTCTTTATCCACCATTTTGTTGGGAATTCGTTCCCATGTTAGAGCAGATACTGAAGCTTCCCCGGCAGAATTTTTGCTTGGCTCTACTATACGTCTTCCTGGAGAATTCTTTCTTCCGGACGACGTTACTCCAGATCCAAACATTTTTATCGAAGATAGACGCATATATTAGACAATATATGCGTGAAATTCGACCTGTGCCTGTTGCACATAAATATAAAAAGCGAATTTTTTACTTTAAAGATTTGTATAACTGTACTCATGTATTTTTTAGAAACATAGCTAAAAAGTCTCTCGAAAGGCCTTATACTGGACCGCATAAAGTTTTAAACCGCGTCTCTGATCGTGTTTTTGATATTGACATCAATGGTAAATCCAAAAGTATCTCGGTTGACTTATTAAAACCAGTGTTTTTTATTGCTGATGAACTCAACGGCCCAGTGGAACCTTCCGAAAGCACTTCTAATCAGGATGGTACCGTGAAACCACCTCTTCTTAGAACTTACGCTCGTAAGAAAGTCACTTTTGCACCCAGTGTAAAATAATTTAATTTTTTTTTAGTTGATAACTATATAATCAATGTTTATTTTTTTAAGGCGATTTTATTTTTAAAATCTAAGTATGTTACATCTTATCTAACACTTAAGTTTTAAGCTTTTATAAACCTTTGTAAATCTATTTTATTTTCTTTAATGTCGTTGTCACTGGGGAGGGAGTGTGTAGGGAACTGCGTTTCCATCATGTCTATCTCTGTCCTCGGTTATATCTGTCTCTTTTTATTGAGGCTATGAATGGGCGAGGTACGCAACCCACCATTCAATTATTATTTGTGTTTGAGGGCTCTCTTGAGCTTGAACTCTTAAAGTAACTTGAGCGTGTGGCAAGAGGCTAAATGTCTAAATTAATTTATTAAGTTGCGAGAAATATAATAAATTGTTGTGAGTTATGTGTGGTAGTTTCCATTGAACGGATTAATCCCAACATCCAGCGCGTCTTAAACTGGCGATCACATTATTAGATTAGACGTACGTCGCCCGCCAATAGTGTGGAAGATCGTACCAATTCAGTCGCGTCGTGACTAGTGTTGTAAAAATCCGGATTAATTCAACATCCGGACAATATTGATTCGGATGAATTGAAAATTCGGTTTTTTCATCCGGATTAATTCATCCTCTCGATGTCTCGCCCGTTCGGCAAATTATGTCATGTTTCGGCCTTCTATTAATTATTGGCCAGCTATTAAAAAACGTCCGATAAACGTTTTTTAATAGCTGTGTTTAGAATATAAGGTATGAATTATGCAATCCATTAGACTCTTTTTTTCGTTTTTACGGATTTCGTTTTTACGGATTTCTACATGATGTTTAAACTAAAATAGCTAATTATGTATGTAATAAATCAAGTGTATTTTAAACGATGCAAAATATCAATACAAAAAAGGTCAGGCGACCCTTAAAAAGTTTGGGCGTTCTCGTATTGTCTCTTATGTTTCTAAATGAGTACAATAAGGATAGATAAAGCAATATTTACACAAGGCGACGTGACGATATTGCCGATTGCCGGGTTATTTGTCCGGACGATTTAATTCGGATTCTCTTAGCCGGTGGACCGTGGAACTTCGTGCAAGCTTTTATTTCATTGTCGGTCGAACGGGCGGCGTGTATCCGGACGATTTAGATATCCGAATTGATTCGGAATAATTTGATGTTCGGATTGAACGGACGATTAATCCGGACTCTTCGCATCACTAGTCGTGACATTTGTGCAGGTGATATCGTACATTTTCGTAAAATATTGTCACAACTCAAAAAGTGTCGAAACCATTTTATATTTTGTGATATTTTTTACAGTAAAAACGTCGCAAAACAAAAAGTGACTATAATATATTTCAATATATTCGAGGAAAATTGTGATATTTCGATTTGTGTCGTTTTAGTCCGAAAAAGTAAGTAATATTTCTATATCTAATACATACATGGTAACATTTCGGTTTGAGACAGTTTTTCTGGAAATATAAGTTAAATTTAATTATATAATGTGTTGCTATATGGTAACAATTCAATTTGAGACGGTCTTCTTCGTAAAATTTGTGGGTCTATAACCCTTTAGCGCAAAAAATTCTTAATTTTCTAATGAAGAAAATAGTACCAATACAACCTATTTAAGGATAAAATCTAATAAGTAGAGTTTAGCCTTGAATAATTCTGGGAAATATTTATATACCACCAATTTTATGTTACTAAATATCTTAAAAATATCCAATTTATTATTATTTACTCTATTGATAAGTTAATTCTTGTTGCCCTAAATTAATAATAAAACCTAAATTGTTTATGCTTGTAATATTTTTTTTGAATAAATATATACCGTGCTATTTTTGTGGAAATCAGAAAAGTAAAATAGGGCTAAAAAAATCCCAAAGATTAATTTAAATATTGACCGATCTTTTATGTTGCTACACACAAGCTTTTGACAAATGTAATAATATATAACTATTCCAAGATTTTTGTACATGACTTTGTTCATTTTTAGGTTCTCTAGCTTTATCACAATGTCAAAAAGGAAATCATCTTTAATCCTACAATTAACGAAAAAAAAATTAGAAGTTCATAATATTGAAGAGCCCATGTGGAAAATTAGTCGATACCTTAGCGATTCAAGTACCCATTCAGATTCAGATTCAATTGCTCGGGGCAAAATAAAAATAAATTTTTATTTGCATTTTACCTGTACGCTGTATCAGTACTGCCGCATATTAGTTCAATAACTCATAAGTACCTAATTAGGAGATATACCCAAAATGATGCTGATAACTTACACTCAGTGATTAAAAAACAAATTGTGAGATATAAAAAGTCCGCAGCTATCAGTACGTGACATTAATAAGCCAACCCTATGTAGTTAAAGAAATGAGTCATGACGATTTCCACGATCTAAAAGATTTATCGAAGCAAATGGGTGTAAAAGAATTATACAAAAATGAAAATGGCGATCTAGTGAAAACTTCCGATATCAAACTTTTTGAAGTATGTAAAAAGGAAATTGGATACTTTTTTTATAAGAGTTCGTACAAAGATGCGTCATATTTTCGTGTAAATATGTTTTCTAGACGATCGTCTACTGATTTTAATGAGATAGAACTGAAACATGCCTTCGATAAAAAAACTGGAATTCCGGAGGTTAAGAAAAAAGGTATACTTTCATTGCAAAAAATGTTGTGCCACGTTTTTATTATGAATTTTATAATAATCTTTAGTTGCGATAGATGATCAAATAAACCATGACTATTTTGTATCATCAATAAATTTCAAAATTTTTGTTTATTTCTACTTTTTTTTCTGTTAAATTTGTTGATTTAAAACCTAAAGTAGATGTATTTTAAGTTAAGTTACTTTCATTATTAGTGTTCGCCTATTACCATTTGTAAAATTACTACATAAGTTTATATAAATAGAAATAAAATGCCCTTTGATGTTTCATTTTTAATTTTGTGACTCAAGCTTTTGTTTATTGTTACGGTATCCTTTTCGTGGAAAAACGTCACTTCTACTTTTTTTGAATCAGGTATCTACTAACTTTTTGGGAAGTATTATTATTAAAAATATACATAAGATAATACTTATTTTAAACCAAACTCAACTTTAACGTTAAAATACAAGGTAAAACAATATATTTTGGTTCTCTATATAGACCCCCTAGTTTTAATGTTAATGAGTGCCTTGAAGATTTGGAAAATACCCTGGTGAGTTTCATGCCATGTTGCAATCATATCTTTTTTGGTTCTGATTTTAATATAGATATTTCACAAACCGATAGTGCTGCTTGTAAACAAAATCGCTTGTTAAACAAATATAATTTGTCCCAACTTATACAATCTCCTACTCGCGTTAGTGAAAATAGTACCTCGACTCTAGATTTATTAGTTACGAATTCGCCGGAAATGTAATCTAAAGTGGAGGTTTTTAAAATGGATGATATATCAGATCATCATTTGGTTTATTCAGTTTTGCGATTAGAAAAAACTCGTATACCAATTTCATTTCGAACCTATAGGGATTATTCTAATTTTAATTTAGACATTTTCCTGGCAGATCTTTATGCTATAAATTGGGATCTTATTTTGTCTTTCAATGATGTTAATCATATGGTTTCTTTTTTGAATGAAAACTTAATCAAAATTTTTGATGCTCATGCTCCAATGAAAAGCTCTAGATTTACTAAGGCACCAGCACCTTGGATAACTCCTAATATAAAGTTTATGATGAGGATAAGACGTAAAGCCCTATCAAAATATAAAAAGTTAAAAACCGAAGCAGCATTTAATGAATATTGCTTAATGCTTGCATAATTACGGATTTGCTTATCCGTAATTATGTAACGTCAGCTGTTCGAAATGAAAAAAAGCGTTTCTACAACATAAATTCAAAACTGACCCTAAGTCATTTTGGAAAACGTTAAAATCTTTAAACATCAGTGACTGCTCGAAGTCATCAGAAAATATTCTAGAATATTCACCTTCAGATTTTAATAACTTTTTTGTTAATAGTGTACCAAAAGTAACTTTAAACTCTGGCAATGATATATTTCAACAATATTCATCAAATGATCCCGCTTTGAATTTGGAAAATCAATTTAAATTTAATCAGGTAAACGAAGAGAGCGTAAATAAAGCCATATCCCAAATTAAAAGTACTGCTATGGGTTCTGACTGCATTACCATAAAAATGATTAATCTCGTAACACCTCATATTTCCCCGCATCTAACATTTATAATAAACTATTGTATTTCCATGGGTGTTTTCCCGGATGCTTGGAAAAAAGCTGATATATCCCTGTCCTATCCCTGTCCTAGCCCTGTCCCTAAGATTGGAAATCCAACGGAATTATCGCACTATCGTCCTATAAGCATACTCCCTGCCATGTCCAAAATTTTTGAAAGAATTGTTAATGATCAGCTTAATGAATTCTGCTTAACTAAAAATTTGCTTCCAGTAACACAGTCGGGTTTTCGTGCAAAGCATAGTACCAGTACAGCTCTTCTTCATATTTGTGATGATATATTTAAAGCTCTTGATCAGAAAAAAACAACAGTTTTAGTATTGCTGGACTTTAGTCGTGCATTTGACACACTGGATCATTTAATTTTATTGGCAAAGCTCCAATATTTTGGGCTACATACTTCTGCTCTTAAACTGCTAAAAAATTATCTTTTAAATAGACGTCAAAGGGTAAGAATTAATTCTATTCTATCTGAATATTTACAGCTGGATCAGGGTGTCCCGCAGGGAAGTATTCTTGGCCCCTTACTCTTTTTGTTATATCTATGTGACTTTCATAAATTCCTTCGAGTTTGTGAATCGCACCAGTACGCCGATGATACACATATCTATCGTTCATTTAACTTTATGGAGGCCATAGAAGCTGTGAATGCTATTAATTTAAATCTTTTAGCCATATCTGACTTGTGTAAGAGTCACAGACTCGTATTGAATGCTGCAAAGTCCAAACTCCTTGTCTTTGGCAAGCCCCTTCCAGATACCGTGAAGATCAGCATAGATGGATCTCCTTTACCTCCTTCTAATAACCAGAAGAATTTGGGGATTGTCCTTGACACGGATCTCAGGTTTGAGGGGCATGTGTCGAATTTGTTGAGGGCATGTTTTTATAAATTAAAAATACTCTATATGAACAAACAGTTTTTGACAGCTGATATTAAACTACATGTTTGTGATACATTAATTTTGTCAATTGTTAGTTATGCTCAAGTTCTGTTTTGGCCTGCCTTGTATCAACGTGAAAAGAATAGCCTTCAGAAAATTCAAAACGCGTGCCTCAAGTTTAGTTTTGGTATGAGTAAATGCGACCATGTCACTCCCCTGTTGGTCAGATCAGGGTGGCTTTCTTTGGATGAACGCTTTGTACTGCAAATGGCTACACTAGTCCATAAAGTTGTGCTTTTCGGACAACCAGCTTATTTATCTAATAAATTAATTTCAAACTCCAAAATTCACGGCAGAACCACACGAAACGCGCATAATTTTGTTATTCCAGGGCATAAAACTGCAAAATTCCAGGGCTCATTTAGTTACAATGCTCCAAAAATCTATAATGCACTACCACCTGAAGTTAAGTCTCTTCTCTCTGTAACAACCTTTAAACAAAAAACTAAAAATAATATTTTTCAAAACCGACATAGGTAATCATCTCTGGTCCTTCATTGAAGTACCTACTATGATTTATTGCGCATAGCAGATTGTATTATATTTATTATGTTCTATAAAATTTTGCATTTGTGCTTATTAATATGGTTAGATAGAGTAGCTTTAAGTTAGATCTCGCCATTACTTATTTAGTAGTTAAGAAAACATGTATTTTTATGCTGAATAAAGAAGACATTTATTATTATTATTATTATTGTTTATTATAAAGTAGTTGTGTAGCAAAATATATTAAATTATGAAAAAACTTTAATTGCCTCTACTCAAAAATTACAAATTTGGAATTGTGCCACTCTTGTCGGAAAGCAGCGATATGAGATACTCATAGAAAAATTTAAAGAGGTATTTGCGTATGATCAAGAAAAAAATTACCTGGGATAATCTATACTGTACTTGGATTAATACATTATATTATGATACAATTTTTATTTATAGTTATAATGGCAATGATCTGCTAAATGATCATTCTAAACATCATTTAGCAATCAAACAACATTCTGGCCAATTTGAAAATTTCTGTCGGATAGTATCTGCAGATTTCAAAATTCTGCTGCAGTTAATAGACCCATCTATAACTAAACAGACCACTAACATGAGGCGTATCATTTTTGTTAAAGAAAAGATTAGCTATAACTTTACAATTCCTTGCTTCTGGCTATAGTTATCAGAGTTTGAGTTATTTTATAAGGTGAAGGTAAAAAAAGGTCTTATTTCTCCATAAAATTCCTATTTTTATTTTGTGACGACCGGTTTTGCGATTACAAAACTTATCAAATCATCAGGTCGAGAACTAAAAATCAAAAAGGGGGGAGGGGAAATTCATAAGGCATGCTCACTTATTATTATGAAAGAACTAAGATAGTTACATTGGTTAACACGAAAATTGTAACATATACTATGGCTAACATATACTATAGCCGATCGTCACAAAATAAAAATGGGAATGTTCTGGAGAAACAAGTCCTTTTTTTACCTTCACCTTATAAACAAAACCCCAGAATATGGACATCACTCTACAAAATATTTTAGTTATTTATTAAAATCTCAACGCAGCTCATATATCCTCCATCGTGTTTTAAGTATGTAAAGCACTAAAAATGGCATTTCGAGCCAAGTGCAGGTAAGGAATATGTTTATTATTCTTTTATACATTTAAGTGGTTGTAAAAATTGACGAGGAAGTGACAATGATAGAGAAGATTGAGGTGATTCTACAAGAATCTATCATGTGCTATCACACTGGAATGTAATAATCAGTTTTTTTTAATATTATTTACGAAATAGTATATATTATTACATACATACATAATTATAATTTATCTTACTAATATTTCAGTCAATACTGGATGCAATGATCGACAATAATAATTAAACAGAAAATTCTGAATCCAAATGAAATTTGTACTTACACATCTATTCATAAAATAATTATTCTATGTAGGTACTACAATAAGAATTTTTATTGTAAAGTCGAAATTGTTTTTTTTTCAATTATTAAATTTCTGAAGTTGATAGTAAAGGTAAATACGGCAAGCTATCAAATTATTAAAATTAAAAAGTCATATGATTTTTTTGGGGTGTTTTATCATGTTTAATAATAATTTTATCTAAGAGGAAAAATGATGAAGACAATTAGGGATTTTTTTTACAGAAGATGTCTGAAAGTGGCATAAGAGCTCTGACCAGGGTGCGGCGGGAGAAATGGTTGCGTTTCCTGGAATAATATTTGGCTGCTGAAGATCTGGTCGATCCGGTGAAAAAAAGAAATAAATTGTTGCACTTTGATGGAACACAACTAGTTTAGAACAAAACGCCCAGCTAGTTTCATCCACGCCTTATGGAAACTCAAGCAAGCAAGCAAGAACCAACAACAGAATAAATTTCATTGAGGACCAAGGAGATCCAGAGGTATTAGAAACATCCGACAACATAGGAATGTTTTAAAATATCGGAAATTAAAATAAATGTAGGTGGTATACCAGTAAAATTATTGATAGATCCTAGATCCTAGGCTAGCATTGTAAACGGCAATCATTGGAACATCTTAAAAGAAAGAGAAGCTGCTATATGGGATGTTGACTTATCAATTTTTTAATTATATCAAATTTTTAATTATATTTTGAAAGGGTATGCATCAGGGCAACCGTTGGACGTAAGACATCGATTTACCACTACACTACATTTGGAGGGTCAGGACGAGTTTATAGCACCATTTTACGTTATTCAAAATGGTGATATATCAATTTTAGGAAAAGACGCAGCTAAGCGACTGGGGGTTTTAAAGCTAGGCATCAGCGTAAACCAAATATAAAAGAAAGGTCCTTTTCTTTTCTACTTCTACTATCTTTTTTTAAACTACTTCTTTTTTTATAGAACAAGTGTTAGAACCAAGTTTATGGATCTCACCAATAGTGATCGTTTTTAAATCAAACGACGACATCCGGATATGTGTAGACATGCGGCGCACTAATAAGGCAATTTTGAGAGAAAATTACCCCCTTTCTATGTTTGACGGATTTATGACCAAACTACGAAACGCTAAATGCTTCTCACGGTCGATCTACTCAGTGCTTACCATCAACTTGAACTAGCTGAGGAAAGTCGAACTATTACAACATTTATTACTTACAATAAATGTTCAGATACAAAAGATTAATGCTAGGTGTAAATTCAGTATCCGAGATCTTCCAATTTCCAAAGACTGTTTGAACAAATGTTAGCTCCATGTAAAAACTGCCTAAACTATATTAATGACGTAATTACCTTTGGTAGTTACGTCCGAAGAAGAACATGAAACATGTTTAAGGAAAGTTTTGAAAGTTTTTGAACAGAACAATGTTGACCTTGAAAAGGAAGATCACCACAAACAAAAGAAGAACTTAGAAGCTTTTTGAGGTTAGTCACATACCTGGGAAATTTTATACCTGATTGCTTGCCGTCGAACGTTTTTATTATTATCACCTGGCGGGAATAGAATTTGAATTGATCACAGACCATAAACCGTTTGAAGCAATTTTTAGGCCACCCTCTAAACCTTCAGCACAAATCGAAAGATGGGTACTTAGCCTCCAGTCCTTCAAATTTAAAGTTATTTACGAGAGGGGAAATCTAATATAGCGGACTCTTTATCACGACTGTGCAAACTTGGTGATGATCCATCAGTTAACAATGAAAATGAACACCACATTTTCACGTTAGTAGATACTTCTATGTGGAAACAGAATTGTGATTCCGGAAACCTTACGATCTCATGTATTATTACTGGCACATGAAGGACACCCGATGTCTGTGCTTCACTGCAGTGAAGCGGCGACTAAGGGCTCAAGTCTGGTGGCCTCTTATTAATAAACAAGTAGAGTGATTTGTAAAAAAGTGTCGTGACTGCTTGTTAGTTTCTCTGCCTGACAAACCACCACCAATGATAAGGTACAAATTCCATTAAGGTGCATAAGAATGTATAGCTATAGATTTGATGGGACCTTTACCCAATAAGGAACAGATTTTGGTGGTCATAGACTACTATTCTCGCTACCAGGAAATAAAGTTTTTAGGAAGTTTTTAGGAAATAAAGTTTTTATCAACCATTTCCAAAATAATTATATCCCAACTGTTATAGAGATCTTTACTCGTTTTTCTCGAATACCACGATCGATAAGAGCGGACAACGGATCTCAATTTGCAAGCACGGAGTTTAAAGAGTTATGAGATCATCACAATATAATTCTTATCCAAACACCGCCTTATTGGCCTCAGGCAAATTGAGAAGTGGAAAACATGAACAGGGTCATTCTAAAACATTTACAGAATGCCATGCAAATAATAGAAACTATCGGAGAGAACTCCAAAAATTCCATTTTATTGTATAACACGACGCCACGTGGAACAACAGGAAAATCTCCTTCAGAATTGTTGTTAAAGAGAAATATTCGAGACAAAATTCCATCCAAAGCCGATTTGATGCACTAATCTCCAGACGAGGAAGCAAGAGAGAAGGACATAATTACGAAACAAAAAGGAAAAGAAAGGGAAGAGGCGTCTTTAAGTGGCGACAAGAAAAACTCATGAAAACACGATTAAGAGAGGAATTGAAAGAATTGAACACGATTGAAAGACGGAGTTAAGGTTTTGCTACAGAATATCTTAGGTCATAAGTTATTGACTCGATTTGGCTAAGATCCATATACTGTATTGGAAAGGAACTCAAATGAAGCTACGATAATTAGCGATTAAGGATAGATTCTGAAAAAACATGTCA
Organism: Anthonomus grandis grandis; assembly: GCF_022605725.1. Taxonomy (NCBI): domain Eukaryota; kingdom Metazoa; phylum Arthropoda; class Insecta; order Coleoptera; family Curculionidae; genus Anthonomus; species Anthonomus grandis. Next base: position 3,167,821 of record NC_065567.1, on the reverse strand, counting down.
GCCATTTAAACAAGTTACCACAAGGAACACTTGATAGTGATATAAATCCAGATGAACCAAGAGCTTTTAGCTCCCAGCCCCAACCACCCATTCAGCCGTTACCCCTGGAACCACTAAAGGAACAAAAAGCAGAAGATTAGACCCCTCAAGTTGAAGAAAAATGGAGGGATTGTGGAGATGCGTCAGCGATAACAAATCGCCTCATGAAATGGATCAGATCGGCAGTCGGGGTCAAGACTCGTGTTTTGTAAATGTATTATAGTTATTGTCGTTATCATGTTAATAATTACTGTTCATTAAAGGTGTTATTATATTTACTGATTGGATTAAGTGCGTTATTTGGGAACTCCATCAGGTAGCACAGTAGTGAATATATAGATTACAAGGGAACATTTAGTATAGTACTAATGACTTTGTGTGATGCGGATTACATTGTAGTATACGGTAATATTGGCTCACAAGGACGAAAATCAGATGGAGGTATATTCAGTGATTGTTTTTTGTGTTGAAATTGTTAAAAGTGGACTGTATATGGAGTTTGTTCGGACACTGCTAACGTTAAATAATAAAAGAAAGGCAACTACATGTTAAAATTACTGGTTTATATTAATAAGGATTCTTAATATTATGTACAATAGATTAATATGTTTCGGTTTACGAGAGATAAAAAAGGAAGAGAAAAAAACAGAAGCGTAACAACATGATGATTTCTCTCGCAATACTGCCTCGTAGTTGTTGACAAAATTCAAGGAAACGGGCCGGTGTGCTTCCCAGAAGTTTTCTATGACGGACCGCGGTTGCCGCTTACACTGTTGTCAAGTCAATCCAAGTGCTTTCAACCAAACACTTTGTATCAGTCATTTGAAACTAACACCTTAAATCTACCTTCGGATAAGATTACCTCATGGTTCCCAATACACAATAACACACCACAGCGTATATTTAACTATAGACTTTCTAGAGCCCGCAGAAGAATTAAAAATGTATTTGGAATTATGTCTGCAGTATTTTCAGTTTTACGAAAACCCATTTTATTAAATCAAGATAAAGCTCGATGGATTACGGAATGCTGTGTATTGCTACATAATTTTCTAAGAAGCAGAAGCTCCATGTACATTTCATAGAAAAGAAAATTGTACAATTGTCAATGGTTCTTAAAGGAATGTTTGTTTTGGAAACCAGTTTGCTTGTTCTGGCTCCTGACTTTGAACTATTCTTTACTTTCATACAACAGTTTCTATAACTTTGCAATAAATTTTTATACTTCTTTATAATTTCTTCGAGAGTCACTTCAAACTTTCTTTCCAACGATTTAAAGGCATCACTTTTTTTATTTCTATTTTTCTTGTCTTTCGGTTCCAACAAATGACGTCGTTGTTCGATTTCATTAATTAAATCTAGAAAGCGTTCATCAGATCACTGGAATTCTCGGGCCATTGCTTTTAATTGTTAATTATTCGCGAACACTTTAAAAAAGATGAAATAAATTATAAACCATATTTAAACATAACCAATAATACGCAATAATAATTGCCTTATGCACGCGAGTAAATGCGCATCGTCTGTAGCTGCCTCCGAATTTCAACGAATCAGCAATTCATGGTGATTCGCAGCCTTCCATTTCGTCGATTTTCCGCTCCCAAGAATCGAGTTTTAACGAACCAAATCACTATACACAATGCACGAATTAACGAATCACGAATCTCGCATTACGAATCGCGATCTGCAAATCGTCTATAGCGAGCTTTAGAGTTTGTTCTAAGGAGACGTGTCAAATAAAATATTATTAACCAAAGCCGATTTTTAGCGTGGAACGGTTCTTAGTTGGTATTTACCAATGCGTTTCTACGATTCTAAAATTACGATTCGACACAATTACTCGATATGACTGGGCTGGGATTCTAAAATCACGATTCGACACGATTACTCGATATGACTGATTCTAAATACAATTTTCAGTCGTGAGTGTCTTACGGATTGCCTAGTTTTTAACGATTTGTCGACGACACGCTTGGGTATATCGTATATATCAGACGATATAGCTTCTTCTTTTTTTAATACATGCATAATGTGACAGCATCCTTTTTTAAACGTATTTGTTTTATTTATTGTTTACCAATAGGCATACCAGTTTTCATTAGCATATCAAGAAGCTTTCTTAAACACAACAACTAATAGATTTAATTCGACCCTATTTTCCGCAACCTTCTGTTAATAATAGAGGCAGAGGAAGTATAGTTACCATTGAGTGGGCAGTTTTAGTATGTTAAGATTTTATGCAACAGATTGTTACCAAAGAAGCATTCGGCAAGATTTTAAATTTGGAATTAGCGAAGCTACTACAAGTCGTTGGATCCATAAAATTACTGAAATTGTTGACAATCACTTTGCTGACCAATTCATTAATTGTTTAAATATAAGAGATGAGAGACAAATTAATAAATTAACATTTATAGAGATCTCCAATTTATCTTGTTTTATAGATTATATTGATTGCACCCATGCTGCCATATTAAAACGAAAAGTGGATGAACACAACAAGTTTTTGTGATTTTCTATGAATTCAATTATTATTTTCCTATGGGTCGCGGTGGTTTTAAACGACATTTGTTTTTATTTTAAAGAAATATTATGGGCATATATTTAAATAAAAACACACGGAGGCGAAAAAAGTTAACAAAATAAATATAAATTCTTAGTGTTTACCAATAGAAAAGACAATTGACGTTTCCATCTGTCAAATATTAGGGAAAATAACAAATATATACCAAGAAACCATAGAGAAATGAATATTAAATATATTTATATATTAATTATACTTTTAATTACTCAATGCAAGAAACCTAAATCAAATCGAATAAAACGAGTTTAGCCGACGATTGAAATTTAGAATCACCTTTCTCGTCGCGATCGTATCGAGATCGAGTCGTGATTTTAGAATCCCAGCCTTGGGCTGGGAGCGATCACAATTACTCGATATGGCTGATTCTAAATAAAATTTTCAGTCGTGAGTGTCTTGCGAATTGCCTAGCTTTTAGTGATCTATCGACGACATGCTTGGGTATATCCTATATACCAGACGATATAGCTTCTTCCTTTTTTAATACGTGCATAATGTTGTTACAGTTTTTTTTGTGAGCATAACACTTTAACTCAATGTATTCAAATTAGAAATATTTTAATATAATTTAATAAAGATTCTTTTATTTATTAAAGTCTTAGATTAGTAGTTATAAAAGTCGAAAGCAAACAGGGTTTGGGCTTATAAGAAAGGGTAATCTCCATAAAAAAATCAACCATAATTGTACAGGTTTCAATAATTATAAAATTTTGATCAGTTTAGGAAATAACCAATTTATTGCAAATGTATTTAAATGGCAAACATATGTATAAATATATCAGAACAGAATATAGACATTAATGGACAGATATATATTTTGTTTTATAGCAGTAACTACTTATTAGAAATCAAGTTCATATTAAAGCATAGTCTTGACTAGGTTGATATTGTTGGTACCCTGATCTTGCATTGTGAGGTTGTACAGGTGTCTGATTTCTTTCGGTTGCCTTGGCCAATGTCGATCTGAAAATTAGAATGAGACTTTATTATGTGTGAGGTCTGCAATAGTCAGTTGAGCTGAATTGCTGAATTTGCTGCACTTTCTTTTCACATAATTTTATTATAAGAAAAGTGTAGTTAATCTTCATTTCAATAAAATAGTAAACAAAGTAACTGTCAAACCCAAACATTGATTTTCTTCTCAAGACCTCTTAAGTTTTACTGTGGCTGGTACATACTTACAGTACTACTTATTTCATGCAGGAATTGTCTATATTTTCAGTAAGATTCCAAGGTTAACAGATGACTTAAATATGGTAAAATCTGGAGGGGATCCATTTCGACAGGTTTGGGTTAATGGGTCATTTTTCAGCTGAGAGTTGAAGACTTCAGCTGGTTTCGCTTTGAGCGGATTTACAAAGGAAATACCTTATCTAGGTCTGATTTTTTTTTTGAGGTAAATTAAAGTTTTGCCGAGGGCAGTTTTAAAGAAACAGACTAGAGAGTTTTTAAGGTTTCCTGTGTTATTTTGTCATAAAAATTCCAAAGAAAGGCCACATTCTAACCTAGGTAAGTTGCACATGGCACATGGTCAACTTATTCTTATAATTTTTCTTATAATCCATTAAATATTCGCATTTATTTTTATTTTAATTTAATGTTTATAAAAACATTCAACTTTTTAAAGCGAAATAATAATTAAAAAAAAAAATTTTGCTTACCTCAGAAATTCCTTAGTTCAGTTTCTCACATGTAGTTTTGTTTTCACGCCTTTTTCTCTTCTTTTTTTTCTCTTTCTTCTTCTTTTCTTATTTGTCCTCTTATAACTACCACTTGGACTTCCTCATCTGTTTGTTCAATTCATCACTGATATTGTGATGGATTTGATGGAATTTGATGGTCTGAGCCCCATCAAACACACTTGAGCTTCTTCTAGATATCCCGAAATCCATCACAGAGTGTAGTACCAGCTGAATCACTTTGTCCAACTACCTCAGAAGACAATGTCCTTCCTGAGACACACCAGATCAGCCCCATGGCCGTCTAATCATCAACAAAGGTGAGAACAAGGACCACAGGTATCACAGAATAACATAACCATATAGAAGTGTAAAACAAAGGCCACACACATTATTTTTGCCATAATTAGTACTATGTGAGTAATTTATCGCATATATATTTACTAGTTTACTTTAATTTTTGAGGCACCTTGCTATAATCTTTGTTGGGAACTGAGTATATACGTATATGCGATGTATAGTAACCGCCGGTTGTTATTGTTTGATTTATCTTTTATAAATTGCTTTTATAATCTCTAGTGAACTTTAAAACTTATAAATTTCATATTATGATAATCCACGAACTTAAAAATATACCTGGACTGCCAATTCAATGAAAAGTAAATGACCACTACTAGGGGGCCGCCATTTTGCGTGATTGTGTCCTTTCGATGTTGGTCACTCTGACAAACTTTAATTGTGCCAACTGTAGGGAAACAAAACAATTAAAGTTTTTGAGAGGTTATGTTTACAAAAATACAAAATAGAAAGTTACATATAGGTAAGAATTTAAGATAGTTGCGTTAGATTTGTGATTTTTCTGGTACTTCTTTAAGAATTTCGTTAAAATTTATGAAAGAAAGTAATCCTCACCTAAAATGAGACAAAGTTTCAATCAACTTGGAATAGATGCGTGCACTTTAAAATATTTGTTTTATCATTCTGATAATCTTGAATCTTATAAATCCTAATACTATGATATTCATTTAAATTTTTGCTTGTATTTACTTAACAAATTCAGTTAAAAACACTTATTTTCTTTCTATTTTTACTATTACTAAGTTTTACTTTCCTTCCATGCACAGTGTTTCCACATTAATACAACCATTGGTACAACCATATATAAGAATTAAAATATAGATAATTTTATGAGGGTTTGTAATTATAAAGAGCTTATATAAAAAAAAATATATTATTCTGTCAACAACTCAATATATTATTCTATTATAAACAGCACAGACACAGACGGACAATTCACAATAATTCGGTTTTGAGAAACTGAACCAAATACCTTTAAATAAAGATGGTGATACATTATTTACGTATTAAATAAGGAGAAACATACATCGCCTGTTGCAGACGATATACCCAAGCGTCGTTTACAAATCGTCAAAAACTAGGCAATCCGCTATACTCACACGTCAAATGTCAACTTCATTACCGTTATTTAATATATTTTTTGTTGGCAACACTAAAAATTTTCAGAGTGACCAACATCAAAAGGACACAACTACTATAAAAATGGCGGCCACCATGCAGATACCCAAAAATGACCACATGCAGTGGTCATTTTTGGGTATCGTGGCCATATGCATTAGCAGTCCAGGTATATTTTTAAGTTCGTGTGATAATCCCATTTCTTTAATTAGCATTTGATTGACACATCCATATTTGGAACTTTGATAATTAGAGGTTAGGCTATTTGTCAATATACTAAAGCTGAATTTACGGATTACTTTTTTATATTTCCTTTTGCGAACCTAAATTAGGTGTGGTTTAAATTATCTAGAGATTTTCCTGCTTTCGGTTCGGGGCCACACTCAGGGCCATGTTAAAGCAAGATTGTAAGGGTATCATCGCACGAGGGTAGTAAAGCAGGTGGCGCTTATAAAGACATATTTAGTAAGGTTTACCCACACCACTCTCGTGGGCTAGCTGGAGGCAATTTTAAACACCGGATACCCCTAGTTTGCCAGAGGCCACCCTTAACTTAATTAAATCAGTTCATACGTATTTGTTTCATTTATTGTTTACCAATAGTCATGCCGTTTTCATTAGTATATCAAGAAGCTTTCTTAAACACAACAACTAATAGATTTAATTCGACCCTATTTTCCTCAACCTTTTGTTAATAATAGAAGCAGAAGAAGTAGAGTTACCATTGAATGGGCAGTTTTAGTATGTCAACATTTTATGCCACGGATTATTACCAAAGAAGCATTGGACAAGATTTTGGAATTAGCTAACTACTGCAAGTCGTTGAATCCATAAAATTACTGAAATTATTGACAATCACCTTGCTGACCGATTAATTTTTCAAATATAGGAGATGAGAGAAATTAATAAATTAACATTTATAGAGATCCAATTTCCCTGGTGTTATAGGTCCTATTGATTGCACCCATGTTGCCATATTAAAACCAAAAGTGGATTAACGCAACAAGTTTTTGTGATTTTCCATGAATTAAAATATTATTTTCCAATGGATAGTGGTGGTTTTAAGCGACATTTTTTTTTATTTTAAAGAAATAATATAGGCATATATTTAAATAAAAAAACACGAAGGCGAAAGAAATTAACAAAATAAATGAAAATTCTTAGTGTTTATCAATAGAAAAGACAATTGACATTTCCATCTGTCAAATATTAAGGAAAATAACAAATATAAACCAAGAAATCTAAATCAAAATCAAATAAAACGAGTTTAGCCGACGATTTAAATTTAGAATCACCTTTCTCGTCACGACTGAGTCGCGATCGAATTCGTGATCGTATCGAGATCGAGTCGTGATTTTAGAATCCCAGCCCGATCTATTGCGCGATATTTAAATGTTAAGTAATTATTAATTACAGAATTACAGAAGTTGATGCGTTAACTGACGAGTGATAAGAGATATATTTAAATACAATTTTATTCCATTTTAAAATTAACAATACGCTTATCAGTTTAGAAATAGCCACATTTCATTGAAATCCTTAATTTTAAATGTTGGGAAAAAAATAAATATTGCATCTCAGATATCCCTTATCACTGTATTCAATAATTAACGCATCAACTAAAATACTATTTCATTTAAATTTGGTTCTCAAGACATTGCTTATTTAGGATATTTCAGATATTTAAATATAGCTACTTACCAAGAATTATAAATTGGCAGGATAGGTATGGGAGCAAATTTTAAATAAAAAAAACACAAAACTAAATTGTCTTTTAAATATATTATTTAAAGATGAATTCAATTTTTTTTCTCAAAATAGATTTAACAAAGGGTTTTAAAACGCATAAAAATAGTTAAAATATATTCTAAATTAAGTACTGTAAACTGTAAGTATGGTATTAATAAGACCTTTCACGACCGTTAAATAGAATTGTTGCAGGTATAAAGCATATTTTAACTGAAAATCCTAATAATTCCTCGATTTTCAGAAAAAAATACCTAGATAAGAAACATGTAACAAACATACCTAAATAAAAAATTAAACATATATATTTTTTAACCCTCTATACAATTGTAACAAAATAATATATATCCACATATTATGGAAAACAAAATATAAAGTCTTATAACAACAGAAACTGAACCTATCTCTTGAAATAAATCTGGCTTCTCATTGTGAATGAGTTAATTAATAATGACTAGTATAAGTAGTATAAGCAAATAAAAATAAAATACGACTTTTGATTTTTGGTTAGTAACAATTGTGTTTTGGGCCTGTTTATAATATATGTTTAATTGCTTAAATAAAGGTTATTTCGATCTTAATTATTTATCAAGGCCAGACTGTAAAAAAAATAGGGACGCTGCTCCAGTCACACTGAAATAAGGTGATCCTTCTGTTTTCGACGCACACCCTTAGTGACTATGTAATGAGTGAAATAAAATAGAAACAAAATAAGAAGAGACACAATTTAACGTGAAAGAAGAAAAAATGACTCGACTTACCCTAGTAATAAATAAAGTAAAGGATGTTGATATAAGGAACACCCCAATCAGCTTTCATTAAATCGACAAAGACGTGATGCACTTCGATATTATCTCGCATGAGATTTAGGTACCGAGTCAATAATTGCCGTAGTACTACTGCTTTTCGGTATCGCACACCTGTTTTAAGTTTTGGCGGATGACCTCGGTCAAATAGCTTACTCCTCTTGCCCCGAGGGGTCCATAAGGTAAAGTAGGATAAAAGAGCAAGGCTTTATGAAGGAACATTGGAGTAAGTAAGAGAGTAAGAAAATGTAAGATAGGTCGAGTTTAAATATTAAGAATTTACCAAGAAACGCGTGTGTTACACCGGGTGAACTTTTATATACAAAATTAATGTAAATAAACCAAAATAAACAAAGTATTACCGAACTAATTATTAAATATCTTAAACTTTAAAGAAAACTTATGTTAACTAAAAATAAGTAAAATTAGCAAAAAGAAGGGAGAACGAAACATTCTCCCCAACCCTGAAAATACCTAGTTAAAGGTATTTTAAGAAGATATTGGTAAAGGCACATCACATCTGTGGGCATAATTTGACGAGAGGGCGTTTAAGCAAACCCGTAGAAGTTTTAACTATAGCCACCCTTGGAACCTGATCCTTGCCATAAATCACCTTATCTATGCGTCCCATTAACCAATCTAATGGTCGGCGATTTTCATCTCGTATAAGCACCAAAGTACCACAATCAACTGGACCCAACAGCGGATGAGTCCATTTAGATCGTTGTTGCAATGTATGGAGATATACGCGGCTCCATCGTTTCCAAAAATGGGAATGTAATTGCAATGGAAGATTCCAATGCGATAATCTATTAACAGGAACCTATGTGTAGTCTGGATCAGGTAAACAAGTCGGCGGCTGCATATTGAGGAAATGCCCGGGAGTGAGTACTGATAGATCATTAGGATCTGTAGTAACAGGACATAGCGGACGTGAATTAAGCACACTTTCTTTTTGTACTACAAAAGTATTTAATTCTTCGTAGGTAAGAATTTGGTTACCGACGATTCGAGTTAAATGTAATTTAACGGATTTGATATTGGATTCGTATATGCCTCCAAAATGAGGACTTGCACTAGGTAAAAAATGCCAAGCAATACCTTCCTTCGCAGCACAATCTTTAAAAATATCTTTCAAATAATTAGAACCACCCACAAAGTTATCCGTTATCCGAGTAAATATCAGTGACTTTGCCTTGCCGCGCAATAAATCGTCTGAGAGCCGCCAAAAATGCTTCTGTACTCAATTCAGATACTAGTTCAATATGCACCGCTTTAACCGCACAACATATGAACAAGACTATGTATGCTTTGGTGGTCTTTGCAGCACGAAGTTTACCCATGGTTACAGAAAACGGACCACAAAAATCTATACCAATATGCAAAAGCACACGATGTTGGCTTACGCGGTATTTTGGCAAGTCGCCCATAGGGGGTTGATAAGGAATAGGTTTGGTTTTCCAGCAAGTAAGGCATTTTGAAAGTACGCTATGAATGGCTTTTCGAGCATTAAGAATCCAAAAATGTTGTAGAAGCAAGTAATGAGTAGTATGTATACCACAATGTAAATGCTTAATAAGTAAATCGCTAAATTTACTTTTTCTAGGTATTAACAGGGGAAATTTTACATCAAATGCTAGCTCAGCATGACAAATGCGACCTCCCAATCTAAGAAATCCCTGACTATCTAAGAAAGGTTTTAATTTTCTTAAAGATTTTGGTAATGCAATTTCACATTTTAGTTTAGCTATTTCGGCAGCAAAATGTTCCAGTTAGATACATTTAGTAAGGCAAAGTAGAGCATTTTGTAATTCAGGAATAGTGATATATCCAAATGGCACAATTTCCTTTTTTTGAAATCGGTGACATATTCGAACAACATAAGCAAAAATTCTTTGTATTTTAGATAAAGAGTTAAATTTTTCCAGTAACGATTGAAATATACAGATTGTCTCTACCGCCAAAAAAGTTTTACTTTTCGCTTCTGAAAAAACTATGTCACATACTGGAAGGGATGCATTAAAAAGATTCAATGTTTCGAACGAGTATTATTAATTTTAGTATTTATATTTTAGTATATTAGTATTATTAAAAATCCAGGTCCATTCCACCACAAATTGCAATTTAGAAGATCGAATGGGAACATTCCTCGAGTGCCGCAATCACTAGGATTATTTATGCGAGGGATGTGGTACCAACAATCGGGGGAAATTCTTTTTTGTATATATGAAACACGATTAGCTACAAACTGTTTCCAAGAATGAGCAGAACCTTTGATCAAATGTAATGCGATGGTTCTGTGAGAAAAGCAAAATATTTTATCAAAAGAATACCTATGAGTAGTAAATTGGATTAGTTTTGTAAGAAGTACCATAGACAATAATTCTAGTCTAGGCATACCAATAGTTTGTAAAGGAGCAACCTTACTTTTACCGCAAAGCAAATAGTTTTGAATATTATTATTTTTATATAAGACACGAACGTAAACTACGAAACAATAGGCCTTCTCAGAAGCATCACAAAATCCTATCAATTGGATTGAACGAGAGTCTCGTATATCAATGTGACGTAAAATTTTAAAATCATGTAGCAATTTTAATTCAGATTTATATTTTATCCATTTAAGGGTAACTTCTTTAGGTATTTCTTGATCCCAGGCAAGTTTAAGCTGCCACAAATGTTGAATTAATAGTTTTGCAAATATAGTAAGGGGGGTTAAATAACCCATTGGGTCAAAAATCTTACACAAATCAGAAAGTAATTTCCTTTTAGTAAGAGGCTCTATTATAGAGCAATCAAAGTGATAAAGAAATGCATCTGAAACCGGGCTCCATTTTAAGCCAAGGATTTTTAAAAAAATACGGTTTTCAGGGTCAAAAGAAAGCGATTCTGTCTGAATGTGATCTTCTGGTATGCCTTCTAATACTTTAGGGTTATTGGTAGCCCATTTTCGAACTAAAAAACCTGCTCGCATCAAAAGAGTAATAAGTTGATCTTTCATAAGTAGCAAAGTGTCCAAAGAGTGATGGGACCCATGTATATCATCAATATAAGATGAATGAATAATTAAATCACTAGCTAATGTCAAATCAGAATGATCATTAGCTAATTTTAGCAAAGTACGTATTGCAAGAAAGGGTGAGCAAGTTACCCCAAAAACAACAACATTAATCTCATAATCCGAGATTGGTTGGTCCGGTGAAAAACGCCATAAAATTCTTTGGAATTTTCGGTCCAAAGGACTTACTTGTATCATCCTATACATTGCTTTAATGTCGCAAGTGAAGACGTATTTACTAAAACGAAAATTCAATAGTATCTCTATCAAATCCTTTTGCAATTTAGGCCCCGTATAGAGCGCTTTATTTAAAGAAATCTTGTTAGGTGCGCATGCACTAGCATCGTAAACAATTCTTACAGGCGTAGAAGATTCCTTAAATATAGCATGATGTGGAATGTAGAAGAAATTATTAATTTCAGTAAATGCAGGCTGGGAAACGGCGTTCATATGTCCACAATCTAAATAATCACGCATTATTTCTGAGTATGCACTGTAGAAACGTTTATTTTGTAGCAAACGACGTTCGACCGCATAAAAACGCTTTAAAGCCATCGTTCGTGTCTCCAAAATCAGGTGAAATAACTCGAAATGGCAACGAGACTACATAACGACCTTGAGGCGAAAGTGCAGTTGTTTCTTCAAAATATTTATGGCAATATTCTTCCTCCGGGCTAATACAGACTACTTCTGGAACCTTTTCAATGTCCCAGAATTTTCCCAAAGTTAAATCGAGATTAGAACCAGACGTTTTTGTAAAAAATGTTTTTTGCTTCTGCAAAATTGGAGAATTATTAGAAGTGTTCCCAACAATTGTCCAACCAAACAACGTATTTAAACAAACAGGATTATCGAAACCCATGCAAATTTTACCATCCCGCAAAATATAAGGAACAACGTCGTTACCTAAGAGTAAATGAATTGGTCCGGGCTTATTAAAATCTGGATCAGAAAGAGTAAGATTTTCTATTTGAGGACATTTAGTCAAAGAATTAGTGGTAGTAGGGATTTGATCGCAGATTTTATCCATGATAATAGCATTTACATCGAAAGTTTCAGTTGAATTACAATGAGATCCAATAGTAAGGGAGACTCCTGATTTCGCAGAGGTACACATTTTATCTAGTCCCTCGAGAGTCATAGCAATATTAAATGTATGTAAACCAAGTTTGTTAACGCATGCTTTAGAAATAAAAGTATTTTGAGCACCAGTGTCTAGAATAGCTCTGAAAGATTGCCAATTTTGGAAAATATCTTTTATTTTTACTATTACTGTACCCAGTAAGATTTCTTGAATATTAATCATCATCCCGACTTTACTGACTTGTGAATCTGAGGACGTAGAGGCAAGGATGTCAGAAGTAGAAGGTATTTGATTTTCTTTAATTTGATTATTATCTTGAAAATGTAAGAGACTGTGATGACCATGGTTACAATAGCGACACCGTTTTTTAGAAGTACACTGTGTCACAGTGTGCGCGGTTGCTAAGCAATTTATGCAAGCACGCTGCTTCCTAATAATATCATATCGTTCACCAGGAATTTTACTTAAAAATGTCGAACATTGATAAATAATATGCTTGCCTTTACACAAAAAACAAGTTGGTGAAGACTGACTATGAACATGAAATGTTTTATTTTTGGTATTGGTATTTACATTACGAGGGTTATTCGAAAAATTAGATTTGGTAACAGGCAAAATATTCGGTAATCCTTTTCTAGCAGGAACAGAAGAGAAAGCATTAGTAGCACATTCTAGTGCCCACGACTCATATGCACGCCTAGTGTTAGAATCCAATCTATCAAGCATCGTATAACACAAAATGAAATCCCACCCATTAGTTGGCAATTTCATGACCTTTAATGCAGTTATATGTTTAGTAAATGTATCAACCAGATTACGCAGAGTTTCTGCATTTTCTGTGGTAACTTTAGGACAGTTTTCAATAACCTTCCAGTGGTTATAAGCTCTTAATCGAGGATTTTGATATCGCTCTATTATAGTAGTGTAGGCATGAAGATAATTTTCATAAAGTATAGGTATATCTGAAATTAAATCATGTGGTGGGCCGCTTAGACAAGAGAGAAGTAAATTAAATTTTTCGATAGTAGATAAGGCTCTATTATTATGTACCATAGTATTAAAGCTTTGTTGAAAAGTAGGAAAACTTGATATATCTCCGGAAAAGTTAGGTAATTTCATTTTAGGAATTAATGAATGATCTGACGCAATATTAGTTATAGCAGCAGTATCTGAATTAGTCGGAGCCATTTCAACAAAGTAATAAATGAGGTAAAATCCGCTTGATTAAATTTCAAAAAAAGCAAGATCTATTAAATATTATTTCGGCAATTGCAGTAAATTAAATTGACTAAATAAGTAAGCAATTGATTAAAAGTAGTAGCAAAGTAAGTAGTAATAAAAAATGGTAAAGTAGCAGTAAGTATAGTAGAAAGATGAATTAAGTAGTAAAATGAGTAAGCAATTTCAACCTAAAATCGCAATCATAAATTTTGCATATAAAAGTAAAAATCACTAAAAATCCCCCCAAATCAGTTGTGCCTTTGCAGTATCCGGCTCGAAGGACCAAATGTTTCGGGCCTGTTTATAATATATGTTTAATTACTTAAATCAAGGTTATGTCGATCTTAATTATTTATCAAGTTATCAAGGCCAGACTGTAAAAAAATAGGGACGCTGCTCCAGCCACACTGAAATAAGGTGATCCTTCTGTTTTCGACGCACACCCTTAGTGACTATGTAATGAGTGAAATAAAATAGAAACAAAATAAGAAGAGACACAATTTAACGTGAAAGAAAAAAAAATGACTCGACTTACTCTAGTAATAAATGAAGTAAAGGATGTTGATATAAGGAACACCCCAATCAGTTTTTATTAAATCGACAAAGACCTGTTCCGTATTTTAAGTTTTGACGGATGACCTCGGTCAAATAGCTTACTCCTCTCGCCCCGAGGGGTCCATAAGGTAAAGTAGGATAAAAGAGCAAGGCTTTATGGAAGGAACATTGGAGTAAGAGAGTAAGGAAATGTAAGATAGGTCGAGTTTAAATATTAAGAATCTACCAAGAAACGCGTGTGTTATACCGGGTGAACTTTTATATGCAAAATCAATGTAAATAAACCGAAATAAACAAAGTATTACCGAACTAATTATTAAATATCTTAAACTTTAAAGAAAACTTATGTTAACTAAAAATAAGTAAAATTAGCAAAAAGTAATAAAAGAAGAGAGAACGAAACAAATTGGATTAAGATGTCACAAGTCAGTGGGGTTGTCTCCAGGAAGTATGGAATATGGAACCTAATAAAACAGATTAAAGCAGTATATTGCGTATACAATATTATATCCTAATGGGGTTAAAATTAATTATCCTAATAAGTATTTCATCCCAATGATCCAAAATATGTAAGTATTTATTATTAGTAAGTATTGATTATCACAGCAGTCATGATCACAATTAAGGTTCTAAATAATACTTCAAAGGGTTTTATATTAGTCTATAATTTTACTTTAGGCAAATAACATAATTTTAGTTAAGGGTCAGTAAATAAAATAGGACTGTAAAAAGCATATTATTTACTATCAAAATGTGTCAGGTAATTTAGCTTAGGTATTTGAAAAATATTTAAGAGATAATTAAAATTCAGTGATTTTCAAAAAGCTGAATCAACTTGTAAAAAATAAGATATTACGTAATAATATCTTAGTATCATTAGCTAAAAAGTTAAAAAACAGAATGATTATAATTGTGTATCATGAGTATTAAATGACGATATTCAAGATTTTTGTTTTTTTTGAAGGTATTTTAGATTGTCAAAATTTTCTCTGTTTTCTAGAATGGCCAACACTTAAAGATGGTCATTGTGGTTTTGAAGTTGGCTTTTGATTTCTATCCCTTGTATATTTATAAATTATTAAGCTAGTGTTACCTCAAGGTAATTGTATTGCTCAAACAATACTCATCATTTTCTTTGATTTGTACATGTGTGTAGGTGACGTGTTTCTACTCCATGTGAATATCATTTCTACTCCAGCATCCATCTAAGTCGCACAAGATTATTGCATAAGAACACTCATATATAAGTCCGTAAGTTCACCATCCTGCACCAGTCATAATACTCGTCAAGTGGGCAACTTATCTTTTCCAATACTCACCTCCTCACTTACGAGAAACTCTCTTATATTTATTAGTCGTAAAATATTTAATCATGTTCCTTTTTCGATTAGGACTGCTACAGACCTTAAAAAGTTTAGGAGAGAACTAAAGAAATTAATCTTACCAAAAGCTTACTACAGCATTGAAGAGTATTTTAACGACTTATTTTAATATTTAAAATTAATTATATATCTGTTGATCAGATTTATTTACTTTTTTTATTATTCTTGTTTTATGTTGGTTCTTGCCTTTTCTTTTCTTCTTTTTTGGTTTTTTCTCTTATTATATAAAATATGCTTCTATGTTTAATCAAAATCGATTCTGTATTCTATTTTTGTCCTGTATCCTGTATAACCAAATAAATACTAGTATTACAAATTCTAGGAAGCTTTTAGCACAAATTTGTAAACTCAGCAAATAAAGTATATTTTGACCTGACTATCAAGGTTATTAAAATCAGAACCAGAAAAGTGTTTGGAGCAAACTCGATCATTGGTGACATTTTTAGTCGGACTTTTATGACAGATCTTCCTCCAAGATTTTTGTAAGGATGGATTCAATGGAAATTAAAAAATTAAAAAAAAAAACAGAGCTATTTTCGGTATGAAAAAAAAAATTTTTTTTCAAAAATCTCGGACACGTCGATTTTATTTTTGAGGGGGACAACTTTTCCTTACCAAGGCACCCTCATACCAGTGGTATGAGGGTGCCATTTTAGTGGAATCACCCCTAAAATCCTAAATGAAAAGAGGGATCGTATGATATCTTATTTTAAAAGTCTTTTAATTCTGAATATAACTGCCAAAATTGAAGTGGTTAAAATTATTTCTCTGGATAAAACAGCTTGTCAAAATTGCGGAAACAGCGAAAATGAAAAAGGTATTATGGACTCTTTTTTGGATAATATTTTTAAAAGAACAAGGAAATCCTATTTTCGAAGGGGTCATTTATTAATTAAGAGGCCACCTAATACCTGGAATCCTTTACGAGGGGTTGAAAGCACCCCTTAAATCTTAAATAGAAAAAGGGGTCGTGTCATTCCTTATTTTGAAGGCCTTTTTACTCTGAATTTAAATGGTGACTTCTGAGTGACTGATGGATATCTTGTGGATATAAAAATAGCAAGAAATATAAAGAAGGATATCGATCGGACGCTAGCTTCACACACATGAAGAACAAGTAGTAATACGCTGCTTGGTAAAAAAAAGGAGAGAAAATTGAAAATTAATTCCGGCAATAAGGTGTTTATGGCTTCACCCATGCACTTTTACATGACTAATATACATAATTTATTTAAGATCAAATAAAAGCTAAAAATTTTTATTGGAGAGAAAAGAGTGGCTAAGGCTTTGGAAAATCAAAAAAATTGGCTCATGATATAGTGCTTGGAGTTATGCCTCACCTTTGTCTGTGTATTTTTTGCAAGGCTAATTATCCTGGGCAGCGCAAAGTGTCCCACTTTAATTTTCCACAAGAACTCAAAGAACAGAAAGGTAACAGTTTACAAAACGGTTTTCTGCTAGTTTACTACTATAAGAATATTATTTGTCTATATAGGCCTTTTCTAGTGTAGAACACAAAACTGTTGCCGCCGCTTTAAAAAAAAGTGTTTTTTTTTTTGTGGGTTATTTACCCTATAAGCTTCTGGGACCCGGAAGCGAATAGGGGTGCTGGGTGGGGTACACTAATTTTAAAATAAAGATAGCATCTGTACTATATACCTAAATACAAAAAGCAGATACAGGGTATTTTTGAACAAAATAAAGGTTGAAAAATCCTAAAAAAACAAAATTTTCTGCACATTTTTTTGAAAAAATATACCAGTTTTCGGCGATTGGAACTCATCACTAAAAACTCCGTGATTGTAAAAGTTAAACTATCATCAGCCATTGTTTTTGTTTTTAAAAGCACTCAACAAAATTACAAAATACAATATATTTTAATTTATTTATCAGGAGTTCTTCCAAATCAGCAACGAATACTATATAAATATTTTCCAGAGTAAGAAAAGTACTAGTAATAGAATACACACATAGAAATACTCTTGTTGGGATATGATAATTCCCCATGGTTATTACAGGTGATTAGATTAGTGTGGCGTTAACTTTACAGTGCTACTGTTTTGCCAAGAGTTTGCAGATTGCAGTTGGTAGCTCAGAATTATTGGAGGCTTGGGATTGTTCGAAGGTTCACTTATGACTGGCTATAAAAGAATATAATCTTGATTATAACTATTAAATAAGAGGGCGCCATTTTTTTTTTATAAATGAGAGAAAACTAAGAAAAAGACTTGGGATATAGGTTTCAATTAACAATTAAATGACCCTGGATAAAATAGATTTAAAGAGGCAAAAAAAAATATCTTAACAATCCAACCAAATTATATTTACATCAAAGATATGTATACACCTCATGTTCTAATCTGTTAAATGTTAATAATTTATTATGAATTAAAATATGAATAATGCTGATATGATTAAAATAAGTTTGACAAAAGTAACATTTAAATTATGATTTCTCTACTAGGTAGATTTCAGCACTTGAAAAATAAAATGCAATTATTAAAGTTTTTTTTGTATATATTTGTATTAAGCAGGGGAAAGTTCATGAATCTTTTTACCTAAGGCATATCAGCCTTAACCAAGTTATATCTACTTAACTACCAAAAAAGGTACTGAAAAATACTGAACAAAAAATAACTAAAATTATAGGTAAGAAAATGATGTATTAAATTATGATATTTATTAAATATTTGTAGCAATAAATTGAGATAAATAATTTGAAATTAAAGGTATATTAATAAAAATTTAAATAGGAGGGACAAATCTATGGTTAGTAATATTTAAATAAATGGAATAAACTGGCCTGTATATTCCTCCAAGAAATGAACGTCTAGCCTTCAAAACCGAGGCTGTGAATGTATGCCATTTGTAGCTTAGCTATCTGGACTGGGAATCTCTAATACTAGCTCTAACTCTGGCTCCAGCTTCACCGCTTTCATCAATTTCCCGGGGAAATCAAAAGTCTGCAGCCATCAACAATTAAAGAAGAATAAAGAGGAAAACGGAAAAGTAAAACCCTAAAACAATGGTTGCTATTGTATTTACTGTCGATAAAAAAATGAATGGCGTTAAAAATGTGACACACTCACCTTGCTAAGTTTCATTATCTATCCATTAAAATCTTGGGCAACCTGCACCCGAATTATGAAATAAACGGTTTCCTAAAGGAACAAAACTATAAATTACAAACCATATTGGCCACTTCCTGCTTCACAGACTTCGGAAATAAAAAACTGGCCTTTTAAGTGCGCTTCTAGCTTCTACTTGCATTCTGCATAGTGATGCGAAGAGTCCGGATTAATCGTCCGTTCAATCCGAATATCAAATTGTTCCGAATCAATCCGGATATCTAAATCGTCCGGATACACGCCGCCCGTCGTCCGTTCGACCGACAATGATAATTAGCTATTTTAGTTTAACCATCATGTAGAAATCCTAAAAAACGAAATGTCTAATGGGTTGCATAATGCATACCTTATATTCGAAAAACAGCTATAAAAAACGTTTATCGGACGGTCGAGCATCGAACCCGAAGGCCGAAACATGGCATAGTTTGCCGAACGGGCAAGACATCGAGCGGATGAATTAATCCGGATGAAAAAACCGAAATTTCAATTCATCCGAATCAATACTGTCCGGATATTGAATTAATCCGGATTTTTACAACACTAATTCTGCAACACGGGAACAAGTCCCACAGAAAACAGACCAAGGATTTTTTCATTTTCATTTCCATTTTCCTCTTTGTGTTCTGTGACAAGTCCTCGAAAAATGGATGCAGTACCGACTAAATAAGTAACGCCCCCACCTCTCGCCTAAGCTGTCAATATTAGCCAATCAGAGAAAACATTAATTAAGACCAACCAGAAGAGTGACGGACCGTTAACAGAAAGCATGAATAATTAAATCAGGAGAGTGATGCATTACAGTAGTAATGTGTCATTGACAGTGTGGATTTAAAGAAATATGAATAAAAGAAGTTGACTGAAATTATTAATATAATTATTGAAATTAATGAAATATCAATGGAGCGTTAGTGAAAATAGGAGTAGAAAAATAAAACGCTACATTAGTATGGAATAGAAAGTTCTCATATTCACTATC
Organism: Anthonomus grandis grandis; assembly: GCF_022605725.1. Taxonomy (NCBI): domain Eukaryota; kingdom Metazoa; phylum Arthropoda; class Insecta; order Coleoptera; family Curculionidae; genus Anthonomus; species Anthonomus grandis. Next base: position 3,148,090 of record NC_065567.1, on the reverse strand, counting down.
TTCAGTTAAATATACTTTGCAATATCTGCAGTTATATTTTTTTATTAAAAAATGGGAGCTTTAGCCTGAAATGTATATTAGAGAGGACCATATATTATCGGAAATATCTTCAAGGCAAATGTCATTGGTATTTAATTTTCTTAATAACAGAGCAATGTCCAATGGAATATAATATATAATATATTTAAGTCATGCAAAACATAACGTCAAATCTACCTTTTCCCTAGTTTTTTCCAGAATAAAATAGTTTTTAGAAACAAATGTAAAGACAGGTAACAGAGAGTGTAACACAGTTTGTTGATCTTGTTTATACAGAAATAAAAAATTAAAATTAATGAGCATCTTTTGCTCATTTTTATTTATCATTAGCTTGAGGAAATGAATAGATATATCTTGTAATGATTAAATGTACTGAAATATGTACTTTGTACAATAAAAAGCATGAAAATAAATAGCAAGCAGCAGAAAGCAAAGTTACGCACAAGGTGAATATATGCAATACCTAAATATAAGGTATCAATCTATACCTATTACTCCAATTACTTGTACTTTTCAAATCTTTGCTCTAATTGATCAGTCTGTAGGTTTCTTAAAAGTACATAGTTAAAGGGCTGAAAAGCCCTTTGAATGAAAATTAAAAAGATAATGTTAGTTGCAATTTTAATTATAGCTTCTGTAGTGTCAGTAATAGTTAAATGTGTATCTGTAGTTAATTTGCCCTTATTGCTACTAATATTTTTAAAGTACTTAACCAACTGAGAAAATGTTTGATAAATTTAAAAATTTAAAAAGGTGAATTTTTATTAATAGCTTGTTGGTATTCATTAAGACTTTTCAATCTCTTAAGCCTGGTATTTATATTAACTATATCCTGCCACCTATTAATAATTTCATATTTGTACCAGTGTCTTCAAAATTTACAATAGGTACCAATAGGACCAATCTCTCGCAAAGCAGCGACTATTACTTGGTTAAAGATTTGCAAGACTAAATTTACATTTTGACACTCTATGAAGGTAGGGTACAAGGCTTTCAGGCTAAGAGTATAACTATATTTGAAAAGCTGAGTTTGCTATTTACAATGCACCTGTTTTAATGCATCAAAAGAAGCAACTTTAATTATATTCTACTATATAGTTATAGGTTGGTTGTATTTTTTTCATTTTTTTTTGTTAATTTATTACTCATAATTATCTTTTGTATTGGGATTTTTCTGTTGGACAATAAATAACTAATAAAAAATAAAAATATAATAAAATATAGAATAATGGTTGTGCAGGATCTTTTGGATGTTTATATCTTTAGCTGAGTTGGGTTTTCAAATAGTGACACTCTTCTATTTAATGCATGATTATGTGTTGCTTCTGCAATAATTTCAAAGCTTGTTTCCTAATCCTAAAATTTTTTTTTTAAATATTATGCAAACACTGTTTTGCACTGGCACGATATGATTCACACAGCACCAGTTACAATTTCTTTTGAATTGTAAGCATTTCCAACAATACTATTACCCTTTATATCTAAAAAAGGCTTTAGATGAATTTCATTTAAAGAATTATCATTTTTTTCCCTTTGTGTTGAGCACATTGAGTCACGGTTCCAACTGGAACAAGCTCTATAATATTGTAAAAACTAAATCAGACAGTCACAAATGACCATGCCAAATCTGGGACTCAAACCGAGGGCCACACGACTGTAGACAGGCATATGCCCGCCGTGCTGCCGGGATCGGCACATAAAATACATAATTTCTTGAAATTTGACGGCACCATTGATTTGTTAATGAAAGCATTAAAACTATCTCTGTAGATATTATTTGCTGTTATTTCGAGCTATACTTCATAAATTTATTCCCTCTTTGATTTTTTGAAAACGCAAAATCAAAATGTTGAAGTATGTAACATTTAATTTTCGCTCATTAATAAAACAATTTTAGTTAAATTATTTACAAGGATACTGGTGGTTTGTTTATTGTTTTTTAACAGTAAATTACATAATAAGAAAAAAATTAAACTAAAAGTCTTTCTCTTTGACTTTAATTTTCTCCTTATGCTGAGTCTTTTAAGAATAATGAATCAATATTTTAAGTTAACTTAATAGTAATTATTAACTGCCATTCCTGATTATAAATAGTACTATGATACTTTTCAATTACTGATGAAATATGAGAAACAGATGTAATTGTAGTTGTCAACTAGTGCTTTTTGTTAATTAATACCTAATTCATAGCAAATCATTTGTTGACTAATATTTAATATTACTGTATGCAATTCTAGGTAAGTCTTTTGTACTCATTGAGACGCCATATAAATCGCACACGGGGCCGTTCCGACCCGGGGATGCAGGGGGTGCGGGGCACCCGGGCGGCAGGTCAGAGAAAACTAAATTAATATTGTTTTAATAAATATTTTTAAAATTTAATAATTTGTTTCAAAAACTATTCTACACATATTATTTTAAAATATTATACATATGTAAATATTATTAATTATAAATTAATGTATTAAAGTTACTTTATAACATTCTAAATGTTATTAGTTATATTTCCGATTCAAATTTAATAGGTATACCTAGATATACGCTTCAGTCCGCTTCAGGTCGCAACGAGTTGGAAAAAATTGTCGCGACGAAGATTTTTCAGGAAAATACTTGTCTGTGGTCAAGGCATATAAATGCGTGCAGCGCGTGCACTTGTTTCATTTTAAATTTTAAGCGTGTAGCCTGTAGTCGCGTAAATCGCAACGTTATTAAAAACTTTTGTTTAATATTGTGGTAAAACAGACAGTAAAAATTAAAAAGGTATATTTGTATATTTTATGTTAAAAGGTAAAATTATAAAGGTAAGTATCTCTACACATACGTTAATTTGATTACATTTTTTTTTGAGCTGTCATATAAAATTTAAATATCGTTTTTATATTTTTGAAATCTATGTTTGGAAAATGGGTAGCCAAACGGAAATGGTGGATGATTGAACCTACTGTCTATTTATAATGCATATTATTTTTTTATTTTTCCTGAAATTTAAGGAGTTTTTTTTTCCTTTTTTTAGATACCTATTACTCCTAATAGAAATCTCCCAATTTTTTTCTCTTGAGATTTAAATTTTTGTTAGCACAATTAATTTTATTTTAAAAAGTAATGTTGACTTATTTAGAGTCAAATAATATAATAACTAAAAAAAAAAATTATAAATTTTGAACTTGAGGAAAAAATGAAAAAATTATATGCGTTATGAATAGCCAGTAGTCGCATTCATCCACTAATTCCATTTGGCTACTCATCTTTCAAATATTAGTTATTTGCTTAATAAAAAAGTAAAAAAAGTAAATAAAAGTAGCATTTAATCTTAATATTTATTTTTTTTTATTTGAAACGTTAAAAATATATCTCTTTATTCATTCAGGGAAAATATAGGATAACTTGGATTTATTTTAATTTTGGATTTGTTTTATTATAGATGTCTGATAATCGAAAAAAGCTTTCTGGAGCACAGTACAGAAAACGAAAGCGTGAAAAAGAAGAATTAACTAAAAAGGCTTGCAGTTCACTCCAAGCGTTTTTAATCCAAACAAGATCACATGACAAACCATCAAGTTCCCAAGCCTGAGATGAAAATGTGACGGAGACTATATGTATAATGGTCAATAGCGGAGAAGAGAAGGAGAACTCATCGAATACCAAAACTATAGTGGAAGGTGATGTTTTATTAGCAGAACAAGGATCTGAAGTAAGCTTTGAAAATATTAATGTCTATAAGGATCCTGGCTATTGGCCAAATGTTTTATTGGATAAAATTAAATTAACTCTGATAGAGTTAGGGCCTACGCAACTAACTGATATGACGTTTCCTTTAAATAAAGACAATAGAGGATTCTCATCTATTTATTATAAAAAAAAATGTGTAATGGAGAAATAATTCCGAAGGTTTGGCTAGTATATTCTAAATCAAAAGATTGTGTATATTGTTTTCCTTGCAAAATATTTAAAACTTTTTCTGGGGTAGTGGTTTGGTTGAGGGTTATAACGATTGGAGACATTTAAGTCAACTTATAGAAAGACATGAAAAGTCAAAGGGGCATATTTGTAATACAAAATCTCGGCTTGATATAAAACAATCAATTTCTTCTAAAACGACAACTGATTCACTAAACGAGAAATTAATAAACATGGAAAAAGATAGATGGGTTTCTGTTTTGAAAATTATAATTTATGTTGTCAAGTTTTTAGCCGGTCAAAATTTTTAGAGGTTTAAAGGCGAAAATAACAAGATATATGAGCAACAAAACGGAAACTTTTTAAAATTAATCGAAACAATTGCCAATTTTAATAAAACAATATGCGATCACATTAACAGGATTAAAAGAACTCCATCAAATATGCCTCATTATTTAGGTGTTCATATTCAAAATGAATGAATTTTCCTTCTAGGAGAGCAAATAAAACATGACATTATATCTATGTTAAATGCTAGTAAATATTTTTCAATTATTTTGGATACGACTCCTGACGTGAGTCATCAAGACCAACTAACTATTGTAATAAGGTTTGTTTTATTTTATTAAATAATACATCAAAACAAATCGAAATTAGAGCATTTTTTGGGATTCATTTCAATATCAGATTCGACAGGACACAGCTTAACTAATGTTTTATTGGATTTTTTGAAGACTCACAACATTTGTTTAGGCGATTTAAGGGGTCAGGGTTTGGTAATGGAGCGAATATGAAGGGTCGCAATAATGGTTTACAAAAAAAAATTATTGAATTGAACCGTAGAGCTTTTTACGTGCCTTGTGCGGCCCATAGCTTAAATTTAGTTGTTAATGACGCTGCAAAAGCATCTTTAGAAATTACAAATTTCTTTGCTATTGTGCAGGAACTTTACGTTTTTTTCTCCGCATCAACTAAACGTTGGCAAGTCTTAAAAGATGAAATCCCAACGTTAACACTAAAACCTCTTTCTAGTACTAGATGGGAAAGCAGAATAGATGCTCTGAAAGTTCTTAGACATAATTTAGGAAAAATATATGACGCTTTATTTGCACTTTACTGTGATAATAACAGGGACTCCGATACCAAAACTATGGCTAATTCATTACTCTTAAAAATTAAGTCGTTTAAATTTATTTGTTCCATTATTATATGGTATAATGTGTTAACAAAAATTTATATTGCAAGTAAAGTGATGCAGGAATCCGATGTTGCTCTACCTAATATTATTTTAATCTTAAAACAGACTAAAACATATATATCTGGTATTAGATCAGATGAAGGTTTCACTTATATTTTAAGGGAGGCCAAAAAAGTTGCCGAAGATATTGATTGCGACCCTTCGTTTCCTCCGATTAATATTGTTAGACCCCGAATAAAAAAGCGTTTATTTGACTATGAGTATGTAGACGAGGCCCCTAAAAATCCAGTTGATCAGTTTAAAATTAATTTTTATTTTGTTATATTAGATACTACATTATTAAAATTGGAAGAAAGATTCGAGCAAATGAAGCAACATGATACGTTGTTTAATTTTCTTAACAACATACATAGCTTTCTCCAAACAGAAAAATCAATTAGGTTTGCAAAATGTGAAGCTCTTGAGAAAATTGTATGATATGATCAAAAAATGAAAAAGATATTTTAGCTCAAGATTTATCTGATGAAATTGATAATGTTGCACCCTATATTTCCCCTGAAATGAATGCCTTAAATGTTCTTACCTACCTATTTGTCAATAACCCTATCTATGTTTTTCCCAATTTAGTAATTTCCATTAGAATTTTCTTAACATTACCTGTCACAGTAGCTAGTGGAGAAAGAAGCTTTTCTAACCTCAAAATAATAAAAAATTATTTACGATCCACAATGGGTCAAGAGAGGCTTTGTGACTTATCAATAATTAGTATTGAAAAAGAAATTGCAGAAAATATAGATGAGTCTAACATTTGCATTAAAAAAAGCGAGAAAAGCAAACTTTGCATAATCATTGGATATGTTAGCTACCTGCCCCTTTATGTATACATATACATATTATAAAGTGCATGTTGCGTATGTAAATAATATGTATGTATGTATTTAATTACAATTTACATGTATGTATATTAAATAAATGTTTGTATTTAATTACAACTTATTTGTAAATACATTACATTACAAATAAATTGTAAATAAAATTATGATTTAATATAAAATAAAGTGTTTATGTTTCTAAAATATTGTTTTTTTTAACGTTAAATTATTTCAAGTTATTTATTTACAAATGTTTATCAAAGGCCGGATTCGGTGGGGTAAAGGAGGGGCGGCAAAATTTTTTTCGCACCCGGGCGGCAGATACACTAGGAACGGCTCTGATCGCACATTCGCTAATCTCGCCAATTCCCTCGCAGTCAGGTACGCCCAGTTGTGCGAAAATGCCAACAGTTTGGCTGTGCATCAACCCTGATGAATGCAAATTCACTTCAAGATTTGCATTATCTGGGCGTCAAGGACGCTATTACATACCTAGATGTGCAGGGTGTCCCATTTGGGGTACTTTTGCGGGATATCTCCGTTATTTGTAGCGATGGAGAGTTGCCGTTTTGGCGACACTGTGCTACTTTTTCGTAAAAGTAAAGATGCTGTTAACAAAATTTTCATAGCCCTTTTATTTTTTAAGATACAGGGCATTTTTGAAATTTTTTCATTTTGCGACCCTCATAGTATCTCCGTTATTTTTAGTTTTTGTAAAATTAAAAACTCATTCTTATAGATTTTTTTGCGTAAAATCTAGTGATATAGATATATTTTGTTTTGATGAATTGTTTTTGAGTTATAGCCCAAACTTATGTTTTTTAAATGGAACACCCTATATATTTATAGTTCATAAAATTGGCCACTTTTTTCATTTTCAAAAATATATAATAGTATGGACTTACTTTCAAAAATACGCAAATAACTAACAATTTTTTAAATTAAATGCATAATTTAATAGTAGGCCATGAATAACAATAATAGACAAATAAAAAGTTACAAATTAATAACGACGAATAGGGAATTGCATCATTCTTTTTTTTTTGTAATAAAAGAACATAAAAAACAAATATATAAATTTAATAAACACTATAAGAAAACAACCATATAACAAAACAACAATGTAACAAAACAACATTTTTACAAAAGATGTTCAAAATGACCACCATTTTCTCTAATACAAAATTGGCTTCTTTGTAACCCCTTGAATAGCAGTCTCCTTCTCAAATTTTGAAATGCTAAATGAATTGCGTCTCGAAGTTCTATTAGATTATTGCATTGTCTTTTATACACTTGATCTTGTGTATACCCCCATAAAGAAATCTAAAATCGAGAGATCGGGGGACTTATCGAGGCTATCTAACAGGTGCGTTGGTACCTATCCATCTTTGAGCAAAGTTATTTTCAAGAAATGCCCTTAGCCCAGAGTTATAACTTGAGGCACCATCTTGTTGTAGGTAGACAATGTTATATTGGGCTAGAGGGATATTTTCCAGAAGTTCTGGAATAACTTTCTTAAGTATGTCTAGGTATCTACGTGCTATAAGGCCCCCTTCAAAAATTTGGTATACTATTCGTTTTCCCAAATTAAAACAAGACACTCCAACTCCAAAGCGTCCTTTTTGGCCCTTTCAAATATTAAATGTCTATTTTCTGCATGCCAGTTTCGAGTATTATGTTGGTTAAAAATGCCGCAGTTGAAAAAAAGCATTCATCAGACCAGATAACGAGTCTGCCAAATAAGTTGTTGGCATCAATTTGCTGCAAATACCATTGGCAAAATAGCGTCCGGCGCTCGGCATCGCCAGGATGTAAATGTTGAATGATATTAAATTTGTATAGATAATACTTATACTTTTTTAAGATGCGTTGTGCATTAGTTTTTCGCACTCCAATTTCTTTTTCGATTTTTCTGCATGAGCTCAAGGGTGTCGCTTCTATATAACCTAAAACATCTATTTCTTTTTCATCCCTAACATAAGAAATTGCTAGGTAGTCATATAACGGCTTCTAAGTTACCTATGGAAATATAGTTCAGAAGCTTGTTCAGCATTTTTATTGGTTTGTATAAAACATATAAGCATATGATATTTTTTATAATTTTCAAATGCTGCCATTTTTTTGGCAAAATTCAGTAATAACGAAAATAAATAGGTTTTAGAGCATAAACTAATTCAAAAACAGAGAAATTTCAATCAAAACAATAATGGTTTACAAAAAAAAATTATTGAATTGAACCGTAGAGCTTTTTACGTGCCTTGTGCGGCCCATAGCTTAAATTTAGTTGTTAATGACGCTGCAAAAGCATCTTTAGAAATTACAAATTTCTTTGCTATTGTGCAGGAACTTTACGTTTTTTTCTCCGCATCAACTAAACGTTGGCAAGTCTTAAAAGATGAAATCCCAACGTTAACACTAAAACCTCTTTCTAGTACTAGATGGGAAAGCAGAATAGATGCTCTGAAAGTTCTTAGACATAATTTAGGAAAAATATATGACGCTTTATTTGCACTTTACTGTGATAATAACAGGGACTCCGATACCAAAACTATGGCTAATTCATTACTCTTAAAAATTAAGTCGTTTAAATTTATTTGTTCCATTATTATATGGTATAATGTGTTAACAAAAATTTATATTGCAAGTAAAGTGATGCAGGAATCCGATGTTGCTCTACCTAATATTATTTTAATCTTAAAACAGACTAAAACATATATATCTGGTATTAGATCAGATGAAGGTTTCACTTATATTTTAAGGGAGGCCAAAAAAGTTGCCGAAGATATTGATTGCGACCCTTCGTTTCCTCCGATTAATATTGTTAGACCCCGAATAAAAAAGCGTTTATTTGACTATGAGTATGTAGACGAGGCCCCTAAAAATCCAGTTGATCAGTTTAAAATTAATTTTTATTTTGTTATATTAGATACTACATTATTAAAATTGGAAGAAAGATTCGAGCAAATGAAGCAACATGATACGTTGTTTAATTTTCTTAACAACATACATAGCTTTCTCCAAACAGAAAAATCAATTAGGTTTGCAAAATGTGAAGCTCTTGAGAAAATTGTATGATATGATCAAAAAATGAAAAAGATATTTTAGCTCAAGATTTATCTGATGAAATTGATAATGTTGCACCCTATATTTCCCCTGAAATGAATGCCTTAAATGTTCTTACCTACCTATTTGTCAATAACCCTATCTATGTTTTTCCCAATTTAGTAATTTCCATTAGAATTTTCTTAACATTACCTGTCACAGTAGCTAGTGGAGAAAGAAGCTTTTCTAACCTCAAAATAATAAAAAATTATTTACGATCCACAATGGGTCAAGAGAGGCTTTGTGACTTATCAATAATTAGTATTGAAAAAGAAATTGCAGAAAATATAGATGAGTCTAACATTTGCATTAAAAAAAGCGAGAAAAGCAAACTTTGCATAATCATTGGATATGTTAGCTACCTGCCCCTTTATGTATACATATACATATTATAAAGTGCATGTTGCGTATGTAAATAATATGTATGTATGTATTTAATTACAATTTACATGTATGTATATTAAATAAATGTTTGTATTTAATTACAACTTATTTGTAAATACATTACATTACAAATAAATTGTAAATAAAATTATGATTTAATATAAAATAAAGTGTTTATGTTTCTAAAATGTTGTTTTTTTTAACGTTAAATTATTTCAAGTTATTTATTTACAAATGTTTATCAAAGGCCGGATTCGGTGGGGTAAAGGAGGGGCGGCAAAATTTTTTTCGCACCCGGGCGGCAGATACACTAGGAACGGCTCTGATCGCACATTCGCTAATCTCGCCAATTCCCTCGCAGTCAGGTACGCCCAGTTGTGCGAAAATGCCAACAGTTTGGCTGTGCATCAACCCTGATGAATGCAAATTCACTTCAAGATTTGCATTATCTGGGCGTCAAGGACGCTATTACATACCTAGATGTGCAGGGTGTCCCATTTGGGGTACTTTTGCGGGATATCTCCGTTATTTGTAGCGATGGAGAGTTGCCGTTTTGGCGACACTGTGCTACTTTTTCGTAAAAGTAAAGATGCTGTTAACAAAATTTTCATAGCCCTTTTATTTTTTAAGATACAGGGCATTTTTGAAATTTTTTCATTTTGCGACCCTCATAGTATCTCCGTTATTTTTAGTTTTTGTAAAATTAAAAACTCATTCTTATAGATTTTTTTGCGTAAAATCTAGTGATATAGATATATTTTGTTTTGATGAATTGTTTTTGAGTTATAGCCCAAACTTATGTTTTTTAAATGGAACACCCTATATATTTATAGTTCATAAAATTGGCCACTTTTTTCATTTTCAAAAATATATAATAGTATGGACTTACTTTCAAAAATACGCAAATAACTAACAATTTTTTAAATTAAATGCATAATTTAATAGTAGGCCATGAATAACAATAATAGACAAATAAAAAGTTACAAATTAATAACGACGAATAGGGAGTTGCATCATTCTTTTTTTTTTGTAATAAAAGAACATAAAAAACAAATATATAAATTTAATAAACACTATAAGAAAACAACCATATAACAAAACAACAATGTAACAAAACAACATTTTTACAAAAGATGTTCAAAATGACCACCATTTTCTCTAATACAAAATTGGCTTCTTTGTAACCCCTTGAATAGCAGTCTCCTTCTCAAATTTTGAAATGCTAAATGAATTGCGTCTTGAAGTTCTATTAGATTATTGCATTGTCTTTTATACACTTGATCTTGTGTATACCCCCATAAAGAAATCTAAAATCGAGAGATCGGGGGACTGATCGCGGCTATCTAACAGGTGCGTTGGTACCTATCCATCTTTGAGCAAAGTTATTTTCAAGAAATGCCCTTAGCCCAGAGTTATAACTTGAGGCACCATCTTGTTGTAGGTAGACAATGTTATATTGGGCTAGAGGGATATTTTCCAGAAGTTCTGGAATAACTTTCTTAAGTATGTCTAGGTATCTACGTGCTATAAGGCCCCCTTCAAAAATTTGGTATACTATTCGTTTTCCCAAATTAAAACAAGACACTCCAACTCCAAAGCGTCCTTTTTGGCCCTTTCAAATATTAAATGTCTATTTTCTGCATGCCAGTTTCGAGTATTATGTTGGTTAAAAATGCCGCAGTTGAAAAAAAGCATTCATCAGACCAGATAACGAGTCTGCCAAATAAGTTGTTGGCATCAATTTGCTGCAAATACCATTGGCAAAATAGCGTCCGGCGCTCGGCATCGCCAGGATGTAAATGTTGAATGATATTAAATTTGTATAGATAATACTTATACTTTTTTAAGATGCGTTGTGCATTAGTTTTTCGCACTCCAATTTCTTTTTCGATTTTTCTGCATGAGCTCAAGGGTGTCGCTTCTATATAACCTAAAACATCTATTTCTTTTTCATCCCTAACATAAGAAATTGCTAGGTAGTCATATAACGGCTTCTAAGTTACCTATGGAAATATAGTTCAGAAGCTTGTTCAGCATTTTTATTGGTTTGTATAAAACATATAAGCATATGATATTTTTTATAATTTTCAAATGCTGCCATTTTTTTGGCAAAATTCAGTAATAACGAAAATAAATAGGTTTTAGAGCATAAACTAATTCAAAAACAGAGAAATTTCAATCAAAACCCGAAGATAGTTGACATTAATTAATTAATTTATTTATTTATTAAAGGTATCCACCAATTTTACAAAAATAAAATAATACAAAAGATTCAACTTAAGCTTGATAATAGTAAGACATAAATCAATGTTACAAATTAATTTAAAGAAACATGTTAATTTAATAAAAAACAATTTATTTGTCATTTTTTTGTTATTTGTTATAAATAGCCATGGCCTCCCATTAAATTACGAATTTTATCATCTAAATTTAGAAAATTGTTATTTATTTGCGTATTTTTGAAAATAAGTCCATACTGTTATATATTTTTAAAAAGGTAAAAAAAGGCCAATAATATGAACTATAAATATACAGGGTGTTCCATTTAAAAAAACATAAGTTTAGGTTATAACTGTAATGTGCCGACCTACATATCATACATATTATTTGAACATCCCTGTATTTCCCTATTTACCCATTCACATAGATTAGTAAATACTTTATCTTGTTTTGTATTAAGGATAAAACTTAATATATTTGTTTCGTTCTTATAGATTAGCTAATTACTTTATTATGTATTTTTCCCATCGTAATGTTATCTTCGACTCAATAAAACCATTCTTTGTATAATAGTTAAATATTAATTTGTAAGAAGATGAGAGGTAATTAAGTTGTTTTGTCATTCTAAGAAAGTTATTTACTTTCTCATAATAGAAGTTGGATTTTGGATGTTTATTAAGTTGTCAATTAAGATATTATTGTTATAATTATTAGTACCTATTGATAAAACGAGAATATATTGTACGACAGAAGGAAGAGCAAAATACTTACAGTGAGAACTCCGTAACAGTTTAAATCTTGTTTATAGTTTTAACTTTAATAAATATATAAAAAGTGCTCCAGTGCATTATTTCCAAACGGTCCATTACAAAAACTGGTGTCAGAAGTGGGATTCTCGTCATCCTGAAAAAGCTTGAAGCTGTGCCATTAGTTCCTGGGATCATTCCAGAGAATCACATCTAAAAGCATCTGAAAGGGGTAAGAACTTCAAGTACCTGATAAGTCTTCCAAACCTTGGATTGGACATAGAGGCTTAGTGGACTACGCAGAAGAATCACCCATTTCAACTGTAAAGACCAGCCAGGATATGCATCTTGGAAGCCTTATAGTCATACTGTAAGTCAAATCTTTATGTATCCAGATCTTTCATCATTACGAAGAATTTAATCCTATTTCAAATCAAATATAAACAATGTCTCTTTCCTTGGAATTAGCAGAAAAAATGTTAGTCCGTTTCGATGGTACAAAATCTAAACTTTATGATTTTATTGATAATGCCGAAAGTGCAATTAAGCTTGTTAAACCTGATTGTAAAAATATTTTATTCGCAATAATACTATCAAAAATTACTGACAATGCTAAGGTTTTAATCCGAAATCGCGATTTTGAAAATTGAAATGAATTAAAAACCTATTTAATAGAAATCTATTCTGAAAAAAGATCTATAAGTCAAAGGCAATTGGAATTAACGTCATGTAAACACAATATTGGCGAAAGTGTTATTTCATATTCTAATAAAGTAGAAAATTGCTATATTCAATTAATCAATTCTTTAGATATGGATCTTGCAAAAAAAGCACGTGAAGCTTGTGTAAATTTACTAAAAAATCAAACTCTTAATGTCTTTATAACTGGCCTAAATCGAGAATTAGGTATTTTAGTCAAATCTCAAAATCCAGATTCACTAGAGAAAGCTATATCAATTGCATTAAACGAAGAACAAAAGCAAAAGTCTAAAATTGAAATATCTAAATATCAATCTGTTAATAACTCTACTACCCGCCATTGCTTTAATTGTAACAAACCTGGACATACAACCATAAACTGTCGCTTTAATCGAAATCAAAGGCAAAATTCATTTTCTCATCAAAACTCTTTTAACAGGAATCCTTTTTCAAATAGTCAAATTCGACATTTATCACATAATCAAAAATTCTGTAGATATTGCAAAAAGTCTGGTCACTTAATTAAAGAATGTCGTAAGCGCGAATACAATAATAAAATGAGAAATCAAAATCAATTTCCTAATAATAATCCAAATAATTCTAATAATTCTCGTTCCAATAATCAACATAGAGGTTTTAACCAAAATCGAATTACTAATCAAAGTTCTAGCGTAAATCAAAGTCTCCCAAATATCTCAATTAAATTATATAAATCCCTCAATTTATTCTAAACTGCATTTTTCAAAGGACATATTTTCAGAATTGAAAGCTGTTAAATCGACACTCGAAGTTTATTACTATAAACCATTAACATGCTTGCTTTTTTTTTTTAATTTATGGAGATTTATTTTCTTATTCTTTTCCTTTTATTTATTTTCTTTTGAATTATTTTCTTTTTCTTATTCTTTCGCGTCAAGATTCTTCTGCAATAAAAATAAATACCATGTGGCACAAAAATAATTAAATTACTTGATTTAAATTGAGAACATTTGCACACAAATTAGAAATACAAATGTAACAAATGTAACTTGTAATTGTACTAATGTAAGTAAAATAATTTTTTCAGGCACAATTTTTGGAACAATTCTCTTAGCAATATTCTTTATTGAATTTAATTCACATAATCTCTTTCTCCCCCAACTTAAACCAATGTTTTTATTTAAAAATATCAGAAAAGCCTTATACAATACCAATGGTCTTAATGTATTGTATGACATTGAAATCATAATAACACACCATAGTTTATTGACAAACAGCTCAAGTCTTATTGATGTGATTATTTCAAGTCAAGAACTTGATATGATAAAAGCCGTTTCTACACCTGTGTCATGAAGCCTAACCGACCATAATTTATTATACGCCAACGTTTAAAATACCGTAATAATGATAATAATAAAACACATGTTTTTTTTGGTCGGTCTAAGGTAAACAGGGCATCTCGGTCCTGGGAGACTATTAGGTATTGCCCCGGAATTCCATGGACAATCTCAGCCTCCCGGTTTTTCCAGAAATACCCCGTTAAGGAGTCACAACCCAGAAGTGGTGCAAGTCGAATAACAAATAGAATTTAGCAAATACAAGATTTTATATAAAACACGAAACAAAAAAAAATAAAAATTAAAAATGTTACTCCCTAATTTATAAACTAAATTTTTAAAACAATTTCTCTCAATTTGCTTCAGATTTCAATAAAAAATAAAAATAAATCAAATGTTACTAGGACAACAAGTGTTCTCTGACTAGTTTTTTAAAAGCATTCAGAGTTATACATTCCTTAATAAAATTAGGTAACAACGAATTAAAATCGGATAAACCTTTATAAAGTACAGAATTGAGCATTTGACTAGAATTACACCTATCTAATAAAATAAAGTTAGAGGTACGACGTGTGTCATAATTATGTACACTAAAATTTTTAATTTTATTTTAAAATCACTAAAAATTTTGATTTTATCGTAAATATACGTTCGTAACATTTTATTTTTTGCTTTAAACAGAAAGACATATACACTAAAAGCAATTTTTTGTTTTATTGTCAACATGTTTGACACATTAAGCATTAATGACACTGAAGTAAATCTGTTGCATTTCGAAATAGTTCTAATTGCTCGATTCTACACGACCTGTAATTGGTCGATTTTAAACTTAGGTATATTATAAAGAAGTGATGAACAAAACTCAAGCTAAGGCGCTGCTATGCTATTATGTAACAATAATTTGGTAGTTAGTGACAAATTTTGTCCTACCTTTGAAATAAAACTTACTTTTTTCGAATACTTTCGTGTCATGTAATCAGCATGTACGTGAAAATTTAAATAACACCTAAATATTTAATTTGTTGTTCGTGTTCGATTGCAATATCGTATATGTAAACATGAATATTATCTGTGTTAATACCTGATAGTTTACTTTTCCTTCCAAACAAACAAATATGGTACTTATAACATATAGATTCAAATTGTTAAATTACAAAAGCTATTAAAATTACTTACACAAATTAAGGGGTTTCGTCAATACATCTTACAGATCTAGTGCCTCAGATAAGGTTAAAAGGTTAAAACGACTAAAAATCAATAAATATGGCATCCACAATATGATAAAAAGCTTAATTAATTAACAAATAATTGGACGTTGAAGACATAAAACTTACATTAAGATACATGAGGAATGGGACCAAACATGGATTTACAAAAACTTTAAAATTACATCATTACGACAATACGATAATTATTTTGTAAACAAGAACTCTCAGTTCTTGTTACAAAAGAACCATATAAATTTTCAAAGAATAGCGTGCGCCTTTCTTAAAGTATGGTACCTGTAATTTGCAAAAATAGATTTTAATAAGTTGGCCACAGATGGCGGTACTGGAAATGATACTTAAAATATAAATGTTTTTGACTCTTTAATATGAGAGAATGAAAAGGCGTTATAAAATTAGCATTGAAATTTAATTAATTAAAAAAGTGTGTAGATGAATGATTTATTTGATCATTGGCACAATATGTAATACTATTATTCTGTATCGTTTTATTTATCTCTAAAATGTCTAGTAAATCTAGTTTATTACTTTAAATTTAGCTTTTTGATGTTTGTTAAATATGATTTAAATCACTTTAATATGTTTTGTCCAAAACGGAAACCTTTTAATTTTCTTAATAAGATATTTCGATCCACTGTCTCAAAAGCCCTTTTAAAATCGAGAAACGCAGCCAAAACAAAATTCCCTTTATCCAGTTCTTTAAGAAAACTGTCCAATCAAATCACGACAGGCGAAAATATAAGGAATGACACTCAGCTGTTTTTAACGTCAGTCTTGCGATTTATTTATTTTTGTTGGAAATGTTTGCTAAGGGCTTGTATTGTTGTAATTTTTTTTGGATGTCACTACCACACAATTTTTTTTTCAGAATTAAATAAAAACACGATACAACCACCATGTATGGATTTAGGCCAAAGGAATACCGTCGAAGAGCCTGCAGATCTTATTATGTTACCTAATGTTGCTCCAAGCACACCTATCTTAGAGCAGGTGCCATTTATTGAACTTGAGCGAAACATAAGCGATTTAAATGAAATTACCAATCAACCAAAAAAAATATTTGCAGAACTCCAAAATGTCACTCCGTTGCAAAGTGAATATAAAGAATTTAAGGAGAACACTCAAGGGACTACCGACTATTCCGTAATAGTATTCAAATGTGAAGAACTTGAGAATTTTCCTTCCGGTCGAGAACCTGTCACCGACAGCCCATATTCTATGGAAACTAGCAGAGAACTTCGGATCTGCAGAATACTCTTTCAAGCTTACCAGTTGAAAACTTCAACCGGTCGCCTTACGAAGCTTCCGATTTACAAGGAGAGGTCGAGCAAATTGTACAGCAAGATATTGATAATGTTCCAAGAACTACAAACAGCAGCATGGGGCAAAACCACCGAGTTCATCTGGAGGAAACATCTACTTCTGAACTCCCAGAGAGTGACAATGATTCTGAATTCTTAACAGCTAGTGATTTAGATGAAGATGTAATGGGTTTAACTAGAAAGTGTAAGCGAAAACCCGAAACTTGGAAGGTGAATGCACAAAATATTTTGAGAATGGCGGGATGGCTTCTCACTACTATCGAAGCAACACGAAAAGAAAATATTTGCCAGCTGGTTTAAGTGAGGCTCGTATCTATCAAGACTACGTGGAGTACTGTAAAGAGCACGTCGCCCAGCCAGAAAAACTTGGTTTTTATATATCAATGTTTGTCTCAGAATTTAACTACGGCTGTCACACTCCAAAAAAGGATCAATGTGACTATTGTACTCAACACAAGAATAAGCCAGATGAAGAAAAAGAAAAGTGTAAGGAAGAATACAACTTGCATTTGATTCGAAAAGAAGAAGCTAGAGAACACAAAAAAAATTGCATGACTGAAGCTCTTAATAATCCGACTATTGTTTTACCATGGACCTAGAAAAAATATTATTAACGCCAAGTTTGCAAGTAGGGCAGCTATATTATAAAAGAAAGCCAAAGACTTACAATTTTACGGTATATGATCTTGCTACTAAACAAGCGACAAACTATATGTGGCATGAAGGTGCAGGTACAAAAGGAGCTTCAGAAATATCTACTTGTTTGTGGAAACTTTTAGTTTCATTAGGACCCAAGAAAGAAGTGACTCTTTATTCAGACACAGCATCAGGTCAGAATCGCAACTCAGTTATTTCTGCAATGTTCCTAAGAGCCGTAAAATAATTACCCATCGAAACAATAAATAAAAAGTTTATGGAATCGGGGTACTTAGAAATGGAGTGCGATTCTGTGCACTCTTTAATAGAGGCCCGGGGTAGAAAAGTTGACGTTTTTACGCCAGAAGGATGGTACATTGTCGCCCGTACTGCAAAAATAAACAAACCGTATCACAAGATTGTGGAATTAGATTATACAAATTTCCTCGATTACAAGAAATATAGTGGTCAAGTGATGACGAACAAAACTCAATCGGAAAATGGTGAAGTAATGAAATGGTTAAAAGTAAAGTGGTTCCAGTACCGCAAAAACGAGCCACTAACTATCTATTATAAGTATCGATTAAGCGACAATGACTTTAAGTCACTGAATATTCAACGTAGAACGCGTAGAAATAGATCTGCCATTATAGAAGTACCAAGATTGTACTGCTCCCAACCAAAAATAGAGCAAACTAAACTAAGAGACCTATTAAACCTTTGTCAAGATGGTAGCATTCCATCAACCTATCACGAATTTTATAAAAATTTGACCCCTGAAGATAATGTTCAAGAAAACTGTAGTTCGGACAGTGAACTAGAAATCCCAGACTAATATAAAATTATAATTAAAATTGGTGGTGGTTTACCTATTTTTTTTGTAAAATTTCCAAAAATTTTTTGCTATTAAACTCCATTAAAAACTATTATTTTTTTATTTTTGTATTTGCTTGTAAAATGATAATTCACTTTCACTAAGTACTAAGTATAACTTAGATGAGACCGAAGGTTTAAAAACACAAAGAATGAACGTACTGTACCCAATTAGCATTGTGCTGGGTTGTATAAAGTTAGGGTAAGACAAGTTTGCTTAATAAGGTAATGTTTTATGGATACAATAAGCTGATACTTCGTTATTGTTGGAATAATGTTTTGTGGTCTAATAACCACATTTACAGCTATTTCACAAAATAGTTGTGTTTAAGGTTGCTTTTTCTAGGTTTCAGCATTTAGCAGAGTGGCTTGACGCTTTTGGAAATCCCGCACGTGTTGTAAACTTCGCTTCAATAATAGCAATATTATTTTTTTTTAATTTTGTAACTTAAATATATGCTTTATTAAAGAATAGAAAAAAGTTTTATTTATTTTAAAACTTATGCCTATAGCTGATAGAAATGAAAATTCAATATTATATTCCAGGCATATTGCAATATATTTCGTAAAATGAGATATATGTGGCAAATTCGCAATATCCAAGTAGCGTGACGTTATATATTGCGCGCGCAGGCTGTTCTTTTCTAGAAGGCATTGATTTAATATTGTCAAAAAATCAAACCCGGTTCAAAATTAAAAACATCGTTCACACACACCAACACTGGGCTTTTCTTGAGTCTAGTGTTTTCCATTTTGTCCAAGAGGTCATACCCTTCTTACACTGATGTAACAAGGTTGTGTCCGCAAGGCAAAAAGGCTTCTGCCTTTCTGGCCACTAGAAGAGAGAAGGTGGTTTGCGAATGGTGACTTAGTTTCAGTTATATCTGAGTTTTTCAATTTTTCTACTAGGCTGACGACTTCACAAACTCTGGTGGAAACCATCCTTCCGGATTGGCCTACGTAAATTGCTGGGCATTCACTACAATTCAATGCATATACACGTCTAAGTACGAAAGGATATGAACTTTCTCCTTTACTTGGGCGATATTTCTCTTTAGGGTATTTGTCGTTCTAAATGCGATCAAGACATTCAACTTTTTTTACTGAAAAAAAATTGTAGTCATTAACTAAATATTTAGTAGCGTTTAATACATATTCTATTAAGATAGGCGCCAACCTAGACGACGTGTTATTTTAAATAAAAAATAAAGTATTAAGTTAAAATAAATAGATCATTTAGTTAAAATTATCTTGGGTTGGGTAGAACTAAGAACAACTAAGAACACATATTTATTTTACTATTTATTACATTTCTTATTACCTGACAGTGCACTTAGTTGTTATTAAAACATTATTAGTAAAATTAACTAAAGCCATTTAAGTAGAATCTGTATTGTTGTGACGAATTCATAATGAGTTACTTATTTTATTGGATATTACGTCACTTAGCAAAAAATCAATTCAGAAAATACTATCTAACATCAAAAATTGAAGAGGAGAAGAAAATATACTTATTCACGTATTTAAAAGAAATATGAACTTAAATCTCTAATCATACATTTCGTTATACTTAATTTAATTTAAGTTTTAAATATAATAATGTACTTGAGGTATAATAGGTTTTTTTATATACCTAGGAGCTGAGGTTTAATCTATTAATCTCTGAGCTCGTTTCTTCTTTTCCATATCCTACGTAACTTTATTATGAATATTAAAATTTAAAACGATAAAAACAACGAGAAGACAAAATAAAATAAGTAACTCATTAAAGCCATTTAGTTATACTACCGATGCTGACGGTGGTGACTAAATTGCTTTAATTATTTGAAATAAAACCTTTAGTAACTTTTAATAACAATTTATTAATGTTTAGCAATTCCTTTTAGTTAAGGTTAGTTGTGAGTTTATTCAATCATATATTTTTGTATTATTGCAATAACAATTGTCAAATTCAGAATCCATTGGTGAACCTACACAGTTAGGTCTCAACCAGAGGAGTTAAAGTGTTAGATATGCGAGGAAACATGCATTTTTAGCGAGAAGAGAAATACCGCTTTTGGATGCTATTGCGATTTATGTAATAAACCCGTTTACAAGGCTTGCAGTGGCATAAAAAGCGCAACAGAAATCAGAACTATCCTTTTGGCCAAAAACAGAAGAACATGCATTTTTTGGTGTCCCGATTGTAAGAAGAAGAACTTGGCTCTATTGCAAAGAGCAGCTGGTTTAGATATTGGCTAACGAAGTTGAGATAACCTATTTAAGATTGCTAAATAGAGATACTGATGATAAGAACGAAATCCTAAAAGAAAATAACCAGCTTCTTAAATAGAGAATCGAGCCATTGATAGCTGAAATGGACATTCTAAAGATCTCTGGCAATGTAAATAATGCAACTTAACAACTATCAGAAACATTGGAAAATATGTTTGATGAATATATTGAGAGATAAAACCGCTTGAATAACTTTGTTATATTCAATTGTCCAGAAACCACAAATAACACTTAAGAGGTGGCTGTCCGAGTCATTGAGCACTGTGCCCAAGCCCAAGCGATACAAATATACAGGTGTTTCGTTTGGAAAAGCGGAATGAGAACAAAAATAGACCATAGACCCAGAAATAAAGGTCATCTGCTAATCCACTTATCTTACTAACGCTATAATACGCTATGCTAAAGAACTCGGAAACAACACAACTTTAAAACACCTTTCGATTAGTCAGGATAGAACACAGAAACAGCTCCAGGAGTATAAGCAAGCTGGAGAAACTAATCTAAGGATTCTTTATCGTAATGGTAAACCTATAACTTTATTGAATCATAATTTAAACTAGCAAGGTTTTCTAACATGTATATAAGTATCGCTTATCAGAATGTCAGAGGTTTGAACACTAAAACTGGGGATTTTATAACTCTGTGTCTCTCACTGATAAGCATTGGTGGCAGTTACAGAGATCTGGATTCAGGATGGTGTCTTTAATGACGAACTATTTATCCAAAACTACATTGTTTTTAGAAGGGATCGGAATTTAGATGTGATGAATGTACTGAGAGGAGGAGGAGTACTGCTTGGTGTTAGGAGTGATATACCAGCCACGGCAATTGATCTTCGGGCCATTGAAATTGATACCTCGGATACATATAATTGATGATACTCTTGATATTGGGATGTAAGATGCTAATCTTTTATAAATCTGTATATATTTTTGTTATTTATATTCAACCACAAACGTCACTGTCTCAATATCAACTTTTTTTTTATTATTTCTCTGTGTATGAGCCCATACAAAACAACAAGCTCATCTTTATTGGAGACTTAATTATTACATTTATTTGCCAACTTAATAAGTTAAATGATTATATGGCATTATCCAGTTTCAAACACTTTAATACATTAAAAAATCCGTATAATAATATATTGGATCTTGTAATAAGTAATTTTGAGTGTGACGCTTCTAAAGAAAATCAAACACTTGTTCCTGAAGATAAATTGTATCCCAGCAATTTATATTCCAAATAAATTTCTAGTCTTGGAGAATAAATTATCACGTGCTTATGCGTCTGATGTCAATCTGGCAGTATCACTCTTCTATAAGCATCTATATGATATACTCGGCCAAACAGTGCCTCTCTTTAAATACAAAAAACACAAAATAAAATACTCTGTAGGTATACAAATGAAATTATCAAAAATTTGCGAAAGAAGGACAAACTTCATAAAATATGCAGAAAAAAAAACTTTATTCTAACTATATTGCACTCTCTAGTATCGGCTAATAAAAATTAAAATTGATAATGCCTATAAGTCCTATATTAAACAAACTGTCATTTGTAAAAAATGATCCCAAACAATTTTGGAAATACGTTAATCAAAGGAAAAACATTTCCCGAATTCCTGCTTCAGTGGTTCTAGGTCGGTTCTCATTTACAGCACCCCAATGCATTGTCAATGGTTTTGCTGACTTCTTTAAAGGTGTTTACGTGGACTTGTCGCATCCAGTGCCTACACACCTTGGCCGGGATTCCTGCTCCCATAACATATTAATAAACTCTTTAACTGAAAATGATGTGAAGACTACACTGCAAAAAATGGAAAACAAACACACAGCTGGACATTATATGATCCCTTATTTTATTCTTCGAAATTGTGCATAATGTTTCACAGCTTCCTTACTCCTCATATTCAATCTTGCTATAAAAACTTCCACTTTTTCAGATACTTGGAAGATTTTTAAAATTACACCAATACATAAGAGCTGCAACAGACAATATCGAAAATTATAGACCTGTTTCGATACTGTCCAACTTCTCAAAGGTTTTTGAAATGTGTATCTATGACAGCTTATTTCATCAACTAAAAAATCATGAAAACACAAACACGAAACTAAAAAATCATATTTCCTCAAAACAATACGGTTTCTTCAGTAGAAGATCGACCGTTACGAATCTCACGTGTTTTCTACAAATTGCATACAAAGCTGTGGACATAGGAGACAATTGGATGTTGTGTACTCTGTTGATTTTTCGAAGGCCTTCAATAGGTTGGACCATGGTCTTATCATTGAAAAAATGATATCTATGGGTTTCCATCATGGCCTTGTTAAATTTTTTGTCTCCTATCTGAAAGATTGTTGCCAGTTTGTTGAATTCAATGGCTTTAAGTCAAATTGTTACCTTACACTAAGTAGTGGCCCTGAAGAAAGCAATCTTGCCCCATTCATTTTGTCTATATTTGTCAACGATATCACTAGTACCGTTGTGTCTGAGTGTCTTTTATTTGCAGATGACTTAAAAATATTTCGCATAATAGAATCTAAAGAGGATTGTGATCTATTGCAAAGAGACATTGATGCTTTAGCACACTGGTGTACAATAAATAAACTACCTAGAATATTAAAAAGTGCGAGTGTATGCCAATCTCAAATATTTACAATGAATATAAGCACAGTCATACGTTAGGTAATACTCCCCTAGAAAAGTTGGACTCTGAGGGATCTAGGGGTCACAGTTGATAATAAGCTGACATTCAACAAACATCGATGAAGTTGTTAAATCTTCCTTGAAAACTCTTGGATTCATAATCAGATCAACAAGAGAGATTTGAAAGGTTGGACAGTCTTACATTAATCTCTACATTAATTTGTATAATGAGCTAATTAGGTCTAAATTACTATATGCAGCAATGGTATGGTTCGTTAACTCTAATGTCCATATAGTTATAGACAGACTAGAATATGTACAGCGCAGGTTTTTAAGGTATCTATGCTTCAAAATTGATGGAATATACCCTCAATCAATTTTGAAGGAGAGTATATTCCAAGGGGATATGACCATAAACTACTTCTACAAAGATTTAATTTTTTGTCTCTGAGGCACTGCACTATTCTGAGTACCCAGCATTTTTTATTTAAACTATGCAACTATAAAATTGATCTTTTAAGGGACTTTTCCACCTATACACACTAAAAAACCTTCGTTTTTATTTGTAAAATAGACCTACTGACTTAGCAAGAAATAAACTTTTATATCGAGCTTGCTCATGACTTAATATTTACACAGCTATATTTACATACACAGCAATAATGATATTGACTTGTTTAATGGCACTATAGCTACATTCAAACGCAAAATTTCTCCAATGATGGAACTTGAACCTTATAACCACTAAATATTTAGTTTTTATTTTTTTTCAGCTTATTGGTTCTGTATAATTACTTTTCATTTGTTAAAGATATATGTTCTCTTATTATTAGGAATTTTCTGTTAGACAATGTTTGGTAAATAAATAAAAATAAATAACAAGCCGCTTTAGTTATTTCTATAAAGTAAATTCCTGTGGTTATTATACGGTTTGTAATTTTAACTAGCCAGTGTTGTTGGTTTAAATAAAGCAATTAGTGATATTAAATAATATATATATTCTTAGATTTACTAAACTTTTTAGTTAAAAGTACTATATTGCCTTATTTAAATGCCTCAGTTTATTTAAAATTGTATACATGGTGTCCCAAATTCGATGCTCGCCATTCCGTAAAAGCGAGGTAGGTTAAATTAGGCCAAATATGCGTAAACTGATGCTCAATGAAATGCGGTTTAGAAATTTGAAACATTCCAAGCTTGCACAATTTCAGTTTTTTCAAGATATTTTAAATTTCTAAACGGCACTTGAACATCAATTTACGCAATTTTGAATCGATTCAACAACCTATTATGTCTTTAAAGAGTTTCCGAGATGGGAATGGCAAGCCTCGAATTTGGCATACTCTGTATAGGTATGCCAAATTCGGGGTATTCTCACCATCAGCTCACATCATCATTGAGAACTTCTGCATGTTATAAATAAAATACCATCTTGTTTTAAACCAACCTGTTTAATTTCTCCAATACAAAATTAAAAACTAGCGAGGTTATTAACCCTTATTTTATAAACAAATTGGTAAGGTAAGTTTTGGTACACACCAGCATAGATTTAGTTGAAAACTTACCTATTAAAAACGTTTAAAAATTTACTATTCGCTAAAAACTTAACATTTCCTATATTGCATACTGTGCATAATAGTACTATTTATGCACAGCCCGAAGCATGCTACAATGCATAGCTATGAAGACTTAAAAAATATGTTTTATTCAAAAAATGAAATATATACGACAAACTTTTGTTCATGTTGCGTGCTTTGTTTTCTGCTTAATAAAACGATGTTCTCCCATCCTTCAACAATTTTAAGTGTATGTTCTACCGCTATTTATAGGAATATATTTCCTGAGCTGCTTTGACAATTGGGTTCTTTCAATCTAAAAAAATTAATTAAAAAATTATAGAAATTACTATATATCAAACCAAAAATTATTTTTCGCTTATTCCTTTATTATTTTAATAATTAACAACAATAAGAAAAAAAAATACTAATTTAAGAATAGCCTAAAAAATTTCAAAATAATTGAGCGCATATCATATTTTTTAGCATAGTTTTTAAATATTTTACAAAAAAATGTCAAATATCTTTTACAGTCTAATACCGGCCAAACGTGGAGTCAATAAATGAATCGTTTTGATGATACAGGGTATTACAGTTTTACATTCTGCTAACTTCACCGTGTATTTTGGAAATCTCTGAAGCAATTTAGTATATATTATGTTAAAAGTAAATTTTTCTCTAATCTAATTTATTAGAATAATGTAAAATCTTAAAACCCTTTATCATCAGTCACGCGTTTCTGAAATGCATGTTTTATGAACTTTTTTTTTAAGAATGACATCCCCCTAAAGTTTGATTCTAGAATTTGGGATTCTCTGTATGTAAGTATTTGACTTCACAAGAGTGACATACTTATTTGATCCCATAAACAGCAAATCGTTTATTAATAATCACTTTTAAGAGTCTTATCTTATGCCCATTATCTGTACATTTTTTCAAACATTTTCGAGGCTCTACAACACCAAATATGGATTACTACCATTTAAAGATTAAAAGATCCTAGTTGGATCTATGTAAAAACTGTAAATATTCAAATACACTACTTTTAAATTTCATTGCAACATTACCATAACATAATAATCATATAGAAAAAAATGGATTGTAAATAAAAATGGAAAGTGTATCTATGTAAAAACTGGCACAGGGCTAGATACTGTATCTATAATAATATGTACTATCGTCACCAAAAATCTCCTATATATACAGGGTGGTCCATTTAACTTGATACATCGCAATATCTCGAAAACTAAACATGTGTCCAGAAAATGTTTCATGTAAAGTTTGAATGGAAACCTTGAGTGGACGTCTTCAAGGTCAAATGAAGGTCAACTTCCCTTTTTTGCATAGAAATCTCTATTTTTTTAATAGTATCTGATTTAGCGTTAAAAAATAAGTAACTTGCATCTGCCACGTTTTTACATGCGACCTCTCCTTTTCAAGATATTAATTCTTGATTCTTTTACGAATTTTTTGTCATGCGATATCCTCAACAGCGACTTCAATCGCGAGCATCATTTTATCGTGTAGTGAACTACTTTATAGAAGATGGAAGTGTGAGAACGATAAATCGATCACAAAAGAGAAGCATTACCAGTTAAAATAATGAAATTGCCGTCTTATCTGAAGTTGCCCATAATCCTGGAGTCAGCTCACGATCAATTTCTTCTGCTTCTGGAATCTCCAAAACAAATGTCCTGAGAATTTTGAAACGCCACAAGTTTCATCCGTATCACTTGTCGTTACATCAAGAGCTTCACGGGAATGATTTCCAATGATCAGTTTCATGAAAATAACAATTTCTTTGTGCGCGTCTTATTCACCGATGAAGCTTCATTTACAAACTATGGTGTAGTTAATCGTCATAACATGCATTATTTGGCAGTAGAAAATCCCACGTGATTTAGAGCGATAGAACATCAGCGGCCATTGTCTGTGAATGTCTGGTGTGGCATCATCAATGTTAAAGTCATAGGACCTTATTTTATTGATGGTGTCCTTACAGGCCGAAGACGTGTGTTTTGAAGTGAGACTAAATATATGGTACCAGCATGATGGTTGTCCTGCACATTATTCACGCGTTGCACGCCAAGTGTTGGATCGTGACTTCAATGGACGTTGGATAGGTCGCGGTGGAGCAGTCCAATAGCCGCCACGGTCACCTGATTTGACGCTCTTAGATTTTTTTCGCTGGGGTTATTTGAAGGAGATCGTATATCGCGATCCACCAACGACTCCCGAAAGTATGAAGCTGTGGATCACGGAGGTTTGCAGGCAGATAACTTCACAGATGCTGCACTCTGTTGATCGATCGTCGAAGAAAGCTAGTCGAAAAATGTATAGAAGTAGAAGGGACACTTTGAACATTTATTGAAATAATTTTCTGACTTTTTTGTTTCAATTTCTTTTATTTGAACTTTGTACATTTTATTTTCAAGTTTTCGACTCTGTTGATAATAAAATTCTATCATAAGATACTTTGACTCCGTTTGATAGATCATCAGATAATACCTACAAGGGCAAATGTCATTGTCAAGGAAACAATTCGTAAAAGAATCAAGAATTAATATCTTAAAAAGGAGAGGTCGCATGTAAAAAAGTGTCAGATGAAAGTTACTTATTTTTTAAGGCTAAATCAGATACTATTAAAAAAAATAGAGGTTTCTATGCAAAAAAGGAGGGTCAAACCAATGATCATTTATAGCCATTTTATGGCCCCCTGGAAACCATTCAAACTTCACATGAAACGTTTTCTGGATACATGTTTAGGTTTCTAGATATTGCGATGTCTCAAGTTAAAAGGACTACCCTGTATACTTTACAAACTTTTTTAATTTACTTTTATGACTGATTAAAAGTTGGCTAGAATCATTAATCAAATCAAAAAAATGTATAAAAATATAGCAATTTCTTCTAAAAAAAGTGGGGCGGTAGTGGTGCACTTTAACAGCTCCGTAGACCGTGACAAACTTTTCCACCAAAAGCATCTCAAGGGAAGCAAAGTTGTAAACGTAGAAGAACTGACCAGAATATGATATGAACTAATGCTTCTGGCACAAGAAAAATTTGGTAAGAATGCAGTATGGACAATGGACGGTAATATTCTTGTAAATGTTGATAGGAAAAAATTACCAATTAAATCTGAGGATGATGTAATGAAAGATAATGAATAGGCCAAAACTGCAAAATTAAAATTAAAATTCCTTTTTTTTGTGTGCTGAAAGAGCGAAAAAATTCTTAATATTACAAAAAATTCCTTGTATAGGTAAAATTTGTTGGGGAAAGAAATACTATATATCAGTTGGTTTTTTTTTAATTTATAAATCTGAGCTTTCACATATACGTTTCATTATAATTCGTAACTTCATTGTTTTGATTGACAGTATATATTCAGTAGTAGCTCATTTAATAACATAAATATCTATATACATATATTTTTGTCTTTTCTTTTTTTTTTAATTTTTAATTTTTTTGAAGTGTATATTTAGATTTTGGCTGTTGGCTTAATAGTTTATTTTAGTGGTTATATATGTATGCTTAATTCATTTATGATTCATTTAAGATGTATAGTTTTTGAGATATGGAGAGTCTTCGAATGTGCTTCTTGAATGCAAGGTCGCTTTTGCCTCATTTTACTGAATTTAGGGATGCTATTGTTCAGGGTGAATATGATGTTGTCGGAATATCTGAAACATGGTTAAAACCCAATATCTCAAACTTAATAATATATGTACCTGGCTATCAAATCTTTAGGAATGATCGGTCAAGCAGGGGTGGGGGATTAGCTCTTTATGTTAAGAACAACTCACAAAGTTTGAAGGTCGATATCACATCAAATGAAACATGTGAGGAATTATGGATCGAGTTGAAATATGTGAATAGGACTTATATTGTTGGTGTTATTTATAGACCTCCGAAGGGCAGAGTGGAGGAGTTTTTGGAGAATTTTGAAAAGAGGTTGGCTGATTTTCAGCCAGTGGATATAATCTGTGGGGGTGATATTAATTTAACTCTGTTGAATTTGGGTGATCAGAACATTTCTAGTTTCTTTGAATATGTTGTGTCTTTAAATTTGCGACAGGTTATAATAGAACCTATCAGAGTTACGGACACGATATTGGTGCTTTAAGATATAATTTTAATCCCAGATGGAGAGTCGAGTTTTGAATCTGGTGTTAAAGATGTTGGCATTTCTAATCATTTTCTGACATCTTAAGCCCTTTCATAATATAATTTATGTACAAACTGTTAATGAAAAGGTTGCGGTTCTTAATATTTTTTTAATTAATATATTTGATGTTTTGGCGCCTGTGGTTCAATTTAAATTTAAAAAAACAGAAACCACCATGATTAACTTTTAGTATTAAAAAAATTATAACCTTAAAAGACACGGCATATAAAAAATACCAAAAAAAAACTGATGCAAACTGGAAATCCTACAAACAAATTAAAAATAAAACTAATATTGCAATTCGTCAAGAGAAGAGATAGTATTTTGATCATGCAATAGCTTCTAGTTTTAATAACAAAAAACTTTTTTGGCAAAAGCTTAAAAAACTTTTTACATTTATTCTAACAATATAGCCAGCCAAATACCTGAGCATTTAAATATTCCTAATAATATAAATAATCATTTTATTTAAACATCAGTACATAATAACCCAATAGATGTAGAACTTTTAGAGTTTTATAGAAACAATTAAAAACTTGAGATGGCAACAACCAAATTTAATTTTCGTGTCGTATCCACCGATGTTGTGCGATTAGTATTTGTTTGAAATTAAGTAGCTTGCTACCGGAGCGGATCGAATAAATCTTAATATGTTTCTATTGTGTGTGGATACGATTTTGCCGTACATAGTTCATATTGTCAATTTGTGTATTTTAGAAAAAAAAAATTCTGATGTTTGGAAGGCCCATAAGTATATTGCCAGTTTTATACAAGGTTATGGAGAAGATAATGAATGCTCAGATAAGGGAGTATCTTAATTCAAACCAAATCTTACCAGAATATCAGTCAGGGTTTAGATCGAGGTTTGGCTGTACAACAGCACTTCTGAAAATTACAGATGATATAATTTAAGCTCCTAATCATGGAAAATCTACTGCACTAGTGCTGTTAGACTATAGCAAGGCATTTGACCGAATCAATCACAAACTGCTTTATGTGATTTTAAGCTATGTGGGGTTTAACTACAATGCACTTTCTCTGATTAAAAATTATTTAACAAACCGGAAACAGTTTGCTGAAACCAGCAAAGGTGTATCATCCGAAGGTACCACAAGGGTCTATACTGGGGCCAATTTTGTTTTGCATTTATACTTGTAACCTTACTAGTTGCCTAAAACATTGCAAAGCTCATTTGTATGCAGATGATACACAACTATATTTTTCAATTTTTCCTGAGCAAAAAGTGCTACCAGCAAAATTAATAACGATCTGGAACGATTGATTAGTATTTCTATTAAACACAATTTTGTAATAAATGCATCAAAATCAAACTTTTTAATTTTTGGTGATGATTGGAGAGCTTAAAACTTAAAAAAGATCTGATTTTAATGACTTCTGCGGAACAACTTCCGCATTCCGATTGTTCTAATAATTTGGGGCTCTATATTGACACCAACCTTCGATACAAACAGCATGTAATTAAATGTATTCAATTAGGCTATGCAAATTTAAAAAGGTTGTTTCCATCTAGGCACTTACTTTCAATATCACAAAAAATAAACTTATTTTAATTCTGATGACGTAGCGTATAGGCCATGCTTGGATCCAATAGATAAATACAGAATACAACGGGTTCATAAATCTTGCTTACGATTTATATATGATATTCGTCGCCGCGAACCGGTAAGCTACAAACTGTGTGAAAGTAAATGGCTCTCTATGGAATGTCAAAAGAAGTTACATGCTGCAAGTTTATTTTATTCGGTAATTCGTTCTAGTTGTGCCTCGTATTTGACAAACAAAATTCGATTTCGAACGGATGTTCATTCCTTAAATTTAAGGCATAGGATTATTATATATTCCTTAAATTTAAGGCACAGGATTAATCTCTCCGCTGCTGTACACATCTTTTTACGAACGATCTTTTTCTTTTAACATATACAGGGTGTTCATTTGAAAACTTCCCGCCACGGACTTATCGAAAACCACTGTTTAAAAAAAACGTCGAAATACGTCAAAATTAGTTTATAATTTAAAACGGAAACTACCAACATAAACAGCAATTCCGAAAATTAGACGTGGAAAATACTAAATAACAACCTGAATTTTTTCCGCATTCTTTTTATCAATACAGATATCCTGGGCGTAAATACAGTTTATTTATTGTTATACCTACCTTAGTTATTTATAGTTGCTAAGGAAAATACAGAATTTATTTTGCCGTCAGTTACATTTGTGACAGTCTTGGAATAGTGAAAATTTATTCGTTGAATTGAAGATTTTACTTCCAAAATAGTTTACACACTAGCCGAAAGAGTGGAAATTATTCTAATTTATGGTGCCCAAAATCAATGTGCTCGGCAAACTGCCGTCACGTTTAACGCCAGACATCCGGAGAAGATAACTTCGCATAGGTATGTTTTGGACCTTGTTACTAGGTTTACTGAAACTGGATCTGTTGCAAATAAAAAACGTGATCATCGGCAAATTTTGGATGAAGCCGCTCAACTTGAAGTTTTGGGTCATTTTGGAACAAATCCTAATACTTACGCAAAATTGTTGCTGCCACTGGTATTTTATTAGGCTCTGTTCACACAGTTACCAAACTTCATAAATTTCATCCATTCAAAATGAAAATATTGCAAGAGTTTACCGAAGACGATTTCGATAGGCGAGTTGAGTTTTGTGAAAAAATGACTGAAGCGATTAATGATAATACTATTCATGTAAAGAATATCTGCTTCAGCGATAAATGCACATTTTATCTTATTGGATTTGTTAATAAGCATAACTGTAGATATTGGAGCAATGAAAATCCTCATGCATTTGTAGAAGGGTACCCAGTACCCTCAAAAAATTAATGTATGGGCAGGCATTTTAGGAAATAAAGTGATTGGGCCATTATTTCTTAACGGAAATTTAAATGGAGACATTTATTGGAATATGTTGGAAAATACCATCAAACCGCTTATCTATCTAAATCTATTGAAAACCAAATCGATAATAATGGAAACCCTATACTTGATGAGGCTGAAATATATTTCCAGCAAGACTGCGCTCCTCCTCACTATATTCTTTTCGTTTGGCAATGGCTAGACGACGAGTTTCCAGATAAATGGATAGGGCGAAAGGGGCCTATAGAATGGCCTGCTAGATCTCCTGATATAACGCCATTAGACTTTTTTCTATGGGGTCATTTGAAATCTATTGTGTTTACTCCCCAACCTGAAAGTTTGGATGAACTTCGTCAAAGCATCATCGACAGCTGCCATGATATTCCACAACATATTATTGAAAATGTTTGTCAGGAATTTGAACATTCCTATATCATTGTTTGGCCAAAAACGGGCAACATTTTGAACACTTATTGAATTAAAAACTGATATTTTCATATTTTTGTTTTCTATCTAACCAAATTAAGATAAACAAAGATTTTTCTAATTTTCTCGAAAACGAATCGACCGATTTAAAAAAATAGTAATAGTAATATTAAAAAAGGAAATGACCCTGGGGGGCAATGGGTGAAAGGGGGTGAAGTAATTTTAGGTTAGAAAGTTGTCTCCCTTGACAAACCTTTTGACGTATTTCGGCGTTTTTTTTAAACAGTGGTTTTCGATAAATCCGTGGTAGAAGTTTTCAAATGAACACCCTGTATATTATAGAGTCAATACGTGGCGGTGTATGCTTACTAATAAAAACCGATATTTCTGTAATATATAAACTATAATATATATTATATTGTGCAGCCGGCTTTAATCGGCACTGAGTAAACCAAAGTTTTTAGGTGGCCACAGAAGAGGAAATCTAGTGGATTCAACCTGTCAAAAACTTCAAATGATTCCTCACCGCGGAAAATGAGCTCGTGCATAATTTATCAAATATATGATCTCCCTTTGTGCTATGGGAAATTCCTCTAACATTTTTGGAAAAGATTAAGGTAACTTTGATCATTTAGTCAAATGTTTATTATTTTAAGAAATAAGTAACTTTTCGAAAGGTGTAAAATTAACCTCAGAGAATGAAAATTGGAAAGAAATAAAAAAAAAGTCCACTTAGTCTACCGTCAACAATTCCTGTCCAAACGTTAACTAAGAATCGAATTTGATGTCGACTTTCCACAAAAGCATGAATGTTTTAATCGAACCAGTGTGTATTATGGTAAGTGAAAATTCCATTTTTTGTATGACCAGCTTCATCCATGCATAAAACATTTGTCAAAAAAAGGGATTCTTGTAGGAGTTTTCTTACTAACCAGCAATAGAAGATGATTCGAGTGGGATAGTCTTCCGGAGCAAAAGCTTGTACGCTTTGGATGTGATATGGATACAGGAGTTGAGTATGACTAGTCATCCACACAGAATTGAAAGAACTCGTGCATTATCTCCAAGAGACCTACGTAACTAAAGAAAAAATAAAAAACTCCAAGTCTCAGTCTCAAAACATCTTTTTATGCGTCACTCAAGTTACATGTTTCGCTAATAAAGCATCTTTAGACTTACAATAAATAGGAGAACACATGTAATTACAATAAAACCTTACACTAAAACAAAATCAAATTTTACAATTATTTAAAATTACCTTATAGCTAGATGACCTGCTAAGTACTGAGAAATAAAATTTAAAAGAATACCCACATATTTTATAATAAAAAACAATAACATGGCACAAAAATTTAACAAAAAAATATAAAGAGGAAAAATGTGACTAATGTAATATTTGAACCCACGCTCTAAAGTTAATCTCGGTGAAACACCAGACCGTTAACCACTCGGCCAGTTCTGCTTATAAATGTAAGCGTCAAAGGCATGTATGCGTATCGTGAGCATAAACAGGAGGTTAGATAAGATTATTAAAGATAAGTCTTGGCTCAAAGGTGAAAACATCATTAACGCATGTCACAATTGGACTCTTTTTGGCTTTGGTGATTTCCATTTTCTCCAAGAGATCTAACTTTTTACCCTTAGGGCACTCGTGAACAATGGAGAGAATTTCAGGGAAGGAAAAGATATAACCTGTTGATAATAAATCGTTAGCAAAAGCTGACATAGTTAAATAATATTTCGTTAATAAATTCAGGGACACCGATACCACAGAAACTAGACCATCGATTAAGACAACCATATTCTGTACCTATCTGGTATACCATTTTGAAAATGTTCACACAGTTTGTATATCCAGAATGTTTCTTAGTATCTATCTTGGTCAAGCAGTTCCCTAAAAATATTGGAACTTCCACAGATATATGCTCCACCACTGACGAATCCTTCGCAACCATCTTGATTTTTTTTTTTGTTATCGGCACCATTTCGTCAGTTGCACATTTTTGGCTAATTCTACATTGGGTTCTTTATGTATTTATTTAATAAAGAACATATAATTTACTTCATGCATTCTCTGTGAAATAATATTACCATCCATAGAATTATCATGCTATTTAACATAGTCCTGATCCATTACTACCCCTTTGAAAATATTTTGATATCCAGTATCTCGTTTTCTCGCAACAATATCCTACAAAACAACTGTGTGTCATCAATATTAACCACCTCTGATTCTTGTTGCGACTCATTTAGAATATTATTTTGTTATATTTTTTTTTTTTCTAAAGTGCAATAAAATGGAATGATGGTGGTGAAGCGATGAATGCCAAGTTAATCAAAAGAAAAGAAGTACTAAAAATAGTGAAAGGTTTATGGCCTTAAGAGGGTCTCCAAAAGTTGTTTGATGCCCGGAGGAACTTAACCCCTCTTACCTGAAACGCCCAGAGAAGGAATCCTTCACAATGCTGCTAGCTCAAGCCGATGTGGGTTCTAGCTTCTTTCTCAACCAAATGAACCAAAATTTCTTAGGTAGTAACTACCCAAGAGTTACCCAACTAAATGTCAAAATCAGTATGGCGCCACCAAGTTTTGGATTTTATATAATCCCAAAGGACGCCCAATGTTTATCAAAATTTATTTAGGCAAGTTCAAAACGAAACTTGGAAAACAAAATCAAAGTCAAATCAGTATACACTATTGTTTCCAAATTACCTATGATATTCCAACCTACTCAACTCAAGTGAAAAACAAATTAACAACAGAAAATAACAATTTATTTAAGTCTTGATTATCACAGAGAATTATGTTATGTTATTTATCGTTAAGAGGAATAATTATTTAAGTTGGTAATAAGGAACCACAACATCACACAAAAAATACACAATCAAAGTGTGGTTGTCAAAGTAAAATAAATTATGTTACACCCAAACTTTGGGGAATGAAGCTTCAATTCAATGAAACTAATAATTTACATAGCCCAGTATATCCCGCCACGGACATTGACCTAAGCAAAAAAAAAAATAACAACCCTAACTGTTGAAGCTTCCCCACTTAAAATTACCCTTTTATTAGTTTACTCTAATATTTACTAGCTAATCTGAGAAAATTTGACATCTTAGGAGTAGTCTGAAAATAAATAATATAACCCAAGTATATACTCGTAGTACTACGAAGCCGGCTGCGTCTTACCTCACAGGAGTCACTTGTCACATATATATGTACTCATATCAGTAATATTCAATAATAAAATAGCATCGATTAAATAATGTCAATAAAATTTTAAATAAGCTTATGTATGTATCTCAACTCAAAAGATAAAAGTCGTGATAATAAAAATAAAATAAAACAAGTGAATAAAAAAAATGTTATGTTCTGTCACTTAGCTCCATACACAGCAGACTACTTCATATTCGAGACTCTCCCAGACATCCAATTCCCAGTCAAGGAAAACTGCAGGCTTCCAAGCTTCACCTCTTCCACTTCACAAGCTCTGGTAGTGGTCTAGGTTAGACGTTAGCTCACAGTTGCTTAAAATCTCCTTCTAGATTAGAGCCAGTAGAGTACATAACCCCAAAACGAAAGCACCATGTGGCATGAAAAAAATCAGGTCCGTACAAAAAAAATCCGTCCAAAATCCATGTTATGTAGCTCTAGTAGCCAAAAGAAAAGAAAAAACCTATACTATCAGTATAAACGATAAATTCAAGAATACCTACTTGCTAATTAAATTGTCCCCTGCCAATGCCAATCAGAACCGCTATTTTGCCGATGTTCGAGGGCACGTGAAAAATTATTAGGTTTTAAATCGCCATAAAGGCCAGTAAATTCAACAAAACAACAAATTATAGCATTACGCCCAAAAAGTTGATTTACTCTCACCACATTTAGTCAATTATATCCCCATATGGGTAAAATTCACGCGAATTTCAAAAAGAACTAAAGCACTCTTCACTTCATGACGGCGGTCTGGGAAAAGGAACGACCGCAGAGGTCAAACCCGTATTTAAGCAATCACGCACAAAGTGTATTGCCAATCGAAATATATAACAAAATAACTTAACTTTTTTTATAAGTACCATAAAACCTTTTATAAAAAATAAATAACAAAATTTGTGGCCCAAGGAAGTTGGCAATGAAAATATGTGTCACTATGACAATCAATTTCGATTTTGCCTAGACCAGCAACTTCTTGCTATCTTCCAAGAAAACTAATATTTACATTAGATAAAAAGAGACAAAAATTAGATAGGTCAGTCCGAGTAAAATCAACCAGCATATCTGGTATGGTCAAGCCAAAATCAGATATTGTACTATGAACAGTACAACATACACAATAATTGTACATGCCCAATTAATCATTATTCGTTATAAAATAATTAAATAATCAATATGGGATATAATTTAAATTCTAAAATATTTCTTTAGTCCAGAACCGGGTTTTATAAGAGTATAAATAAAATTTCATTAACAACCAGTACAATATGAAGCTGAAATGTACAAAACTAAATGTGTCCTTAAAAAAAGAATACTGTAATTTGAAATGGCTAGAGAACAGAACTATGGGTTACTTGGGAGGCTATTACAGAGAGGGCATTACTAGTATCAATCATTAATATTTGTAAAATATCTATTTTGAAAATATAACTGTAATCAGTGCTTTTAATAAGGAGTATAAAATGCCAATTTTAACCTGTAACAATTTATGATAATATCGCTTTCCTCCAAGTTCTTTATCGTATTATGCGCTTGATAATCTGGCCGAGTAGTGAGCGTCGTTTTATAAAACGACTAGGCGTTTTATATATCTAGCCAGATAGCAAAATAGCCAAATAATGAATTTATAATTTTTACAGATTTTGAGAATCCCATTTACGCCCAGAAGGCCGCCATTTACAAAATGACCTGGCGTTTTATAAAACGACAGACGTTTTAATTTGGCTACAACATATACAAATTTTGATTTTTGATTTTTTTCTTACTTCTTTTTCTTTCTTTCTAATTCGGTTAATATCGGTTATAATAATCGGTTTAAAACCGATTCCAAGCGGTCTACCGGTAATTACCGTTCCTAAATGGTATTAACCAAACACGTCCAAGCGGTTATAACTATACCGAGATACGTGACGTCACCAATTAGCCCTTTATACGTCATCAATTTGGAACAGTAATTACCCACGTCCGGAGCTGTTTTCTAAACATCAAATGTCAAAGATATTGAAATAAGTGCGGGAAAAAATAAAAACAAACAACAAATTATTTCCTTTTTAAAAATGACACAAAATTTATTATAGCTAATAAGTTTTCTTTTTTGAAATGTATGTTTAAGAACTAATTACATGTAATATTACTGGCGTCTGGGGTATTATTTAAAAACAAACAAACTCATGATAGTGACAGCTGACAAATTACGAAGCTACATCAACCAAACACGTCCAAGCGGACACGATTGGTTATGTTATAAAGGGAATGTTCAAGGTGAACCAAGGGCTTAACCGCGGTTAAAACCGATAGATCGCTTGGAATCGGTTTAATGATTTGAGCCGTATTTTAGCGAGTAAGCGTCTTACTCGGTTGCCTTACAATGTCTTAAGCGTTACGTCATGATATGGTTGCGCTCGAATGACGTCATGTCTAACAGCTGTCAGAGTCTAAAAATATTAGTAAATATTAGCTATACCTTTCATCGGTATTGCATTCGCTTTGGAGATTGACCTAAACCATGAAAACACCCATTTGTCTAAGTTTTCAAAATGTTTTGAGTCTAAATCTGATCTCATACATTTTAGGGATCAGATCAAGAGGAAATACAATAAACAAAAAAGTTACTTTCGTAAACATAACCTCACTAATATTTTTTTACACAGAAATAAACACAAACTAAATAAAAAATCAATTTAAAAAAAATATCCGCGCAACCTCACCTTTACGTTCTTCACTGTATTTTTTGCAAATCTATTCGCTCTTTTGATAATTTATTATTTTCTGCATTTTTATTTGGTTTGGATGTCTCAACTGTTCATGTATATGAGACATTAATATTAAATAAATTAAAACTAATACTAAGAAATATAATGCTTCTACTCTAAAAAAATATCAAAAAATGTATATCAATATTTATTGTTTATTATTGTTTGTATAGTTTCCCTTTGACTTTGACATATCGAGTTTATTAGCGGTCTCCCGAGACCGCTAACAAATGCTTAAAGCGCCTTATACGGTGACGTCATGACTTGATCGCTCGAATGAGATGTCTTAAAGACAGACTCTCTTAAAGACGCTTATAGCCGCTTACTCGCTAAAATGTGGTTTTGTTTTCTTTCTGTTGACACGTCGTTTACTGACATTTGTCAGCTGTCAAATGTGAGAAGGCGGCAAAACTCGAGAGAGATGAGAATCGTTACTCCTTACTTCCATTATTTTTCTTTTACCTGGTAGGCAGTGAGTTGAAAACGAGTGTTGGTGGATCCAATCATCCAAGAGCATTTCTACACTTCCAGCATATCATGTATGCACATGTGGAAATTCTCAGAGGGCAAGATAGAAAATTGCGTGCATAGCCCTGGTAGTTTAGACTATAACTCTTCTTCATGAATAACAAAGGCAGCAATGGTAAAAGGGGGCCCTGCAAGAAAGGAGCCATGTATTTGAGAAATGTAAGTTATAATATATCAGATTTAATATTTGAGGCCTGCTGAAGAAATCAGGTAAGGCAACAGTCACTTAAAAAATGTTTATCCCTGCCTGGTTCCTAATTTGAAAATTTGGGTCCGGTAAAGTTAAAGGGACGTCTAAAAACCGATTTTTTTTTGAAAATTTTTACATAGAATGTTGAGTGTGGTCAAAATATTGATAAAAAAGTGAGGATGATTGGAAAAAATACAAAATTTTGGAAATTATGAAGGTTTTTCTACATACGTTAAATACGTAATTATTGCCAACTTGCACAAGGTTTTTTAGCTCTTGATTTTGCTATAGTTAAAAAA
The DNA here is from genome assembly GCF_022605725.1 of Anthonomus grandis grandis. Classification (NCBI taxonomy): domain Eukaryota; kingdom Metazoa; phylum Arthropoda; class Insecta; order Coleoptera; family Curculionidae; genus Anthonomus; species Anthonomus grandis. The sequence continues at coordinate 3,108,613 of NC_065567.1, read as the reverse complement.
TATATATATTGGGGCAATTTTGGAACTTTTTGGGGGTTATTATTGTAAATTTATATAATTTTTTATCGCCTGGAACACTTTTTAGTTGGATGTGTTGGCTGTGGACTCAATTTTAGATAATAAAGGCACAATATAGTTAGATTTTACATTACATGAACAAAACACATTTATCAGGTGTTAAAAAATAGGTATTATTTATTTAAATTATTTGATATTTTACGTAATTTTATATATAATAAATATATATTTTGAAAAAAAAACATAATTTAAGATATTTAATTATTTATAGGTAAATAATAACGATGAGGTTTAATGTACTTTAACTTATAGTCAAAACAATAAATATCTTTAAATTCATTATAGGCATTAGGAATAGGAATAAGGCATAGGAATTATAGGCACAAACACGCGGGGCTCCCGCCCATTCATTTCTATATCATTTTCTAATTATTATCCCATTCACTAAGTAGGGCTCAAATGACTACCCAACCCACTATTTAGAGCCAACCCAAGGTTCCAATCCCAACTCCACATGTGCGCCAACCACACAGTCCCATGTGCGCACACGGGGCTACCGCCCTGTGTGCATATTTTATGATTATATAAATTAACAAATACTTACCTATAATGAGACAGGACAGAAAATTACGATAATCGTACTAGTACAGTAGCCACTCCCAATAAATATGTGACATTTTGACAGTTTTTTTTTTATTTATGAATAAATCCGTATTTACATATTTGATATTCCTGATTTGCGTGTGAATGGAAATTTGTGTTTATCACCTAAAGAAGTGATGTAAATCTTTCTAAGTTGCAGAATTTTATTACTTAAGGCTTTAAATTTAAATTAATAGCATATATAATGATCAATGTGATGCCTAGTCGCAAGTAGAGTGTAGTTAAGCCGGGTGTAATTGTGAATCATGCGTAAGTAGAAAATCCTTTATAATTTTTAAAATTTTGCATTTTTTTACTTCATCCTCACTTTTTTATCAATAAAATTCAAACTCAACATTCTATGTAAAAATTTTCAAAAAAAAATCGTTTTTTAGACGTCCCTTTAACTTTAACGGACCCGAAAATTTAAAATTGTTTTACATAATTTTTGAGAGTATATTTACTTTTCTCTTGTCCTATTTAAATGTAATATTATGTGTTATATTAAATAAATAACTCGTCAAGGGAATTAAACATGAAAATAATTGTATCAGGTTCTGAATATACCATGCATTCACTAGAAGATACCGAAGAGATCAATGAGTAGTTTTACAAAATACTTGCCATGAACAATTCAAAGAAAATCCCCTATATTTTTGGTTATTATTAATAGCAAGAAGAAGAATAATTTGTGGCATTGCCCAAAGATTCATACAATGGTGAGATTGCTGTGGTAAGAGCTAAAAGGGTCTTCTTGTATGCAAGGCACTTGCTTGGACTGTATGGAAAAGAGCATTCCTTTGAACATGTGATACTTATTGCAAACTTCTTTTTCTTTCAAGGGCATCCATTACTGGGAGATCAGGAATAAAGAGTGAGGGGCAATAATAGATTGATTTGATTACTGACTGACTTTTCAATATCTACTTGCAAGATGTCCAAAATTGCTCATAAAGGTCATAAAATATACATTATAAAAAATGTTAGTTCCATAAAACAATAAAATTATAGTGTATACTAAAAAAATAATATATGAATATATTGAAATAAAGATAATAAAATTTAATTTGAAAGATGTGAATTGCAAACCTGTTTAATAATTTGTATTAAAATACTTCAGAAAAATATTCTGTGAGGCTATAGTAGCCCCTTTTTAACAAAAAAGCTTTGGTAGAGCACCTAAATACCCAGCTGTTGTTACTTTGGCATATGGATAAGGGTACATGATTGAACATTTTCTTTCCATTGTAGACCACTGATTTGTTTACTTATTCAGACCAGGGGATTGGCAATCTGATATAAGAGGCATTATAAGCAGTATTATAACCAATATTTTCCACATTTAGTTCACCATTATGTTTTTAAAAAATCAGGCAGATTGTTTCCAAAATAAAAATACAGTACAAAGTAAGAATTTTGAGTCTAACAAATAGGGACAACAAGTTTCTCGAAGACTGACCCTAAATAAACATCTAATAGCCCTCTTTTGCAACATAAATACCTTATTAAAGACATACTGAGAAAAGGATCCCCAAAACAAATACCATAACGAAGATGGGATTCAACTAAAGGAAAATATGAAGCTCTAGCCACTAAGCTGTTTAAATTATTCACAATGACATGAAGAGCATAACAGCCAGAGGAAATTTTATCACATAATGTGTTGTTAAAATATTTGTCCTTTATGTATAAGTGACTTGTGATATATAATATCTGTTTTTTAACATTAATAAATAAGGTCATTAATTTGTACAGCACTGATAATGCTAATATAGTTCATTTTAATTTGGGTTCTATATCCTAGCTAAACATTAAATATACAATTTTGATTTTATCAAAAAAGGAATTGTTTTTTCCTTCTCTAAATTTTATAATTGGTTTTTTAATTATATAATTATTTTATCTCCCACAACCAGTTTAATAATGCATAACGATTTTCCTCTAGTAAGGACATAAAATTATTTAATTTAATATACTCATTGATAGATAAAATGAAAAAAAAAAGTCTGGGAAATCAAACAATAAATAATATTTACATTTATAAAGTTAATAGCCTTAGAACATTGAAAGGCTAGAAGTAGCATGCCGTGGAACTATGGGCAGGTTTGTTTGCTTGCAACATTCTGATGCAATGATGCCAAATGCTTATATAGAAATGGCAAAAATCACTTTATAATATTATAAAAATTTTCAGTTGCTTCCGAAGGCACAAAATAATACTACTGCTCCCCTTTAATGAAACATCAAGTATTTTTTTACATAAAATGTGATAAGATACTCTATATTGAAGTCAATATACAACATTAAATAAATGTAAATAAAGTATATTAAAGAAAACGGTAATGGCATCGCAACGCCGCTCGATCGCATTGTTGATGTCACCGATACAAGCACTCTCTACCAGTGACGTCGTCAACAAATATTTACAAGATAAATATTAATTAATTATTATAGAGTTTGAGTATAAGTGATATTACCATTTATGAGCTATTTATGTTTTTTTTAATGGACTTCATTAGAGGAAGGACCTAATAAAAGGCAGCATTTTTTTAAAAGTATTTTTATGGAAATTAAATATTTTATTAATATTATAGATATCTTAATAAATCATTTTTTAAGACACAAATTTTTAACATTTTGCAAAATGTTATTGTTATTGTTATATTGGACAAAACTCAGTTTTACTTACTTTATATCACATAATATATACTTCTATGGTGCTGACTTTCAAAGGGACAGTATTGCTTCAGCGGAAAGAGTTAAAACTTGTGAAGGAGTTGCAGGTTTTTGTTATTGTTATATTGGACAAAACTCAGTTTTACTTACTTTATATCACATAATATATACTTCTATGGTGCTGACTTTCAAAGGGACAGTATTGCTTCAGCGGAAAGAGTTAAAACTTGTGAAGGAGTTGCAGGTTTTTTATAGGTTATAAGATTTTTATTATGAATATTTAGCCTGCACAATGGTTTTGCAACATTTAACACTGGCCTATATAATACCTAATACCAATTATATTATATTAATTTATACTAAAAAACAAAGCTTACCTAAGAATAAAGACCCTGTACAATAGATTAGATTAGATAGTTTACTAGTAGTAATATACAAACAAGTACTTTTACAAGTCAAATAAAATATGTAGTATGTTGGGCTTCTTCGAAAATCTTTTTTAAAAAGTTAATAATCAATAAATAACTTTAGCTTTTGAAATGGTGGAATCATCAGTGCTTATGTCCCCAGGTATCATTTTGATTTTACCCTAGAATAATGTACGTAAAAATACAGTATTATCAAAATTAAAAAAAAAATATAAAAAAGTGTATTATGATATTCCAATTGATCAATAAAATGTATGTTATTATAAAGAATCTTTGTAATATCATACATTTGATTAATTGCATTTAATTAAACAAATATAATACAATAAAATACTATATCACTTTTAGAATAAGATGATACATGGCATAAAACTCTTATTTGTACTTAGAGAAAGAATTGAATAATAATTTTTAAATGTGCTATATTGATATCTATTTTGAGTGTATTTTTACCTTTTCCTTGGCAGAGTCAGGGAATGTGTAGCAGTTAAACAAAAATGGCTGGATGAGAAATAGTAATTGTTGACCTAGACCCCATGGTTACTGTAGAACTATTAATCTCAGATGCAGTTATTGTTGATGATGAATCATGAGATCTGTAATAATACAAAATTTGGTGTATCAAGAATATTAATCTATTTTAATTATCCATACTTGTCTATATTAGCTTCACTGTTTGTACTAAATACCTTTTTGGAAGCTAAAGAAGTTTTTGCACTCTTCAGGAAAGTTACCCCTGCAGCTTTGAAAGGAAAATCACTTGGTAAATTAACTGAATTATCAGCTGCTGTGTTTTTAACCGGTGCATCAGAAATCCTAGTAAAAAAATACTTTTACACACATACCTAATTTAATAAGTATTAGGTATAAATAAAGCTTATATGAGTAACACTAGTACTTTTTGTGACGAAGCTGTATGTTTTACAACACAGCCCAAGTGCAAGTTTTAAAGGGCTGTTTTTTTAGCTTACATAATGTAGTAAATAAAAGCATTCAAACCTTTATTAATAATTTTAAGGTAAAATATAGTCATACTCTATAAATATACTAAAAAATATATTTTAAAAAAAATTACCTTTGAGGTAGAGATGATTTTTTTAATAAAGTCTGGCTACTGATATAAAAATGAAAAATGAAAATATCCACCAAATTTTACGGAAACACAAAATTAACTTAATACATAGATATCAATTAAATGAATTTCAAAATTCTTTAAAGGCAATAAAAAATTAGTAATTTCATCTATCTACCTAATGACTATATTAAAAAAAACATAACTATACAGTGCTTTCATTTCAAAACGATCCACAGGGGGATATACAGGGATACATATGATATACACGATATACAGGGGGACGTTTAATTATGCATTTACTGAAGTTCTGTCAATCACCTCCTCACGTCCAGCTAACCTCACTTTAATATGTCGAATGAGAACCTCCATCGTGTGATACATCATAGTAAGGAGCGTAAAATTCTCTATTCAACGGTACCAAAAAAATGAAATCGGTAAATGTATAAGCAAATAGTTAGCGAAAATGTCTAGAAATAATGAATATTTTATGTACGCCAAACTTTGGTATGTCAAATGGCTACCCCATGGTGTGATACATTATTTTAAAGGGCATTCATTATGGTTGTAAAAAAAAATAAAATTGATTGACCAAGAAGCAATTAAAGTGTTAGTCCTTACGAACATTGGCAAGGGTCTGCCCGCTAATTTCTCTGCATTTTTGAAATATTCTATTTTTTAAATTCTCTATACTCTCAGGTGGGGTTTTATAAACTTTGCTTTTTAAGTAGCCCCAAAGAAAAAAGTCTAGTGGGGTTAGGTCCGGAGACCGCGCAGGCCATTCGATTGCACCACGTCTGCCAATCCACTTTTCTCGAAAATTTTCATCAAGCCCCTCTCGAACTACCAAAGTGTAGTGCGCGGGAGCTCCATCCTGCTGAAAATGTATATTGTTTTCATTTAATAATATAGCACCATGTTGATCTACTTGATTTTCCATAGATTGGATGATGGAAGGGTATATTGCATTTTCTAAAAGGTTTAAATAAATTTCGCCAGTCAAATTTTCTTCCAAAAAAAAAATGGCCCGATTATATCATTCCTATAAATTCCTGCCCAAACATTAATTTTTTGGGGATATTGGGTATGGCCTTCCCTAAAAACATGCGGATTTTCATTATCCCAGTATCTACAGTTATGTCTGTTCACCAGGCCATTTAAAAAAAAGGTCGATTCGTCACTGAAGCAAATGTTCTTCAATAAATGGGGATCGTCGTCAATTCGCTGGCACATCACTTCACAAAATTGAATTCTCCTATCAAAATCATCTTCTCCGAGTTCATGAATAATATGAATTTTATAAGGAAAGAACTTTTTTTCTAAAACTTTATGTACGGAACCAGTGGAAATATTTGTTAGTTTTGCGGCCTTTGGTATAGACAAAGTTGGATCGATAGCAAATTGTCCTAGTATTTCAACTTGGCATGCTTCATCGACAACTCTATTTTCATATTTTTTCTTATTGCAAATCGGGGTACTGCTATGGAGTTGTCAGGGCAACTACAAATGTATTGAATGTTATGAACAGTTTTGGGCCCAGTACTCTTTATAATATATATCAACTCACTAGTACCTGTACCCTAGGTGGATGGTCTACTACTGTAATAATTATAATAATAATAATAATAATAAATGTAAATTTACAAAGATAGTATACAATCATTTTAATCTCCAAAAAATCTAAAAAACACACAGAAACAAAAACGGTGCAGTCTAGCTTTAAAGAAGTTACTCTACTGAACCTTGTTAATTCAGATAAACCAACTAAAACTAAACTTAAAATTCGATCCCGTCTCTTCAAATTTTCGTATCAATTCTAATATGTATTTATGGCTCACGTTTTTATCTTGATACCTTTCATTAAATGCTCTCGCGGTTCTGCGAGCACACCGATCTTGAGCTCCATAAAGGAAAATTATTTCTATTCTTTTGGCTAGCGTATACACCATTTTATTAACTCACTGTTTTAACTAAAATTGAAAAATTGCACGCGTCAAACTGACAGTTTTCACAATAATAAATCGCCTGCTTTTTAAACGCAACATTCTTATAACTACAAAGTTATAGGAGTGCAAAGATTTTTGCAAAAAATTTGAAGACACTTTTCTCGCAAATAACGGTACACATTCTTTACTTAAAAAAATAAATAATTTGCTTGAACTAAATGTACTGTTTGTTACCACACATTTTAACTTCTAAATTGCTTGTATTTTTTTTTTTTTTTGATGATCTATTATAAAAAATGTAAGAATTTTAAAATGATGTAGGTACCACACTAAAAGTATTCATTTAAAATACCAAAGTTTGGCCTGAATAAAATATTCATTATTTCTACACATTTTCGCTAATTATTTGCTTACACATTTACCGATTTCATTTTTTTTTTGGTACCGTTGAATAGAGAATTTTACGCTGCTTACTATGATGTATCACACGATGGGGGTTCCCATTTGACATATTAAAGTGAGGTTAGCTGGAGGTGAGGAGGTGATTGACAGAACTTCAGTAAATGCATAATTAAACATCCCCCTGTATATCTAATTTGACGTGTTTTTTTTTTTATATATATATTTTTTTATATAGATAGGTACATAGGTATTATGCCTTTTTTCTGCCAAAACAACAAAAAAGAACATAAAATCCTGTAATAAAACCACGGACAAAATTCTAGTTTTATATTTTTTATAGCCTATTAATAGATGAATATGTTCAAAAAAATATTTAGATTTAAAAATATAAATACTTTGGTATTTTACGCACACTTTCGCATTCAAGTTTTCATTAGGTTTATATCTACCCCCATTCTACGTTTATGATGATGGTAACCCTCTGATGTGATGTTATGAAAGTATCTGTACTTATTTGTGAAAAGATCGGCTTGAATCAGCTTTTTATCATGATGCAGCACAAACGACTTTTTCTTAAGGATATTATATCTATTCTTAAAATAGGTTAATTGTAGTATTTATACTTTTTATTTTAAACTTGCCTATAAAATACAACACCAATAAGTTAAATTAACGTTATAATGATTGTTAAAATATAGCTAAAAATTTTCTCTATTGGAAATTTGTGTCGACTTGACAACAGAGAATCGGCTAATATGTTTGTAAACAAAACACCCCTCTTGCCCCTGTGCACATGTTGGACTCAAACGAAGTTGTATCGATAAATCAAAAAATGCTTTATTGTATACAGAGGTATGAGCTCTTATTTACAAATTTAAAACTTAATACTTTCTACATAATACTTTTGTATATTTCTTTTCTGACAACTTATTTAGTAATTGACAGCCAAGTCCTTCAGTTTTTAGTACATTACAATAATAATTTAAAAATTATAATTTTAGTGTAGTAAGTACAAAATACTTGGAGCCACTGCATATTTACCCAACTACATATTTTAACTGCTTTACATATTTAGGATATAATAATTCAAAACATTATCCTGACTTGGTCGTTTGAACGCTATACTCTAAACTAATTCAATAAAAATCTTATAGCACCATTTATTTAAATATATTGTACTGTGTACTATGTGATAATCATTATAATTTATTATTTATGTCACATTTTGTCACAATTAGCCATGTTTTTAAATTATTTTTGAATTTATTGTATTGTAAAGTATTAAGGTATTTATTGCAATATTTAATATATTTTTGGCATTTTGAGGAATCTTGGAACAACTGCCATAAACCCAGGTGGCTGGTAGTAATTTTGTGATCCACAATATCTCGATTAATTTAATCTTTTTATGTTTATCTGGCAACTGAATATCTATAAATTAGATTCAACTATAGTACTTAAGCCTCTTTAAATAAAATATTAGTTAGATATTATTTGTTTTTCCTGTATATAATTTTAGGTAAATATTTGTTAAAATTGAGTTTTAACCAACACAACTACCACATGGTAGCAAGCTGCACCCCAAGTAAAAACATAGCAATTTATTATAGATTGAATTATAGCAAAATATACTGACTGATATATTTCGCTGTTGTAATTCGTAGAAAAGTAACTTGAAGAAAATATAATATTCCCTGAGGTGATGAAAGGATTTGTGTGGATTGTTGTAAAAACTTGCAAATGTGCAAAAAATGCAATGGTAGTCTGTTAATGTTTTTTTTATAATTTTTTTGTCAAAAATAGTACAGCCAAATGATGGTATGGTATATACTGTTCTAATGCCTTTATATATATATAAGTAAAAAAAAAAATAAAGTAAATATAAAACTTTTTGAAGAGACCAATCTGGCAAACCCTTATGCAAAGTTTCAAAAAAATTTAATAAGCGAATCTTGAATTATTCAATTAAATGTAATTGCAAAATTAGCAAATTTTCGGTTCAGGTAAAACCAAACGGGCACCAGTAAAATGAATATTGTCACTGACGTGAGGAAAAGTGTAAATAAATCAGTGACAGGCGATATTTGAAAACAAGTATGAATTATTTAATCGACGAAAAAATAGCCATAATTAAGTGACATTATGCGGGAAACAGTTTTAGAGCAGTATCTGAAAAGTTTTTAGTTTATTTTCCCACCAAGCCCATTCCGTCCATTTCAACTATTAAACGTATTGCTAATAAGTTCGAGTCCAAAGGTACCGTAATAAATAATTGTAAATGTTCAACTCAATCGAAAATAGAGCCAAAGAAAGAGAGAACAGAGATATTCTACTGAGTGTGGAGGAAAACAAGATGGTTAGTACGAGGGTTCTTGGGCAAGACATAGACATTAAGACATAGTAATTTTTTTACAAGACAAGGTGAAGAACCTGTGTGTGCCTAATAATTATAATTACGTAATTGTAGCTATTCTATGATCAGAATTTTAATATATATGTATATTAGATACATAAAGATTTACCCTATAATATATAATAAATTACTAATATTATATTAACACAGTATATATAAACTTAAGATAGATACTAACATAATTTTTTAATTTAATTTTATTTATTTATTTATTTTTCCTAATAGTCAACTAAACTAACCCATACATACTTTAATAGGTACACATTATGATAACAGATATATTCTATTTTTCCTGTGAGCTTAGATTGGAAATAAAGTTTGATGTTCAAAGATATAATCTTTCACTTCTTTAATAATTTTTTTCCTATTATTTAATAACTTTATTTGATATAGCAATACGTTAAAAAAATTTGGGCCCAGATATATTATACATCTTTGATTTAATGATCTTTTACTTTGTGGTACTATGATATGCTTCTCCAAATTTATTCTTGTTTGATAGCGATGGTTCATTAGGTTTTGAGTGTTATATTTCTTTTTAGTATAAAGACTTTTTGTTTTTGTAACATAATTTTTACACCTGAATTTTGAATTATTTTTAATGATTCCAAATAGGTGGCACTTGCTCCCCCCCAAATTGAGATCCATATCGCAATATCGGTTCAATCAGAGATTTATAAAACATCAATAGAAGTTTTTTGGTTAGTATCATTCTTAACAGATAAAATTTTCCTAATAAGGCCCTGATTTTTGCAGTAAGATATTGAGCCTGCAAATCCCAGCGTAGGTGTTGGTCCAATATGATACTCAGGTATTTTTACATTTACATTTTATTTGTTACGGCATTTATAGTTTCATAAATGGTATTAATCATAATATTTTCATAATTCGGACGATTTAAATTAGTTAATGAGAAGGCAATATATTTTGTTTTTTTAATGTTTAATGATAAGTTATGAGAATCTAAAAAGTGTTTTATTCTTAAAAGTCCATTACATAATTTATTTTTTACTGCATCCCAGGTATCAGCAGTAAATATTGCTGTGGTGTCATCTCGAAAGAAACAATTTCACCCCCTATGTCAAGACTAAATAATATGTTTACATATATTTTGTACAGAATTGGTCCCAGTACGGTTCCCTGTGGTACACCCATATTGATTATCTTTGGATTACTATAATACTCACTAATTGTTGTATATTGAATTCTATTTTCTAGATAACTTTTAAATAAAGAAAGGACTTTACCTCTAATGCTATAGTTTTCTAAGATTTCTATTAATTTAGGATGAGAAACAGTAACGCTTAAGATAGGTCTAAAAATAAAGCTAGGCATTTTTTTCCGTTATCTATATTTTTTGTTAAGATGGTCTTGTAAAGCATCTTCAGTACTCAATCCTGCAGTAAACCCAAATTGCTTGTTTGACAGAATTTTTTTTTTATCCATGTAGTTTATCAGCCGTTCTTTTAGGCTCTTCTCAAATATTTTGTCAAAATTGTTCATAACACTGATAGGTCTGTAATTTTTTAAAAGGGATTTGGGTCCTGATGTATGCACTGGACGAACCACTGACGCTTTAAATGGGCAAGGTATGCAACCAGTATTAATGTGTTAATGCTTTAACAATATATTTGTGTAAAGCTTTTATAGTTTTTGCGGTAATGCCATCTTCACCTGGTGAGCAATTATATTTTAAAGATACTACGTACTTGATTACCTCATTTTCAGTTATTGGTTTTAAAAATATAGAGAATGGTATTTGATTTTTTATTTTTTGGTTTACTTGGGTGTTGAGAAATGATGCCCTCTGCCATTTTTCCCACATTAATAAAATATTCGTTAAAAAGGTTAACCACTTCAATATCGTTGTCAATTAAATCGTTGTTCTGAGTCGTAATTTGTTTTATTTTTTCCATTTGTTGCTTCTTGGACAAGTTTGTAAATGTTTTTTATATCTGTCGGATTTTCATTTATTTTTTCGGTATAATAACTATTTTTTGTTTGTGTAATTAATTTGTTTAATTTATTTCGAAAGTTTTTATATTCATTTATTTTGTCAGGATTTGAGTTAATTTTAAGCGATTTTTTAAGTTGATCTCTAGTTCTTATATATTTTACCAGACCATTCGTTATCCAAGGTTTAAGTTTGCGATTTTTGTTTGTAATTTTAATTTTTATTTCAGATTTCTTAACAATGTCTATAATAAAGCCTGTTAGTGCTTTAGTTGCAATTTCAGGATCTTTTATTTCCAGGATTTTATTCCATTGAACATTTCTCACTAATAACATTAGTTTTTCATAATCTAGTTTAGTGTATACTGAAGCATCATTTTTTTGTTGAAATTATTATTCAGTTATATCATAGTTTAAAATAATCGGTTTCATTTTTAATAGATCTTTTGTAATTTAATTTTTAGTGAAGATATGATCAATGCATGTTCTGTGGAATTACTAGTTACTAACTACTGGTCTGGTGATATCTTTAAATGAAGCAGTAAAACCATTCAAATTTAAAAGGGATAGATAATCATTTACCATTTTGTCCAAACCAAAAAATTGTTACGTCAAATGCTTTTAAGGAGGATAAGAATTGGTCTAGGTCATTTAAAAAGTCAGTGAAATTCGAGTTTGGGGAACGGTAGCATGCATTTATACTAATTTGATAATTGTGATATTTAAAATTAATATTAGTTATACTTATCTTACTATTTGTCAGTTTTCTTGTAGAGATTTTAGGATTTATTTGGTTCTTTATGTATATAACAATACCATCAAACTTATTTAGTTCAGCATAATCATAGTATATTTCAAATCCCGGTAAGTTGTTGCACTGACTCCAAATTGTCACATTCTGTAAGAATAAGTAAGCCACAATCTCTAAGATTGCAGCTCTCTAAAAATTCCATAAATTTATCAATATTTGATTTTATGCCCGGTATATTTAAAAGTAGAATGTTAAGGTCATTTGTTTTGTAAAATGTTTTAATAATACCTTGAAATTCATCAGTGTTAACTGTAATTTTTTTATTTTCGTTAGGAAGCTCATTTAATAGAACATCTATTTCCATTACCTAAAAAAGAAAACATTTTTTAAATTGTAATTTGTACCTATCTACCTATACCTAAAAATTATTAGTCACTAAGATCTGCTTCATTTCTGATTCTTATTGGTGACTCGCCTTCTTTCTTCACCAGGTAGATTTTCCCATTTCGAGTCAGGTTGCATGAATGCACTTTTAGTCCCTTTACTTCTTTTCTCGCCTTGAGTAATTTAATTTTTTCTTCATGACTGTAGTTTTATTAGACTTGGGGCCCCTTCCTGCTTGTTGACCCTGTACATTTCCACATTCCCAGTTGGGGTGAATTTTATAGTTTGGAATATGTTTCCAACAACTTTTTTTAAAGTCTCATTCGGCTATTGTGGGACTCACTATAATATTATTTTGTATTTCTTTTTGTTCTTGTGAGTTTATTTTGTCTTCGAGTGCATTCAATCTTGTTTTTAGATCTTGATTCTCATTTTTTAACAGTTTCCTATCCTTGTTTACCTTTTCCAGAGCCTTTTTCTGTTCCTCAAAACAGTCGGATATAAATTGGAAAGATTTCTTGAGGTCAGCAAACTCTCCATCCACATGATTTTTGAAAGGGTCTAGGATGTCGGTTAACACTTTGGTAATAATGTTTTTCAGCGACGTTTCATCCATTGGAATTGCAGTTGTTTGTTTACAGCACTTCACAACTTTTTCATTTTTTTCAGTAATAATAATGACTTTGGCTTGTTCAGCACAGCTTGGGTGAAAAGCTCCCTTACAGTTAATGCAGTTTTTTCACCGATTTTTTGCAGTGTTTGCAGTGTTTTTCCGGCAATAAATCATTTGTTTTTGAGATCACATAACCTCAATTTTTTAAAAGTTAAATCAACTTATTTGTTTTACCTTAACTTGGGAAAATATAATTTCCACTACTTTCCTCACTAAAAGATGAAGATTTTTAAGAAAATTAATTTATTAATAATTTAAAGGATTCTGTTCTCTCTTTTTTTGGATATATTTTCGCTCTTCTGAGTTAAACATTTACAATTATTTATTGCAATATCTTTGCACTGGAATTTACTAACAATAGGTTTAATGGTTATATTGGACCAGATAGGCTTGATGGGAAAGTATATTGAAAATATTTCAGATACTGCTATTGGTTTAATTAAATTCTAAGTATGATAAAATTATTTTTTTAATAATCGATAATAATAATTGTTATTGGTTTAACTTCATCGTTATATTAAATAAAAGTTTAAATAAAAAAGTAATGTTAACGTGTCTTACTTTGAATGTATGGTTGTGAGATTGATAAAACGAAAAAAAAACATTTCTTGTATTCGACTGTACGTCAGATTTGACAAAGCCTTATAACAAATTGTTTGCTGGTGGCTGGTGTCTGGTTTTACCTGAACCGAAAACTTAGTAATTTTGTAATTACATTTAATTGAATAATTCAAGATTCGCTTATTAAAATTTTTTGAAACTTTGCACGAAGGTTTGCCAGATTAGTCTCCTTAAAAAGTTATCTTAAATTTTTTCTGCAAAATGTACAGGGAAGTCAATAACTGACCTCCTTAAAATTTACATGGGATTTCCTATGTTCTGCTCGGCGACGCACCACCCGGTATATATATTTATATATAGCTTACACATTTAATCTTTTATGTATTACTAAACCTTTTTTTTTTCATAAAAACTTTTTATACAGGGAGTATCAGATAACGGTGGTCAATACCAACTTGCTTAGTTTAAACATAATACCCTGTATGTTAATTAATTTTTAGATTCCTCAGATCATTTTAGACATATTTTGTATACAATGTCCTATACCTATCTTTGACTGTTTTAGAAATATTAGTAAAATTCGAAAAATAACATTTAGAAAAGAAAATTATTTATTTGCCGAAAATTGTTACAACATGTAGGAGATGTTCAAAATGCTCGCCACGAACGTCTTGGCAACACCCTACCCGTAAATAGAAATTTCTTCTAACGTTACTCAACATTTCAGGTGTGATCGATCTAATTGCCAGGGTTATTTGTCTTCGTAAGTCAGCTAAGCCAGTGGGTTTAGTTTTGTATACAATAGTTTTCACATCTATCATAAGAAAAAGTCTAATGGGGTCAGATCGGGAGACCGTGCTCGCCATTCCATCAATCCTCGCCTCCCTATCCACCGATCTGGAAATATTTGGTTGAGGTACTGGCCGTACATTTATTTGGTAGTGGGGGTGTGAATGAATCTTGTTGAACCTATATCATATTCGCTGGAACTTGTGGGTTTCCTGGATCAGGATACAAGTTGGCCAACGTTGGCACTACGTTATTTTGAAGCAATTCTAAGTAATTATCGCCATTCAAATTGCCCTCAATAAAAAAGGGACCTATGACCTAATCTTGAATAATTCCTGCCCACACGTTAACCTTTTCAGAGTATTAAGTATTGTCTTCTCTCGTCCAGCGAGGATTTTCCCTGGACCAATAGCGGCAATTTTGACGATTGGCATGACCGTGAAGAGTAAAGGTGCACTCATCAGGAAACATAACATGTTCTAATTAGATCACATTGCTGCCTAACATTGCCATCATTTGTTCACAAAAATTAATTCTGTCAAAATCGTCTTCTGTGAGCTCCTGGGTGGGTATAATTTTATAGGGATGCATTTTGTTTTCTTTTAATATTCTAATAACTGATGAATAGCTAATATCGAGTACTGGGGCTGCTTTCCGAGTAGATGTATGTGGGTGTTCCTCAAACTCAAGCATAATAGCCAATTTGGTATCCTCACTTATTGCATTGGCAGCTGCTTTTTTTACCTGAATTAAAAACCGGGTATTCGATTTTCTGTTTTTAAAAAACAGTTTATTAGGCATACAGACAACATGTAAGTTTACGTATATAAAAATATAAAAAATACAAAAGCTTATACGAAGTTTATCTTAACTCTTGCTAACTCTGACTAACTCGAATGAGAACAATAATTAAAATATAAGGCAAAGCAAAAGTGATTACAAAGCTAAATTAAAGTGCATGGTTATCATTATATATATACTATGTATAACTCCTCCCCTCAAAGATTCAACTCCACGGTTTGGCGGGGCAGTTGAATTGGTAGGTCATCATCGGGTTGGCTTTTTCCAGGGATAGTCTCGGCAGGGAAACATCTTGGCTTCAATATTTTCTGGTATACGTAGTAGCTAATGGCAACTACTAAACTTCCGTATATAAGGGTAGTCCATACGCTGGGGTAGCGGACCAGTTCGTATAATATTGGTTTCGGCTGGTTATGTAGGATTTGACCCTTGATTTTATCGAGTCCTTCTAGTTTGAGATCGTCGATATGCGCAGTTAAGTTTAGCGTGGGCAGGACAACGTGGTTTGCCTTTAAATCCGGAAACAAGATCGGCTGATGATTGGTTCCTGTTGATTGTCGATTGGTGATTGTAGTATTTAGCTTGTCAACTGTATTAACTGGTCTATTGTAATAGTAATGACAAATGACATTGACATATCAAAAAATAGGGTTAGGTGATGAACAGATTTGGTACAATGCGGCATGCTTGGGAATAGAGTTTCTTTGTTTTGAAATAATTCAACAGTTTTTTCTTTTTAAACATTTATTCCATATAACAAACAACCTCCAATTAACAAACGTTAAATAATCAACAACAAAAACACCACATTTTGGTGACGAGTAAGTGTTTTTGAACCCGCAAACATGGAAAACACGTTGGGTGCCGTGGAATGTTTTAATGTTCATGAAGCAAATGTTGGAGTGCGATGGCAAAAATGGATCAAGAGGTTTGATAACTTTCTGGTTGCATCAGGCATTAGCAGTGATGACCGGAAAGAGGCGATGCTACTTCACTGTGTAGGAGAAGAGGTATTCGACATTTTTGCATCCTTACCTGATCCTCCACCCCAAACTGACCCTACCACTAACACCCTAGTTGTGATACCCAAATATGATATGGCAAAACTTAAATTAAATATTAATTTTTCACCTCAAATCAATGCTGAGTTATGCTCTGCAAGATATGCTCTTACAGACAACCCCTCACTTAAACAAATTTTAACACAGGCTAAGGTTTATGAAATGACAGAAAAACAAGTTCATGAAATGGAAAACAATGAAATTAATGTGAATAGGTTAAGTTTAGGTACTAAAAGCAGCAGCAATCCAAACAAGAGCAGGCCATTTAACACAAGTCTTAAACCAAATAATACACAAAAATACAAACAGCAGGATCAACAAACCTGTCGAAACTGTGGTAATGACTGGCATATCAATGGTAGGCAAACCTGTCCCGCTTTTAATGAAAACTGTAATTTTTGCAACAAAAAGGGACATTTTGCTAAAGTTTGTATGGCTAAACGAGACAACAGGCATAGAAATCAATCTGAACAAATACAAGGATCAAGTAAGCAGAGGTACAAGTCGCAGCATTAGGAGCAGTATGGAAAACAATCCAGTAAGGATGCCAAGGTTAATTGCACGAGGCATGAAGAAAACAATGACTCTGACTATTCTTTCAATATTGCTACAAGAGGCAGTACTCTACCTCAAATCACTTTAAATGTTAATGGGCAACAATTAGTATTTATTATAGATACAGGAACATCTGTTAATTTGATTTCTGAACAAACATACTACAAATATTTTAAGGATCCGCTAATTGCTGATGATAGCAAGATTTACCCTTATGGTCACTCAACAAATCTTGAAATAGTTGGAAGATTACCAGTAGTCTTAAAACATAAAAAATAAAAGTATTGAATCAGATTTAATTGTGGTAAAAGGAAATACCGAATCTTTATTATGTTATCAGGTATCTAAAGATTTAAACATTGTGTCATTCACCAATTTTATTAACAACCACATTGACAAGGATTTTGTCGAAAAATATTATCCTGAACTAGTTGGAGGTATAGGAAAATTGGCTGACACCACCATAAACCTGCATATCAACCCAAACATACCACCCATTGCCAACAAACATAGGAGAATACCATTCCATATTAGAGAAAAAATTGAATCGGAACTGTCAAGACTGGAAAAGCAAGACGTAATAGAAAAAGCAACAGGACCAACACCTTGGATATCACCAATTGTAAATGTGCCAAAGCAAAGCAATCCAGATGAAATTAGGATATGTGTGGATGTGAGGAATGCTAACAAAGCCATAATCAGGGAACGACATGTTACACCAACAATTGATGAGGTTATAACACAACTTAATGGATCAACAATATTCAGTAAAATTGACCTAAAAGAAGGGTATCATCAATTAACATTGTCTGAAGAGTCAAGATACATAACAACATTCTCAGCATATATTGGATTGTTCAGGTATAAAAGGTTGAGTTTTGGAATTAATTCAGCAGCAGAAATTTTCCAAGACACCATTAGTAAAGTTTTACAGAACATTCAGGGAGTTATCAACATCAGTGATGACATTTTGATCTTTGGCAAGAACAAACACGAACATGATACAATTTTAGGAAAAGTTCTTCAAACACTAAAAGATAACAATCTTACAATTAACAAATATAAATGCATCTATAGTACAAATAAAATAAAATTTTATGGCTTTGTCTTTTCTTCCGAAGGAATCCTTCCAGATCCTAACAAGGTCAGCAGCATTTTAAACCTTAAAAGTCCTGAGAGCTCAGGTGAAGTCAGATCCTTTCTTGGTATGATCGGATTTGTTGGCAAGTTTATGCCTAAACTGTCAGAAACAGCAGAACCACTGCGACAACTCACTCTGAAAGATGTTTTTCATTGGAGTTTTTCATTGGACAGAGGACCATGAGAAAATTTTTAATATGCTGAAGCAAGAATTAAGTAGTACTAAAAATCTTGCTTATTTTTTTTTTTTTTTTTTTTTTTTTTTTTTTTTTTATTTACGGGCATTTAAATTATGCTATTTCTGTAAAAATGGGTATTTACAGAAATAGCATAATTTACAATAACAATAATTTATAACCTCAAACAATTTATACTTAGTATTATTTTATATAATTATCATTTGATATTCACAACCCATCACTATCACAGTCATAGAATAAAACAGGATTAATAAATAATGGCAACAGGAGAACTTAAAAAATATACAACAAAAGAACACAATAAAATTAATTAAATTCAGTTTTCACTCCCTTGAACCCAATTATCACCTCCAAAATTGGTTTAAACCAGCACACAATAGTATGAAGTATGAATAGTATGTACACACAATTAAACAGAATAGCAAAAACCCCACAACAATATACAAAGTCACACATGAAAATCCTCAACAAACTTAGCAAAGCGCCTTGGACTTATATTGAAATCTATGTTCAGAGATGTACTATTATTTGCAAGCCTGGCTGATCTAGCAATAAAGCTATTGTACTTGATGTTTGTTCTACAGAAAGGTTGGTAGAAAAGGCTGTTTGACCTTGTATTTCTCGTAGGTATTGCTAGACCTATTGAATATAGCAGGTCTGGTGAATCTACAGAAGCAGTCAGAAGGTTATACAAATTTTTTAAATCCCGTTGTTCCCGACGAACAACAAGAGGAGGAAGACAAAACAGCTCATACAGAACCCTGTAATCATAATGGTAGTTGTCAACAGGATCAATTTTGGATTTAAATGCCAGGTATTTCAGCATTCTCCGTTGCACCTGTTCCAACCTGTGAATATAGCAGGCATAATGAGGACTCCAGACTGAGGAGGCATACTCCAACAAAGGTCTGATCAATGTACAGTAGAGCATGCGGATAGCAGGGGTATTTGTAAAATCTCATGTGCATCTCTTGACAAAACCAATTATTTTAAGGGCTTTTGTTACTATCTCAGATATATGAAAGCTAAATGTAAGAGATGAGTCGAATATGACTCCAAGGTCCCTAATTGTTGTCACATTCGACAAGGGTCTATTGCACAAGGAATATGCGAATGTTGTGGTATTTCTACGCTTGGAGAAGCAAATACTATAGCACTTGGCTGGATTCAAATCCATGCAGTTCTGAACACACCACTCTTCCAGTCTGGAAAGATCTGACTGTAGATTGACACAGTCATTAAGAGAGGAGATAGCTAGAAAACATTTCAGGTCGTCTGCAAAACATAAGAATCTGGAATATTTAAAACATGAGTGGATGTCGTTCATAAAAACATTAAAAAGAAGCGGCCCCAAATGTGATCCTTGAGGAACACCTGAGGGAACGCTTAGCTCATAGGACATGAAGCCATTGACCCTTACAATTTGGGACCTATCTGATAGGTAGCTGCGAAACCATCTTAAGAAATTTCCCCCTACACCCGCGGCTCCAAGCTTACTCAAAAGTATCTCATGATTGACTCTGTCGAACGCCTTCGAAAAGTCGGTATAGATAGTGTGAACCTCGCCACCCCTATCCAAGACGCTCGCCAGATAGTCTGCATAAGTCAATAGATTAAGCTCTGTTGATCTCCTGGTCTTAAAGCCAAACTGCTCTGATATAATGGTAGGACCCAAAAATGATGTAAGATGTTGTGTTACAATTTTCTCGAATAGTTTTGGAATAGCGTTTAAGTTGCACACTGGTCTATAGTTGCTTACGTCGCCCTTGTTTCCTGCTTTATGTATAGGGGTCAAGTAGCTTGTCTTCCAAAAATCAGGGAAGACTCCCAATTCTAATGATTTATTGAATAAAATAAAAAGTGGATGAGACAGAACAAAACTGCATGATTTAAGGATGGAGGGTGGTATGCCATCTGGCCCTGGACCCTTATTGGTGTTCAAGCTGCAAATTTCATTGTATATTGTAGAAATATTTATGTGAAAATTGCTTATGTTGATATTATTGAAGGATAAAGATTCAGGTACAGGGTAGTTTTTGGTTAAATAAACTGTTTTGAAGTAATCAGCAAAGAGATCAGGTAGGGCAGGACCAAGAAGGCAATGCTTATCATTATAGAACATCTCTGAAGGTAGATCATTTCCTAGTCTTCTAGAGTTTACATAAGACCAGAACTTCTTTATGTTACTGTGATCAACTAAATTTCTTTCTGATTCGGAAACATATTGTTCAAAACAGACTTTTGCAAGTAATTTACACTCTGATCTTAAGCTTGAGAAGGTAATATAATCATCTCTGGAACCCGAATCTTTGAAAACTTTATGTGCCTGTTTCTTTGAAATTACCAAATTTTTAAGAGCTGGAGAAAACCACTTTGGAAAGTGCCCGCGAGACACCCGTTTTAAAGGTACAGCAATATGTATAACTGAATAAAGTATATCATAAAAAATATTTAACATAATATCTAGGGAATCCTGTTGAAGTACATAATTCCAATTAACCTGTCCAAGAAGTTCATTAATTAAATAAAAATTTGCTGAATTATAATCATAATAATATTGATTGTTAAATCTACCTGGATGATTAGTATGTCCTCTCGAAACAGTAATGGATGTAAGGAGGGGTGGATGGTAATTGTCCTGTGGAACCAGAGCATCATCAGCTGCCGTGACCTCTGCAGACAAGGTACTCTCACAAAAAATCAGATCCAGTGTATTCCCCAGGTGGTTTGGAATATTATTCAATTGGTATAGATTGTGGAAACTACATAAGTCTGATATCACTTCTATGGACTCGACTTCCAGAGGGCAAGCACCCAGTGCACTGGTCGCTTGAGAACAAAAGTTGTCTGATGACCAAATTGCTTTTGGCAGATTGAAGTCCCCGAACAGTAGTAATGGGCACTCCTGATTCCCAGAGAAAGAATCGATCTCTTGGCTGAGCATGTTGTACTTTTCTGAAGGTGATTTTGGAGGGAAATAAATACAGCCCACTATGAACTTTCCTAGCCCAGAGCCTACACTAACAAATAGCAGTTCAAGGTCTGTTGACAAGTTTATTACAGCACTAGATAGTTCCTTTGAGATCGCCACCAATACTCCACCACCTCTTGAGGAGGTGCTAGATTTTGCACTTCTGTCAGTCCTAAAGACATTGTACTTATCCAAACCAAGCTCTGCATCCGATATATCAGCCGAGAGCCAGGTTTCACTTAGTAAAATTATGGAGTAGCAATTAGAGATAATGTTACTCTGGAGAACTGACAACTTAGTTCTCAATCCTCGAACATTCTGGTAGTAAATATCTAGGTTTTGCTGTCTATGGGATGGTTGCTTTGTTGTAGAAGGCCCGTTTATTAGTTTTTTTTCTTAAAAATGTATATATATATATATATATATATATATATATGTATTTTGATATAAAGAAAACAACACATCTTTATGATGATCGAAGCCCTACTGGAATTGGATCAATACTAGCTCAAGAGGATGTCAAAGGCAATATTCAAATTGTTGCGTATGCAAGCACCACACTTTCTGATATACAAAGAAGATACATTCAGTTTGAAAAGGAAGCACTTGCTTGCACTTGGTCTATACAACATTTTCATAATTATCTTTATGGTTCCACATTTATATTACATTGTGACAATTTACCCATTGTAAAAATCTTAGAAAACACAAGAACAGCTCCCAATGCAAGAGTTGAAAGACTCTTATTAAGAATCCAGCCTTATAACTTCAAGATAGTTCATCAAAAAGGCATCACTAATCCATCAGACTACTTATCAAGACATCCAAAGCCAACCACCTGCGAACAATATGTCCAACAAGATAAAGTAGAACAATATGTCAATTTGTGTATCAGGAATTCTTTACCCAAAGCTTTAACACTAGCCGAGGTTCAAGAAGCTACCCGAGGAGATAAAACACTTCAAACTTTAATTGAGGCTATATCAAATAGTAATCAAAGATATTGGAAGTTACCAGAGTTAACACCTTATCTAAAAATTAAAGATGAATTTATTTATAGTGATGAAGTGATACTGAGAGACCATAGAATTGTTTTACCCGTGTCTTTACAAGAAACAGCAATAGAATTGGCCCATAAAGGACACTTAGGCATAACAAAAACAAAACAATTGTTAAGAACAAAAATTTGGTTTCCAAATTTAGACATTTTAACTGAAAAATACATAAAATTCTGTGTACCATGCCAAGCAGTTACTTAGGTCAATCATAGGGATCCAATAAAATCAAGTCTACTTCCAGAGTATCCTTTTCAACATATTGATATAGATTTTGCAGGACCTTTTCACCAAAACAGGTACATTTTTTTAGCAGTCGATGAATTTTCAAGATATCCCATAATAGAGATGGTAAATTCCACTTTTTGTACAGCACTGAAGCCAACTTTGGATAGAATTTTTGCTACCTGGGGATTTCCAGAATCTATTAAGTCTGACAATGGACCACCATTTAACGGACAACAATTTGCTACTTTTCTACAAAACTATGGGATAAAACACACGAGAATAACACCAGCATGGCCAGTAGCTAATGGTATGGTTGAAAGATTCGTTCAAACTGTGAAAAAATCATTACTGTGCTCTCACATTGAAAATGGACATTTTTACTCAAAAATTCATGAGTTTTTGATAAATTACAGGAGCACACCACACTCCACAACTGAAAAATCACCATTTGAAATTGTTTTTGGCAGGAAAATGAATAATTTTCTACCCACACTGAAAAACCTTAAATCAAATGGATATAAAGACATCAAGCAATTGGATTTCAAGAACAAGTTGAAACAGAAGAATTATGCAGATAAGAAGAAGAAGACTAAGTCACATAACTTTCAGTTAGGAGATTTAGTTCTGTGTAAACAGTCAAAAAGAACTATTTTGACACCTGCATATGACCCAAGACCCTTTAAAATTGTACAAATTACGGGTTCTTCAATAAAAGCCAAGAGAAATGAACATATTATTACTAGGAATTCATCATTTTTTAAGAAATTCCTGAGTCCTTTGAACAACCAAGATTCCAAAGCTGTTGTAGCTAGAGGTGAACATCAAATAGCACCAATTAAAAAAACCAGCATTCGTTGGAAATTTGCCAATGATCCTATCCCCATACAATATCCTTTCCCACTCCCTCCAACACCAGTTAGTGAAGCCAGCCAGAGGGAAGATCATCCTGTTGAGATACCAACAGAATCCATTTCTGAAGACCCACGAGAAGTTAACTCACCTAACCATTTCGAACCATCTTTGTTCGATGAATCAAAAAATGACATTGAGCTTATTTTTTTTTCAATCAGGCTCAGAAGAGAACTCCAGGAGCTCTGAAGATGACGAATTAAGTACATCTTCATCTGAGTTTGTTGACACAATGGCGAATCTTCATATGGAGAATCCTGACATTATGATGAAGACTGATGAGAGGCCAAAAAGAGACTGTAAAATGCCAAGCCGGTATGAAGACTTTGTAGTAGAGTAAGAACGGTGTGAGTTTAAATGTTATGTTCAGTTATTAGCTTATGATATGTACTGGTATAGATATAATATCTTAAAATTAGTTTTTTTAGTACATATAATTTTTAGTATGTTTAGCATAATATATTTGTTTTTCTTAGGTCATTAATGTCATACTCTTACGGTTAGGAATGTTTTTAATTGTGCCAGGGGAGAATTGTAGTATTTAGCTGGTCAACTGTATTAATTGGTCTATTGTAATAGTAATGACAAATGACATTGACATATCAAAAAATAGGGTTAGGTGATGAACAGATTTGGTACAATGCGGCATGTTTGGGAATAGAGTTTCTTTGTTTTGAAATAATTCAACAGTTTTTTCTTTTTAAACATTTATTCCATATAACAAACAACCTCCAATTAACAAACGTTAAATAATCAACAACAAAAACACCACAGTGATAACAACTTCCTGGTTATGTGTTACCTGGCAATTGATTGGTAGATCGAAAAGAAATGAACCTTGAAGTTTTACGAATTCCTCTTGAGGTTGGCATTCCAAATGAACTGTTATTTCGTCAGGATGAATGACTGCATACTTAGCGGAGGAGTCCAATTGGTTGTAGATAGGCTTTGAGATTTTAACCTAAACGGGTTGGTTGCAAGTGGGTGGTTGACCTTGGCCTTCTGGCTGGACAGCACAGGGACTACTTGTTGTGGTTTCTTGTAGGTCCATTTTGTCACAGAAGTAGAGCTTTCCATATATCTCGTGGCATTCAGAAGCCCGGTATGAGAAGTGCAATTCATTTTTCAATAGATATTTATTTTTTGGTATGGATGCTTGATCTAGGTCGGGGTTTACAGTATTATTTTCATTGTTTTGGCTGGAAGAACCAGACTGTTCTTGACCTAAATGTTTATTAAATTCTTCAATATAGTTTTTTAAGTGCGTTAGCCCAAACCCCTGGGCCTTTTGTGTGGATCTCGATTCTTGATAAGGCGTCCGCATTTGTGTTTAGTTTACCTTTTTTATAAATGATGGTATAACCGAATTCTTCTAGTTTGATCCGCCAGCGTAAAAGCTTTGAAGAAGGATCTTTTAATGAAAATACCCACTGTAATGATTTGTGATCTGTAATGATATTGAATTTACGACCGAAGAGATAAGGTCTAAAATATTTAGTTGCCCATACGAGGCAAAGACATTCTTTTTCAATAGTGGAGTAGTTTTGCTCAGAATCGTTAAGGGTTTGTGAGGCGTACGCTATGGGTAAATCTTGACCAATGGGTCCTTGAGAAAGAACAGCACCAAGAGCGACGTTACTCGGATCTGTGGTTAAATTAAACGGCTTAGACAAGTTAGGGTATTGTAAAATGGGCCCATTGATTAGAAAATTTTTGCAGGTCTCGAAGCATGTTTTGAATTCTTCATTATGTTCAACCTTCGCGCCTTTTTTCAAACATTTCGTTAGGGGTTTGGTTAATTTGGCAAAATTATTAATAAATCGCCTATAATAACCTAAAAGTCCTAATAAACCTTTTATTTGTTTCGTAGTTTTCGGTATAGGGAATTTCTTTATGGCTATGATCTTATCAGGGTTTGGTTTAACACCTTCGGGGGTCACAATATATCCTAAATAAGCGACTTCGCGTCTTAAAAATTCGTTTTTGTCAATTTGGATTTTAAAATTGGAATCTCTGAGTCTTTTGAAAACCGATTTTAGGCTTTCGATGTGTTCTTGGAGTGAAGCCAAGAAAATAATGATATCATCGAGATATACCAGACATTTTTCATTTTGAATTCCTCGTAATATGGCATCTATAACTTTTTGAAAGGTTGCCGGGGCATTTTTTAGTCCAAAGGGCATACGGGTAAACTCAAAATGACCGTTTTCGGTACTGAAAGCAGTTTTAGCAATATCGTCTTTACTCATCTCAATCCGGTGAAAACCTGAGGCTGAGGAAGTCTAATGTCGTGAAGTATTGACATTTGCCTAATTTATCTAATAAATCGGATATATTGGGCAAGGGATATTTATCGTCAATGGTTTTCTCATTTAGCTTCCTAAAATCGACAACTACACGCCATTTCAGTTTGTTTGATGCGTCTAATTTTTTCGGTACTACCCAAATGGGTGCAGACCAAGGAGAATTTGAGGGTCTAATTATTTTTTGATTTAACATCTTTTTTATTTGAGACTGAACTTCATTTTTATGAATAAATGGGTACCTGTACGTTTTTGTGTAAACGGGGATCTCATCTGTTGTGCTGATGTTATGCTTGATTTTACTGGTGAAAGTCAAGGGCGTATTCTCTTGATAAAATATATCTGAGAATTCTTTACACAGGGTTAAAATTGAATTCTGTTCTTCTGAATTCAGATGATCGATTCTAAGTTTAGTGAGGTCTAGCTTTGTTTTAGGAGTCTCATCAAAGTTGTTAAGGTCTATGGTTTCAATAAATTTTCTGTCAAATTTCTCTACATCGATTGGTTGAGAAAAGTCGAGTGTTACAGGGTTGCAAGTATTGTTTAAGATGGTGGTCATTGCTAAACCAGTTTTTGCGATAGTAAGACATTCTGGAATTTCACAATTATGAAATTTTTGATGCGGAATAATAATTTCGCCATTTTTAATAGTGTTTTTTTTTTATTACTTGCTCAGAACGAGGTCTAACAACAGTTAGATACAATTAAGTTGTTGTTTCGTTTGGTGAAACTTAGGTTTAATTTTTGAGTAGGGGGTGACTAGATATCCTTGTTTAAAATCTAGATTAGCTTCTAAAGATTTTAGATTGTCTAGACCTAAAAGTCCGTTAAGTGTTGTGAAATTTAAATAAATAGAATTTCAAGCTTTCTTGTTGCGGTAAGTTAAAAATTGTTGATGCCGGTAAAAGAGCACTAAATTTATGAGCTGATTTTTGGAAAACAGTGCTCACAATGAATGGGTCGTCTATGATACAATCAGGGTAAAAATGAAAAGCAAGTTGTGGATCTATAAAAGTTTTGGTCGATCCAGAGTTATAAGTATTTTTATATTATGTTCAGGGAAAGTGATATGTGGTAATTCACTTACACTGTTAGTATTAAATGACAAAACTGGTGGGGCTAAGTTTCGGGATTGTCGGAATCGGTATCCTGAAAATTTGGGTCATAGTCATTTGATTCGTCATAAGTTTGGTAGTGTTCATTTTGGGGTTCGGTTTCGTACTGAGTTTCATAATATTTATGATTGTATGAATGGGTTACATCCCCATTTTCTGTGGGGTTAAGTTGTGTGTTACATACACTTCTTCTGATATAGGTTTGGGCCTATTTTGTTGATAGTTTTGGTAGCTATTGTTTCTAAAATTATTCGAGGTAGAAAGGCGATTTGTATTGTTAGTACAAATTGACATAGGTGTAGGCCTAGGTAAATGCCTATTTGGATTGGGTTTAAATACATTTTGTTGCTTACCAAAAACTTCAGAGTTTGAGGGTAAACGTGGTTGTTTGTAAAACGGGTTTGGCCTTATATCTACAGGGCCAGTAGGAAAAGGTTTATTATTAGAATTATTATTTTGATAGTAATGTCTGTTAGGGTTTACATCTCTGTGATGTTGAGGGTTAAATTTCTGTGGGTTTGTTTATGTTGTACTTGTGAAAAATTATTATGGTTATTTTGAAAGTATTTTGTGTTACTTTCTTGTAAAACAAATTGAATCGCTTCGGCTAGATCGACAGGCCGCATACAACGTATTGTATTGCCTAGAGGTTCTCGTAAACCTGATATAAATGTTGTTAAAGCTAATTTTTTATACATTTCGCGCTTTATAGAGGCTGCTTCAGGTATTTCATGGGAATCAACTTAGCTGCATAACAAATTTAAAATCTCTAACACTCTATCATAGAAACCTTGCGGAGATTCGTTTCCATTTTGCCTAAGCATAACTAAATCTCTATTTTAACAAGTCTCATCTCTACGATCAGCGAAGTTTCTATATAGGGTATTTTTAAGATCATCCTAAGTGGAGACATTTTGTACATTAACTACAAGTCTAGCATTTCCTGAAAGCTGCTTACCTATTAAACTATTTAAAATATAAATATTTTGAAAATTAGCGGCATTATTAGCGTCATAAAAAGTATCTATAATAGATTTGCAAATTGCTAGGTATCTATTAAATTCTGATGGATTTCCATCGAAATTAGGCACGCAATTTAAATATTCAGGCTTAAATTGTGCCATTTTTTCTAAACAAGATTTATTTGAATCTTTGTATTCTAAATCTTTAAAAATCAATTTTTGAATTTCACTTATCTTTGAAAAGTTTTCTTTCAATAAATCTATATCAATATTTAGAGTATTTTCTTCTTTACTACTATCTTCTTTTCTATTATACCTAAATTAATATTTAACACTTCGTGATTTGAAGAAGCGGAATCAGAGCTAGTTAAAGGTTCAATCGATAAATTCTCAAGTGCGTTGCTTAATTCATTAATAGACATTAGCAGAAACAAAAGTTGCACTATACAAAATTAAACTCGAAAAACTCATCCATTATCCCAAAGATGCTGGTCATACACTTTTATAAAAGGTAAAAAACACGAAATCTACAGCATCACAAATACATTTAATAAAATAACGAAGGTTACATGTTTCGCTCGACTAGAGCATCATCAGACCTAAACAATAATTAAAATTATGTAACCTGAAAAAAGGAGAATTCAACAAAAACTTACCATAACATACACAAAACACCTAATATTTAAGTAAACAAAGATTAATAAAGTAGCACTATCTATGTACAAAGAACTCAACTAAACAATCAAATCCTTTATACATTTTAGAAATCTAACCATTATTTAAGAGTCTGGAAGTACTTGAGTTTATTAAAAACTAGGTGGCTATCAAAATCAAACCTTTCATTAACACAGGACAGATCTGGGCTTTTAAAAGCTTTACTAATCTCCATTGTCTCCAACAAGTCTAGTTTTTTACTTTTGTTGCATTGATGCAGTATTTTTATATTTTGGCTGTCAGGAAAATCATGTTTGGAGTCGAGAAGGTGATTAGCAAAAGCTGATCTGGTCACTGTGATTTCGGTATTTTTAAATTTATTGTATTGGGCCTTGTGTTCACTAATCTTTGTTTACTTAAATATTAGGTGTTTTGTGTATGTTATGGTAAGTTTTTGTTGAATTCTCTCCTTTTTTCGGGTTACATAACTTTAATTATTGTTTAGGTCTGATGATGCTCTAGTCGAGCGAAACATGTAACCTTCGTTATTTTATTAAATGTATTTGTGATGCTGTAGATTTCATGTTTTTTACCTTTTACAAAAAAAACTAAACAAAATTGACTTACATGAATGCGATCACTGTTACTGCCATACTATGAAGGGAAAGACTCTAGGGTGGCTTTGTTCTCCAATTCCAAGGTCCAACTCCTCGCGAAACTGGTCTATGTGATCCAATCTCCAATTTTTGCGAAATAGTGCGAACAGAGGTCGCGATGTCCTTCAACCGTACGCACTTAACTTTGGTCTAAAACGAGTATGTCGATGTCCATTCGAAACACTCTCGACCGATTTGATTGCTAATAAATCTACGAAACGAAAAATCAATATAGCGATTATACTGTTCCTTGGCAATCCTACCGACTGCGCCAATTAAAAACCGGGTATTCGATTTTCTGTTTTTAAAAAACAATTCATTAGGCATACAGCCAACATGTAAGTTTACGTATATAAAAATATAAAAAAAAAAAGCTTAAACGAAGTTTATCTTAATTCTTGCTAACTCGAATGAGAACAATAATTAAAATATAAGGCAAAGCAAAAGTGATTACAAAGCTAAATTAAAGTGCATGGTTATCATTATATATATAGGGTGAAGGGTGTATAACTCCTGCCTAACATGGCCCAGCTCGCGGAATTGCTTTTCTATTTTACTAATTGTCCCTTGGGTTAAAGGCGGCAAATTTGGAAATTTTTCGTGAAATAAGCGAGCTACTTCCATTTGCGTCCGTGTATTATCTCCATAGCCAATCATCTGTAGAATTGTTATTTTGTGCATTTCTGTTAAATGAACCATTTTCCTGGCTTGTAGTCAATGAAATTCAAACGACTATAATAGCACTGACGACTACTTCTGTCATGCAACATGAGTCAACATTAAGTCTGGCATTTTAAACCAAAGTAAACAGCAGTTTTTAGTTTTTTTTTTATTCTCATATCAATAAAAAGGAATGCTGAAATAGTTTTTGCTTGCTTTATCATTACCAAGACCTAAATGGGCATGTGTAGTACAGTGAGTTGTACAGTTAATACTTCTTGCCCATTTAGGTCTTGGTAATGATGAGAATCTTGTAAAATAAATAATTTTATTTTCTAAATGTTATTTTTTGAATTTTACTTAATATTTCCGAAACAGTCAAAGATAGGTATAGGACATTGTATAAAAAATATGTCTAGAATGATCTGAGGATTCTAAAAAATAATTAACATACAGGGTGTTATGTTTAAACACTAAGCAAGTTGGTATGGACCACCGTTATCTGATACACCCTGTATAAAAAGTTTTTATGAAAACAAATTCGCAACTATAAAAACCAATCGACGTGTTCGAGCGTTTTTTCCAACACGCTCCCATCTATTTATTAGCTAATTTATTCCATTTGGCTGATACAGTAATAAATTATTGTTTGATAGTATATGTCGCTGCAACAATTATTTCCCGCGAGTTATGTGAACATCTTCCATGGTCACTTCCAGCGAACCCATGAAATTGCCGATGTCAGCATTGTCCCACGACCATGAATATCGCAGATTATAAATATATGTACTTTTGTGTTTTACCTTATTCTTACTTGTTCTGTCAATAGTAACGTAAATCCGTATCTCTACTTTTTCTTAAATAAAATTTGCTTTTAAAAAGAAGTTGTGCCGAGCCCTTTATCTAACTGGCGCAGTCGGTAGGATAGTGCGGTGGTGATTCGTCCCATTTGAGGTTTCAACCCTTCAGCGCTATCCAGAACCTTGGATCGACCCAGATATCTGGAGACGACTATAAGAGCAGTAAGAGTCGGGGAAGCAGAAGACTACGGTAAGTGCTAAGTATTTTCCTTTCCGCCCCTTTCGAACCCTTTGTTTGGGGATTTCTAGGGATATTTTTAGGGCTGTGTATTGCACACACAATTTTAGTTTTAATCTGTGTATCGTTCACACAATTTTTTAAATTTTAGGGCTGTGTATTGCACACACAGTTTTAGTTTTAATCTGTGTATCGTTCACACAAATTTTTAATATTAGGGCCGTGTATTGATTATACCTTAGTTTAGTTTAAATTGCGTATGCAAAACGCATAATTTGCTTTTTTAAGGTTTTTTGAAAAAATCTTTTAAAATAATTTTTGATATATTTAATTTTTGGTAATTATACAGATAATTACATATTTTATTTTTAATTATTTGAATTTTTATGGTGGAATTAAAAGTAACCACCGATCAACTTTTAAGTAGCCTACTCAGTATTACTAATTCTGAGCAAAGCTCATTAACTACTGTAAAAATGCCTGAAGAATTCAAATTCGATCTTTTTAAATCTCATCTTGCAAACATTAAAAATTATGACGGCAATGTCGATACACTTTCTAAATTTATTTTAAGAAGTGAAGACTTAATTAATAAATATAAATTCTTAAATAATACTGAACTGAACCAGCACATATTCGAGTGCATTCAAGAAAAGCTTATCGACAAAGCTGAAATAATGGTAGGTAGAAGAGTAGAATTAGATAATTGGGATAAATTAAAAACTGCCTTAATTCAATGTTTTTCTGACAGAAGAGATATTGATTGCCTTGTTTAAGAATTAACTAGACTTAGACCTTATAAAAATGAAAGTTTAATTAATTTTGGACAAAGATTACAATTACTACTTAGCAATGTAATTCAACGCGTGAGCAATGACACTTCACTGTTACCCATGCAAAAAGTATGTCAAAATGAGCATTATAATAAAACAGCTCTAAATACATTTATTGCTGGTTGCAGTGGCAGCTTACGAAATAAAATGTATTTAAAGAAGCCTAATAGTCTTGAAGATGCCATAGCTTACGTCAATGAATTCGAGAATTTTAAGAAATTGTATGGAAATTTTCATGAACCTAGACCAAAGTTGCATCAACCCCAACATAAAAGTCACCAACAAAACTATAACCCTAACCGTAATCTCTATCCATATAATGCCCTCCATCAGCCGCATCAAGTACAACAAAATGTACCACAAAATGTTATGCCCAAATATCAATGGCCTTGACAACCTGTGAACATTCAACCGCAACAAATGTCACCTTAAAGATTCCCAACAAATCAAGAAGTATTCGGCACGCCCAAGAATGTGTTCCGGCCGAACCAAATTCCAGATCATCAACTTCCAAAGCCCACTCCAATGTCGACAACTTCTAAAACCTATTCTCATAATATAATTATAATAATTCCAACAATTTTAAAAATTATAATCGACAACCATATAACTCTGTATCACAAGAGTTATTTAACTATGAATCCCCAGACACCCCTGAGGAAATAGAGTCCTCTCAACCCTATGAGTCTAATTACCCTGTGTGATTTACTGTGAAGAAGAATCGACCGATGTATATCAAGAGACCCCTAATTTTTATCAGGATTCTCAAATGCACCCACATAACTCTTCTTCAGAAAATCAAAATTTTCGGGAAGACAACCCCGAAAACATAAAAACATAATAGAAATAAATTATTCCTTTTGTACTCACTTCCCTATGTGGAAGTTCAAAACCCCAAAATGAAACTATTAATAGATACCGGTAGCTCAATATCAATTTTAGACCCTGCTATTGCGGAAAAGTTTTATTCACACTTTCAAATGAGCATTTGAGGATGCCATTTGGGCTGAAAAATGCCCCTGCCACGTTTCAAAGGGTCATGGACGAGGTATTAAAGGATTTGCAGAATAAAATCTGCATGGTATATATGGATGACATTATAATTTTCAGTTCTGGATTGCAGGAACATATTCAAAATTTAAAAGTTTTTTTTTCAAAATTGAGGGAAGCTAATTTTAAAATACAAGTAGATAAATGTGAGTTCTTGTGTAAGGAGGTAGAGTTTCTAGGGCATGTAGTCACTCGAGATGGTATCAAACCCAACGATAAAAAGATTGCTGCGATTCAAAAGTTCCCAATTCCCAAAACACTGCGTGAAATCAAATCCTTTTTAGGCCTTGTGGGTAATTATCGAAAATTCATCCATAACTTCGCAAAAATCACTAAGCCACTTACTACATGCTTAAAAAAGAATGAAAAGGTCCAACATTCAGAAAAATTTATTAGCAGTTTCAACACCTGCAAAAATCTTTTAACATCTGCACCCGTACTAGCATACCCTGATTTTTCTAAGCCTTTCGAAGTAACGACAGATGCATCAAATTATGCTGTTGGTACCATTCTATCACAGGAAAACCACCCCATTTGTTATGCCTCCCGTACGTTAAACCCTGCCGAGGTGAACTATTCGACCATCGAAAAGGAGTTGCTTGCCATTGTTTGGAGTTTGAGAGCAAATATTTTCGGCCATATTTGTTTGGCCATAAGTTTACCATCCACACAGATCATAAGCCTCTTCAGTGGTTGTTTTCCCTTAAGGAGCCTAACTCTCGGCTCATAAGATGGCGTTTGAAGTTAGAGGAGTTTGATTACACCATTCAATATAAAAAAGGAAAATCTAATCAAGCAGCCGATGCACGTTCCCGAAATCCCGTGAGTGTCAATGCTGTTGAAACTGAATCTGTCTTAAACAACCCTGGTGATGTGGACAAAATAGTGTATGATTTTCTACAAAATCCAAATGAACTCCCAAACTTAGATGATTCCAACCTGGACGAAATTCTTCTTGAGCCTAATTCTCAATCTTGTCGAATTAATATCTTATCAGATATTACAATCAGGCCTGCTCAAACACAACTGTCTTCTCAAGCCAGCCTCATCGAAGAAAGTTCAGAAAAACCCCAATATTCCAAGCCCCTTCTAAAACAAGAGTTGTTAAGGAAATTAAATGCAGTCCTAAAGACAATCCTTCAGATATAACAATTTTCCCTGTGGACCAACCTCCCGATCTTCCTAATATTTCTGATAATACTCCAGAAATTACTATTACTCCATTACAACCAGAAAACCCCGATCAATTAAACGATATCGAAACGGCCCATACATCTGCCGAAAATCCAATTTTAAATCTACCTATAACTGAAAAATCTCTGAATACCTTTAAAAATCAAATTATTATTACAACCGGAGATACCCAAGATATTCAGCTAAAAACGGAAAAAATATTCGAAAACAAACGAATGTACGTAACCGTTACAGCAAGAAATCCAACACCCAATTTTATTGACTTATTAAAACAATATATCGACCCCAAATACACCTATGCTATTTATTTTCGTAATGACAAATTAAGCAAACATTTTACGGTAACATTACCAAATTTATTTAAAAATTCCTCTTTTAAAATAATCCAAAGTTCCAAATAATTAATCCAAAGTAAAATGTTCCAAAGTTTTGGAAGATATTGTGACATCAGATGACCAAAAAGAAAAACTTAATTTGTATCACACCACCAAAACTTGTCACAGAGGAATAAATGAAATGAAAATGGCCCTCTTATCACAATTTTATTGGCCAAAAATGACAATCGATATTGAAAATTTTGTAAATAATTGTGAAATTTGTTTAAAAAACCACATTTCAAAAATATTCACGTCGAACCATCCTGTCGCTGTGATAGCAAACTGTGCATTGTGGCCCTCTTACCCCTCTTGCCCCTTGTGGCAAGTTAAATTTTCCTAGTTCAAAAGTCAAATACAAGCAAGATACGACCATAGATTCAGCATGTATTGCTCGTTTTATAACAAAATTTGAAATAGGGCTTTGGCAAATCTTAAAACTAGTCTTTTTTTAAATTATGTCAGAGGGCGCCACCACCAACATTTTGATATATATATTTTTAATTTCGTATAGTTTTTTTAGGCTTGGCATAATTTAACTTAATATTTAAAATATGTATTGTATAAACAATTTTTTGCTTAAAAAAGTTATACTTCAAAATCTTACGACGGGTTTATATTCACATTTAAAGCTGTCAAATTACTCAACAAAAATGAGATTCATAAACTATTTAAATTGCTTTATTACACTTCGGCTGAATAATACAAATATTAAATTATAGAAATAAATTTAAGAACTGTACATATGAGGAAAAATGGAGTGAATTAAGAAAAATATTACCTTGTCAGCAAAAACAGATTCCTGGAGCTTTTAAGAATCCCGATAATTTCAATTGTTTTGTTGACAGCAATAAGGTACCTAGCAGCGATAATAGTCAAGAAATAATTAAGTTTTATAAAAATAATTCCTTGTCCGTTTCAAATTTATTTTTATTTCGCACAGTAAGTTATAATGATATATGTTCTATTTTATTTAGCATTAAATCCAAAGCATTTGGTATCGACAATCTTAATATAACATTAATTCATATGTGCTGCCCTTTTATATTACCTTTTATATTGCATATAATTAATAAATGCATTGAAAGCAGCTATTTTCCCAAATGTTGGAAAGAGGCCTTTGTGATGCCATTGCCAAAGGTAATGGTTTAATCTTCACTTAGATAATTCTAATAGATAGATATTAAAAAAAATTTTTGTGACTCTTTGGTGCTGTCACAATGCAATTATTGCGATGTTGTTTACGGTCGGTGCCTAGACTATAATGACAGGTGCCGATTGCAAAGGCTTCAGAACTCATGTATTCGCCTAATTTTTGGCATACGCAGACGTAATCGCGTTTCCCATAGACTTTCCGAGCTGGGGTGGTTAAATATGCAAAATCGTAGGGTTGCTCATTCACTTACTTTTTTTTTATAAAAATGATGTCTGATGAGTCAGCAGCTATCTGCGTAAAATATTGAAGGGTCAATATTGTTAGTTTGGGTATGGGTGAAAACTAAAAGTCTGTGCTTAGTGGGTAACTAATGTGCGTGTGTTTTTTTTTGTGAGAGGTACTATGTTAGTGTTTTAAATTTTTTGGGTAGGTGTATACAGATCGTGTTATCGTGAGCTACGTATTACCGAAAATAATGGCAACACCGCTTGGTTGCGGCTTGCAGGCGGCGGAATTTTTCGTTTTTATTTTTTGAACCGGGAGTCAGCAGACCTCACTTTGCTGTGTTGCTGCACGTTGCATTAATAATTTTTGAGCGTTATTTTCGTGTTTTTTTCACTATGTTTATACTCCTTCCGAAAGAGTTCAACTAATTAATGGTTTTATGGAGGCAATTCGGCAGTACAATATAGAGATTTGTTTTCAGTGATATTTGAGAATAGACCGATTCCTTGTGCAAAAACGGTTTTAAATGTGGTTACAAATTTTGAGACAGCTTTTTGTCTTCAAGATTGTAAAAAATGCTACACAAAACGTTAAGAACCAGCTGTTGAAGTGATCCAGGATATAGAACGGCGGGAAGAAATGGTTTGCAGTACCCTAGAACTTGATTCGACATGGTCCACTAGAAGTGGTGGAGAGGAACGGGGATGAGCAATAAAACTGTTGCTCGTATCTGGAAAAAATATGGGTACAAATGTTTCAAGTATTCAAAAACTCAGGAAATATTTCCTGAAGACCAGTGGCGAAGAATGGAATTTTCTGAAACCATGATGGAAAAGGCAAATGAAAACGAATATTTTTTAAAAAATATTTTGTTTTCTGATGAATCTTCTTTTCCATGGCAAACACAATCCTTCTATTGTTCGTTATGGGTCTCAGGAAAATGAGCTTAGAAGTTTTCAGTTTCGTACCCAGTATCCTCAGAAATTTTTGGGCAGGTATTTTGGGCGATAATGTTATAGGGCCATTTTTTATTGATGGCACTTTAAACGCCCAAAAGAGTACCTTGAGTTGCTGCAAAACCAAGTTCTTCCTGCCATTCAAATCCTACCTGATGTAGACCTGGGATCGGTTTATTTTCAGCAAGATGGCTGTCCTGCTCATAACGCGGCTAGGGTAAAAGAATTTTTAACAAATACTTTTCCTAACCGCCTTATTAGTGGGACTGGCGATATTAAATGGCCTCCTAGATATCCAGATTTGTCTCCAAATGACTTTTATCTGTGGGGTTACCTTAAGCAGACCATTTACAAGCATGAATTTAGTTGGCCAACAAATTTAGAGGAGTTGCGAAATAAAATTGTCGAAGGTGCCAATTCCATTTTACCTGAAACTCTTTTGGAGGTGCGAAATAGCTTTTACGATAGGTTAAGTTTTTGTTTAGCGAAAGAAGGCGGTTTATTTGAGCCTTTCATTAAAAAAATGATATGTTGTTAAGTTTGTTTATTAGAGTTTTATTTCTGATTTTTTATTATATTTTTATCAGAGTTAATATTTTATTTTTTATTAGAATAACGCTTTAATTTTCATTATGCAAAACCCAGCATATTAAACATTTTAAGATTACAATTCTATGCGGGTTTTACACTTTGTCATGTCTGTAAAACCCGCATTAGAATAAATATTAAAAAAATGCCTGGATTTTTGCGTAATATTTTGGGACATTTTGTCGCCAAACGACGCAGCTCCCACGAAAGTCAGATGTTTACTAATCCCGTCCTCGGGCCGGCCGGGGCGGTGCTCTGTCGCAGGCACTCGTACACGTGCGACGTTGCAAAATTTCGCCTCTATGTGGTTTCCTATAAGTAACGAACGAAAACACGATCTGTATAATTAAACTTAGTCTGTTACAAGCGTTTCTACATTTTTATTATTTATCATTATTATTATCATTATTATTATTATTATTATTATTATTATTATTATTATTATTATTATTATTATTATTATTATTATTATTATTATTATTATTATTATTATTATTATTATTATTATTATTATTATTATTATTATTATTATTATTATTATTATTATTATTATTATTATTATTATTATTATTATTTACAGCCAGTTAAGGCTCGCACTCCCTCTAAGGGGGGGATCATTTACTTATCCCAGATACCTGCGATATCAAAAGGATTAAGCTCTGTGGTCTGTGGGGGCCTTTTCGGTGTTCTTAAGTGACCTGAAATGTAAAGTTATCTCCTAGAAATTTCCGGGTGCTGCGAGCAGTTGCCAGTAGTACTGCCTTTTGCATGTGCTTATATAGATGTTCGCCAGTTCCTAGTTGTTTAAGGTATTCCAGTAGACTCTTCGGTATTACACCCGTTGTCGATATAACAATTGGGATGGTCTGAACATTATCCATTCTCCATTGCCTTCCGATTTGAATTTCTAGATCTCTGTATTTGGCGATTTTCTCAGTGTGTTTCTCTTGCAGATTATTGTTGTTCGGTATGGCTACGTCAATTAGAGTTGTTTTCCTGGAAATTTTATCTATTAAAATAAGATCTGGTCTATTATGCCTTACATGTTGATCGGTAAGTACACTGCGGTCCCAATATAACTTATATCGGTCATTTTCCACTACGGGTTCTGGAGTATATTTATAATAAGGAACCTTCTCTGTTGTAATAAGTTCCAACTTCATTGCCAACTCTTGATGTAAAATTTTCCCAACTGAGTTGTGCCGTTCTTTGTATTCTGTCGCTGCAAAGGCCTGACATCCTCCTATTATGTGCTGGATTGTCTCTGATGTTTGGCATCCATAACGGCATTTGTCGTTTTGTACGGACGGATCTCTGACGATGTGCTTGAGATAATTTCTTGTTGGTATAACCTGATCTTGCATGGCGAGTAGAAAGCCCTCGGTTTCTGGAAACATCTTGCCTGATACCAACCAATAGTTCGACGAAGCAGTGTCGACATGATTTTGGCTGATCTCATTAGGATGCCGCCCATGAAGGGGCTTCTCCATCCAGATGCGGAGTTTTTCCTGGTCCGTATGATGGTAGCTGCGCGCTTCCTCGCTCTTAAGTTGTAGAGGAGTGGAATCGTCTATTTGATTTATTGCGCGATGCAGCGTGGAATTTTCTCCTTGCCTGTAAAAATAGGATCTTAAGTTAGTGATTTGTTTTTTAAGTTGTTTACCCAGATCTATTAATCCTCTTCCTCCAAGGTGGCGGGGAAGCATTGTTCTTTCAGTGGCACTTCGAGGGTGGTGGTTGTGCGTTTTAGTAAGTAGGGTCCTCACTTTTCTTTGTAGCCTTTCTATGTCTGTCCTACTCCAATTAATTACCCCAAAAGAATAACTAAGAGCTGAACATGCGTAGGAGTTAAGTGCCTTAAACATATTTTTGCTGTTGAGATTGGTTCTTAAAACTTGTCTTACCCTTTTCACAAACTCGTTAGTCAGTTCGCATTTCATTGTTTGTTGTTCAATCGTTTGTGATTGTTTCATCCCCAAGTATTTGTAAATTTCGTGTTCGCTCATGGCCTCGATGGTCTGGACATTCTGCCATCTGATATTCTCCTGGCTGAATTTTTCCTCGAATTATATTGAGAGTACGGCATTTATCTAGTCCAAATTGCATGCCTATGTCATTGGAGAACTCTTCTACTATATGCAGCATTTGGTTTAGTTGGTTCCTAGTTGCGGCCATTAATTTTAAATCAT
Organism: Anthonomus grandis grandis; assembly: GCF_022605725.1. Taxonomy (NCBI): domain Eukaryota; kingdom Metazoa; phylum Arthropoda; class Insecta; order Coleoptera; family Curculionidae; genus Anthonomus; species Anthonomus grandis. The sequence continues at coordinate 3,069,032 of NC_065567.1, read as the reverse complement.
CCATATACAGTAAGTGATTTAACTTTGCAATCTCGGTGTTATTATCTCGGATGCTAAACCCATAGTTGGTAGAGTTAAGACGGTTCAAAAGAGGATTCATAGCAAGGCAGAACCATAATGGGCTCAGTGAGTCCCCTTGGAAAATTCCTGTTCGAATTGGAATGTTGTTTGTACTTACTGTGCTTTTACCCTGTACTTCGAGCTGGATCGTTGTTCTCCAACTTGTCATAGCGCTTTCTAGAAAAGACAAAGTATTACCATCAACTTTATACACTTTTAATATGTTTATAAGCCATTCGTGTGGTACTGAGTCGAAGGCTTTCTTATAGTCGACGTAGGCAGTAAAAATATTTCTCTTGTTGTTATATGCATGGTTGTTGATGACAGAGTCGATAATAAGTTGTTCTTTACAGCCCATAGACCCTTTAGCGCATCCTTTTTGTTGTGCGGCTATGATGTTGTTTTCCTCACAGTGTTGATAAATGCGCTGTGTTAAACATGAAGTGATAATTTTATACAAAGTAGGTAGGCACGTTACCGGTCGGTACTTAGACGGATCTTGTGTGTTGTTCTGGTCTTTAGGCAGTAGATAGGTTACTCCTTGCGTTAGGAACGCTGGCATTTCCTGTGGGTTAAGAATAACGTGGTTAATTAATTCTGAGAGTTTAGGATGCACACTCCGTAGTTTCTTTAGCCAAAAGTTATGAACTCCATCCAGGTGATTTCCAATTATGCAGTTTTTGGATAATCTGGTTGACTTCCTCGATAGTGAATGGTCGATGTTCCATCTGGTTATATTTATTACTATTTTGTTTCTCTTCAGTAACCCAGCTTGCGTTGATATTGCATGTTGTTTGAGTTGCAAGTTGTTTGGCCCAAAAATCTTGAATTTGTTCTTTCGTGGGGTATTGCTTATCTGGGTGATCTGATTTTGAATTTAGCTCTCTATAAAATTGTTTTTCGGCCTTTTCAAAACGAAGATTGTCACGTTTTCGGTTATTACTGGTCTTGTATCTTCGTAGGCGCCCTGAAAATAAGGAAAGTTTCTGTTTTAGAGTATCCAGGCATTGTTGGGCTGTATTATTTTCTGGTTCATGCCGAGTGTGGATGTTGTTTCTCTGCAAGATTTCATCAACTTTCTGTTTTAGTCTATTTGTTCGTGTACCCTCAGATATTCTGTTAGTTGGCCGATATCTTTTCGAAACCTCTGAATTTTTCGTTGAAGTCTGGTCTCCCATGGCGGTATCGGCAGCTCGGTTCTTGCAGAGTCATTGTGGATCCTTATCTTAATCTTCATGGTTTTAGCAACGGCAGTTGCTGCGCTATAAACTAAAAGGTGAAGAGATTGCATGTTATTAATATTTAAAAGATAAGGTGGAAGAATTTTGGTGTTTAAAAGTTCCATAATTTGACCTAGTTTTTTTGAAGAGTTTACTTTTGGAAGTTTGGGTCTTATCAGTGGGTTGGTTCCCTCAAATTCTAGCATCGCACGTGCCATTTCTGCAGATAGTTCGTGATATAGCTCAGAATTGTCCTCTTGGGTGTTTTCGGTAGTGTTAAGTTCCTGTGTGTTATTTAATACGTTTTCTATTACAGGTTGCTCCTCAGCTGGTTCATTGTTAGCAGGGTCTTGTTCGTTGTTAGTTTGCGCTTGTATTTCTTCTTTAATGGTATTGAGTCTTGTCTCTGGGATAAGGTGATTACGCATTATTACCCGATATTGGTCTGCTACTCTCTGTTCGGTAACTTGGAGATGTGGATAGATTTTCCTAAATTCGGCATGTAAAGGTTGTCTGTAGCCGATCATTTCTCGTCCCAGGTTGGTCACTTTATAAAAGCTACGCATGACGGTTTCATTCATCGCAGATGTCCATTTCATGCGCTGTCTTTGTAGTCCCGCCTGGGTGAGCGCTGGCTGAATTTCCTGCGCAGCACCTTCAGCGAGGGGGGCTCGTGATGGTGTTGGGCCCTCCTGGTCGTTTTGTTGTTGAAGAGGAGGAGGTGTAGTTTCTTGAATGACAGGTTGCCGCCTCCTTAACTCCCTGCCACCGACGGTCCGCATACTGTCATGTCCAGCGCCGGCTCCAGACATGCCCTGGCGATCCCCAGGCAGCGACCTTTCTCCGAGGCATCTTCCGCTTCGTGTCTCCATTTCCATGGGTGTACCACCATTTAACCCTGGTGGTCCAGGTTGTTCTTTTAGTCGCCTTTTACGACAGGCAGAACGTACCAGGAGGCTATTCCCCCCGTGGGGGGCCGGGGTAGAATAGCCCGGTAGTAGAATAGTATTATTATTATTATTATTATTATTATTATTATTATTATTATTATTATTATTATTATTATTATTATTAGTAATAATAATAATAATAATAACAATGACCGACAGAACTAGCAATAAGAATACAATATAAGGCACTACATTTTTTTGTCATCACTTTTATTTTAACTATTTGATCACGTTATTAATTTTTTTAAAAATATTTTTGATTTTTCATTACCACTCATTAAAGTAACTGAGAAGAACAAAAGCCCTAACAGTGACAATGACATTCATCTTGTCAGGCACCTCCTACTTAACAAATATTTTAGCCTGAAGTAGGAAAATTAAATTTTATGTGTCGAGAAAACGAGGTATAAAAATTTACATTTCTAACATGAAGTCCTGTGTAACGTCAAAAGGGTTCAAGTTAAAGCAAAACGGCTTTTATATTTCCTTAAAATATTCAAGACCTATCCGAAGTCGCACACCTTGACTGATGGTTAACTTAGCTAACAGTGTGGTCCTTGAGCTAAGAATTATATATAGTATTATTTGAGAGGCCTAATAATTCTTTCACGGAATGGTAAATGCCGTTTTGCTTTAACTTGAACTATTTTGACGTTACACGCTCAAAATGTTAAAAACGTCAGTTTTTAGACAAAAACTAAGCATATGAAATTAAAAGCCCTTTCTAATGAGGTAATGACCCCATTTCCAAAAAAAAAATTTGGGGATGACGCTCCCATTTAATGAATTAAAGATTTTATTATGCTTTTGACATCAAAAATTGTCCCCCACCCACACAAACTTGACATGTTTTGATTTTGAAGAAAAGTTCTTTCCCTCCCTGTAATGCCTTGCGGGTTTTTCGATGTTCCACCCTGTATATTCCACACGCGAGTTTTTAATAGATCGTTCGATATTTGTGACCTTGTTTATACCTAACAATTCTGGAACGATGCTATTTTTATGGACGAAAATGAACGATTTGGGGCTGAGTAAAAGTTGATCGTCCGGATAACACCTGATATGATCCTAAATATGTTTGCTAGTGACCCCGAAGTGGACAATTCTCAGGTGCTTGTGGTTGAATGTCTCTGAATGATCCTGGAGTAATTTGGCAAATAAATTAATTAAGAGGGCAATCTGACAGGAGATCAGTATAGGACCATTCTCGAAAATATGTTGCTGCCGTCCGTTGACATCATCTATCCCAATGGATTCAAAATAATTCACGACAAATCACCAATTCATACCTCACGTGCTATTAGGAATGGATTGGACAAGAAAATATATAGATGCAACAGTGTAAAATAAGACGTCCCTTGTTGCTGCTATCAATCACATTTTATTAATACCCAATTATATTACATATATTGTTTAATTCACTTCCTAATTAATTATTCAGCAAAATACCTAATGTCATTGGACTGGTATATTATAATATATGGAATAATACCTAATGCTTACTAAGCTATTTAAGGTTAATGTACCCATGGTAACAATACCAGATATTATTTAGATTGCACCATTTCCTATAACTAGAATATAATATAATTTGCTTATAAAATATTTTGAAGGTTATTGATCCTTTACACCTCCCTTTCCTAGAGAATGACCTTCACTATGGCCACTTGTGAAGGGCATTATCTAAAGACAAAAGTGTATACCTGTACTCTATATAAACAAAATAAAATTTAAAAAAAAAAACATAAAATTGCTTACCCTAATAGCTACCTAGATACCAGTTTATATTTTACAATATTATATTATTTAAAATAATTAATGCTATACATGTTAATAATAATTATTATTGTTTAACTATACTGCCTTTCAAAATTATTTTAAAGCTTTTCGCATTTGAACTATTTCCGCGCACAAATCACTTTTGTAGAAAAATGCCAAAATACACTGTGTTTGCTTTTATACTTGTTTCACTTTTTTTTCACTGCTTATGCTCAATAACTTAAATCTAATCTTAAAATTATTACAATGAAATTATATTTTACATTTGGTTTACATATTTCTTAAGCCTATTTTTATGAATTATAGACTCTTTGCCTTTATTATCCTTTATAACACAATTTGGACCTTGTACAGCTATGATGGTCGAAGGGCCATCATACCAAGGATCTAGTTTATGACGATCTTCATTCGTGATTAGTACTAAATCTCCTGGTTTAAGTAACAATTGAGTTGAATTCAGGTCAACATATGCTTTACGATTACATTTTGCTTTGTCAAGAAATTCCCTAGCTCTCTTATGAGCCGCTTGTAATCTGAAACGTATTTCTTTATCATACGCATCTAAATTATATAATGGATCTACCTGACCATTGAGAAATTCTGGAAGGTCCGCTTGTTTAGCAAAAATTAATTCATATGGGGTATAATTATGATATGCGCTTGGTGTTGTATTATAGCAGAATGCAAAATATTTAGTCCATATATCCCAATCTAAACGCGTTTCGTTTACATACATTCGCATAAACTCATTAAGAACCCGGTGATTACGTTCGCAACCACCTATTGTTTGGCTATGATAAGGAGTAGACGTTTTATGGGTAATTTTTATTAAATTTGTAAGGTTTTTAAAAAGTTCATTCTTATATTCAGTTCCCATGTCCGTTCTGACTTCTTTCATGGAACCGTATATAAGGATAAAATTCTCAAAAATAGCCTTAGCCACTGTTGACGCTTCTTTATTGGGGATTGGAATTATCACGACATATTTTGTTAGTTCACACTGGATCGTAACAGCATAAGAATTACCCTGATTTGATTTTTGAAAAGGACCAATTGTGTCAATGCAAACAATATCGAAAGCTTTTTGGGGTGTAGGTGTCAATGTTAATGGTTCAATGTGTTTATAACCAGGCTTATTAACTTGACACTTATGACATTTCTTAACATAATGAGCGACATCGCGAGACATATTTTTCCAACGATAAAATGATTTTAACTTTTTTAAGACTCTTTTTTGTCCACAATGACCTCCTAGTAAAGGGTCATTATGAAATCTTTCAATAAGTTTAAGCTGTTCTTTTTTATCGTTTATTTCCTTTGGGGGAGAAAATAGTACAATTTTTAATTTTTCTAATATTTCTTGCCCTTTATATTTAAAATTATTTACGGTGCACCTCGTAAAAATTTTATCACCTTTACTTAGTCTCATATTTTTAAAATTGCAGTCATCAGCTATTTTTTCAAGCTTAGACAATAATTGCGCTAACGCAAAATCATCATTAATGACAGGCATATTAACATTTACATTTATTTTATTTCTGAAATAGACTAATATTTTTACATAATTGCGTTCGAGCTCGAATTTTAATAAGGGCATTTTTAATATATCATAATTATTTAATGTCTCGTAAATTTTAGGTTCTGTTATTGAATTTGGGATTTTAGTTGGATTTTTTGCTGCGTCACTAACTAGTTGTTTTGTTCGTGACCTAGTTAAAACAAAAATTTGTGAGCTTGTTTCTGTAATACTCTTTACATTTTCAAAGTCAATTCTTGACAACGCGTCAGCAGCAACATTTTCACTACCCTTAATATATTCTATCTCAAAGTCAAACTCCTCTAAATCTAAACGCATTCTGGTGAGTTTAGAAGAAGGATCTTTCATTGAGAACAAATAAACCAAGGGTCGATGATCCGATTTAACTAAAAATTTTTGTCCATATAAATAACAACGAAAATATTTAATTGCCCAATGGATTGCCGTTAATTCCTTTAAGATAGTTGGTTTGTGTGATTCTCCTTTAGTAAACGTACGAGAAGCATATGCAATAGGTAGGTCATTACCATTACTGTTTTGCGAGAGAACTGCTCCACACGCGATATTTGATGCGTCAGTCGTAAGAATAAATTGTTTACTAAAATCGGGATACTGTAAAATTTGGGGACTTATTAAGACATTTTTTAGTAAAGAAAAAGAATTTTGACAATCCATTGACCACACAAATTCGGTATTTTTCCTTGTTAATTTATTTAGAGGATGTGTAATTTCAGCAAAATTTGGTATAAATCTGCGGTAGTAATTGCAAAATGCTACAAATCGTTTTACTTCATCACCAGATTTCGGAATGGGATAGTTTTTTATGGTATTATATTTAGATTCATCTGGTAAAATGCCTTTGTCTGTAATTTTATGACCTAGAAAGGTAACTTCTTTTCTAAAAAAATCACATTTTTGTGGATTTAGTTTCAAGTTAAATTTTCTACATGTTTCAAAAACATTTTTTAAATTTCCTAAATGATGTTGTTCTGAACAACCTATAACGATTAAATCATCTATATAGAGAAATGCTTTTTCCGGTGTGATACCCGAAAATGCAAAGGACATCATTCGTTGAAAACTATTAGGGCTGACTGATAACCCAAAAGGTAATCTAGTAAATCTAAAAGACCCTTTCTCGACACTAAATGAGGTTGTATCACGAGAAGATTCGTCAAGAGGTATTTGATGAAAACCTGACATGAGGTCGACTACTGAAAACCACTTAGCCCTACCTAATTGATCTAAAATATCATCCATTCGACTAATCGGATATTTATCTGCAATAAGCGATTTATTCACTGCTCGAAAATCAATACATAATCTCCAAGTTTTCTGTCCATTTATGGATTTTTTAGGAACTAATAGTACCGGACTATTATAATTTGAAGTTGATGGTTCTATTATGTTATGATCAAGCATTTTTTCGACTTGTCGATTAATTTCATCTTTTAAAACTCGGGGTGTTCTATAGTTTTTAATTAGACTGGTTTAGGGTCACTTAATTTTAATTGTTGAGTGTAAAAATTGTTAACAGATAATTTGTCAGTTTTTAAAGCAAAAATATCGGAAAATTCTTTACATAAATTTAAAACATCTTGCTTTACAAATTGCGGTATATTATTTTGATTAAGTTCGTTTACTAATTGGATTTCACGATTTTTGGGTTCTATGTCAATCTTATATACATTAAAATGACTAAGGTCAGTGACTTCTAATTTAGAAAGGTCTATATCTACGCTTTCAGATGTCGTATTAATTATTCTTACAAGGGGATTTTTCCCATTAATAATAGATCGAGCAACAAAAACACCTGGGTGTAACTCTTTATTTGAAACTACTGAATCCTGTGATAGGTTTTTTAGGCTATCGACTTGTCTTATGACTTCGCACCGAGGGGAAATGTGAACTGTATTTTTCTCTGGACCACTAAATATAGGAACTACATATTTGAAGCCCCGAATCTGCATACTTAGGGTCCAATTTGAATAGTCAATAACTGCCTGATATTTAGCTAAAAAATCACGTCCGAGAATACCATCCCCTGGAATAGGAAAATCGGAATCTACTATATGAAAATTATGAGGTAACCCTTGATCTTCGAGCCAAATTACAGTTTCCGTATCACCCAATGACTTAGTTAACCCGTCTGTTACGCCCTTAATTTTGCTGCTATTAGCTATGTTAATAATCTGATTATTATCAACTTTTGCGCGTTTAAAAATGGAAATATCAGCCCCTGTATCGACTAGCAGTACATTTTTAGATTTAGTCATATCTATATCAAGTAATACGAAATTTGAAAGTGTAAGATCTAGATGAAATATATTAGTTAATTTTCCATTTCCCCCAATCGAACCGGTTGGGGGCTCGATTGGTTTTCCGGAATTTCTGCGCTAGTATATCTTATTGAAGATCTATTGTTATTATAATAGTTTTGCTGGTTATTATTAAAATTTTGTCGGTAATTATTGTCATAGTTACAGTTATAGTTATAGTTACCACGCCCTCTTCGAGAACCCCTGAAATTAAATCTTCCGCGATTATTATTAAAGACTTGTTGATGGTCGCTGTTTCTATATCCATTTTGACCACCTCTACCGCGATAGTTTCGACGATTAGTTTGATGCAAACGAAATACGTTAGATTGGTTAGGGTCAGAGCTAACATTCATAAATTTAGTCAAACAATCATTTATTGTTCTAAAAGTGCCAGCTTGCATAATTAAACGTGTTTTTTCGTTACTTGCATTTTGAGTGAGAGATTTTACCGTAGTTTCTACGGTGTAATTTTGTGCAACTTGTGCTGGAACGCCTTCTGAAATAAAAGATTTTTGCAATTTGTCTGCCAAAGATTCAATTTCGACTGCGTACGAAGTTGCATCCTTGTGATTTTGTTTGTAATTTAAAAGTTTAGCTGTTAATAATCGAGAACTTTCACCCTTAATATTATTTTTAAGTTTATCTATAATTTGGTCAATTGATTGTTCGTTTGTTATTAAGCTACGAGCTTTCCCAGTTAAACGAGTTTTAATGAAAGCTAAAGCATTATTTTCGTGACCTGCTGAATTTGCTTTAAGCAGTTCTAAACAATCTAAAAATGATTGAAAATTTTCAAATGTTCCATCAAATTGAGTGGGAACTAATTTACTTGCAAGATTAAAGAAATCTGTTGCAGTCACCATTGTTAAAATATTAGTCTCAGTTTCCTCGTCGTAGTCGCTTTCGTCTTCACTGTCTAAGACGTTAATATTTATTTTTGAAAAAATTGACTGTGGTATTATAATCCTCAGTTTTAATGCTAGAAAAGATTTTATTATTTTATCCCTAATATAATTAAAATGTTGTCTACAAATATTTTTCTCCAAAAGATCCAAAGACTCCCATGACTCCCTGACTATGCTTGTAAATTGATTATATAGTATTATAAGTTGATCCCTGACTTCAACTCGAACTATTTCACTACTAGGAATATTTTTCTTTAAAACCCTTTTTGATTCTTTAATTACGTCAGCCTTAATTGCTGCTAACTGTAAATTTAAATCTTCGTGTAGCATTTAACGTTAATAATGGCCAAAGTTTTAGGACTACTTGATAGTCAGATTCCATTTAAAGACTAACTCAAATATTTAAATAAAATATAATGACAAATTCCTAAAATTATTAAACTAACAACTAAAGAACATAAGATAGATCTAAATATAAACTTACGTACTTATTTCTAGTAAACATTTCTTTGCTGAACCCTTTTGACATTTCACAGCACTTTTAACACCTTTAACACACCTTATTGTTTACTTTTACTGGGACTAACACTGCAAACACTGCCGAAAATACTATAGGACACAACTGTATCTTTTCTAAACAGCAGCAACGCTCGCTACTGAAGCGGCTAAATCTCTTCGGAGTTGTTTTTTCATGTTTCTTCTGCACGTCTTGTATATCTTCGAAGCAAACATGGCTACCAATATGCACAGGATAAGGTATAACACAACCTTAACATCCTTTGTGATATTATATTCTGCCTCTTGGACTATGAAGTTAGAATTAACTACTCCATTTTCTTCCACTTTTTGATCCGTTGACTGTGAAGTGCCCATTTTACCTTGCTGATTTTCGGTTTTTCACTTTTTAGGCACTTACTATTTAAAACATAAACGTTACTTTTTTAACTAAAAGTTCAATTTTTTTTTGTCTGGCAGGATCGCCATGTAAAATAAGACGTCCCTTGTTGCTGCTATCAATCACATTTTATTAATACCCAATTATATTACATATATTGTTTAATTCACTTCCTAATTAATTATTCAGCAAAATACCTAATGTCATTGGACTGGTATATTATAATATATGGAATAATACCTAATGCTTACTAAGCTATTTAAGGTTAATGTACCCATGGTAACAATACCAGATATTATTTAGATTGCACCATTTCCTATAACTAGAATATAATATAATTTGCTTATAAAATATTTTGAAGGTTATTGATCCTTTACAACAGGACAAATTACTAGATATTTTATGCCATATTCATTTGGTTTTTTTTTGTATTTTTCAGATTCACTAATATTTTTTAAATTTGAATTACACTAAAACTAAAAAATCAACAATTTTTTGAATAAGGTATAACTTTTTTTTAAGTCTGCTTTTAAAATAATAAAACATTTATTACATATTCAGTTCTTACATATTTTTTTTTCTAAAAATGTATTTTTTCTTTAAAATGTAAGGTATAAGTTGCTTATTTTGTCAATCTAGATAAAGACAATAAATTAAATGTCAAAAACTTTCAGTATACTAATTCTTTTATTGCCTTAAAATTGTGACATCATAATATATTCAATATTTTACCTGACGTAACAGGAATTTTTTTAAAGATAAAATTGAAATTAGTATCTTAGATTATTTTCAGTCTATTAAACACCCAAATTAACTTTCAGAGTTTTTTAGGCATTTAAATGTTTATTTTTATGCAATACTTAGAAATTCAAATTAATTTTTTTATTGCCTTTTAAAAAATTAAATAGCGCACATCAATGAAGCGACCATATTTTCCTCCCGTCTGAATTATACTCCGCAGATGCAGGCATCGAACTTGGTGTGAAAGGTCATTCAATATTTTGCCGCTTATTAGTTATTAATATGATAAACCAATAAAAGATTACTACTATATTTTGTGTTTTAGTTTTTCATTCTTTATAGATTCAATACTCTATTTAGCTACTGGATTGAAGAAATAGAAGTTAGGAGACAATCAATAGGGAGGATATACATATAAATGGTATGGACCATAGTTTTCTATATAACAGAAAATCAAAGACTCCGGCTTTAGGATTTTCTGATTTTAAATTGTGTTGTGTTGTAAATTGTAATTTGTCACTATCTTGGTGACAAATTTATGAAAAAATGGAGCGTGACAAATTATTCAGCAAAGTTGTCAAGTGAAACCCGCTACTACATTTTTTAAAGTATCTATTCCAAAACGTTAAATTATTGTTTGTTCCTTATGCTTACCTATCTAAGATGAACACTCTTTTAAGTTAAACCAATTTGAAATAGTGGGCCTGATTTCATCAATAAGGTCCTATGTACTGCTGTATTATGTTTATTAGTATATACAATGTCAAAACACCAGCTTTCAAAGTGCAAGATCCTGAACTGAGCAAGGCATCTTTTCAGAAGCAATTTGTAAGATGTGTTATTAATAATAGGTATTCAACACTCACTGTAAATGATTTTCTTTTTCAATATTGTCGATGTCAAAAACTAAATTTCTCTTCGGAACGGAATGGAATGAAAATTGAATGCCAATAGTCAACCATTTTACATTATTCTGTGCTTTTCCAGATAGTATAAAATAACTAGGAACACTAGCCTTTAAAGTGTAGAGCCTGAATTGAGTAGGGCATCTGTGTTGTAACACTTTGTAGGACGTGTTGGGTATTTTTTAGGATTTGTTTATATCAAAATCCTATTTTTTTTCCAATAAAACGATTAAGGTAATTTGATGTTGTAATTGACCTGATCATGATTGGATACTAAAATCAATTCTCGATTGATTATATAATCTACTATTTGGGATATTAAAAAACTATTATCTGATACAGTGGAAGAAAACCACCCTAACGGGAATTAAATATAGAGATTAAAAATCGGATGAATAATTCTATAGAAATTTGACAGAACCATTGAGTTACTATGATCTATCAGCCCCACCACTCAAATTTAAGATCCAATACAAAAAATTTAATTCCTGCAACTACTTATTGAGCTAAATCTAGACTTGACTGTGTAAGTCTGCTTTTAAAATAATAAAACATTTATTAAATATTCAGTTCTTACATATTTTTTTTTCTAAAAATGTCTTTTTCTTTAAAATGTAAGGTTTAAGCTGCTTATTTTGTCAATCTAGATAAAGACAATAAATTAAATGTCAAAAACTTTCAGTATACTAATTCTTTTATTGCCTTAAAATTGTGACATCATAATATATTCAATATTCTACCTGACGTAACATAGGAATTTTTTTAAAGATAAAATTGAAATTAGTATCTTAGATTGTTTTCAGTATATTGTTTAATTTGGGTGTTTACCCAAATTAACATTAATAGTTTTTTAGGCATTTAAATGTTTATTTTTATGCAATACTTAGAAATTCAAATTAATTTTTTTATTGCATTTTAAAAAATAAAATAGCCCACATCAATGAAGCGACCATATTTTCCTCTCGTCTGAATTATACTCCGCAGATGCTGGCATCGAATTTGGCGTGAAAGGTCATTCTATATTTTGTGTTTTAATTTTTCATTCTTTATAGATTCAATACTCTATTTAGCTACTGGATTAAGGAAATAGAAGTTAGGAGACAATAAATAGGGAGCATATACATATAAATGGTATGGACGATAGTTTTCTACACCGACACCTAGGAACTTGGCAATTGGATATAACATAAAATCAAAGACTCCGGTTTTAGGATTTTCTGATTTTAAATTGTGTTGTGTTGTAAATTGTAATTTGTCACTATCTTGGTGACGAATTTGTAAAAAAATGGAGCGTCACAAATTATTCAGCAAAGTTGTCAAGTGAAACCCGCTATTACATTTTTTAAAGTATCTATTCCGAAACGTTAAATTATTGTTTGTTCCTTATGCTTACCTATCTAAAATGAACACTCTTCTAAGTTAAACCAATTTGAAATAGTGAGCCTGATTTTATCAATAAGGTCACCTGTACTGCTGTATTATGTTTATTAGTATATACAATGCGAAAACACCAGCTTTCAAAGTGCAAGATCCTGAATTGGGCATGGCATCTTTTCAGAAGCAATTTGTAAGATGTGTTATTAATAATAGGTATTCAACACTCACTGTAAATGACTTTCTTTTTCATTATTGTCGATGTCAAAAACTAAATATCTCTTCAGAAAGGAACGGAACGGAATGGAAATTGAATACCAATAGTCAATCATTTTACATTATTCTGTGCTTTTCCAGATAGTATATAATAACTAGGAACACTAGCCTTTAAAGTGTAGAGCCTGAATTGAGTAGGGCATCTGTGTTGTAACACTTTGTAGGATGTGTTGGGTATTTTTTAGGATTTGTTTATATCAAAATCCTATTTTTTTTTCAATAAAACGATTAAGATAATTTGATTTCTAGACTTGACTGTGTTTTTAAGTGCCATACATTTAATTAACCCACATAAATTAATTCTTGTTAAATTAACTTACCCTGTTCTAACAGGAGTTTACGTCAAGCTCGTTAAATGTTCACCATAAAGAATTTAACTTTACAACTGATCTGATGGAAACGCATCAATAATAATTTAAAAGGAAAAATCATATAATTTTCCTTAGTCGATCAAATAAATGTTTGTACATATGAAAAAATTAAGTTGGTTACCATTCTAAGGATATCGTATATGGCGAAAATCGTCTTTCTGTCAGTCTAAAAGTTTCCAATCAATTCTCAGTTTTTGGATAGTCCTAAACTGTTAAAATATATCTTAGTAGTCGACATCAATGATTGTAGTCTTTTTTTATTTTTTTTTACTCTATGTGATCACCATATGTCGTCTAGCCTTGTGACTTTTCTACCTTTTAATTTATTCTTTTATTTATCTGTATATGCCTTGCATATCTGAAGCTTTTGAACCTAAAGAAAGCATCGAGTTACATTTTAAGAGTTCTCGGCTATCGCTACGTCCTTCTTCGCCGCACATTATTAGTTGTCAAATAACAGACACTTCGATTAAATAAAGAGGTCATTGTCGTAGTATTAGAAGCACGTAATATTCGACTCTTCTAAAAATAATGACCACTCGCAATCAAACTTTCTCTTTCTTAAATATATTTTTAAAACCTCTTCTTAAATATATTTTTCTCCATAGCTATTTAATAAACCACATTTCATAACTATTTCCTAAACTATATAGGCTCTAGCATTGATAAGAAAATATTCATCCAATAAGATCCTTACGGCATTGTGAATAGAGCTTTATCATTGTTACATTTTTTTTTACTACAAAACCAGCAATATAAGTTAACTTGCCTTTCTTAATCCGTCATGAAAACTGGTTTTCCTTTATGCCATAACCTAATTTCATTATGTTACTTTCTAGGTGAAGTTTATCCCGTGCTTGTTTGTGAATAATTTGCAAATGCAATATCTTTTAAATGGTCGACGTACCTCTCAAGGGTTTCAGACTTGTGGAATCTCCCACCAAAAATGTCCAAAGCTAAACGAATTTCATCATTAAAGACAACCTTTGTCGGGCTTTTCCAGTTGACTTGTGGATAGAGAAACAATATGCCAATGGGAATGGTTGTATAGATGTATCCCAGTTGGTTTGCTTAGTGTTTACCACCACCCGCATATAGGATTTAAATGTGCGATTAAATCTTTCAACCATTCTATCAGACTGAGGGTGTAGGAAGATTGTGCTGGTGTTATTGATTCCCAGAAACTGGCATACTTGTTGGAATATTTGTGACTCCTTAGTCTGAATGAGAAGTTTCTTCCTTAGTCTGAATGTATTTCTCTGGGGACACGAAATCGACTAATCCAGTTCTGGAACAGCACTTCAGCTACTGTCGTTGCTAATTGGTTTGTAATCGGATAGACCTCGGGCCACTTACTAAAGTAATCCATAGCAATAAGAGCATATCGATTTCCGGAGCTACTAGTAGGAAAAGGTCCTGCTACGTCTATGGCAATTCGTTCAAAATCGTTCTCTCACTCTTTCCAAGGTCTTACTAACTCTAAAATGTCCTCCATCAACACCGCTTCAAGAACTGCTGGAATCAGTTCGAGGAAGGTTTGTCAGACATGTCTTCTCTTTTTCATCTACGCTCTCTTTGAAAATATCTTTCCATAATATAATTAAAATATTACACCAAACCTAAGTAAAACCCTAAACAAAACCTTCAAATTAACGTTAACTTTAAAATATAAATAAAATAGTACATAAAACTAGCGAAATAATTCACGTATTTACAGTTTCATAATAATATTTTGTGTTTAATAGAATATACGTATCCAACTCTATTACTATTTGAATTATAGGTATAAAATGTATTTTAAACATAGTATTAAGAGCATATGTAGAATAACCCAAATGATTCTTTTTATGTTTTAGACCTATTATCCGATTTGATTTCAATTTAATTTTTAGAGTTCATTTGAGATATCCGATAAGTGATTTTTCAAATTTTTTGATTTATTGTGCATTAAAAAAATACGAATATCGAACTCTATGACTGATACCTATTATTCGAATATAATTTCAACTTAGTATTAAGAACTTAAATAGGACATTTCAAATGATTCGTTTTGCGTTTTAAAACTAATCAGTGTTATGAAAATACGATAACTAACCACTACATCTATTGTTTGGTTTTGATTTCAATGTACTTTCTAATTACTCATACCTATTGTGCGAGTGTAATTTAAATGTAGTATTAATAGTTTATATGATTCATTTTGCGTTTTGGAACTAATTAGTGTTAAGAAAATACAATAACTAACTATAGCTATTGTTTGGATTTGATTTTAACTTAATTTCTAGAGTACTAAATACAAATGTCTCGTTTTATTACTAATACATAATATTTTAATGTAATTTAAATTTAGTAATAAGAGCTTACACAGAATAACCCATATAAATAAATAAATAAAAAACGACTTTTATTAACCGTTATAAGTACAATGTAAACAAAGAAAAACTTTGTGTAAACTTAAAGGGCGAAGCCTAACAAGCTGCTATTCTCACTCAACTCATTTAAGGTTCACCTAAGATAAAATATTTGAATACTTAAATACGTTCTATTCTTGACATATGTTGTATAACTATTTTTCAACAAAACAAAAATAATACCCTGTCGGTTCGTGACTGGCCCATGTTGGCAACAGACAGTCGAACCCCCCTCGGCCACACAAAAGCATCGAAGGCACCCAGCACCCCCTTGCATACTCACACTTGTTTGTCCATTAGAAACTGTCGAGATTTAAAATTATTTATATTAAGAATTTAAAAATTTTCTGGTATGAGATTGTATATGCTGATGGCGTTGAAAATAAAAGATTTCCGAAACATGGCTGTTTTATGTTGTGGTACAGTAAAAGCATGGCGTGATCTAACGTTAACATTGTGAATTGCTGTGCGTGGTAAAAATTTGGATTTAAGAAGTTGAGAGGCTTCCGCCACAGTAAGCAATTTATGAACAAAATTTAAAATATGGTGTGGTCTTCGGTTTTCCATGTTCAGCCAATTGCATTCAGAGATGAAATGAAAAACATGGTCACATTTACGTATTCCATACAAAACCCTACAGCATGCATTTTGTACTTTTTGAATTTTATATTTATCCTCCGCAGTTAGACAAGCCCCGTACAGAAAGTCACAATAATTAAAATGCGATAAAACAAGGCTATCAAACAACATATTTTTTAATGGAAAGTTTAACAGTTGTCGGTTGTTATAAATTAATTTAAGAGCTTTTTTACTAATCTTCCGTACATGTTCATGAAATTTTAGATCCTCATCCACTATTAAGCCCAAATTTTTTGCACAAGATACAAAGGATAAACTTGGCGCCAATGTGTAGATTTAACGACTTCTTTACCATGTCTTTTTTGGTTTTACTACCAAAACACAATACCTTTGTCTTGTTGGGGTTTAAGTTAAGATATTAAGTATCTTGAGGTTTGAAAGAAAAGTAGATCTGAGTATCATCAGCATTGGCATGGGTACTACAAAACAAAGGAGCAGCGATAACGTATATTGTGTAAATTATAATTAAGAGCGGGGATAACATAGCACCCTGAGGTACACTAGATTTAATCGAAATGTTATTTGATACCGATTCACCTAAACTGATCTTTTGCGATCTGTCTCGAAGAGATGATCCAACCAGATTAAGTGCATCGGTCTCAAAGCCATAGTATTTAAGTTTAGCTAATAGAATGATCTAAAGTATCAAAGGCCTTAGAGAAGTCTAGTAAAACCAAAACTCTAACAAGGCCTTCATCGAAATTCTTAATGACATGATCAAGTACCGATGAAAAAGCGGAAGCCGTACTAAACCCCTTTCTAAATCCGCATTGAAAATCAGTCATCAGTCCATTAAACGTCCACACAGATTTTCCGTATATTTCTCTCGTCATTTTAAAAAGTTTGAGGTCTTCAGTAGTTAAAACTTCCGTTATTAGCATACGCGAGCCTTTAAGTAATTTTTTGTTTGCAAACACAAAGCGTCGTCCACTTATGACTGAACTGAATTATCAGGGGCCGTCGCTTAGACGACCCTGAGGTTTTTTTGCCAATACGGTAACAATGCGAAATATCTGTCTTATTAATATTTATTTTTAGAAGATCGGATAGTGTTTTAGCAGAATTTTCAGCTTGGATATTTCTGTAATTTTCAATTCCGTGTAGTAAAATACAGAACGAATTATGAGTTAGATCTATATTGTGTAACCTTTTGTGGTGTTCGTCTGTTATCACTTTTAAAGTGCTTACATCCCTAACCAGTTCCCCCAGAGAAGCTGTCATAGATATCTGAAATATTGAAATTTGTTTCTCCAGCTGATCAATGTTTATCCCAGTATTTGATAAGGAGGAACCTGCGTTCTTTTTAAAGAATGAAAATTGCTCTCGAAGCATGCTCAGTCCCGTGTTGAATTCTGCTGACAGCTGATCTACACGTGTGCTGAGTTCCTTCAGATTTGTGGCTGATTTGCTGCCTATAACTTTTGAAATTCACTTCCACACACTAGACAACCTTTAAGATTACTTCACACACACTTCAAAATTAAAAATCGTTTTGCATTTTGAACATAATCAGTATTAGAAAAATACAATAATTAGGCCTTATAGCTATTGTCCGATTTGATTTCAATTCAATTTTTAGAGTTCATTTGATAACCGCTAAATGATTTTTAAAATTTTTTCATGTATTTTGTTTTAATAAAGTTGGAATATCCTTCTCTATTACTGATACCTATTATTCAAATATAATTTAAACTTAGTATTGAGAGCTTATATAGGATAACCCATATGATTCGCTCAGCATTTTGGACATAACCAGTGTTAAGAAAATACGATAACTAAACACCAGCAATTTTTCTGATTTAATTTGTGAAATTCATTTGATATATTGTAAACGATTTTTCAAATTTTTTGATTTATTGTGGTTTAGAAACTATGAATATCTAACTCACTGTTATCTATTATTTGAATATAATTTAAATTTAGTATTTAGCTTATACAAGATGACCCGAATCATCCTTTTTACGTCTTGGACATAATCAGCTTTTGATTTATTGTTTTCTAAAAAAATACGAATATCGAACTCCATTACTGATACCTATTATTCATATGTAATTAAAATTTAATATTAAGAGCTTATATAGAACAACCCATATGATTCGTTTTGCATTTTGAACATGATCAGTGTTAGGAAAATACAATAATTAGGCCCTATAGCTATTGTCTAATTTGATTTCAATTTAATATTTAGAGTTTATTTTATACACGCTAAATGATTTTTAAAATTTTCTCATGTATTTTGTTTTATTAAAATTGAAATATCCTACTATATTACTGATAGCTATTATTCGAATGTAATTTAAACTTAGTATTAAGAGCTTATATAGAACAACCCATATAATCCGTTCTACGTTTTGGATATAATCGGTGTTAACAAAATACGATAACCACACACTTTAGCTCTTATTCCGATGTGATTTTAATTTAATTTTTGTAGTTAATTTGAAATATACTAGTGATTTTTCAAATTTTTTTAATGTATTGTGTATTAAAAAATAAGAATATATAACTCTACTACTGATAACTATTCGAATGTAATTTAAATTTAGTAATAAGAGCTTACACAGAATAACCGATATGATTCGCTTGGCGTTTTGGACATAACCAGTGTTAAGAAAATACGATAACTAAACACTAGCTATTTTTCCGATTTGATTTCAATTTAATTTCTGGAATTCATTTGATAAATTGTAAATGATTTTTTAAATTTTTTGATGTATTGTGTTTTAGAAACTATAAATATCTAAATCTATCACTGTTATCTATTATTTGAATGTAATTTAA
Organism: Anthonomus grandis grandis; assembly: GCF_022605725.1. Classification (NCBI taxonomy): domain Eukaryota; kingdom Metazoa; phylum Arthropoda; class Insecta; order Coleoptera; family Curculionidae; genus Anthonomus; species Anthonomus grandis. Next base: position 3,049,867 of record NC_065567.1, on the reverse strand, counting down.
AATTAGTATTTAGCTTATAGAAGATGACCCAAATATTCCTTTTTACGACTTGGACATAATCAGTTTTTGATGTATAATGTTTTAAAAAAATGCAAATATCAAACTCTATTAGAGTTACCTATTATTCGAATGTGGTTTAAATTCAGTATTAAAAGATTTTATATGTCAACTCAGATGATTTGTTTTACGTTTTGGAACAAATCATTGTTAAGAAAATACGATAAGTATACACCTTAGGTATTGTTCCGATATTTCCGAAATTTCCGATTTCAATATCAATTTTTAAAACTTATTTGATATATCCTGAATTTTTCAAACTCTCAGGTATTGTGTTTTAAAAAAATGCGAATATCGAACCCTATTATGATTACCTATTATTCAATATGACAACTTATATGGATCATTTTGCCTTTTAGATCAAATCAGTGTTAAGAACATACTATAGCTAAACATGTTAGCTATTGTTCCGATTTGATTTTATTTTAATTTTTGGAGTTTATATGATATATCCTAAATGATCTTTTAATTTTTTTGATGTACTGTGTTTTAAAAAAATAGGAATATCGAATTGGGTTACTTAACACATACACAAATTCTCAAGAATTTGTTGAGAATTCTTGAGAATTTGTGTATGTGTTAAGTAACCCAATTTTAGAGTCTGATGATGGCAAGAACACTTGCCGAAATGCATCACTCCTGAAATTAGAGGATTAGCATTTTATTTGTGGAGTACATTTTTACTTTTTTATTTTTTAAGCATATATTTTTATCTATGGTGGGAATTGTTAACTTAACCTGGCTTTTATTTTGTTGTTAGTTTAATGTAATCTGTGTAGGTCTAGGTAATAAGTTTTATCATAATTTATAAGCGTTCTTTTTGTGAAAAATATCTTAATGTATTTTTTAGGCCTGATGATGCTCCGATAGGAGCGAAACACGTGTAGCTTTGAAAAAAATGATATGGATTTGATGAGACCGTGACTTTGTATTCTTACCTTTGTTTTGTTATACAAGATGACCCAAATGATCCTTTTTAAGTTTTGGACATAACCAGTATAATAAAAATCGATAACTATTAGCTATAGCTATTGTTCTTATTTGATTTCATTTTAATTTTAACATATAATCTGTTTAACCCTAAATGACAATACTAATATCTTACTCTATTACTGTTATATATTATTCGAATGTAATTTAAATTTTTATTTCGCATATACAAGATAGCCAATTATTCCTTTTTACGGTTTGAACATTACCAGAGTTAAGCAAATACGATAACTAATAGCGTTAGCTATTGTTCCTATTTGATTTAAATTTAATTTTTGGAGTTCATTTGATATACTGTAAATGATTTATACAATTTTTCTGACGTATTGTGTTTTAAAAAAATAGTCATATCTCACTCTATAACGGTCATCTATTTTTTGAATGTAATTTGAATTTGGAATTTAGTTTGTAGAAAATAACTCAAATGATATTTTTTAAGTTTTGGACTTAACCAGTATAAGTAAAATCAATAACTATTAGCTATAGCTATTGTTCATATTTGATTTCGATTTAATTTTTAGATATAATCTGTTTAACCCTAAATGATTTTTAAAAATATTTTGAAGTATTGTGTTTTAAAACAATACTAATATCTCACTCTATTACTGTTATATATTATTCGAATGTAATTTAAATTTAGTATGTCGCATATACAAAATAGCCAAATGATCCTTTTTACGGTTTGAACATTACCAGAATTAGGAAAATACGATAACTAATAGCTAACGCTATTGTTTTGATTTTATTTCAATTTAATTTTTAGATATGATCAGTTTAACCCTAAATGATTTCTAAAAATATTTTAAAGTATTGTGTTTTAAAACAATACTAATATCTCACTCTATTACTGTTATATATTATTCAAATGTAATTTAAATTTAGTATTTCGAATATACAAGGTAGCCAAATGATCCTTTTTACGGTTTAAACATTACCAGAATTAAGAAAATACGATAACTAATAGCGCTAGCTATTGTTCCGATTTGATTTCGATTTAATTTTTGGAGTTCATTTGATATACTGTAAATGATTTTTTTTAATTTTCTGATGTATTGTGTTTTAAAAAAAATAGTCATATCTCACTCTATAACGGTTATCTATTTTTCGTATGTAATTTAAAATTGGTATTTAGAATATACAAGAGGACTCAAACGATTCTTTTTACGTTTTGGACATACTAATACAACTAGGGTTAACGTGGTTATGTATGCAATTTTAAAATACATTGGAAAAATAGATAGCTGTTATAAAGTGGGATATTAGTATTGTTTTAAAACACAATACTTCAAAATATTTTTAAAAATCATTTAGGGTTAAACAGATTATATCTAAAAATTAAATTGAAATCAAATATGAACAATAGCTATAGCTAATAGTTATTGATTTTACTTATACTGGTTAAGTCGAAAACTTAAAAAATATGACATTTTAAAAAATATGATATTTTTTAAAACGCAATATTTCAGAAAAATTTTAAAAATAATTTACAGTACATCAAATGAACTTCAAAAATTTAATTGGAGTCAAATCGGACAATGCTCTAGGGATTTATTGTTCTATTTTCTTAACCCTGGTTATGTCCAAAACTTAAAAAGGATCATTTGGGTCATCTTGTATAACCTAAATACCAATTTTAAATTATATTCGAATAATAGATAACCGTAATAGAGTGAGATATGACTTTTATTATTTTTTTTTAAAACACAATACATTAAAATATTTTTAAAAATCATTTAGGGTTAAACAAATTATATCTGAAAATTAAATTAAAATTTAATCGAAACAATAGCGTTAGCTATTATCGTATTTTCTTAATTGTGGTAATGTTCAAACCGTCAAAAAGATCATTTGGCTATCTTGTATATGCGAAATACTAAATTTAAATTATATTCGAATAATAGATAACAGTAATCGAGTGAGATATGACTATTTTTTTAAAAACAATACATCAGAAAAATTCAATGCGAAGGGCCGGATCAAAATTCAAGACTCATTTTAAATGATCAAGTTCAAAATACATCTGTTCTTATATTGACTGCAAATTCGCCTCAAACTCTACAAACTATGCTTATGATGCAAAGACCTACGACGTTAGACGACGCCCTAAAATATGTCTTAAATTATAATATGGTTTAATCACAAATAAATTGTACAAATTTTAACAACGATTCTTCTCATAATTTTAGACAATCCCAAAATAATGCATTCCAACCCCCACAAACAATAGACAGGACCCTCAACCCTAGAATTCCTCCCATGAGATTCCCAGATCAAACTCCAAAACATATGAATCAATCCATACAACCCAAACCCAATACCTTACAATTTAACAATAATTCCAGAAACTTTACAAATACCAGAAATGTATTTGCCCTAGACAAAATTTTTTCGGACAATCTGGCCCTCCTAATTTTGCGTTTGAAGAATTAACAAATGTAGAAACCTACCCCTATGTAGTACAGAAATCACCCGAAAATCAATATGATTATTCACCGTATAATGCTAATGAAACCGCATTACCTCAAGATTTTTTTACAGAAACATGTTCACAATCGGAATTAATAAATGAAATCATTCCTGAGCAAATTAAATTGTTACAAGGAAGAAAATTTTCAAATATCAGCCGAGAACCAACCATTGACCTAAATAACATAGCACAACAAATAGAATTACCATATTTTTACCTCCCCGATATAAATTTAACTATACTCATAGACTCTGGAGCTTCTGACTCTATTATCAACCCCCAAATTGCAAATCTTTTTAAAAATAACATATTTTACGAACCGTTTGAATTAACAGCTTGTAAAAATGTATATAAAGAGAACAAAAATTTAAATGTATGCCTATTAAAAGAACTAGGAATCTTACATAATTTTAAATTTCGAGTTTTAAATTGGCATAAACATTTTGATGCCCTTATAGGATCAAAAGATTTAACATGTCTAAATGCTCTTATCGACTATAAGACCAAAACTCTTACGGCTCAAAACATGAAAATACCTTTCTCTTTAGCTTATAATAGGCCCTTAGAACCAGTAGAAAATAATTGCAATAATTATTTAACTATTCCAGTAAACACTGAAAATGGAATAGCAATTTTACCTTCCTTTAATATAAAAGAACATGTTATTCCAGATAGCCTTATTACTGTAAGAAATGGCCTTTGTAAAATACCGAATCCAACCCCTAATGTAAGCATTAATTTTCACGAAAGAGTAAAAGTTATTCCCCAGGAGCAATTTGATATACTGGACCCACCACTCACGTCTCCAGAAAAATTTAACCCTACTTTACAGCTTAGGCTAGACCATCTTACGCCACTGGAAAAATCAAAAATTGTCCCTCTTTGCCATGAATATAAAAATATTATGTATCATGAAGACTGTGACTTAACTTTAACAGGTCAAACAAAATATACGTACCGACAATGACAGACCCATTTAGGCTTATAGGCAACCCCCCGCGATGAACCTTGAAATCCAATCTCAAATTCAAAAACTAATCGGCAATAAAATCATAAGACCCTCGATCTCACCCTATTCCGCTCCTGTTTGGATCGTACCAAAGAAAAGAGACGCTTCAGGTAAACAAAAATATAGGCTAGTCATTGACTATCGTCGCCTAAATGACGTCACAGTCGAAGAGAAATATCCCCTTCCTCAAATAGTCGAAATTCTGGACAATCTAGGAAAATGCACATATTTCACCGCCATAGACCTGGCCCAAGGATTTCACCAAATTAAAATGGATCCAGATTCTATAGAAAAAACAGCTTTTTCAGTCAACCATGGACACTATGAATATCTTCGAATGCCATTTGGGCTGAAAAATGCCCCAGCGACTTTCCAGAGGATGATGGATGAAGTTTTAAAAGATTTTCTCTACAAATTCTGCTTCGTATATAGATGACGTAGTCATTTTTTCTAAATCTCTCTCAGAACAACTACACCATATTAGGAAAATTTTCAAAAGGCTTAGAGAAGTGAACCTGAAAATTCAGCCCGATAAGTCTGAATTTCTATGTAAAGAAGTTTCATTTTTAGGTCATGTAATAACACCCGATGGAATTAAACCTAATCCATCCAAAATCGAAGCGATTCAACGTTATCTCATGCCAAAATCACAAAAAGAAATTAAGGCATTTTTAGGTCTTATTGGCTACTATCGCCGATTCATTAAAAATTTTTCCAACATTACTTTTCCTATAACTAAATGTTTAAGAAAAGGCAGCGAAAATGCATAGGTAACGTGGAATATAAACATGCCTTTCAAAAATGTAAAGAAATTATTACAAACTCTCCCGTGTTACAATACCCAGATTTCAAAAAACCTTAAATTAACAACAGATGCCTTGAACATTGCGTTAGAAAGTGTGTTATCTCAGAATGATCACCCTATAGCCTTTTATTCTAGAACTCTTAATTCAGCTGAAAGAAACTATTCTACAATCGAAAAGGAACTTCTCGCCATTGTTGACTCTACCAAACATTTCCGACCTTACCTTTATGGACAGAAATTTATTGTGGAAACCGACCACAACCCTTTAGTTTGGCTCTCAAAAATTAAAGAGCCCAATTCTCCCTTAATTCGATGGAAAATAAAACTGGAAGAATTTAACTTCGAAATTAAATACAAAAAGGGAAAAGAAAATTTTGTCGCTGACGCGCTTTCCTGTGTAGAAATAAACGTCCACGAAAAAGAAGATGACCAACAATCTACCACCCCTAATGTCGATAACACAGTAGCCAATTTGTGCGAATTTGATTTAGCAGACTTCGTCCTTAACGAGAGATATAGTCTCTCACCAACTCAATTGCCGCAAACAAACATAAGCGACAATGATACTGACGCGACAGTTCATTCAAATAACGATAACAATGAGAAAAATTTACCGATTTCAGAATTGCCAGTCAACTATGCATCAAATAGGGTAATAATTGCATACGGCGATAATTTTCAACACACTCATTCAAGACCCTTTTTACCATCTTCATTCGGGATGAAGAATTAAAATTAGAATTTCAACGTATTGTTAATGCAAATTTAAATACGTCTGCTAAATTATTTTTTTCAAATAAATATCTGCGATATAATAGATCCCTCACAACAATCTGACATTATTTCTGAATATCACAAGAAGAACCATAATGGTATTACAGAAACGTATAACACACTTAAACAAAAATTACTATTGGCCCAAACTTAGAGATTCTATTACAAACATCATAAATAAGTGCGAAATTTGTTTACAAAATAAATACGAACGGCATCCTTACAAAATCGCCTACGAAGGACCCTTGTTATCAGAAAAACCCTTTAAAACATTACACATTGACATTTTTCAATTTTTAGCGGTTATAGATTCCTTTTCAAAATATGCCCAAGCTTATTTTATACCAGACAAAAATGCTATTACCATCCTAAATAAACTTAGACACTATTTTGCACACCACAATACACCAAAAAGAATCGTCATTTCGTCATTCTCTACCTTGGTCCAGGTAGAGAATTTCAAAACCGTTTCAAAAGAATTTTGCCAATTATTTTGTATAGATACTCACTATACAACTCCTGGAAATTCTTCCTCAAATAGTCCTGTGGAGCGACTGCACTCCACATTACTAGAAAAACTGAAAACGTTAAAAATAGAAAACCCCGAAGAAAAATTAAAAGACTTAGAAAGAATATAATTTCTTTACAGCCTCCTGATCTTCCTGATCCTGAAGAACCCGTGCCTAGCACTTCAAGTTTAAAACATACCCAATAATGGATACTACTCTGAAGAAATTTCTTCGTCTTTAGTATTAAGTCATTATCACTCCACCTACATCCCCTTTAATTTTACGAAAATACATGTATCTTTAGCCCACATTTTTTCTAATGTTGTAGTATCAAGTAAGCTTTTTAATCGTCCTAATAATCCCTTAAATAATTCTTTATTGGAGACTCAAGTTAATGACCTTACAAAACTACTTGACAAAACATATGACACATATGCAAAATTAGATCACTCTGAAAGTAAAAGTAATAACACTAGCTATTTTGCTCGTAAAAAGCGTGGCCTAGCAAATTACGTTGGGACTGCTATCAAATTTATTACAGGAAATCTAGACGACAACGACCTTAACAACATTATACAGAATTTACAGATTTTAAAAAGTAATGAAATAAAATCCATGCACAAGATCAACGAACTGAGCTCATTTGCAGGAAATATCAGAAAACAGTTCGAGGAAAACGTAAAAGTTGTAAATGAAAATTCCCATCGCATTCGCACTGAATTTTATAAATTAGAAAATTTTGTGCTAATGTTGCAAAATCAATTTAAATAACTTATTGAATTAAACGAATACCTAGAAAAACTACTTCGTATGATCTCATTTGCACATTTAGAAACACTAGATTTGGAAATACTTACTTTAAAAGACATTATCCAAATCTGGGATTATCTTAAGATACACTATCCGAGAAAAGCCCTATGGTCCCTTAACCATATATCTGAATTAGGTTTAATATGTAAATCAGGATTTTTAATTTAAGAAGATATGGCAATTCTAGTAATTATGGTGCCCATTTTTAACGAACACCAGTGTAATCTTAAGTTTATATATCCTATACCCAATAACGAGTCGAAAATATTAATTATACCAAGTAAATTTTATTGTGGCAATTTATGGTTTGACAACTGCAATAAAATTAATTCTAAATGGATCTGTTATAACCATATTGTAAACAGTAACCCTTTAAATGAAGAAAATCACTATGCCCTAGTACATAATAATTTTCAGGTGCATACTATTACGTACAAAAAAATCTCTATTATTTTGTACCAAAAGTCCAGAATTAATTTATGAAAATTGTTTTCAATTTGAAAAATTTTCTTTAACACGGTGTCATCTGATAGAAAGTCAATGTGACGTCATATTAAATCGTGACAAATTTTCTCTATCTATTAACAACATTTCAATATCTTTGCCACAAATTAAGACGCTACCCGATACTAATTTGTCAATTAGTTTCGGGTTTTACAACTTCGCCATCTTAGTAATCCTAAGAAAATTCAGGAAGATTTAATCCAAACTGTAAACTTTGAAGACCTAGAATTTAAGCAGCAAAAATCTTATGTAATTTTTGTTATTTTATTTTTATTATTTTGTATTTTAGTTTTAGGAATTTATTTGTATCAAAAACGTAGGTTAGATAGGACAATCCCTGTAAAATTGTTACAAAAACTGATCAACGAGAACGTTGAAACCTCTAACGGTGGAGGAGTAATATCCACAAACCATACTAATACTGCTGATTAGTGCTGAGACACCATAATTCCCTATATAAATAGAAATAGTATTATTAATAATTAACATTAGATCCGTATCAAAGCTAGTTGCTGTTCGGCTAATCGTTCAACCTAAAATTAAGTTTTAATTAATCATTTATACAGTGTGTGTAACCCTTTTGTAGTAAATAAAAGTTTTTTAAAAGGAAGTTTGCCGGCCTGTGTATTTAATTCGGGCTTTGTTTGAAAAAATAAAATCTCAACGTATGATCTATGATACCTGGGGTCTGAAGAGGATAACTTAAATACCAAATTTAAATTACATTTGAATAACAGATAACCGTAATCGAGTGAGATATGAGTATTTTTTTAAAACACAATACTTCAAAATATTTTTACAAATCATTTATCATAATTCGTTTAACCCTAGTTAAACAACTTATTTCTAAAAATTAAATTGAAATCAAATCGGAACAATAGCGTTAGCTATTAGTTATCGTATTTTCTTAATTCTGGTTATGTTCAAACCGTAAAAAAGATCATTTGGCTATCTTGTATATGGGAAATAGTAAATTTAAATTATATTCGAATAATAGATAACAGTAATAGAATGAGATATGACTATTTCTTTAAAAAACAATAATTCAAAAAACATTTAAAAATAATTTATAGTACATCAAATGAATTTCAAAAATTAAATAGGAGTCAAATCGGACATATAGGGATTTATTGTTCTATTTTCTTAACCCTGGTTATGTCCAAAACTTCAAAAGAATTTTTGGGTCATCTTGTATAACCTAAATACCAATTTTAAATTATATTCGAATAATAAATAACCGTAATAGAGTGAGATTGACTATTTTTTTAAAACACAACACATCAATATATTAAAAAAAAAACATTGAGTTAAACAAATTATATCTAAAAATTAAATTTAAATTAAATCGGAACAATAGTTTACGCTATTAGTTATCGTATTTTTTAAATTCTGGTTATGTTCACACCGTAAACAAAAATATGGCTATATTTTATATGCAAAATACTAAATTTAAATTATATTCGAATAATAGACAATAGTAAAAGTGAGATATTAAAAGAACTCGTCCATTCTCTCAAAGAGACCTACGTAACTAGAGAAAAAATGAAAACTCTAAGTCTCAGTCTCAAAATATCTTTTTAATTAATCAGGTAACATGTTTCGCTAATAAAGCATCATTAGACCGACAATAAAGGGAAAAACACACGTAACTACAATAAAACCTTACACTAAAACAAAATCAAATATAAAAAATTAGTTAAAATTACCTTATAGCTAGATGACCTGCCAAGTACTGACAAATAAAATTTAAATCTGAGAATACCCACATATTTTGTAATAAAAACAATAAAACGGCACAAAAATTCAACAAAAAATATAAAAAGGGAAAAACGTGACAGGTGTAGTATTTGAACCCACGCTCTAAAGTTGATCTCGGTGAAACATCAGACCGTTAACCACTCGGGCAGCCCTGCTTATGAATATTAGAGTCAAAGGCATATATGTTATCTCTCACAACTCAAGAACCACTTTTTAAAAAAAATCTATTCATTAAATATTAAAATTTAAACTGGCATAGTTTCTGCCTATAAGTATTCTGTAATTAATCTGTTTTTTACAATAAAACTTAAACATATTTATACTAAGTCTAACTGCTGACTACGTGAGAACTCGTCTTTATCTCATAGATTCTGATTTAGTGGTTCCCATGAAAAAGGTCGCCCACGTTCATGGGAAGATCCAATATAACAGCTCCCCATCAAATAAAAAAGTTGATGCTATGCAACAACTTTTAAATTGAGCTTAACTGGATGGTTTCTTCCTGGATCGGGTCTTCTGGATGGATGCTGGTTCGTCTCTTGGAGACCAGTCTTTTTAGTGGATCGGTTCCAGGTTCTTCGGTCGTGGTGGTGAGTCATCGGTTGCAGGAAGGCTTAGTCTAAGGGGCTTGCGACATCGACACTTGCAGAATATCTACAAAACGATGAGGGTTACTACCAAAATTGTTGTCAGGATAGTAAACCAGTTGACATGCTTGGTTATAAAGGGCTCTTCGATTAGCTTCTCCAGTTGGAGTACTGATTTAGCTTATGTTGAGCCACATTCAGGTCGTCAGCGTTGAGGTTGCTGAGCTTTCAGTTCGGGAACATGGAACTTGGTTGGGAAGCTCTTGCAACAGTCGTATGGTATCAAGACAGGATGACTTCTATAGGTAACATTTTTGTAGACTTCTATTGGGTACTTAGAGTGAACACTCGTACTGCCAATAAAGGAGTTGCATTCTGGTTGGAGTCTGAGAAGGGTGTTCCCTCGGATGACTTTCGTCGCAACTTCTGCTTTTCCACACTGGATGGTTACTGGTAGGGGTCCTGAGACGGTTATTAGCCAGTAGTTTTGGTCCAACTCTTGCACGTGATAGTCTGACGTCTGGAGAATGGAAGTTTGACAAGTGATCGGTAACTGAGTACTCTGCCTCAGTAGCTGTGCCTCACATATTGCATCGCTATCTATGGGATATTGTAGGAGGTTGGAACAAATATAGCGATTGATTTGAACCAGTTTGCAGTTATCCAGGCTTGGAGGTGAAATGTACAGTAGAGAATCGTCATCACGCGCAATGTATTTATTTATTGTTGGAATTACATGAGGAAGACCTGTTCGATTATCCAAAATTGGGATACGAAAGTTTCGGTATAGGGTTTAGGTTCAAGTAATGGAATGTTAACCACAAATACATCAAGATACTGAGCAGCGTATTGAAGGTAGGTGGGGAACGGTAAATTATTCTTTGAAAGAGATCGCGAGACTTCTTGTAGAGAATTGATCAAATCCCTTGGGTTTATGATTGAGCTATGTAAAATCAGAGTTATGTAAAATCAAAATAAAAAAAGAGTCAGCCGTTAGGTCAGAGAGGATGGAAAGTAACTTATCATTATGATTAATGGCTTGCCTTATGGGCTGTAAATCTTTGTACACAAGCAAGGTCCATTTATTAGTCGACACTCTTACTTTTCCTTCTTCGTGGAAAAATATGCCAACCGTGTTATTTACAGGCGTAAGCAGGAATTGAGTGACCGCTGCTGGGATCAGCAAGAGAAATCTGAAATAAAATAGGACTGTTCTAGTCATAGTATGGCTTCAAACGATCAAAATAGTGTATTAACTACAGAGGATGCCTTTTTATCTAGTAGGGGGTAGGCTTGCGTGAATTTAGTTAATTCGTCCCTAATAGTTAATGCATAATTTCTAATTGGATATTCAAAAAGATCTATGTTTATTCTTTCAAACGGTGTTTTGGGGGTTTCAGTGATTACAAGGGGAGTACTAAGATTTTTTCTATACATTTTTACCTTTTGACAAATATCACATTTCTTTATAAAAACTTCTACATCGCGAGTTAAACCAGGCCAGGTATATCTTTCTTTTATACGCTTGACTGTTTCGTTTATGCCACGGTGTAGGTTATTTTTCCCTGTGTGGTATTGATCTAAGATGATAGGCATTTGGTCTTGATCTGGTGTTAAATCGATGCTTTGACATATTCTTAATTTAATATCTTTGTCGGTAAAGATATACGAAAATAATTCGAGAACCGGTAGGTTAAGATTAATTTCAACACAAAAGTTTAAGTAAGGTCAAATTCATTACTGCACATGTAAAGAGCTTAGAAAAGGTGTTGAGCAATTAAATCTTTATTAGCTGGCAAAAGAAAAATAAAATATTTTCGATTTTTTACACTTGTGCTTGACAGGATATTAACTTTATGAGTTTCAAATTCGATATTCTCTTCGAGTAAATCGTCCATTATGTTATAATGAAGATCTTGGGTCATTTCTTTATCGCCATCATCGAGTTTCTTTACTAGTAGAAGGCTGGTCTTCATTGGCGGCAAGGATAGTAATTTTTGATTGAAGATCTATACAACCCTTGACATGATTAATTTTTGCCCTTGAAAGAGCGTCCGCATTTTTGTTTGTTTTACCAGCCTTATATTCGGTTTTATAGTCGTACTCCTCTAGTTTTAGGCGCCAACGAGCTAATCCACTGCCGGGATCCTTGATCGAGAAAAGCCAAGTCAAAGGACGATGATCAGTAATTAGAAGAAACTTACGACCGTAGAGATACGGGCGGAAATGTTTCACAGCCCAGACGATGGCTAAGAGTTCTCTTTCTATAGTGGAGTATCCCGTCTCAGCACTACAGAGAGTCCTTGATGCATAGGCTATTGGGAGGTCCTTTCCTACAGGTCCTTGTGAGAGTACAGCTCCAATAGCGAAGGCACTAGCATCGGTTGTCAGAACAAACGTTTCCTCAAAGTTTGGGTATATAAGAATTGGATCGGATACAAGAGACTTTTTAAGATCGTTAAATGAATTCATACACTCAGAATTAAAATTAAAAAGTGTCTTTCTGTAAAAGAGTCCTCAGAGGTTTTGAGATTTTGGCGAAATTAGGAATAAAGCGTCTGTAATATCCCGCAAGACCTAAGAAAGATTTGACATCCTTGGTGGTGGTAGAAATGGGAAACTTCTGGATATACTCAATTTTAACAGGATTGGGTTTAACGCCGTCCTGGGTGATAAGATGTCCCAAATAAGCGACTTCCTTCCTAAGAAATTCGCACTTGTCAGGCTCAATTTTTAAATTTGCCTTACGAAGACGTTCAAAAACCTAGCGATGTGCTCATGAATAGTAGGGGAATAAATTATTATGTCGTCCATGTAAACCAAGCAGCATTCGTTCTGGATACCAAGAAGAATGTTGTCCATAACTCGCTGGAAGGTAGATGGAGCGTTATTCAGGTCAAATGACATTCGGACGAATTCAAAATGACCATTTTCTACAGAAAAAGCTATCTTGGGAATGTCGTCTGGATTTATCTCGATCTGATGAAACCCTGAAGTGCAATCGAGCGTAGTGAAGTACTGACATTTCCCTAAATGGTTGAGAAGATTGGAAATGTTCGGAAGAGGATACTTGTCTCCAACGCTGAGCTCATTGAGTTTGCGGTAATCAATCACCACTCTCCACTTTTGTTCTCCAGAGGCGTCAAGTTTTTTGGGTACGACCCATACGGGGGAAGACCAAGGAAACGTCGAGAGGCGAATGATATTTTGATCGAGCATTTTACCAATTTGCTTTTTAACATCTTCCTTATGTACCTAGGGGAAGCGATAAGATTTTGTGAAGACAGGTCGAGCATTATTGGTATCGGTACTATGTTTGATTTCGCTGGTGAACGTTAGTTGGTCACCTTCAAGGTAAAATATGTCAGAAAAGTTTAGAGATACATCAGTAACAAGTTGCTTTTCTTCGTCATTTAAATGTTCAAGTTTTTCAACCAACTTCGGTTGGTCTCGTATTTTGGCTTTACGATCAAGACTTTTTTTATTGGGTTTTGAGTTAAAGTTTAAAATATTTTCTTTACATTGGTCTGTGTCAACACTAAATGGTTCTATTTTAAGTTCTGAAAAATCAACTGTTTTTGGTATGGCATTAGCATTAACTATGGTGGTTAAAAATTCACTACGTTCGTTGACTCTGACCATTGCATTTGGTAACCTAACTTTATCTTTTACATCAGAGTATAGTAAGGCATCAGTATTAGACAAGTTACACTTGAGTTTAAAAATTTTCTGCACTTGATTTTATGTTTTCAACTTTATGCAGGGGAATAGTTTTAGAGTTCGTAATTAGCTGTTTTGCATTTAAATCTATTAAGCATTCATAACGTTCAAGAAATTCTAATCCTAGTATTCCATCAAAATCGAAATCGAGGTCGTAAATATACACCTTATGTGGCTCTCCAGGGCCAAAGGAAACAAGGGTAGATTCTTGAATTGTTAATTTTTGATCCGTAATACCTTGGATAGTAAGGTTTTCAGGGAATCTTTTGGGTAAATTTTGAGCCGTTTTCTCTTAAAAATTGAAATGCCTACACCAGTGTCAATGAGTAATTTAAATCTATTTGATGCATCCTTGATATAGTAAAGGTTTTTAGAATTTACAGTAAGTAAGGATTTTAAATGAAATGTTGTTCCGGGAAGTTTAGGTTTGGGTCCATGTTGTCCAGATTTAGGGTCTGTATCTGCGGCTGAAGTTCGGCTACTGGGTCCTGGGTGTTGCTTTCTGGGGGTTGGCTGGTAGTTGGAAGCGTGAGAAAATCCTGATAGTCATAAGTATGAATAGGAACATCAAGAGAATAATTATAGTAATCGCCAGAATTTTCAGCATAGGATTGATGATCCGACTCGTGTTGCAAAAAGTAGTTCGGGTCGTATTCCTCTTGGGGTTGTTCATAGTGCACAGGGTGTGTCCTCTGCTACGGCTGGGAATACTGGGGTTTGTTTTGACTAAAAGAAGGACTATTTTAGACCTGATTTGGATTAGCATTTTCAAAATTCCTGTTCTGGTGTCCATTGTTGATTCTCCATTGTTGTTGCAAAAAACTATTTCCATTTACACCTTGTTCTGGTTGATGACGGAAATTTGGTGGGTTCGGATTATGACGTTGAAATGCCTGTGGGTCACCATAAGAAGGCGAGTTAAAACGACATTGATTGGTAATATGACCAATACCACCACAAATTCCACATTTAGGCAATTGGGTTTGCCTTGGCATCATTGGTTGAGTTGTTGGCCTCTGCATAGGGGGTTTCGAAGTTTTCTGATTCTCAAAATATGAAAGCTGAAACTCGCTACGAATTCTGGATTGGGCTTCTAAAAGTGTGGAAGGGTTGCTAGCTCGAATGATTTGTCCTAGACGGTGTTCCAGACCCGTTAACAAGGTATTTAGAGCCATAGTCTCAAGTAATGTGGTTTGTGCTAATTTTTGTTCTTTAGTTGTTAATAAAGGTGATTTTTGAATGCACGAATGCATTTTTGCGTTCAAAGCTTGTAAACGGTTAAAGAATGTAAGTGGCGATTTGCCCGGTAGTTGCTTAATACGATGCAGGTCTTGTATAAGCGAAGACAAGTCTCTTGAGTCACCAAAATGTAAATTCAAGAGTTGTTTAATTTCAATATATGACATGGGGTTACGCGAACGCGGTTAATATGAATTACTAAAAATACTTTTTGTTGTGCGTTTGCCATATCCTATGCGCAATCGCACGCATTGATAAAATTGCTTAAAAAAATTTGATCACCCTCAAACTCGGGTATAATGGAAAATATTTCAGAGAAAACTCCCCCTCAACCCTGATGTTCGCATCTTGAAAACGTTCTTGACCTTGTTCGGCCATTTTATTAAATTTACTTAAAATGCAAAACACAATATAACAATTTAATTACTTGAGTACGTTAAGGAAAAATTGGTTAAAATTAAGTATCTAATAAATTTTATTTTATTTCAGAGAATAGGTTCAAGGGCAAATATTTTTGAAAAATCGAACAGTTTCGAATTATCAAAATACTCAAAAAAAATAATAAAAATGTTTAAAATCAATCAAAAAAACAAATTAGATAAACGAGACGATTCTTTACTTACAAAAAATAATACTCTATGAGAGCCGTGTTCTTGTTCGACTGCCAGGTGTTTAAAATGCTTTTGTTCCTCCTGAAGACGTCCCAGTTAGACTTCTCTTGGCAGGTTCTTCTGTTAAGTGATGGAATCCGCCGCTACTAGTGGGAATTCTCCTGTTCAAATAGCGTTGACAGATCCTACCGCCTGCGCCAAATTGTTATCTCTCACAACTCAAGAACCTCTTTTTAAAAAAAATCTATTTATTAAATATTCAAATTTAAACTGGAATAGTTTCTTCCTATAATTATTCTGTAATTATTCTGTAATTAATCTGTTTTTTACAATAAACCTAGTTAAGTTACAATAAACCTAAACCTATTAGCGAAACATGTTACCTGATTAATTCAAAAGATATTTTGAGACTGTGACTTAGAGTTTTAATTTTTTCTCTAAAGTGAGATATGACTATTTTTTCAAAAAACAATACATCAGAAAAATTTTAAATTAATTTACAGTACATCAAGTGAACTTCAAAAATCAAATTGGAGTCAAATCGGACAATGCTACAGGGATTAATTGATCTAATTACTTAACCCTGGTTGTATCCAAAAGGTAAAAAGAATCATTTGGGTCATCTTGTATAACCTAAATACCAATTTTAAATTATATTTGAATAATAAATAACCGTAATAGAGTGAGATTGACTTTTTTTTTAAACAAAATACATCAAAATATTTTTAAAAATCATTTAGGGTTAAACAAATTATATCTAAAAATTAAATTAAAATTAAATCGGAAAAATAGTTAGCGCTACTTAAATTCTTAAACTCCCGAACTTCCTTTTTAAAAACAATTTATTAATTAAAATTACAATAAGTACATGCTACATGAATAACGGTCTACAATAATTGACTAATTGAAAAATGGCGGACACAATGGTTTTGTTTCGGGAGAACTGCAGGGTCAGCATCTTGGCTTCTGTGTAGTTTACAGGGTGGCTCGTCACATAACTCCTCCCCCCTAAGCTTTAACTTAACGGGCTAAAGTTGAAGTGGAACATCTCCTAGGTTGATCTGTTCTGGAATCTTGGGCTTCTTTTGGCATCTAGTAGACTGGAACCTTTTATAGCAACAATACCTAACTGCAATAGCAATTAAACAATAAATAAATATTGTCCATAAATTTGGGGGTTCAATAATCGACTGTTCTGCCAAGGGATTAAAGGGTGGATTCTGCAAAACTTGAAATTTGACTGCATGAAGTTCGTCCAGTTTGATATCTTCGAGGTGAACTTGAAAGCTTGATTTATGTTGGACCGTTGGTTCTTCGATTGTTGGCAGGATCATTGATTGGCTATTGAATGTTGGTTGATTAATCAGGAAACGTCCTTGACTGGTCTGTATTTCACAACTTCGTGGAACATTGAAAAGGAAACTGCCTTGCAAACGAATAGACTCAATGTGATGAGTACAATTAAGGTTAATAACCTCGGGTTCGGAAAACACTCCAATCAATTGGTTAGTTTCATCAATAGGTAGGACTCTGGATCTTGTGACAAGAACTTGGACTTTTTGGCATGTGGAGGTGTTTTTGTTGTCCAGTACTCGGATCTCGCAAGGTTCATTGACTCCATTTTCTTCGAGGCTAAGCCTTTGACGGATGTAGTCTTGAATTTTAAAAATCCTAACTTTTGAATTATAAAAGTATTTTCTAATGTTATTTTAAATAGTAACTTATTATTATCTAGCCTTTTTTCGGTCTTTAAAAGTTCCTTGTATAATTCGTTTGTTTTTGTTATACTAGGATGCATGACATTCATTTTTGCAAAAGTGATGGAATTCTCGATATCCTGTAAAATAGAATTAATTATTTCATAAAGATTAATTAACTGATCAAGATATTCTTTAATAGCAAAATAGTGACCTTCAGAACCTAAAATTAGCGAATAAATATCGTTAATTTTATTTTCTAATATTTTTTGATTACTTATTAATTTGCTTACTGTGTCATTAAATTGGTCAATGACATTTAGAGATATTGCATTTTGTTTTGATAAACCGTCAGCTAATTTTTGCTGATTTTGCTCTAGTTGTTTTATCAATTTTTCGTATCTTTCGCCGTCAGATGCATCCAAATTACCGCTTATTGATTGATTTAAAGATTGAACCTAGCCCATTAATTAAACGTCTTTTTACTCTATAATATGGTAAAATTTCATGAAGTTTTATATTTACCTTATTTCTAATTAAGTCTAATATTTTTAACTGGTTAAGACTATTATTCCTAATATTTATTACTCTCTAAAACTAAACTTAAATTATCAGATTTATTATCTAACTGATCTATTTCTAGAATCAACGGATTAAGATTAAAATAATGTATTAAATCATAAGTCGATTCTTGTATCTTAGCTAAACCTAATTTTTCAGGAATTAAGCCAACATGGTTACTTAAGTTTCTTATTTCGATATCGACAGTTCCTTGGGTTCCCACGGTGAACGTGAGTAATCTAAAAAAGAAAAGAAACCTACTTATTCGGAGTCGCTAAAAGAAAATTTCTTTCGCGGTCGCTTTAAATTATTCATATGAATCTTTTTGCTAACATCTGTAGAAACTGTTTTCTGAGCGTTATCAGTAGTCTTAAGAATCGTTGGTTTTCTGAAAACATTCGCGGTTTTTTGTCTTATATGCTTTTTTGATAGAAGTCTGTTGATTTGGTTGGAAGATTTCGGGGTTATCGCGATTTTTATTTCGATTTTCGATAACGTGCTCTTTATTTTGATGTAATTTTTCATTAATTCGAGAGTATAGCAATTTAACTTTATCTTTATGAACATTGACATAGTCGCTAATCAATAATTGATCGAGTTTAATGTCGAAGGGGCTATTTTCTGATATATGTCCACTAATTATATCTACCGGTTTTAATTTAGTTGCAGTTGTATGATTATAAGCAAGAATTGCATAAACCATTTTTTTAATAGCTGGTGTTTTTAGAAATCCGCTCGTATTTAAAATTCTTATATGTAGAGTGAAATCGTTCGATCATACCATTAGAATCAGGATGATTTGGACAAATAAAATGAATCTTTACTTTATGCATATCAAGCAATTCTGAGATTAAAGAGTTTTTAAATTTAGTACCATTATCGGTTATTATTTGTTTGGGTACTGAGTGGTGGGAAAATAAATTAAATAAACAATCGGCTACTTCGACAGACTCGGCTGTAGAAATAGGATACGCCTGCGCATATTTAGAGAAAGAATCAATTATTGTCAAAAACTTAGTTTTTCCAACAGTAAAAACGTCCATATGAAGTATTTTAAATGGTCTACTAGCTGTAGGTGTTATATTCATTTTTAACTTTAACAGGGTGACGGTCATATTTACATTGTTGACAGATTTCACAATGATTTATATAAGTTTGTACTGATTTTTTCAAATCAAGGCAATAATATTTTTTTCTAATTCTACGTTCGGTTTCTTCAATTCCTCGATGATTTGTTTTTGATTTGTGATAATTTTTTATTATATCTTGTATATCGTCTTTATGAGTTACGTCGATTAATTTGCTTAAACAACGCTTTAATTTTAAAGAGAGCCACTTAAAAGCTTTCCTAATTACTTCACAAAAAGGTTCTAAAAAATCAGGGTTTTCGAAATACAGATGATATTGTATTCCCGGTCTTACATATTCTAATAAAATTCCTAGTATCTCTATCAAAATTATTTTGCGATATTTGCACACTAATTCGTTTCTTTTTTTCAAGCAAAATTTTATTTTTTTGTACCGCTGGAGAATGCAAAACGACAGTAATTATAATTTGATTTAAACCATAATTTACTGGAGTTTCTACTATCGGTATGCCGACTATAGGGTTTTGTTCGGCATTGGTGTGTACCGTTGCGTCATCATCATCGTTATCAGGGTTCGTGATATTAATGTCAGGTTCAGCAGGTTGCGGGCATTGCTCTGTCGGGTCATGCTGGACAGCCATCGAAATATTGTTTCGATTTCTCAGATTTCTTAGTCTCTTGAAGAGTTTTATTAAATTCTTCGATATATTTACATACATTAAATTGTTCGTCAGTGTCGTTCGCGTGAATTTCTATACGGGAAAGGGCATCCGCATTAGTATTTAATTTGCCTTTTTTGTAATATATTGTATAATTATATTCGTCTAATTTAATACGCCAACGTAATAATTTAGACGATGGGTCTTTTAAAGAGAAAAGCCACTGTAAAGACTTATGATCCGTAATTATATTAAACTTACGCCCATATAGATACGGTCTGAAATATTTTGTTGCCCAGACAATATAAAGAAGCTCTTTTTCTATAGTTAATTGGCCTCACTATCATTTAACGTACGGGATGCTATGGGTAAATCGTTACCTATAGGTCCTTGTGAAAGGACGGCACCTAATGCAATATTATTGGCGTCTGTATTTAAATTAAAAGGTTTGCTAAAATCCGGGTATTGAAGTATTGGGTCATTTATTAGTAAATTTTTACACGTTTCAAAGCAATTAATAAACTCGGTATTATGAGTTATAGTAGCTCCTTTTTTCAGACATTTCGTTAAAGGTTTTGTGAGCTTTGCGAAATTATTAATGAATTTCCTATAATAATCTAACAAGCCTAAACATCCTTTGATTTGTTTAGTCGTTTTAGGTATAGGATAAACGATTACGTCATCAATATATACTGCACATTTTTCGTTTTGAATAGCACCAAAAACGTTATCCATAGCTCGTTGGAACGTTGCGGGTGCATTTTTAAGCCCGAAAGGCATACGCATAATGACCATTTTCACAGCTAAATGCAGTTTTTGGTATGTCTTCTTCTTTCATGGGAATTTGATGAAATCCACTCGCTAAATCGAGGGTTGAAAAATAAATACATTTGCCTTACTTATTCAAAACGTCTACAATGTTTGGTAACGGATAGCGCATGTCAATAGTGACTTCGTTAAGTCAGTTGCGACACGCCACTTCTGTTTGCCGCTGGAATCAACCTTTTTTTGGAACTACCCAAATTGGTGACGACCAGGGGGACGAACTGGGTCTAATAATATTTTGGTCAAGCATTTTCTGAATCTGTCGTTGGACTTCGTCCTTATGAATATAGGGGTACCGATAACTTTTTGAATAAATTGGGGTCTCATCCGTGGTTTTTATTTCGTGTTTTATTTCGCTGGTAAAGGTAAGAGGGGTATTTTCGTCATAAAAAATATCAAAGTATTCTTTACATAATTTTAAAATTGCATTTCTCTCCTCTTTATTCATATGATCAGTTCGAATTGAATTAGTGATGTTGATATTATGATATTCCATACAGTCATCGATAAGATTAAAATCAATTGATTCTATTTCTTTTCGATTAAAACGTTCTACTTTAATTGGCACAGAAAAGTCTAAAATTTCTTTTTCTGTTGAACGATTTAAGATTGTAGTAATGGCAACACCATTTTTAGCAATAGAAAGACTTTCTGGGATTTCACAATTTCCAATACTTTGATATGGTATAATTATTTCACCATTTTTGATAGATGTTTTAATTTTAATAACTTGTTCGCATCGGGGTTCTACAGTAATTTGAAGTTTCTTTTAGTACTTTGAAAAAGCAGTTTAACTTTTGAGTTGGGGGTAAATAAATATCCTTTACCAAAATCCAAATTAGCTCTTAAAATTTCAAGATTATCTACTCCTAAGAGTCCGTCAAAAATATCATGAAATTCAAATAAATAAAATTTCAAGGGTACGGCTCTGGGTAAATTAAAAATTTTAGATGATGGAATTAAAGTACTATATTTATGAGCTGACATTTGATTTCCGCGTGACACAATAAAAGGCTCTTCTATAATATTTTTTGCGTAATATTTAGAAGCTAAATCGGGGATAATAAACGATCTAGATGAACCACTATCGATTAAAAACTTAAGATTGTGTTCTGGAAATAAAATGTAGGGTAATTTACTAGCAGTAATTAAATTGTAACTTATTATAGGTGCTGCTAACTGTTGATTTTCTGTTGAGGCTCTATCGTAAAATTTTCTGATGAAGTTTCAGGCTCTGGTTGTACATCTTCAGGCTCGTAAAGTTCGTATTGAGATTGAATATTATTTTCGCAAAATTGGGGATCGTATTCTTCATCATAATAATTATCAGAATAATTATTATATTCGTCACAATAGGGGCTAAACTCAGTATTATACAATTCTTTAGATATAAAGTTTGGTGGTCCTGTTTGTTTAAATATATTATTTGGTCTATTTTGAAATTTATTTTGGTAATTATTACCCTTATAAGTATTCATACTTTGATTATTTTGAGAATTATGAGATACTTGTCTAGAATTGATACTCATAGGTGTTGGTCGCGGGAGATCTCTATCTCGGATCTGATTAAGTCTAAATACGTTTAAATTTCTATTCTGCGGTTTACCAAAAACCTGAGAGTTTGTTGGTAATGGTCGTTGGGGTAAATTCCTAGGTCTAATTGGAACATGTTGAGAAGGAAAAGTGTTTTGTCTTGTGAAAAAATCATTTGGGGTTGTAGAATTAAAATTACTATTGTTTAACTGGGGTTGTACATAATTATTATTTGGGTTATGGGTTTTAAAGTTTTGGTTATATTGAGGTTTATTTAATCTATTATTATTTTGAAAATACTGATTATTATTTTCCTGATTAACAAATTGAAACGCTTCTGCCAGAGTTTTAGGACGCATACAACGTATATTGGTCCCTAACGGTTCCCTTAAACCGGACACAAAAGTTCTTAAAGCTAAATCTGAATACATATTTCTTTTTAAATTTTTTGCAATATCTGTTTCTTCGTGACTATCTACATAAGAACAGAGTAAATTTAAAAGATGAAGTACTTTATCATAAAATTGATTTGGATTTTCATGATCAGTTTGCCTAAGCATTACCAAGTGGTGATTGAGACAAGCTTCGTCTCTTTGGTCAGCGAAATTTCGTTCTAAAGTGAGTTTTAGGTCATTCCATGTACTCACATTTTGAATGTTTACTACTATTTTTGCATTGCCAACCAATTTCCCTATTAAAGAATTAACTAAATAAGTATTTTCAAACTTAGTTGGATTTGTATAATCATAAAAGTGTTTTATAAGACTTTCGCAATTTACAAGATATCGATTTAAATCGTTGGGGTTCCCATCAAAATTCGGGACACAGTTAAGATATTCTGGTTTAAATGTAGGCATAATTATTGGATTTGAATTAAATACTAAATTACTAGAAGTATTATTTAATGTTGAGTCAACTGAAGCCGTATTATTATTTAAATTATTTAAAGTTACGCTCAAATCGTCTTCATACGACATTTATATTTATATGAGCTGTACTTACATAAAAAAGGCGACGGGCATCTCTATAAGGGACAACTTCAGCTATTGCCTCCTTGCGTGAATGGACGATACTTGTTCAATCACCGATGAACCTCCAATGGTGTGCTGCTAAGCCGTAGGTCTGCGATAAATCCACACAACACCTCCACAGAATTTTCACCAAGTTTTAAATAGTCCGATAAATCGTTAAAACGAACGTGTCAATCGATAAATCCGTTCGCGCCGTTAATCAATTGGACTTCAGACTATCCTACCGACTGCGCCACTTAAATTCTTAAACTCCCGAACTTCCTTTTTAAAAACATTTATTAATTAAAATTACAATAAGTACATGCTACATGAATAACGGGCTACAATTGACTGATTGAAAAATGGCGGACACAATGAATTTGTTTCGGGGGAACTGCAGGGTCAGCATCTTGGCTTCTTTATTTAGTTTACAGGGTGGCTCGTCACATAACTCGCTATTAGTTATCGTATTTTCTTAATTCTAGTTATGTTCAAACCGTAAAAAAGATCATTTGCCTATCTTGTATGTGGGAAATACTAAATTTAAATTATATATTCGAATAATAGATAACAGTAGTGGGGTAAGATATGACTATTTAAAAAAAATAATACATCAGAAAAATTGTAAAAATAATTTACAGTACATCAAATGAATTTCAAAAATTAAATTGGAGTCAAATCGGATAATGCTCTAGGAATTAATTGTTCTATTTTCTTAACCCTGGTTATGTCCAAAACGTAAAAAGAATCATTTAGGTCACCTTGTATAACCTAAATACCAAATTCATATTACATTTGAATAATAGATAAACTTAATAGAGTGAGAACGCTAGTAGTTATAGTATATATTTAATTCTGGTTATGTTCAAACCGTAAAAAGAATCATTTGATCTATCTTGTATATGCGAAATACTAAATTTAAATTATATTCGAATAATAGATAACAGTAGTAGAGTGAGATATGACTATTTTTTTAAAAAACAATACATCAACAAAATTTTTAAAATAATTTACAGTCCATCAAATGAATTTCAAAAATTCAATTGGAATTAAATCCGACAAGGCTATAGGGATTAGTTATTCTATTTTCTTAACCCTGGTTATGTCCAAAACGTAAAAAAAATCATTTGAGTCGTCTTGTATAACCTAAATACCAAATTTAAATTACATTCGAATAATAGTCAACAATTATAGAGTGAGATATGACTATTTTTTCAAAAAAACAATATATCAGAAAAATTTTTAAAAATCATATAGGGTTAAACAAATTTTATCTAAAAATTAAATTAAAATTAAATCGGAACAATAGCTAACGCTATTAGTTATCGTATTTTCTGGTTTTGTTCAAACCGTAAAAAATATCATTTGTGTCATCTTGTATAACCTAAATACCAGATTTAAATTATATTCGAATAATAGATAACTGCAATAGAGTGAGATATGACTATTTTTTTAAAACACAATACATCAAAATATTTTTGAAAATCATTTAGGGTTAAACAAATTATATCAAAAAACTAAATTAAAATTAAATCGAACAATAGCGTTAGCTATTAGTTATCATCTTTTCTGAATTCTGGTTATGTTCAAACTGTAAAAAAAGATCATTTGGCTATATTGTATATGCGAATTACTAAATTTGAATTATATTCGAATAATATATAACAGTAATAGAGTGAGATATGACTATTTTTTTAAAAAACAATACATAAGAAAAATTTTAAATTAATTTACAGTACATCAAATGAACTTCAAAAATTAAATTGGAGTCAAATCGGACAATGCTTTAGGGATTAATTGTTCTATTTTCTTAATCCTGGTTATGTCCAAAACTTAAAAGGACAATTTGAGTCATCTTGTATTAACTTAATACTAATTTTAAATTATATTCGAATAATAGAAAACCATAATAGAGTGAAATATGACAATTTTTTTAAACACAATACATCAAAAAATTTTTAAAAATCATTTAGGGTTAAACAAATTATATCTAAAAATTAAATTAAAATTAAATCGGAACAATAGCTGGCGCTATTAGTTATCGTATTTTTTTAATTCTGTTTATGTTCAAATCGTAAAAAAGATAATTTGGCTATTTTGTATATGCGAAATACTAAATTTAAATTATATTCGAATAATAGAAAACCGTAATAGAGTAAGATATGACTAATTCTTTAAAAAACAAGACATCAGAAAAATTTTAAATTAATTTACAGTACATAAAATGAACTTCAAAAATTAAATTGGAGTCAAATCGGACTATGCTTTAGGGATTAATTGTTCTATTTTCTTAATCCTGGTTATGTCCAAAACTTAAAAGGACAATTTGAGTCATCCTGTATTAACTGAATACTAATTTTAAATTATATTCGAATAATAGAAAACCGTAATAGAGTGAAATATGACTATTTCTTTTAATCACAATACATCAAACATTTTTTTAAAATAATTTACAGTACATCAAATGAACTTCAAAAATTAAATTGGAGTCAAATCGGACAATGCTATAGAGATTTATTGTTATATTTTCGTAACCCTTGTTATGACCAAAATTTAAGAAGGATCATTTGTGTAATCTTGTATAACCTTAATAAAAATTTTAAATTATATTCAAATAGATAACAGTAATAGAGTGAGATATGACTATTTTTTCAAAAAGCAATACATCAAAAAAATTTTGATAAATCATTTTGGGTTGAACAAATTATATCCAAAAATTAAATTAAAATTAAATCGGAACAATAGCTAACGCTATTAGTAATCGTATTTTCTAAATTCTGGTTATGTTTAAACCGTAAAACAGAATAGTTGGCTATCTTCTATATGCGAAATAATAAATTTAAATTATATGCGAATAATAGAATAAATTAAATCGGAACATTAGCTAACGCTATTAGTTATCGTATTTTCTTAATTCTGATTATGTTCAAACCGTAAAAAAGATCATTTGGCTATCTTGTGTATGCGAAATAATAAATTTAAATTATATGCGAATAATAGATAACAGTAGGGGAGTGAGATATGACTATTTTTTTAAAAAACAATACTTCAAAAAAATTTTGAAAATAATTTACAGTACATCAAATGAACTTCAAAAATTAAATTGGAGTCAAATCGGACAATATTATAGGGATTTATTGTTCTATTTTCTTAATTATGGTTATGATTAAACCTTAAAAAAGATCATTTGATGTTTCAAAATCAGATCAGATTTTTTAAAATGCGATAAGTAATAGCGTTAGCTATTGTTCCGATTTAATTTTCATTTAATTTTTAGATATAATTTTTTTTAACCCTAAATAATTTTTAAATATATTTTGGGTATTGTGTTTTAAAAAAATATGTAAAGTCATATCTCACTCTATTACTGTTATCTATTATTCGAATATAATTTAAATTTTGTATTTCGCATATACAAGAAAGCCAAAAGATCTTTTTTACGGTTTAAACATCACCAGAATTAAGAAAATACAGCAACTAATAGCGTTAGCTATTGTTCCGATTTAATTTAAATTTAATTTTTAGATATAATTTGTTTAACCCTTAAATGATTTTTAAACATATTTTGATGTATTGTGTTTTAAGAAAATAGTCATATCTCACTCTATTTCTTTTATCTATTATTTGAATATAATTTAAATTTAGTAGTTCGCATATACAAGAGAACCAAATGATCTTTTTTACGGTTTGAACATGACCAGAATTAAGAAAATACGACAACTAATAGCGTTAGCTATTGTTCGGATTTAATTCTAATTTAATTTTTAAATATAATTTGTTTAACCCTAAATGATTTTTTAAAATATTTTGATGTATTGTGATTTAAAAAAATAGTCATATCTCACTCTATTACTGTTTTGTTTTTATGGTAAACACAAGCACAAGAGGAAAGTCCTATGTCACTCTTGGAGTGGTGCTTGCGCGAAGATATTTGTGGGCATTTATCTTGAATCGCTGCAGGTTGTATGCGTTGGGAAATATGTGAGGTGGAAGCCCGTTCCACAAAGAAGATGTTCTCCAGATAAATGAGTCCCGATACAGCGACGTCCTTGAGGTAGGCAGGTGGACTCGATATTGATGAGCCGCAACTGCTAGACGCGTCCTTCTTGCCGGAACAGCCCTCGGTGGAATCAGGCCTGCCAGCTCAGAGGAGCACTTACCGTGATAATAACGGTAGAATAAACAGAGATCAGCCACCTTTCTCCTGTGCTCCAGACTCTTTGTCAGTTCTGGTTTGTCGATAAGACGAATAGCTCTCTTCAGTAAAGAATCAAGCAGCTTTAAACTATGCTTGGGTGCAGAGATCCAGACATGCGAGCAATACTCGAGGGAAGGGCGTATTTGAGCCTTATAAAGAGTCAGCAGCTGTTCTGGTGTATACAGTTTTTTCGTTTTGAAAAGCACTCCGAGTTTTTTGGAAGCTGCCCTGGCGATCTCGGCAACGTGGTCATGCCAGTGTTAAATAGAAAAAAAAACAATAATAATAATTTATTCCTTTATCCAATATTTTAATTTTACTTTAATACTTTACTTATTTACCTGGATTAAATGACATTCGAACGGACGGATGGGTAATAACAGGAAGGAAAAAGGAACAGTAAAGGTATGGGAAGTGAGGGTTAGAAATGGTTACAAGGGAACCAATGGAAGGAGAGAGACTTACTATAGACTATAGAGACAGCTCAGGGGATCTTATCAAAGGGGAGCCGACTAGCACTAACCACTTTGGTAGAGTGGCGTGGATTACACAAGAGTTCAATAAAATATAAGCGCCACCTGTTTTATTCCAGATGGATAAGAAAATCCCGATGACCAAGAAAACCGGAAATTACTAAAAGCACTATATCTATAAACCTGAAAGAAAATCTCACAAGGAAGAACAGACAGGGAGATTTATCAATGTAATTAATTATATTGACCCTTAATATTATGTACAAGTGTTATGGTGTAATTAATAAATCAACAATAAAATAAATATTAACCCGTTACTTTGGCTATTAAATTATCTGCTATTAAATTACAGCTTTAGTGTGAACGCACCTTAAAACTCATGGACTCACACCAAAAGTCCCTTGTCTAACTTAGAAAGTTAGGTTATCTTTCAAAAATCAAAATAAACATAAAAGAAAAGCTTTAGTTAGGTTAGTATTTAGTACAATACACCACAGCAAAGTTAATAAATGTTGATAGGACATTGGTCTAGAGTTTATAAAAGCAATTTGTAAAAGACAAATCAAACAATAACAACTGGCGGTTTATGCTTAAATAAATATAGTACAAATTATACTATACCTCGCATATACGTATATACTCAGTTCCCAACAAAGATTATAGCAACAAGGTGCCTCAAAAATTAAAGTAAACTAGTAAATATATATGCGATAAATTACTCAAATAGTACTAACTATGGCAAAAGTAATGTGTGTGGCCTTTGTTTTACATTTCTAAATGGTTATATTATTCTGTGATACCTGTGGTCCTTGTTCTCACCCTGTTGATGATTAGATGGCCATGGGGCTCATCTGGTGTGTCTCAGGAAGGACAGTGTCTTCTGTGGTAGTTGGACAAATTGATTCAGCCAGTACTACACTCTGTGATGGGTTTCAGGATATCCAGAAGAAGCTCAAGTGTGTTTGATGGGGCTCAGACCATTGAAAAACAAGAAGAAAGAGAACAAAAAGAGGATGTCTTTATAAACTTTAAATTAAAATTAAAATAAATGCGAATATTTAATGGGTTATAAGAAAAATTATAAGAATAAGTTGACCATGGCACTTACCTAGGTTGGAATGTGGCCTTTCTTTGGAATTTTTATGACAAAATAACACAGGAAACCTTAAAAACTCTCTAGTCTGTTTCTTTAAAACTGCCCTCGGCAAAACTTTAATTTAACTCACAAAAAAAAATCAGACCTAGATAAGGTATTTCTTTTGTAAATCCGCTCAAAGCGAAACCAGCTGAAGTCTTCAAGTCTCAGCTGAAAATATGACCCATTAACCTAAACCTGTCGAAATGGATCCCCTCCAGATTTTACCATGTTTAAGTCATCTGTCAACCTTGGAATCTTACTGAAAATATAGACAAATCCTGCATGAAATAAGTAGTACTGTTAGTATGTACTAGCCACTATAAAACTTAAAGAGGTCTTGAGAAGAAGATCAATATTTGGGTTTGACAGTTACTTTGTTTACTATTTTATTAAAATGAAGATTCACTACACTTTTCCTACAATAAACCATGTGAAAAGAAAGAGCAGCGAATTCTGCTCAACTGACTATTGCAGACCTCACACATAATAAAGTTTCTAATTTTCAGGTCGACATTGGTCAAGGCAACCGAATGAAATCATACACCTGTACAACCTCACAATGCAAGATCAAGGTACCAACAATATCAACCTAGTCAAGATTATGCTTTAATATGAACTTGATTTCTAATAAGTAGTTACTGCTATAAAACAAAATATATATCTGTCCATTAATGTCTACATTCTGTTCTGATATATTTATACATATATTTGCCATTTAAATACATTTGCAATAAATTGGTTATTTCCTAAACTGATAAAAATTTTATAATTATTGAAACTATACAATTATGGTTGATTTTTCTATGGAGATTAACCTTTCTTATAAGCCCAAACCCTGTTTGCTTTCAACTTTTATAACTACTAATCTAAGACTTTGATAAATGAAAGAAGCTTTATTAAATTATATTAAAATATTTCATATTTGTATAATATTTCAAATTTTATTTCAATACATTGAGTTAAAGTTTTATGCTCACAAAAAAAAACTGTAACACCAGGACACACTGTTAGTGACTTCGACTCCTAGAAGATGTAAAGATGATTTCATTGGCAATGTTTTCCCTGCCATAACCAGCGCCGGGCCACCAAGGTTAGTCTTCATCGTAAATACTGCAGCCTGCGTTTTTTTAGCGTTAAAATTGACCAGATTGTTACCGCCCCACTCCAAGATTGCTCTAATATCGTTGTTGGTTGAAGCTACTTGTTGCTGCCTAAGATTCTGAGAACTTGCGGCTGTCGTTAGTTTGGCGGACTTAAATGTGGAAATAAGTGTGCTATCGTCCGCAAAGCTGTAGATTGGTTTGACAGTGGTTCCTAGTAAATCGTTGATATATATTGTAACGAAATTCGGGAACACACTTTTATTGTCAACGTCAAAAACACTAACCTAACTGGCTTTGACTGTCGTTTAATTGTTTCCAAGGTAAAAACTGACTAAACAATTAAAACTGAATGATTTGTCATGAAGCGCGTCCTTTTTAAAACCCGATGGAACAGTTTCGAAATATTTAGAATTATCTTCATTGTTTTTGCCCAAAGAGACCAATAATTTTAGGAGAATACTGATAGTCAAAGTAAGCAAGTATACAAATTCTAGAAAATTGGAACTACAGGGATTTACAATAATATAACCTAAATAACCTAAATTGGGGCCAAAATGGGGCTCTCAAACAAGATGAACTACTTAAAAACTAAACACTATAGATGAAAATAATAAACCAAACGTAAGTAGAACCCTAAAGAAACCCTACGAATCAATTTTAACTACAGAATACTAATAAAATTGTACAAAAACTAGCAGAATAATTAACGTATTTACATTTTCATAATAATATCAAGAAAAGGGTGGGGGATAGAATGCATCCTTGAGGGACTCCAGCGTTAATGTTAAATTTGTCGGAGAGGTGTCCATCGACGGCTACTTGGATTGTTCGTTGTTCAAGAAAACTTTTGATCCAATTCAATAATGAGTTTTGTATGCCGATTGAGGAGAGCTTGGTTAGTAGTCCCTCATGCCACACTCTATCAAATGCCTTGAAAATGTCAAGAGGGACTGAGCGGGACTCGCCGTGCTTCTCTATGGCCTCCGTCCACAAGTGTGTGACATAAGCCAGAAGATCGCCGGTGGATCAAAGGTTTCGGAAGCCATATTACAACTTAACAGTTATTGACTGCTTTCTTCATAATCTTCGATATTACTGGAACTAGTGCAATCGGGCGGTTATTGGAGGGCTTCGTCTTCTTACCCTTTTTGGGTACAGCTTGCACTCGAGCAGTTTTCCAGCTTGTTGGAAATGAGCCCTGCTTATACGATGCCGTGAACAGTCTATATAAGGGAGGAGTCAATTCGTCTGCACAACGTTTTAGTACTAGGGCTGGAATTCCATCGGGTCCAGAAGCTTTGTTGGTGTCTACGCTTTTAAGAATTTTATTTATAATTCGTTGGGGAAACGAAATTTCTCCCATCGATGAATTCACCCTTGGCAAATATGGCGGTGTTTTGCCTTGGGAGTGCAGAGTAGAATTGGACGCGAAGAGTTAACCCAGTAAGTTGGCTTTTTCCCTTGCTGTTACCGCGATAGAACCATCATCTGCTGTTAGGGGTGGCAAGACCGACTTAGCAAATCCTTGACTAACGGCTTTCGATACCGACCAGAAAGATCTTGTTCCATTTGGGCAGTTTAGCAATTTGTTTTTGATCCTGTTGTTGTGACTCTCTTTGCATTCATCAATAATTCTTTTGCAGCTATTTCTGGAGGTTAAAAAGTTCCTCCGATTTTCGGTGGATGTTGACGTCATTTGCGATATGCTGCGTTTTTAGTGTTTACTGCCTTTTTGCAATTCAGGTTTGCTTGTTGTTTGTTCCGCATTTAGTAGAAAAAGGGATATAAGCTTCCATTCCTGCCAAGATCGTCTCTGTAATTTGGTTTGCACATTCTGAGATGTTATTGGTTCTAAAGCAGACTTCTTTCCAAGGAAATGAGCGATAAAATTCCCGAAGATGGTTCCACTCTGCTGATTTATAGTGCCATACCTTCCGCGGCATCGGAGGATCCTGCGTTTTAACATCCAACTGGCAAGAGACTGTTATCAATTTGTGGTCCGATGTTTCTAGGGGGGCCTGTACTGATACAGTATACGAGTCAGGGTCTGAAGCCAAGACCGGATCTAGGAGACTCGCGAACTCGCCGTCTCGATCGGGGATTCTGGTGGGTTCCTCCACAAGCTGCGTAAGCCCGCATATGGTGGCAAATAGCTCAGCTTCTCGTCCTTCATCGTCGTTTTTGTTGCAGAAGCGCAGCCAGTTGATATTGTGAACGTTAAAATCACCCTTGACGATGATTTCTGCGCTTGGGTAGTCAATTTGCAGTTAGTAAAACCAATCCAAAGTTTAGTCGAAATCGGGTGTGTAGATCGTATCCAGGATAAATGAGGTGAACATTTGTTGTTTCTGCCAATGCCAGAATGTGAGGCTTATTTGATTGCAGGTGTTGGTGTACTGCATTAATATTGGTGTTTAGGCCTCTGATGTTGCAGAAATTGATTTTTAGGATTTTAATCCCGCTTGATGGACCTCCCCGACCAGCCTTCGCCCGGAGATCTGAATGGGAGGCGAGTTTACCTCCGGAAAATTTTGGTAGTGAGGGCGCCATCATGAATTTATTTTTCTACTCCATTTTCCCTTTGGAAACCGGACACATCGACATGGCGGCGAAACGTGAGTTCCATGGAACCACTTCACGCCGCCTAAGTCTTATGTGGGTGTATTGAACCGGGCGATGCAAGTGGACAACATCTACCACCAAAGGGGTTGCTCTTTTAGTCGCCTTTTACGACAGGCAGAGCGTACCGGAGGGCTATTCTACACCAGCCCTCCCCGGGAAAATTATATATATACATGTGTATATAATAATTAAACATATACATGTGTATATATTTAATTATTCTAGTAACAATTGGCGCAAACTGTTATCTATTATTGGAATATAATTTAAATTTAGTAGTTCGCATATACAAGAGAACCAAATGATCTTTTTTACGGTTTAAACATAACCAGAATTAAGAAAATACGATAACTAATAGCGTTAGCCATTCTTCGTATTAAATTCGTATTTGAACATCATTTGATGCACTGCAAATTATCTTTAAAATTTTTCGGATGTATTTTTTTTTTAATAATCATATCTCACTCTAGTACTGTTATCTATTATTCGAATATAATTTAAAGTTGGTATATAGGTAATACAAGATGACTCAAATGATTCTTTTTACGTTTTGGACATAACCAGGATTAAGAAAATACAACTAATAGTGTTAGCTATTGTTATTTAATTCTTATTTAATTTTTAAATATAATTTGTTTAATCCTAAATGATTTTTAAAAATATTTTGATGTATTGTGTTTTAAAAAAATAGTCATATCTCACTCTATTACTGTTATCTATTATTCGAATATAATTTAAAATTGGTATTTAGGTTATACAAGATGACTCAAATGATTCTTTTTACGTTTTGGACATAACCAGTGTTAAGAAAATAGAATAAATAATCCCTATAGTTCGATTTGACTTCAATTTAATTTTTGAAGATCATTTGATGTACTGTAAATTATATTTAAAATTTTTCTGATGTATTTATTTTTAAAATAATCATATCTCGCTTTATTACTGTTACCTATTATTCAAATATAATTTAAAATTGGTATTTAGGTTATACAAGATGACTCAAATGATTCTCTTTAGGTTTCGGACATAACCAGTGTTAAGAAAATAAAACAATTAATCCCTATAGTTCGATTTGACTTCAATTTAATTTTTGAAGATCATTTGATGATATGTAAATTATTTTTAAAACTTTTCTGATGTATTTTTTTTTTTTTAAATAATCATATCTCACTCTATTACTGTTATCTATTATTCGAATATAATTTAAAATTAGTAGTTCGCATATACATAAGAGCCAAATAATCTTTTTTACGCTTTGAACATATCCAGAATTAAAAAAATACGATAACTAATAGCGTTAGCTATTGTTCCGATATAATTTTAATTTAATTTTTAGATATAGTTTGTTTAACCCTAAATGATTTTTAAAAATATTTTGATTAATTGTGTTTTAAAAAAATAGCAATATCTCACTCTATTACTGTTATCTATTATTCGAATATAATTTAAATTTAGTATTTCGCATATACAGTAATGGAGTGAGATTACTGTTATCTATTATTCGAATATAATTTAAAATTGGTATTTAGGTTATACAAGATGACCCAAATGATTCTTTTTACGTTTTAAACATAACCAGTGTTAAGAAAATAGAACAATTAATCCCTATAGTTCGATTTGACTCCAATTTAATTTTTGAAGATCATTTGATGTACGGTAAATTATTTTTAACATTTTTCTGTTTTATTTTTTTTTTAATAATCATATTTCATTCTATTACTGTTATCTGTTATTCGAATATAATTTAAATTTAGTAGTTCGCATATACAAAAGAGCCAAATAATCTTTTTTACGCTTTGAACATATCCAGAATTAAAAAAATACGATAACTAATAGCGT
Source organism: Anthonomus grandis grandis (assembly GCF_022605725.1). Lineage (NCBI taxonomy): Eukaryota > Metazoa > Arthropoda > Insecta > Coleoptera > Curculionidae > Anthonomus > Anthonomus grandis. Next base: position 3,015,281 of record NC_065567.1, on the reverse strand, counting down.
TAGCTATTGTTCCGATATAATTTTAATTTAATTTTTAGATATAGTTTGTTTAACCCTGAATGATTTTTAAAAATAGTTTGATTAATTGTGTTTTAAAAAAATAGCTATATCTCACTCCATTACTGTTATCTATTATTCGAATATAATTTAAAATTGGTATTTAGGTTATACAAAATGACCCAAATGATTCTTTTTACGTTTTAAACATAACCAGTGTTAAGAAAATAGAACAATTAATCCCTATAGTTCGATTTGACTCCAATTTAATTTTTGAAGATCATTTGATGTACGGTAAATTATTTTTAACATTTTTCTGTTTTATTTTTTTTTAATAATCATATTTCATTCTATTACTGTTATCTGTTATTCGAATATAATTTAAATTTAGTAGTTCGCATATACAAAAGAGCCAAATGATCTTTTTCACGGTTTGAACATAACCAGAATTAAAAAAATATGATAATTAATAGGGTTAGATATTGTTCCGATATAATTTTCATTTAATTTTTAGATATAGTTTGTTTAATCCTAAATGATTTTTAAAAATATTTTGATTAATTGTGTTTTAAAAAAATAGCAATATCTCACTCTATTACTGTTATCTATTATTCGAATATAATTTAAATTTAGTATTTCGCATATACAAGAGTGCCAAATGATCTTTTTTTCGGTTTCATCATAACCAGAATTAAGAAAATAAGATAACTACTTGTGTTAGCTATTGTTCGGATTTAATTCTAATTTAATTTTTAAATATAATTTGTTTAACCCTAATTGATTTCTAAAAATATTTTGATGTATTGTGTTTTAAAAAATAGTCATATCTCACTTTATCACTGTTATCTATTATTTAAATATAATTTAAAATTGGTATTTAGGTTATACAAGATGACTCAAATAATTCTTTTTCCGTTTTGGACATAACCAGTTTTAAGAAAATAGAACAATTAATCCCTATAGTTCGATTTGGCTCCAATTTAATTTTTGAAGATCATTTGATGTACTGTAAATTATCTTTAAAATTTTTCTCATGTATTTGTTTTTAAAATAATTATATCTCCCTCTATAACTGTTATTATTCAAATATAATTGAAAATTGGTATTTAGGTTATACATGATGACTCAAATGATTCATTTTATGTCTTGGACATAACCAGTGTTAAGAAAATAGAACAATTAATCCCTATAGTTCGATGTGACTAGAATTTAATTCTTGAATTTTATCTGATGTACTGTAAATAAATTTTAAAACTTTTATGATGTATTGTTTTTTAAAAAAATAGTTATATCTCACTCTATTACTGTTATCTATTATTCGAATATAATTAAATTTAGTATTTCGAATATACAAGAGAGCCAAATAATCCTTTTTACCTTTAAATCATAACTAGAATTAAGAAAATACGATAACTAATAGCGTTTGCTATTGTTCCGATGTAATTTTAATTAAATTTTTAGATATAATTTGGTTAACCCTAAATGAGTTTTAAAAACATTTTGATGTATTGCGTATAAAAAAAAATTGTCATATCTCGCTCTATTACTGTTATCGATTATTCGAATATAATTTAAATTTAGTATTTCACATATACAAGAGAGCCAAATGATCTTTTTTACGGTTTGAACATAACCAGAATTAAAAAAATACGATAACTAATTGCGTTAGCTATTGTTCGGATTTAGTTCTGATTTAATTTTTAGATATAATTTGTTTAACCCTAAATGAGTTTTAAAAATATTTGATGTATTGTGTTCCAATAAAATAGTCATATCTCACTCTATTACTGTTATCTATTATTCGAATATAATTTAAATTTAGTATTTTGCATATACAAGAAAGCCAAATGAACTTTTTTACGGTTTGAACATAACCAGAATTAAAAAATTATGATAACTAATAGCGTTAGCTATTGTTCCGATTTAATTTTAATTTTATTTTTAGATATAAATTGTTTAATCCTTAATGATTTAAAAAAATATTTTAATGTATTGTGTTTAAAAAAAATAGTCATATTTCACTCTATTCCTGTTATCTATTATTCGAATATAATTTAAATTTTGTATTTCGCATATACAAGAGAGCCAAATGATCATTTTTACGGTTTAATCATAACCAGAATTAAGAAAATACGATAACTAATAGGGTTTGCTATTGTTCCGATTTAATTTTAATTTAATTTTTAGATATAATTTGTTTAATACTTAATGATTTTTAAAAATATTTTGATGTATTGTATTTTAAAAAAATAGCCATATCTCACTCTAAGACTGGTATCTACTATTCGAGTATAATTTAAAATTGGTATTTAGTTTATAGAAGATGACTCAAATGATTTTTTTCACGTTTTGGACATAACAAGTGTTAAGACAATAGAACAATTAATCCCTATAGTTCGATTTGACTAGAATTTAATTCTTGAAGTTTATCTGATGTACTGTAAATTAATTTTAAAATTTTTATGATGTATTGTTTTTTAATAAAATAGTCATATCTCACTCTATTACTGTTATCTATTATTCGAATATAATTTAAATTTAGTATTTTGCATATACAAGAAAGCCAAATGATCTTTTTTACGGTTTGAACTTAACCAGAATTAAGAAAATACGATAACTAATAGCGTTAGCTATTGTTCCGATTCAATTTATATTTAATTTTTAGATATAATTTGTTAAACCCTGAATGATTTTAAAAAATATTTTTATGTATTTTGTTTAAAAAAAAATAGTCAAATCACACCCTATTATTGTTATCTAGTATTTGAATAAAATTTAAATTTAGTAGTTCGCATATACAAGAGAACCAAATGATCTTTTTTACGGTTTGAACATAACCAGCATTAAAAAAATACGATAACCAATAGCTTCAGCTATTGTTCGGATCTAATTCTAATTTAATTTTTAGATATCATTTGTTTAACCCTAAATGATTTTTAAAAATAATTTGATGTATTGTGTTCCAATAAAATAGTCATATCTCACTCTATTACTGTTATCTATTATTCGAATATAATTTAAATTTAGTATTTTGCATATACAAGAAAGCCAAATGAACTTTTTTACGGTTTGAACATAACCAGAATTAAAAAAATAGGATAACTAATAGCGTTAGCTATTGTTTCGATTTAATTTTAATTTAATTTTTAGATATAATTTGTTTAATCCTTAATGATTTTTAAATACATTTTGATGTATTGTGTTTTAAAAAAATAGTGATATCTCACTCTATTACTGTTATCTATTATTCGAATATAATTTAAATTTAGTAGTTCGCATATACAAGAGAACCAAATGATCTTTTTTACGGTTTGAACATAACCAGAATTAAAAAAATACGATAACCAATAGCGTCAGCTATTGTTCGGATCTAATTCTAATTTAATTTTTAGATATCATTTGTTTAACCCTAAATGATTTTTAAAAATAATTTGATGTATTGTGTTCCAATAAAATAGTCAAATCTCACTCTATTACGGTTATCTATTATTTAAATACAATTTAAAATTAATATTTAGGTTATACAAGATGACTCAAATGATCCTCTTTAAGTTTTTGACATAACCAGGGTTAAGAAAATAGAACAATTAATCCCTATAGCTATGTTCGATTTGATTCCAATTTCATTTTTGAAGTTCATTTGATGTACTGTCAATTATTTTTTTAAATTTTCTGATGTATTGTTTTTAAAAAAAATTATCATATTTCACTCTATTACTGTTATCTATTATTCCAACATAATTTAAATTGACTATTTCGCATATACAAGATGCCAAATGATGTTTTTTACGGTTTGAACACAACCAGAGTTAGGAAAATATAATAATAGCGTTAGCGATTGTTCCGGTTTTATTTTAATTCAATTTTTAGATATAATTTGAATAACCCTCCTAAATGATTTTTAAAAAATATTTTGTTGTAATGTGTTTTAAAAATAATATTTAGTTTATACAAGATGACTCAACTGATCCTTTTTAAGTTTTGGACATATCCAGGATATAGAAAATCAATTACTATTACCTATAGCGATTGTTCCGATATGGTTTTAATTTAATTTTAAGATAGAATTTGTTTAACCCTAAATAAATTTTTTAAATATTTTGATGTATTGTGTTTTAAAAAAATAGTCATATCTCACTCAATTACGGTTATCTATTATTCAAATTTATTTTAAAATTAATATTTAGGTTATACAAGATAACCCAAATGATCCTTTTTAAGTTTTGAACATAACAAGGGTCAAGAAAATAGAACAATTAATCATTATAGCCTTGTCCGATTTGATTCCAATTTAACTTTTGAAGTTCATTTGATGTACTGTAAAATATTTTTAAAATTGTTCTGATGCATTGTTTTTTAAAAAAATAATTATATCTCACTCTATTACTGTTATCTATTATTCGAATATAATTTAAATTTACTATTTCGCATATACAAGATAGCCAAATGCTGTTTTTTGTGGCTTGAACACAACCAGAGTTAAGAAAATATAATAACTAAAAGCGTTAGCTATTGTTCCGGTTTAATTTTAGTTCAATTTTTAGATATAATTTGATTAACCCTAAATGATTTTTAAAAATATTTTGATTTATTGTGTTTTAAAAAAATAGTCATATCTCACTTAATTACGGTTATGTATTATTTAAATTTATTTTAAATTTATTTGAGTCATCTTGTATTATACAAGATGACTCAAATGATCTTTTTTAAGTTTTGGACAGAACCAGAATAAAGAAAATCGATTAGTTATTGTTCCGATATGATTTTTGTTTAATTTTTAGATATAATTTGATTAACCCTAAATGGTTTTTAAAAATAGTTTGATGTATTGTGTTTTAAAAAAATAGTCATATCTCACTCTATTACGGTTATCTTATCTATTATTCAAATTTATTTTAAAATTAATATTTAGGTTATACAACATGACTTAGATGATTCTTTTTAAGTTTTGGACATAACCAGGGTTAAGAAAATAGAGCAATTAATCATTATAGGCTTGTCCGATTTGATTCCAATTTAACTTTTGAAGTTCATTTGATGTACTGTAAAATATTTTTAAAATTTTTCTGATGCATTGTTTTTTAAAAAAATAATTATATCTCACTCTATTACTGTTATCTGTTATTCGAATATAATTTAAATTTACTATTTCGCATATACAAGATAGCCAAATGATGTTTTTTGTGGTTTGAACACAACCAGAGTTAAGAAAATATAATAACTAATAGCGTTAGCGAGTTAAATTCAGATATCGACGAACGGACTTTTAAAAAACATTTATTGATACAAAAGGGCCTTAAAACTAGGTGAACAGAAATATGAACAGCAACGGTATTAGCCGAGGCTTTGACACAATAACGATAAATTACAAGCGATTTCTTAAATATAAAAATAGTCCTAAGCTAAGCATTTTATAATGTAATATAAACAATTAATTGTGGTTTGAGGATATGTCTCCTCCACCCTCAGTTCTGTCAACGTCCTCGTTGACAAGTCTCTGCAGGATTCTCAAAGGGATGGCCTTCTTTCTTCCTTGTTTTTGCCAATGGTAGATGATCAATGCTAAGCAGCATAAAAGAATGATTGATATTGTCGTAAGAACATAATTGTGCATTGGAACATGTTGTGCTAGGTCATGGAAATGTATTGGTTTGATGATATCTTCTTGGATTTTCTTAGGATCTTGAAGATGTCTAATTTCTAGATTAATTGAATTATTGGTGTTTGGGACTTTTATAATTTTTGGAATTATTACTGAAATATTGTTGATGGCTAATGAGTATTTGTGTTGATTAATTATTACGTCACATTGACTTTGAATAAAGTTGCAGTCTTGGAGTATAATCTTCTGAAACTGGAAGCAATCTTCATAAATTGTTTCAGGGCTTTTTGTACAAAATAGGAGTGCATTCCTATAAGTTAAGGTATGTACCTTAAAATTGTTTAGAACAGTGGCATACTGACAATTTTTGGGTAAAATACATCCATTGACAATTGGTCCAGAGCAGATCCATTGTGAGTTGACTTCTTCCATGGCTATACCATAGTTCGTTGCATCTAGTCATCTTAATTGCTAGAATTGCCATTTCATTTAAAATTAAAAGGCCGGTTTTACAGATTAAGGTTAATTCCGATAAATGCTTAATTGGCCATAGTGCATTTTTAGGATAGTGAACTTTCAAGTATTGCCATATTTCATTGATTTGTTTTAATGTTAAAATTTCGAGATTGTCCAAAAGATAAAATACGTAATATTTTTTCTAAAAATTGATTTAAGTTGGTAATCTGAATATATTGACTTTGCAGATTTAACATTAAATTAGACTGGGTATTTGATTTAGAAATTTTATTACGTATGTTTTTCGAGTTCTCGTTAATCGTGTGAATATTATTTTTAAATTCTTGCATTATATTTCCTGCGAATGAACTAAGGTCGTTGATTTTGTGCATAGACTCAAGCTGATTAAATTTCAATATTTGCAAATTCTGGGTAATAACCTCTAGGTCATTGTTATCTAAGTTTCCTGTAATGAACTTGATACCACTTCCTAGGTAGTTTATTAAACCTCGTTTTTTTCGATTTTGCATAATATTTAAGTTATTATCGTCAAATATATTTAACTTTGCGAAAGTGTCATATGTATCATTTAATGCTTTAGAAGTCAAATAAAACTGTGATTTAATTAAAATACTATTTTGATTATTTACAGAGGGTTGCATAATTAATAAATTGGTAAATAATTGGGATAACGAATACTTAAGGCTACTTATATTAAAGGGTATATATGTAGTATGATATTGACTTATTACTAAAGAGGGAGCGACTACTTCTATATAATATCCATTATTGTGGAGTTTGTGCACCTGAAGTGCTTGGCAAGGGCTCGTTTGATTGAGTAGAGCCAGGATCAGGGTCGGGATCAGGTGGCTGAAAAGGTATAGATTTTTTTCTAAGTCTTTTGATTTTTCTAAGATGAGTAGATATTGGTTTTTTCTTAGCGGTACCTGTTATTTTATTTTTGTCTATTTGAGATACTTTTAGGGGTACGTACTGTGGGTTCATTTTATTTCTAAGGGTAGTTTTCTTATATACCGTATCATCTGGGAGTATTTCTGGAGGTTTTTCTGTATTTTTATTTTGTTTTTGAGTGTTTGTAGCTTGCTTGTTGTAAGCTGTTTTATAAATTTGTTCGTGGAATGGTAGTAACTCCTTTTTTCGTCTGTCATTATATTGCTCAAATAAGGTTAGGTCGTTATCGATGTTCGGTTCGTTTACGTAAGGGCCATATAATATGGAAATGGGCGAATGACCTGTTGTCGAGTGAATACTTTGATTGTAGATTAAGACTGCGGAAGTCATGAGATTTTGAGGGGTTTCATCGGGATTTTGCATCTTCAGAATTCTTAGTTTTTCTAAAAGTGTGGAATGCAATCTTTCTACAGGACTGTTGGAGGAAGAATTTCCTGGAGTAGTGTAATGAACTTCTATACAGAAAAGTTGACAGAATTCTTTGAATAAATTATTTTGAAATTCCTTACCCTGGTCTGTGACGATTTTTAAGGGGGTGTTATGATGTGAAAAGTAATGACGTAGTTTGCTTAAAATAGTAAGGGCGTTTTTATCAGTTATAAAATATGCTTGGGCATATTTTGAGAATGAATCTATTATTGTTAGAAACTGACAATTTAAAAACTGGAAAATGTCTAGGTGAAGTGTCTTAAATGGTTTTTCGGAGAGCAAGGGTCCTTCGTAAGCGATTTTGTAAGGGTGTCTTTCATATTTATTTTGAAGGCATATTTCACATGAATTAATAAAATTAGTTATCGAATCTCGTAGTTTAGGCCAATAATATTTTTGTTTAATATGGTTATATGTTTCTGTTATACCGTTATGGTTACTTTTGTGATAATTGGCTAAAATTTCCTTTTGTTGAGTCTGGTCAGTCACGTCAAGGACGTAAGTGCTGGCAAAAACTAGTTTTACGGTTGTATTTAGATTAGAAAATACTTGTCTTCGAAACTCGAGTTTTAATTCGTCATTTTTAATAAATATAGTAAAGGTAGCGTCTGGTTTAATTATGTTCTTGATAATTTTTAAAATGTGTTGTTCCTGATTTTCTTTTGAAATTTTTACAAAATGGTGGTTTTTATTAAAAGGTTTAGTGTAGGTGTGTTTAAATTCATCGCCGTAGTCGATGACAAGACGATTTGATGCATAATTGAGGGGTAATTCTGATATTGGGTTATTCTTTCCTTCTGTATCATTATTGGAGTGTGCAGTGACGTCAGAATCGCCGTCGTTTGCGACAGGGTTAACAGGGTTTGAGATCTTTTGGGCTGGAGCGTCTTCTTTGTATCTTTCATTAAAGACAAAGTCGGCTAAGTCAAAATCGGATAAGTTGGCAACTGTATTGTCAACATTTGGGACATTAGACTGTGAATCGGCATCATTTGTTTCAAGAGTGTTAAGATTAATGCGGGAGAGAGCATCTGCTACTAGATTCTCTTTTCCTTTTTTATAGTGAATTTCGAAATTGTATTCCTCTAGTTTTATTTTCCAACGAATTAATCGGGAGTTGGGTTCTCTGACTTTTGAAAGCCAAACTAGGGGATTATGGTCAGTTTCAATTAGGAATTTTTGGCCATATAAGTATGGACGAAAATGTTTAGTCGAGTCCACTATTGCGAGAAGTTCTTTCTCTATAGTTAAGTAGTTTTTTTCTGCCGAATTTAGGGTTCTGGAAAAGAACGCAATTGGGTGGTCATTTTGCGATAGCACACTGCCTATGGCTTGTTGGAGGCGTCGGTGGTGAGCTTAATAATTTAATTAAACCTAAATGATTTTTAAATATATTGTGATGTGTTTTAATAAAATAGTCATATCTCACTCAATTACGGTTATGTATTATTCAAATTTATAGATTCAAATCAAAAATTTCAATCAAATATTTAGATTATACAAGATGACTCAACTGATCCTTTTTAAGTTTTGGACATAACCAGAATAAAGAAAATCGATTACTATTATTTATAGCTATTGTTCCGATATGATTTCAATTTAATTTTTAGATATAATTTGTTTAACCCTAAATAATTTTTTAAAATATTTTAATGTATTGTGTTTTAAAAAAATAGTCATATCTCACTCAATTACGGTTATCTATTATTCAAATTTATTTTAAAATTAATATTTAGGTCATACAAGATGACTCAAATGATCCTTTTTAAGTTTTGGACATAACCAGGGTTAAGAAAATAGACCAGTTAATACCTATAGCGTTGTCCGATTTGATTCCAATTTAATTTTTGAAGTTTATTATATTTCACTCTATTACTGTTATCTATTTTTCCAATATAATTAAAATTTACTATTTCGCATATACAGGATAGCCAAAGGATGTTTTTTGTGGTTTGAACACAACCAGAGTTAAGAAAATATAATAACTAATAGCTTTAGCGATTGTGCCGGTTTAATTTTAATTCAATTTTCAGATATAATTTGATTAACCCTAAATCATTTTTAAAAATATTTTGTTGTATTGTGTTTTAAAAAAATAGTCATATCTCACTCAATTACGGTTATCTAGTATTCATATTTATTTTAAAATTAATATTTAGGTTATACAAGATGATTCAAATGATCTTTTTTAAGTTTTGGACATAACCAGGGTTAAGAAAATAGAACAATTAATCCCTATAGCATTGTCCGATTCCAATTTAATTTTTGAAGTTCATTTAATGTACTGTAAATTATTTAAAAAATATATATCTAACTTTATTACTGTTATCTATTTTTCCAATATAATTTAAATTTAGTATTTCGCATATACAGGATAGCCAAATGATGTTTTTTGTGGTTTGAACACAACCAGAGTTAAGAAAATATAATAACTAATAGCTTTAGTGATTGTTCCGATTTAATTTTAATTCAATTTTTAGATATAATTTAATTAAACCTAAATGATTTTTAAAAATATTTTGATGTGTTTTAAAAAAATAGTCATATCGCACTCAATTATGGTTATGTATTATCCAAATTTATTTTAAATTTAATATTTAGATTATACAAGATGACTTAACTGATCCTTTTTAAGTTTTGGACATAACCAGAATAAAAAAAATCGATTACTATTACTTAAAGCTATTGTTCCGATATTATTTCAATTTAATTTTTAGATATAATTTGTTTAACCCTAAATAATTTTTTAAAATATTTTGATGTATTGTGTTAAGAAAATAGTCATATCTCACTCAATTACGGTTATCTATTATTCAAATTTATTTTAAAATTAATATTTAGGTCATACAAGATGACTCAAATGATCCTTTTTAAGTTTTGGACATAACCAGGGTTAAGAAAATAAACCAGTTAATACCTATAGCGTTGTCCGATTTGATTCCAATTTAATTTTTGAAGTTCATTTGATGTACTGTAAATTACTTTTAAAATTTTTCTGATGTATAGTTTTTTAAAAAAATTATTATATCTCACTCTATTACTGTTATCTATTATTCTAATACAATTTAAATTTACTATTTCGCATATACAAGATAGTCAAATGCTGTTTTTTGTTGTTTGAACACAACCAGAGTTAAGAAAATATAATAACTAAAAGCGTTAGCTATTGTTCCGGTTTAATTTTAATTCAATTTTTAGATATAATTTGATTAACCCTAAATGATTTTTAAAAATAGTTTGATGTATTGTGTTTTAAAAAAATAGTCATATCTCACTTAATTACGGTTATCTAGTATTCATATTTATTTTAAAATTAATATTTAGGTTATACAAGATGACTCAAATGATCTTTTTTAAGTTTTGGACATAACCAGGGTTAAGAAAATAGAATAATTAATCCCTATAGCATTGTCCGATTCTAATTTAATTTTTGAAGTTCATTTAATATACTGTAAATTATTTAAAAAAAATAATTATATCTCACTCTATTACTGTTATCTATTTTTCAAATATAATTTAAATTTACTATTTCGCATATACAGGATAGCCAAATGATGTTTTTTGTGGTATGAACACAGCCAGAGTTAAGAAAATATAATAATTAATAGCGTTAGCGATTGTTCCGATTTAATTTTAATTCAATTTTTAGATATAATTTAATTAAACCTAAATGATTTTTTAAAATATTTTGATGTTTTGTGTTTTAAAAAAATTGTCATATCTCACTTAATTACGGTTATCTATTATTCAAATTTATTTTAATCAATTTTTAGATATAATTTGATTAACCCTAAATGATTTTTAAAAATATTTTGTTGTATTGTGTTTTAAAAAAATAGTCATATCTCACTCTATTACGGTTATCTGTTATTCAAATTTATTTTAAAATGAATATTTAAATTATACAAGATGACTTAACTGATCCTTTTTAAGTTTTGGACATAACCAGAATCAAGAAAATCGATTACTATTACCTATAGCTATTGTTCCGATATGATTTTAATTTAATTATTAGATATAATTTGATTAACCCTAAATAATTTTTTAAAATATTTTGATGTATTGTGTTTTAAGAAAATAGTCATATCATACTCAATTACGGTTATCTATTATTCAAATTTATTTTAAAATAAATATTTAGGTTATACAAGATGACTCAAATGATCCTTTTTAAGTTTTGGACAGAACCAGAATAAAGAAAATCGATTACTATTACCTATAGCTATTGTTCCGATATGATTTCAATTTAATTTTAGGATATAATTTGCTTAACCCTAAATAATTTTTTAAAATATTTTGATGTATTGTGTTTTAAAAAAATAGTCATATCTCACTCAATTACGGTTATCTATTATTCAAAATTATTTTAAAATTAATATTTAGGTCATACAAGATGACTCAAATGATCCTTTGTAAGTTTTGGACATAACCAGGGTTAAGAAAATAGACCAGTTAATACCTATAGCATTGTCCTATTTGATTCCAAATTAATTTTTGAAGTTCATTTGATGTACTGTAAATTACTTTTAAAATTTTTCTGATGTATAGTTTTTTAAAAAAAACTCTCACGAGATGTGTTTTACTGTTATCTATTTTTCCAATATAATTTAAATTTACTATTTCGCATATACAGGATAGCCAAATGATGTTTTTTGTGGTATGAACACAGCCAGAGTTAAGAAAATATAATAACTAATAGCGTTAGCGATTATTCCGATTTAATTTTAATTCAATTTTTAGATATAATTTAATTAAACCTAAATGATTTTTTAAAATATTTTTATGTTTTGTGTTTTAAAAAAATAGTCATATCTCACTCAATTACGGTTATCTATTATTCAAATTTATTTTAATCAATTTTTAGATATAATTTGATTAACCCTAAATGATTTTTAAAAATATTTTGTTGTATTGTGTTTTAAAAAAATAGTCATATCTCACTCTATTACCGTTATCTGTTATTCAAATTTATTTTAAAATGAATATTTAAATTATACAAGATGACTTAACTGATCCTTTTTAAGTTTTGGACATAACCAGAATCAAGAAAATCGATTACTATTACCTATATCTATTGTTCCGATATGATTTCAATTTAATTTTAGGATATAATTTGCTTAACCCTAAATAATTTCTTAAAATATTTTGATGTATTGTGTTTTAAAAAAATAGTCATATCTCACTCTTTTACGGTTATCTATTATTCAAATTTATTTTAAAATTAATATTTAGGTTATACAAGATGACTTAAATGATTCTTTTTAAGTTTTGGACATAACCAGGGTTAAGAAAATATAACAATTAATCATTATAGCCATGTCCGATTTGATTCCAATTTAACTTTTGAAGTTCATTTGATGTACTGTAAAATATTTTTAAAATTTTTCTGATGCATTGTTTTTGAAAAAAATAATTATATCTCACTCTATTACTGTTATCTATTATTCGAATATAATTTAAATTTACTATTTCGCATATACAAGATAGCCAAATGATGTTTTTTGTGGTTTGAACACAACCAGAGTTAAGAAAATATAATAACTAATAGCGTTAGCGATTGTTCCGGTTTAATTTTAATTCAATTTTTAGATATAATTTGACTAACCCTAAACGATTTTTAAAAATATTTTGTTGTATTGTGTTTTAAAAAAATAGTCATATTTCACTCAATTACGGTTATCTAGTATTCATATTTAATTTAAAATTAATATTTAGGTTATACAAGATGACTCAAATGATCTTTTTTACGTTTTGGACATAACCAGGGTTAAGAAAATAGAACAATTAATCATTATAGCCATGTCCGATTTGATTCCAATTTAACTTTTGAAGTTCATTTAATGTACTGTAAAATATTTTTTAAATTTTTTCTGATGCATTGTTTTTTAAAAAACTAATTATATCTCACTCTATTACTGTTATCTATTATTCGAATATAATTTAAATTTAGTAGTTCGCATATACAAGAGAACCAAATGATCTTTTTTACGGTTTGAACATAACCAGAATTAAAAAAATACGATAACTAATAGCGTTAGCTATTGTTCCGATCTAATTCTAATTTAATTTTTAGATAACATTTGTTTAACCCTAAATGATTTTTAAAAATAATTTGATGTATTGTGTTCCAATAAAATGGTCAAATCTCACTCTATTACGGCTATCTATTATTCAAATACAATTTAAAATTAATATTTAGGTTATACAAGATGACTTAAATGATCCGCTTTAAGTTTTTGACATAACCAGGGTTAAGAAAATAGAACAATTAATCCCTATAGCATTGTTCGATTTGATTCCAATTTCATTTTTGAAGTTCATTTAATGTACTGTAAATTATTTTTAAATATTTTCTGATGTATTGTTTTTAAAAAAAATTATCATATTTCACTCTATTACTGTTATCTATTATTCGAATATAATTTAAGGATATAGAAAATCGATTACTATTACCTATATCTATTGTTCCGATATGGTTTTAATTTAATTTTTAGATAGAATTTGTTTAACCCTAAATAATTTTTTTAAATATTTTGATATATTGTGTTTTTAAAAAATAGTCATATCTCACTCAATTACGGTTGTCTATTATTCAAATTTATTTTAAAATTAATATTTAGGTTATACAAGATAACCCAAATTATCCTTTTTAATTTTTGAACATAACCAGGGTTATCTAGTATTCATATTTATTTTAAAATTAATATTTAGGTTATACAAGATGACTCAAATGATCTTTTTTAAGTTTTAGACATAACCAGGGTTAAGAAAATAGAATCCCTATAGCATTGTCCGATTCCAATTTAATTTTTGAAGTTCATTTAATGTACTGTAAATTATTTTAAAAAAATTTATATCTCACTCTATTACTGTTATCTATTTTTCCAATATAATTTAAATTTACTATTTCGTATATACAGGATGGCCAAATGATGTTTTTTGTGGTTTGATCACAACCAGAGTTTAGAAAATATAATAACTAGTAGCTTTAGCGATTGTTCCGATATGGTTTTAATTTAATTTTTAGATAGAATTTATTTAACCCTAAATAATTTTTTAAAATATTTTGATGTATTGTGTTTTAAGAAAATAGTCATATCTCACTCTATTACGGTTTTCTATTATTCAAATTTATTTTAAAATTAGTATTTAGGTTATACAAGATGACTTAAATGATTCTTTTTAAGTTTTGGACATAACCAGGGTTAAGAAAATAGAACAATTAATCATTATGGCCTTGTCCGATTTGACTCCAATTTAATTTTTCAAGTTCATTTAATGTACTGTAAATTATTTTTGAAATTTTTCTGATGTATTGTTTTTAAAAAAAAAATCATATTTCACTCTATTACTGTTATCTATAATTCGAATATAATTTAAATTTACTATTTCGCATATACAAGATAGCCAAATGATGTTTTTTACGGTTTGACCACAACCAGAATTAAGAAAATATAATAACTAATAGCGTTAACGATTGTTTCGAATTAATTTTAATTTATATTTTAAATATAATTTGATTAACCCTAAATGATTTTAAAAAATATTTTAATGTGTTGTGTTTAAAAAAAAAAATCATATCTCACCCAATTACGGTTATCTATTATTCGAATATAATTTAAATTTACTATTTCGCATGTACAAGATAGCCAAATGATGTTGTTTACGGTTTGAACACAACCAGAATTAAGAAAATATAATAACTAATAGCGTTATCGATTGTTCCGAATTAATTTTAATTTAATTTTTAAATATAATTTGATTAACTCTAAATGATTTTTAAAAATATTTCAATGTATTGTGTTTACAAAAAAAATTGTATCTCACTCAATTACGGTTATCTATTATTTAAATTTATTTTAAAATTAATATTTAGGTTATACCAGATGACACAAGTGATCCTTTTTAAGTTTTGGGCATTACCAGGGTTAAGAAAATAGAACAATTAATCATTATAGCATTGTCCGATTTGACTCCAATTTAATTTTTGAAGTTCAGTTAATGTACTGTAAATTATTTTTAAAATTTTTCTTATGAATTGTTTTTTAAAAAAATAATCATATCTCACTCTATTAGTGTTATTTATTATTCGAATATAATTTAAATTTACTATTTCGCATATACAAAATAGCCAAATGATGTTTTTTACGGTTTGAACACAACTAGAATTAAGAAAAGATAATTAACGATTGTTCCGATTAAATTTTTAGATATAATTTGATTAACCCTAAATGATTTTTAAAATTATTTTAATGTATTGTGTTTAAAAAACATACTCATATCTCACTGAATTACGGTTATCTATTATTCGAATATAATTTAAATTTACTATTTCGCATATACGAGATAGCCAAATGATGTTTTTTACGCTTTGAACACAACCAGAATTAAGAAAATATAATAAGTAATAGCGTTGGCGATTGTTCCAATTTAATTTAATTTCAATTTTTAGATATAATTTGACTAACCCTAAATGATTTTTAAAAATAGTTTGTATAGTTATGTTTAAAAAAAAAATAGTCATATCTCACTCAATTACGGTTATCTATTATTCAAATATAATTTAAAATTAATATTTAGGTTATACAAGATGACCCAAATGATCCTTTTTAAATTTTGGACATAACCAGGGTTAAGAAAATAGTACAATTAATTATTATAGCATTGTCCGATTTGATTCCAATTTATTTTTTCAAGTTCATTTGATGTACCGTAAATTATTTTTAAAATTTTTCTTATGAATTGTTTTTTAAAAAAATAGTTATATCTCACTCTATTACTGTTATCTATTATTCGAATATAATTTAAATTTACTATTTCGCATATACAAGATAGCCAAATGATGTTGTTTACGGTTTGAATACAACCAGAATTAAGAAAAGATAATAACTAATAGCGTTAACGATTGTTCCGATTTAATTTAATTTTTAGATATAATTTGATTAACCCTAAATGATTTTTAAAAATATTTTCATGTATTGTGTGTGTTTAAAAAAAAATAGTCATATCTGACTCTATTACGGTTATCTATTATTCAAATTTATTTTAAAATGAATATTTAGGTTATACAAGATGACCCAAATGATCCTTTTTAAGTTTTGGACATAACAAGGGTTAAGAAAATAAAACAATTAATCATTATAGTATTGTTCGATTTGACTCCAATGTAATTTTTGAAGTTCATCTAATGTACTGTAAATTACTTGAGAAATTTTTCTGATGTATTGTTTTAAAAAAAAATATCATATTTCACTCTATTACTGTTATCTATTATTCGAATATAATTTAAATTTACTATTTCGCATATACAAGATAGCCAAATGATGTTTTTTACGGTTTGAACACAACCAGAGTTAAGAAAATATAATAACTAATAGCGCTAACGATTGTTCCGATTAAATTTTTAGATATAATTTGATTAACCCTAAATGATTTTTAAAAATAGTTTTATGTATTATGTTTAAAAAAAAAAAGTCATATCTCACTCAATTACGGTTATCTATTAATCAAATTTATCTTAAAATTAATATTTAGGTTATTCAAGATGACCCAAATGATCTTTTTTAAGTTTTGGACATAAGCAGGGTTAAGAAAATAGTACAATTAATTATTATAGCATTGTCCGATTTGATTCCAATTTAATTTTTCAAGTTCATTTGATGTACTGTAAATTATTTTGAAAATTTTCCATATGAATTGTTTTTTAAAAAAATAATTATATCTCAGTCTATTACTGTTATCAATTATTCGAATATAATTTAAATTTACTATTTTGCATATACAAGATAGCCAAATGATGTTTTTTACGGTTTGAACACAACTAGAATTAAGAAAATATAATAACTAATAGCGCTAACGATTGTTCCGATTAAATTTTTAGATATAATTTGATTAACCCTAAATGATCTTTAAAAATATTTTAATGTATTGTGTTTAAAAAACATACTCATATCTCAAAAATTACGGTTATCTATTATTCAAATTTATCTTAAAATTAATATTTAGGTTATTCAAGATGACCCAAATGATCTTTTTTAAATTTTGGACATAACCAGGGTTAAGAAAATAGTACAATTAATTATTATACCATTGTCCGATTTGATTCCAATTTAATTTTTCAAGTTCATTTGATGTACTGTAAATTATTTTTAAAATTTTTCTTATAAATTGTTTTAAAAAAAAATAATTATATCTCACTCTATTACTGTTATCTATTATTCGAATATAATTTAAATTTACTATTTCGCATATACAAGATAGCCAAATGATGTTTTTTACGGTTTGACCACAACCAGAATTAAGAAAATATAATAACTAATAGCGTTAACGATTGTTCCGAATTAATTTTAATTTATATTTTAAATATAATTTGATTAACCCTAAATGATTTTTAAAAATATTTTAATGTGTTGTGTTTAAAAAAAAAATCACATCTCACTCAATTACGGTTATCTATTATTCAAATTTATTTTAAAATTAATATTTAGGTTATAAAAGATGACACAAATGATCCTTTTTAAGTTTTGGACATTACCAGGGTTAAGAAAATAGAACAATTAATCATTATAGCATTGTCCGATTTGACTCCAATTTAATTTTTGAAGTTCAGTTAATGTACTGTAAATTATTTTTAAAATTTTTCTTATGAATTGTTTTTTGAAAAAATAATCATATCTCACTCTATTAGTGTTATTTATTATTCGAATATAATTTAAATTTACTATTTCGCATATACAAAATAGCCAAATGATGTTTTTTACGGTTTGAACAGAACTAGAATTAAGAAAAGATAGTTAACGATTGTTCCGATTAAATTTTTAGATATAATTTGATTAACCCTAAATGATTTTTAAAATTATTTTAATGTATTGTGTTTAAAAAACATACTCATATCTCACTGAATTACGGTTATCTATTATTCGAATATAATTTAAATTTACTATTTCGCATATACGAGATAGCCAAATGATGTTTTTTACGCTTTGAACACAATCAGAATTAAGAAAATATAATAAGTAATAGCGTTGGCGATTGTTCCAATTTAATTTAATTTCAATTTTTAGATATAATTTGACTAACCCTAAATGATTTTTAAAAATAGTTTGTATAGTTATGTTTTAAAAAAAAATAGTCATATCTCACTCAATTACGGTTATCTATTATTCAAATATAATTTAAAATTATTATTTAGGTTATACAAGATGACTCAAATGATCCTTTTTATGTTTTGGACGTAACCAGGATAAAGAAAATCGATTACTATTACCTATAGCTATTGTTCCGATATGATTCCAATTTAATCTTTAGATTTATATCGTTTAACCATAAACAATTTTTTTAAAAATTTTAATGTATCGTATTTTAAAAAAATAGTCATAATATACTCAATTACGGTTATCTATTATTCAAATTTATTTTAAAATTATTATTTAAGTTATACATGATGACCCAAATTATCCTTTTAAAGTTTTGGACATAACCAGGGTTAAGAAAATAGAACAATTAATCATTATAGCATTGTCCGATATGACTCCAATTTAATTTTTGAAGTTCATCTAATGTACTGTTAATTATTTTTGAAATTTTTCTGATGTATTGTTTTTAAAAAAAAATCATATTTCACTGTATTACTGTTATCTATTATTCGAATATTATTTAAATTTACTATTTCGCATATACAAGATAGCCAAATGATGTTTTTTACGGTTTGAACACAACCAGAGTTAAGAAAATATAATAACTAATAGCGTTGGCGATTGTTCCGATTTAATTTTAATTCAATTTTTAGATATAATTTGATCAACCCTAAATGATTTTTAAAAGTCGTTTTATGTATTGTGCTTTAAAAAAATAGTCATATCTCACTCAATTACGGTTATCTATTATTCAAATTTATCTTAAAATTAATATTTAGGTTATTCAAGATGACCCAAATGATCTTTTTTAAGTTTTGGACATAAGCAGGGTTAAGAAAATAGTACAATTAATTATTATAGCATTGTCCGATTTGATTCCAATTTAATTTTTCAAGTTCATTTGATGTACTGTAAATTATTTTTAAAATTTTCTTTATGAATTGTTTTTTAAAAAAATAATTATATCTCACTCTATTACTGTTATCAATTATTCGAATATAATTTAAATTTACTATTTCGCATATACAAGATAGCCAAATGATGTTTTTTACGGTTTGAACACAACCAGAATTAAGAAAATATAATAAATAATAGCGCTAACGATTGTTCCGATTAAATTTTTAGATATAATTTGATTAACCCTAAATGATCTTTAAAAATATTTTAATGTATTGTGTTTAAAAAACATACTCATATCTCAAAATTACGGTTATCTATTATTCAAATTTATTTTAGAATTAATATTTAGGTTATACAAGATGACCCAAATGATCCTTTTTAAATTTTGGACATAACCAGGGTTAAGAAAATAGTACAATTAATTATTATAGCATTGTCCGATTTGATTCCAATTTAATTTTTCAAGTTCATTTGATGTACTGTAAATTATTTTTAAAATTTTTCTTATGAATTGTTTTTTAAAAAAATAATTATATCTCACTCTATTACTGTTATCTATTATTCAAATTTATCTTAAAATTAATATTTAGGTTATACAAGATGACCCAAATTATCCTTTTTAAATTTTGGACATAACCAGGGTTAAGAAAATAGTACAATTAATTATTATAGCATTGTCCGATTTGATTCCAATTTATTTTTTCAAGTTCATTTGATGTACCGTAAATTATTTTTAAAATTTTTCTTATGAATTGTTTTTTAAAAAAATAATTATATCTCACTCTATTACTGTTATCTATTATTCGAATATAATTTAAATTTACTATTTCGCATATACAAGATAGCCAAATGATGTTGTTTACGGTTTGAACACAATCAGAATTAAGAAAAGATAATAACTAATAGCGTTAACGATTGTTCCGATTTAATTTAATTTTTAGATATAATTTGATTAACCCTAAATGATTTTTAAAAATATTTTCATGTATTGTGTGTGTTTAAAAAAAAATAGTCATATCTGACTCTATTACGGTTATCTATTATTCAAATTTATTTTAAAATGAATATTTAGGTTATACAAGATGACCCAAATGATCCTTTTTAAGTTTTGGACATAACAAGGGTTAAGAAAATAAAACAATTAATCATTATAGTATTGTTCGATTTGACTCCAATGTAATTTTTGAAGTTCATCTAATGTACTGTAAATTACTTGAGAAATTTTTCTGATGTATTGTTTTAAAAAAAAATATCATATTTCACTCTATTACTGTTATCTATTATTCGAATATAATTTAAATTTACTATTTCGCATATACAAGATAGCCAAATGATGTTTTTTACGGTTTGAACACAACCAGAGTTAAGAAAATATAATAACTAATAGCGTTGGCGATTGTTCCAATTTAATTTAATTTCAATTTTTAGATATAATTTGACTAACCCTAAATGATTTTTAAAAATAGTTTTATGTATTATGTTTTAAAAAAAAATAGTCATATCTCACTCAATTACGGTTATCTATTATTCAAATATAATTTAAAATTATTATTTAGGTTATACAAGATGACTCAAATGATCCTTTTTATGTTTTGGACGTAACCAGGATAAGGAAAATCGATTACTATTACCTATAGCTATTGTTCCGATATGATTTCAATTTAATCTTTAGATATATATTGTTTAACCATAAACAATTTTTTTAAAAATTTTAATGTATCGTATTTAAAAAAAATAGTCATAATATACTCAATGACGGTTATCTATTATTCAAATTTATTTTAAAATTATTATTTAAGTTATACATGTTAGATTGTGGATTTCAAAAATAACTTTTTAAAAAAACTTTTATTTCAAATTACAAAAATAAAAACCGACATAGGTTTATCTTACACTAAATACTTAATAATAATGATTTTTGAGCTAACAAGCAATGGCTTTTTATACAAACAGAAAATGCTGACTATCATGAGAACAATAAGATAAGGTTCTTTCCACAGTCTTTTTAAACAAACAACAGCTAAGCATAAAAGGTGCTACGTTTGCTTATTCCCGGAAACGCCAACGGATCTGGTTGAGACGGTAAACATGTGGGTTGGCCTTGGTATCGGGTTTCATGGTATATTCTTATCTAACAGCTCCCCTTTTAAAAGAAAAGTTGGTGTTAATCTAAACAGCAACTTTTAAGCAGAACTCTTATTGGTGTTGAGTTCCATTGCTTCTTCTTGGTCTCCTAGGTGGATACTAGGACGTCTTCTTGGGACCATCCTCGAAAGCTGCTCTCTAAATGTCCGTATTCTGGGCTTAGGTTGGAATGGTGGGAAGTCATCATTGTTTGAACTATTCGTCACTATACCAATGGTTGGAGTTCGACGTCTTCGGCATTTGCAAGTAATGTAAAGGACTATGAGCAGAACTATGGATACAATTGTTGTAATGGTGAACCAATTCATGTGTTTTTCGATGAAGGGTTGATTGATTAGTTTGTCAAGCTGTTTGGAATACTGATTGAGATTATGTTCGGCAATGTTCAGGTCATCAACATTTAGTTCACTGATGCGTAATGGTTTCAGTTTCGGCATTTTCGTTTTCTCTGGCAATTGATCACAGCAAGAGTATGGAATCAATATTGGAGATGAGTTTGGCTTCGACGAAGTCTCATTTGTTTCTCGTTCAAGTGAAGCTTGGATCCTCGTACTTCCAACAAACGCACCACAGGTAGTTCCAAGGATTACTATGGTATTGTCCGTGAGAATTTCTGAGACTATACCCTTGTTTTGACACTTAATGGTGATTGGAACTGGACTTGATGTTGTGACTAGCCATGAGTTTTGACGGATAGGCTGCACATGGTAACCCTCTGCATAGAAAATGGAAGGTCTACAGGTTTTAGGCAGTTTTGTATGTTGCCTAAGGAGTTGTGCTTCACAGATCGCATCACTGTCGATGGGGTACGGAAGTACATTAGTACAGATTTTCGTTGCCCTGTCGATATTTTTACAATGGTCCAAGTTTTGAAATGTAGTGAAAAACAATGAATCATAATCACGCGCAATATAATTATTTGTAGTTGATATTGTGTGATAAAGACCTGTTCGATTATCTAAGATCGGGATTGGATAAAGGCGATACAGGGTATATACTGAGGGTTCAACAAGAGGTATTCTTAAAACAAATACTATTTTTGTATCAGATTGATAAGCATCTAATTCGATTAAATCTAAGTATTGAGCAATAGTTGAAGTTGAAATTGGCAAAGGTAAGTTGTATTTTTGTAGAGAGTGAGAGATTTCCCCAAGTGAATCCTCTAAATCTGATGGTTTTATTATAGAGCCATGTAATATCTTTAAGCGTGCAAAGGTGACTGCATTTAATGCGTCATTTATAGTGTCTTTAATGAATGTATAGCTTTCCATTAACGATTCACATAAGTCTAGGATTTTAAATTGTGCACGATAAAAAGCTAGATCATCTAAAAGTGAAGCAATTAAGGTTTCTATTTCGCAAATATTCTGATTAAAGGTTTCTTCATCGATTTTAAGTTTTTGTATGGTAGAATTGAAACTCTTTATAACAGAAGTTGTAACTGAAATTTGTTGTTGCATAA
This sequence comes from Anthonomus grandis grandis, assembly GCF_022605725.1. Taxonomy (NCBI): domain Eukaryota; kingdom Metazoa; phylum Arthropoda; class Insecta; order Coleoptera; family Curculionidae; genus Anthonomus; species Anthonomus grandis. The sequence goes on along the minus strand of NC_065567.1, from coordinate 2,992,183 downwards.
GCCGTTCGATATTTGCCTCATTACTATTGATTTTGTCAATACAGTCATTAAAGTATTGTCCATCTGATGCATCTAAGTTTCCAGTTATTGCTTTCCAAACAGTTCCGATACCGTCGAATATTCCTCGTTTTTCTCTTAAATTAATATCTTTAGTACCGATGATTAATTCTTGATATTTGACGTTTACGTATTTCGAAATTTGCTTAAGAAGACTAGTGTGAGTTTGTATTTCAACAAAAGCTGCCATCATTCGATTAGATTTTTCGATTGACAGGCTGTCTAATAAACCGTTTAGGATGTTATCATTATGCTCAATTGCTTGTTTAAAGGGAAGTAAATCTTGATATACTAAAAGTGTCCATTTGTCGTTTGAAATTTTAATGTTAATTTCTTCGTTGAAAAAGAGTCCAACTGTATTATTAATGGGCGTTATTCGGTATTGGCTGCTGGCGATCGAAGTCAATCCCAGTAACCTGCAAGGAAATGATAGGGAGATAAAACCTATTCGAAATATGGTTTTATTCTATCGAAATTAACTTTGGTTGTTTTATTCGTTTCGGGGTTTAATAATTTGGCTGAATTTAAAAGGATTTCAGTTATGACATACGGACCGTTAAATTTGTTTTCTGATTTGGATTTTATTTGTGATTCTCGGACGTAAACCTTATCACCAACGGAGAATTCGGGTTGTTTTTCCGATATACGTTGATCAAATCTTTCTTTTGACTTTTGTTTGGCATGTTCTGTTCTTTGCCTAGCAACTTTATAAAAATAGCTCATTCTATTATTTAGATCGCGGATGTATTTTGAAATAAGGGCTTCTTGATTGTAAAGTGTTTCTGGGGGTCTATTTGATGTATGGCCAAATACAAGCTCATACGGAGTAAAGCCGTGTGTTCTGTTTTTAGTGTTATTGTAACAAATAACAGCATAAGGTAAAATCGAGAAGGGTTGGTCTTCGGGATGTTGGCCAGATTTACTCTTATCATTTCGCCTAGGGTCGCGTGGAAACGTTCTAAAGAGCCATTCGATTCGGGATGACCTACACTTGAAAATGTTATTTTCGTATCAAAAAGTTGACATAGGTCTTTTAGAAGTGTGTTATCAAATTCTTTGCCAGAATCGCAATGAATTCTTAGGGGCGTACCAAAGTGTTGGAAGTAAACTAAGAGTGTATTTACAATGGTAGAAGCTTTTTTGTCTTGTAAAGGATAAGCTTGAACAAATTTCGTGAGCTCATCGTTAATGGTTAAAGCGTAGTTACGAGTTGGGTATTCAAAAATGTCAATGTTTATTCTTTCGAATGGTGTTTGGGGGGTTTCCGTAATTACTAGAGGTCTACTTAAGTTTTTCCTAACAATTTTGACTTTTTGGCAAATTTCGCACTTTTTTATAAAGTCTTCGATGTTCTTATTCATACCGCGCCAATTGTATTTTTGTCTAATTCTTCGACAAGTTTCGTTAATTCCGCGGTGTAAATTGTTTTTGCCAAGGTGGTATTGTTCTATGATAATAGGTATTTGGTCTTCATCAGGTGTAGTTACAATATTTTGACAAATTTTTAATTTGATTTCTTTGTCGGCAAAAATAAATGACATCATTTCTAGAGAAGGTAGATCTAAATTATTTTCAATGCAATAAACTTCATTTAATTCAAATAAGTCTTGATATTTAAATAAACAATAAAACAAGTGTTGGCTACAAGAATTATTGTCAAATGGTAAAGGGATTATTAAATACTTCCGGTTTTTAACTGATTTACTATTAGCAACATTAATTTTTAATTCTTGGAAATCTAAATATTCTTCAAGAATGTCGTCAATAATTTTAAAATGTAAATCTTCCATTTTGTTTTGCCTAAAGAATGTAACGATATTTTTATTTGATTTGTCTAGTAGTTGGTCATTTGTAACCTCTATTTTAGAATAATCGATTAAAGATCTAGTTTTATAATTATCAACAAATCGATTGTATTCCTCGGTTATGTTTCGATCGTCTTCTTCAGTAAATGAGGGTTGAGGGCTCGGTTCAGGGATAACAGTGTCTTCTTCTAATGCAAAAATGTTTACTTTTTTATGAAAATCTACGCATTCCTTAAGGTGATTTATTTTAATTCGAGAAAGTGCGTCAGCATTTTTATTATATTTACCGGGTTTAAATTCGATTTTAAATGAATATTCCTCGAGTTTGAGGCGCCAACGCGTTAACCTGCTTCCGGGGTCTTGAATGGACCATAACCATGTAATTGGACGATGGTCAGTAACAAGCGTGAATTGTCTGCCGAATAAATACGGTCGAAAATGTTTTACGGCCCAAACTATAGCTAATAATTCACGTTCTATAGTGGAGTATTTAGTTTCTGCGACACATAAGGTTCTTGATGCGTAAGCGATGGGCATATCTTTCCCGATCGGTCCTTGGGATAAAACGGCTCCGATTGCAAAAGCACTTGCGTCAGTAGTTAAGATGAACGGTTCTTCGAAATTCGGATAAATTAAAAGTGGGTCAGTGGTTAAAGCAGTTTTTAATGTATTAAAAGATTCTTGACATTCTTTACTGAAAATAAAAGGGGTATCCTTTTGAAGAAGGGTTGTTAGGGGCTTCGAGATTTTAGCAAAATTTGAAATAAACCGTCTGTAATAACCTGCTAATCCGAGGAAAGATTTTATGTCTTTTTGATTTTTTGGTTCTGGAAAATTTAAAATACATTCGACTTTTGCCGGATTAGGTTTTACACCGTTTTCTGTTATTAAATGTCCGAGATAGGCTACTTCTTTGCGTAAGAATTCGCACTTATCTGGTTGTATTTTTAGATTGGATTTTCTTAGGCGTTTAAAGACTTCTTGTAGGCGGTTAATGTGCTCGTGGATAGTAGGAGAATAGATTATGATGTCGTCCATGTAGACGAGGCATCTTTCGTTTAAAATTCCCATAAGAATATTATCCATAACTCTCTGAAAAGTTGATGGAGCGTTTTTCAGGCCAAATGGCATTCGAACGAATTCGTAGTGCCCATTTTCTACGGAAAACGCGGTTTTAGAAATATCCTTTGGGTCTATCTCTATTTGATGGAACCCTGACGCTAGGTCTAAAGTAGTGAAATATTGGCATTTACCAAGTTGGTCGAGGAGATCTGAGATATTAGGTAATGGGTATTTATCGTTAACCGTAACTTCGTTTAGTTTACGATAGTCGATAACTACTCGCCACTTTTGTTTGCCTGAAGCGTCAAGTTTTTTAGGAACTACCCAAACCGGGGCTGACCAGGGAGATACGGATGGTCTTATAATATTTTCGTCGAGCATTTTAGAAATTTGTCTTTTAACTTCCTCTTTATGAATATGAGGATATCTATATGATTTTGTGTAAATGGGTTTGGCGTTATTAGTATCAATCGAGTGTTTAATTTCGTTGGTAAACGTAAGTTGATCACCTTCGATATAGAAAATATCGGAAAATTCTAAACAAAGTTTAGTAATTTCCTCACGTTCTTCTTCGTTAAGGTGGTCAATTCTCAATTGTTCTTTTATTAGTTGCCGTCTATCAACAGGTTCGGCTGACTCATAATAATTAAAATTATTTATCGATTGTAGATCAGGTAGAGGTTCAAAAGATAAATTCGAGAAATCGATTATTTTATCAATTGCGTTAGGGTTAATAATGGTTGTTAAAAATTCGCCCTGTTCGTTTACGTGAATAATAGCATTTGGGACTTTTACTTTTTCTTTTTCTTGACCTAATAAAATTAAATCGGTGTTTTTTAAATTGCATTTTAGTTTAAAGACTTTTTCAGTACGGGGTTCTATTGATATTAAATTTTTATTTTTTATTGCTTTATTTTGAAAATGCTGATTAGTTTCAGTATTAACTGTTGGGGTTAGAATTTGAGGTAGATAAGAAGAGTTTTTAGCTAAGTTTGATTTTACTACAGGTTGTTCATCCTCTGGTGTAAATTTATACATAGGAATATCTTTAAAATTTGTCTTAAGTATTTTTGATTTTAAGTCGATAACGCATTCATAGTGTTGTAGAAAATCGAGTCCTAAAATACCATCGAATTCGATATCTAAGTTACAAATATAAACTTTACAAGGATTATCTACATTAAAAGGAATCAAAGTGGATTCTTGGATCAATATTTTTTGATCAGTAATACCTTGTACGACAATATTTTCCGCAAAGCGTTGCTTAAAACCGGCTGCAACATGATCTTTAAAAACTGAAATTCCCGCGCCTGTATCTATGAGTAATTTATATGTTTTGGAAGCATCGTAAATGTAGTAAAGGTTTTTTGAGCTTACGGTGTGTAAATTATTTAAAGAAAGCTTTGTTCGGGACTTTGTTTCGGGTCGTTGATCCGCAATGTTTGGATTTGTGTTGCAATTTGCGACATTGTCTGGTCTGTTTGTTTCAGATCTGGTGGGTGGTTTTGGTTCGATATTAATGGAAAATTTCGATTTGACGTTACTAAAGGATTTTGTTGTGTTGCCAAGTTATTATTAGGTTCGTGTTGATTTCCTATTGGTTGTTCAAATAAATTATAATCAATTTGATTAGAAAAATCTTCGACATTTTGATCGTAATAATAGGTTTGACTATTATCGGAATAATAGTTGTACTGCTCGAGGTAGTTATCAGAATAACTATTCTCATCAAAATAATTATTTTCGTCAAAATAGTTATATTGTGAACCATCATCAAGGTTCATATGATAGGTTCTTTGATAGTTTGGGTTTCTTTGAATGACACTGGGACGATACTGGTTTTGGCTACTTTGTCCAAAATTTGGTCGTGGTTGGGGGTTAGAAGGGTTTTGAAATGAAGGTTGATTTTGTGAATATGGCCTTTGAAAATTATTTGGGTTACTATTTAAATTTGGTGCTGGGTTTCCAAAATTATTAGGTCTGGGGCTTGACTGTACTCTACATTCAATTGAAGTATGGCCAATTCTTCCGCATTTAAAACATTTTATACTAGGATTTTGCGGGCGTCTTAAGGTAGTGTTTGGTCTGGATGATGGATGTGGTTGTATGGGTCTATTTTGCTTTTGGTTTTCAAAATAGGACAATTGCAATTCTCGCCTAATTCTAGCTTGAGCTTCAAGTAAATTGTTGGGATTACTTGCGCGTACTATGTGACCAATACGTGGGTCTAAACCAGTTAATAGTGTGTTTAGAGCCATCGAGTCTATTAAATTCGTTTGCGCTATTTTTTGAGGTGCGGTTAAATTTTGTTTTTGCACGGCAGAGTGCATTTTAGAGTTAAGAGTTTGAAGCCTATTAAAGAATATTAACGGGGATTCATTTGGTAATTGTTTTAATCTTTGCAAATCTTGGATTAAAGAAGAGAGGTCTCGACTATCACCAAAATGTAAACTTAATAATTGCTTAACTTCTAAATATGACTTAGAACATTGAAAGGCTAGAAGTAGCATGCCGTGGAACTATGGACAGGTTTGTTTGCTTGCAACATCTCTGATGCAATGATGCCAAATGCTTATACAGAAATGGCAAAAATTACTTTATAATATCATAAAAATTTTCAGTTGTTTCCGAAGGCTCAAAACAATACTACTGCTCCCCTTTAATAAAATATCAAGCATTTTTTAAAAATAAATTTGATAAAATACTCTATATCGAAGTCAATATTAACTTTAAATAAATGAAAATAAAGTACGAAGAAACGAGAAAACGGTAATGGCATCGCAACGCCGCTCGATCCCATTGTTTATGCCACTCATACAAGCACTCTCTACCAGTGACGTCGTCAACAAATATTTACCTGATAAATTTTTATTAATTATTATAGAGTTTGAGTATAAGTAATATTACCATTTATGAGCTATTTATGTGTTTTTTTAACGGACTTCGTTAGAGGAAGGTCCTAATAAAAGGCACCATTTTTGTCAAAGCATTTTTATGGAAATTAAATATTTTAATATAATATTATAGATTTCTTAATAAATCATGTTTTAAGACACAAATTATTAACATTTTGCAAAATTTTATTGTTATTATTATATTGGACAAAACTCAGGTTTACATCACTTACTTTATATCACATAATATGTACTTCTATGGTGCTGACTTTTTCAAAGGGACAGTATTGATTCAGCGGAAAGAGTTAAAACTACAAGGAGGTTTAAATTGTGAAGGAGTTGCAGGTTTTTTATAGGTTATAAGATTTTTATTATGAGTATTTAGCCTGTACAATGGTTTTGAGACATTTAACAGTGACCTATATAATACCTAATACCAAATATTATATCATATTAATTTATACTAAAAAACAAAGCTTACCTAAGAATAAAGACTATGTACAATAGATTAGATTAAATAGTTTATTAGTAAAAATATACAAACAAGTACTTTTACAAGTCAAATAAAATATGTAGTATGTTGGGCTTTTTCAAAAATCATGTTATTATTTCTTAAGTATTTTAATAATGACTTGAGACATCTAATTCAATTTCTTTGGGGCAAATTTGTTTATTGCAATCTTCGAATTTTAATTTTTTGCTCTTTATTTTTTTTCCATAATTTGGTAACAAGTGATTTAGCTTTTGAAACGGTGGAATCATCAGTGCTTAGGTCCTCAGGATATCATTTTGATTTTACCCTAGAATAATATACATAAAAATATAGTATTACCAATTAATTGCATTTAATTAAACAAATATAACACAATAAAATACTATATCACTTTTAAATAAGATATATAGAATAGGATGATACATGGCATAAAACTAGTAGTCTATTTTGAGTATATTTTTACCTTTTCTTTGGCAGAGTCAGGGAATATGTAGAAGTTAAACAAAAACGGCTTGGATGAGAAATAGTAATTGTTGACCTAGACCCCACGGTTACTGTAGAACTATTAATCTCAGATGCAGTTATTGTTGATGATGAATGATCAGATCTATAATTATACAAAATTTGGTGTATCTAGAATATTAATCTATTTTAATTATCCATACTTGTCTATATCAGCTTCACTGTTTGTACTATATACCATTTTGGAAGCTAAAGAAGTTTTTGCACTCTTCAGGAAAGCTATTCCTGCAGCTTTGAAGGGTAAATCACTTGGTAAATTAACTGAATTATCAGCTGCTGTGTTTTTAACCAGTGCATCAGAAATCCTAGTAAAAAAATAGTTTTACATACATACCTAATTTAATAAGTATTAGGTATAAATAAAGCTTATATGAGTAACACTAATCCTTTTTGTGACGATTTTTTTATACTAGAAAAATATATTTAAAAAAAAATACCTTTGAGGTAGAGCTGATTTTTTTAATCTGTTTGGTCTAAGTCTGGCTACTGATAATATTATCTTTCTTATATAAAAAATCACTTTTAAGGATGTGATCTGAACAAACAAATATGTTCTGTTTAATTTTGTTGATTTCCATTAATGAAATCCATTGTTCCCTTTGGGCATATATTAGGCAATCTATAATAAGTATTTGATATTTAATCAAAAAGCAAAAAAAAATTACAGTAATGAATTAATATGTGGTGCCAATTTCTATATATATTATTGTAAGTTGCAATATGGTAAAACAAAAAAAAAATATCGACCAAATTTTAGGGAAAGACAAAATTAACTTTATACATAGATATCAATATCTAAATAATTTTCAAAATTCTTTAACGGCAATAAAAAATTAGTAATTTCATCTATCTACCTAATGTCTATATTAAAAAAACATAACTATACATAGATAGGTACATGGTTATTAGGTATGCCTTCTTTCTGCCAAAACAACAACAAAAAAACATAAAATCCTGTAATAAAACCAGGGACAAAATTCTAGTTTTATATTTTTTATAGCCTATTGATAGATGAATATGTTCAAAAAAATATTTAGATTTAAAAATATAAATATTTTGGTATTTTACCCACACTTTCACATTCAAGTTTTTATTAGGTTTATCCATAAGATCCCCTATTCTACGTTTATGATGATGGTTACCCCATGATGTGATGTTATGAAAGTATCGGTACTTACTTGTGAAAAGATCGGCTTGAATCACCTTTTTATCATGATGCGACACAAACGACACAAGTTTTTCCCATCCTAGCATTTTAAAAAAACACTAAAATGTGGCCTTTTTCCTTTTGAAACCGAAAATTAAAGAAAATACACGAATCCCGAAAATAAACAAAAAGCCGTTTGACAGATGACACTACGCGTATGGCTCAGACGCTTAAGCTCCGATGTTGTCGCTTCAAATTTTTTAGAAGTAGTTTTAGGGATAACAATGTTAGTAATTTTGTTTTTTTTTTTTGCTTAAGGATATTATATTTATTCTTAAAATAGGTTAATTGTAGTATTTATACTTTTTATTTTAAATTTTCCTATAAAATACAACACAAATAAGTTAAATTAACGTTATAATGGTTGTTAAAATATAGCTAAAAATTTCCTCCGTTGGAAATTTGCGTCGACTTGACAACAGAGAATCGGCAAATATGTTTGTAAACAAAACACCCCTCTTGCCCCTGTGCACATGTTGGACTCAAACAAAGTTGTTGTTTACTAATTCTAGCCTTTCAATGTTCTAAGAAATATGATAATAAATTTCTAGAATTAATAAGTTGTGCGGCTTTTCCTTTTAATTTATTTTTTATGTGAATAACTAAAAGATCGCATTGTTCACCGACTGCCATGTTGTAAGCACAATCGCACGCATGTAAAAATGAGCCTAAAAATATTGCATCACCATCAAATTCAGGAATTAGAGAAAAAATTTCAGATAGTTTATAAGTTTCAAGGTGAATATCGTGAGCTGACGTATTCGCTTGTCGATTATTTTGTTCAGTTTGTTCAGTTTCGTTTGTGGTAGACATTATAATATTTTAAATACTTTTTCCGAAATACGAAATTAGAAAATCGAACAGTATAAAAATAGTAAAATAAAATGTGTATAAAATATTAAAATACACAAAAACAAAAATATAAACGAATGATTCAATGCTTTTACTTACAAAAGAATCTTCTTAACCATTGTCTTGTTCTCTGCTTGTTGGATACCAGGGGCTTCACCAGGTGTTCCTTCCGTACCCTTGTTGCTGAGTGAGGACGCTGGATTACCTTAGGGTGCTAGTGGTTCTTACTGTAGCTAATATTACTTGCGAATTTGGATCAACCTGTTTTCGCGGCGTATAACTATCCGTTCCGACTGCGCCAATGTTAGATTGTGGATTTCAAAAATAACTTTTTAAAAAAACTTTTATTTCAAATTACAAAAATAAAAACCGACATAGGTTTATCTTACACTAAATACTTAATAATAATGATTTTTGAGCTAACAAGCAATGGCTTTTTATACAAACAGAAAATGCTGACTATCATGAGAACAATAAGATAAGGTTCTTTCCACAGTCTTTTTAAACAAACAACAGCTAAGCATAAAAGGTGCTACGTTTGCTTATTCCCGGAAACGCCTACGGATCTGGTTGAGACGGTAAACATGTGGGTTGGCCTTGGTATCGGGTTTCATGGTATATTCTTATCTAACATACATGATGACCCAAATTATCCTTTTAAAGTTTTGGACATAACCAGGGTTAAGAAAATAGAACAATTAATCATTATAGCATTGTCCGATATGACTCCAATTTAATTTTTGAAGTTCATCTAATGTACTGTAAATTATTTTTGAAATTTATCTTATGTATTGTTTTAAAAAAAAAATCATATTTCACTCTATTACTGTTATCTATTATTCGAATATAATTTAAATTTACTATTTCGCATATACAAGATAGCCAAATGATGTTTTTTACGGTTTGAACACAACCAGAGTTAAGAAAATATAATAACTAATAGCGTTGGCGATTGTTCCGATTTAATTTTAATTCAATTTTTAGATATAATTTGATTAACCCTAAATGATTTTTAAAAATCGTTTTATGTATTGTGTTTTAAAAAAATAGTCATATCTCACTCAATTACGGTTATCTATTAATCAAATTTATCTTAAAATTAATATTTAGGTTATTCAAGATGACCCAAATGATCTTTTTTAAGTTTTGGACATAAGCAGGGTTAAGAAAATAGTACAATTAATTATTATAGCATTGTCCGATTTGATTCCAATTTAATTTTTCAAGTTCATTTGATGTACTGTAAATTATTTTGAAAATTTTCCATATGAATTGTTTTTTAAAAAAATAATTATATCTCACTCTATTACTGTTATCAATTATTCGAATATAATTTAAATTTACTATTTTGCATATACAAGATAGCCAAATGATGTTTTTTACGGTTTGAACACAACTAGAATTAAGAAAATATAATAACTAATAGCGCTAACGATTGTTCCGATTAAATTTTTAGATATAATTTGATTAACCCTAAATGATCTTTAAAAATATTTTAATGTATTGTGTTTAAAAAACATACTCATATCTCAAAAATTACGGTTATCTATTATTCAAATTTATCTTAAAATTAATATTTAGGTTATTCAAGATGACCCAAATGATCTTTTTTAAATTTTGGACATAACCAGGGTTAAGAAAATAGTACAATTAATTATTATAACATTGTCCGATTTGATTCCAATTTAATTTTTCAAGTTCATTTGATGTACTGTAAATTATTTTTTAAATTTTTCTTATAAATTGTTTTTTAAAAAAATAATTATATCTCACTCTATTACTGTTATCTATTATTCGAATATAATTTAAATTTACTATTTCGCATATACAAGATAGCCAAATGTTGTTTTTTACGGTTTGACCACAACCAGAATTAAGAAAATATAATAACTAATAGCGTTAACGATTGTTCCGAATTAATTTTAATTTATATTTTAAATATAATTTGATTAACCCTAAATGATTTTTAAAAATATTTTAATGTGTTGTGTTAAAAAAAAAATCACATCTCACTCAATTACGGTTATCTATTATTCAAATTTATTTTAAAATTAATATTTAGGTTATAAAAGATGACACAAATGATCCTTTTTAAGTTTTGGACATTACCAGGGTTAAGAAAATAGAACAATTAATCATTATAGCATTGTCCGATTTTACTCCAATTTAATTTTTGAAGTTCAGTTAATGTACTGTAAATTATTTTTAAAATTTTTCTTATGAATTGTTTTTTAAAAAAATAATCATATCTCACTCTATTAGTGTTATTTATTATTTGAATATAATTTAAATTTACTATTTCGCATATACAAAATAGCCAAATGATGTTTTTTACGGTTTGAACACAACTAGAATTAAGAAAAGATAATTAACGATTGTTCCGATTAAATTTTTAGATATAATTTGATTAACCCTAAATGATTTTTAAAATTATTTTAATGTATTGCGTTTAAAAAACATACTCATATCTCACTGAATTACGGTTATCTATTATTCGAATATAATTTAAATTTACTATTTCGCATATACGAGATAGCCAAATGATGTTTTTTACGCTTTGAACACAACCAGAATTAAGAAAATATAATAAGTAATAGCGTTGGCGATTGTTCCAATTTAATTTAATTTCAATTTTTAGATATAATTTGACTAACCCTAAATGATTTTTAAAAATAGTTTGTATAGTTATGTTTTAAAAAAAAATAGTCATATCTCACTCAATTACGGTTATCTATTATTCAAATATAATTTAAAATTATTATTTAGGTTATACAAGATGACTCAAATGATCCTTTTTATGTTTTGGACGTAACCAGGATAAAGAAAATCGATTACTATTACCTATAGCTATTGTTCCGATATGATTCCAATTTAATTTTTAGATTTATATCGTTTAACCATAAACAATTTTTTTAAAAATTTTAATGTATCGTATTTTAAAAAAATAGTCATAATATACTCAATTACGGTTATCTATTATTCAAATTTATTTTAAAATTATTAATTAAGTTATACATGATGACCCAAATTATCCTTTTAAAGTTTTGGACATAACCAGGGTTAAGAAAATAGAACAATTAATCATTATAGCATTGTCCGATATGACTCCAATTTAATTTTTGAAGTTCATCTAATGTACTGTAAATTATTTTTGAAATTTTTCTGATGTATTGTTTTTAAAAAAAAAATCATATTTCACTGTATTACTGTTATCTATTATTCGAATATAATTTAAATTTACTACTTCGCATATACAAGATAGCCAAATGATGTTTTTTACGGTTTGAACACAACCAGAGTTAAGAAAATATAATAACTAATAGCGTTGGCGATTGTTCCGATTTAATTTTAATTCAATTTTTAGATATAATTTGATTAACCCTAAATGATTTTTAAAAATCGTTTTATGTATTGTGCTTTAAAAAAATAGTCATATCTCACTCAATTACGGTTATCTATTATTCAAATTTATCTTAAAATTAATATTTAGGTTATTCAAGATGACCCAAATGATCTTTTTTAAGTTTTGGACATAAGCAGGGTTAAGAAAATAGTACAATTAATTATTATAGCATTGTCCGATTTGATTCCAATTTAATTTTTCAAGTTCATTTGATGTACTGTAAATTATTTTTAAAATTTTCTTTATGAATTGTTTTTTAAAAAAATAATTATATCTCACTCTATTACTGTTATCTATTATTCAAATTTATCTTAAAATTAATATTTAGGTTATACAAGATGACCCAAATGATCCTTTTTAAATTTTGGACATAACCAGGGTTAAGAAAATAGTACAATTAATTATTATAGCATTGTCCGATTTGATTCCAATTTATTTTTTCAAGTTCATTTGATGTACCGTAAATTATTTTTAAAATTTTTCTTATGAATTGTTTTTTAAAAAAATAATTATATCTCACTCTATTACTGTTACCTATTATTCGAATATAATTTAAATTTACTATTTCGCATATACAAGATAGCCAAATGATGTTTTTTACGGTATGAACACAACCAGAGTTAAGAAAATATAATAACTAATAGCGTTGGCGATTGTTCCGATTTAATTTTAATTCAATTTTTAGATATAATTTGATTAACCCTAAATGATTTTTAAAAATCGTTTTATGTATTGTGCTTTAAAAAAATAGTCATATCTCACTCAATTACGGTTATCTATTATTCAAATTTATCTTAAAATTAATATTTAGGTTATTCAAGATGACCCAAATGATCTTTTTTAAGTTTTGGACATAAGCAGGGTTAAGAAAATAGTACAATTAATTATTATAGCATTGTCCGATTTGATTCCAATTTAATTTTTCAAGTTCATTTGATGTACTGTAAATTATTTTTAAAATTTTCTTTATGAATTGTTTTTTAAAAAAATAATTATATCTCACTCTATTACTGTTATCTATTATTCAAATTTATCTTAAAATTAATATTTAGGTTATACAAGATGACCCAAATGATCCTTTTTAAATTTTGGACATAACCAGGGTTAAGAAAATAGTACAATTAATTATTATAGCATTGTCCGATTTGATTCCAATTTATTTTTTCAAGGTCATTTGATGTACCGTAAATTATTTTTAAAATTTTTCTTATGAATTGTTTTTTAAAAAAATAATTATATCTCACTCTATTACTGTTATCTATTATTCGAATATAATTTAAATTTACTATTTCGCATATACAAGATAGCCAAATGATGTTGTTTACGGTTTGAACACAACCAGAATTAAGAAAAGATAATAACTAATAGCGTTAACGATTGTTCCGATTTAATTTAATTTTTAAATATAATTTGATTAACCCTAAATGATTTTTAAAAATATTATCATGTATTGTGTGTGTTTAAAAAATAGTCATATCTGACTCTATTACGGTTATCTATTATTCAAATTTATTTTAAAATGAATATTTAGGTTATACAAGATGACCCAAATGATCCTTTTTAAGTTTTGGACATAACAAGGGTTAAGAAAATAAAACAATTAATCATTATAGTATTGTTCGATTTGACTCCAATGTAATTTTTGAAGTTCATCTAATGTACTGTAAATTACTTGAGAAATTTTTCTGATGTATTGTTTTAAAAAAAAATATCATATTTCACTCTATGACTGTTATCTATTATTCGAATATAATTTAAATTTACTATTTCGCATATACAAGATAGCCAAATGATGTTTTTTAGGGTTTGAACACAACCAGAGTTAAGAAAATATAATAACTAATAGCGTTGGCGATTGTTCCAATTTAATTTAATTTCAATTTTTAGATATAATTTGACTAACCCTAAATGATTTTTAAAAATAGTTTTATGTATTATGTTTAAAAAAAAAATAGTCATATCTCACTCAATTACGGTTATCTATTATTCAAATATAATTTAAAATTATTATTTAGGTTATACAAGATGACTCAAATGATCCTTTTTATGTTTTGGACGTAACCAGGATAAGGAAAATCGATTACTATTACCTATAGCTATTGTTCCGATATGATTTCAATTTAATCTTTAGATATATATTGTTTAACCATAAACAATTTTTTTAAAATTTTTAATGTATCGTATTTAAAAAAAATAGTCATAATATACTCAATGACGGTTATCTATTATTCAAATTTATTTTAAAATTATTATTTAAGTTATACATGATGACCCAAATTATCCTTTTAAAGTTTTGGACATAACCAGGGTTAAGAAAATAGAACAATTAATCATTATAGCATTGTCCGATATGACTCCAATTTAATTTTTGAAGTTCATCTAATGTACTGTAAATTATTTTTGAAATTTATCTGATGTATTGTTTTAAAAAAAAATCATATTTCACTCTATTACTGTTATCTATTATTCGAATATAATTTAAATTTACTATTTCGCATATACAAGATAGCCAAATGATGTTTTTTACGGTTTGAACACAACCAGAGTTAAGAAAATATAATAACTAATAGCGTTGGCGATTGTTCCGATTTAATTTTAATTCAATTTTTAGATATAATTTGATTAACCCTAAATGATTTTTAAAAATCGTTTTATGTATTGTGTTTTAAAAAAATAGTCATATCTCACTCAATTACGGTTATCTATTAATCAAATTGATCTTAAAATTAATATTTAGGTTATTCAAGATGACCCAAATGATCTTTTTTAAGTTTTGGACATAAGCAGGGTTAAGAAAATAGTACAATTAATTATTATAGCATTGTCCGATTTAATTCCAATTTAATTTTTCAAGTTCATTTGATGTACTGTAAATTATTTTGAAAATTTTCCATATGAATTGTTTTTTAAAAAAATAATTATATCTCACTCTATTACTGTTATCAATTATTCGAATATAATTTAAATTTACTATTTTGCATATACAAGATAGCCAAATGATGTTTTTTACGGTTTGAACACAACTAGAATTAAGAAAATATAATAACTAATAGCGCTAACGATTGTTCCGATTAAATTTTTAGATATAATTTGATTAACCCTAAATGATTTTTAAAAATAGTTTTATGTATTGTGTTTTAAAAAAATAGTGATATCTCGCTCAATTACGGTTATCTATTATTCAAATTTATCTTAAAATTATTATTTAGGTTATACAAGATGACCCAAATGATCCTTTTTAAATTTTGGACATAAGAAGGGTTAAGAAAATAGAACAATTAATCATTATAGTATTGTCCGATTTGATTCTAAATTAATTTTTGAAGTTCATTTAATGTACTGTAAATTATTTTTAAAATTTTTCTTATGAATTGTTTTTTAAAAAAATAATTATATCTCACTCTGTTACTGTTATCTATTATTCGAATATAATTTAAATTTACTATTTCGCATACACAAGATAGCCAAATGATGTTTTTTACGGTTTGAACACAACCAGAATTAAGAAAATATAATAACTAATAGCGTTAACGATTGTTCCGATTAAATTTTTAGATATAATTTGATTAACCCTAAATGATATTAAAAAATATTTTAATGTATTATGTTTAAAAGACATACTTATATCTCACTGAATTACGGTTATCTATTATTCAAATTTATTTTAAAATGAATATTTAGGTTATACAAGATGACCCAAATGATCCTTTTTAAGTTTTGGACATAAGAAGGGTTAGGAAAATAGAACAATTAATCATTATAGTATTGTCCGATTTGATTCCAATTTAATTTTTGAAGTTCATTTAATGTACTGTAAATTATTTTTAAAATTTTTCTTATGAATTGTTTTTTAAAAAAATAATTATATCTCACTCTATTACTGTTATCTATTATTCGAATATAATTTAAATTTACTATTACGCATATACAAGATAGCCAAATGATGTTTTTTACGGTTTGAACACAACCAGAATTAAGAAAATATAATAAGTAATAACGTTGGCGATTGTTCCAATTTAATTTAATTTCAATTTTTAGATATAATTTGACTAACCCTAAATGATTTTTAAAAATAGTTTGTATAGTTATGTTTAAAAAAAAATAGTCATATCTCACTCAATTACGGTTATCTATTATTCAAATATAATTTAAAATTATTATTTAGGTTATACAAGATGACTCAAATGATCCTTTTTATGTTTTGGACGTAACCAGGATAAAGAAAATCGATTACTATTACCTATAGCTATTGTTCCGATATGATTCCAATTTAATCTTTAGATTTATATCGTTTAACCATAAACAATTTTTTTAAAAATTTTAATGTATCGTATTTTAAAAAAATAGTCATAATATACTCAATTACGGTTATCTATTATTCAAATTTATTTTAAAATTATTATTTAAGTTATACATGATGACCCAAATTATCCTTTTAAAGTTTTGGACATAACCAGGGTTAAGAAAATAAAACAATTAATCATTATAGCATTGTCCGATTTGACTCCAATTTAATTTTTGAAGTTTATCTAATGTACTGTAAATTATTTTTGAAGTTTTTCTGATGTATTGTTTTTAAAAAAAAAATCATATTTCACTCTATTACTGTTATCTATTATTCGAATATAATTTAAATTTACTATTTCGCATATACAAGATAGCCAAATGATGTTTTTTACGGTTTGAACACAACCAGAGTTAAGAAAATATAATAACTAATAGCGTTGGCGATTGTTCCGATTTAATTTTAATTCAATTTTTAGATATAATTTGATTAACCCTAAATGATCTTTAAAAATATTTTAATGTATTGTGTTTAAAAAACATACTCATATCTCAAAAATTACGGTTATCTATTATTTAAATTTATTTTAAAATTAATATTTAGGTTATACAAGATGACCCAAATGATCCTTTTTAAATTTTGGACATAACCAGGGTTAAGAAAATAGTACAATTAATTATTATAGCATTGTCCGATTTGATTCCAATTTAATTTTTCAAGTTTATTTGATGTACTGTAAATTATTTTTAAAATTTTTCTTATGAATTGTTTTTAAAAAAAATAATTATATCTCACTCTGTTACTGTTATCTATTATTCGAATATAATTTAAATTTACTATTTCGCATATACAAGATAGCCAAATGATATTCTTTACGGTTTGAACACAACCAGAATTAAGAAAATATAATAACCAATAGCGTTGGCGATTGTTCCGATTTAATTTTAATTCAATTTTTAGATATAATTTGATCAACCCTAAATGATTTTTAAAAA
Organism: Anthonomus grandis grandis; assembly: GCF_022605725.1. Lineage (NCBI taxonomy): Eukaryota > Metazoa > Arthropoda > Insecta > Coleoptera > Curculionidae > Anthonomus > Anthonomus grandis. The sequence continues at coordinate 2,974,608 of NC_065567.1, read as the reverse complement.
TCGTTTTATGTATTGTGTTTTAAAAAAATAGTTGTAATATACTCAATTACGGTTATCTATTATTCAAATATAATTTAAATTTACTATTTCGCATATACAAGATAGCCAAATGATGTTTTTTACGGTTTGAACACAACCAGAGTTAAGAAAATATAATAACTAATAGCGTTGGCGATTGTTCCGATTTAATTTTAATTCAATTTTTAGATATAATTTGATCAACCCTAAATGATTTTTAAAAATCGTTTTATGTATTGTGTTTTAAAAAAATAGTCATATCTCACTCAATTACGGTTATCTATTATTCAAATTTATCTTAAAATTAATACTTAGGTTATACAAGATGACCGAAATGATCCTTTTTAAATTTTGGACATAACCAGGGTTAAGAAAATAGTACAATTAATTATTATAACATTGTCCGATTTGATTCCAATTTAATTTTTCAAGTTCATTTGATGTACTGTAAATTATTTTTAGAATTTTTCTTATAAATTGTTTTTTAAACAAATAATTATATCTCACTCTATTACTGTTATCTATTATTCGAATATAATTTAAATTTACTATTTCGCATATACAAGATAGCCAAATGATGTTTTTTACGGTTTGACCACAACCAGAATTAAGAAAATATAATAACTAATAGCGTTAACGATTGTTCCGAATTAATTTTAATTTATGTTTTAAATATAATTTGATTAACCCTAAATGATTTTTAAAAATATTTTAATGTGTTGTGTTTAAAAAAAAAAAAAATCATATCTCACTCAATTACGGTTATCTATTATTCAAATTTATTTTAAAATTAATATTTAGGTTATAAAAGATGACACAAATGATCCTTTTTAAGTTTTGGACATTACCAGGGTTAAGAAAATAGAACAATTAATTTGTTAGCATTGTCCGATTTGACTCCAATTGAATATTTGAAGTTCAGTTAATGTACTGTAAATTATTTTTAAAATTTTTCTTATGAATTGTTTTTTAAAAAAATAATCATATCTCACTCTATTACTGTTATCTATTATTCGAATATAATTTAAATTTACTATTTCGCATATACAAAAGAGCCAAATGATGTTTTTTACGGTTTGAACACAACCAGAATTAAGAAAATATAATAACTAATAGCGTTGGCGATTGTTTAATTTTATTTCAATTTTTGATATAATTTGATTAACCCTAAACGATTTTTAAAAATATTTTATTGTATTGTGTTTAAAAAACATACTCATTTCTCACTGAATTACGGTTATCTATTATTCAAATTTATTTTAACATTTAATGTACTGTAAATTATTTAAAAAAATTTTTCTTATGAATTGTTTTTTAAAAAAATAATAATATCTCACTCTGTTACTGTTATCTATTATTCGAATATAATTTAAATTTACTATTTCGCATATACAAGATAGCCAAATGATATTCTTTACGGTTTGAACACAACCAGAATTAACACGTATAGTGCCATGGGGGATTACTGTGATCCCCCATTCTGCTTAGATGTTTTGGTCCATATCGTGGGGGATATATGTGGTCCGACAGACCAGAAATTACATGGGGCCATGTCGCATAGCACTGATGCGACAATTTAATGCAAAAGAAATGGCAGTGTAATACAAAGGTATTGGACAAAATAAAACATCAATTGGCTTTCATGTAAATATTATTTTAGTTCTTATAAACATGGTAAAAAAAGTCCAATATTTTATTTTCTGAAAATTATTTTATTTTAGGTTTAAAACATGTAATTCAAAAAAGCATTGCAAACATAAGTGTTTTTGACATAACTTACATCTAAATTTAGTCTTAGGGGTCTTGTTTTTCGCTATTTGACGTCCTGATTTTTTAGAAATATTGGCATAACACTGGCTGCAAGATCTCTTTTTTTCAGTATCCTCAAGTATATGGCCGGTTCCCTGATTATTCACAGATGGGGTATCCTCATATTTTAGTAAGCCATCAATGACTTCTTCCCGGAATTTGGTGATGCTCATTTTATTCTGCGTTATTTGCTGATGGAGGATATAGGCATTTACAAGTCCCGAACCAACAACTAGCTCAATCGCTAGTTTACGATACCACTTTACCCCACGACGAAGTGAAGAATTGTAGGCTTTCATCTGGTCTGATATATCAATATAGGCTTTGTGTTTATTATATTCAATAATACTTCTTGGCTTTGTTTTTTCTCCTGATTTTTTCTTCTGAGTAACCATTTCCGGAATAAATTTTGTTGTCAACATGAGAACATCTCTTCGGTCTTTCCATTTCTCAATAAATATACCATTGTTACTCTCATTGGCAATATGCTCCCCACGTTTTAATTTTTTTTGAACCACAACTTTTGAATTGTTTTTTCGATTGCTGCGTAATGTGCCCAGAATATATGACTGTTTTTCTAGAAGTTTAGAGGCCAGTTCGACAGATGTATAGTAGTTATCCGCAACGATTGTGCGTCCCTGGTTTAACAAATTATCCGTGAGTTTCAAGACAACATTGGAGGGTACTGACTGTCCTTGATTAGGTTCTTTTTCTTGCCCACAGTAGATTGAAAGATCGTAAAGATAACCATTTTCGAGACATAGTTTAAATAATTTTATGCCAAATTTGTGGCGTTTATTGCTAATATATTGTTTGAATTTCAGTCTGCCTTTAAAAGGTACAAGAGTCTCATCTATACAGATAAACTCGCCAGGGACAATTGGAAACTGAAAATTCTCCAGTAGTTTTGTAACAAGAGGTGTTATCTTGTACAATCTGTCACCATCAGGAACGGTTTCGTTGTTTGCAAAATGCCAAGCTTTTAACAACAGTTGAAAACGATTTCTAGGCATAATTTGTTTTATAAAATTTAAGTATATTTTGCTTGTTGACCAATATGAGGAAATTGAAGGTAATTGAACCAGACCCATCCACATGATACAGCCAATAAACTGTTCCATCTCCGAGCGGTCTGTGTTTTTCCAGCTTTGAATACGTGCGTTTCGTGATTGAACTTGGGCTTTTTGTTGTTCAGCGTATATATTTGTTTCTCGAACAAATAAATCAGATATGTCGTCAGTAATTATTAATTTATAAAATTCATATGGAGTTTGGTCATACAAATCATAAAGATGCGCTCGAATGCCAGGATTGGTGACTGTAAATAAAAAATTTTTCATGTGCACGCCAGTTACATCGGACCAAAAAAACAAATCACTTTCATGTTCTGCTAGAGATTCATCCAGCATGGTCTCATCATTATAATTGATATTTCGCTGAATGACACTCTCAATAACTTCGTCAATATTGTTACCTGGTATTGACGTTTGCGATGTGTTGTCATTAGCTTGGAGTTCTTTTGCAAACACTACTCTTTTTGCGGAAGTGCTGGGCATATCAGAGGGAGGAGAAAAAAACTCGCGTAGAAACGAATAGCTCTGAGAAGAATCTCAGAGCTATTGCAAATCCTAATCTTTTTTCTCAGTGTTTCTGGATCTTCTTCAGAACTTGAAGACTCAGAACCAGAAGGGTTATAGTCACTCACATCCGGCGAAAAGTCATCCTCACTCGCAGAAAGCACTTCGTCCCATAATGTGGCTAGATTCTCCTGTTCTTTTTCGTAATGACTCATAGTACTGGAACTAAGATTTTACGCTTGCAACAGTTTTCTTTTTCACACGCCTTGAAATATCACAAGCTATACTCCACAAAAACAACCAAAAAAGAAAATAACAACTTGCGACTACTATGCGAAACACAGCGAAGAACAGATCATACAGGTGTGCTTTCTAACGTCAAACTGAATCGAATATCGAAGAATGCGCGTCGCAATTACGATTGGGTGACGGTCACCTATGCCCCCCCACTGGCCATAATATTGCGTGTTTGCTTTCAGGCCATGGGGGATACACGTCATCCGTCAAAAAAAAATATGAAAAATTCGACAAAAAAAATGAAAATTCCGTAAAAGAAGCATGAATAATAGGATATTTACTAAAGTGGATTTAGTATATTAAATAAAATAATTTGGCCCCAGGGTACTACAATAATGCATTTCCGTTATGGCACTTTACGTGTTAAAAAAATATAATAACCAATAGCGTTGGCGATTGTTCCGATTTAATTTTAATTCAATTTTTAGATATAATTTGATCAACCCTAAATGATTTTTAAAAATCGTTTTATGTATTGTGTTTTAAAAAAATAGTTATAATATACTCAATTACGGTTATCTATTATTCAAATTTATTTTAAAATGAATATTTAGGTTATACAAGATGACCCAAATGATCCTTTTTAAGTTTTGGACATAACAAGGGTTAAGAAAATAGAACAATTAATCATTATAATATTGTCCGATTTGACTCCAATTTAATTTTTGTTCATCTAATGTACTGTATATTATTTTTGAAATTTTTCTGATGTATTGTTTTAAAAAAAAATCATATTTCACTCTATTACTGTTATCTATTATTCGAATATAATTTAAATTTACTATTTCTCATATACGAGATAGCCACATGATGCTTTTTACGGTTTGAACACAACCAGAGTTAAGAAAATACAATAACTAATAGCGTTGGCGATTGTTCCGATTTAATTTTAATTCAATTTTTAGATATAATTTGATTAACCCTAAATGATTTTTAAAAATAGTTTTATGTATTGTGTTTTAAAAAAATAGTCATATCTCACCCAATTACGGTTATCTATTATTCGAATATAATTTAAATTTACTATTTCGCGTATACAAAATAGCCAAATGATGTTTTTTACGGTTTGACCACAACCAGAATTAAGAAAATATAATAACTAATAGCGTTAACGATTGTTCCGAATTAATTTTAATTTATATTTTAAATATAATTTGATTAACCCTAAATGATTTTTAAAAATATTTTAATGTGTTGTGTTTAAAAAAAAAAATCATATCTCACTCAATTACGGTTATCTATTATTCAAATTTATTTTAAAATTAATATTTAGGTTATAAAAGATGACACAAATGATCCTTTTTAAGTTTTGGACATTACCAGGGTTAAGAAAATAGAACAATTAATTTGTTAGCATTGTCCGATTTGACTCCAATTGAATATTTGAAGTTCAGTTAATGTACTGTAAATTATTTTTAAAATTTTTTCTTATGAATTGTTTTTAAAAAAAATAATCATATCTCACTCTATTACTGTTATCTATTATTCGAATATAATTTAAATTTACTATTTCGCATATACAAAAGAGCCAAATGATGTTTTTTACGGTTTGAACACAACCAGAATTAAGAAAATATAATAACTAATAGCGTTGGCGATTGTTCCGATTTAATTTTATTTCAATTTTTGATATAATTTGATTAACCCTAAACGATTTTTAAAAATATTTTATTGTATTGTGTTTAAAAAACATACTCATTTCTCACTGAATTACGGTTATCTATTATTCAAATTTATTTTAAAATGAATATTTAGGTTATACAAGATGACCCAAATGATCCTTTTTAAGTTTTGGACATAACCAGGGTTAAGAAAATAGAACAATTAAATATTATAGCATTGTCCGATTTGATTCCAATTTATTTTTTCAAGTTCATTTGATGTACTGTAAATTACTTTTAAAATTTTTCTTATGAATTGTTTTTTTAAAAAATAATCATATCTTACTCTATTACTGTTATCTATTATTCGAATATAATTTAAATTTACTATTTCGCATATACAAAATTGCCAAATGATGTTTTTTACGGTTTGAACACAACCAGAGTTAAGAAAATATAATAACTAATAGCGTTGGCGATTGTTCCGATTTAATTTTAATTCAATTTTTAGATATATAATTTGATCAACCCTAAATGATTTTTAAAAATCGTTTTATGTATTGTGTTTTAAAAAAATAGTCATATATCACTCAATTACGGTTATCTATTATTCAAATTTATCTTAAAATTAATATTTAGGTTATACAAGATGACCGAAATGATCCTTTTTAAATTTTGGACATAACCAGGGTTAAGAAAATAGTACAATTAATTATTATAGCATTGTCCGATTTGATTCCAATTTAATTTTTCAAGTTCATTTGAAGTACTGTAAATTATTTTTAAAATTTTTCTTAAAAATTGTTTTTTAAAAAAATAATTATATCTCACTCTATTACTGTTATCTATTATTCGAATATAATTTAAATTTACTATTTCGCATATACAAGATAGCCAAATGATGTTTTTTACGGTTTGAACACAACCAGAATTAAGAAAATATAATAACTAATAGCGTTAACGATTGTTCCGAATTAATTTTAATTTAATTTTTAAATATAATTTGATTAACCCTAAATGATTTTTAAAAATATTTAAATGTGTTTAAAAAAAAATTGTATCTCACTCAATTACGGTTATCTATTATTTAAATTTATTTTAAAATTAATATTTAGGTTATACCAGATGACACAAATGATCCTTTTTAAGTTTTGGACATTACCAGGGTTAAGAAAATAGAACAATTAATCATTATAGCATTGTCCGATTTGACTCCAATTTAATTTTTGAAGTTCAGTTAATGTACTGTAAATTATTTTTAAAATTTTTTTTATGAAGTGTTTTTTAAAAAAATAATCATATCTCACTCTATTACAGTTATCTATTATTCGAATATAATTTAAATTTACTATTTCGCATATACGAGATAGCCAATTGATGTTTTTTACGGTTTGAACAAAACCAGAATTAAGAAAATATAATAACTAATAGCGTTAACGATTGTTCCGATTAAATTTTTAGATATAATTTGATTAACCCCTAAATGATTTTTAAAAATATTTTAATGTATTGTGTTTAAAAAACATACACATATCTCACTGAATTACGGTTAACTATTATTCAAATTTATCTTAAAATTAATATTTAGGTTATACAAGATGACCGAAATGATCCTTTTTAAATTTTGGACATAACCAGGGTTAAGAAAATAGTACAATTAATTATTATAGCATTGTCCGAATTGATTCCAATTTATTTTTTCAAGTTCATTTGATGTACTGTAAATTATTTTTAAAATTTTTCTTATGAATTGTTTTTTAAAAAAATAATTATATCTCACTCTATTACTGTTATCTATTATTCGAATATAATTTAAATTTACTATTTTGCATATACGAGATAGCCACATGATGCTTTTTACGGTTTAAACACAACCAGAGTTAAGAAAATACAATAACTAATAGCGTTGGCGATTGTTCCGATTTAATTTTAATTCAATTTTTAGATATAATTTGATTAACCCTAAATGATTTTTAAAAATAGTTTTATGTATTGTGTTTAAAAAAAATAGTCATATCTCACTCAATTACGGTTATCTATTATTCAAATTTAAAAAAAAATTTCTTTTGAATTGTTTTTAAAAAAATAATTATATCGCACTCTATTACTGATATCTATTATTCGAATATAATTGAAATTTACTATTTCGCATATACAAGATAGCCAAATGATGTTTTTTACGGTTTGAACAAAACCAGAATTAAGAAAATATAATAACTAATAGCATTAACGATTGTTCCGATTAAATTTTTAGATATAATTTGATTAACCCCTAAATGATTTTTAAAAATATTTTAATGTATTGTGTTTAAAAAACATACACATATCTCACTGAATTACGGTTATCTATTATTCAAATTTATTTTAAAATTAATATTTAGGTTATACAAGATGACCCAAATGATCTTTTTTAAGTTTTGGACATAACCAGGATAGAGAAAATAGAACAATTAATCATTACAGCATTGTCCGACTTGATTCCAATTTAATTTTTGAAGTTCATTTAATGTACTGATAATAGCATTGTCCGATTTGACTCCAATTTAATTTTTGAGGTTCATTTAATGTACTGTAAATTATTTTTAAATTTTTTTTTATGAATTGTTTTTAGAAAAAAATAATTATATCTCACTCTATTACTGTTATCTATTATTCGAATATAATTTAAAGTTACTATTTCGCGTATACAAGATAGCCAAATAATGTTTTTTATGGTTTGAACACAACCAGAGTTAAGAAAATGTAATAACAAATAGCGTTAACGATTGTTCCGATTTAATTTTTAGATATAATTTGATTAACCCTAAATGATTTTTAAAATAATTTTGATGTATTTTGTTTAAAAAAAATAGTCATATCTCACTCAATTACGGTTATCTATTATTCAAATTTATTTTAAAATTAATATTTAGGTTATACAAGATGACCCAAATGATCTTTTTTAAGTTTTGGACATAACCAGGATAGAGAAAATAGAACAATTAATCATTACAGCATTGTCCGACTTGATTCCAATTTAATTTTTGAAGTTCATTTAATGTACTGATAATAGCATTGTCCGATTTGACTCCAATTTAATTTTTGAGGTTCATTTAATGTACTGTAAATTATTTTTAAATTTTTTTTTATGAATTGTTTTTAGAAAAAAATAATTATATCTCACTCTATTACTGTTATCTATTATTCGAATATAATTTAAAGTTACTATTTCGCGTATACAAGATAGCCAAATAATGTTTTTTATGGTTTGAACACAACCAGAGTTAAGAAAATGTAATAACAAATAGCGTTAACGATTGTTCCGATTTAATTTTTAGATATAATTTGATTAATTCTAAATGATTTTTAAAAATATTTTGATGTATTGTGTTTAAAAAAAATAGTCATATCTGACTCAATTACGGTTACCTATTATTCAAATTTATTTTAAAATTCATATTTAGGTTATTCAAGATGACCCAAATGATCCTTTTTAAGTTTTGGACATAACCAGGGTTAAGAAAATAGAAGAATTAATCATTATAGAATTGTCCGATTTGATTCCATTTCATTTTTGAAGTTCATTTGATGTACTGTAAATTATTTTTAAAATTTTTCTTATGAATTGTTTTTTAAAAAAATAATTATATCTCACTCATTACTGTTATCTATTATTCGAATATAATTTAAATTTACTATTTCGCATATACAAGATAGCCAAATGATGTTTTTTACGGTTTGAACACAACCAGAGTTAAGAAAATGTAATATTTAATAGCGGTAACGATTGTTCCGATTTAATTTTTAGATATAATTTGATTAACCCTAAAGGATTTTTAAAAATATTTTGATGTATTGTGTTAAAAAAAAAATAGTCATATCTCACCCAATTACGGTTACCTATTATTCAAATTTATTTTAAAATTCATATTTAGGTTATACAAGATGACCCAAATGATCTTTTTTAAGTTTTGGACATAACCAGGGTTAAGAAAATAGAACAATTAATCATTACAGCATTGTCCGATTTGATTCCAATTTAATTTTTGAAGTTCATTTAATGTACTGTAAATTATTTTTAAAATTTTTCTTATGAATTGTTTTTTAAAAAAAATAAATATATCTCACTCTATTACTGTTATCTATTATTCGAATATAATTTAAATTTACTATTTCGCATATACAAGATAGCCAAATGATGTTTTTTATGGTTTGAGCACAACCAGAGTTAAGAAAATGTAATAACTAATAGCGTTAAGGATTGTTCCGATTTAATTTTTAGATATAATTTGATTAATTCTAAATGATTTTTAAAAATATTTTGATGTATTGTGTTTAAAAAAATAGTCATATCTCCCTCAATTACGGTTATCTATTATTCAAATTTATTTTAAAATTAATATTTAGGTTATACAAGATGACCCAAATGATCGTTTTTAAGTTTTGGACATAACAAGGGTTAAAAAAATAGAACAATTAATCATCATAGCATTGTCCGATTTGACTTCAGTTTCATTTTTAAAGTTCATTTGATGTACTGTAAATTATTTTAAAAATTTTTCTTTTGAATTATTTTTAAAAAAAATAATTATATCTCACTCTATTACTGTTGTCTATTATTCGAATATAATTTAAATTTACTATTTCGCATATACAAGATAGGCAAAATGATGTTTTTTATGGTTTGAACACAACCAGAGTTAAGAAAATATAATAACTAATAGCGTTAACGATTGTTCCGATTTAATTTTTAGATATAATTTGATTAATTCTAAATGATTTTTAAAAATATTTTTAAAAATCATATGTATTGTGTTTAAAAAAAATAGTCATATCTCTCTCAATTACGGTTACCTATTATTCAAATTTATTTTAAAATTCATATTTAGGTTATTCAAGAAGACCCAAATGATCCTTTTTAAGTTTTGGACATAACCAGGGTTAAGAAAATAGAACAATTTATCATTAAAGAATTGTCCGATTTGATTCCAATTTCATTTGATGTACTGTAAATTATTTTTAAAATTTTTCTTATGAATTGTTTTTTAAAAAAATAATTATATCTCACTCATTACTGTTATCTATTATTCGAATATAATTTAAATTTACTATTTCGCATATACAAGATAGGCAAAATGATGTTTTTTATGGTTTGAACACAACCAGAGTTAAGAAAATGTAATAACTAATAGCGTTAACGATTGTTCGGATTTAATTTTTAGATATAATTTGATTAACCCTAAATGATTTTTAAAAATATTTTGATGTATTGTGTTTAAAAAAAATAGTCATATCTGACTCAATTACAGTTACCTATTATTCAAATTTATTTTAAAATTCATATTTAGGTTATTCAAGATGACCCAAATGATCTTTTTTAAGTTTTGGACATAACCAGGGTTAAGAAAATTATTGTGTTTAAAAAAGTAGTGATATCTCACACAATTACGGATATCTATTATTCAAATTTATTTTAATATGAATATTTAGGTTATACAAGATGACCCAAATGATTCTTTTTAAGTTTTGGACATAACCAGAGTTAAGAACAATTAATCATTATAGAATTGTCCGATTTGATTCCAATTTCATTTTTAAAGTTCATTTGATGTACTGTAAATTATTTTTAAAATTTTTCTTATGAATTGTTTTTAAAAAAAATAATTTTATCTCACTCTATTACTGTTATCTATTATTCGAATATAATTTAAATTTACTATTTCGCATATACAAAATAGCCAAATGATGTTTTTTACGGTTTGACAAAACCAGAATTAAGAAAATATAATAACTAATAGCGTTAACGTTTGTTCCGATTTAATTTTTAGATATAATTTGATTAACCCTAAATGATTTTTAAAAATATTTTGACGTATTGTGTTTAAAAAAAATAGTCATATCTCACTGAATTACGGTTATCTATTATTCAAATTTATTTTAAAATTAATATTTAGGTTATACAAGATAGAGAAAATCAGCTCAATTTTTCTTATGAATTGTTTTTAAAAAAAATAATTATATCTCACTCATTACTGGTATCTATTATTCGAATATAATTTAAATTTACTATTTCGCATATACAAGATAGCCAAATGATGTTTTTTACGGTTTGAACACAACCAGAGTTAAGAAAATGTAATAACTAATAGCGTTAACGATTGTTCCGATATAATATTTAGATATAATTTGATTAACCCTAAATGATTTTTAAAATAATTTTGATGTATTTTGTTTAAAAAAAATAGTCATATCTCACTCAATTGCGGTTATCTATTTTTCAAATTTATTTTAAAATTAATATTTAGGTTATAGAAGATGACCCAAATGATCTTTTTTAAGTTTTGGACATAACCAGGGTAGAGAAAATAGAACAATTAATCATTACAGCATTGTCCGATTTGATTCCAATTTAATTTTTGAAGTTCATTTAATGTACTGTAAATTATTTTTAAAATTTTTCTTATGAATTGTTTTTTAAAAAAATAATTATATCTCACTCATTCCTGTTATCTATTATTCGAATATAATTTAAATTTACTGTTTCGCATATACAAGATAGCCAAATGATGTTTTTTACGGTTTGCACACAACCAGAGTTAAGAAAATGTAATTACTAATAGCGTTAACGATTGTTCCGATTTAATTTGTAGATATAATTTGATTAACCCTAAATGATTTTTAAAAATATTTTGATGTATTTTGTTTGAAAAAAATAGTCTTTTCTCACTCAATTACGGTTATCTATAATTCAAAATTATTTTAAAATTAATATTTAAGTTATACAAGATGACCCAAATGATCTTTTTTAAGTTTTGGACATAACCAGGGTTAAGAAAATAGAACAATTTATCATTACAGCATTGTCCGATTTGATTCCAATTTAATTTTTGAAGTTCATTTAATGTACTGTAACTTATTTTTAAAATTATTCTTATGAATTGTTTTTTAAAAAAATAATTATATCTCACTCATTACTGTTATCTATTATTCGAATATAATTTAAATTCACTATTTCGCATATACAAGATAGCCAAATGATGTTTTTTACGGTTTGAACACAACCAGAGTTAAGAAAATGTAATAACTAATAGCGTTAACGATTGTTCCGATTTAATATTTAGATATAATTTGATTAACCCTAAATGATTTTTAAAATAATTTTGATGTATTTTGTTTAAAAAAAATAGTCATATCTCACTCAATTACGGTTATCTATTATTCAAATTTATTTTAAAATTAATATTTAGGTTATACAAGATGACCCAAATGATCTTTTTTAAGTTATGGACATAACCAGGATAGAGAAAATAGAACAATTAATCATTACAGCATTGTCCGACTTGATTCCAATTTAATTTTTGAAGTTCATTTAATGTACTGATAATAGCATTGTCCGATTTGACTCCAATTTAATTTTTGAGATTCATTTAATGTACTGTAAATTATTTTTAAATTTTTTTTTATGAATTGTTTTTAGAAAAAAATAATTATATCTCACTCTATTACTGTTATCTATTATTCGAATATAATTTAAAGTTACTATTTCGCGTATACAAGATAGCCAAATAATGTTTTTTATGGTTTGAACACAACCAGAGTTAAGAAAATGTAATAACAAATAGCGTTAACGATTGTTCCGATTTAATTTTTAGATATAATTTGATTAACCCTAAATGATTTTTAAAATAATTTTGATGTATTGTGTTTAAAAAAAATAGTCATATTTCACTCAATTACGGTTATCTATTATTCAAATTGATTTTAATATGAATATTTAGGTTATACAAGATGACCCAAATGATTCTTTTTAAGTTTTGGATATAACAAGGGTTAAGAAAATAGAACAATTATTCATTATAGCATTGTCCGATTTGACTTCAGTTTCATTTTTGAAGTTCATTTGATGTACTGTAAATTATTTTTTAAATTTTTCTTATGAATTGTTTTTTAAAAAAATAATTATATCTCACTCATTACTGTTATCTATTATTCGAATATAATTTAAATTTACAATTTCGCATATACAAGATAGCCAAATGATGTTTTTTACGGTTTGAACACAACCAGAGTTAAGAAAATGTAATAACTAATAGCGTTAACGATTGTTCCGATTTAATTTTTAGATATAATTTGATTAACCCTAAATGATTTTTAAAATAATTTTGATGTATTGTGTTTAAAAAAAATAGTCATATCTCACTCAACTACGGTTATCTATTATTCAAAATTATTTTAAAATTATTATTTAGGTTATACAAGATGACCCAATTGATCTTTTTTAAGTTTTGGACATAACCAGGGTTAAGAAAATAGAACAATTAATCATTATAGCATTGTCCGATTTGACTCCAGTTTCATTTTTGAAGTACTGTAATTTATGTTTAAAATTTTTCTTATGAATTGTTTTTTTAAAAAATAATTATATCTCACTCTATTACTGTTATCTATTTTTCGAATATAATTTAAATTTACTATTTCGCATATACATGATAGCCAAATGATGTTTTTTATGGTTTGAGCACAACCAGAGTTAAGAAAATATAATAATTAATAGCGTTAACGATTGTTCCGATTTAATTTTTAGATATAATTTGATTAATTCTAAATGATTTTTAAAAATATTTTGATGTATTGTGTTTAAAAAAAATAGTCATATCTCACTCAACTACGGTTATCTATTATTCAAAATTATTTTAAAATTATTATTTAGGTTATACAAGATAACCCAAATGATCTTTTTTAAGTTTTGGACATAACCAGGGTTAAGAAAATAGAACAATTTATCATTACAGCATTGTCCAATTTGACTTCAGTTTCATTTTTAAAGTTCATTTGATGTACTGTAAATTATTTTTAAAATTTTTCTTATGAATTGTTTTTTAATAAAATAATTATATCTGACTCTATTACTGTTGTCTATTATTCGAATATAATTTAAATTTACTATTTCGCATATACAAGATAGCCAAATGATGTTTTTTATGGTTTGAACACAACCAGAGTTAAGAAGATGTAATAACTAATAGCGTTAACGATTGTTCCGATTTAATTTTTAGATATAATTTGAATAACCCTAAATGATTTTTAAAATAATTTTGATGTATTGTGTTTAAAAAAAATAGTCATATCTCACTCAACTACGGTTATCTATTATTCAAATTTATTTTAAAATTATTATTTAGGTTATACAAGATGACCCAAATGATCTTTTTTAAGTTTTGGACATAACCAGGGTTAAGAAAATAGAATAATTAATCATTATAGCATTGTCCGATTTGACTCCAATTTAATTTTTGAAGTTCATTTAATGTACTGTAAATTATTTTTAATTTTTTTTTATGAATTGTTTTTAAAAAAAATAATTATATCTCACTCTATTACTGTTATCTATTATTCGAATATAATTTAAAGTTACTATTTCGCATATACAAGATAGCCAAATAATGTTTTTTATGGTTTGAACACAACCAGAGTTAAGAAAATGTTATAACTAATATCGTTAACGATTGTTCCTATTTAATTTTTAGAAATAATTTGATTAACCCTATATGATTTTTAAAAATATTTTAATGTATTTTGTTTTAAAAAAAAGTCATATTTTACTCAATTACAGTTATCTATTATTCAAATTTATTTTAAAATTAATATTTAGGTTATACAATATGACCCAAATGACCTTTTTTAGGTTTTTGACATAACCAGGGTTAAGAAAATAGAACAATTAATCATTACAGCATTGTCCGATTTGATTCCAATTTAATTTTTGAAGTTCATTTAATGTACTGTAAATTATTTTTAAAATTTTTCTTATGAATTGTTTTTTAAAAAAATAATTATATCTCACTCTATTACTGTTATCTATTATTCGAATATAATTTAAATTTACTATTTCGCATATACAAGATAGCCAAATGATGTTTTTTATGGTTTGAACATAACAAGAGTTAAGAAAATGTAATAACTAATAGCGTTAACGATTGTTCCGATTTAATTTTTAGATATAATTTGATTAACCCTAAATGATCTTTAAAATAATTTTGATGTATTGTGTTTAAAAAAAATAGTCATATCTCACTCAATTACGGTTATCTATTATTCAAATTTATTTTAAAATAATATTTAGGTTGTACAAGATGACTCAAATGATCTTTTTTAAGTTTTGGACATAACCAGGGTAGAGAAAATAGTACAATTAATCATTACAGCATTGTCCGATTTGATTCCAATTTAATTTTTGAAGTTCATTTAATGTACTGTAAATTATTTTTAAAATTTTTCTTATGAATTGTTTTTTAAAAAAATAATTATATCTCACTCTATTACTGTTATCTATTATTCGAATATAATTTAAATTTACTATTTCGCATATACAAGATAGCCAAATGATGTTTTTTACGGTTTGCACACAACCAGAGTTAAGAAAATGTAATAACTAATAGCGTTAACGATTGTTCCGATTTAATTTTTAGATATAATTTGATTAACCCTAAATGATTTTTAAAAATATTTTGATGTATTGTAAATTATTTTTAAAATTTTTCTTATGAATTGTCTTTTAAAAAAATAATTATATCTCACTCATTACTGTTATCTATTATTCGAATATAATTTAAATTTACTATTTCGCATATACAAGATAACCAAATGATGTTTTTTACGGTTTGAACACAACCAGAGTTAAGAAAATGTAATAACTAATAGCGTTAACGATTGTTCCGATTTAATTTTTAGATATAATTTGATTAACACTATATAATTTTTAAAAATATTTTGATATATTTTGTTTAAAAAAAATAGTCTTTTCTCACTCAATTACGGTTATCTATTATTCAAATTGATTTTAGAATTAATATTTAGGTTATACAAGATGACCCAAATGATTCTTTTTAAGTTTTGGACATAACAAGGGTTAAGAAAATAGAACAATTAATCATTATAGCATTGTCCGATTTGACTTCAGTTTCATTTTTAAAGTTCATTTGATGTACTGTAAATTATTTTTAAAATTTTTCTTATGAATTGTTTTTTAATAAAATAATTATATCTCACTCTATTACTGTTGTCTATTATTCGAATATAATTTAAATTTACTATTTCGCATATACAAGATAGGCAAAATGATATTTTTTATGGTTTGAACACAACCAGAGTTAAGAAAATGTAATAACTAATAGCGTTAACGATTGTTCGGATTTAATTTTTATATATAATTTGATTAACCCTAAATGATTTTTAAAAATATTTTGATGTATTGTGTTTAAAAAAAATAGTCATATCTGACTCAATTACGGTTACCTATTATTCAAATTTATTTTAAAATTCATATTTAGGTTATTCAAGATGACCCAAATGATCCTTTTTAAGTTTTGGACATAACCAGGGTAGAGAAAATAGAACAATTAATCATTACAGCTTTGTCCGATTTGATTCCAATTTCATTTTTGAAGTTCATTTGATGTATTGTAAATTATTTTTAAAATTTTTCTTATGAATTGTTTTTTAAAAAAATAATTATATCTCACTCTATTACTGTTATCTATTATTCGAATATAATTTAAATTTACTATTTCGCATATACAAGATAGCCAAATGATGTTTTTTATGGTTTGAACATAACCAGAGTTAAGAAAATGTAATAACTAATAGCGTTAACGATTGTTCCTATTTAATTTTTAGATATAATTTGATTAACCCTAAATGATTTTTAAAATGATGTTTTTTACGGTTTGAACACAACCAGCGTTAAGAACATGTAATAACTAATATCGTTAACGATTGTTCTGATTTAATTTTTAGATATAATTTGATTAACCCTATATGATTTTTAAAAATATTTTGATGTATTTTGTTTAAAAAAAATAGTCTTTTCTCACTTAATTACGGTTATCTATTATTCAAATAGATTTTAAAATTAATATTTAGGTTATACAAGATGACCCAAATGATCTTTTTTAAGTTTTGGACATAACCAGGGTTAAGAAAATAGAACAATTAATCATTATAGCATTGTCCGATTTGATTCCAATTTAATTTTTGAAGTTCATTTGATGTATTGTAAATTATTTTTAAAATTTTTCTTATGAATTGTTTTTTAAAAAAATAATTATATCTCACTCTATTACTGTTATCTATTATTCGAATATAATTTAAATTTACTATTTCGCATATACAAGATAGCCAAATGATGTTTTTTATGGTTTGAACATAACCAGAGTTAAGAAAATGTAATAACTAATAGCGTTAACGATTGTTCCTATTTAATTTTTAGATATAATTTGATTAACCCTAAATGATTTTTAAAAATATTTTGATGTATTGTGTTAAAAAAAAATAGTCATATCTGACTCAATGACGGTTACCTATTATTCAAATTTATTTTAAAATTCATATTTAGGTTATTCAAAATGACCCAAATGATCTTTTTTAAGTTTTGGACATAACCAGGGTTAAGAAAATAGAACAATTTATCATTACAGCATTGTCCGATTTAATTCCAATTTAATTTTTGAAGTTCATTTAATGTACTGTAAATTAGTTTTAAAATTTTTCTTATGAATTGTTTTTTAAATAAATAATTATATCTCACTCATTACTGTTATCTATTATTCGAATATAATTTAAATTCACTATTTCGCATATACAAGATAGCCAAATGATGTTTTTTACGGTTTGAACACAACCAGAGTTAAGAAAATGTAATAACTAATAGCGTTAACGATTGTTCCGATTTAATATTTAGATATAATTTGATTAACCCTAAATGATTTTTAAAATAATTTTGATGTATTTTGTTTAAAAAAAATAGTCATATCTCACTCAATTACGGTTATCTATTATTCAAATTTATTTTAAAATTAATATTTAGGTTATACAAGATGACCCAAATAATCTTTTTTAAGTTTTGGACATAACCAGGGTAGAGAAAATAGAACAATTAATCATTACAGCATTGTCCGATTTGATTCCAATTTAATTTTTGAAGTTCATTTAATGTACTGTAAATTATTTTTAAAATTTTTTTTATGAATTGTTTAAAAAAAAAATAATTATATCTCACTCTATTACTGTTATCTATTATTCGAATATAATTTAAAGTTACTATTTCGCATATACAAGATAGCCAAATGATGTTTTTTACGGTTTGAACACAACCAGCGTTAAGAACATGTAATAACTAATATCGTTAACGATTGTTCTGATTTAATTTTTAGATATAATTTGATTAACCCTATATGATTTTTAAAAATATTTTGATGTATTTTGTTTAAAAAAAATAGTCTTTTCTCACTTAATTACGGTTATCTATTATTCAAATAGATTTTAAAATTAATATTTAGGTTATACAAGATGACCCAAATGATCTTTTTTAAGTTTTGGACATAACCAGGGTTAAGAAAATAGAACAATTAATCAATATAGCATTGTCCGATTTGATTCCAATTTAATTTTTGAAGTTCATTTAATGTACTGTAAATTATTTTTAAAATTTTTCTTATGAATTGTTTTTAAAAAAAATAATTATATCTCACTCATTACTGGTATCTATTATTCGAATATAATTTAAATTTACTATTTCGCATATACAAGATAGCCAAATGATGTTTTTTACGGTTTGAACACAACCAGAGTTAAGAAAATGTAATAACTAATAGCGTTAACGATTGTTCCGATATAATATTTAGATATAATTTGATTAACCCTAAATGATTTTTAAAATAATTTTGATGTATTTTGTTTAAAAAAAATAGTCATATCTCACTCAATTGCGGTTATCTATTTTTCAAATTTATTTTAAAATTAATATTTAGGTTATAGAAGATGACCCAAATGATCTTTTTTAAGTTTTGGACATAACCAGGGTAGAGAAAATAGAACAATTAATCATTACAGCATTGTCCGATTTGATTCCAATTTAATTTTTGAAGTTCATTTAATGTACTGTAAATTATTTTTAAAATTTTTCTTATGAATTGTTTTTTAAAAAAATAATTATATCTCACTCATTCCTGTTATCTATTATTCGAATATAATTTAAATTTACTGTTTCGCATATACAAGATAGCCAAATGATGTTTTTTACGGTTTGCACACAACCAGAGTTAAGAAAATGTAATTACTAATAGCGTTAACGATTGTTCCGATTTAATTTGTAGATATAATTTGATTAACCCTAAATGATTTTTAAAAATATTTTGATGTATTTTGTTTGAAAAAAATAGTCTTTTCTCACTCAATTACGGTTATCTATAATTCAAATTTATTTTAAAATTAATATTTAAGTTATACAAGATGACCCAAATGATCTTTTTTAAGTTTTGGACATAACCAGGGTTAAGAAAATAGAACAATTTATCATTACAGCATTGTCCGATTTGATTCCAATTTAATTTTTGAAGTTCATTTAATGTACTGTAACTTATTTTTAAAATTATTCTTATGAATTGTTTTTTAAAAAAATAATTATATCTCACTCATTACTGTTATCTATTATTCGAATATAATTTAAATTCACTATTTCGCATATACAAGATAGCCAAATGATGTTTTTTACGGTTTGAACACAACCAGAGTTAAGAAAATGTAATAACTAATAGCGTTAACGATTGTTCCGATTTAATATTTAGATATAATTTGATTAACCCTAAATGATTTTTAAAATAATTTTGATGTATTTTGTTTAAAAAAAATAGTCATATCTCACTCAATTACGGTTATCTATTATTCAAATTTATTTTAAAATTAATATTTAGGTTATACAAGATGACCCAAATGATCTTTTTTAAGTTTTGGACATAACCAGGATAGAGAAAATAGAACAATTAATCATTACAGCATTGTCCGACTTGATTCCAATTTAATTTTTGAAGTTCATTTAATGTACTGATAATAGCATTGTCCGATTTGACTCCATTTTAATTTTTGAGGTTCATTTAATGTACTGTAAATTATTTTTAAATTTTTTTTTATGAATTGTTTTTAGAAAAAAATAATTATATCTCACTCTATTACTGTTATCTATTATTCGAATATAATTTAAAGTTACTATTTCGCGTATACAAGATAGCCAAATAATGTTTTTTATGGTTTGAACACAACCAGAGTTAAGAAAATGTAATAACAAATAGCGTTAACGATTGTTCCGATTTAATTTTTAGATATAATTTGATTAACCCTAAATGATTTTTAAAATAATTTTGATGTATTGTGTTTAAAAAAAATAGTCATATTTCACTCAATTACGGTTATCTATTATTCAAATTGATTTTAATATGAATATTTAGGTTATACAAGATGACCCAAATGATTCTTTTTAAGTTTTGGATATAACAAGGGTTAAGAAAATAGAACAATTAATCATTATAGCATTGTCCGATTTGACTTCAGTTTCATTTTTGAAGTTCATTTGATGTACTGTAAATTATTTTTTAAATTTTTCTTATGAATTGTTTTTTAAAAAAATAATTATATCTCACTCATTACTGTTATCTATTATTCGAATATAATTTAAATTTACAATTTCGCATATACAAGATAGCCAAATGATGTTTTTTACGGTTTGAACACAACCAGAGTTAAGAAAATGTAATAACTAATAGCGTTAACGATTGTTCCGATTTAATTTTTAGATATAATTTGATTAACCCTAAATGATTTTTAAAATAATTTTGATGTATTGTGTTTAAAAAAAATAGTCATATCTCACTCAACTACGGTTATCTATTATTCAAAATTATTTTAAAATTATTATTTAGGTTATACAAGATGACCCAATTGATCTTTTTTAAGTTTTGGACATAACCAGGGTTAAGAAAATAGAACAATTAATCATTATAGCATTGTCCGATTTGACTCCAGTTTCATTTTTGAAGTACTGTAATTTATGTTTAAAATTTTTCTTATGAATTGTTTTTTTAAAAAATAATTATATCTCACTCTATTACTGTTATCTATTTTTCGAATATAATTTAAATTTACTATTTCGCATATACATGATAGCCAAATGATGTTTTTTATGGTTTGAGCACAACCAGAGTTAAGAAAATATAATAATTAATAGCGTTAACGATTGTTCCGATTTAATTTTTAGATATAATTTGATTAATTCTAAATGATTTTTAAAAATATTTTGATGTATTGTGTTTAAAAAAAATAGTCATATCTCACTCAACTACGGTTATCTATTATTCAAAATTATTTTAAAATTATTATTTAGGTTATACAAGATGACCCAAATGATCTTTTTTAAGTTTTGGACATAACCAGGGTTAAGAAAATAGAACAATTTATCATTACAGCATTGTCCAATTTGACTTCAGTTTCATTTTTAAAGTTCATTTGATGTACTGTAAATTATTTTTAAAATTTTTCTTATGAATTGTTTTTTAATAAAATAATTATATCTGACTCTATTACTGTTGTCTATTATTCGAATATAATTTAAATTTACTATTTCGCATATACAAGATAGGCAAAATGATGTTTTTGATGGTTTGAACACAACCAGAGTTAAGTTATTTAAATTTATTTTAAAATTAATATTTAGGTTATACAAGATGACCCAAATGACCTTTTTTAAGTTTTGGACATAACCAGGGTCAAGAAAATACAACAATTAATCATTACAGCATTGTCCGATTTGATTCCAATTTAATTTTTGAAGTTCATTTAATGTACTGTAAATTATTTTTAAAATTTTTCTTATGAATTGTTTTTTAAAAAAATAATTATATCTCACTCTATTACTGTTATCTATTATTCGAATATAATTTAAATTTACTATTTCGCATATACAAGATAGCCAAATAATGTTTTTTATGGTTTGAGCACAACCAGAGTTAAGAAAATGTAATAATTAATAGCGTTAACGATTGTTCCGATTTAATTTTTAGATATAATTTGATTAATTCTAAATGATTTTTAAAAATATTTTGATGTTTTGTGTTTAAAAAAAATAGTCATATCTCACTCAATTACGGTTATCTATTATTCAAATTTATTTTAAAATTAATATTTAGGTTATACAAGATGACCCAAATGATCGTTTTTAAGTTTTGGACATAACAAGGGTTAAGAAAATAGAACAATTAATCATTATAGCATTGTCCGATTTGACTTCAGTTTCATTTTTAAAGTTCATTTGATGTACTGTAAATTATTTTTAAAATTTTTCTTATGAATTGTTTTTTAAAAAAACAATTATATCTCACTCTATTACTGTTATCTATTATTCGAATATAATTTAAATTTACTATTTCGCATATACAAGATAGCCAAATGATGTTTTTTACGGTTTGCACACAACCAGAGTTAAGAAAATGTAATAACTAATAGCGTTAACGATTGTTCCGATTTAATTTTTAGATATAATTTGATTAACCCTAAATGATTTTTAAAAATATTTTGATGTATTGTAAATTATTTTTAAAATTTTTCTTATGAATTGTCTTTTAAAAAAATAATTATATCTCACTCATTACTGTTATCTATTATTCGAATATAATTTAAATTTACTATTTCGCATATACAAGATAGCCAAATGATGTTTTTTACGGTTTGAACACAACCAGAGTTAAGAAAATGTAATAACTAATAGCGTAAACGATTGTTCCGATTTAATTTTTAGATATAATTTGATTAACACTATATAATTTTTAAAAATATTTTGATATATTTTGTTTAAAAAAAATAGTCTTTTCTCACTCAATTACGGTTATCTATTATTCAAATTGATTTTAGAATTAATATTTAGGTTATACAAGATGACCCAAATGATTCTTTTTAAGTTTTGGACATAACAAGGGTTAAGAAAATAGAACAATTAATCATTATAGCATTGTCCGATTTGACTTCAGTTTCATTTTTAAAGTTCATTTGATGTATTGTAAATTATTTTTAAAATTTTTCTTATGAATTGTTTTTTAATAAAATAATTATATCTCACTCTATTACTGTTGTATATTATTCGAATATAATTTAAATTTACTATTTCGCATATACAAGATAGGCAAAATGATATTTTTTATGGTTTGAACACAACCAGAGTTAAGAAAATGTAATAACTAATAGCGTTACCGATTGTTCGGATTTAATTTTTATATATAATTTGATTAACCCTAAATGATTTTTAAAAATATTTTGATGTATTGTGTTTAAAAAAAATAGTCATATCTGACTCAATTACGGTTACCTATTATTCAAATTTATTTTAAAATTCATATTTAGGTTATTTAAGATGAACCAAATGATCCTTTTTAAGTTTTGGACATAACCAGGGTTAAGAAAATAGAACAATTAATCATTATAGAATTGTCCGATTTGATTCCAATTTCATTTTTAAAGTTCGTTTGATGTACTGTAAGTTATTTTTAAAATTTTTCTTATGAATTGTTTTTTAAAAAAATAATTATATCTCACTCTATTACTGTTATCTATTATTCGAATATAATTTAAATTTACAATTTCGCATATACAAGATAGCCAAATGATGTTTTTTATGGTTTGAACACAACCAGAGTTAAGAAAATGTAATAACTAATAGCGTTAACGATTGTTCCGATTTAATTTTTAGATATAATTTGATTAACACTAAATGATTTTTAAAAATATTTTGATGTATTGTGTTTAAAAAAAATAGTCATATTTCACTCAATTACGGTTATCTATTATTCAAATTGATTTTAAAATTAATATTTTGGTTATACAAGATGACCCAAATGATCTTTTTTAAGTTTTGGACATAACCAGGGTTAAGAAAATAGAACAATTAATCATTATAGCATTGTCCGATTTGACTCCAGTTTCATTTTTGAAGTACTGTAATTTATGTTTAAAATTTTTCTTATGAATTGTTTTTTTAAAAAATAATTATATCTCACTCTATTACTGTTATCTATTTTTCGAATATAATTTAAATTTACTATTTCGCATATACATGATAGCCAAATGATGTTTTTTATGGCTTGAACACAACCAGAGTTAAGAAAATGTAATAACTAATATCGTTAACGATTGTTCCTATTTAATTTTTAGATATAATTTGATTAACCCTATATGATTTTTAAAAATATTTTGATGTATTGTGTTAAAAAAAAATAGTCATATCTGACTCAATTACGGTTACCTATTATTCAAATTTATTTTAAAATTCATATTTAGGTTATTCAAGATGACCCAAATGATCCTTTTTAAGTTTTGGACATAACCAGGGTAGAGAAAATAGAACAATTAATCATTACAGCTTTGTCCGATTTGATTCCAATTTAATTTTTGAAGTTTATTTAATGTACTTTAAATTATTTTAAAAATTTTTCTTATGAATTGTTTTTTAAAAAAATAATTATATCTCACTCATTCCTGTTATCTATTATTCGAATATAATTTAAATTTACTGTTTCGCATATACAAGATAGCCAAATGATGTTTTTTACGGTTTGCACACAACCAGAGTTAAGAAAATGTAATTACTAATAGCGTTAACGATTGTTCCGATTTAATTTTAAGATATAATTTGATTAACCCTAAATGATTTCTAAAAATATTTTGATGTATTTTGTTTGAAAAAAATAGTCTTTTCTCACTCAATTACGGTTATCTATAATTCAAATTTATTTTAAAATTAATATTTAAGTTATACAAGATAACCCAAATGATCCTTTTTAAGTTTTGGACATAACAAGGGTTAAGAAAATAGAACAATTAATCATTATAGCATTGTCCGATTTGACTCCAATTTAATTTTTGAAGTTCATTTAATGTACTGTAAATTATTTTTAATTTTTTTTTATGAATTGTTTTTAAAAAAAATAATTATATCTCACTCTATTACTGTTATCTATTATTCGAATATAATTTAAAGTTACTATTTCGCATATACAAGATAGCCAAATAATGTTTTTTATGGTTTGAACACAACCAGAGTTAAGAAAATGTAATAACTAATATCGTTAACGATTGTTCCTATTTAATTTTTAGAAATAATTTGATTAACCCTATATGATTTTTAAAAATATTTTAATGTATTTTGTTTTAAAAAAAAGTCATATTTTACTCAATTACAGTTATCTATTATTCAAATTTATTTTAAAATTAATATTTAGGTTATACAATATGACCCAAATGACCTTTTTTAGGTTTTTGACATAACCAGGGTTAAGAAAATAGAACAATTAATCATTACAGCATTGTCCGATTTGATTCCAATTTAATTTTTGAAGTTCATTTAATGTACTGTAAATTATTTTTAAAATTTTTCTTATGAATTGTTTTTTAAAAAAATAATTATATCTCACTCTATTACTGTTATCTATTATTCGAATATAATTTAAATTTACTATTTCGCATATACAAGATAGCCAAATGATGTTTTTTATGGTTTGAACATAACAAGAGTTAAGAAAATGTAATAACTAATAGCGTTAACGATTGTTCCGATTTAATTTTTAGATATAATTTGATTAACCCTAAATGATCTTTAAAATAATTTTGATGTATTGTGTTTAAAAAAAATAGTCATATCTCACTCAATTACGGTTATCTATTATTCAAATTTATTTTAAAATAATATTTAGGTTGTACAAGATGACCCAAATGATCTTTTTTAAGTTTTGGACATAACCAGGGTAGAGAAAATAGTACAATTAATCATTACAGCATTGTCCGATTTGATTCCAATTTAATTTTTGAAGTTCATTTAATGTACTGTAAATTATTTTTAAAATTTTTCTTATGAATTGTTTTTTAAAAAAATAATTATATCTCACTCTATTACTGTTATCTATTATTCGAATATAATTTAAATTTACTATTTCGCATATACAAGATAGCCAAATGATGTTTTTTACGGTTTGCACACAACCAGAGTTAAGAAAATGTAATAACTAATAGCGTTAACGATTGTTCCGATTTAATTTTTAGATATAATTTGATTAACCCTAAATGATTTTTAAAAATATTTTGATGTATTGTAAATTATTTTTAAAATTTTTCTTATGAATTGTCTTTTAAAAAAATAATTATATCTCACTCATTACTGTTATCTATTATTCGAATATAATTTAAATTTACTATTTCGCATATACAAGATAACCAAATGATGTTTTTTACGGTTTGAACACAACCAGAGTTAAGAAAATGTAATAACTAATAGCGTTAACGATTGTTCCGATTTAATTTTTAGATATAATTTGATTAACACTATATAATTTTTAAAAATATTTTGATATATTTTGTTTAAAAAAAATAGTCTTTTCTCACTCAATTACGGCTATCTATTATTCAAATTGATTTTAGAATTAATATTTGGGTTATACAAGATGACCCAAATGATTCTTTTTAAGTTTTGGACATAACAAGGGTTAAGAAAATAGAACAATTAATCATTATAGCATTGTCCGATTTGACTTCAGTTTCATTTTTAAAGTTCATTTGATGTACTGTAAATTATTTTTAAAATTTTTCTTATGAATTGTTTTTTAATAAAATAATTATATCTCACTCTATTACTGTTGTCTATTATTCGAATATAATTTAAATTTACTATTTCGCATATACAAGATAGGCAAAATGATATTTTTTATGGTTTGAACACAACCAGAGTTAAGAAAATGTAATAACTAATAGCGTTAACGATTGTTCGGATTTAATTTTTATATATAATTTGATTAACCCTAAATGATTTTTAAAAATATTTTGATGTATTGTGTTTAAAAAAAATAGTCATATCTGACTCAATTACGGTTACCTATTATTCAAATTTATTTTAAAATTCATATTTAGGTTATTCAAGATGACCCAAATGATCCTTTTTAAGTTTTGGACATAACCAGGGTTAAGAAAATAGAAGAATTAATCATTATAGAATTGTCCGATTTGATTCCATTTTATTTTTGAAGTTCATTTGATGTACTGTAAATTATTTTTAAAATTTTTTTTATGAATTGTTTTTTAAAAAAATAATTATATCTCACTCATTACTGTTATCTATTATTCGAATATAATTTAAATTTACTATTTCGCATATACAAGATAGCCAAATGATGTTTTTTACGGTTTGAACACAACCAGAGTTAAGAAAATGTAATATTTAATAGCGGTAACGATTGTTCCGATTTAATTTTTAGATATAATTTGATTAACCCTAAAGGATTTTTAAAAATATTTTGATGTATTGTGTTAAAAAAAAATAGTCATATCTCACCCAATTACGGTTACCTATTATTCAAATTTATTTTAAAATTCATATTTAGGTTATACAAGATGACCCAAATGATCTTTTTTAAGTTTTGGACATAACCAGGGTTAAGAAAATAGAACAATTAATCATTACAGCATTGTCCGATTTGATTCCAATTTAATTTTTGAAGTTCATTTAATGTACTGTAAATTATTTTTAAAATTTTTCTTATGAATTGTTTTTTAAAAAAAATAAATATATCTCACTCTATTACTGTTATCTATTATTCGAATATAATTTAAATTTACTATTTCGCATATACAAGATAGCCAAATGATGTTTTTTATGGTTTGAGCACAACCAGAGTTAAGAAAATGTAATAACTAATAGCGTTAAGGATTGTTCCGATTTAATTTTTAGATATAATTTGATTAATTCTAAATGATTTTTAAAAATATTTTGATGTATTGTGTTTAAAAAAATAGTCATATCTCCCTCAATTACGGTTATCTATTATTCAAATTTATTTTAAAATTAATATTTAGGTTATACAAGATGACCCAAATGATCGTTTTTAAGTTTTGGACATAACAAGGGTTAAAAAAATAGAACAATTAATCATTATAGCATTGTCCGATTTGACTTCAGTTTCATTTTTAAAGTTCATTTGATGTACTGTAAATTATTTTAAAAATTTTTCTTTTGAATTATTTTTTAAAAAAATAATTATATCTCACTCTATTACTGTTGTCTATTATTCGAATATAATTTAAATTTACTATTTCGCATATACAAGATAGGCAAAATGATGTTTTTAATGGTTTGAACACAACCAGAGTTAAGAAAATATAATAACTAATAGCGTTAACGATTGTTCCGATTTAATTTTTAGATATAATTTGATTAATTCTAAATGATTTTTAAAAATATTTTGATGTATTGTGTTTAAAAAAAATAGTCATATCTCTCTCAATTACGGTTACCTATTATTCAAATTTATTTTAAAATTCATATTTAGGTTATTCAAGAAGACCCAAATGATCCTTTTTAAGTTTTGGACATAACCAGGGTTAAGAAAATAGAACAATTTATCATTAAAGAATTGTCCGATTTGATTCCAATTTCATTTGATGTACTGTAAATTATTTTTAAAATTTTTCTTATGAATTGTTTTTTAAAAAAATAATTATATCTCACTCATTACTGTTATCTATTATTCGAATATAATTTAAATTTACTATTTCGCATATACAAGATAGGCAAAATGATGTTTTTTATGGTTTGAACACAACCAGAGTTAAGAAAATGTAATAACTAATAGCGTTAACGATTGTTCGGATTTAATTTTTAGATATAATTTGATTAACCCTAAATGATTTTTAAAAATATTTTGATGTATTGTGTTTAAAAAAAATAGTCATATCTGACTCAATTACAGTTACCTATTATTCAAATTTATTTTAAAATTCATATTTAGGTTATTCAAGATGACCCAAATGATCTTTTTTAAGTTTTGGACATAACCAGGGTTAAGAAAATTATTGTGTTTAAAAAAGTAGTGATATCTCACACAATTACGGATATCTATTATTCAAATTTATTTTAATATGAATATTTAGGTTATACAAGATGACCCAAATGATTCTTTTTAAGTTTTGGACATAACCAGGGTTAAGAAAATAGAACAATTAATCATTATAGAATTGTCCGATTTGATTCCAATTTCATTTTTAAAGTTCATTTGATGTACTGTAAATTA
The DNA here is from genome assembly GCF_022605725.1 of Anthonomus grandis grandis. Taxonomy (NCBI): domain Eukaryota; kingdom Metazoa; phylum Arthropoda; class Insecta; order Coleoptera; family Curculionidae; genus Anthonomus; species Anthonomus grandis. The sequence goes on along the minus strand of NC_065567.1, from coordinate 2,945,397 downwards.
TTTTTAAAATTTTTCTTATGAATTGTTTTTAAAAAAAATAATTTTATCTCACTCTATTACTGTTATCTATTATTCGAATATAATTTAAATTTACTATTTCGCATATACAAAATAGCCAAATGATGTTTTTTACGGTTTGACAAAACCAGAATTAAGAAAATATAATAACTAATAGCGTTAACGTTTGTTCCGATTTAATTTTTAGATATAATTTGATTAACCCTAAATGATTTTTAAAAATATTTTGACGTATTGTGTTTAAAAAAAATAGTCATATCTCACTGAATTACGGTTATCTATTATTCAAATATATTTTAAAATTAATATTTAGGTTATACAAGATAGAGAAAATCAGCTCAATTTTTCTTATGAATTGTTTTTAAAAAAAATAATTATATCTCACTCATTACTGGTATCTAATATTCGAATATAATTTAAATTTACTATTTCGCATATACAAGATAGCCAAATGATGTTTTTTTACGGTTTGAACACAACTAGAGTTAAGAAAATGTAATAACTAATAGCGTTAACGATTGTTCCGATATAATATTTAGATATAATTTGATTAACCCTAAATGATTTTTAAAATAATTTTGATGTATTTTGTTTAAAAAAAATAGTCATATCTCACTCAGTTGCGGTTATCTATTTTTCAAATTTATTTTTAAATTAATATTTAGGTTATAGAAGATGACCCAAATGATCTTTTTTAAGTTTTGGACATAACCAGGGTAGAGAAAATAGAACAATTAATCATTACAGCATTGTCCGATTTGATTCCAATTTAATTTTTGAAGTTCATTTAATGTACTGTAAATTATTTTTAAAATTTTTCTTATGAATTGTTTTTTAAAAAAAATAATTATATCTCACTCATTCCTGTTATCTATTATTCGAATATAATTTAAATTTACTGTTTCGTATATACAAGATAGCCAAATGATGTTTTTTACGGTTTGCACACAACCAGAGTTAAGAAAATGTAATTACTAATAGCGTTAACGATTGTTCCGATTTAATTTGTAGATATAATTTGATTAACCCTAAATGATTTTTAAAAATATTTTGATGTATTTTGTTTGAAAAAAATAGTCTTTTCTCACTCAATTACGGTTATCTATAATTCAAATTTATTTTAAAATTAATATTTAAGTTATACAAGATGACCCAAATGATCTTTTTTAAGTTTTGGACATAACCAGGGTTAAGAAAATAGAACAATTTATCATTACAGCATTGTCCGATTTGATTCCAATTTAATTTTTGAAGTTCATTTAATGTACTGTAACTTATTTTTAAAATTATTCTTATGAATTGTTTTTTAAAAAAATAATTATATCTCACTCATTACTGTTATCTATTATTCGAATATAATTTAAATTCACTATTTCGCATATACAAGATAGCCAAATGATGTTTTTTACGGTTTGAACACAACCAAAGTTAAGAAAATGTAATAACTAATAGCGTTAACGATTGTTCCGATTTAATATTTAGATATAATTTGATTAACCCTAAATGATTTTTAAAATAATTTTGATGTATTTTGTTTAAAAAAAATAGTCATATCTCACTCAATTACGGTTATCTATTATTCAAATTTATTTTAAAATTAATATTTAGGTTATACAAGATGACCCAAATGATCTTTTTTAAGTTTTGGACATAACCAGGATAGAGAAAATAGAACAATTAATCATTAAAGCATTGTCCGACTTGATTATAATTTAATTTTTGAAGTTCATTTAATGTACTGATAATAGCATTGTCCGATTTGACTCCAATTTAATTTTTGAGGTTCATTTAATGTACTGTAAATTATTTTTAAATTTTTTTTTATGAATTGTTTTTAGAAAAAAATAATTATATCTCACTCTATTACTGTTATCTATTATTCGAATATAATTTAAAGTTACTATTTCGCGTATACAAGATAGCCAAATAATGTTTTTTATGGTTTGAACACAACCAGAGTTAAGAAAATGTAATAACTAATATCGTTAACGATTGTTCCTATTTAATTTTTAGATATAATTTGATTAACCCTATATGATTTTTAAAAATATTTTGATGTATTTTGTTTTAAAAAAAAAGTCATATTTTACTCAATTACAGTTATCTATTATTCAAATTTATTTTAAAATTAATATTTAGGTTATACAATATGACCCAAATGACCTTTTTTAAGTTTTGGACATAACCAGGGTTAAGAAAATAGAACAATTAATCATTACAGCATTGTCCGATTTGATTCCAATTTAATTTTTAAAGTTCATTTAATGTACTGTAAATTATTTTTAAAATTTTTCTTATGAATTGTTTTTTAAAAAAATAATTATATCTCACTCTATTACTGTTATCTATTATTCGAATATAATTTAAATTTACTATTTCGCATATACAAGATAGCCAAATGATGTTTTTTATAGTTTGAACATAACAAGAGTTAAGAAAATGTAATAACTAATAGCGTTAACGATTGTTTCGATTTAATTTTTAGATATAATTTGATTAAACCTAAATGATCTTTAAAATACTTTTGATGTATTGTGTTTAAAAAAAATAGTCATATCTCACTCAATTACGGTTATCTATTATTCAAATTTATTTTAAAATAATATTTAGGTTATACAAGATGACCCAAATGATCTTTTTTAAGTTTTCGACATAACCAGGGTAGAGAAAATAGTACAATTAATCATTACAGCATTGTCCGATTTGATTCCAATTTAATTTTTGAAGTTCATTTAATGTACTGTAAATTATTTTTAAAATTTTTCTTATGAATTGTTTTTTAAAAAAATAATTATATCTCACTCTATTACTGTTATCTATTATTCGAATATAATTTAAATTTACTATTTCGCATATACAAGATAGCCAAATGATGTTTTTTACGGTTTGCACACAACCAGAGTTAAGAAAATGTAATAACTAATAGCGTTAACGATTGTTCCGATTTAATTTTTAGATATAATTTGATTAACCCTAAATGATTTTTAAAAATATTTTGATGTATTGTGTTAAAAAAAAATAGTCATATCTGACTCAATTACAGTTACCTATTATTCAAATTTATTTTAAAATTCATCAAATTCAGAGTTAAGAAAATGTAATAACTAATAGCGTTAACGATTGTTCCGATTTAATTTTTAGATATAATTTGATTAACCCTATATGATTTTTAAAAATATTTTGATATATTTTGTTTAAAAAAAATAGTCTTTTCTCACTCAATTACGGTTATCTATTATTCAAATTGATTTTAGAATTAATATTTAGGTTATACAAGATGACCCAAATGATCTTTTTTAAGTTTTGGACATAACCAGGGTTAAGAAAATTATTGTGTTTAAAAAAGTAGTGACATCTCACAATTACGATTATCTATTATTCAAATTTATTTTAATATGAATATTTAGGTTATACAAGATGACCCAAATGATTCTTTTTAAGTTTTGGACATAACAAGGGTTAAGAAAATAGAACAATTAATCATTATAGCATTGTCCGGTTTGACTTCAGTTTCATTTTTAAAGTTCATTTGATGTACTGTAAATTATTTTTAAAATTTTTCTTATGAATTATTTTTTAATAAAATAATTATATCTCACTCTATTACTGTTTTCTATTATTCGAATATAATTTAAATTTACTATTTCGCATATACAAGATAGGCAAAATGTTTTTTTATAGTTTTTTACGGTTTGCACACAACCAGAGTTAAGAAAATGTAATAACTAATAGCGTTAACGATTGTTCCGATTTAATTTTTAGATATAATTTGATTAACCCTAAATGATTTTTAAAAATATTTTGATGTATTGTGTATAAAAAAAATAGTCATATCTGACTCAATTACGGTTACCTATTATTCAAATTTATTTTAAAATTCATCAAATTCAGAGTTAAGAAAATGTAATAACTAATAGCGTTAACGATTGTTCCGATTTAATTTTTAGATATAATTTGATTAACCCTATATGATTTTTAAAAATATTTTGATGTATTGTGTTTAAAAAAAATAGTCATATCTGACTCAATTACGGTTACCTATTATTCAAATTTATTTTAAAATTCATATTTAGGTTATTCAAGATGACCCAAATGATTCTTTTTAAGTTTTGGACATAACAAGGGTTAAGAAAATAGAACAATTAATCATTATAGCATTGTCCGATTTGACTTCAGTTTCATTTTTAAAGTTCATTTGATATACTGTAAATTATTTTTAAAATTTTTCTTATGAATTGTTTTTTAATAAAATAATTATATCTCACTCTATTACTGTTGTCTATTATTCGAATATAATTTAAATTTACTATTTCGCATATACAAGATAGCCAAATTATGTTTTTTATGGTTTGAACATAACCAGAGTTAAGAAAATGTAATAACTAATAGCGTTAACGATTGTTCCGATTTAATTTTTAGATATAATTTGATTAACCCTAAATGATTTTTAAAAATATTTTGATGTATTGTGTTAAAAAAAAATAGTCATATCTGACTCAATTACGGTTACCTATTATTCAAATTTATTTTAAAATTCATATTTAGGTTATTCAAGATGACCCAAATGATCCTTTTTAAGTTTTGGACATAACCAGGGTTAAGAAAATAGAACAATTAACCATTATACAATTGTCCGATTTGATTCCAATTTCATTTTTGAAGTTCATTTGATGTATTGTAAATTATTTTTAAATTTTTTCTTATGAATTGTTTTTTAAAAAAATAATTATATCTCACTCTATTACTGTTGTCTATTATTCGAATATAATTTAAATTTACTATTTCGCATATACAAGATAGGCAAAATGATGTTTTTTATGGTTTGAACACAACCAGAGTTAAGTTATTTAAATTTATTTTAAAATTAATATTTATGTTATACAAGATGACCCAAATGATCTTTTTTAAGTTTTGGACATAACCAGGGTTAAGAAAATTATTGTGTTTAAAAAAGTAGTGATATCTCACACAATTACGGTTATCTATTATTCAAATTTATTTTAATATGAATATTTAGGTTATACAAGATGACCCAAATGATCCTTTTTAAGTTTTGGACATAACAAGGGTTAAGAAAATAGAACAATTAATCATTATAGCATTGTCCGATTTGACTCCAATTTAATTTTTGAAGTTCATTTAATGTACTGTAAATTATTTTTAAATTTTTTTTTAAGAATTGTTTTTAAAAAAAATAATTATATCTCACTCTATTACTGTTATCTATTATTCGAATATAATTTAAAGTTATATTTCGCATAACAAGATAGCCAAATAATGTTTTTTATAGTTTGAACACAACCAGAGTTAAGAAAATGTAATAACTAATATCGTTAACGACTGTTCCTATTTAATTTTTAGATATAATTTGATTAACCCTATATGATTTTTAAAAATATTTTGATGTATTGTGTTAAAAAAAAATAGTCATATCTGACACAATTACGGTTACCTATTATTCAAATTTATTTTAAAATTCATATTTAGGTTATTCAAGATGACCCAAATGATCCTTTTTAAGTTTTGGACATAACCAGGGTTAAGAAAATAGAACAATTAATCATTATAGAATTGTCCGATTTGATTCCAATTTCATTTTTGAAGTTCATTTGATGTATTGTAAATTATTTTTAAAATTTTTCTTATGAATTGTTTTTTAAAAAAATAATTATATCTCACTCTATTACTGTTATCTATTATTCGAATATAATTTAAATTTACTATTTCGCATATACAAGATAGCCAAATGATGTTTTTTATGGTTTGAACATAACCAGAGTTAAGAAAATGTAATAACTAATAGCGTTAACGATTGTTCCTATTTAATTTTTAGATATAATTTGATTAACCCTAAATGATTTTTAAAATGATGTTTTTTACGGTTTGAACACAACCAGCGTTAAGAACATGTAATAACTAATATCGTTAACGATTGTTCTGATTTAATTTTTAGATATAATTTGATTAACCCTATATGATTTTTAAAAATATTTTGATGTATTTTGTTTAAAAAAAATAGTCTTTTCTCACTTAATTACGGTTACCTATTATTCAAATTTATTTTAAAATTCATATTAAGGTTATTCAAGATGACCCAAATGATCCTTTTTAAGTTTTGGACATAACCAGGGTTAAGAAAATAGAACAATTAATCATTATAGAATTGTCCGATTTGATTCCAATTTCATTTTTGAAGTTCATTTGATGTACTGTAAATTATTTTTAAAATTTTTCTTATGAATTGTTTTTTAAAAACATAATTATATCTCACTCATTACTGTTATCTATTATTCGAATATAATTTAAATTTACTATTTCGCATATACAAGATAGCCAAATGATGTTTTTTACGGTTTAAACACAACCAGAGTTAAGAAAATGTAATATTTAATAGCGGTAACGATTGTTCCGATTTAGTTTTAGATATAATTTGATTAACCCTAAATGATTTTTAAAAATATTTTGATGTATTGTGTTTAAAAAAAATAGTCATAACTCACCCAATTAGGGTTATTTATTATTCAAATTTATTTTAAATCAATATTTAGGTTATACAAGATGACCCAAATGATCGTTTTTTAAGGTTTGGACATAACAAGGGTTAAGAAAATAGAACAATTAATCATTATAGCATTGTCCGATTTGATTCCAATTTAATTTTTGAAGTTCATTTAATGTACTGTAAATTATTTTTAAAATTTTTCTTATGAATTGTTTTAAAAAAAAATAATTATATCTCACTCTATTACTGTTATCTATTATTTGAATATAATTTAAATTTACTATTTCGCATATACAAGATAGCCAAATGATGTTTTTTATGGTTTGAGCACAACCAGAGTTAAGAAAATGTAATAATTAATAGCGTTAACGATTGTTCCGATTTAATTTTTAGATATAATTTGATTAATTCTAAATGATTTTTAAAAATATTTTGATGTATTGTGTTTAAAAAAAATAGTCATATCTCTACTCAATTACGGTTATCTATTATTCAAATTTATTTTAGAATTAATATTTAGGTTATACAAGATGACCCAAATTATTGTTTTTAAGTTTTGGACATAACCAGGGTTAAGAAAATAGAACAATTAATCATTATAGCATTGTCCGATTTGATTCCAATTTAATTTTTGAAGTTCATTTGATGTATTGTAAATTATTTTTAAAATTTTTCTTATGAATTGTCTTTTAAAAAAATAATTATATCTCACTCATTACTGTTATCTATTATTCGAATATAATTTAAATTTACTATTTCGCATATACAAGATAGCCAAATGATGTTTTTTACGGTTTGAACACAACCAGAGTTAAGAAAATGTAATAACTAATAGCGTTAACGATTGTTCCGATTTAATTTTTAGATATAATTTGATTAACCCTATATGATTTTTAAAAATATTTTGATATATTTTGTTTAAAAAAAATAGTCTTTTCTCACTCAATTACGGTTATCTATTATTCAAATTGATTTTAAAATTAATATTTAGGTTATACAAGATGACCCAAATGTTCTTTTTTAAGTTTTGGACATAACCAGGGTTAAGAAAATTATTGTGTTTAAAAAAGTAGTGACATCTCACACAATTACGATTATCTATTATTCAAATTTATTTTAATATGAATATTTAGGTTATACAAGATGACCCAAATGATTCTTTTTAAGTTTTGGACATAACAAGGGTTAAGAAAATAGAACAATTTATCATTATAGCATTGTCCGATTTGACTTCAGTTTCATTTTTAAAGTTCATTTGATGTACTGTAAATTATTTTAAAAATTTTTTTTATGAATTGTTTTTTAATAAAATAATTATATCTCACTCTATTACTGTTGTCTATTATTCGAATATAATTTAAATTTACTATTTCGCATATACAAGATAGGCAAAATGATATTTTTTATGGTTTGAACACAACCAGAGTTAAGAAAATGTAATAACTAATAGCGTTAACGATTGTTCGGATTTAATTTTTAGATATAATTTGATTAACCCTAAATGATTTTTAAAAATATTTTGATGTATTGTGTTTAAAAAAAATAGTCATATCTGACTCAATTACGGTTACCTATTATTCAAATTTATTTTAAAATTCATATTTAGGTTATTCAAGATGACCCAAATGATCCTTTTTAAGTTTTAAACATAACCAGGGTAAAGAAAATAGAACAATTAATCATTATAGAATTGTCCGATTTGATTCCAATTTCATTTTTGAAGTTCATTTGATGTACTGTAAATTATTTTTAAAATTTTTCTTATGAATTGTTTTTCTAAAAAAATAATTATATCTCACTCTATTACTGTTGTCTATTATTCGAATATAATTTAAATTTACTATTTCGCATATACAAGATAGGCAAAATGATGTTTTTTATGGTTTGAACACAACCAGAGTAATGTAATAACTAATAGCGTTAACGATTGTTCCGATTTAATTTTTAGATATAATTTGATTAACCCTAAATGATTTTTAAAAATATTTTGATGTATTGTGTTAAAAAAAAATAGTCATATCTGACTCAATTACGGTTACCTATTATTCAAATTTATTTTAAAATTCATATTTAGGTTATTCAAGATGACCCAAATGATCCTTTTTAAGTTTTGGACATAACCAGGGTTAAGAAAATAGAACAATTAATCATTATAGCATTGTCCAATTTGACTACAGTTTCATTTTTGAAGTACTGTAATTTATGTTTAAAATTTTTCTTATGAATTGTTTTTTAAAAAAATAATTATATCTCACTCTATTACTGTTATCTATTATTCGAATATAATTTAAATTTAATATTTCGCATATACAAGATAGCCAAATGATGTTTTTTACGGTTTGCACACAACCAGAGTTAAAAAAATGTAATAACTAATAGCGTTAACGATTGTTCCGATTTAATTTTTAGATATAATTTGATTAACCCTAAATGATTTTTAAAAATATTTTAATGTATTTTGTTTAAAAAAAATAGTCTTTTCTCACTCAATTACGGTTATCTATAATTCAAATTTATTTTAAAATTAATATTTAAGTTATACAAGATGACCCAAATGATCTTTTTTAAGTTTTGGACATAACCAGGGTTAAGAAAATAGAACAATTAATCATTACAGCATTGTCCGATTTGATTCCAATTTAATTTTTGAAGTTCATTTAATGTACTGTAAATTATTTTTAAAATTTTTCTTATGAACTGTTTTTTAAAAAAAATAATTATATCTCACTCTATTACTGTTATCTATTATTCGAATATAATTTAAATTTACTATTTCGCATATACAAGATAGCCAAATGATGTTTTTTATGGTTTGGGCATAACCAGAGTTAAGAAAATGTAATAACTAATAGCGTTAACGATTGTTCCGATTTAATTTTTAGATATATTTTGATTAATTCTAAATGATTTTTAAAAATATTTTGATGTATTGTGTTTAAAAAAAATAGTCATATCTCCCTCAATTACGGTTATCTATTCAAATTTATTTTAAAATTAATATTTAGGTTATACAAGATGACCCAAATGATCGTTTTTAAGTTTTGGACATAACAAGGGTTAAGAAAATAGAACAATTAATCATTATGGCATTGTCCGATTTGACTTCAATTTCATTTTTAAAGTTCATTTGATGTACTGTAAATTATTTTTAAAATTTTTCTTATGGATTATTTTTTAAAAAAATAATTATATCTCACTCTATTACTGTTGTCTATTATTCGAATATAATTTAAATTTACTATTTCGCATATACAAGATAGGCAAAATGATGTTTTTTATGGTTTGAACACAACCAGAGTTAAGAAAATGTAATAATTAATAGCGTTAACGATTGTTCCGATTTAATTTTTAGATATAATTTGATTAACGCTAAATGATTTTTAAAAATATTTTGATGTATTGTGTTAAAAAAAAATAGTCATATCTGACTCAATTACGGTTACCTATTATTTAAATTTATTTTAAAATTCATATTTAGGTTATTCAAGATGACCCAAATGATCCTTTTTAAGTTTTGGACATAACCAGGGTTAAGAAAATGGAACAATTAATCATAATAGCATTGTCCGATTTGACTAGTTTCATTTTTGAAGTACTGTAATTTATGTTTAAAATTTTTCTTATGAATTGTTTTTTTAAAAAATAATTATATCTCACTCTATTACTGTTATCTATTATTCGAATATAATTTAAATTTACTATTTCGCATATACAAATTAGCCAAATGATGTTTTTTACGGTTTGCACACAACCAGAGTTAAGAAAATGTAATAACTAATAGCGTTAACGATTGTTCCGATTTAATTTTTAGATATAATTTGATTAATTCTAATTGATTTTTAAAAATATTTTGATGTATTGTGTTTAAAAAAAAATAGTCATATCTCCCTCAATTACGGTTATCTATTATTCAAATTTATTTTAAAATTAATATTTAGGTTATACAAGATGACCCAAATGATCGTTTTTAAGTTTTGGACATAACAAGGGTTAAGAAAATAGAACAATTAATCATTATAGAATTGTCCGATTTGATACCAATTTCATTTTTGAAGTTCATTTGATGTACTGTAAATTATTTTTAAAATTTTTCTTATGAATTGTTTTTTAAAAAAATAATTATATCTCACTCTATTACTGTTGTCTATTATTCAAATATAATTTAAATTTACTATTTCGCATATACAAGATTGGCAAAATAATGTTTTTTATGGTTTGGACACAACCAGAGTTAAGAAAATGTAATAACTAATAGCGTTAACGATTGTTCCGATTTAATTTTTAGATATAATTTGATTAATTCTAAATGATTTTTAAAAATATTTTGATGTATTGTGTTTAAAAAAAATAGTCATATCTCTCTCAATTACGGTTACCTATTATTCAAATTTATTTTAAAATTCATATTTAGGTTAATCAGGAAGACCCAATTGATCCTTTTTAAGTTTTGGACATAACCAGGGTTAAGAAAATAGAACAATTAATCATTATAGAATTGTCCGATTTGATTCCAATTTCATTTTTGAAGTTCATTTGATGTACTGTAAATTATTTTTAAAATTTTTCTTATGAATTGTTTTTTAAAAAAATAATTATATCTCACTCTATTACTGTTATCTATTATTCGAATATAATTTAAATTTACTATTTCGCATATACAAGATAGCCAAATGATGTTTTTTATGGTTTGAACACAACCAGAGTTAAGAACATGTAATAACTAATATCGTTAACGATTGTTCCGATTTAATTTTTAGATATAATTTGATTAACCCTATATGATTTTTAAAAATATTTTGATGTATTTTGTTTAAAAAAAATAGTCATATCTCTCTCAATTACGGTTATCTATTATTCAAATTTATTTTAAAATTAATATTTAGGTTATACAAGATGACCCAAATGATCCTTTTTAAGTTTTGGACATATACAAGATAGCCAAATGATGTTTTTTATGGTTTGAACACAACCAGAGTTAAGAACATGTAATAACTAATATCGTTAACGATTGTTCCGATTTAATTTTTAGATATAATTTGATTAACCTAAATGATTTTTAAAAATATTTTTATGTATTGTGTTTAAAAAAAATAGTCATATCTCACCCAATTACGGTTATCTATTATTCAAATTTATTTTAAAATTAATATTTAAGTTATACAAGATGACCCAAATGATCTTTTTTAAGTTTTGGACATAACCAGGGTTAAGAAAATAGAACAATTTATCATTACAGCATTGTCCGATTTGATTCCAATTTAATTTTTGAAGTTCATTTAATGTACTGTAAATTATTTTTAAAATTTTTCTTGTGAATTGTTTTTTAAAAAAATAATTATATCTCACTCTATTACTGTTATCTATTATTCGAATATAATTTAAATTTACTATTTCGCATATACAAGATAGCCAAATGATGTTTTTTATGGTTTGAACACAACCAGAGTTAAGAACATGTAATAACTAATATCGTTAACGATTGTTCCGATTTAATTTTTAGATATAATTTGATTAACCCTATATGATTTTTAAAAATATTTTGATGTATTTTGTTTAAAAAAAATAGTCATATCTCTCTCAATTACGGTTATCTATTATTCAAATTTATTTTAAAATTAATATTTAGGTTATACAAGATGACCCAAATGATCCTTTTTAAGTTTTGGACATATACAAGATAGCCAAATGATGTTTTTTATGGTTTGAACACAACCAGAGTTAAGAACATGTAATAACTAATATCGTTAACGATTGTTCCGATTTAATTTTTAGATATAATTTGATTAACCCTAAATGATTTTTAAAAATATTTTTATGTATTGTGTTTAAAAAAAATAGTCATATCTCACCCAATTACGGTTATCTATTATTCAAATTTATTTTAAAATTAATATTTAAGTTATACAAGATGACCCAAATGATCTTTTTTAAGTTTTGGACATAACCAGGGTTAAGAAAATAGAACAATTTATCATTACAGCATTGTCCGATTTGATTCCAATTTAATTTTTGAAGTTCATTTAATGTACTGTAAATTATTTTTAAAATTTTTCTTGTGAATTGTTTTTTAAAGAAATAATTATATCTCACTCATTACTGTTATTTATTATTCGAATATAATTTAAATTTACTATTTCGCATATACAAGATAGCCAAATGATGTTTTTTACGGTTTCAACACAACCAGAGTTAAGAAAATGTAATAACTAATAGCGTTAACGATTGTTCCGATTTAATTTTTAGATATAATTTGATTAATTCTAAATGATTTTTAAAAATATTTTGATGTATTGTGTTTAAAAAAAAAAGTCATATCTCACTCAACTACGGTTATCTATTATTCAAATTTATTTTAAAATTAATATTTAAGTTATACAAGATGATGAAAATGAACCCAAATGATCTTTTTTAAGTTTTGGACATAACCAGGGTTAAGAAAATAGAAAAATTAATCGTTACAGCATTGTCCGATTTGATTCGAATTTAATTTTTGAAGTTCATTTAATGTACTGTAAATTATTTTTAAAATTTTTCTTATGAATTGTTTTTTAAAAAAAAATTATTATATCTCACTCTATTACTGTTATCTATTATTCGAATATAATTTAAATTTACTATTTCGCATATACAAGATAGCCAAATGATGTTTTTTACGGTTTGAACACAACCAAAGTTAAGAAAATGTAATAACTAATAGCGTTAACGATTGTTCCGATTTAATTTTTAGATATAATTTGATTAATTCTAAATGATTTTTAAAAATATTTTGATGTATTGTGTTTAAAAAAAATAGTCATATCTCACTCAATTACGGTTACCTATTATTCAAATTTATTTTAAAATTAATATTTAGGTTAAAATTAATATTAGATTTGACTTCAGTTTCATTTTTAAAGTTCATTTGATGTACTGTAAATTATTTTTAAAATTTTTTTTATGAATTGTTTTTTAATAAAATAATTATATCTCACTCTATTACTGTTGTCTATTATTCGAATATAATTTAAATTTACTATTTCGCATATACAAGATAGGCAAAATGATATTTTTTATGGTTTGAACACAACCAGAGTTAAGAAAATGTAATAACTAATAGCGTTAACGATTGTTCGGATTTAATTTTTAGATATAATTTGATTAACCCTAAATGATTTTTAAAAATATTTTGATGTATTGTGTTTAAAAAAAATAGTCATATCTGACTCAATTACGGTTACCTATTATTCAAATTTATTTTAAAATTCATATTTAGGTTATTCAAGATGACCCAAATGATCCTTTTTAAGTTTTGGACATAACCAGGGTTAAGAAAATAGAACAATTAATCATTATAGCATTGTCCAATTTGACTACAGTTTCATTTTTGAAGTTCATTTTATGTACTGTAAATTATTTTTAAAATTTTTCTTATGAATTGTTTTTTTAAAAAAATAATTATATCTCACTCTATTACTGTTGTCTATTATTCGAATATAATTTAAATTTACTATTTCGCATATACAAGATAGGCAAAATGATGTTTTTTATGGTTTGGACACAACCAGAGTAATGTAATAACTAATAGCGTTAACGATTGTTCCGATTTAATTTTTAGATATAATTTGATTAACCCTAAATGATTTTTAAAAATATTTTGATGTATTGTGTTAAAAAAAAATAGTCATATCTGACTCAATTACGGTTACCTATTATTCAAATTTATTTTAAAATTCATATTTAGGTTATTCAAGATGACCCAAATGATCCTTTTTAAGTTTTGGACATAACCAGGGTTAAGAAAATAGAACAATTAATCATTATAGCATTGTCCAATTTGACTACAGTTTCATTTTTGAAGTACTGTAATTTATGTTTAAAATTTTTCTTATGAATTGTTTTTTTAAAAAATAATTATATCTCACTCTATTACTGTTATCTATTATTCGAATATAATTTAAATTTAATATTTCGCATATACAAGATAGCCAAATGATGTTTTTTACGGTTTGCACACAACCAGAGTTAAAAAAATGTAATAACTAATAGCGTTAACGATTGTTCCGATTTAATTTTTAGATATAATTTGATTAACCCTAAATGATTTTTAAAAATATTTTAATGTATTTTGTTTAAAAAAAATAGTCTTTTCTCACTCAATTACGGTTATCTATAATTCAAATTTATTTTAAAATTAATATTTAAGTTATACAAGATGACCCAAATGATCTTTTTTAAGTTTTGGACATAACCAGGGTTAAGAAAATAGAACAATTAATCATTACAGCATTGTCCGATTTGATTCCAATTTAATTTTTGAAGTTCATTTAATGTACTGTAAATTATTTTTAAAATATTTCTTATGAACTGTTTTTTAAAAAAAATAATTATATCTCACTCTATTACTGTTATCTATTATTCGAATATAATTTAAATTTACTATTTCGCATATACAAGATAGCCAAATGATGTTTTTTATGGTTTGGGCACAACCAGAGTTAAGAAAATGTAATAACTAATAGCGTTAACGATTGTTCCGATTTAATTTTTAGATATATTTTGATTAATTCTAAATGATTTTTAAAAATATTTTGATGTATTGTGTTTAAAAAAAATAGTCATATCTCCCTCAATTACGGTTATCTATTCAAATTTATTTTAAAATTAATATTTAGGTTATACAAGATGACCCAAATGATCGTTTTTAAGTTTTGGACATAACAAGGGTTAAGAAAATAGAACAATTAATCATTATGGCATTGTCCGATTTGACTTCAATTTCATTTTTAAAGTTCATTTGATGTACTGTAAATTATTTTTAGAATTTTTCTTATGGATTTTTTTTTAAAAAAATAATTATATCTCACTCTATTACTGTTGTCTATTATTCGAATATAATTTAAATTTACTATTTCGCATATACAAGATAGGCAAAATGATGTTTTTTATGGTTTGAACACAACCAGAGTTAAGAAAATGTAATAATTAATAGCGTTAACGATTGTTCCGATTTAATTTTTAGATATAATTTGATTAACGCTAAATGATTTTTAAAAATATTTTGATGTATTGTGTTAAAAAAAAATAGTCATATCTGACTCAATTACGGTTACCTATTATTTAAATTTATTTTAAAATTCATATTTAGGTTATTCAAGATGACCCAAATGATCCTTTTTAAGTTTTGGACATAACCAGGGTTAAGAAAATAGAACAATTAATCATTATAGCATTGTCCGATTTGACTAGTTTCATTTTTGAAGTACTGTAATTTATGTTTAAAATTTTTCTTATGAATTGTTTTTTTAAAAAATAATTATATCTCACTCTATTACTGTTATCTATTATTCGAATATAATTTAAATTTACTATTTCGCATATACAAGTTAGCCAAATGATGTTTTTTACGGTTTGCACACAACCAGAGTTAAGAAAATGTAATAACTAATAGCGTTAACGATTGTTCCGATTTAATCTTTAGATATAATTTGATTAATTCTAATTGATTTTTAAAAATATTTTGATGTATTGTGTTTAAAAAAAAATAGTCATATCTCCCTCAATTACGGTTATCTATTATTCAAATTTATTTTAAAATTAATATTTAGGTTATACAAGATGACCCAAATGATCGTTTTTAAGTTTTGGACATAACAAGGGTTAAGAAAATAGAACAATTAATCATTATAGAATTGTCCGATTTGATACCAATTTCATTTTTGAAGTTCATTTGATGTACTGTAAATTATTTTTAAAATTTTTCTTATGAATTGTTTTTTAAAAAAATAGTCATATCTCACTCAATTACGGTTACCTATTATTCAAATTTATTTTAAAATTAATATTTAGGTTATACAAGATGACCCAAATGATCTTTTTTAAGTTTTGGACATAACCAGGGTAGAGAAAATAGAACAATTAATCATTACAGCATTGTCCGATTTAATTCCAATTTAATTTTTGAAGTTCATTTAATGTACTGTAAATTATTTTTAAAATTTTTCTTATGATTTGTTTTTTAAAAAAATAATTATATCTCACTCTATTACTGTTATCTATTATTCGAATATAGTTTAAATTTACTATTTCGCATATACAAGATAGCCAAATGATGTTTTTTATGGTTTGAACACAACCAGAGTTAAGAACATGTAATAACTAATATCGTTAACGATTGTTCCGATTTAATTTTTAGATATAATTTGATTAATTCTAAATGATTTTTAAAAATATTTTGATGTATCGTGTTAAAAAAAAATAGTCATATCTCTACTCAATTACGGTTATCTATTATTCAAATTTATTTTAAAATTAATATTTAGGTTATACAAGATGACCCAAATTATCGTTTTTAAGTTTTGGACATAACCAGGGTTAAGAAAATAGAACAATTAATCATTATAGCATTGTCCGATTTGATTCCAATTTAATTTTTGAAGTTCATTTGATGTATTGTAAATTATTTTTAAAATTTTTCTTATGAATTGTCTTTTAAAAAAATAATTATATCTCACTCATTACTGTTATCTATTATTCGAATATAATTTAAATTTACTATTTCGCATATACAAGATAGCCAAATGATGTTTTTTACGGTTTGAACACAACCAGAGTTAAGAAAATGTAATAACTAATAGCGTTAACGATTGTTCCGATTTAATTTTTAGATATAATTTGGTTAACCCTATATGATTTTTAAAAATATTTTGATATATTTTGTTTAAAAAAAATAGTCTTTTCTCACTCAATTACGGTTATCTATTATTCAAATTGATTTTAAAATTAATATTTAGGTTATACAAGATGACCCAAATGTTCTTTTTTAAGTTTTGGACATAACCAGGGTTAAGAAAATTATTGTGTTTAAAAAAGTAGTGACATCTCACACAATTACGATTATCTATTATTCAAATTTATTTTAATATGAATATTTAGGTTATACAAGATGACCCAAATGATTCTTTTTAACTTTTGGACATAACAAGGGTTAAGAAAATAGAACAATTTATCATTATAGCATTGTCCGATTTGACTTCAGTTTCATTTTTAAAGTTCATTTGATGTACTGTAAATTATTTTTAAAATTTTTTTTATGAATTGTTTTTTAATAAAATAATTATATCTCACTCTATTACTGTTGTCTATTATTCGAATATAATTTAAATTTACTATTTCGCATATACAAGATAGGCAAAATGATATTTTTTATGGTTTGAACACAACCAGAGTTAAGAAAATGTAATAACTAATAGCGTTAACGATTGTTCGGATTTAATTTTTAGATATAATTTGATTAACCCTAAATGATTTTTAAAAATATTTTGATGTATTGTGTTTAAAAAAAATAGACATATCTGACTCAATTACGGTTACCTATTATTCAAATTTATTTTAAAATTCATATTTAGGTTATTCAAGATGACCCAAATGATCCTTTTTAAGTTTTAAACATAAACAGGGTTAAGAAAATAGAACAATTAATCATTATAGAATTGTCCGATTTGATTCCAATTTCATTTTTGAAGTTCATTTGATGTACTGTAAATTATTTTTAAAATTTTTCTTATGAATTGTTTTTTTAAAAAAATAATTATATCTCACTCTATTACTGTTGTCTATTATTCGAATATAATTTAAATTTACTATTTCGCATATACAAGATAGGCAAAATGATGTTTTTTATGGTTTGAACACAACCAGAGTAATGTAATAACTAATAGCGTTAACGATTGTTCCGATTTAATTTTTAGATATAATTTGATTAATTCTAATTGATTTTTAAAAATATTTTGATGTATTGTGTTTAAAAAAAATAGTCATATCTCCCTCAATTACGGTTATCTATTATTCAAATTTATTTTAAAATTAATATTTAGGTTATACAAGATGACCCAAATGATCGTTTTTAAGTTTTGGACATAACAAGGGTTAAGAAAATAGAACAATTAATCATTATGGCATTGTCCGATTTGACTTCAATTTCATTTTTAAAGTTCATTTAATGTACTGTAAATTATTTTTAAAATTTTTCTTATGAATTGTTTTTTAAAAAAAATAATTATATCTCACTCTATTACTGTTATCTATTATTCCAATATAATTTAAATTTACTATTTCGCATATACAAGATAGGCAAAATGATGTTTTTTATGGTTTGAACACAACCAGAGTTAAGAAAATGTAATAAGTAATAGCGTTAACGATTGTTCCGATTTAATTTTTAGATATAATTTGATTAATTCTAAATGATTTTTAAAAATATTTTGATGTATTGTGTTTAAAAAAAATAGTCATATCTCCCTCAATTACGGTTATCTATTATTCAAATTTATTTTAAAATTCATATTTAGGTTATACAAGATGACCCAAATGATCGTTTTTAAGTTTTGGACATAACAAGGGTTAAGAAAATAGAACAATTAATCATTATAGAATTGTCCGATTTGATTCCAATTTCATTTTTGAAGTTCATTTGATGTATTGTAAATTATTTTTAAAATTTTTCTTATGAATTGTTTTTTAAAAAAATAATTATATCTCACTCTATTACTGTTGTCTATTATTCGAATATAATTTAAATTTACTATTTCGCATATACAAGATAGGCAAAATGATGTTTTTTATGGTTTGAACACAACCAGAGTTAAGAAAATGTAATAACTAATAGCGTTAACGATTGTTCCGATTTAATTTTTAGATATAATTTGATTAATTCTAAATGATGTTTAAAAATATTTTGATGTATTGTGTTTAAAAAAAATAGTCATATCTCTCTCAATTACGGTTACCTATTATTCAAATTTATTTTAAAATTCATATTTAGGTTATTCAAGAAGACCCAAATGATCCTTTTTAAGTTTTGGACATAACCAGGGTTAAGAAAATAGAACAATTAATCATTATAGAATTGTCCGATTTGATTCCAATTTCATTTTTGAAGTTCATTTGATGTATTGTAAATTATTTTTAAAATTTTTCTTATGAATTGTTTTTTAAAAAAATAATCATATCTCACTCATTACTGTTATCTATTATTCGAATATAATTTAAATTTACTATTTCGCATATACAAGATAGCCAAATGATGTTTTTTACGGTTTCAACACAACCAGAGTTAAGAAAATGTAATAACTAATAGCGTTAACGATTGTTCCGATTTAATTTTTAGATATAATTTGATTAATTCTAAATGATTTTTAAAAATATTTTGATGTATTGTGTTTAAAAAAAATAATCATATCTCTCTCAATTACGGTTACCTATTATTCAAATTTATTTTAAAATTCATATTTAGGTTATTCAAGAAGACCCAAATGATCCTTTTTAAGTTTTGGACATAACCAGGGTAGAGAAAATAGAACAATTAATCATTACAGCATTGTCCGATTTAATTCCAATTTAATTTTTGAAGTTCATTTAATGTACTATAAATTATTTTTAAAATTTTTCTTATGAATTGTTTTTTAAAAAAATAATTATATCTCACTCTATTACTGTTATCTATTATTCGAATATAATTTAAATTTACTATTTCGCATATACAAGATAGGCAAAATGATGTTTTTTATGGTTTGAACACAACCAGAGTTAAGAAAATGTAATAACTAATAGCGTTAACGATTGTTCCGATTTAATTTTTAGATATAATTTGATTAACCCTAAATGATTTTTAAAAATATCTTGATGTATTGTGTTAAAAAAAAATAGTCATATCTGACTTAATTACGGTTACCTATTATTCAAATTTATTTTAAAATTCTTATTTAGGTTATTCAAGATGACCCAAATGATCCTTTTTAAGTTTTGGACATAACCAGGGTTAAGAAAATAGAACAATTAATCATTATAGAATTGTCCGATTTGATTCCAATTTCATTTTTGAAGTTCATTTGATGTACTGTAAATTATTTTTAAAATTTTTCTTATGAATTGTTTTTTAAAAAAATAATTATATCTCACTCATTACTGTTATCTATTATTCGAATATAATTTAAATTTACTATTTCGCATATACAAGATAGCCAAATGATGTTTTTTACGGTTTCAACACAACCAGAGTTAAGAAAATGTAATAACTAATAGCGTTAACGATTGTTCCGATTTAATTTTTAGATATAATTTGATTAATTCTAAATGATTTTTAAAAATATTTTGATGTATTGTGTTTAAAAAAAAAAGTCATATCTCACTCAACTACGGTTATCTATTATTCAAATTTATTTTAAAATTATTATTTAGGTTATACAAGATGACCCAAATGATCTTTTTTAAGTTTTGGACATAACCAGGGTTAAGAAAATAGAACAATTAATCATTATAGCATTGTCCGATTTGACTACAGTTTCATTTTTGAAGTACTGTAATTTATGTTTAAAATTTTTCTTATGAATGGTTTTTTTAAATAATTATATCTCACTCTATTACTGTTATCTATTATTCGAATATAATTTAAATTTACTATTTCGCATATACAAGATAGCCAACTGATGTTTTTTACGGTTTGCACACAACCAGAGTTAAGAAAATGTAATAACTAATAGCGTTAACGATTGTTCCGATTTAATTTTTAGATATAATTTGATTAACCCAAAATGATTTTTAAAAATATTTTGATGTATTTTGTTTAAAAAAAATAGTCTTTTCTCACTCAATTACGGTTATCTATAATTCAAATTTATTTTAAAATTAATATTTAAGTTATACAAGATGATGAAAATAAACCCAAATGATCTTTTTTAAGTTTTGAACATAACCAGGGTTAAGAAAATAGAACAATTAATCGTTACAGCATTGTCCGATTTGATTCGAATTTAATTTTTGAAGTTCAATATTGTGTTTAAAAAAAATAGTCATATCTCTCTCAATTACGGTTACCTATTATTCAAATTTATTTTAAAAATCATATTTAGGTTATTCAAGAAGACCCAAATGATCCTTTTTAAGTTTTGGACATAACCAGGGTTAAGAAAATAGAACAATTAATCATTATAGAATTGTCCGATTTGATTCCAATTTTATTTTTGAAGTTCATTTGATGTATTGTAAATTATTTTTAAAAATTTTCTTATGAATTGTTTTTTAAAAAAATAATTATATCTCACTCATTACTGTTATCTATTATTCGAATATAATTTAAATTTACTATTTCGCATATACAAGATAGCCAAATGATGTTTTTTACGGTTTGAACACAACCAGCGTTAAGAAAATGTAATAACTAATAGCGTAAACGATTGTTCCGATTTAATTTTTAGATATAATTTGATTAACCCTAAATGATTTTTAAAATAATTTTGATGTATTGTGTTTAAAAAAAATAGTCATAACTCACTCAACTACGGTTACCTATTATTCAAATTTATTTTAAAATTCATATTTAGGTTATTCAAGAAGACCCAAATGATCCTTTTTAAGTTTTGGACATAAGCAGGGTTAAGAAAATAGAACAATTAATCATTATAGAATTGTCCGATTTGATTCCAATTTCATTTTTGAAGTTCATTTGATGTACTGTAAATTATTTTTAAAATTTTTCTTATGAATTGTTTTTTAAAAAAATAATTATATCTCACTCATTACTGTTATCTATTATTCGAATATAATTTAAATTTACTATTTCGCATATACAAGATAGCCAAATGATGTTTTTTACGGTTTGAACACAACCAGAGTTAAGAAAATGTAATAACTAATAGCGTTAACGATTGTTACGATTTAATTTTTAGATATAATTTGATTAATTCTAAATGATTTTTAAAAATATTTTGATGTATTGTGTTTAAAAAAAATAGTCATATCTCTCTCAATTACGGTTATCTATTATTCAAATTTATTTTAAAATTAATATTTAGGTTATACAAGATGACCCAAATGATCGTTTTTAAGTTTTGGACATAACAAGGGTTAAGAAAATAGAACAATTAATCATTATAGCATTGTCCGATTTGACTTCAGTTTCATTTTTAAAGTTCATTTGTAGTACTGTAAATTATTTTTAAAATTTTTCTTATGAATTGTTTTTTAAAAAAATAATTATATCTCACTCTATTACTGTTGTCTATTATTCGAATATAATTTAAATTTACTATTTCGCATATACAAGATAGGCAAAATGATGTTTTTTATGGTTTGAACACAACCAGAGTTAAGAAAATGTAATAACTAATAGCGTTAACAATTGTTCCGATTTAATTTTTAGATATAATTTGATTAATTCTAAATGATTTTTAAAAATATTTTGATGTATTGTGTTAAAAAAAAATTGTCATATCTCTCTCAATTACGGTTACCTATTATTCAAATTTATTTTAAAATTTATATTTAGGTTATTAAAGAAGACCCAAATGATCCTTTTTAAGTTTTGGACATAACCAGGGTTAAGAAAATAGAACAATTAATCATTATAGAATTGTCCGATTTGATTCCAATTTCATTTTTGAAGTTCATTTGATGTATTGTAAATTATTTTTAAAATTTTTCTTATGAATTGTTTTTTAAAAAAATAATTATATCTCACTCATTACTGTTATCTATTATTCGAATATAATTTAAATTTACTATTTCGCATATACAAGATAGCCAAATGATGTTTTTTACGGTTTCAACACAACCAGAGTTAAGAAAATGTAATAACTAATAGCGTTAACGATTGTTCCGATTTAATTTTTAGATATAATTTGATTAACCCTAACTGATTTTTAAAATAATTTTGATGTATTGTGTTTAAAAAAAAAAGTCATATCTCACTCAACTACGGTTATCTATTATTCAAATTTATTTTAAAATTATTATTTAGGTTATACAAGATGACCCAAATGATCTTTTTTAAGTTTTGGACATAACCAGGGTTAAGAAAATAGAACAATTAATCATTATAGCATTGTCCGATTTGACTACAGTTTCATTTTTGAAGTACTGTAATTTATGTTTAAAATTTTTCTTATGAATTGTTTTTTTAAAAAATAATTATATCTCACTCTATTACTGTTATCTATTATTCGAATATAATTTAAATTTACTATTTCGCATATACAAGATTGCCAACTGATGTTTTTTACGGTTTGCACACAACCAGAGTTAAGAAAATGTAATAACTAATAGCGTTAACGATTGTTCCGATTTAATTTTTAGATATAATTTGATTAACCCAAAATGATTTTTAAAAATATTTTGATGTATTTTGTTTAAAAAAAATAGTCTTTTCTCACTCAATTACGGTTATCTATAAATGAAATTTATTTTAAAATTAATATTTTAGTTATACAAGATGATGAAAATGAACCCAAATGATCTTTTTTAAGTTTTGGACATAACCAGGGTTAAGAAAATAGAACAATTAATCGTTACAGCATTGTCCGATTTGATTCCAATTTAATTTTTGAAGTTCATTTAATGTACTGTAAATTATTTTTAAATTTTTTCTTATGAATTGTTTTTTAAAAAAAATAATTATATCTCACTCTATTACTGTTATCTATTATTCGAATATAATTTAAATTTACTATTTCGCATATACAAGATAGCCAAATGATGTTTTTTATGGTTTGAGCCCAACCAGAGTTAAGAAAATGTAATAACTAATAGCGTTAACGATTGTTCCGATTTAATTTTTAGATATAATTTGATTAACTCTATATGATTTTTAAAAATATTTTGATATATCTTGTTTAAAAAAAATAGTCTTTTCTCACTCAATTACGGTTATCTATTATTCAAATTGATTTTAAAATTAATATTTAGGTTATACAAGATGACCCAAATGATCTTTTTTAAGTTTTGGACATAACCAGGGTTAAGAAAATAGAACAATTAATCATTACAGCATTGTCCGATTTGATTCCAATTTAATTTTTGAAGTTCATTTAATGTACTGTAAATCATTTTTCAAATTTTTCTTATGAACTGTTTTTTAAAAAAAATAATTATATCTCACTCTATTACTGTTATCTATTATTCGAATATAATTTAAATTTACTATTTCGCATATACAAGATAGCCAAATGATGTTTTTTATGGTTTGAGCACAACCAGAGTTAAGAAAATGTAATAACTAATAGCGTTAACGATTGTTCCGATTTAATTTTTAGATATAATTTGATTAATTCTAAATGATTTTTAAAAATATTTTGATGTATTGTGTTTAAAAAAAATAGTCATATCTCCCTCAATTACGGTTATCTATTATTCAAATTTATTTTAAAATTAATATTTAGGTTATACAAGATGACCCAAATGATCGTTTTTAAGTTTTGGACATAACAAGGGTTAAGAAAATAGAACAATTAATCATTATAGCATTGTCCGATTTGACTTCAGTTTCATTTTTAAAGTTCATTTGATGTACTGTAAATTATTTTTAAAATTTTTCTTCTTAATTGTTTTTTAAAAAAATAATTATATCTCACTCTATTACTGTTGTCTATTATTTGAATATAATTTAAATTTACTATTTCGCATATACAAGATAGGCAAAATGATGTTTTTTATGGTTTAAACACAACCAGAGTAATGTAATAACTAATAGCGTTAACGATTGTTCCGATTTAATTTTTAGATATAATTTGATTAACGCTAAATGATTTTTAAAAATATTTTGATGTATTGTGTTAAAAAAAATAGTCATATCTGACTCAATTACGGTTACCTATTATTTAAATTTATTTTAAAATTCATATTTAGGTTATTTAAGATGACCCAAATGATCCTTTTTTAAGTTTTGGACATAACCAGGGTTAAGAAAATAGAACAATTAATCATTATAGCATTGTCCGATTTGACTAGTTTCATTTTTAAAGTACTGTAATTTATGTTTAAAATTTTTCTTATGAATTGTTTTTTAAAAAAATAATTATATCTCACTCATTACTGTTATCTATTATTCGAATATAATTTAAATTTACTATTTCGCATATACAAGATAGCCAAATGATGTTTTTTACGGTTTGAACACAACCAGAGTTAAGAAAATGTAATAACTAATAGCGTTAACGATTGTTACGATTTAATTTTTAGATATAATTTGATTAATTCTAAATGATTTTTAAAAATATTTTGATGTATTGTGTTTAAAAAAAAATAGTCATATCTCTCTCAAGTACGGTTATCTATTATTCAAATTTATTTTAAAATTAATATTTAGGTTATACAAGATGACCCAAATGATCGTTTTTAAGTTTTGGACATAACAAGGGTTAAGAAAATAGAACAATTAATCATTATAGCATTGTCCGATTTGACTACAGTTTCATTTTTGAAGTACTGTAATTTATGTTTAAAATTTTGCTTATGAAGTTTTTTTTTTAAAAATAATTATATCTCACTCTATTACTGTTATCTATTATTCGAATATAATTTAAATTTACTATTTCGCATATACAAGATAGCCAACTGATGTTTTTTACGGTTTGCACACAACCAGAGTTAAGAAAATGTAATAACTAATAGCGTTAACGATTGTTCCGATTTAATTTTTAGATATAATTTGATTAACCCAAAATGATTTTTAAAAATATTTTGATGTATTTTGTTTAAAAAAAATAGTCTTTTCTCACTCAATTACGGTTATCTATAAATGAAATTTATTTTAAAATTAATATTTTAGTTATACAAAATGATGAAAATGAACCCAAATGATCTTTTTTAAGTTTTGGACATAACCAGGGTTAAGAAAATAGAACAATTTATCATTACAGCATTGTCCAATTTGACTTCAGTTTCATTTTTAAAGTTCATTTGATGTACTGTAAATTATTTTTAAAATTTTTCTTATGAATTGTTTTTTAATAAAATAATTATATCTGACTCTATTACTGTTGTCTATTATTCGAATATAATTTAAATTTACTATTTCGCATATACAAGATAGGCAAAATGATGTTTTTTACGGTTTGAACACAACCAGAGTTAAGAAAATGTAATAACTAATAGCGTTAACGATTGTTCCGATTAAATTTTTAGATATAATTTGATTAATTCTAAATGATTTTTAAAAATATTTTGATGTATTGTGTTTAAAAAAAATAGTCATATCTCTCTTAATTACGGTTATCTATTATCCAAATTTATTTTAAAATTAATATTTAGGTTATACAAGATGACCCAAATGATCCTTTTTAAGTTTTGGACATAACCAGGGTTAAGAAAATAGAACAATTAATCATTATAGAATTGTCCGATTTGATTCCAATTTCATTTTTGAAGTTCATTTGATGTACTGTAAATTATTTTTAAAATTTTTCTTATGAATTGTTTTTTAAAAAAATAATTATATCTCACTCATTACTGTTATCTATTATTCGAATATAATTTAAATTTACTATTTCGCATATACAAGATAGCCAAATGATGTTTTTTACGGTTTGAACACAACCAGAGTTAAGAAAATGTAATAACTAATAGCGTTAACGATTGTTCCGATTTAATTTTTAGATATAATTTGATTAACCCTAAATGATTTTTAAAATAATTTTGATGTATTGTGTTTAAAAAAAATAGTCATATCTCACTCAACTACGGTTACCTATTATTCAAATTTATTTTAAAATTCATATTTAGGTTATTCAAGAAGACCCAAATGATCCTTTTTAAGTTTTGGACATAACCAGGGTTAAGAAAATAGAACAATTAATCATTATAGAATTGTCCGATTTGATTCCAATTTCATTTTTGAAGTTCATTTGATGTACTGTAAATTATTTTTAAAATTTTTCTTATGAATTGTTTTTTAAAAAAATAATTATATCTCACTCATTACTGTTATCTATTATTCGAATATAATTTAACTTTACTATTTCGCATATACAAGATAGCCAAATGATGTTTTTTACGGTTTGAACACAACCAGAGTTAAGAAAATGTAATAACTAATAGCGTTAACGATTGTTCCGATTTAATTTTTAGATATAATTTGATTAACCCTAAATGATTTTTAAAAATATTTTGATGTATTGTGTTTAAAAAAAATAGTCATATCTCTCTCAATTACGGTTATCTATTATTCAAATTTATTTTAAATTTAATATTTAGGTTATACAAGATGACCCAAATGATCGTTTTTAAGTTTTAGACATAACAAGGGTTAAGAAAATAGAACAATTAATCATTATAGAATTGTCCGATTTGATTCCAATTTCATTTTTGAAGTTCATTTGATGTATTGTAAATTATTTTAAAAATTTTTTTTATGAATTGTTTTTTAAAAAAATAATTATATCTCACTCATTACTGTTATCTATTATTCGAATATAATTTAAATTTACTATTTCGCATATACAAGATAGCCAAATGATGTTTTTTACGGTTTCAACACAACCAGAGTTAAGAAAATGTAATAACTAATAGCGTTAACGATTGTTCCGATTTAATTTTTAGATATAATTTGATTAACCCTAAATGATTTTTAAAATAATTTTGATGTATTGTGTTTAAAAAAAAATAGTCATATCTCACTCAACTACGGTTACCTATTATTCAAATTTATTTTAAAATTCATATTTAGGTTATTCAAGAAGACCCAAATGATCCTTTTTAAGTTTTGGACATAACCAGGGTTAAGAAAATAGAACAATTAATCATTATAGAATTGTCCGATTTGATTCCAATTTCATTTTTGAAGTTCATTTGATGTATTGTAAATTATTTTTAAAATTTTTCTTATGAATTGTTTTTTAAAAAAATAATTATATCTCACTCTATTACTGTTGTCTATTATTCGAATATAATTTAAATTTACTATTTCGCATATACAAGATAGCCAAATGATGTTTTTTACGGTTTCAACACAACCAGAGTTAAGAAAATGTAATAACTAATAGCGTTAACGATTGTTCCGATTTAATTTTTAGATATAATTTGATTAATTCTAAATGATTTTTAAAAATATTTTGATGTATTGTGTTTAAAAAAAATAGTCATATCTCTCTCAATTACGGTTACCTATTATTCAAATTTATTTTAAAATTCATATTTAGGTTATTCAAGAAGACCCAAATGATCCTTTTTAAGTTTTGGACATAACCAGGGTTAAGAAAATAGAACAATTAATCATTATAGAATTGTCCGATTTGATTCCAATTTCATTTTTGAAGTTCATTTGATGTATTGTAAATTATTTTTAAAATTTTTCTTATGAATTGTTTTTTAAAAAAATAATTATATCTCACTCATTACTGTTATCTATTATTCGAATATAATTTAAATTTACTATTTCGCATATACAAGATAGCCAAATGATGTTTTTTATGGTTTGAACACAACCAGAGTTAAAAAAATGTAATAACTAATAGCGTTAACGATTGTTCCGATTTAATTTTTAGATATAATTTGATTAACCCTAAATGATTTTTAAAATAATTTTGATGTATTGTGTTTAAAAAAAATAGTCATATCTCACTCAACTACGGTTACCTATTATTCAAATTTATTTTAAAATTCATATTTAGGTTATTCAAGAAGACCCAAATGATCCTTTTTAAGTTTTGGACATAACCAGGGTTAAGAAAATAGAACAATTAATCATTATAGAATTGTCCGATTTGATTCCAATTTCATTTTTGAAGTTCATTTGATGTATTGTAAATTATTTTTAAAATTTTTCTTATGAATTGTTTTTTAAAAAAATAATTATATCTCACTCATTACTGTTATCTATTATTCGAATATAATTTAAATTTACTATTTCGCATATACAAGATAGCCAAATGATGTTTTTTACGGTTTCAACACAACCAGAGTTAAGAAAATGTAATAACTAATAGCGTTAACGATTGTTCCGATTTAATTTTTAGATATAATTTGATTAACCCTAACTGATTTTTAAAATAATTTTGATGTATTGTGTTTAAAAAAAAGTCATATCTCACTTAACTACGGTTATCTATTATTCAAATTTATTTTAAAATTATTATTTAGGTTATACAAGATGACCCAAATGATCCTTTTTAAGTTTTGGACATAACCAGGGTTAAGAAAATAGAACAATTAATCATTATAGAATTGTCCGATTTGATTCCAATTTCATTTTTGAAGTTCATTTGATGTACTGTAAATTATTTTTAAAATTTTTCTTATGAATTGTTTTTTAAAAAAATAATTATATCTCACTCATTACTGTTATCTATTATTCGAATATAATTTAAATTTACTATTTCGCATATACAAGATAGCCAAATGATGTTTTTTACGGTTTGAACACAACCAGAGTTAAGAAAATGTAATAACTAATAGCGTTAACGATTGTTCCGATTTAATTTTTAGATATAATTTGATTAACCCTAAATGATTTTTAAAATAATTTTGATGTATTGTGTTTAAAAAAAAAAGTCATATCTCACTTAACTACGGTTATCTATCATTCAAATTTATTTTAAAATTATTATTTAGGTTATACAAGATGACCCAAATGATCCTTTTTAAGTTTTGGACATAACCAGGGTTAAGAAAATAGAACAATTAATCATTATAGAATTGTCCGATTTGATTCCAATTTCATTTTTGAAGTTCATTTGATGTATTGTAAATTATTTTTAAAATTTTTCTTATGAATTGTTTTTTAAAAAAATAATTATATCTCACTCATTACTGTTATTTATTATTCGAATATAATTTAAATTTACTATTTCGCATATACAAGATAGCCAAATGATGTTTTTTACGGTTTCAACACAACCAGAGTTAAGAAAATGTAATAACTAATAGCGTTAACGATTGTTCCGATTTAATTTTTAGATATAATTTGATTAACCCTAACTGATTTTTAAAATAATTTTGATGTATTGTGTTTAAAAAAAAAAGTCATATCTCACTCAACTACGGTTATCTATTATTCAAATTTATTTTAAAATTATTATTTAGGTTATACAAGATGACCCAAATGATCTTTTTTAAGTTTTGGACATAGCCAGGGTTAAGAAAATAGAACAATTAATCATTATAGCATTGTCCGATTTGACTACAGTTTCATTTTTGAAGTACTGTAATTTATGTTTAAAATTTTTCTTATGAATTGTTTTTTTTTAAAATAATTATATCTCACTCTATTACTGTTATCTATTATTCGAATATAATTTAAATTTACTATTTCGCATATACAAGATAGCCAACTGATGTTTTTTACGGTTTGCACACAACCAGAGTTAAGAAAATGTAATAACTAATAGCGTTAACGATTGTTCCGATTTAATTTTTAGATATAATTTGATTAACCCAAAATGATTTTTAAAAATATTTTGATGTATTTTGTTTAAAAAAAATAGTCTTTTCTCACTCAATTACGGTTATCTATAAATGAAATTTATTTTAAAATTAATATTTTAGTTATACAAAATGATGAAAATGAACCCAAATGATCTTTTTTAAGTTTTGGACATAACCAGGGTTAAGAAAATAAAACAATTAATCGTTACAGCATTGTCCGATTTGATTCCAATTTAATTTTTGAAGTTCATTTAATGTACTGTAAATTATTTTTAAAATTTTTCTTATGAATTGTTTTTTAAAAAAAAGAATTATATCTCACTCTATTACTGTTATCTATTATTCGAATATAATTTAAATTTACTATTTCGCATATACAAGATAGCCAAATGATGTTTTTTAAGGTTTGAGCACAACCAGAGTTAAGAAAATGTAATAACTAATAGCGTTAACGATTGTTCCGATTAAATTTTTAGATATAATTTGATTAATTCTAAATGATTTTTAAAAATATTTTGATGTATTGTGTTTAAAAAAAATAGTCATAGCTCTCTTAATTACGGTTATCTATTATCCAAATTTATTTTAAAATTAATATTTAGGTTATACAAGATGACCCATATGATCCTTTTTAAGTTTTGGACATAACCAGGGTTAAGAAAATAGAACAATTAATCATTATAGAATTGTCCGATTTGATTCCAATTTCATTTTTGAAGTTCACTTGATGTACTGTAAATTATTTTTAAAATTTTTCTTATGAATTGTTTTTTAAAAAAATAATTATATCTCACTCATTACTGTTATCTATCATTCGAATATAATTTAACTTTACTATTTCGCATATACAAGATAGCCAAATGATGTTTTTTACGGTTTGAACACAACCAGAGTTAAGAAAATGTAATAACTAATAGCGTTAACGATTGTTCCGATTTAATTTTTAGATATAATTTGATTAATTCTATTATTTTTAAAATTTTTCTTATGAATTGTTTTTTAAAAAAATAATTATATCTCACTCATTACTGTTATCTATTATTCGAATATAATTTAAATTTACCATTTCGCATATACAAGATAGCCAAAAGATGTTTTTTACGGTTTGAACACAACCAGAGTTAAGAAAATGTAATAACTAATAGCGTTAACGATTGTTCCGATTTAATTTTTAGATATAATTTGATTAACCCTAATTTAAAATAATTTTGATGTAATGTGTTTAAAAAAAATAGTCATATCTCACTCAACTACGGTTATCTATTATTCGAATATAATTTAAATTTACTATTTCGCATATACAAGATAGCCAAATGATGTTTTTTACGGTTTGCACACAACCAGAGTTAAGAAAATGTAATAACTAATAGCGTTAACGATTGTTCCGATTTAATTTTTAGATATAATTTGATTAACCCTAAATGATTTTTAAAAATATTTTGATGTATGTTGTTTAAAAAAAAATAGTCGTTTCTCATTCAATTACGGTTATCTATTATTTAAATTGATTTTAAAATTAATATTTAGGTCATACAAGATGACCCAAATGATCTTTTTTAAGTTTTGGACTTAACCAGGGTTAAGAAAATAGAACAATTAATCATTATAGAATTGTCCGATTTGATTCCAATTTCATTTTTGAAGTTCATTTGATGTACTGTAAATTATTTTTAAAATTTTTCTTATGAATTGTTTTTTAAAAAAATAATTATATCTCACTCATTACTGTTATCTATCATTCGAATATAATTTAACTTTACTATTTCGCATATACAAGATAGCCAACTGATGTTTTTTACGGTTTGCACACAACCAGAGTTAAGAAAATGTAATAACTAATAGCGTAAACGATTGTTCCGATTTAATTTTTAGATATAATTTGATTAACCCAAAATGATTTTTAAAAATATTTTGATGTATTTTGTTTAAAAAAAATAGTCTTTTCTCACTCAATTACTGTTATCTATTATTCGAATATAATTTAAATTTACTATTTCGCATATACAAGATAGCCAAATGATGTTTTTTATGGTTTGAGCACAACCAGAGTTAAGAAAATGTAAAAACTAATAGCGTTAACGATTGTTCCGATTTAATTTTTAGATATAATTTGATTAATTCTAAATGATTTTTAAAAATATTTTGATGTATTGTGTTTAAAAAAAATAGTCATATCTCTCTCAATTACGGTTATCTATTATTCAAATTTATTTTAAAATTAATATTTAGGTTATACAAGATGACCCAAATGATCGTTTTTAAGTTTTAGACATAACAAGGGTTAAGAAAATAGAACAATTAATCATTATAGCATTGTCCGATTTGACTTCAGTTTCATTTTTAAAGTTCATTTGATGTACTGTAAATTATTTTTAAAATTTTTCTTATGAATTGTTTTTTAAAAAAATAATTATATCTCACTCTATTACTGTTGTCTATTATTCGAATATAATTTAAATTTACTATTTCGCATATACAAGATAGCCAAATGATGTTTTTTTATGGTTTGAGCACAACCAGAGTTAAGAAAATGTAATAACTAATAGCGTTAACGATTGTTCCGATTTAATTTTTAGATATAATTTGATTAACCCTAAATGATTTTTAAAATAATTTTGATGTATTGTGTTTAAAAAAAATAGTCATATCTCACTCAGCTACGGTTACCTATTATTCAAATTTATTTTAAAATTCATATTTAGGTTATTCAAGAAGACCCAAATGATCCTTTTTAAGTTTTGGCCATAACCAGGGTTAAGAAAATAGAACAATTAATCATTATAGAATTGTCCGATTTGATTCCAATTTCATTTTTGAAGTTCATTTGATG
Source organism: Anthonomus grandis grandis (assembly GCF_022605725.1). NCBI lineage: Eukaryota > Metazoa > Arthropoda > Insecta > Coleoptera > Curculionidae > Anthonomus > Anthonomus grandis. The sequence goes on along the minus strand of NC_065567.1, from coordinate 2,911,879 downwards.
TACTGTAAATTATTTTTAAAATTTTTCTTATGAATTGTTTTTTAAAAAAATAATTATATCTCACTCATTACTGTTATCTATCATTCGAATATAATTTAACTTTACTATTTCGCATATACAAGATAGCCAAATGATGTTTTTCACGGTTTGAACACAACCAGAGTTAAGAAAATGTAATAACTAATAGCGTTAACGATTGTTCCGATTTAATTTTTAGATATAATTTGATTAATTCTAAATGATTTTTAAAAATATTTTGAAGTATTGTGTTTAAAAAAAATAGTCATATCTCTCTCAATTACGGTTATCTATTATTCAAATTTATTTTAAAATTAATATTTAGGTTATACAAGATGACCCAAATGATCGTTTTTAAGTTTTAGACATAACAAGGGTTAAGAAAATAGAACAATTAATCATTATAGCATTGTCCGATTTGACTACAGTTTCATTTTTGAAGTACTGTAATTTATGTTTAAAATTTTTCTTATGAATTGTTTTTTTAAAAAATAATTATATCTCACTCTATTACTGTTATCTATTATTCGAATATAATTTAAATTTACTATTTCGCATATACAAGATAGCCAACTGATGTTTTTTACGGTTTGCACACAACCAGAGTTAAGAAAATGTAATAACTAATAGCGTTAACGATTGTTCCGATTTAATTTTTAGATATAATTTGATTAACCCAAAATGATTTTTAAAAATATTTTGATGTATTTTGTTTAAAAAAAATAGTCTTTTCTCACTCAATTACGGTTATCTATAATTCAAATTTATTTTAGAATTAATATTTAAGTTATACAAGATGATGAAAATGAACCCAAATGATCTTTTTTAAGTTTTGGACATAACCAGGGTTAAGAAAATAGAACAATTAATCGTTACAGCATTGTCCGATTTGATTCCAATTTAATTTTTGAAGTTCATTTAATGTACTGTAAATTATTTTTAAAATTTTTCTTATGAATTGTTTTTTAAAAAAAATAATTATCTCACTCTATTACTGTTATCTATTATTCGAATATAATTTAAATTTACTATTTCGCTTATACAAGATAGCCAAATGATGTTTTTTATGGTTTGAGCACAACCAGAGTTAAGAAAATGTAATAACTAATAGCGTTAACGATTGTTCCGATTTAATTTTTAGATATAATTTGATTAATTCTAAATGATTTTTAAAAATATTTTGATGTATTGTGTTTAAAAAAAATAGTCATATCTCTCTCAATTACGGTTATCTATTATTCAAATTTATTTTAAAATTATTATTTAGGTTATACAAGATGACCCAAATGATCGTTTTTAAGTTTTGGACATAACAAGGGTTAAGAAAATAGAACAATTAATCATTATAGCATTGTCCGATTTGACTTCAGTTTCATTTTTAAAGTTCATTTGATGTACTGTAAATTATTTTTAAAATTTTTCTTATGAATTGTTTTTTAAAAAAATAATTATATCTAACTCTATTACTGTTGTCTATTATTCGAATATAATTTAAATTTACTATTTCACATATACAAGATAGGCAAAATGATGTTTTTTATGGTTTGAACACAACCAGAGTTAAGAAAATGTAATAACTAATAGCGTTAACGATTGTTCCGATTTAATTTTTAGATATAATTTGATTAATTCTAAATGATTTTTAAAAATATTTTGATGTATTGTGTTTAAAAAAAATAGTCATATCTCTCTCAATTACGGTTATCTATTATTCAAATTTATTTTAAAATTATTATTTAGGTTATACAAGATGACCCAAATGATCGTTTTTAAGTTTTGGACATAACCAGGGTTAAGAAAATAGAACAATTAATCATTATAGAATTGTCCGATTTGATTCCAATTTCATTTTTGAAGTTCATTTGATGTATTGTAAATTATTTTTAAAATTTTTCTTATGAATTGTTTTTTAAAAAAATAATTATATCTCACTCATTACTGTTATCTATTATTCGAATATAATTTAAATTTACTATTTCGCATATACAAGATAGCCAAATGATGTTTTTTACGGTTTCAACACAACCAGAGTTAAGAAAATGTAATAACTAATAGCGTTAACGATTGTTCCGATTTAATTTTTAGATATAATTTGATTAACCCTAAATGATTTTTAAAAATATTTTGATGTATGTTGTTTAAAAAAAAAATAGTCGTTTCTCATTCAATTACGGTTATCTATTATTCAAATTGATTTTAAAATTAATATTTAGGTTATACAAGATGACCCAAATGATCTTTTTTAAGTTTTGGACATAACCAGGGTTAAGAAAATTATTGTGTTTAAAAAAGTAGTGATATCTCACACAATTACGGTTACCTATTATTCAAATTTATTTTAAAATTCATATTTAGGTTATTCAAGAAGACCCAAATGATCCTTTTTAAGTTTTGGACATAACCAGGGTTAAGAAAATAGAACAATTAATCATTATAGAATTGTCCGAATTGATTCCAATTTCATTTTTGAAGTTCATTTGATGTACTGTAAATTATTTTTAAAATTTTTCTTATGAATTGTTTTTTAAAAAAATAATTATATCTCACTCATTACTGTTATCTATCATTCGAATATAATTTAACTTTACTATTTCGCATATACAAGATAGCCAACTGATGTTTTTTACAGTTTGCACACAACCAGAGTTAAGAAAATGTAATAACTAATAGCGTTAACGATTGTTCCGATTTAATTTTTAGATATAATTTGATTAACCCAAAATGATTTTTAAAAATATTTTGATGTATTTTGTTTAAAAAAAATAGTCTTTTCTCACTCAATTACTGTTATCTATTATTCGAATATAATTTAAATTTACTATTTCGCATATACAAGATAGCCAAATGATGTTTTTTATGGTTTGAGCACAACCAGAGTTAAGAAAATGTAATAACTAATAGCGTTAACGATTGTTCCGATTTAATTTTTAGATATAATTTGATTAATTCTAAATGATTTTTAAAAATATTTTGATGTATTGTGTTTAAAAAAAATAGTCATATCTCTCTCAATTACGGTTATCTATTATTCAAATTTATTTTAAAATTAATATTTAGGTTATACAAGATGACCCAAATGATCGTTTTTAAGTTTTAGACATAACAAGGGTTAAGAAAATAGAACAATTAATCATTATAGCATTGTCCGATTTGACTTCAGTTTCATTTTTAAAGTTCATTTGATGTACTGTAAATTATTTTTAAAATTTTTCTTATGAATTGTTTTTTAAAAAAATAATTATATCTCACTCTATTACTGTTGTCTATTATTCGAATATAATTTAAATTTACTATTTCGCATATACAAGATAGCCAAATGATGTTTTTTTATGGTTTGAGCACAACCAGAGTTAAGAAAATGTAATAACTAATAGCGTTAACGATTGTTCCGATTTAATTTTTAGATATAATTTGATTAACCCTAAATGATTTTTAAAATAATTTTGATGTATTGTGTTTAAAAAAAATAGTCATATCTCTCTCAATAACGGTTATCTATTATTCAAATTTATTTTAAAATTAATATTTAGGTTATACAAGATGACCCAAATGATCGTTTTTAAGTTTTAGACATAACAAGGGTTAAGAAAATAGAACAATTAATCATTATAGCATTGTCCGATTTGACTACAGTTTCATTTTTGAAGTACTGTAATTTATGTTTAAAATTTTTCTTATGAATTGTTTTTTTAAAAAAATAATTATATCTCACTCTATTACTGTTATCTATTATTCGAATATAATTTAAATTTACTATTTCGCATATACAAGATAGCCAACTGATGTTTTTTACGGTTTGCACACAACCAGAGTTAAGAAAATGTAATAACTAATAGCGTTAACGATTGTTCCGAGTTAATTTTTAGATATAATTTGATTAACCCAAAATGATTTTTAAAAATATTTTGATGTATTTTGTTTAAAAAAAATAGTCTTTTCTCACTCAATTACGGTTATCTATAATTCAAATTTATTTTAAAATTAATATTTAAGTTATACAAGATGATGAAAATGAACCCAAATGATCTTTTTTAAGTTTTGGACATCACCAGGGTTAAGAAAATAGAACAATTAATCGTTACAGAATTGGCCGATTTGATTCCAATTTAATTTTTGAAGTTCATTTAATGTACTGTAAATTATTTTTAAAATTTTTCTTATGAATTGTTTTTTAAAAAAAATAATTATCTCACTCTATTACTGTTATCTATTATTCGAATATAATTTAAATTTACTATTTCGCATATACAAGATAGCCAAATGATGTTTTTTATGGTTTGAGCACAACCAGAGTTAAGAAAATGTAACTAATAGCGTTAACGATTGTTCCGATTTAATTTTTAGATATAATTTGATTAATTCTAAATGATTTTTAAAAATATTTTGATGTATTGTGTTTAAAAAAAATAGTCATATCTCTCTCAATCACGGTTATCTATTATTCAAATTTATTTTAAAATTAATATTTAGGTTATACAAGATGACCCAAATGATCATTTTTAAGTTTTGGACATAACCAGGGTTAAGAAAATAGAACAATTAATCATTATAGAATTGTCCGATTTGATTCCAATTTCATTTTTGAAGTTCATTTGATGTACTGTAAATTATTTTTAAAATTTTTCTTATGAATTGTTTTTTAAAAAAATAATTATATCTCACTCATTACTGTTATCTATCATTCGAATATAATTTAACTTTACTATTTCGCATATACAAGATAGCCAAATGATGTTTTTTACGGTTTGAACACAACCAGAGTTAAGAAAATGTAATAACTAATAGCGTTAACGATTGTTCCGATTTAATTTTTAGATATAATTTGATTAATTCTAAATGATTTTTAAAAATATTTTGATGTATTGTGTTTAAAAAAAATAGTCATATCTCTCTCAATTACGGTTATCTATTATTCAAATTTATTTTAAAATTATTATTTAGGTTATACAAGATGACCCAAATGATCGTTTTTAAGTTTTGGACATAACAAGGGTTAAGAAAATAGAACAATTAATCATCATAGCATTGTCCGATTTGACTTCAGTTTCATTTTTAAAGTTCATTTGATGTACTGTAAATTATTTTTAAAATTTTTCTTATGAATTGTTTTTTAAAAAAATAATTATATCTAACTCTATTACTGTTGTCTATTATTCGAATATAATTTAAATTTACTATTTCACATATACAAGATAGGCAAAATGATGTTTTTTATGGTTTGAACACAACCAGAGTTAAGAAAATGTAATAACTAATAGCGTTAACGATTGTTCCGATTTAATTTTTAGATATAATTTGATTAATTCTAAATGATTTTTAAAAATATTTTGATGTATTGTGTTTAAAAAAAAATAGTCATATCTCTCTCAATTACGGTTATCTATTATTCAAATTTATTTTAAAATTAATATTTAGGTTATACAAGATGACCCAAATGATCCTTTTTAAGTTTTGGACATAACCAGGGTTAAGAAAATAGAACAATTAATCATTATAGAATTGTCCGATTTGATTCCAATTTCATTTTTGAAGTTCATTTGATGTATTGTAAATTATTTTTAAAATTTTTCTTATGAATTGTTTTTTAAAAAAATAATTATATCTCACTCATTACTGTTATCTATTATTCGAATATAATTTAAATTTACTATTTCGCATATACAAGATAGCCAAATGATGTTTTTTACAGTTTCAACACAACCAGAGTTAAGAAAATGTAATAACTAATAGCGTTAACGATTGTTCCGATTTAATTTTTAGATATAATTTGATTAACCCTAACTGATTTTTAAAATAATTTTGATGTATTGTGTTTAAAAAAAAAAGTCATATCTCACTCAACTACGGTTATCTATTATTCAAATTTATTTTAAAATTATTATTTAGGTTATACAAGATGACCCAAATGATCTTTTTTAAGTTTTGGACATAACCAGGGTTAAGAAAATAGAACAATTAATCATTATAGCATTGTCCGATTTGACTACAGTTTCATTTTTGAAGTACTGTAAATTATTTTTAAAATTTTTCTTATGAATTGTTTTTTTAAAAAATAATTATATCTCACTCTATTACTGTTATCTATTATTCGAATATAATTTAAATTTACTATTTCGCATATACAAGATAGCCAACTGATGTTTTTTAAGGTTTGCACACAACCAGAGTTAAGAAAATGTAATAACTAATAGCGTTAACGATTGTGCCGATTTAATTTTTAGATATAATTTGATTAACCCAAAATGATTTTTAAAAATATTTTGATGTATTTTGTTAAAAAAAAATAGTCTTTTCTCACTCAATTACGGTTATCTATAATTCAAATTTATTTTAAAATTAATATTTAAGTTATACAAGATGATGAAAATGAACCCAAATGATCTTTTTTAAGTTTTGGACATAACCAGGGTTAAGAAAATAGAACAATTAATCGTTACAGCATTGTCCGATTTGATTCCAATTTAATTTTTGAAGTTCATTTGATGTACTGTAAATTATTTTTAAAATTTTTCTTATGAATTGTTTTTTAAAAAAATAATTATATCTCACTCATTACTGTTATCTATCATTCGAATATAATTTAACTTTACTATTTCGCATATACAAGATAGCCAAATGATGTTTTTTACGGTTTGAACACAATACGGTTTGAATCAAATATAATTTGATTAATTCTAAATGATTTTTAAAAATATTTTGATGTATTGTGTTTAAAAAAAATAGTCATATCTCTCTCAATTACGATTATCTATTATTCAAATTTATTTTAAAATTAATATTTAGGTTATACAAGATGACCCAAATGATCGTTTTTAAGTTTTGGACATAACAAGGGTTAAGAAAATAGAACAATTCATCATTATAGCATTGTCCGATTTGACTTCAGTTTCATTTTTAAAGTTCATTTGATGTACTGTAAATTATTTTTAAAATTTTTCTTATGAATTGTTTTTTAAAAAAATAATTATATCTCACTCTATTACTGTTGTCTATTATTCGAATATAATTTAAATTTACTATTTCGCATATACAAGATAGGCAAAATGATGTTTTTTATGGTTTGAACACAACCAGAGTTAAGAAAATGTAATAACTAATAGCGTTAACGATTGTTCCGATTTAATTTTTAGATATAATTTGATTAATTCTAAATGATTTTTAAAAATATTTTGATGTATTGTGTTTAAAAAAATAGTCATATCTCTCTCAATTACGGTTACCTACTATTCAAATTTATTTTAAAATTCATATTTAGGTTATTCAAGAAGACCCAAATGATCCTTTTTAAGTTTTGGACATAACCAGGGTTAAGAAAATATGAATTGTTTTTTTAAAAAATAATTATATCTCACTCTATTACTGTTATCTATTATTCGAATATAATTTAAATTTACTATTTCGCATATACAAGATAGCCAACTGATGTTTTTTACGGTTTGCACACAACCAGAGTTAAGAAAATGTAATAACTAATAGCGTTAACGATTGTTCCGATTTAATTTTTAGATATAATTTGATTAACCCAAAATGATTTTTAAAAATATTTTGATGTATTTTGTTTAAAAAAAATAGTCTTTTCTCACTCAATTACGGTTATCTATAAATGAAATTTATTTTAAAATTAATATTTTAGTTATACAAGATGATGAAAATGAACCCAAATGATCTTTTTTAAGTTTTGGACATAACCAGGGTTAAGAAAATAGAACAATTAATCGTTACAGCATTGTCCGATTTGATTCCAATTTAATTTTTGAAGTTCATTTAATGTACTGTAAATTATTTTTAAAATTTTTCTTATGAATTGTTTTTTAAAAAAAATAATTATATCTCACTCATTACTGTTATCTATTATTCGAATATAATTTAAATTTACTATTTCGCATATACAAGATAGCCAACTGATGTTTTTTACGGTTTCAACACAACCAGAGTTAAGAAAATGTAATAACTAATAGCGTTAACGATTGTTCCGATTTAATTTTTAGATATAATTTGATTAACCCTAACTGATTTTTAAAATAATTTTGATGTATTGTGTTTAAAAAAAAAGTCATATCTCACTCAACTACGGTTATCTATTATTCAAATTTATTTTAAAATTATTATTTAGGTTATACAAGATGACCCAAATGATCTTTTTTAAATTTTGGACATAACCAGGGTTAAGAAAATAGAACAATTAATCATTATAGCATTGTCCGATTTGACTACAGTTTCATTTTTGAAGTACTGTAATTTATGTTTAAAATTTTTCTTATGAATTGTTTTTTTAAAAAATAATTATATCTCACTCTATTACTGTTATCTATTATTCGAATATAATTTAAATTTACTATTTCGCATATACAAGATAGCCAACTGATGTTTTTTACGGTTTGCACACAAGCAGAGTTAAGAAAATGTAATAACTAATAGCGTTAACGATTGTTCCGATTTAATTTTTAGATATAATTTGATTAACCCAAAATGATTTTTAAAAATATTTTGATGTATTTTGTTTAAAAAAAATAGTCTTTTCTCACTCAATTACGGTTATCTATAAACTAAATTTATTTTAAAATTAATATTTTAGTTATACAAGATGATGAAAATGAACCCAAATGATCTTTTTTAAGTTTTGGACATAACCAGGGTTAAGAAAATAGAACAATTAATCGTTACAGCATTGTCCGATTTGATTCCAATTTAATTTTTGAAGTTCATTTAATGTACTGTAAATTATTTTTAAAATTTTTCTTATGAATTGTTTTTTTAAAAAAATAATTATATCTCACTCTATTACTGTTATCTATTATTCGAATATAATTTAAATTTACTATTTCGCATATACAAGATAGCCAAATGATGTTTTTTATGGTTTGAGCACAACCAGAGTTAAGAAAATGTAATAACTAATAGCGTTAACGATTGTTCTGATTTAATTTTTAGATATAATTTGATTAATTCTAAATGATTTTTAAAAATATTTTGATGTATTGTGTTTAAAAAAAATAGTCATATCTCTCTCAATTACGGTTATCTATTATTCAAATTTATTTTAAAATTAATATTTAGGTTATACAAGATGACCCAAATGATCGTTTTTAAGTTTTAGACATAACAAGGGTTAAGAAAATAGAACAATTAATCATTATAGCATTGTCCGATTTGACTTCAGTTTCATTTTTAAAGTTCATTTGATGTACTGTAAATTATTTTTAAAATTTTTCTTATGAATTGTTTTTTAAAAAAATAATTATATCTCACTCTATTACTGTTGTCTATTATTCGAATATAATTTAAATTTACTATTTCGCATATACAAGATAGCCAAATGATGTTTTTTTATGGTTTGAGCACAACCAGAGTTAAGAAAATGTAATAACTAATAGCGTTAACGATTGTTCCGATTTAATTTTTAGATATAATTTGATTAACCCTAAATGATTTTTAAAATAATTTTGATGTATTGTGTTTAAAAAAAATAGTCATATCTCTCTCAATAACGGTTATCTATTATTCAAATTTATTTTAAAATTAATATTTAGGTTATACAAGATGACCCAAATGATCGTTTTTAAGTTTTAGACATAACAAGGGTTAAGAAAATAGAACAATTAATCATTATAGCATTGTCCGATTTGACTACAGTTTCATTTTTGAAGTACTGTAATTTATGTTTAAAATTTTTCTTATGAATTGTTTTTTTAAAAAATAATTATATCTCACTCTATTACTGTTATCTATTATTCGAATATAATTTAAATTTACTATTTCGCATATACAAGATAGCCAACTGATGTTTTTTACGGTTTGCACACAACCAGAGTTAAGAAAATGTAATAACTAATAGCGTTAACGATTGTTCCGAGTTAATTTTTAGATATAATTTGATTAACCCAAAATGATTTTTAAAAATATTTTGATGTATTTTGTTTAAAAAAAATAGTCTTTTCTCACTCAATTACGGTTATCTATAATTCAAATTTATTTTAAAATTAATATTTAAGTTATACAAGATGATGAAAATGAACCCAAATGATCTTTTTTAAGTTTTGGACATCACCAGGGTTAAGAAAATAGAACAATTAATCATTATAGAATTGTCCGATTTGATTCCAATTTCATTTTTGAAGTTCATTTGATGTATTGTAAATTATTTTTAAAATTTTTCTTATGAATTGTTTTTTAAAAAAATAATTATATCTCACTCATTACTGTTATCTATTATTCGAATATAATTTAAATTTACTATTTCGCATATACAAGATAGCCAAATGATGTTTTTTACAGTTTCAACACAACCAGAGTTAAGAAAATGTAATAACTAATAGCGTTAACGATTGTTCCGATTTAATTTTTAGATATAATTTGATTAACCCTAACTGATTTTTAAAATAATTTTGATGTATTGTGTTTAAAAAAAAAAGTCATATCTCACTCAACTACGGTTATCTATTATTCAAATTTATTTTAAAATTATTATTTAGGTTATACAAGATGACCCAAATGATCTTTTTTAAGTTTTGGACATAACCAGGGTTAAGAAAATAGAACAATTAATCATTATAGCATTGTCCGATTTGACTACAGTTTCATTTTTGAAGTACTGTAATTTATGTTTAAAATTTTTCTTATGAATTGTTTTTTTAAAAAATAATTATATCTCACTCTATTACTGTTATCTATTATTCGAATATAATTTAAATTTACTATTTCGCATATACAAGATAGCCAACTGATGTTTTTTAAGGTTTGCACACAACCAGAGTTAAGAAAATGTAATAACTAATAGCGTTAACGATTGTGCCGATTTAATTTTTAGATATAATTTGATTAACCCAAAATGATTTTTAAAAATATTTTGATGTATTTTGTTAAAAAAAAATAGTCTTTTCTCACTCAATTACGGTTATCTATAATTCAAATTTATTTTAAAATTAATATTTAAGTTATACAAGATGATGAAAATGAACCCAAATGATCTTTTTTAAGTTTTGGACATCACCAGGGTTAAGAAAATAGAACAATTAATCATTATAGAATTGTCCGATTTGATTCCAATTTCATTTTTGAAGTTCATTTGATGTACTGTAAATTATTTTTAAAATTTTTCTTATGAATTGTTTTTTAAAAAAATAATTATATCTAACTCTATTACTGTTGTCTATTATTCGAATATAATTTAAATTTACTATTTCACATATACAAGATAGGCAAAATGATGTTTTTTATGGTTTGAACACAACCAGAGTTAAGAAAATGTAATAACTAATAGCGTTAACGATTGTTCCGATTTAATTTTTAGATATAATTTGATTAATTCTAAATGATTTTTAAAAATATTTTGATGTATTGTGTTTAAAAAAAATAGTCATATCTCTCTCAATTACGGTTATCTATTATTCAAATTTATTTTAAAATTAATATTTAGGTTATACAAGATGACCCAAATGATCGTTTTTAAGTTTTGGACATAACAAGCGTTAAGAAAATAGAACAATTAATCATTATAGCATTGTCCGATTTGACTTCAGTTTCATTTTTAAAGTTCATTTGATGTACTGTAAATTATTTTTAAAATTTTTCTTATGAATTGTTTTTTAAAAAAATAATTATATCTAACTCTATTACTGTTGTCTATTATTCGAATATAATTTAAATTTACTATTTCACATATACAAGATAGGCAAAATGATGTTTTTTATGGTTTGAACACAACCAGAGTTAAGAAAATGTAATAACTAATAGCGTTAACGATTGTTCCGATTTAATTTTTAGATATAATTTGATTAATTCTAAATGATTTTTAAAAATATTTTGATGTATTGTGTTTAAAAAAAAATAGTCATATCTCTCTCAATTACGGTTATCTATTATTCAAATTTATTTTAAAATTAATATTTAGGTTATACAAGATGACCCAAATGATCCTTTTTAAGTTTTGGACATAACCAGGGTTAAGAAAATAGAACAATTAATCATTATAGAATTGTCCGATTTGATTCCAATTTCATTTTTGAAGTTCATTTGATGTATTGTAAATTATTTTTAAAATTTTTCTTATGAATTGTTTTTTAAAAAAATAATTATATCTCACTCATTACTGTTATCTATTATTCGAATATAATTTAAATTTACTATTTCGCATATACAAGATAGCCAAATGATGTTTTTTACAGTTTCAACACAACCAGAGTTAAGAAAATGTAATAACTAATAGCGTTAACGATTGTTCCGATTTAATTTTTAGATATAATTTGATTAATTCTAAATGATTTTTAAAAATATTTTGATGTATTGTGTTTAAAAAAATAGTCATATCTCTCTCAATTACGGTTATCTATTATTCAAATTTATTTTAAAATTAATATTTAGGTTATACAAGATGACCCAAATGATCGTTTTTAAGTTTTGGACATAACAAGCGTTAAGAAAATAGAACAATTAATCATTATAGCATTGTCCGATTTGACTTCAGTTTCATTTTTAAAGTTCATTTGATGTACTGTAAATTATTTTTAAAATTTTTCTTATGAATTGTTTTTTAAAAAAATAATTATATCTAACTCTATTACTGTTATCTATTATTCGAATATAATTTAAATTTACTATTTCGCATATACAAGATAGGCAAAATGATGTTTTTTATGGTTTGAACACAACCAGAGTTAAGAAAATGTAATAACTAATAGCTTTAACGATTGTTCCGATTTAATTTTTAGATATAATTTGATTAATTCTAAATGATTTTTAAAAATATTTTGATGTATTGTGTTTAAAAAAATAGTCATATCTCTCTCAATTACGGTTACCTACTATTCAAATTTATTTTAAAATTCATATTTAGGTTATTCAAGAAGACCCAAATGATCCTTTTTAAGTTTTGGACATAACCAGGGTTAAGAAAATATGAATTGTTTTTTTAAAAAATAATTATATCTCACTCTATTACTGTTATCTATTATTCGAATATAATTTAAATTTACTATTTCGCATATACAAGATAGCCAACTGATGTTTTTTACGGTTTGCACACAACCAGAGTTAAGAAAATGTAATAACTAATAGCGTTAACGATTGTTCCGATTTAATTTTTAGATATAATTTGATTAACCCAAAATGATTTTTAAAAATATTTTGATGTATTTTGTTTAAAAAAAATAGTCTTTTCTCACTCAATTACGGTTATCTATAAATGAAATTTATTTTAAAATTAATATTTTAGTTATACAAGATGATGAAAATGAACCCAAATGATCTTTTTTAAGTTTTGGACATAACCAGGGTTAAGAAAATAGAACAATTAATCGTTACAGCATTGTCCGATTTGATTCCAATTTAATTTTTGAAGTTCATTTAATGTACTGTAAATTATTTTTAAAATTTTTCTTATGAATTGTTTTTTAAAAAAAATAATTATATCTCACTCATTACTGTTATCTATTATTCGAATATAATTTAAATTTACTATTTCGCATATACAAGATAGCCAACTGATGTTTTTTACGGTTTCAACACAACCAGAGTTAAGAAAATGTAATAACTAATAGCGTTAACGATTGTTCCGATTTAATTTTTGATATAATTTGATTAACCCTAAATGATTTTTAAAATAATTTTGATGTATTGTGTTTAAAAAAAATAGTCATATCTCACTCAACTACGGTTACCTATTATTCAAATTTATTTTAAAATTCATATTTAGGTTATTCAAGAAGACCCAAATGATCCTTTTTAAGTTTTGGACATAACCAGGGTTAAGAAAATAGAACAATTAATCATTATAGAATTGTCCGATTTGATTCCAATTTCATTTTTGAAGTTCATTTGATGTACTGTAAATTATTTTTAAAATTTTTCTTATGAATTGTTTTTTAAAAAAATAATTATATCTCACTCATTACTGTGATCTATCATTCGAATATAATTTAACTTTACTATTTCGCATATACAAGATAGCCAAATGATGTTTTTTACGGTTTGAACACACCAGAGTTAAGAAAATGTAATAACTAATAGCGTTAACGATTGTTCCGATTTAATTTTTGATATAATTTGATTAACCCTAAATGATTTTTAAAATAATTTTGATGTATTGTGTTTAAAAAAAATAGTCATATCTCACTCAACTACGGTTACCTATTATTCAAATTTATTTTAAAATTAATATTTAGGTTATACAAGATGACCCAAATGATCGTTTTTAAGTTTTAGACATAACAAGGGTTAAGAAAATAGAACAATTAATCATTATAGCATTGTCCGATTTGACTTCAGTTTCATTTTTAAAGTTCATTTGATGTACTGTAAATTATTTTTAAAATTTTTCTTATGAATTGTTTTTTAAAAAAATAATTATATCTCACTCTATTACTGTTGTCTATTATTCGAATATAATTTAAATTTACTATTTCGCATATACAAGATAGCCAAATGATGTTTTTTTATGGTTTGAGCACAACCAGAGTTAAGAAAATGTAATAACTAATAGCGTTAACGATTGTTCCGATTTAATTTTTAGATATAATTTGATTAACCCTAAATGATTTTTAAAATAATTTTGATGTATTGTGTTTAAAAAAAATAGTCATATCTCTCTCAATAACGGTTATCTATTATTCAAATTTATTTTAAAATTAATATTTAGGTTATACAAGATGACCCAAATGATCGTTTTTAAGTTTTAGACATAACAAGGGTTAAGAAAATAGAACAATTAATCATTATAGCATTGTCCGATTTGACTACAGTTTCATTTTTGAAGTACTGTAATTTATGTTTAAAATTTTTCTTATGAATTGTTTTTTTAAAAAATAATTATATCTCACTCTATTACTGTTATCTATTATTCGAATATAATTTAAATTTACTATTTCGCATATACAAGATAGCCAACTGATGTTTTTTAAGGTTTGCACACAACCAGAGTTAAGAAAATGTAATAACTAATAGCGTTAACGATTGTGCCGATTTAATTTTTAGATATAATTTGATTAACCCAAAATGATTTTTAAAAATATTTTGATGTATTTTGTTTAAAAAAAATAGTCTTTTCTCACTCAATTACGGTTATCTATAATTCAAATTTATTTTTAAATTATTATTTAGGTTATACAAGATGACCCAAATGATCGTTTTTAAGTTTTGGACATAACAAGGGTTAAGAAAATAGAACAATTAATCATTATAGCATTGTCCGATTTGACTTCAGTTTCATTTTTAAAGTTCATTTGATGTACGGTAAATTATTTTTAAAATTTTTCTTATGAATTGTTTTTTAAAAAAATAATTATATCTCACTCTATTACTGTTGTCTATTATTCGAATATAATTTAAATTTACTATTTCGCATATACAAGATAGGCAAAATGATGTTTTTTATGGTTTGAACACAACCAGAGTAAAGAAAATGTAATAACTAATAGCGTTAACGATTGTTCCGATTTAATTTTTAGCTATAATTTGATTAATTCTAAATGATTTTTAAAAATATTTTAATGTATTGTGTTTAAAAAAAATAGTCATATCTCTCTCAATTACGGTTATCTATTATTCAAATTTATTTTAAAATTATTATTTAGGTTATACAAGATGACCCAAATGATCGTTTTTAAGTTTTAGACATAACCAGGGTTAAGAAAATAGAACAATTAATCATTATAGCATTGTCCGATTTGACTTCAGTTTCATTTTTAAAGGTTATTTGATGTACTGTAAATTATTTTTAAAATTTTTCTTATGAATTGTTTATTAAAAAAATAATTATATCTCACTCTATTACTGTTGTCTATTATTCGAATATAATTTAAATTTACTATTTCGCATATACAAGATAGCCAAATGATGTTTTTTATGGTTTGAGCACAACCAGAGTTAAGAAAATGTAATAACTAATAGCGTTAATGATTGTTCCGATTTAATTTTTAGATATAATTTGATTAATTCACTCTCACGAGATGTGTAAAATATTTTGATGTATTGTGTTTAAAAAAAAATAGTCATATCTCTCTCAATTACGGTTATCTATTATTCAAATTTATTTTAAAATTAATATTTAGGTTATACAAGATGACCCAAATGATCCTTTTTTAAGTTTTGGACATAACCAGGGTTAAGAAAATAGAACAATTAATCATTATAGAATTGTCCGATTTGATTCCAATTTCATTTTTGAAGTTCATTTGATGTACTGTAAATTATTTTTTAAAATTTTTTCTTATGAATTGTTTTTTAAAAAAAATTATTATATCTCACTCATTACTGTTATCTATCATTCGAATATAATTTAAATTTACTATTTCGCATATACAAGATAGCCAAATGATGTTTTTTTACGGGTTTGAACACAACCAGAGTTAAGAAAATGTAATAACTAATAGCGTTAAACGATTGTTCCGATTTAATTTTTGATATAATTTTGATTAACCCTAAATGATTTTTAAAAATAATTTTAATGTATTGTGTTTAAAAAAAAATAGTCATATCTCACTCAACTACGGTTACCTATTATTCAAATTTATTTTAAAATTCATATTTAGGTTATTCAAGAAGACCCAAATGATCCTTTTTTAAGTTTTGGACATAACCAGGGTTAAGAAAATAGAACAATTAATCATTATAGAATTGTCCGATTTGATTCCAATTTTCATTTTTGAAGTTCATTTGATGTACTGTAAATTATTTTTAAAATTTTTTCTTATGAATTGTTTTTTAAAAAAAATAATTATATCTCACTCATTACTGTTATCTATCATTCGAATATAATTTAACTTTACTATTTCGCATATACAAGATAGCCAAATGATGTTTTTTACGGTTTTGAACACACCAGAGTTTAAGAAAATGTAATAACTAATAGCGTTAACGATAGTTCTGATTTAATTTTTAGATATAATTTGATTAATTCTAAATGATTTTTAAAAATATTTTGATGTATTGTGTTTTAAAAAAAAATAGTCATATCTCTCTCAATTACGGTTATCTATTATTCAAATTTATTTTAAAATTAATATTTAGGTTATACAAGATGACCCAAATGATCGTTTTTTAAGTTTTAGACATAACAAGGGTTAAGAAAATAGAACAATTAATCATTATAGCATTGTCCGATTTGACTTCAGTTTCATTTTTTAAAGTTCATTTGATGTACTGTAAATTATTTTTAAAATTTTTCTTATGAATTGTTTTTTTTAAAAAATAATTATATCTCACTCTATTACTGTTGTCTATTATTCGAATATAATTTAAAATTTACTATTTCGCATATACAAGATAGGCAAAATGATGTTTTTTATGGTTTGAACACAACCAGAGTTAAGAAAATGTAATAACTAATAGCGTTAACGATTGTTTCCGATTTAATTTTTAGATATAATTTGATTAATTCTAAATGATTTTTAAAAAATATTTTGATGTATTGTGTTTAAAAAAAATAGTCATATCTCTCTCAATTACGGTTATCTATTATTCAAATTTATTTTAAAATTAATATTTAGGTTATACAAGATGACCCAAATGATCGTTTTTAAGTTTTTAGACATAACAAGGGTTAAGAAAATAGAACAATTAATCATTATAGCATTGTCCGATTTGACTACAGTTTCATTTTTGAAGTACTGTAATTTATGTTTAAAATTTTTCTTATGAATTGTTTTTTTAAAAAATGATTATATCTTCACTCATTACTGTTATCTATCATTCGAATATAATTTAACTCTCACGAGATGTGTTACAAGATAGCCAAATGATGTTTTTTACGGTTTGAACACACCAGAGTTAAGAAAATGTAATAACTAATAGCGTTAACGATAGTTCTGATTTAATTTTTAGATATAATTTGATTAATTCTAAATGATTTTTAAAAATATTTTGATGTATTGTGTTTAAAAAAAATAGTCATATCTCTCTCAATTACGGTTATCTATTATTCAAATTTATTTTAAAATTAATATTTAGGTTATACAAGATGACCCAAATGATCGTTTTTAAGTTTTAGACATAACAAGGGTTAAGAAAATAGAACAATTAATCATTATAGCATTGTCCGATTTGACTTCAGTTTCATTTTTAAAGTTCATTTGATGTACTGTAAATTATTTTTAAAATTTTTCTTATGAATTGTTTTTTTAAAAAATAATTATATCTCACTCTATTACTGTTATCTATTATTCGAATATAATTTAAATTTACTATTTCGCATATACAAGATAGCCAACTGATGTTTTTTACGGTTTGCACACAACCAGAGTTAAGAAAATGTAATAACTAATAGCGTTAACGATTGTTCCGATTTAATTTTTAGATATAATTTGATTAACCCAAAATGATTTTTAAAAATATTTTGATGTATTTTGTTTAAAAAAAATAGTCTTTTCTCACTCAATTACGGTTATCTATAATTCAAATTTATTTTAAAATTAATATTTAAGTTATACAAGATGATGAAAATGAACCCAAATGATCTTTTTTAAGTTTTGGACATAACCAGGGTTAAGAAAATAGAACAATTAATCGTTACAGCATTGTCCGATTTGATTCCAATTTAATTTTTGAAGTTTATTTAATGTACTGTAAATTATTTTTAAAATTTTTCTTATGAATTGTTTTTAAAAAAAAATAATTATCTCACTCTATTACTGTTATCTATTATTCGAATATAATTTAAATTTACTATTTCGCATATACAAGATAGCCAAATGATGTTTTTTATGGTTTGAGCACAACCAGAGTTAAGAAAATGTAATAACTAATAGCGTTAACGATTGTTCCGATTTAATTTTTAGATATAATTTGATTAATTCTAAATGATTTTTAAAAATATTTTGATGTATTGTGTTTAAAAAAAATAGTCATATCTCTCTCAATTACGGTTATCTATTATTCAAATTTATTTTAAAATTAATATTTAGGTTATACAAGATGACCCAAATGATCGTTTTTAAGTTTTGGACATAACCAGGGTTAAGAAAATAGAACAATTAATCATTATAGAATTGTCCGATTTGATTCCAATTTCATTTTTGAAGTTCATTTGATGTATTGTAAATTATTTTTAAAATTTTTCTTATGAATTGTTTTTTAAAAAAATAATTATATCTCACTCATTACTGTTATCTATTATTCGAATATGATTTAAATTTACTATTTCGCATATACAAGATAGCCAAATGATGTTTTTTACGGTTTCAACACAACCAGAGTTAGGAAAATGTAATAACTAATAGCGTTAACGATTGTTCCGATTTAATTTTTAGATATAATTTGATTAACCCTAACTGATTTTTAAAATAATTTTGATGTATTGTGTTTAAAAAAAAAAGTCATATCTCACTCAACTACGGTTATCTATAATTCAAATTTATTTTAAAATTAATATTTAAGTTATACAAGATGATGAAAATGAACCCAAATGATCTTTTTTAAGTTTTGGACATAACCAGGGTTAAGAAAATAGAACAATTAATCGTTACAGCATTGTCCGATTTGATTCCAATTTAATTTTTGAAGTTCATTTGATGTACTGTAAATTATTTTTAAAATTTTTCTTATGAATTGTTTTTTAAAAAAATAATTATATCTCACTCATTACTGTTGTCTATTATTCGAATATAATTTAAATTTACTATTTCGCATATACAAGATAGGCAAAATGATGTTTTTTATGGTTTGAACACAACCAGAGTTAAGAAAATGTAATAACTAATAGCGTTAACGATTGTTCCGATTTAATTTTTAGATATAATTTGATTAATTCTAAATGATTTTTAAAAATATTTTGATGTATTGTGTTTTGAAAAAATAGTCATATCTCTCTCAATTACGGTTACCTATTATTCAAATTTATTTTAAAATTCATATTTAGGTTATTCAAGAAGACCCAAATGATCCTTTTTAAGTTTTGGACATAACCAGGGTTAAGAAAATAGAACAATTAATCATTATAGCATTGTCCGATTTGACTACAGTTTCATTTTTGAAGTACTGTAATTTATGTTTAAAATCTTTCTTATGAATTGTTTTTTTAAAAAATAATTATATCTCACTCTATTACTGTTATCTATTATTCGAATATAATTTAAATTTACTATTTCGCATATACAAGACAGCCAAATGATGTTTTTTACGGTTTGAACACAACCAGAGTTAAGAAAATGTAATAACTAATAGCGTTAACGATTGTTCCGATTTAATTTTTAGATATAATTTGATTAATTCTAAATGATTTTTAAAAATATTTTGATGTATTGTGTTTAAAAAAATAGTCATATCTCTCTCAATTACGGTTATCTATTATTCAATTTATTTTAAAATTAATATTTAGGTTATACAAGATGACCCAAATGATCGTTTTTAAGTTTTGGACATAACAAGGGTTAAGAAAATAGAACAATTAATCATTATAGCATTGTCCGATCTGACTTCAGTTTTATTTTTAAAGTTCATTTGATGTACTGTAAATTATTTTTAAAATTTTTCTTATGAATTGTTTTTTAAAAAAATAATTATATCTCACTCTATTACTGTTGTCTATTATTCGAATATAATTTAAATTTACTATTTCGCATATACAAGATAGGCAAAATGATGTTTTTTATGGTTTGAACACAACCAGAGTTAAGAAAATGTAATAACTAATAGCGTTAACGATTGTTCCGATTTAATTTTTAGATATAATTTGATTAATTCTAAATGATTTTTAAAAATATTTTGATGTATTGTGTTTTGAAAAAATAGTCATATCTCTCTCAATTACGGTTACCTATTATTCAAATTTATTTTAAAATTCATATTTAGGTTATTCAAGAAGACCCAAATGATCTTTTTTAAGTTTTGGACATAACCAGGGTTAAGAAAATAGAACAATTAATCATTATAGAATTGTCCGATTTGATTCCAATTTCATTTTTGAAGTTCATTTGATGTATTGTAAATTATTTTTAAAATTTTTCTTATGAATTGTTTTTTAAAAAAATAATTATATCTCACTCATTACTGTTATCTATTATTCGAATATAAATTAAATTTACTATTTCGCATATACAAGATAGCCAAATGATGTTTTTTACGGTTTCAACACAACCAGAGTTAAGAAAATGTAATAACTAATAGCGTTAGCGATTGTTCCGATTTAATTTTTAGATATAATTTGATTAACCCTAACTGATTTTTAAAATAATTTTGATTTATTGTGTTTAAAAAAAAAGTCATATCTCACTCAACTACGGTTATCTATTATTCAAATTTATTTTAAAATTATTATTTAGGTTATACAAGATGACCCAAATGATCTTTTTTAAGTTTTGGACATAACCAGGGTTAAGAAAATAGAACAATTAATCGTTACAGCATTGTCCTATTTGATTCCAATTTAATTTTTGAAGTTCATTTGATGTACTGTAAATTATTTTTAAAATTTTTCTTATGAATTGTTTTTTAAAAAAATAATTATATCTCACTCATTACTGTTATCTATCATTCGAATATAATTTAACTTTACTATTTCGCATATACAAGACAGCCAAATGATATTTTTTACGGTTTGAACACAACCAGAGTTAAGAAAATGTAATAACTAATAGCGTTAACGATTGTTCCGATTTAATTTTTAGATATAATTTGATTAATTCTAAATGATTTTTAAAAATATTTTGATGTATTGTGTTTAAAAAAATAGTCATATCTCTCTCAATTACGGTTATCTATTATTCAAATTTATTTTAAAATTAATATTTAGGTTATACAAGATGACCCAAATGATCGTTTTTAAGTTTTGGACATAACAAGGGTTAAGAAAATAGAACAATTAATCATTATAGCATTGTCCGATCTGACTTCAGTTTCATTTTTAAAGTTCATTTGATGTACTGTAAATTATTTTTAAAATTATTCTTATGAATTGTTTTTTAAAAAAATAATTATATCTCACTCTATTACTGTTGTCTATTATTCGAATATAATTTAAATTTACTATTTCGCATATACAAGATAGGCAAAATGATGTTTTTTATGGTTTGAACACAACCAGAGTTAAGAAAATGTAATAACTAATAGCGTTAACGATTGTTCCGATTTAATTTTTAGATATAATTTGATTAATTCTAAATGATTTTTAAAAATATTTTGATGTATTGTGTTTTGAAAAAATAGTCATATCTCTCTCAATTACGGTTACCTATTATTCAAATTTATTTTAAAATTCATACTTAGGTTATTCAAGAAGACCCAAATGATCCTTTTTAAGTTTTGGACATAACCAGGGTTAAGAAAATAGAACAATTAATCATTATAGAATTGTCCGATTTGATTCCAATTTCATTTTTGAAGTTCATTTGATGTATTGTAAATTATTTTTAAAATTTTTCTTATGAATTGTTTTTTAAAAAAATAATTATATCTCACTCATTACTGTTATCTATTATTCGAATATAAATTAAATTTACTATTTCGCATATACAAGATAGCCAAATGATGTTTTTTACGGTTTCAACACAACCAGAGTTAAGAAAATGTAATAACTAATAGCGTTAGCGATTGTTCCGATTTAATTTTTAGATATAATTTGATTAACCCTAACTGATTTTTAAAATAATTTTGATTTATTGTGTTTAAAAAAAAAGTCATATCTCACTCAACTACGGTTATTTATTATTCAAATTTATTTTAAAATTATTATTTAGGTTATACAAGATGACCCAAATGATCTTTTTTAAGTTTTGGACATAACCAGGGTTAAGAAAATAGAACAATTAATCATTATAGCATTGTCCGATTTGACTACAGTTTCATTTTTGAAGTACTGTAATTTATGTTTAAAATTTTTCTTATGAATTGTTTTTTTAAAAAATAATTATATCTCACTCTATTACTGTTATCTATTATTCGAATATAATTTAAATTTACTATTTCGCATATACAAGATAGCCAACTGATGTTTTTTACGGTTTGCACACAACCAGAGTTAAGAAAATGTAATAACTAATAGCGTTAACGATTGTTCCGATTTAATTTTTAGATATAATTTGATTAACCCAAAATGATTTTTAAAAATATTTTGATGTATTTTGTTTAAAAAAAATAGTCTTTTCTCACTCAATTACGGTTATCTATAAACAAAATTTATTTTAAAATTAATATTTTAGTTATACAAGATGATGAAAATGAACCCAAATGATCTTTTTTAAGTTTTGGACATAACCAGGGTTAAGAAAATAGAACAATTAATCGTTACAGCATTGTCCGATTTGATTCCAATTTAATTTTTGAAGTTCATTTAATGTACTGTAAATTATTTTTAAAATTTTTCTTATGAATTGTTTTTTAAAAAAAATAATTATATCTCACTCATTACTGTTATCTATTATTCGAATATAATTTAAATTTACTATTTCGCATATACAAGATAGCCAACTGATGTTTTTTACGGTTTCAACACAACCAGAGTTAAGAAAATGTAATAACTAATAGCGTTAACGATTGTTCCGATTTAATTTTTAGATATAATTTGATTAATTCTAAATGATTTTTAAAAATATTTTGATGTATTGTGTTTAAAAAAAATAGTCATATCTCTCTCAATTACGGTTATCTATTATTCAAATTTATTTTAAAAATTATATTTAGGTTATACAAGATGACCCAAATGATCGTTTTTAAGTTTTAGACATAACAAGGGTTAAGAAAATAGAACAATTAATCATTATAGAATTGTCCGATTTGATTCCAATTTCATTTTTGAAGTTCATTTGATGTATTGTAAATTATTTTTAAAATTTTTCTTATGAATTGTTTTTTAAAAAAATAATTATATCTCACTCATTACTGTTATCTATTATTCGAATATAATTTAAATTTACTATTTCGCATATACAAGATAGCCAAATGATGTTTTTTACGGTTTCAACACAACCAGAGTTAAGAAAATGTAATAACTAATAGCGTTAACGATTGTTCCGATTTAATTTTTAGATATAATTTGATTAACCCTAACTGATTTTTTAAATAATTATGATGTATTGTGTTTAAAAAAAAAAAGTCATATCTCACTCAACTACGGTTATCTATTATTCAAATTTATTTTAAAATTATTATTTAGGTTATACAAGATGACCCAAATTATCTTTTTTAAGTTTTGGACATAACCAGGGTTAAGAAAATAGAACAATTAATCATTATAGCATTGTCCGATTTGACTACAGTTTCATTTTTGAAGTACTGTAATTTATGTTTAAAATTTTTCTTATGAATTGTTTTTTAAAAAAATAATTATATCTCACTCATTCATGTTATCTATCATTCGAATATAATTTAACTTTACTATTTCGCATATACAAGATAGCCAACTGATGTTTTTTACGGTTTGCACACAACCAGAGTTAAGAAAATGTAATAACTAATAGCGGTAACGATTGTTCCGATTTAATTTTTAGATATAATTTGATTAATTCTAAATGATTTTTAAAAATATTTTGATGTATTGTGTTTAAAAAAAATAGTCATATCTCTCTCAATTACGGTTATCTATTATTCAAATTTATTTTAAAATTAATATTTAGGTTATACAAGATGACCCAAATGATCGTTTTTAGGTCTCAGACATAACAAGGGTTAAGAAAATAGAACAATTAATCATTATAGCATTGTCCGATTTGACTTCAGTTTCATTTTTAAAGTTCATTTCATGTACTGTAAATTATTTTTAAAATTTTTCTTATGAATTGTTTTTTAAAAAAATAATTATATCTCACTCTGTTACTGTTGTCTATTATTCGAATATAATTTAAATTTACTATTTCGCATATACAAGATAGCCAAATGATGTTTTTTTATGGTTTGAGCACAACCAGAGTTAAGAAAATGTAATAACTAATAGCGTTAACGATTGTTCCGATTTAATTTTTAGATATAATTTGATTAATTCTAAATGATTTTTAAAAATATTTTGATGTATTGTGTTTAAAAAAAATAGTCATATCTCTCTCAATTACGGTTATCTATTATTCAAATTTATTTTAAAATTAATATTTAGGTTATACAAGATGACCCAAATGATCCTTTTTAAGTTTTGGACATAATCAGGGTTAAGAAAATAGAACAATTAATCATTATAGAATTGTCCGATTTGATTCCAATTTCATTTTTGAAGTTCATTTGATGTACTGTAAATTATTTTTAAAATTTTTCTTATGAATTGTTTTTTAAAAAAATAATTATATCTCACTCATTACTGTTATCTATCATTCGAATATAATTTAAATTTACTATTTCGCATATACAAGATAGCCAAATGATGTTTTTTACGGTTTGAACACAACCAGAGTTAAGAAAATGTAATAACTAATAGCGTTAACGATTGTTCCGATTTAATTTTTGATATAATTTGATTAACCCTAAATGATTTTTAAAATAATTTTGATGTATTGTGTTTAAAAAAAATAGTCATATCTCACTCAACTACGGTTACCTATTATTCAAATTTATTTTAAAATTCATATTTAGGTTTTTCAAGAAGACCCAAATGATCCTTTTTAAGTTTTGGACATAACCAGGGTTAAGAAAATAGAACAATTAATCATTATAGCATTGTCCGATTTGACTACAGTTTCATTTTTGAAGTACTGTAATTCATGTTTAAAATTTTTCTTATGAATTGTTTTTTAAAAAAATAATTATATCTCACTCATTACTGTTATCTATCATTCGAATATAATTTAACTTTACTATTTCGCATATACAAGATAGCCAACTGATGTTTTTTACGGTTTGCACACAACCAGAGTTAAGAAAATGTAATAACTAATAGCGTTAACGATTGTTCCGATTTAATTTTTAGATATAATTTGATTAACCCAAAATGATTTTTAAAAATATTTTGATGTATTTTGTTTAAAAAAAATAGTCTTTTCTCACTCAATTACTGTTATCTATTATTCGAATATAATTTAAATTTACTATTTCGCATATACAAGATAGCCAAATGATGTTTTTTATGGTTTGAGCACAACCAGAGTTAAGAAAATGTAATAACTAATAGCGTTAACGATTGTTCCGATTTAATTTTTAGATATAATTTGATTAATTCTAAATGATTTTTAAAAATATTTTGATGTATTGTGTTTAAAAAAAATAGTCATATCTCTCTCAATTACGGTTATCTATTATTCAAATTTATTTTAAAATTAATATTTAGGTTATACAAGATGACCCAAATGATCGTTTTTAAGTTTTAGACATAACAAGGGTTAAGAAAATAGAACAATTAATCATTATAGCATTGTCCGATTTGACTTCAGTTTCATTTTTTAAGTTCATTTGATGTACTGTAAATTATTTTTAAAATTTTTCTTATGAATTGTTTTTTTAAAAAATAATTATATCTCACTCTATTACTGTTATCTATTATTCGAATATAATTTAAATTTACTATTTCGCATATACAAGATAGCCAACTGATGTTTTTTACGGTTTGCACACAACCAGAGTTAAGAAAATGTAATAACTAATAGCGTTAACGATTGTTCCGATTTAATTTTTAGATATAATTTGATTAACCCAAAATGATTTTTCAAAATATTTTGATGTATTTTCTTTAAAAAAAATAGTCTTTTCTCACTCAATTACGGTTATCTATAAATGAAATTTATTTTAATATTTTAAATTAATATTTTAATTTAATATTTTAGTTATACAAGATGATGAAAATGAACCCAAATGATCTTTTTTAAGTTTTGGACATAACCAGGGTTAAGAAAATAGAACAATTAATCGTTACAGCATTGTCCGATTTGATTCCAATTTAATTTTTGAAGTTCATTTAATGTACTGTAAATTATTTTTAAAATTTTTCTTATGAATTGTTTTTTTAAAAAAAAATAATTATATCTCACTCTATTACTGTTATCTATTATTCGAATATAATTTAAATTTACTATTTCGCATATACAAGATAGCCAAATGATGTTTTTTATGGTTTGAGCACAACCAGAGTTAAGAAAATGTAATAACTAATAGCGTTAACGATTGTTCCGATTTAATTTTTAGATATAATTTGATTAATTCTAAATGATTTTTAAAATATTTTGATGTATTGTGTTTAAAAAAATAGTCATATCTCTCTCAATTACGGTTATCTATTATTCAAATTTATTTTAAAATTAATATTTAGGTTATACAAGATGACCCAAATGATCCTTTTTAAGTTTTGGACATAACCAGGGTTAAGAAAATAGAACAATTAATCATTATAGAATTGTCCGATTTGATTCCAATTTCATTTTTGAAGTTCATTTGATGTACTGTAAATTATTTTTAAAATTTTTCTTATGAATTGTTTTTTAAAAAAAAATTATATCTCACTCATTACTGTTATCTATTATTCGAATATAATTTAAATTTACTATTTCGCATATACAAGATAGCCAAATGATGTTTTTTACGGTTTGAACACAACCAGAGTTAAGAAAACGTAATAACTAATAGCGTTAACGATTGTTCCAATTTAATTTTTAGATATAATTTGATTAACCCTAACTGATTTTTAAAATAATTTTGATGTATTGTGTTTAAAAAAAAAGTCATATCTCACTCAACTACGGTTATCTATTATTCAAATTTATTTTAAAATTATTATTTAGGTTATACAAGATGACCCAAATGATCTTTTTTAAGTTTTGGACATAACCAGGGTTAAGAAAATAGAACAATTAATCATTATAGCATTGTCCGATTTGACTACAGTTTCATTTTTGAAGTACTGTAATTTATGTTTAAAATCTTTCTTATGAATTGTTTTTTTAAAAAATAATTATATCTCACTCTATTACTGTTATCTATTATTCGAATATAATTTAAATTTACTATTTCGCATATACAAGATAGCCAACTGATGTTTTTTAAGGTTTGCACACAACCAGAGTTAAGAAAATGTAATAACTAATAGCGTTAACGATTGTGCCGATTTAATTTTTAGATATAATTTGATTAACCCAAAATGATTTTTAAAAATATTTTGATGTATTTTGTTTAAAAAAAATAGTCTTTTCTCACTCAATTACGGTTATCTATAATTCAAATTTATTTTAAAATTAATATTTAAGTTATACAAGATGATGAAAATGAACCCAAATGATCTTTTTTAAGTTTTGGACATAACCAGGGTTAAGAAAATAGAACAATTAATCGTTACAGCATTGTCCGATTTGATTCCAATTTAATTTTTGAAGTTCATTTGATGTACTGTAAATTATTTTTAAAATTTTTCTTATGAATTGTTTTTTAAAAAAATAATTATATCTCACTCATTACTGTTATCTATCATTCGAATATAATTTAACTTTACTATTTCGCATATACAAGATAGCCAAATGATGTTTTTTACGGTTTGAACACAACCAGAGTTAAGAAAATGTAATAACTAATAGCGTTAACGATTGTTCCGATTTAATTTTTAGATATAATTTGATTAATTCTAAATGATTTTTAAAAATATTTTGATGTATTGTGTTTAAAAAAATAGTCATATCTCTCTCAATTACGGTTATCTATTATTCAAATTTATTTTAAAATTAATATTTAGGTTATACAAGATGACCCAAATGATCGTTTTTAAGTTTTGGACATAACAAGGGTTAAGAAAATAGAACAATTAATCATTATAGCATTGTCCGATCTGACTTCAGTTTCATTTTTAAAGTTCATTTGATGTACTGTAAATTATTTTTAAAATTTTTCTTATGAATTGTTTTTTAAAAAAATAATTATATCTCACTCTATTACTGTTGTCTATTATTCGAATATAATTTAAATTTACTATTTCGCATATACAAGATAGGCAAAATGATGTTTTTTATGGTTTGAACACAACCAGAGTTAAGAAAATGTAATAGCTAATAGCGTTAACGATTGTTCCGATTTAATTTTTAGATATAATTTGATTAATTCTAAATGATTTTTAAAATATTTTGATGTATTGTGTTTAAAAAAATAGTCATATCTCTCTCAATTACGGTTACCTATTATTCAAATTTATTTTAAAATTCATATTTAGGTTATTCAAGAAGACCCAAATGATCCTTTTTAAGTTTTGGACATAACCAGGGTTAAGAAAATAGAACAATTAATCATTATAGAATTGTCCGATTTGATTCCAATTTCATTTTTGAAGTTCATTTGATGTATTGTAAATTATTTTTAAAATTTTTCTTATGAATTGTTTTTTAAAAAAATAATTATATCTCACTCATTACTGTTATCTAATATTCGAAAATATAATTTAAATTTACTATTTCGCATATACAAGATAGCCAAATGATGTTTTTTACGGTTTCAACACAACCAGAGTTAAGAAAATGTAATAACTAATAGCGTTAGCGATTGTTCCGATTTAATTTTTAGATATAATTTGATTAACCCTAACTGATTTTTAAAATAATTTTGATTTATTGTGTTTAAAAAAAAAGTCATATCTCACTCAACTACGGTTATCTATTATTCAAATTTATTTTAAAAGTATTATTTAGATTATACAAGATGACCCAAATGATCTTTTTTAAGTTTTGGACATAACCAGGGTTAAGAAAATAAAACAATTAATCATTATAGCATTGTCCGATTTGACTACAGTTTCATTTTTGAAGTACTGTAATTTATGTTTAAAATTTTTCTTATGAATTGTTTTTTTAAAAAATAATTATATCTCACTCTATTACTGTTATCTATTATTCGAATATAATTTTCCGATTTAATTTTTAGATATAATTTGATTAATTCTAAATGATTTTTAAAAATATTTTGATGTATTGTGTTTAAAAAAATAGTCATATCTCTCTCAATTACGGTTACCTATTATTCAAATTTATTTTAAAATTCATATTTAGGTTATTCAAGAAGACCCAAATGATCCTTTTTAAGTTTTGGACATAACCAGGGTTAAGAAAATAGAACAATTAATCATTATTGTCCGATTTGATTTAAATTTCATTTTTGAAGTTCATTTGATGTATTGTAAATTATTTTTAAAATTTTTCTTATGAATTGTTTTTTAAAAAAATAATTATATCTCACTCATTACTGTTATCTATTATTCGAATATAATTTAAATTTACTATTTCGCATATACAAGATAGCCAACTGATGTTTTTTACGGTTTCAACACAACCAGAGTTAAGAAAATGTAATAACTAATAGCGTTAACGATTGTTCCGATGTAATTTTTAGATATAATTTGATTAACCCTAACTGATTTTTAAAATAATTTTGATGTATTGTGTCTAAAAAAAAAGTCATATCTCACTCAACTACGGTTATCTATTATTCAAATTTATTTTAAAATTATTATTTAGGTTATACAAGATGACCCAAATGATCTTTTTTAAATTTTGGACATAACCAGGGTTAAGAAAATAGAACAATTAATCATTATAGCATTGTCCGATTTGACTACAGTTTCATTTTTGAAGTACTGTAATTTATGTTTAAAATTTTTCTTATGAATTGTTTTTTTAAAAAATAATTATATCTCACTCTATTACTGTTATCTATTATTCGAATATAATTTAAATTTACTATTTCGCATATACAAGATAGCCAACTGATGTTTTTTACAGTTTGCACACAAGCACAGTTAAGAAAATGTAATAACTAATAGCGTTAACGATTGTTCCGATTTAATTTTTAGATATAATTTGATTAACCCAAAATGATTTTTAAAAATATTTTGATGTATTTTGTTTAAAAAAAATAGTCTTTTCTCACTCAATTACGGTTATCTATAAACGAAATTTATTTTAAAATTAATATTTTAGTTATACAAGATGATGAAAATGAACCCAAATGATCTTTTTTAAGTTTTGGACATAACAAGGGTTAAGAAAATAGAACAATTAATCATTATAGAATTGTCCGATTTGATTCCAATTTCATTTTTGAAGTTCATTTGATGTATTGTAAATTATTTTTAAAATTTTTCTTATGAATTGTTTTTTAAAAAAATAATTATATCTCACTCATTACTGTTATCTATTATTCGAATATAATTTAAATTTACTATTTCGCATATACAAGATAGCCAAATGATGTTTTTTACGGTTTCAACACAACCAGAGTTAAGAAAATGTAATAACTAATAGCGTTAACGATTGTTCCGATTTAATTTTTAGATATAATTTGATTAACCCTAACTGATTTTTAAAATAATTTTGATGTATTGTGTTTAAAAAAAAAAAGTCATATCTCACTCAACTACGGTTATCTATTATTCAAATTTATTTTAAAATTATTATTTAGGTTATACAAGATGACCCAAATTATCTTTTTTAAGTTTTGGACATAACCAGGGTTAAGAAAATAGAACAATTAATCATTATAGCATTGTCCGATTTGACTACAGTTTTATTTTTGAAGTACTGTATTTTATGTTTAAAATTTTTCTTATGAATTGTTTTTAAAAAAATAATTATATCTCACTCATTACTGTTATCTATCATTCGAATATAATTTAACTTTACTATTTCGCATATACAAGATAGCCAACTGATGTTTTTTACGGTTTGCACACAACCAGAGTTAAGAAAATGTAATTACTAATAGCGTTAACGATTGTTCCGATTTAATTTTTAGATATAATTTGATTAATTCTAAATGATTTTTAAAAATATTTTGATGTATTGTGTTTAAAAAAAATAGTCATATCTCTCTCAATTACGTTTATCTATTATTCAAATTTATTTTAAAATTAATATTTAGGTTATACAAGATGACCCAAATGATCGTTTTTAAGTCTTAGACATAACAAGGGTTAAGAAAATAGAACAATTAATCATTATAGCATTGTCCGATTTGACTTCAGTTTCATTTTTAAAGTTCATTTGATGTACTGTAAATTATTTTTAAAATTTTTCTTATGAATTGTTTTTTAAAAAAATAATTATATCTCACTCTGTAACTGTTGTCTATTATTCGAATATAATTTAAATTTACTATTTCGCATATACAAGATAGCCAAATGATGTTTTTTTATGGTTTGAGCACAACCAGAGTTAAGAAAATGTAATAACTAATAGCGTTAACGATTGTTCCGATTTAATTTTTAGATATAATTTGATTAATTCTAAATGATTTTTAAAAATATTTTGATGTATTGTGTTTAAAAAAATAGTCATATCTCTCTCAATTACGGTTATCTATTATTCAAATTTATTTTAAAATTAATATTTAGGTTATACAAGATGACCCAAATGATCCTTTTTAAGTTTTGGACATAATCAGGGTTAAGAAAATAGAACAATTAATCATTATAGAATTGTCCGATTTGATTCCAATTTCATTTTTGAAGTTCATTTGATGTACTGTAAATTATTTTTAAAATTTTTCTTATGAATTGTTTTTTAAAAAAATAATTATATCTCACTCATTACTGTTATCTATCATTCGAATATAATTTAAATTTACTATTTCGCATATACAAGATAGCCAAATGATGTTTTTTACGGTTTGAACACAACCAGAGTTAAGAAAATGTAATAACTAATAGCGTTAACGATTGTTCCGATTTAATTTTTGATATAATTTGATTAACCCTAAATGATTTTTAAAATAATTTTGATGTATTGTGTTTAAAAAAAATAGTCATATCTCACTCAATTACGGTTACCTATTATTCAAATTTATTTTAAAATTGATATTTAGGTTTTTCAAGAAGACCCAAATGATCCTTTTTAAGTTTTGGACATAACCAGGGTTAAGAAAATAGAACAATTAATCATTATAGCATTGTCCGATTTGACTACAGTTTCATTTTTGAAGTACTGTAATTCATGTTTAAAATTTTTCTTATGAATTGTTTTTTAAAAAAATAATTATATCTCACTCATTACTGTTATCTATCATTCGAATATAATTTAACTTTACTATTTCGCATATACAAGATAGCCAACTGATGTTTTTTACGGTTTGCACACAACCAGAGTTAAGAAAATGTAATAACTAATAGCGTTAACGATTGTTCCGATTTAATTTTTAGATATAATTTGATTAACCCAAAATGATTTTTAAAAATATTTTGATGTATTTTGTTTAAAAAAAATAGTCTTTTCTCACTCAATTACTGTTATCTATTATTCGAATATAATTTAAATTTACTATTTCGCATATACAAGATAGCCAAATGATGTTTTTTATGGTTTGAGCATAACCAGAGTTAAGAAAATGTAATAACTAATAGCGTTAACGATTGTTCCGATTTAATTTTTAGATATAATTTGATTAATTCTAAATGATTTTTAAAAATATTTTGATGTATTGTGTTTAAAAAAAATAGTCATATCTCTCTCAATTACGGTTATCTATTATTCAAATTTATTTTAAAATTAATATTTAGGTTATACAAGATGACCCAAATGATCGTTTTTAAGTTTTAGACATAACAAGGGTTAAGAAAATAGAACAATTAATCATTATAGCATTGTCCGATTTGACTTCAGTTTCATTTTTTAAGTTCATTTGATGTACTGTAAATTATTTTTAAAATTTTTCTTATGAATTGTTTTTTTAAAAAATAATTATAACTCACTCTATTACTGTTATCTATTATTCGAATATAATTTAAATTTACTATTTCGCATATACAAGATAGCCAACTGATGTTTTTTACGGTTTGCACATAACCAGAGTTAAGAAAATGTAATAACTAATAGCGTTAACGATTGTTCCGATTTAATTTTTAGATATAATTTGATTAACCCAAAATGATTTTTAAAAATATTTTGATGTATTTTGTTTAAAAAAAATAGTCTTTTCTCACTCAATTACGGTTATCTATAAATGAAATTTATTTTAAAATTAATATTTTAGTTATACAAGATGATGAAAATGAACCCAAATGATCTTTTTTAAGTTTTGGACATAACCAGGGTTAAGAAAATAGAACAATTAATCGTTACAGCATTGTCCGATTTGATTCCAATTTAATTTTTGAAGTTCATTTAATGTACTGTAAATTATTTTTAAAATTTTTCTTATGAATTGTTTTTTAAAAAAAATAATTATATCTCACTCTATTACTGTTATCTATTATTCGAATATAATTTAAATTTACTATTTCGCATATACAAGATAGCCAAATGATGTTTTTATGGTTTGAGCACAACCAGAGTTAAGAAAATGTAATAACTAATAGCGTTAACGATTGTTCCGATTTAATTTTTAGATATAATTTGATTAATTCTAAATGATTTTTAAAAATATTTTGATGTATTGTGTTTAAAAAAAATAGTCATATCTCTCTCAATTACGGTTATCTATTATTCAAATTTATTTTAAAATTAATATTTAGGTTATACAAGTTGACCCAAATGATCCTTTTTAAGTTTTGGACATAACCAGGGTTAAGAAAATAGAACAATTAATCATTATAGAATTGTCCGATTTGATTCCAATTTCATTTTTGAAGTTCATTTGATGTACTGTAAATTATTTTTAAAATTTTTCTTATGAATTGTTTTTTAAAAAAATAATTATATCTCACTCATTACTGTTATCCAGATATTATTCCAGAACAACATGGGTGACAACTACAGTGTTGAGGTACCAAAACTTTTAGAGCACAGGATTAAGGTGGTGGGCATTAACGAGTCTGAGTACAACCTCTCAGATAATGAAATTTTGGCCAAAATAAAGAGTCAAAATAATGTTCCAGAATCTCCAAACCGGAAAATTCAAATTGTGAGAAAAACTAAAATCGTAAACAAAAAGTTCAATATGATCTTGGAAGTTGATGCTACCACGTATGCAGTGTTTATTGAAAAGGAGAGGATGAACATTGGTTGGAACCGTTGTCCTGTCTTTAACGAATATGGTATCCGAAGGTGTTTCAAGTGCTGTCGGTATGGTCATTTACTGAAAGAGTGTAAAGAAAATAAAGTGTGTGCAAAGTGTAGTGGATCCCATGATGTTAAAGAATGTAATGTAAGTAGCGTTAAGTGTATTAATTGTGTAGTATCTAATGAAAAGTATGGTCTTAGGCTAAATGTCAATCACGTTTCTTGGGATGTAACTAGTTGTGATTCCTATAAGCGAATTGAAGAGTTACAAAGGAATAAATATATTAAGTAGCAATTAGACCTAAATATTGCACTTAACACCAACATTGTTTATTTTAATTGCCAAGGTTATCTAAACAACAAAGATAACATTATTTTACTAGTAAATGATTGGAGGCCTAAGATCTTGCTTTTGAGTGAGACTCACGTAACCCCGGTTATTGAGCCATGTGAGTTGATTGTTAATGGGTACAATTTGGAGCAATGCACTAGTAACAACAGTAGAACAGGTGGGGTCTTGGCCCTTATTAGAAACGATATTAGATATAAGGTGGGGTCTGTATTGTCTATTGATGATTATGTCTGGCTGTTGTCTTTTGAGCTATCTATGGGTGGAGGTAAATATTTGTGCTCTGTTCTGTACCATTCGCCTCAGAAACAAGATGCCAAATTTATAGAGTTTTTTGGGGGATATTTAGAGCAAGTTAGTGGATTTAATGGCACCAACATTATCCTTGGGGATTTTAATTTTGATTTATTAAAAAACAATTTTTATAGTAACAAATTATTAAGTATCATTTATACCAATGGGTTTAGTCAAATAATTAAGACTCCAACTAGAATAGTCCAAAGAAGTCAGACTCTGATCGATTATTTAATTTCAAATGACAAATCTCTCTCGCATAAAGTCCATCAAACTCCTAAAATTAGTGACCATTCTATTATATCGATTTCTATGGATCAATCGAAGGAACAGCCAATGGATGTAGTAAGTTATACTAGGTCTTTTAAGACCTACAAATGCCATAAACTTCAGGAAGAACTGCTTACATGCAATTGGAATAGAAATAGTTCAGATGTTGACTTACTAGCTAATACTTTTGTCAGAGATATTAGAACAATTCTTGACAGTATGTGCCCAAGGATTAAAATTGTGCAAAAACAGAAATATGCCGATAAAAAATGGATAACTCAAGATATAAGGGAGCAAATGCAGGAAAGGGATCGATTATATAAAAGGGCTGCCATAGAAAACAACGAAAACGTTTGGAATGAATATAAAGCTATAAGAAATAACATAGTAAGCAAGATAAGAGTAGAAAAGGATAGATTTTTTGCGAATACCATAGATCTAAATAAAAATAATCAAAAAGAACTCTGGAAAAATCTGAAGACGCTTTTGCCAGGAAAAACCCAAAACATGCCTAATGAAATAAAGTTTGAAAATGAAATCATTACACAGGAGGATGATATTGCACATAGATTTAATAATTATTTCGTGAATAGTATTGATCTTATTCTTGCAGATATTCCACCAGCAGCAAATGGCCAAACATATTTCATTGAACCACCTTCAGTCCAGAAAACCTTGACACAATTTAATAAAGTTTCGATGACTAAAATGAAGGAAATACTTAAAAATCTAAAAAACGTTGGTGGTGGGGAGAGTGGCATCTCCAAGCAGGTTCTTTGCGATGTTGCTTATGTTGTGGGTGATCGTCTTCTGGATATTATCAATACATCCTTAAGTACTGGGATTTTTCCGCAAGCCTGGAAACTTTCTACTGTTGTTCCTGTTCCAAAAGTGCAAAACACTAAATTGTGTAATGAATTTCGGCCAATTAACACCGTACCTATTTATGAGAAGCTCCTTGAAGTATGTGTTAAGGAACAGCTACTCGAACATTGTAATATAAATAAAATAGTTGTGCCTAACCAATCGGGGTTCCGTGAGAATCATTCATGTGAGTCTGTCATTATTAATATAGTTGATAATTTTCTCAAGGCCCTTGACTCTGATAATCTAGTACTTGCTGTATTTTTGGATTTTAAGAGAGCGTTTGAAACCGTGAGTAGAGAAATGTTAATTAGGAAATTAGAACGGTTAGGCCTTAAAAATAATGTATTGAAGTGGTTTCAATCTTATCTAAGTGGTAGAGTTCAGCGAGTCATGTACAAAAATAGTTCATCTGAAAGTGTTAATGTAAAGCATGGTGTACCGCAGGGAACGGTCTTGGGCCCCTTGCTATTTTTATTGTATGTTAACGATATGGTGGAGGTAGTGCGGGGGTGTAATGTGGTGTTGTTTGCGGACGATACAATGTTGTATGTGGTGGGTAAAGATATTCATCAACTGCAACAGGTCATGAACGTTGAACTCAATAACTTATTCATCTGGCTCTGTAGAAATAAACTAAGTTTAAATACAAGTAAATCCAAGTTTTGTATATTTGGCAAGAGATCTAGATTAAGTTCTATAGACATGGGCAATGTACAGATTTCTGTGAATGGGGAAAGTATTTTGTACGACAAAGAAATTAAATATTTGGGAACAATTTTCGATGCCAATCTGAATTTCCATGCTCATGCAGATTATGTAATGAGAAAATTTTCAAAAAAAGTTGGATTTATCACAAGAATTGGAAAAAATTTGTCAATGTACATCAAATTAAAACTTTACAACGCCATTGCTCTTCCTCATTTACAGTTCTGTTCAACATTATTGTTTAACTTACCACAGTATAGAATTGACCAACTGGAAAGAATTCAAAATAGAGCTATGAGACTGATTCTAAATTGTAACCGTTACACGCCTGTTATCTCTATGTTGGGTGTCCTAGATATGTTGTCTGTACATCAAAGAATTTTGTATAACGTTTATTTGTTTATTTTTAAATTAAAACATCAGATGCTCCCCGATTATATTTGTAATAAATTAAGAGTTTTTGGAGATATACATAACTATAATACGAGAAATCGTATAGACTTCATACTAGTCGACAGATGTAACACAACCCAAATGCATAATTCAGTTCTATACAAAGGTTTAATACTATTTAACAACTTGCCTGCTAACATCAAAAATTGTATTATTTTAAATCAATTCAGAGGGCTCTTGAGAAAATTTATTATGAATAAGTAAAATTGTGTTTGTTATTTTATTATTTTATTCTAATTATGTAATTTATTAAGTTTTACTATAGTATGCATTGTTTCCGCTCCAATCATCATCTTGATTGTTGGTTTATCTGTTGACTGGGTATTTTTGGGCCAACCGGGATACTGGTTACAGCTTCTTGGAACTACCGAAGCCTTTCTAAGTATTACACGGGTGGACCAATGTGTCTGGTCGGCAAGGTCAACCAAGTACCAAATGTGTGTCATCGGCTGATTGCAACCGAACCGACTCGATCAACCTGAGTCGACATTATTTTTATTACTATAAGGCAAACAATAATTAACTGTGCTTTTAATTAGTAGGGCAAGGAAATAATGTTTAGGTTAAGTCTAGTTTTTATTTATGGTCTACCTCTGACAGGATATTTCTGGAACCGGGATGCTGTTTCTGGATTACCGAGACCATCCATGGACAAACCGGAGTGTCCTAATACAGTTATAGCCAATTTACACTTTTAGTTTATTTATATATCACCTATATTTTTATTGAATGTAGCTTCTTGCTAAATAGAGATATTATTTATTTATTTATCTATTATTCGAATATAATTTAAATT
Organism: Anthonomus grandis grandis; assembly: GCF_022605725.1. Taxonomy (NCBI): domain Eukaryota; kingdom Metazoa; phylum Arthropoda; class Insecta; order Coleoptera; family Curculionidae; genus Anthonomus; species Anthonomus grandis. Next base: position 2,873,331 of record NC_065567.1, on the reverse strand, counting down.
TACTATTTCGCATATACAAGATAGCCAAATGATGTTTTTTACGGTTTGAACACAACCAGAGTTAAGAAAATGTAATAACTAATAGCGTTAACGATTGTTCCGATTTAATTTTTGATATAATTTGATTAACCCTAAATGATTTTTAAAATAATTTTGATGTATTGTGTTTAAAAAAATAGTCATATCTCACTTCAACTACGGTTACCTATTATTCAAATTTATTTTAAAATTCATATTTAGGTTATTCAAGAAGACCCAAATGATCCTTTTTAAGTTTTGGACATAACCAGGGTTAAGAAAATAGAACAATTAATCATTATAGCATTGTCCGATTTGACTACAGTTTCATTTTTGAAGTACTGTAATTCATGTTTAAAATTTTTCTTATGAATTGTTTTTTAAAAAAATAATTATATCTCACTCATTACTGTTATCTATCATTCGAATATAATTTAACTTTACTATTTCGCATATACAAGATAGCCAACTGATGTTTTTTACGGTTTGCACACAACCAGAGTTAAGAAAATGTAATAACTAATAGCGTTAACGATTGTTCCGATTTAATTTTTAGATATAATTTGATTAACCCAAAATGATTTTTAAAAATATTTTGATGTATTTTGTTTAAAAAAAATAGTCTTTTCTCACTCAATTACTGTTATCTATTATTCGAATATAATTTAAATTTACTATTTCGCATATACAAGATAGCCAAATGATGTTTTTTATGGTTTGAGCACAACCAGAGTTAAGAAAATGTAATAACTAATAGCGTTAACGATTGTTCCGATTTAATTTTTAGATATAATTTGATTAATTCTAAATGATTTTTAAAAATATTTTGATGTATTGTGTTTAAAAAAAATAGTCATATCTCTCTCAATTACGGTTATCTATTATTCAAATTTATTTTTAAATTATTATTTAGGTTATACAAGATGACCCAAATGATCGTTTTTAAGTTTTGGACATAACCAGGGTTAAGAAAATAGAACAATTAATCATTATAGAATTGTCCGATTTGATTCCAATTTCATTTTTGAAGTTCATTTGATGTATTGTAAATTATTTTTAAAATTTTTCCTATGAATTGTTTTTAAAAAAAATAATTATATCTCACTCATTACTGTTATCTATTATTCGAATATAATTTAAATTTACTATTTCGCATATACAAGATAGCCAAATGATGTTTTTTATGGTTTGAGCACAACCAGAGTTAAGAAAATGTAATAACTAATAGCGTTAACGATTGTTCCGATTTAATTTTTAGATATAATTTGATTAATTCTAAATGATTTTTAAAAATATTTTGATGTATTGTGTTTAAAAAAAATAGTCATATCTCCCTCAATTACGGTTATCTATTATTCAAATTTATTTTAAAATTAATATTTAGGTTATACAAGATGACCCAAATGATCGTTTTTAAGTTTTGGACATAACAAGGGTTAAAAAAATAGAACAATTAATCATTATAGCATTGTCCGATTTGACTTCAGTTTCATTTTTAAAGTTCATTTGATGTACTGTAAATTATTTTTAAAATTTTTCTTATGAATTGTTTTTTAAAAAAATAATTATATCTCACTCTATTACTGTTGTCTATTATTCGAATATAATTTAAATTTACTATTTCGCATATACAAGATAGGCAAAATGATGTTTTTTATGGTTTGAACACAACCAGAGTTAAGAAAATGTAATAACTAATAGCGTTAACGATTGTTCCGATTTAATTTTTAGATATAATTTGATTAATTCTAAATGATTTTTAAAAATATTTTGATGTATTGTGTTTAAAAAAAATAGTCATATCTCTCTCAATTACGGTTATCTATTATTCAAATTTATTTTAAAATTAATATTTAGGTTATACAAGATGACCCAAATGATCGTTTTTAAGTTTTAGACATAACAAGGGTTAAGAAAATAGAACAATTAATCATTATAGCATTGTCCGATTTGACTACAGTTTCATTTTTGAAGTACTGTAATTTATGTTTAAAATTTTTCTTATGAATTGTTTTTTTAAAAAATGATTATATCTCACTCTATTACTGTTATCTATTATTCGAATATAATTTAAATTTACTTTTTCGCATATACAAGATAGCCAACTGATGTTTTTTACGGTTTGCACACAACCAGAGTTAAGAAAGTGTAATAACTAATAGCGTTAACGATTGTTCCGATTTAATTTTTAGATATAATTTGATTAACCCAAAATGATTTTTAAAAATATTTTGATGTATTTTGTTTAAAAAAAAAAGTCTTTTCTCACTCAATTACGGTTATCTATAATTCAAATTTATTTTAAAATTAATATTTAAGTTATACAAGATGATGAAAATGAACCCAAATGATCTTTTTTAAGTTTTGGACATAACCAGGGTTAAGAAAATAGAACAATTAATCGTTACAGCATTGTCCGATTTGATTCCAATTTAATTTTTGAAGTTCATTTAATGTACTGTAAATTATTTTTAAAATTTTTCTTATGAATTGTTTTTTAAAAAAAATAATTATCTCACTCTATTACTGTTATCTATTATTCGAATATAATTTAAATTTACTATTTCGCATATACAAGATAGCCAAATGATGTTTTTTATGGTTTGAGCACAACCAGAGTTAAGAAAATGTAATAACTAATAGCGTTAACGATTGTTCCGATTTAATTTTTAGATATAATTTGATTAATTCTAAATGATTTTTAAAAATATTTTGATGTATTGTGTTTAAAAAAAATAGTCATATCTCTCTCAATTACGGTTATCTATTATTCAAATTTATTTTAAAATTAATATTTAGGTTATACAAGATGACCCAAATGATCCTTTTTAAGTTTTGGACATAACCAGGGTTAAGAAAATAGAACAATTAATCATTATAGAATTGTCCGATTTGATTCCAATTTCATTTTTGAAGTTCATTTGATGTACTGTAAATTATTTTTAAAATTTTTCTTATGAATTGTTTTTTAAAAAAATAATTATATCTTACTCATTACTGTTATCTATCATTCGAATATAATTTAACTTTACTATTTCGCATATACAAGATAGCCAAATGATGTTTTTTACGGTTTGAACACAACCAGAGTTAAGAAAATGTAATAACTAATAGCGTTAACGATTGTTCCGATTTAATTTTTAGATATAATTTGATTAATTCTAAATGATTTTTAAAAATATTTTGATGTATTGTGTTTAAAAAAAATAGTCATATCTCTCTCAATTACGGTTATCTATTATTCCAATTTATTTTAAAATTATTATTTAGGTTATACAAGATGACCCAAATGATCGTTTTTAAGTTTTGGACATAACAAGGGTTAAGAAAATAGAACAATTAATCATTATAGCATTGTCCGATTTCACTTCAGTTTCATTTTTAAGGTTCATTTGATGTACTGTAAATTATTTTTAAAATTTTTCTTATGAATTGTTTTTTAAAAAAATAATTATATCTCACTCTATTACTGTTATCTATTATTCGAATATAATTTAAATTTACTATTTCGCATATACAAGATAGCCAACTGATGTTTTTTACGGTTTGCACACAACCAGAGTTAAGAAAATGTAATAACTAATAGCGTTAACGATTGTTCCGATTTAATTTTTAGATATAATTTGATTAATTCTAAATGATTTTTAAAAATATTTTGATGTATTGTGTTTAAAAAAAATAGTCATATCTCTCTCAATTACGGTTATCTATTATTCAAATTTATTTTAAAATTAATATTTAGGTTATACAAGATGACCCAAATGATCCTTTTTAAGTTTTGGACATAACCAGGGTTAAGAAAATAGAACAATTATTCATTATAGAATTGTCCGATTTGATTCCAATTTCATTTTTGAAGTTCATTTGATGTATTGTAAATTATTTTAAAAATTTTTCTTATGAATTGTTTTTTAAAAAAATAATTATATCTCACTCATTACTGTTATCTATTATTCGAATATAATTTAAATTTACTATTTCGCATATACAAGATAGCCAAATGATGTTTTTTACGGTTTCAACACAACCAGAGTTAAGAAAATGTAATAACTAATAGCGTTAACGATTGTTCCGATTTAATTTTTAGATATAATTTGATTAACCCTAACTGATTTTTAAAATAATTTTGATGTATTGTGTTTAAAAAAAAAAGTCATATCTCACTCAACTACGGTTATCTATTATTCAAATTTATTTTAAAATTATTATTTAGGTTATACAAGATGACCCAAATGATCTTTTTTAAGTTTTGGACATAACCAGGGTTAAGAAAATAGAACAATTAATCATTATAGCATTGTCCGATTTGACTACAGTTTCATTTTTGAAGTACTGTAATTTATGTTTAAAATTTTTCTTATGAATTGTTTTTTTAAAAAATAATTATATCTCACTCTATTACTGTTATCTATTATTCGAATATAATTTAAATTTACTATTTCGCATATACAAGATAGCCAACTGATGTTTTTTAAGGTTTGCACACAACCAGAGTTAAGAAAATGTAATAACTAATAGCGTTAACGATTGTGCCGATTTAATTTTTAGATATAATTTGATTAACCCAAAATGATTTTTAAAAATATTTTGATGTATTTTGTTAAAAAAAAATAGTCTTTTCTCACTCAATTACGGTTATCTATAATTCAAATTTATTTTAAAATTAATATTTAAGTTATACAAGATGATGAAAATGAACCCAAATGATCTTTTTTAAGTTTTGGACATAACCAGGGTTAAGAAAATAGAACAATTAATCGTTACAGCATTGTCCGATTTGATTCCAATTTAATTTTTGAAGTTCATTTGATGTACTGTAAATTATTTTTAAAATTTTTCTTATGAATTGTTTTTTAAAAAAATAATTATATCTCACTCATTACTGTTATCTATCATTCGAATATAATTTAACTTTACTATTTCGCATATACAAGATAGCCAAATGATGTTTTTTACGGTTTGAACACAACCAGAGTTAAGAAAATGTAATAACTAATAGCGTTTGTTATTGAACTTATTAGAATTAATCAAATATAATTTGATTAATTCTAAATGATTTTTAAAAATATTTTGATGTATTGTGTTTAAAAAAAATAGTCATATCTCTCTCAATTACGGTTATCTATTATTCAAATTTATTTTAAAATTAATATTTAGGTTATACAAGATGACCCAAATGATCGTTTTTAAGTTTTGGACATAACAAGGGTTAAGAAAATAGAACAATTAATCATTATAGCATTGTCCGATTTGACTTCAGTTTCATTTTTAAAGTTCATTTGATGTACTGTAAATTATTTTTAAAATTTTTCTTATGAATTGTTTATTAAAAAAATAATTATATCTCACTCTATTACTGTTGTCTATTATTCGAATATAATTTAAATTTACTATTTCGCATATACAAGATAGCCAAATGATGTTTTTTTATGGTTTGAGCACAACCAGAGTTAAGAAAATGTAATAACTAATAGCGTTAACGATTGTTCCGATTTAATTTTTAGATATAATTTGATTAATTCTAAATGATTTTTAAAAATATTTTGATGTATTGTGTTTAAAAAAAATAGTCATATCTCTCTCAATTACGGTTATCTATTATTCAAATTTATTTTAAAATTAATATTTAGGTTATACAAGATGACCCAAATGATCCTTTTTAAGTTTTGGACATAACCAGGGTTAAGAAAATAGAACAATTAATCATTATAGAATTGTCCGATTTGATTCCAATTTCATTTTTGAAGTTCATTTGATGTACTGTAAATTATTTTTAAAATTTTTCTTATGAATTGTTTTTTAAAAAAATAATTATATCTCACTCATTACTGTTATCTATCATTCGAATATAATTTAAATTTACTATTTCGCATATACAAGATAGCCAAATGATGTTTTTTACGGTTTGAACACAACCAGAGTTAAGAAAATGTAATAACTAATAGCGTTAACGATTGTTCCGATTTAATTTTTGATATAATTTGATTAACCCTAAATGATTTTTAAAATAATTTTGATGTATTGTGTTTAAAAAAAATAGTCATATCTCACTCAACTACGGTTACCTATTATTCAAATTTATTTTAAAATTGATATTTAGGTTTTTCAAGAAGACCCAAATGATCCTTTTTAAGTTTTGGACATAACCAGGGTTAAGAAAATAGAACAATTAATCATTATAGCATTGTCCGATTTGACAACAGTTTCATTTTTGAAGTACTGTAATTCATGTTTAAAATTTTTCTTATGAATTGTTTTTTAAAAAAATAATTATATCTCACTCATTACTGTTATCTATCATTCGAATATAATTTAACTTTACTATTTCGCATATACAAGATAGCCAACTGATGTTTTTTACGGTTTGCACACAATCAGAGTTAAGAAAATGTAATAACTAATAGCGTTAACGATTGTTCCGATTTAATTTTTAGATATAATTTGATTAACCCAAAATGATTTTTAAAAATATTTTGATGTATTTTGTTTAAAAAAAATAGTCTTTTCTCACTCAATTACTGTTATCTATTATTCGAATATAATTTAAATTTACTATTTCGCATATACAAGATAGCCAAATGATGTTTTTTATGGTTTGAGCACAACCAGAGTTAAGAAAATGTAATAACTAATAGCGTTAACGATTGTTCCGATTTAATTTTTAGATATAATTTGATTAATTCTAAATGATTTTTAAAAATATTTTGATGTATTGTGTTTAAAAAAAATAGTCATATCTCTCTCAATTACGGTTATCTATTATTCAAATTTATTTTAAAATTAATATTTAGGTTATACAAGATGACCCAAATGATCGTTTTTAAGTTTTAGACATAACAAGGGTTAAGAAAATAGAACAATTAATCATTATAGCATTGTCCGATTTGACTTCAGTTTCATTTTTTAAGTTCATTTGATGTACTGTAAATTATTTTTAAAATTTTTCTTATGAATTGTTTTTTTAAAAAATAATTATATCTCACTCTATTACTGTTATCTATTATTCGAATATAATTTAAATTTACTATTTCGCATATACAAGATAGCCAACTGATGTTTTTTACGGTTTGCACACAACCAGAGTTGAGAAAATGTAATAACTAATAGCGTTAACGATTGTTCCGATTTAATTTTTAGATATAATTTGATTAACCCAAAATGATTTTTAAAAATATTTTGATGTATTTTGTTTAAAAAAAATAGTCTTTTCTCACTCAATTACGGTTATCTATAAATGAAATTTATTTTAAAATTAATATTTTAGTTATACAAGATGATGAAAATGAACCCAAATGATCTTTTTTAAGTTTTGGACATAACCAGGGTTAAGAAAATAGAACAATTAATCGTTACAGCATTGTCCGATTTGACTCCAATTTAATTTTTGAAGTTCATTTAATGTACTGTAAATTATTTTTAAATTTTTTTTTATGAATTGTTTTTAAAAAAAATAATTATATCTCACTCTATTACTGTTATCTATTATTTGAAAATAATTTAAAGTTACTATTTCGCATATACAAGATAGCCAAATAATGTTTTTTATGGTTTGAACACAACCAGAGTTAAGAAAATGTAATAACTAATATCGTTAACGATTGTTCCGATTTAATTTTTAGATATAATTTGATTAATTCTAAATGATTTTTAAAAATATTTTGATGTATTGTGTTTAAAAAAAATAGTCATATCTCACTCAATTACGGTTATCTATTATTCAAATTTATTTTAAAATTAATATTTAGGTTATACAAGATGACCCAAATGATCTTTTTTAAGTTTTGGACATAACCAGGGTAGAGAAAATAGTACAATTAATCATTACAGCATTGTCCGATTTGATTCCAATTTAATTTTTGAAGTTCATTTAATGTACTGTAAATTATTTTTAAAATTTTTCTTATGAATTGTTTTTTAAAAAAATAATTATATCTCACTTTATTACTGTTATCTATTATTCGAATATAATTTAAATTTACTATTTCGCATATACAAGATAGCCAAATGATGTTTTTTACGGTTTGCACACAACCAGAGTTAAGAAAATGTAATAACTAATAGCGTTAACGATTGTTTCGATTTAATTTGATTAACCCTAAATGATTTTTAAAAATATTTTGATGTATTATGTTTAAAAAAAATAGTCATATCTGACTCAATTACGGTTACCTATTATTCAAATTTATTTTAAAATTATTATTTAAGTTATACAAGATGACCCAAATGATCTTTTTTAAGTTTTGGACATAACCAGGGTTAAGAAAATAGAACAATTTATCATTACAGCATTGTCCGATTTGATTCCAATTTAATTTTTGAAGTTCATTTAATGTACTGTAAATTATTTTTAAAATTTTTGTTATGAATTGTTTTTTAAAAAAATAATTATATCTCACTCTATTACTGTTATCTATTATTCGAATATAATTTAAATTTACTATTTCGCATATACAAGATAGGCAAAATGATGTTTTTTATGGTTTGAACACAACCAGAGTTAAGAAAATGTAATAACTAATAGCGTTAACGATTGTTCGGATTTAATTTTTAGATATAATTTGATTAACCCTAAATGATTTTTAAAAATATTTTGATGTATTGTGTTTAAAAAAGTAGTGATATCTCACACAATTACGGATATCTATTATTCAAATTTATTTTAATATGAATATTTAGGTTATACAAGATGACCCAAATGATTCTTTTTAAGTTTTGGACATAACAAGCGTTAAGAAAATAGAACAATTAATCATTATAGCATTGTCCGATTTGACTTCAGTTTCATTTTTAAAGTTCATTTGATGTACTGTAAATTATTTTTAAAATTTTTCTTATGAATTGTTTTTTAATAAAATAATTATATCTCACTCTATTACTATTGTCTATTATTCGAATATAATTTAAATTTACTATTTCGCATATACAAGATAGGCAAAATGATGTTTTTTATGGTTTGAACACAACCAGAGTTAAGAAAATGTAATAACTAATAGCGTTAACGATTGTTCGGATTTAATTTTTAGATATAATTTGATTAACCCTAAATGATTTTTAAAAATATTTTGATGTATTGTGTTTAAAAAAGTAGTGATATCTCACACAATTACGGTTATCTATTATTCAAATTTATTTTAATATGAATATTTAGGTTTTACAAGATGACCCAAATGATCCTTTTTAAGTTTTGGACATATCAAGGGTTAAGAAAATAGAACAATTAATCATTATAGCATTGTCCGATTTGACTCCAATTTAATTTTTGAAGTTCATTTAATGTACTGTAAATTATTTTTAAATTTTTTTTTATGAATTGTTTTTAAAAAAAATAATTATATCTCACTCTATTACTGTTATCTATTATTCGAAAATAATTTAAAGTTACTATTTCGCATATACAAGATAGCCAAATAATGTTTTTTATGGTTTGAACACAACCAGAGTTAAGAAAATGTAATAACTAATATCGTTAACGATTGTTCCGATTTAATTTTTAGATATAATTTGATTAATTCTAAATGATTTTTAAAAATATTTTGATGTATTGTGTTTAAAAAAAAAAGTCATATCTCACTCAATTACGGTTATCTATTATTCAAATTTATTTTAAAATTAATATTTAGGTTATACAAGATGACCCAAATGATCTTTTTTAAGTTTTGGACATAACCAGGGTAGAGAAAATAGTACAATTAATCATTACAGCATTGTCCGATTTGATTCCAATTTAATTTTTGAAGTTCATTTAATGTACTGTAAATTATTTTTAAAATTTTTCTTATGAATTGTTTTTTAAAAAAATAATTATATCTCACTCTATTACTGTTATCTATTATTCGAATATAATTTAAATTTACTATTTCGCATATACAAGATAGCCAAATGATGTTTTTTACGGTTTGCACACAACCAGAGTTAAGAAAATGTAATAACTAATAGCGTTAACGATTGTTTCGATTTAATTTGATTAACCCTAAATAATTTTTAAAAATATTTTGATGTATTATGTTAAAAAAAAATAGTCATATCTGACTCAATTACGGTTACCTATTATTCAAATTTATTTTAAAATTCATATTTGGGTTATTCAAGATGACCCAAATGATCCTTTTTAAGTTTTGGACATAACCAGGGTTAAGAAAATAGAACAATTAATCATTATAGAATTGTCCGATTTGATTCCAATTTAATTTTTGAAGTTCATTTGATGTACTGTAAATTATTTTTAAAATTTTTTATTTTGATTTATTTTGTTTAAAAAAAATAGTCTTTTCTCACTCAATTACGGTTATCTATAATTCAAATTTATTTTAAAATTAATATTTAAGTTATACAAGATGACCCAAATGATCGTTTTTAAGTTTTGGACATAACAAGGGTTAAGAAAATAGAACAATTAATCATTATAGCATTGTCCGATTTGACTTCAGTTTCATTTTTAAAGTTCATTTGATGTACTGTAAATTATTTTTAAAATTTTTCTTATGAATTATTTTTTAAAAAAATAATTATATCTCATTCTATTACTGTTGTCTATTATTCAAATATAATTTAAATTTACTATTTCGCATATACAAGATAGGCAAAATGATGTTTTTTATAATTTGAACACAACCAGAGTTAAGAAAATGTAATAACTAATAGCGTTAACGATTGTTCCGATTTAATTTTTAGATATAATTTGATTAATTCTATATGATTTTTAAAAATATTTTGATGTATTGTGTTTAAAAAAAATAGTCATATCTCTCTCAATTACGGTTACCTATTATTCAAATTTATTTTAAAATTCATATTTAGGTTATTCAAGAAGACCCAAATGATCCTTTTTAAGTTTTGGACATAACCAGGGTTAAGAAAATAGAACAATTAATCATTATAGAATTGTCCGATTTGATTCCAATTTCATTTTTGAAGTTCATTTGATGTACTGTAAATTATTTTTAAAATTTTTCTTATGAATTGTTTTTTAAAAAAATAATTATATCTCACTCATTACTGTTATCTATTATTCGAATATAATTTAAATTTACTATTTCGCATATACAAGATAGCCAAATGATGTTTTTTACGGTTTGAACACAACCAGAGTTAAGAAAATGTAATAACTAATAGCGTTAACGATTGTTCCGATTTAATTTTTAGATATAATTTGATTAACCCTAAATGATTTTTAAAATAATTTTGATGTATTGTGTTTAAAAAAAATAGTCATATCTCACTCAACTACGGTTACCTATTATTCAAATTTATTTTAAAATTCATATTTAGGTTATTCAAGAAGACCCAAATGATCCTTTTTAAGTTTTGGACATAACCAGGGTTAAGAAAATAGAACAATTAATCATTATAGAATTGTCCGATTTGATTCCAATTTCATTTTTGAAGTTCATTTGATGTACTGTAAATTATTTTTAAAATTATTCTTATGAATTGTTTTTTAAAAAAAAGAATTATATCTTACTCATTACTGTTATCTATCATTCGAATATAATTTAACTTTACTATTTTGCATATACAAGATAGCCAAATGATGTTTTTTACGGTTTGAACACAACCAGAGTTAAGAAAATGTAATAACTAATAGCGTTAACGATTGTTCCGATTTAATTTTTAGATATAATTTGATTAATTCTAAATGATTTTTAAAAATATTTTGATGTATTGTGTTTAAAAAAAATAGTCATATCTCTCTCAATTACGGTTATCTATTATTCAAATTTATTTTAAAATTAATATTTAGGTTATACAAGATGACCCAAATGATCGTTTTTAAGTTTTGGACATAACCAGGGTTAAGAAAATAGAACAATTAATCATTATAGAATTGTCCGATTTGATTCCAATTTCATTTTTGAAGTTCATTTGATGTACTGTAAATTATTTTTAAAATTTTTCTTATGAATTGTTTTTTAAAAAAATAATTATATCTCACTCATTACTGTTATCTATTATTCGAATATAATTTAAATTTACTATTTCGCATATACAAGATAGCCAAATGATGTTTTTTACGGTTTGAACACAACCAGAGTTAAGAAAATGTAATAACTAATAGCGTTAACGATTGTTCCGATTTAATTTTTAGATATAATTTGATTAACCCTAAATGATTTTTAAAATAATTTTGATGTATTGTTTAAAAAAAAATAGTCATATCTCACTCAATTACGGTTATCTATTATTCAAATTTATTTTAAAATTAATATTTAGGTTATACAAGATGACCCAAATGATCTTTTTTAAGTTTTGGACATAACCAGGGTAGAGAAAATAGAACAATTAATCATTACAGCATTGTCCGATTTAATTCCAATTTAATTTTTGAAGTTCATTTAATGTACTGTAAATTATTTTTAAAATTTTTCTTATGAATTGTTTTTTAAAAAAATTATTATATCTCACTCTATTACTGTTATCTATTATTCGAATATAATTTAAATTTACTATTTCGCATATACAAGATAGCCAAATGATGTTTTTTATGGTTTGAACACAACCAGAGTTAAGAACATGTAATAACTAATATCGTTAACGATTGTTCCGATTTAATTTTTAGATATAATTTGATTAACCCTATATGATTTTTAAAAATATTTTGATGTATTTTGTTTAAAAAAAATAGTCATATCTCTCTCAATTACGGTTATCTATTATTCAAATTTATTTTAAAATTAATATTTAGGTTATACAAGATGACCCAAATGATCGTTTTTAAGATTTGGACATAACAAGGGTTAAGAAAATAGAACAATTAATCATTATAGCATTGTCCGATTTGACTTCAGTTTCATTTTTAAAGTTCATTTGATGTACTGTAAATTATTTTTAAAATTTTTCTTATGAATTGTTTTTTAAAAAAATAATTATATCTCACTCTATTACTGTTGTCTATTATTCAAATATAATTTAAATTTACTATTTCGCATATACAAGATAGGCAAAATGATGTTTTTTATGGTTTGAACACAACCAGAGTTAAGAAAATGTAATAACTAATAGCGTTAACGATTGTTCCGATTTAATTTTTAGATATAATTTGATTAATTCTAAATGATTTTTAAAAATATTTTGATGTATTGTGTTTAAAAAAATAGTCATATCTCTCTCAATTACGGTTACCTATTATTCAAATTTATTTTAAAATTCATATTTAGGTTAATCAAGAAGACCCAAATGATCCTTTTTAAGTTTTGGACATAACCAGGGTTAAGAAAATAAAACAATTAATCATTATAGAATTGTCCGATTTGATTCCAATTTCATTTTTGAAGTTCATTTGATGTACTGTAAATTATTTTTAAAATTTTTCTTATGAATTGTTTTTTAAAAAAATAATCATATCTCACTCTATTACTGTTATCTATTATTCGAATATAATTTAAATTTACTATTTCGCATATACAAGATAGCCAAATGATGTTTTTTATGGTTTGAACACAACCAGAGTTAACCCTTTCAGTACGGTTGCCGTGTATACACGACAGGAAAAAAAAGTACCCTCCCGACGGATGTCGTGTATAGACGACACTGACTCAAAATATTATTTAAGCAACTGTCGTATATATAAGACGTTTTATAAAACTTAACTTGCTACCCAGACGAGTGTCGGAACGTATCCGTCGTTTCTATACTTGCCGGACGGACTGATGCCGTAATAGGACGGCAGTGATGGAAATAGCCGACAACCGGCTACAAGGCAAGCCGAGTTTAGCACGTGGATTAAAACTGCGTTCTGTCGTGACTCGCGCCAATATTCTTCAATATGTCAGGGGAAGAGCATGCTGGTCCTTCCGGAGAGCCGAAAAGGCGCAAAAAAGACAATAATAGCCGGAATTTCGGTGATGCAGTGACAGGATTAACGTTGAGTGAAGTCAAAGACATTCTTAAAAGTGTAGAACCGGATGATTTGTACATTAGCAGTAGTGAAGAAGATCTTTTCGTGGACAGCGGAAGCGAATATATACCTTCTTCGGGCAGTGAGAGTGAAGATCCTGAAATATATCAGATATCTGATGAAGTGCAAGATCTATTAAATATACCAGAAGATAATGAGGTGCAAGAGAACGAAAGCTTGATAGAAGGCAGAGTGTTGGATCAAAAAGAGTTGGAAATAATTTGGACGAAAAATGAGTTTAATCCCCACATACATGAATTTGATCTGACCAATGCTGTGCTACAAGATCCAAATCTGACTGAAAAGTCATTGGAAATTGACTATTTTCTAAGATTATTTACAGAAGAAATCGCAGAAGTCATTGTACAAGAAACGAATAAATATGCAAGACAACAAAAAGCCGAAAACTGGAATGATATAGACATTTCTGATTTATATGTTTTTCTAGCTCTAACGCTACTTATGCCAAGGAATAAAAAATTAGAATTAAAGGAGTATTGGTCCAAAGATATTTTACTTCACTCTCCTATATTTGCCCAACAAATGTCCAGGGATAGATATTTTATGATTCAACGCTATATACATTTTTCTGACAACGAAGTTGCACCAGAAAATAATCGCCTGTATAAAGTAGAAAACATATTAAACATGTTGAAACAAAAATTCCAGACAGAGTTTCATCCATTTCAAAATATAGTGATAGACGAAAGTATGGTCCTCTTCAAAGGGCGATTGAGCTTTACGCAGTATATCAAGACAAAAAGACATCGTTTTGGGATCAAATTGTATGTTCTTTGTGATTGTGAAACTGGTATAGTTCTAGACTTTATAGTGTATATGGGTAAAGAAACAAATGTAAACACTCAAGAAACACATAATCTCTGCAATTATAGCCTTGGTAGTACTGGCAATGTTGTTGTCAAACTTTTGGATTCTTATCTGAACAAGGGACATTCCTTGTATACTGACAATTTCTATACAAGTCCCGTTTTGTCTACTTTCCTCTATGAAAATAAGACTAATTCTTGTGGAACAGTTCGGCAAAATAGAAAACATATGCCCGCATTTGAGCGGAAATTGAAAAAGGGTGAAACGGAATGGAGAACTAGTGATCACTTGTTGGCTTTAAAGTGGAAAGATCGTCGGGATGTTGTTATGTTAACGACAATGCACGAGAACAAAATAGTTACACTGCCACAGATTGACAGGAGTACCAATGAAAATAAAAAAAAACCTTTATGTGTAATACAGTATAATCAACACATGGGAGCAATTGACAGATCCGACATGCTTATAAGTTCAGTGGATTGTACCAGAAAAAGCATTAAATGGTACAACAAGTTGTTTTTTCACGTCATTGATGTATGTCTTCTTAATGCCCATGCAATGCTTTCAGTTCGGTGCGAGAAGAAAATTCCTTTGTCCAAATTTCATCTGGCAGTTATTAGACAATTACTTGAAAGGTATTTATATTTAACTTTGACGGTCTTGGTATGAGTTTTTAAAGTTATTTTTTTATTCCAGATATCCATCAAAACTTCAGAGACCCAGTACTTATGATCTTGGAAATGCTAGGTTGACGCAGCGTCATTTTCCCGAAGAGGTGCCCCGTAAAGAAAACAACAAATATGCTGTTAGAAGATGTTGGGTTTGTTCCCACAGTAGCAAGAGTGAAAAGAAAAGAAAGGAAACGCGAGTTATGTGCGTTCCGTGTAATGTTGGACTGTGCATTTTTCCTTGTTTTAAAATCTACCATGAGCAAGCCCATTTTTAAATTTTGTTTTGTTAAAATAAATTTAGCAGTTACGTTTTTACTATATTTTACTTACTTTAATAACACTTCCATGTATTTTAAGTGAATATGTAACATTTTTTGAATAAATAAATATTTAAAAATGTCTCAAAAAAAACTTTATCCTACTAAAAATGAGTTGATGTATATGACGTGTATACACGACAGCCGGCCACAAGGCACTGCAAAAACTCCCGTCTGTGGGGTAAGTCGAGCCGAAAAGGTGGCCGTCTTGAAAGGGTTAAGAACATGTAATAACTAATATCGTTAACGATTGTTCCGATTTAATTTTTAGATATAATTTGATTAACCCTATATGATTTTTAAAAATATTTTGATGTATTTTGTTTAAAAAAAATAGTCGTTTCTCACTCAATTACGGTTATCTATTATTCAAATTGATTTTAAAATTAATATTTAGGTTATACAAGATGACCCAAATGATTTTTTTTAAGTTTTGGACATAACCAGCGTTAAGAAAATTATTGTGTTTAAAAAAATAGTGATATCTCACACAAATACGGTTATCTATTATTCAAATTTATTTTAATATGAATATTTAGGTTATACAAGATGACCCAAATGATTCTTTTTAAGTTTTGGACATAACAAGGGTTAAGAAAATAGAACAATTAATCATTATAGCATTGTCCGATTTGACTCCAATTTAATTTTTGAAGTTCATTTAATGTCCTGTAAATTATTTTTAAAATTTTTTTTATGAATTGTTTTTTAAAAAAATAATTATATCTCACTCTATTACTGTTATCTATTATTCGAATATAATTTAAATTTACTATTTCGCATATACAAGATAGCCAAATGATGTTTTTTATGGTTTGAGCACAACCAGAGTTAAGAAAATGTAATAACTAATAGCGTTAACGATTGTTCCGATTTAATTTTTAGATATAATTTGATTAATTCTAAATGATTTTTAAAAATATTTTGATGTATTGTGTTTAAAAAAAATAGTCATATCTCTCTCAATTACGGTTATCTATTATTCAAATTTATTTTAAAATTAATATTTAGGTTATACAAGATGACCCAAATGATCCTTTTTAAGTTTTGGACATAACCAGAGTTAAGAAAATAGAACAATTAATCATTATAGAATTGTCCGATTTGATTCCAATTTCATTTTTGAAGTTCATTTGATGTAGTGTAAATTATTTTTAAAATTTTTCTTATAAATTGTTTTTTAAAAAAATAATTATATCTCACTCATTACTGTTGTCTATTATTCGAATATAATTTAAATTTACTATTTCGCATATACAAGAGAGGCAAAATGATGTTTTTTATGGTTTGAACACAACCAGAGTTAAGAAAATGTAATAACTAATAGCGTTAACGATTGTTCCGATTTAATTTTTAGATATAATTTGATTAATTCTAAATGATTTTTAAAAATGTTTTGATGTATTGTGTTTAAAAAAAATAGTCATATCTCACTCAATTACGGTTACCTATTATTTAAATTTATTTTAAAATTAATATTTAGGTTATACAAGATAACCCAAATGATCGTTTTTAGGTTTTGGACATAACCAGGGTTAAGAAAATAGAACAATTTATCATTACAGCATTGTCCGATTTGATTCCAATTTAATTTTTGAAGTTCATTTAATGTACTGTAAATTATTTTTTAAATTTTTCTTATGAATTGTTTTTAAAAAAAATAATTATATCTCACTCTATTACTGTTATCTATTATTCGAATATAATTTAAATTTACTATTTCGCATATACAAGATAGCCAAATGATGTTTTTTACGGTTTGCACACAACCAGAGTTAAGAAAATGTAATAACTAATAGCGTTAACGATTGTTCCGATTTAATTTTTAGATATAATTTGATTAACCCATAAATGATTTTTAAAAATATTTTGATGTATTTTGTTTAAAAAAAATAGTCTTTTCTCACTCAATTACGGTTATCTATAATTAAAATTTATTTTAAAATTAATATTTAAGTTATACAAGATGACCCAAATGATCTTTTTTAAGTTTGGGACATAACCAGGGTTAAGAAAATAGAACAATTTATCATTACAGCATTGTCCGATTTGATTCCAATTTAATTTTTGAAGTTCATTTAATGTACTGTAAATTATTTTTTAAATTTTTCTTATGAATTGTTTTTAAAAAAAATAATTATATCTCACTCTATTACTGTTATCTATTATTCGAATATAATTTAAATTTACTATTTCGCATATACAAGATAGCCAAACGATGTTTTTTATGGTTTGAGCACAATCAGAGTTAAGAAAATGTAATAACTAATAGCGTTAACGATTGTTCCGATTTAATTTTTAGATATAATTTGATTAATTCTAAATGATTTTTAAAAATGTTTTGATGTATTGTCTTTAAAAAAAATAGTCATATCTCACTCAATTACGGTTACCTATTATTCAAATTTATTTTAAAATTAATATTTAGGTTATACAAGATAACCCAAATGATCGTTTTTAAGTTTTGGACATAACCAGGGTTAAGAAAATAGAACAATTAATCATTATAGAATTGTCCGATTTGATTCCAATTTCATTTTTGAAGTTCATTTGATGTACTGTAAATTATTTTTAAAAGTTTTCTTATGAATTGTTTTTTAAAAAAATAACTATATCTCACTCATTACTGTTATCTATTATTCGAATATAATTTAAATTTACTATTTCGCATATACAAGATAGCCAAATGATGTTTTTTACGGTTTGAACACAACCAGAGTTAAGAAAATGTAATAACTAATAGCGTTAACGATTGTTCCGATTTAATTTTTAGATATAATTTGATTAATTCTAAATGATTTTTAAAAATGTTTTGATATATTGTGTTTAAAAAAAATAGTCATATCTCACTCAATTACGGTTACCTATTATTCAAATTTATTTTAAAATTAATATTTAGGTTATACAAGATGATGAAAATGAACCCAAATGATCTTTTTTAAGTTTTGGACATAACCAGGGTTAAGAAAATAGAACAATTAATCGTTACAGCATTGTCCGATTTGATTCCAATTTAATTTTTGAAGTTCATTTAATGTACTGTAAATTATTTTTAAAATTTTTCTTATGAATTGTTTTTTAAAAAAATAATTATATCTCACTCTATTACTATTATCTATTATTCGAATATAATTATTTACTATTTCGCATATACAAGATAGCCAAATGATGTTTTTTATGGTTTGAACACAACCAGAGTTAAGAACATGTAATAACTAATATCGTTACCGATTGTTCTGATTTAATTTTTAGATATAATTTGATTAACCCTATATGATTTTTAAAAATATTTTGATGTATTTTGTTTAAAAAAAATAGTCTTTTCTCACTCAATTACGGTTATCTATTATTCAAATTGATTTTAAAATTAATATTTAGGTTATACAAGATGACCCAAATGATCTTTTTTAAGTTTTGGACATAACCAGGGTTAAGAAAATTATTGTGTTTAAAAAAGTAGTGATATATCACACAATTGCGGTTATCTATTATTCAAATTTATTTTAATATGAATATTTAGGTTATACAAGATGACCCAAATGATCGTTTTTAAGTTTTGGACATAACCAGGGTTAAGAAAATGTAATAACTAATAGCGTTAACGATTGTTCCGATTTAATTTTTAGATATAATTTGATTAATTCTAAATGATTTTTAAAAATGTTTTGATATATTGTGTTTAAAAAAAATAGTCATATCTCACTCAATTACGGTTACCTATTATTCAAATTTATTTTAAAATTAATATTTAGGTTATACAAGATGATGAAAATGAACCCAAATGATCTTTTTTAAGTTTTGGACATAACCAGGGTTAAGAAAATAGAACAATTAATCGTTACAGCATTGTCCGATTTGATTCCAATTTAATTTTTGAAGTTCATTTAATGTACTGTAAATTATTTTTAAAATTTTTCTTATGAATTGTTTTTTAAAAAAATAATTATATCTCACTCTATTACTGTTATCTATTATTCGAATATAATTATTTACTATTTCGCATATACAAGATAGCCAAATGATGTTTTTTATGGTTTGAACACAACCAGAGTTAAGAACATGTAATAACTAATATCGTTACCGATTGTTCTGATTTAATTTTTAGATATAATTTGATTAACCCTATATGATTTTTAAAAATATTTTGATGTATTTTGTTTAAAAAAAATAGTCTTTTCTCACTCAATTACGGTTATCTATTATTCAAATTGATTTTAAAATTAATATTTAGGTTATACAAGATGACCCAAATGATCTTTTTTAAGTTTTGGACATAACCAGGGTTAAGAAAATTATTGTGTTTAAAAAAGTAGTGATATATCACACAATTGCGGTTATCTATTATTCAAATTTATTTTAATATGAATATTTAGGTTATACAAGATGACCCAAATGATCGTTTTTAAGTTTTGGACATAACCAGGGTTAAGAAAATAGAACAATTTATCATTACAGCATTGTCCGATTTGATTCCAATTTAATTTTTGAAGTTCATTTAATGTACTGTAAATTATTTTTTAAATTTTTCTTATGAATTGTTTTTAAAAAAAATAATTATATCTCACTCATGACTGTTATCTATTATTCGAATATAATTTAAATTTACTATTTCGCATATACAAGATAGCCAAATGATGTTTTTTACGGTTTGAACACAACCAGGGTTAAGAAAATGTAATAACTAATAGCGTTAACGATTGTTCCGATTTAATTTTTAGATATAATTTGATTAACCCTAAATGATTTTTAAAATAATTTTGATGTATTGTGTTTAAAAAAAATAGTCTTTTCTCACTCAATTACGGTTATCTATAATAAAAATTTATTTTAAAATTAATATTTAAGTTATACAAGATGACCCAAATGATCTTTTTTAAGTTTTGGACATAACCAGGGTTAAGAAAATAGAACAATTTATCATTACAGCATTGTCCGATTTGATTCCAATTTAATTTTTGAAGTTCATTTAATGTACTGTAAATTATTTTTTAAATATTTCTTATGAATTGTTTTTAAAAAAAATAATTATATCTCACTCTATTACTGTTATCTATTATTCGAATATAATTTAAATTTACTATTTCGCATATACAAGATAGCCAAATGATGTTTTTTATGGTTTGAGCACAACCAGAGTTAAGAAAATGTAATAACTAATAGCGTTAACGATTGTTCCGATTTAATTTTTAGATATAATTTGATTAATTCTAAATGATTTTTAAAAATATTTTGATGTATTGTGTTTAAAAAAAATAGTCATATCTCTCTCAATTACGGTTATCTATTATTCAAATTTATTTTAAAATTAATATTTAGGTTATACAAGATGACCCAAATGATCCTTTTTAAGTTTTGGACATAACCAGAGTTAAGAAAATAGAACAATTAATCATTATAGAATTGTCCGATTTGATTCCAATTTCATTTTTGAAGTTCATTTGATGTAGTGTAAATTATTTTTAAAATTTTTCTTATAAATTGTTTTTTAAAAAAATAATTATATCTCACTCATTACTGTTATCTATTATTCGAATATAATTTAAATTTACTATTTCGCATATACAAGATAGCCAAATGATGTTTTTTACGGTTTGAACACAACCAGAGTTAAGAAAATGTAATAACTTATAATAGCGTTAACGATTGTTCCGATTTAATTTTTAGATATAATTTGATTAACCCTAAATGATTTTTAAAATAATTTGGATGTATTGTGTTTAAAAAAAATAGTCTTTTCTCACTCAATTACGGTTATCTATAATAAAAATTTATTTTAAAATTAATATTTAAGTTATACAAGATGACCCAAATGATCTTTTTTAAGTTTTGGACATAACCAGGGTTAAGAAAATAGAACAATTTATCATTACAGCATTGTCCGATTTGATTCCAATTTAATTTTTGAAGTTCATTTAATGTACTGTAAATTATTTTTTAAATTTTTCTTATGAATTGTTTTTTAAAAAAATAATTATATCTCACTCTATTACTGTTTATAATTTAAATTTATATAATTTATATATAATTTAAATTTACTATTTCGCATATACAAGATAGCCAAATGATGTTTTTTACGGTTTGCACACAACCAGAGTTAAGAAAATGTAATAACTAATAGCGTTAACGATTGTTCCTATTTAATTTTTAGATATAATTTGATTAACCCTAAATGATTTTTAAAAATATTTTTGTGTATTGTGTTTAAAAAAAATAGTCATATCTCACCCAATTACGGTTATCTATTATTCAAATTTATTTTAAAATTAATATTTAGGTTATACAAGATGACCCAAATGATCTTTTTTAAGTTTTGGACATAACCAGGGTTAAGAAAATAGAACAATTTATCATTACAGCATTGTCCGATTTGATTCCAATTTAATTTTTGAAGTTCATTTAATGTACTGTAAATAATTTTTAAAATTTTTCTTATGAATTGTTTTTTAAAAAAATAATTATATCTCACTCTATTACTGTTATCTATTATTCGAATATAATTTAAATTTACTATTTCGCATATACAAGATAGCCAAATGATGTTTTTTACGGTTTGAACACAACCAGAGTTAAGAAAATATAATAACTAATAGCGTTAACGATTGTTCCGATTTAATTTTTAGATATAATTTGATTAATTCTAAATGATTTTTAAAAATATTTTGATGTATTGTGTTTAAAAAAAATAGTCATATCTCACTCAATTACGGTTACCTATTATTCAAATTTATTTTAAAATTAATATTTAGGTTATACAAGATAACCCAAATGATCGTTTTTAAGTTTTGGACATAACCAGGGTTAAGAAAATAGAACAATTTATCATTACAGCATTGTCCGATTTGATTCCAATTTAATTTTTGAAGTTCATTTAATGTACTGTAAATTATTTTTTAAATTTTTCTTATGAATTGTTTTTAAAAAAAATAATTATATCTCACTCTATTACTGTTATCTATTATTCGAATATAATTTAAATTTACTATTTCGCATATACAAGATAGCCTAATGATGTTTTTTACGGTTTGCACACAACCAGAGTTAAGAAAATGTAATAACTAATAGCGTTAACGATTGTTCCGATTTAATTTTTAGATATAATTTGATTAACCCATAAATGATTTTTAAAAATATTTTGATGTATTTTGTTTAAAAAAAATAGTCTTTTCTCACTCAATTACGGTTATCTATAATTAAAATTTATTTTAAAATTAATATTTAAGGTATACAAGATAACCCAAATGATCTTTTTTAAGTTTTGGACATAACCAGGGTTAAGAAAATAGAACAATTAATCGTTACAGCATTGTCCGATTTGATTCCAATTTAATTTTTGAAGTTCATTTAATGTACTGTAAATTATTTTTAAAATTTTTCTTATGAATTGTTTTTTAAAAAAATAATTATATCTCACTCTATTACTGTTATCTATTATTCGAATATAATTATTTACTATTTCGCATATACAAGATAGCCAAATGATGTTTTTTATGGTTTGAACACAACCAGAGTTAAGAACATGTAATAACTAATATCGTTACCGATTGTTCTGATTTAATTTTTAGATATAATTTGATTAACCCTATATGATTTTTAAAAATATTTTGATGTATTTTGTTTAAAAAAAATAGTCTTTTCTCACTCAATTACGGTTATCTATTATTCAAATTGATTTTAAAATTAATATTTAGGTTATACAAGATGACCCAAATGATCTTTTTTAAGTTTTGGACATAACCAGGGTTAAGAAAATAGAACAATTAATCATTATAGCATTGTCCGATTTGATTCCAATTTAATTTTTGAATTTCATTTAATGTACTGTAAATTATTTTTAAAATGTTTCTTATGAATTGTTTTTTAAAAAAATATTTATATCTCACTCTATTACTTTTATCTTTTATTCGAATATAATTTAAATTTACTATTTCGCATATACAAGATAGCCAAATAATGTTTTTTATGGTTTGAACACAACCAGAGTTAAGAAAATGTAATAACTAATAGCCGTAACGATTGTTCCGATTTAATTTTTAGATATAATTTGATTAACCCTAAATGATTTTTAAAATAATTTTGATGTATTGTGTTTAAAAAAAAAAAATCATATCTCACTCAATTACGGTTATCTATTATTCAAATTTATTTTAAAATGAATATTTAGGTTATACAATATGACCCAAATGATCCTTTTTAAGCTTTGGACATAACAAGGGTTAAGAAAATAGAACAATTAATCATTATAGCATTGTCCGATTTGACTTCAGTTTCATTTTTAAAGTTCATTTGATGTACTGTAAATTATTTTAAAAATTTTTCTTATGAATTATTTTTTAAAAAAATAATTATATCTCACTCTATTACTGTTATCTATTATTCGAATATAATTTAAATTTACTATTTCGCATATACAAGATAGCCAAATGATGTTTTTTATGGTTTGAGCATAACCAGAGTTAAGAACATGTAATAACTAATATCGTTACCGATTGTTCTGATATAATTTTTAGATATAATTTGATTAACCCTATATGATTTTTAAAAATATTTTGATGTATTTTGTTTAAAAAAAAATAGTCATATCTCACTCAATTACGGTTATCTATTATTCAAATTGATTTTAAAATTAATATTTAGGTTATACAAGATGACCCAAATGATTCTTTTTAAGTTTTGGACATAACAAGGGTTAAGAAAATAGAACAATTAATCATTATAGCATTGTCCGATTTGATTCCAATTTAATTTTTGAAGTTCATTTAATGTACTGTAAATAATTTTTAAAATTTTTCTTATGAATTGTTTTTTAAAAAATTAATTATATCTCACTCTATTACTGTTATCTATTATTCGAATATAATTTAAATTTACTATTTCGCATATACAAGATAGCCAAATGATGTTTTTTACGGTTTGAACACAACCAGAGTTAAGAAAATATAATAACTAATAGCGTTGACGATTGCTTCGATTTAATTTTAATTCAATTTTTAGATATAATCTGATTAACCCTAAATGATTTTTAAAAATAGTTTTATGTATTGTGTTTTAAAAAAATAGTCATATTTTACTCAATTACAGTTATCTATTATACAAATTTATTTTAAAATTAATATTTAGGTTATACAATATGACCCAAATGATCGTTTTTAAGTTTTGGACATAACAAGTGTTAAGAAAATGGAACAATTAATCATTATAGCATTGTCCGATTTGACTCCAGTTTCATTTTTGAAGTACTGTAATTTACGTTTAAAATTTTTCTTATGAATTGTTTTTTAAAAAAATAATTATATCTCACTCTGTTACTGTTATCTATTATTCGAATATAATTTAAATTTACTATTTCGCATATACAAGATAGCCAAATGATGTTTTTTATGGTTTGAGCACAACCAGAGTTAAGAAAATGTAATAACTAATAGCGTTAACGATTGTTCCGATTTAATTTTTAGATATAATTTGATTAATTCTAAATGATTTTTAAAAATATTTTGATGTATTGTGTTTAAAAAAAATAGTCATATCTCACTCAATTACGGTTATCTATTATTCAAATTTATTTCAAAATTAGTATTTAGGTTATACAAGATGATCCAGATGATCGTTTTTAAGTTTTGGACATAACAAGGGTTAAGAAAATAGAACAATTAATCATTATAGCATTGTCCGATTTGACTTCAGTTTCATTTTTAAAGTTCATTTGATGTACTGTAAATTATTTTTAAAATTTTTCTTATGAATTATTTTTTTAAAAAATAATTATATCTCACTCCATTACTGTTGTCTATTATTCGAATATAATTTAAATTTACTATTTCGCATATACAAGATAGGCAAAATGATGTTTTTTATGGTTTGAACACAACCACAGTTAAGAAAATGTAATAACTAATAGCGTTAACGATTGTTCCGATTTAATTTTTAGATATAATTTGATCAACCCTAAATGATTTTTAAAAATATTTTGATGTATTGTGTTTAAAAAAAATAGTCATATCTGACTCAATTACGGTTACCTATTATTCAAATTTATTTTAAAATTCATATTTAGGTTATTCAAGATGACCCAAATGATCCTTTTTAAGTTTTGGACATAACCAGGGTTAAGAAAATAGAACAATTAATCATTATAGAATTGTCCGATTTGATTCCAATTTCATTTGTAAAGTTCATTTGATGTACTGTAAATTATTTTTAAAATTTTTCTTATGAACTGTTTTTTAAAAAAATAATTATATCTCACTCTATTACTGTTATCTATTATTCGAATATAATTTAAATTTACTATTTCGCATATACAAGATAGCCAAATGATGTTTTTTATGGTTTGAACACAACCTGAGTTAAGAACATGTAATAACTAATATCGTTAACGATTGTTCCGATTTAATTTTTAGATACAATTTGATTAACCCTATATGATTTTTAAAAATATTTTGATGTATTGTGTTTGAAAAAAATAGTCATATCTCACCCAATTAGGGTTATTTATTATTCAAATTTATTTTAAAATCAATATTTAGGTTATACAAGATGACCCAAATGATCGTTTTTAAGGTTTGCACATAACAAGGGTTAAGAAAATAGAACAATTAATCATTATAGCATTGTCCGATTTGATTCCAATTTAGTTTTTGAAGTTCATTTAATGTACTGTAAATTATTTTTAAAATTTTTCCTATGATTTGTTTTTTAAAAAAGTAATTATATCTCACTCATTACTGTTATCTATTATTTGAATATAATTTAAATTTACTATTTCGCATATACAAGATAGCCAAATGATGTTTTTTACGGTTTGGACACAACCAGAGTTAAGAAAATGTAATAACTAATAGCGTTAACGATTGTTCTGATTTAATTTTTAGATATAATTTGATTAACCCTAAATGATTTTTAAAATAATTTTGATGTATTGTGTTTAAAAAAAAATAGTCATATCTCACTCAATTACGGTTATCTATTATTCAAATTTATTTTAAAATGAATATTTAGGTTATACAATATGACCCAAATGATCCTTTTTAAGCTTTGGACATAACAAGGGTTAAGAAAATAGAACAATTAATCATTATAGCATTGTCCGATTTGACTTCAGTTTCATTTTTAAAGTTCATTTGATGTACTGTAAATTATTTTAAAAATTTTTCTTATGAATTATTTTTTAAAAAAATAATTATATCTCACTCCATTACTGTTGTCTATTATTTGAATATAATTTAAATTTACTATTTCGCATATACAAGATAGGCAAAATGATGTTTTTTATGGTTTGAACACAACCACAGTTAAGAAAATGTAATAACTAATAGCGTTAACGATTGTTCCGATTTAATTTTTAGATATAATTTGATCAACCCTAAATGATTTTTAAAAATATTTTGATGTATTGTGTTTAAAAAAAATAGTCATATCTGACTCAATTACGGTTACCTATTATTCAAATTTATTTTAAAATTCATATTTAGGTTATTCAAGATGACCCAAATGATCCTTTTTAATTTTTGGACATAACCAAGGTTAAGAAAATAGAACAATTAATCATTACAATCATTACATTGTCCGATTTGATTCCAATTTAATTTTTGAAATTCATTTAATGTACTGTAAATTATTTTTAAAATTTTTCTTATGAATTGTTTTTTAAAAAAATAATTATATCTCACTCTATTACTGTTATCTATTATTCGAATATAATTTAAATTTACTATTTCGCATATACAAGATAGCCAAATGATGTTTTTTATGGTTTGAGCACAACCAGAGTTAAGAAAATGTAATAACTAATAGCGTTAACGATTGTTCCGATTTAATTTTTAGATATAATTTGATTAATTCTAAATGATTTTTAAAAAAAATTTGATGTATTGTGTTTAAAAAAAATAGTCATATCTCACTCAATTACGGTTATCTATTATTCAAATTTATTTTAAAATTAGTATTTAGGTTATACAAGATAATCCAAATGATCGTTTTTAAGTTTTGGACATAACAAGGGTTAAGAAAATAGAACAATTAATCATTATAGCATTGTCCGATTTGACTTCAGTTTCATTTTTAAAGTTCATTTGATGTACTGTAAATTTATTTTAAAATTTTTCTTATGAATTGTTTTTTAAAAAAATAATTATATCTCACTCTATTACTGTTGTCTATTATTCGAATATAATTTAAATTTACTATTTCGCATATACAAGAGAGGCAAAATGATGTTTTTTATGGTTTGAACACAATCAGAGTTAAGAAAATGTAATAACTAATAGCGTTAACGATTGTTCCGATTTAATTTTTAGATATAATTTGATTAACCCTAAATGATATTTAAAAATATTTTGATGTACTGTGTTTAAAAAAATTAGTCATATCTCACCCAATTAGGGTTATTTATTATTCAAATTTATTTTAAAATCAATATTTAGGTTATACAAGATGACCCAAATGATCGTTTTTAAGGTTTGCACATAACAAGGGTTAAGAAAATAGAACAATTAATCATTATAGCATTGTCCGATTTGATTCCAATTTAGTTTTTGAAGTTCATTTAATGTACTGTAAATTATTTTTAAAATTTTTCCTATGATTTGTTTTTTAAAAAAATAATTATATCACATTCATTACTGTTATCTATTATTCGAATATAATTTAAATTTACTATTTCGCATATACAAGATAGCCAAATGATGTTTTTTACGGTTTGAACACAACCAGAGTTAAGAAAATGTAATAACTAATAGCGTTAACGATTGTTCTGATTTAATTTTTAGATATAATTTGATTAACCCTAAATGATTTTTAAAATAATTTTGATGTATTGTGTTTAAAAAAAATAGTCATATCTCACTCAATTACGGTTATCTATTATTCAAATTTATTTTAAAATGAATATTTAGGTTATACAAGATGACCCAAATGATTCTTTTTAAGTTTTGGACATAACAAGGGTTAAGAAAATAGAACAATTAATCATTATAGCATTGTCCGATTTGACTTCAGTTTCATTTTTAAAGTTCATTTGATGTACTGTAAATTATTTTTAAAATTTTTCTTATGAATTATTTTTTTAAAAAATAATTATATCTCACTCCATTACTGTTGTCTATTATTCGAATATAATTTAAATTTACTATTTCGCATATACAAGATAGGCAAAATGATGTTTTTTATGGTTTGAACACAACCACAGTTAAGAAAATGTAATAACTAATAGCGTTAACGATTGTTCCGATTTAATTTTTAGATATAATTTGATCAACCCTAAATGATTTTTAAAAATATTTTGATGTATTGTGTTTAAAAAAAATAGTCATATCTGACTCAATTACGGTTACCTATTATTCAAATTTATTTTAAAATTCATATTTAGGTTATTCAAGATGACCCAAATGATCCTTTTTATTTTTTGGACATAACCAGGGTTAAGAAAATAGAACAATTAATCATTACAATCATTACATTGTCCGATTTGATTCCAATTTAATTTTTGAAGTTCATTTAATGTACTGTAAATTATTTTTAAAATTTTTCTTATGAATTGTTTTTTAAAAAAATAATTATATCTCACTCTATTAATGTTATCTATTATTCGAATATAATTTAAATTTACTATTTCGCATATACAAGATAGCCAAATGATGTTTTTTACGGTTTGCACACAACCAAAGTTAAGAAAATAATATAACTAATAGCGTTAACGATTGTTCCGATTTAATTTTTAGATATAATTTGATTAACCCTAAATGATTTTTATAAATATTTTGATGTATTTTGTTTAAAAAAAATAGTCTTTTCTTACTCAATTACGGTTATCTATTATTCAAATTTATTTTAAAATTAATATTTAAGTTATACAAGATGACCCAAATAATCTTTTTTAAGTTTTGGACATAACCAGGGTTAAGAAAATAGAACAATTAATGATTACAGCATTGTCCGATTTGACTCCAGTTTCATTTTTGAAGTACTGTAATTTACGTTTAAAATTTTTCTTATGAATTGTTTTTTAAAAAAATAATTATATCTCACTCTATTACTGTTATCTATTATTCGAATATAATTTAAATTTACTATTTCGCATATACAAGATAGCCAAATGATGTTTTTTATGGTTTGAGCACAACCAGAGTTAAGAAAATGTAATAACTAATAGCGTTAACGATTGTTCCGATTTAATTTTTAGATATAATTTGATTAATTCTAAATGATTTTTAAAAATATTTTGATGTATTGTGTTAAAAAAAAATAGTCATATCTCACTCAATTACGGTTATCTATTATTCAAATTTATTTCAAAATTAGTATTTAGGTTATACAAGATGATCCAGATGATCGTTTTTAAGTTTTGGACATAACAAGGGTTAAGAAAATAGAACAATTAATCATTATAGCATTGTCCGATTTGACTTCAGTTTCATTTTTAAAGTTCATTTGATGTACTGTAAATTATTTTAAAAATTTTTCTTATGAATTATTTTTTAAAAAAATAATTATATCTCACTCCATTACTGTTGTCTATTATTCGAATATAATTTAAATTTACTATTTCGCATATACAAGATAGGCAAAATGATGTTTTTTATGGTTTGAACACAACCACAGTTAAGAAAATGTAATAACTAATAGCGTTAACGATTGTTCCGATTTAATTTTTAGATATAATTTGATCAACCCTAAATGATTTTTAAAAATATTTTGATGTATTGTGTTTAAAAAAAATAGTCATATCTGACTCAATTACGGTTACCTATTATTCAAATTTATTTTAAAATTCATATTTAGGTTATTCAAGATGACCCAAATGATCCTTTTTAAGTTTTGGACATAACCAGGGTTAAGAAAATAGAACAATTAATCATTATAGAATTGTCCGATTTGATTCCAATTTCATTTTTAAAGTTCATTTGATGTACTGTAAATTATTTTTAAAATTTTTCTTATGAACTGTTTTTTAAAAAAATAATTATATCTCACTCTATTACTGTTATCTATTATTTGAATATAATTTAAATTTACTATTTCGCATATACAAGATAGCCAAATGATGTTTTTTATGGTTTGAACACAACCTGAGTTAAGAACATGTAATAACTAATATCGTTAACGATTGTTCCGATTTAATTTTTAGATACAATTTGATTAACCCTATATGATTTTTAAAAATATTTTGATGTATTGTGTTTGAAAAAAATAGTCATATCTCACCCAATTAGGGTTATTTATTATTCAAATTTATTTTAAAATCAATATTTAGGTTATACAAGATGACCCAAATGATCGTTTTTAAGGTTTGCACATAACAAGGGTTAAGAAAATAGAACAATTAATCATTATAGCATTGTCCGATTTGATTCCAATTTAGTTTTTGAAGTTCATTTAATGTACTGTAAATTATTTTTAAAATTTTTCCTATGATTTGTTTTTTAAAAAAGTAATTATATCTCACTCATTACTGTTATCTATTATTTGAATATAATTTAAATTTACTATTTCGCATATACAAGATAGCCAAATGATGTTTCTTACGGTTTGGACACAACCAGAGTTAAGAAAATGTAATAACTAATAGCGTTAACGATTGTTCTGATTTAATTTTTAGATATAATTTGATTAACCCTAAATGATTTTTAAAATAATTTTGATGTATTGTGTTTAAAAAAAAATAGTCATATCTCACTCAATTACGGTTATCTATTATTCAAATTTATTTTAAAATGAATATTTAGGTTATACAATATGACCCAAATGATCCTTTTTAAGCTTTGGACATAACAAGGGTTAAGAAAATAGAACAATTAATCATTATAGCATTGTCCGATTTGACTTCAGTTTCATTTTTAAAGTTCATTTGATGTACTGTAAATTATTTTAAAAATTTTTCTTATGAATTATTTTTTAAAAAAATAATTATATCTCACTCCATTACTGTTGTCTATTATTTGAATATAATTTAAATTTACTATTTCGCATATACAAGATAGGCAAAATGATGTTTTTTATGGTTTGAACACAACCACAGTTAAGAAAATGTAATAACTAATAGCGTTAACGATTGTTCCGATTTAATTTTTAGATATAATTTGATCAACCCTAAATGATTTTTAAAAATATTTTGATGTATTGTGTTTAAAAAAAATAGTCATATCTGACTCAATTACGGTTACCTATTATTCAAATTTATTTTAAAATTCATATTTAGGTTATTCAAGATGACCCAAATGATCCTTTTTAATTTTTGGACATAACCAAGGTTAAGAAAATAGAACAATTAATCATTACAATCATTACATTGTCCGATTTGATTCCAATTTAATTTTTGAAATTCATTTAATGTACTGCAAATTATTTTTAAAATTTTTCTTATGAATTGTTTTTTAAAAAAATAATTATATCTCACTCTATTACTGTTATCTATTATTCGAATATAATTTAAATTTACTATTTCGCATATACAAGATAGCCAAATGATGTTTTTTATGGTTTGAGCACAACCAGAGTTAAGAAAATGTAATAACTAATAGCGTTAACGATTGTTCCGATTTAATTTTTAGATATAATTTGATTAACCCTAAATGATTTTTAAAATAATTTTGATGTATTGTGTTTAAAAAAAATAGTCATATCTCACTCAATTACGGTTATCTATTATTCAAATTTATTTTAAAATGAATATTTAGGTTATACAAGATGACCCAAATGATTCTTTTTAAGTTTTGGACATAACAAGGGTTAAGAAAATAGAACAATTAATCATTATAGCATTGTCCGATTTGACTTCAGTTTCATTTTTAAAGTTCATTTGATGTACTGTAAATTATTTTTAAAATTTTTCTTATGAATTATTTTTTTAAAAAATAATTATATCTCACTCCATTACTGTTGTCTATTATTCGAATATAATTTAAATTTACTATTTCGCATATACAAGATAGGCAAAATGATGTTTTTTATGGTTTGAACACAACCACAGTTAAGAAAATGTAATAACTAATAGCGTTAACGATTGTTCCGATTTAATTTTTAGATATAATTTGATCAACCCTAAATGATTTTTAAAAATATTTTGATGTATTGTGTTTAAAAAAAATAGTCATATCTGACTCAATTACGGTTACCTATTATTCAAATTTATTTTAAAATTCATATTTAGGTTATTCAAGATGACCCAAATGATCCTTTTTATTTTTTGGACATAACCAGGGTTAAGAAAATAGAACAATTAATCATTACAATCATTACATTGTCCGATTTGATTCCAATTTAATTTTTGAAGTTCATTTAATGTACTGTAAATTATTTTTAAAATTTTTCTTATGAATTGTTTTTTAAAAAAATAATTATATCTCACTCTATTAATGTTATCTATTATTCGAATATAATTTAAATTTACTATTTCGCATATACAAGATAGCCAAATGATGTTTTTTACGGTTTGCACACAACCAAAGTTAAGAAAATAATATAACTAATAGCGTTAACGATTGTTCCGATTTAATTTTTAGATATAATTTGATTAACCCTAAATGATTTTTATAAATATTTTGATGTATTTTGTTTAAAAAAAATAGTCTTTTCTTACTCAATTACGGTTATCTATTATTCAAATTTATTTTAAAATTAATATTTAAGTTATACAAGATGACCCAAATAATCTTTTTTAAGTTTTGGACATAACCAGGGTTAAGAAAATAGAACAATTAATGATTACAGCATTGTCCGATTTGACTCCAGTTTCATTTTTGAAGTACTGTAATTTACGTTTAAAATTTTTCTTATGAATTGTTTTTTAAAAAAATAATTATATCTCACTCTATTACTGTTATCTATTATTCGAATATAATTTAAATTTACTATTTCGCATATACAAGATAGCCAAATGATGTTTTTTATGGTTTGAGCACAACCAGAGTTAAGAAAATGTAATAACTAATAGCGTTAACGATTGTTCCGATTTAATTTTTAGATATAATTTGATTAATTCTAAATGATTTTTAAAAATATTTTGATGTATTGTGTTAAAAAAAAATAGTCATATCTCACTCAATTACGGTTATCTATTATTCAAATTTATTTCAAAATTAGTATTTAGGTTATACAAGATGATCCAGATGATCGTTTTTAAGTTTTGGACATAACAAGGGTTAAGAAAATAGAACAATTAATCATTATAGCATTGTCCGATTTGACTTCAGTTTCATTTTTAAAGTTCATTTGATGTACTGTAAATTATTTTAAAAATTTTTCTTATGAATTATTTTTTAAAAAAATAATTATATCTCACTCCATTACTGTTGTCTATTATTCGAATATAATTTAAATTTACTATTTCGCATATACAAGATAGGCAAAATGATGTTTTTTATGGTTTGAACACAACCACAGTTAAGAAAATGTAATAACTAATAGCGTTAACGATTGTTCCGATTTAATTTTTAGATATAATTTGATCAACCCTAAATGATTTTTAAAAATATTTTGATGTATTGTGTTTAAAAAAAATAGTCATATCTGACTCAATTACGGTTACCTATTATTCAAATTTATTTTAAAATTCATATTTAGGTTATTCAAGATGACCCAAATGATCCTTTTTAAGTTTTGGACATAACCAGGGTTAAGAAAATAGAACAATTAATCATTATAGAATTGTCCGATTTGATTCCAATTTCATTTTTAAAGTTCATTTGATGTACTGTAAATTATTTTTAAAATTTTTCTTATGAACTGTTTTTTAAAAAAATAATTATATCTCACTCTATTACTGTTATCTATTATTCGAATATAATTTAAATTTACTATTTCGCATATACAAGATAGCCAAATGATGTTTTTTATGGTTTGAACACAACCTGAGTTAAGAACATGTAATAACTAATATCGTTAACGATTGTTCCGATTTAATTTTTAGATACAATTTGATTAACCCTATATGATTTTTAAAAATATTTTGATGTATTGTGTTTGAAAAAAATAGTCATATCTCACCCAATTAGGGTTATTTATTATTCAAATTTATTTTAAAATCAATATTTAGGTTATACAAGATGACCCAAATGATCGTTTTTAAGGTTTGCACATAACAAGGGTTAAGAAAATAGAACAATTAATCATTATAGCATTGTCCGATTTGATTCCAATTTAGTTTTTGAAGTTCATTTAATGTACTGTAAATTATTTTTAAAATTTTTCCTATGATTTGTTTTTTAAAAAAGTAATTATATCTCACTCATTACTGTTATCTATTATTTGAATATAATTTAAATTTACTATTTCGCATATACAAGATAGCCAAATGATGTTTTTTACGGTTTGGACACAACCAGAGTTAAGAAAATGTAATAACTAATAGCGTTAACGATTGTTCTGATTTAATTTTTAGATATAATTTGATTAACCCTAAATGATTTTTAAAATAATTTTGATGTATTGTGTTTAAAAAAAAATAGTCATATCTCACTCAATTACGGTTATCTATTATTCAAATTTATTTTAAAATGAATATTTAGGTTATACAATATGACCCAAATGATCCTTTTTAAGCTTTGGACATAACAAGGGTTAAGAAAATAGAACAATTAATCATTATAGCATTGTCCGATTTGACTTCAGTTTCATTTTTAAAGTTCATTTGATGTACTGTAAATTATTTTAAAAATTTTTCTTATGAATTATTTTTTAAAAAAATAATTATATCTCACTCCATTACTGTTGTCTATTATTTGAATATAATTTAAATTTACTATTTCGCATATACAAGATAGGCAAAATGATGTTTTTTATGGTTTGAACACAACCACAGTTAAGAAAATGTAATAACTAATAGCGTTAACGATTGTTCCGATTTAATTTTTAGATATAATTTGATCAACCCTAAATGATTTTTAAAAATATTTTGATGTATTGTGTTTAAAAAAAATAGTCATATCTGACTCAATTACGGTTACCTATTATTCAAATTTATTTTAAAATTCATATTTAGGTTATTCAAGATGACCCAAATGATCCTTTTTAATTTTTGGACATAACCAAGGTTAAGAAAATAGAACAATTAATCATTACAATCATTACATTGTCCGATTTGATTCCAATTTAATTTTTGAAATTCACTTAATGTACTGTAAATTATTTTTAAAATTTTTCTTATGAATTGTTTTTTAAAAAAATAATTATATCTCACTCTATTACTGTTATCTATTATTCGAATATAATTTAAATTTACTATTTCGCATATACAAGATAGCCAAATGATGTTTTTTATGGTTTGAGCACAACCAGAGTTAAGAAAATGTAATAACTAATAGCGTTAACGATTGTTCCGATTTAATTTTTAGATATAATTTGATTAATTCTAAATGATTTTTAAAAAAATTTTGATGTATTGTGTTTAAAAAAAATAGTCATATCTCACTCAATTACGGTTATCTATTATTCAAATTTATTTTAAAATTAGTATTTAGGTTATACAAGATAATCCAAATGATCGTTTTTAAGTTTTGGACATAACAAGGGTTAAGAAAATAGAACAATTAATCATTATAGCATTGTCCGATTTGACTTCAGTTTCATTTTTAAAGTTCATTTGATGTACTGTAAATTTATTTTAAAATTTTTCTTATGAATTGTTTTTTAAAAAAATAATTATATCTCACTCTATTACTGTTGTCTATTATTCGAATATAATTTAAATTTACTATTTCGCATATACAAGAGAGGCAAAATGATGTTTTTTATGGTTTGAACACAATCAGAGTTAAGAAAATGTAATAACTAATAGCGTTAACGATTGTTCCGATTTAATTTTTAGATATAATTTGATTAACCCTAAATAATATTTAAAAATATTTTGATGTACTGTGTTTAAAAAAATTAGTCATATCTCACCCAATTAGGGTTATTTATTATTCAAATTTATTTTAAAATCAATATTTAGGTTATACAAGATGACCCAAATGATCGTTTTTAAGGTTTGCACATAACAAGGGTTAAGAAAATAGAACAATTAATCATTATAGCATTGTCCGATTTGATTCCAATTTAGTTTTTGAAGTTCATTTAATGTACTGTAAATTATTTTTAAAATTTTTCCTATGATTTGTTTTTTAAAAAAATAATTATATCACATTCATTACTGTTATCTATTATTCGAATATAATTTAAATTTACTATTTCGCATATACAAGATAGCCAAATGATGTTTTTTACGGTTTGAACACAACCAGAGTTAAGAAAATGTAATAACTAATAGCGTTAACGATTGTTCTGATTTAATTTTTAGATATAATTTGATTAACCCTAAATGATTTTTAAAATAATTTTGATGTATTGTGTTTAAAAAAAATAGTCATATCTCACTCAATTACGGTTATCTATTATTCAAATTTATTTTAAAATGAATATTTAGGTTATACAAGATGACCCAAATGATTCTTTTTAAGTTTTGGACATAACAAGGGTTAAGAAAATAGAACAATTAATCATTATAGCATTGTCCGATTTGACTTCAGTTTCATTTTTAAAGTTCATTTGATGTACTGTAAATTATTTTTAAAATTTTTCTTATGAATTATTTTTTTAAAAAATAATTATATCTCACTCCATTACTGTTGTCTATTATTCGAATATAATTTAAATTTACTATTTCGCATATACAAGATAGGCAAAATGATGTTTTTTATGGTTTGAACACAACCACAGTTAAGAAAATGTAATAACTAATAGCGTTAACGATTGTTCCGATTTAATTTTTAGATATAATTTGATCAACCCTAAATGATTTTTAAAAATATTTTGATGTATTGTGTTTAAAAAAAATAGTCATATCTGACTCAATTACGGTTACCTATTATTCAAATTTATTTTAAAATTCATATTTAGGTTATTCAAGATGACCCAAATGATCCTTTTTATTTTTTGGACATAACCAGGGTTAAGAAAATAGAACAATTAATCATTACAATCATTACATTGTCCGATTTGATTCCAATTTAATTTTTGAAGTTCATTTAATGTACTGTAAATTATTTTTAAAATTTTTCTTATGAATTGTTTTTTAAAAAAATAATTATATCTCACTCTATTAATGTTATCTATTATTCGAATATAATTTAAATTTACTATTTCGCATATACAAGATAGCCAAATGATGTTTTTTACGGTTTGCACACAACCAAAGTTAAGAAAATAATATAACTAATAGCGTTAACGATTGTTCCGATTTAATTTTTAGATATAATTTGATTAACCCTAAATGATTTTTATAAATATTTTGATGTATTTTGTTTAAAAAAAATAGTCTTTTCCTACTCAATTACGGTTATCTATTATTCAAATTTATTTTAAAATTAATATTTAAGTTATACAAGATGACCCAAATAATCTTTTTTAAGTTTTGGACATAACCAGGGTTAAGAAAATAGAACAATTAATGATTACAGCATTGTCCGATTTGACTCCAGTTTCATTTTTGAAGTACTGTAATTTACGTTTAAAATTTTTCTTATGAATTGTTTTTTAAAAAAATAATTATATCTCACTCTATTACTGTTATCTATTATTCGAATATAATTTAAATTTACTATTTCGCATATACAAGATAGCCAAATGATGTTTTTTATGGTTTGAGCACAACCAGAGTTAAGAAAATGTAATAACTAATAGCGTTAACGATTGTTCCGATTTAATTTTTAGATATAATTTGATTAATTCTAAATGATTTTTAAAAATATTTTGATGTATTGTGTTAAAAAAAAATAGTCATATCTCACTCAATTACGGTTATCTATTATTCAAATTTATTTCAAAATTAGTATTTAGGTTATACAAGATGATCCAGATGATCGTTTTTAAGTTTTGGACATAACAAGGGTTAAGAAAATAGAACAATTAATCATTATAGCATTGTCCGATTTGACTTCAGTTTCATTTTTAAAGTTCATTTGATGTACTGTAAATTATTTTAAAAATTTTTCTTATGAATTATTTTTTAAAAAAATAATTATATCTCACTCCATTACTGTTGTCTATTATTCGAATATAATTTAAATTTACTATTTCGCATATACAAGATAGGCAATATGATGTTTTTTATGGTTTGAACACAACCACAGTTAAGAAAATGTAATAACTAATAGCGTTAACGATTGTTCCGATTTAATTTTTAGATATAATTTGATCAACCCTAAATGATTTTTAAAAATATTTTGATGTATTGTGTTTAAAAAAAATAGTCATATCTGACTCAATTACGGTTACCTATTATTCAAATTTATTTTAAAATTCATATTTAGGTTATTCAAGATGACCCAAATGATCCTTTTTAATTTTTGGACATAACCAGGGTTAAGAAAATAGAACAATTAATCATTACAATCATTACATTGTCCGATTTGATTCCAATTTAATTTTTGAAATTCATTTAATGTACTGTAAATTATTTTTAAAATTTTTCTTATGAATTGTTTTTTAAAAAAATAATTATATCTCACTCTATTAATGTTATCTATTATTCGAATATAATTTAAATTTACTATTTCGCATATACAAGATAGCCAAATGATGTTTTTTACGGTTTGCACACACCCAAAGTTAAGAAAATGTAATAACTAATAGCGTTAACGATTGTTCCCATTTAATTTTTAGATATAATTTAATTAACCCTAAATGATTTTTATAAATATTTTGATGTATTTTGTTTAAAAAAAATAGTCTTTTCTCACTCAATTACGGTTATCTATTATTCAAATTGATTTTAAAATTAATATTTAGGTTATACAAGATGACCCAAATGATCTTTTTTAAGTTTTGGACATAACCAGGGTTAAGAAAATTATTGTGCTTAAAAAAGTAGTGATATCTCACACAATTACGGTTATCTATTATTCTTCTAGTTTTTAAATTTTGGACATAACAAGTGTTAAGAAAATAGAACAATTAATCATTATAGCATTGTCCAATTTGACTCCAGTTTCATTTTTGAAGTACTGTAATTTACGTTTAAAATTTTTCTTATGAATTGTTTTTTTAAAAAATAATTATATCTCACTCTATTACTGTTATCTATTATTCGAATATAATTTAAATTTACTATTTCGCATATACAAGATAGCCAAATGATGTTTTTTATGGTTTGAGCACAACCAGAGTTAAGAAAATGTAATAACTAATAGCGTTAACGATTGTTTCGATTTAATTTTTAGATATAATTTGATTAATTCTAAATGATTTTTAAAAAAATTTTGATGTATTGTGTTTAAAAAAAATAGTCATATCTCACTCAATTACGGTTATCTATTATTCAAATTTATTTTAAAATTAGTATTTAGGTTATACAAGATGATCCAAATGATCGTTTTTAAGTTTTGGACATAACAAGGGTTAAGAAAATAGAACAATTAATCATTATAGCATTGTCCGATTTGACTTCAGTTTCATTTTTAAAGTTCATTTGATGTACTGTAAATTATTTTTAAAATTTTTCTTATGAATTGTTTTTTAAAAAAATAATTATATCTCACTCTATTACTGTTCGTCTATTATTCGAATATAATTTAAATTTACTATTTCGCATATACAAGAGAGGCAAAATGATGTTTTTTATGGTTTGAACACAATCAGAGTTAAGAAAATGTAATAACTAATAGCGTTAACGATTGTTCCGATTTAATTTTTAGATATAATTTGATTAACCCTAAATGATTTTTAAAAATATTTTGATGTATTGTGTTTAAAAAAAATAGTCATATCTCACCCAATTAGGGTTATTTATTATTCAAATTTATTTTAAAATCAATATTTAGGTTATACAAGATGACCCAAATGATCGTTTTTAAGGTTTGCACATAACAAGGGTTAAGAAAATAGAACAATTTATCATTATAGCATTGTCCGATTTGATTCCAATTTAGTTTTTGAAGTTCATTTAATGTACTGT
Organism: Anthonomus grandis grandis; assembly: GCF_022605725.1. NCBI lineage: Eukaryota > Metazoa > Arthropoda > Insecta > Coleoptera > Curculionidae > Anthonomus > Anthonomus grandis. The sequence goes on along the minus strand of NC_065567.1, from coordinate 2,832,681 downwards.
AAATTATTTTTAAAATTTTTCCTATGATTTGTTTTTTAAAAAAATAATTATATCTCACTCATTACTGTTATCTATTATTCGAATATAATTTAAATTTACTATTTCGCATATACAAGATAGCCAAATGATGTTTTTTACGGTTTGAACACAACCAGAGTTAAGAAAATGTAATAACTAATAGCGTTAACGATTGTTCTGATTTAATTTTTAGAGATTAACCCTAAATGATTTTTAAAATAATTTTGATGTATTGTGTTTAAAAAAAATAGTCATATCTCACTCAATTACGGTTATCTATTATTCAAATTTATTTTAAAATGAATATTTAGGTTATACAAGATGACCCAAATGATCCTTTTTAAGTTTTGGACATAACAAGGGTTAAGAAAATAGAACAATTAATCATTATAGCATTGTCCGATTTGACTTCAGTTTCATTTTTAAAGTTCATTTGATGTACTGTAAATTATTTTTAAAATTTTTCTTATGAATTGTTTTTTAAAAAAATAATTATATCTCACTCTATTACTGTTGTCTATTATTCGAATATAATTTAAATTTACTATTTCGCATATACAAGAGAGGCAAAATGATTTTTTTTATGGTTTGAACACAATCAGAGTTAAGAAAATGTAATAACTAATAGCGTTAACGATTGTTCCGATTTAATTTTTAGATATAATTTGATTAACCCTAAATGATTTTTAAAAATATTTTGATGTATTGTGTTTAAAAAAATTAGTCATATCTCACCCAATTAGGGTTATTTATTATTCAAATTTATTTTAAAATCAATATTTAGGTTATACAAGATGACCCAAATGATCGTTTTTAAGGTTTGCACATAACAAGGGTTAAGAAAATAGAACAATTAATCATTATAGCATTGTCCGATTTGATTCCAATTTAGTTTTTGAAGTTCATTTAATGTACTGTAAATTATTTTTAAAATTTTTCCTATGATTTGTTTTTTAAAAAAATAATTATATCACATTCATTACTGTTATCTATTATTCGAATATAATTTAAATTTACTATTTCGCATATACAAGATAGCCAAATGATGTTTTTTATGGTTTGAGCACAACCAGAGTTAAGAAAATGTAATAACTAATAGCGTTAACGATTGTTCCGATTTATTTTTTAGATATAATTTGATTAATTCTAAATGATTTTTAAAAAAATTTTGATGTATTTTGTAAAAAAAAAATAGTCTTTTCTCACTCAATTACGGTTATCTATTATTCAAATTTATTTTAAAATTAATATTTAAGTTATACAAGATGACCCAAATAATCTTTTTTAAGTTTTGGACATAACCAGGGTTAAGAAAATAGAACAATTTATCATTATAGCATTGTCCGATTTGACTTCAGTTTCATTTTTAAAGTTCATTTGATGTACTGTAAATTATTTTTAAAATTTTTCTTATGAATTATTTTTTAAAAAAATAATTATATCTCACTCCATTACTGTTGTCTATTATTCGAATATAATTTAAATTTACTATTTCGCATATACAAGATAGCCAAATGATGTTTTTTATGGTTTGAGCACAACCAGAGTTAAGAAAATGTAATAACTAATAGCGTTAACGATTGTTCCGATTTAATTTTTAGATATAATTTGATTAATTCTAAATGATTTTAAAAAAAATTTTGATGTATTGTGTTTAAAAAAAAATAGTCATATCTCACTCAATTACGGTTATCTATTATTCAAATTTATTTTAAAATTAGTATTTAGGTTATACAAGATAATCCAAATGATCGTTTTTAAGTTTTGGACATAACAAGGGTTAAGAAAATAGAACAATTAATCATTATAGCATTGTCCGATTTGACTTCAGTTTCATTTTTAAAGTTCATTTGATGTACTGTAAATTATTTTTAAAATTTTTCTTATGAATTATTTTTTAAAAAAATAATTATATCTCACTCCATTACTGTTGTCTATTATTCGAATATAATTTAAATTTACTATTTCGCATATACAAGATAGGCAAAATGATGTTTTTTATGGTTTGAACACAACCACAGTTAAGAAAATGTAATAACTAATAGCGTTAACGATTGTTCCGATTTAATTTTTAGATATAATTTGATCAACCCTAAATGATTTTTAAAAATATTTTGATGTATTGTGTTTAAAAAAAATAGTCATATCTCACTCAATTACGGTTACCTATTATTCAAATTTATTTTAAAATTCATATTTAGGTTATTCAACATGACACAAATGATCCTTTTTAATTTTTGGACATAACCAGGGTTAAGAAAATAGAACAATTAATCATTACAATCATTACATTGTCCGATTTGATTCCAATTTAATTTTTGAAGTTCATTTAATGTACTGTAAATTATTTTTAAAATTTTTCTTATGAATTGTTTTTTAAAAAAATAATTATATCTCACTCTATTAATGTTATCTATTATTCGAATATAATTTAAATTTACTATTTCGCATATACAAGATAGCCAAATGATGTTTTTTACGGTTTGCACACACCCAAAGTTAAGAAAATGTAATAACTAATAGCGTTAACGATTGTTCCCATTTAATTTTTAGATATAATTTAATTAACCCTAAATGATTTTTATAAATATTTTGATGTATTTTGTTTAAAAAAAATAGTCTTTTCTCACTCAATTACGGTTATCTATTATTCAAATTGATTTTAAAATTAATATTTAGGTTATACAAGATGACCCAAATGATCTTTTTTAAGTTTTGGACATAACCAGGGTTAAGAAAATTATTGTGCTTAAAAAAGTAGTGATATCTCACACAATTACGGTTATCTATTATTCTTCTAGTTTTTAAATTTTGGGACATAACAAGTGTTAAGAAAATAGAACAATTAATCATTATAGCATTGTCCAATTTGACTCTCAGTTTCATTTTTGAAGTACTGTAAGTTTACGTTTAAAATTTTTCTTATGAATTGTTTTTTTAAAAAATAATTATATCTCACTCTATTACTGTTATCTATTATTCGAATATAATTTAAATTTACTATTTCGCATATACAAGATAGCCAAATGATGTTTTTTATGGTTTGAGCACAACCAGAGTTAGAAAATGTAATAACTAATACGCGTTAAACGATTGTTTCGATTTAATTTTTTAGATATAATTTGATTAATTTCTAAATGATTTTTAAAAAAATTTTGATGTATTGTGTTTAAAAACAAATAGTCATATCTCACTCAATTACGGTTATCTATTATTCAAATTTATTTTAAAATTAGTATTTAGGTTATACAAGATGATCCAAATGATCGTTTTTAAGTTTTTGGACATAACAAGGGTTAAGAAAATAGAACAATTAATCATTATAGCATTGTCCGATTTGACTTCAGTTTCATTTTTAAAAGTTCATTTGATGTACTGTAAATTATTTTAAAATTTTTCTTATGAATTGTTTTTTAAAAAATAATTATATCTCACTCTATTACTGTTCGTCTATTATTCGAATATAATTTAAATTTACTATTTCGCATATACAAGAGAGGCAAAATGATGTTCTTTTATGGTTTGAACACAATCAGAGTTAAGAAAATGTTAATAACTAATAGCGTTAACGATTGTTCCGATTTAAATTTTAGATATAATTTGATTAACCCTAAATGATTTTTAAAAATATTTTGATGTATTGTGTTTAAAAAAATAGTCATATCTCACCCAATTAGGGTTATTTATTATTCAAATTTATTTTAAAATCAATATTTAGGTTATACAAGATGACCCAAATGATCGTTTTTAAGGTTTGCACATAACAAGGGTTAAGAAAATAGAACAATTTATCATTAATAGCATTGTCCGATTTGATTCCAATTTAGTTTTTGAAGTTCATTTAATGTACTGTAAATTATTTTTAAAATTTTTCCTATGATTTGTTTTTTAAAAAAATAATTATATCTCACTCATTACTGTTATCTATTATTCGAATATATTTAAATTTACTATTTCGCATATACAAGATAGCCAAATGATGTTTTTTACGGTTTGAACACAACCACCAGAGTTAAGAAAATGTAATAACTAATAGCGTTAACGATTGTTCTGATTTAATTTTTAGAGATTAACCCTAAATGATTTTTAAAATAATTTTGATGTATTGTGTTTAAAAAAAATAGTCATATCTCACTCAATTACGGTTATCTATTATTCAAATTTATTTTAAAATGAATATTTAGGTTATACAAGATGACCCAAATGATCCTTTTTAAGTTTTGGACATAACAAGGGTTAAGAAAATAGAACAATTAATCATTATAGCATTGTCCGATTTGACTTCGTTTCATTTTTAAAGTTCATTTGATGTACTGTAAATTATTTTTAAAAATTTTTCTTATGAATTGTTTTTTAAAAAAATATTATATCTCACTCTATTACTGTTGTCTATTATTCGAATATAATTTAAATTTACTATTTCGCATATACAAGAGAGGCAAAATGATTTTTTTTATGGTTTGAACACAATCAGAGTTAAGAAAATGTAATAACCTAATAGCGTTAACGATTGTTCCGATTTAATTTTTAGATATAATTTGATTAACCCTAAATGATTTTTAAAAATATTTTGATGTATTGTGTTTAAAAAAATTAGTCATATCTCACCCAATTAGGGTTATTTATTATTCAAATTTATTTTAAAATCAATATTTAGGTTATACAAGATGACCCAAATGATCGTTTTTAAGGTTTGCACATAACAAGGGTTAAGAAAATAGAACAATTAATCATTATAGCATTGTCCGATTTGATTCCAATTTAGTTTTTGAAGTTCATTTAATGTACTGTAAATTATTTTTAAAATTTTTCCTATGATTTGTTTTTTAAAAAAATAATTATATCACATTCATTACTGTTATCTATTTATTCGAATATAATTTAAATTTACTATTTCGCATATACAAGATAGCCAAATGATGTTTTTTATGGTTTGAGCACAACCAGAGTTAAGAAAATGTAATAACTAATAGCGTTAACGATTGTTCCGATTTATTTTTTAGATATAATTTGATTAATTCTAAATGATTTTTAAAAAAATTTTGATGTATTTTTGTAAAAAAAAAATAGTCTTTTCTCACTCAATTACGGTTATCTATTATTCAAATTTATTTTAAATTAATATTTTAAGTTATACAAGATGACCCAAATAATCTTTTTTAAGTTTTGGACATAACCAGGTTAAGAAAATAGAACAATTTATCATTATAGCATTGTCCGATTTGACTTCAGTTTCATTTTTAAAGTTCATTTACTCTCACGAGATGTGTTTTATTTTTATATTTTTTAAAAAAATAATTATATCTCACTCCATTACTGTTGTCTATTATTCGAATATAATTTAAATTTACTATTTCGCATATACAAGATAGCCAAATGATGTTTTTTATGGTTTGAGCACAACCAGAGTTAAGAAAATGTAATAACTAATAGCGTTAACGATTGTTCCGATTTAATTTTTAGATATAATTTGATTAATTCTAAATGATTTTAAAAAAAATTTTGATGTATTGTGTTTAAAAAAAAATAGTCATATCTCACTCAATTACGGTTATCTATTATTCAAATTTATTTTAAAATTAGTATTTAGGTTATACAAGATAATCCAAATGATCGTTTTTAAGTTTTGGACATAACAAGGGTTAAGAAAATAGAACAATTAATCATTATAGCATTGTCCGATTTGACTTCAGTTTCATTTTTAAAGTTCATTTGATGTACTGTAAATTATTTTTAAAATTTTTCTTATGAATTATTTTTTAAAAAAATAATTATATCTCACTCCATTACTGTTGTCTATTATTCGAATATAATTTAAATTTACTATTTCGCATATACAAGATAGGCAAAATGATGTTTTTTATGGTTTGAACACAACCACAGTTAAGAAAATGTAATAACTAATAGCGTTAACGATTGTTCCGATTTAATTTTTAGATATAATTTGATCAACCCTAAATGATTTTTAAAAATATTTTGATGTATTGTGTTTAAAAAAAATAGTCATATCTCACTCAATTACGGTTACCTATTATTCAAATTTATTTTAAAATTCATATTTAGGTTATTCAACATGACACAAATGATCCTTTTTAATTTTTGGACATAACCAGGGTTAAGAAAATAGAACAATTAATCATTACAATCATTACATTGTCCGATTTGATTCCAATTTAATTTTTGAAGTTCATTTAATGTACTGTAAATTATTTTTAAAATTTTTCTTATGAATTGTTTTTTAAAAAAATAATTATATCTCACTCTATTAATATTATCTATTATTCGAATATAATTTAAATTTACTATTTCGCATATACAAGATAGCCAAATGATGTTTTTTTACGGTTTGCACACAACCAAAGTTAAGAAAATGTAATAACTAATAGCGTTAACGATTGTTTCGATTTAATTTTTAGATATAATTTGATTAATTCTAAATGATTTTTAAAAAAATTTTGATGTATTGTGTTTAAAAAAAATAGTCATATCTCACTCAATTACGGTTATCTATTATTCAAAATTTATTTTAAAATTAGTATTTAGGTTATACAAGATGATCCAAATGATCGTTTTTAAGTTTTGGACATAACAAGGGTTAAGAAAATAGAACAATTAATCATTATAGCATTGTCCGATTTGACTTCAGTTTCATTTTTAAAGTTCATTTGATGTACTGTAAATTATTTTTAAAATTTTTCTTATGAATTGTTTTTTAAAAAAATAATTATATCTCACTCTATTACTGTTGTCTATTATTCGAATATAATTTAAATTTACTATTTCGCATATACAAGAGAGGCAAAATGATGTTTTTTATGGTTTGAACACAATCAGAGTTAAGAAAATGTAATAACTAATAGCGTTAACGATTGTTCCGATTTAATTTTTAGATATAATTTGATTAACCCTAAATGATTTTTAAAAATATTTTGATGTATTGTGTTTAAAAAAAATAGTCATATCTCACCCAATTAGGGTTATTTATTATTCAAATTTATTTTAAAATCAATATTTAGGTCATACAAGATGACCCAAATGATGGTTTTTAAGGTTTGCACATAACAAGGGTTAAGAAAATAGAACAATTAATCATTATAGCATTGTCCGATTTGATTCCAATTTAGTTTTTGAAGTTCATTTAATGTACTGTAAATTATTTTTAAAATTTTTCCTATGATTTGTTTTTTAAAAAAATAATTATATCTCACTCATTACTGTTATCTATTATTCGAATATAATTTAAATTTACTATTTCGCATATACAAGATAGCCAAATGATGTTTTTTACCGTTTGAACACAACCAGAGTTAAGAAAATGTAATAACTAATAGCGTTAACGATTGTTCTGATTTAATTTTTAGATATAATTTGATTAACCCTAAATGATTTTTAAAATAATTTTGATGTATTGTGTTTAAAAAAAATAGTCATATCTCACTCATTTACGGTTATCTATTATTCAAATTTATTTTAAAATGAATATTTAGGTTATACAAGATGACCCAAATGATCGTTTTTAAGGTTTGCACATAACAAGGGTTAAGAAAATAGAACAATTAATCATTATAGCATTGTCCGATTTGACTTCAGTTTCATTTTTAAAGTTCATTTGATGTACTGTAAATTATTTTTAAAATTTTTTTTATGAATTATTTTTTAAAAAAATAATTATATCTCACTCCATTACTGTTGTCTATTATTCGAATATAATTTAAATTTACTATTTCGCATATACAAGATAGGCAAAATGATGTTTTTTATGGTTTGAACACAACCACAGTTAAGAAAATGTAATAACTAATAGCGTTAACGATTGTTCCGATTTAATTTTTAGATATAGTTTGATCAACCCTAAATGATTTTTAAAAATATTTTGATGTATTGTGTTTAAAAAAAATAGTCATATCTGACTCAATTACGGTTACCTATTATTCAAATTTATTTTAAAATTCATATTTAGGTTATTCAAGATGACCCAAATGATCCTTTTTAATTTTTGGACATAACCAGGGTTAAGAAAATAGAACAATTAATCATTACAATCATTACATTGTCCGATTTGATTCCAATTTAATTTTTGAAGTTCATTTAATGTACTGTAAATTATTTTTAAAATTTTTCTTATGAATTGTTTTTTAAAAAAATAATTATATCTCACTCTATTAATGTTATCTATTATTCGAATATAATTTAAATTTACTATTTCGCATATACAAGATAGCCAAATGATGTTTTTTACGGTTTGCACACAACCAAAGTTAAGAAAATAATATAACTAATAGCGTTAACGATTGTTCCGATTTAATTTTTAGATATAATTTGATTAACCCTAAATGATTTTTATAAATATTTTGATGTATTTTGTTTAAAAAAAAATAGTCTTTTCTTACTCAATTACGGTTATCTATTATTCAAATTTATTTTAAAATTAATATTTAAGTTATACAAGATGACCCAAATAATCTTTTTTAAGTTTTGGACATAACCAGGGTTAAGAAAATAGAACAATTAATGATTAGAGCATTGTCCCGATTTAATTTTTGAAGTTCATTTAATGTACTGTAAATTATTTTTAAAATTTTTCTTATGAATTGTTTTTTAAAAAAATAATTATATCTCACTCTATTAATGTTATCTATTATTCGAATATAATTTAAATTTACTATTTCGCATATACAAGATAGCCAAATGATGTTTTTTACGGTTTGCACACAACCAAAGTTAAGAAAATGTAATAACTAATAGCGTTAACGATTGTTTCGATTTAATTTTTAGATATAATTTGATTAACCCTAAATGATTTTATAAATATTTTGATGTATTTTGTTTAAAAAAAATAGTCTTTTCTCACTCAATTACGGTTATCTATTATTCAAATTTATTTTAAAATTAATATTTAAGTTATACAAAATGACCCAAATGATCTTTTTTAAGTTTTGGACATAACCAGGGTAAGAAAATAGAACAATTTATCATTACAGCATTGTCCGATTTGATTCCAATTTAATTTTTACTCTCACGAGATGTGAATGTACTGTAAATTATTTTTAAAAGTTTTCTTATGAATTGTTTTTTAGAAAAAATATTATATCTCACATAACTGTTATTTATTATTCGAATATAATTTACATTTACTATATCGCATATACAAGATAGCCAAATGATATTTTTTACGGTTTGAACACAACCAGAATTAAGAAAATATAATAACTAATAGCGTTAACGATTGTTCCGATTAAATTTTTAGATATAATTTGATTAACCCTAAATGATTTTTAAAAATATTTTGAGGTATTTTGTTTAAAAAAAAATAATTATATCTCACTCAATTACGGTTATCTATTATTCAAATTTATTTTAAAATTAATATTTAAGTTATACAAGATGACCCAAATGATCTTTTTTAAGTTTTGGACATAACCAGGGTTAAGAAAATAGAACAATTTATCATTACAGCATTGTCCGATTTGATTCCAATTTAATTTTTGAAGTTCATTTAATGTACTGTAAATTATTTTTAAAATTTTTCTTATGAATGGTTTTTTAGAAAAAATATTATATCTCACATAACTGTTATTTATTATTCGAATATAATTTAAATTTACTATTTCGCATATACAAGATAGCCAAATGATGTTTTTTACGGTTTGCACACAACCAAAGTTAAGAAAATGTAATAACTAATAGCGTTAACGATTGTTCCGATTTAATTTTTAGATATAATTTGATTAACCCTAAATGATTTTTATAAATATTTTGATGTATTTTGTTTAAAAAAAATAGTCTTTTCTCACTCAATTACGGTTATCTATTATTCAAATTTATTTTAAAATTAATATTTGAGTTATACAAGATGACCCAAATGATCTTTTTTAAGTTTTGGACATAACCAGGGTTAAGAAAATAGAACAATTTATCATTACAGCATTGTCCGATTTGATTCCAATTTAATTTTTGAAGTTCATTTAATGTACTGTAAATTATTTTTAAAATTTTTCTTATGAATTGTTTTTTAGAAAAAATATTATATCTCACATAACTGTTATTTATTATTCGAATATAATTTACATTTACTATATCGCATATACAAGATAGCCAAATGATATTTTTTACGGTTTGAACACAACCAGAATTAAGAAAATATAATAACTAATAGCGTTAACGATTGTTCCGATTAAATTTTTAGATATAATTTGATTAACCCTAAATGATTTTTAAAAATATTTTGAGGTATTTTGTTTAAAAAAAAATAATTATATCTCACTCAATTACGGTTATCTATTATTCAAATTTATTTTAAAATTAATATTTAGGTTATACAAGATGACCCAATTGATCCTTTTTAAGTTTTGGACATAACCAGGGTTAAAAAAATAGAACAATTATTCATTATAGCATTGTCCGATTTAATTCCAATTTAATTTTTGAAGTTCATTTAATGTACTGTAAATTATTTTTAAAATCTTTCTTATGAATTGTTTTTTAAAAAACTAATCATATCTCACTCTATTACTGTTATCTATTATTCGAATATAATTTAAATTTACTATTTCGCATATACGAGATAGCCAAATGATGTTTTTTACGGTTTGAACCCAACCAGAGTTAAGAACACGTAATAACTAATATCGTTAACGATTGTTCTGATTTAATTTTTAGATATAATTTGATTAACCCTAAATGATTTTTAAAATAATTTTGATGTATTGTGTTTAAAAAAAATAGTCATATCTGACTCAATTACGGTTACCTATTATTCAAATTTATTTTAAAATTCATATTTAGGTTATTCAAGATGACCCAAATGATCCTTTTTAATTTTTGGACATAACCAGGGTTAAGAAAATAGAACAATTAATCATTACAATCATTACATTGTCCGATTTGATTCCAATTTAATTTTTGAAGTTCATTTAATGTACTGTAAATTATTTTTAAAATTTTTCTTATGAATTGTTTTTTAAAAAACTAATCATATCTCACTCTATTACTGTTATCTATTATTCGAATATTATTTAAATTTACTATTTCGCATATACGAGATAGCCAAATGATGTTTTTTTACGGTTTGCACACAACCAAAGTTAAGAAAATGTAATAACTAATAGCGTTAACGGTTGTTCCGATTTAATTTTTAGATATAATTTGATTAACCCTAAATGATTTTTAAAATAATTTTGATGTATTGTGTTTAAAAAAAATAGTCATATCTCACTCAATTACGGTTATCTATTATTCAAATTTATTTTAAAATGAATATTTAGGTTATACAAGATGACCCAAATGATCCTTTTTAAGTTTTGGACATAACAAGGGTTAAGAAAATAGAACAATTAATCATTATAGCATTGTCCGATTTGACTTCAGTTTCATTTTTAAAGTTCATTTGATGTACTGTAAATTATTTTTAAAATTTTTCTTATGAATTGTTTTTTAAAAAAATAATTATATCTCCCTCTATTACTGTTGTCTATTATTCGAATATAATTTAAATTTACTATTTCGCATATACAAGATAGGCAAAATGATGTTTTTTATGGTTTGAACACAACCAGAGTTATGAAAATGTAATAACTAATAGCGTTAACGATTGTTCCGATTTAATTTTTAGATATAATTTGATTAACCCTAAATGATTTTTAAAAATATTTTGATGTATTTTGTTTAAAAAAAATAGTCATATCTGACTCAATTACGGTTACCTATTATTCAAATTTATTTTAAAATTCATATTTAGGTTATTTAAGATGACCCAAATGATCTTTTTTAAGTTTTGGACATAACCAGGGTTAAGAAAATAGAACAATTTATCATTACAGCATTGTCCGATTTGATTCCAATTTAATTTTTGAAGTTCATTTAATGAACTGTAAATTATTTTTAAAATTTTTCTTATGAATTGTTTTTTAAAAAAATAATTATATCTCACTCTATTACTGGTATCTATTATTCGAATATAATTTAAATTTACTATTTCGCATATACAAGACAGCCAAATGATGTTTTTTATGGTTTGAACACAACCAGAGTTAAGAATATGTAATATTTAATAGCGGTAACGATTGTTCCGATTTAATTTTTAGATATAATTTGATCAACCCTAAATGATTTTTAAAAATATTTTGATGTATTGTGTTTAAAAAAAATAGTCATATCTGACTCAATTACGGTTACCTATTATTCAAATTTATTTTAAAATTCATATTTAGGTTATTCAAGATGACCCAAATGATCCTTTTTAATTTTTGGACATAACCAGGGTTAAGAAAATAGAACAATTAATCATTACAATCATTACATTGTCCGATTTGATTCCAATTTAATTTTTGAAGTTCATTTAATGTACTGTAAATTATTTTTAAAATTTTTCTTATGAATTGTTTTTTAAAAAAATAATTATATCTCACTCTATTAATGTTATCTATTATTCGAATATAATTTAAATTTACTATTTCGCATATACAAGATAGCCAAATGATGTTTTTTACGGTTTGCACACAACCAAAGTTAAGAAAATGTAATAACTAATAGCGTTAACGATTGTTCCGATTTAATTTTTAGATATAATTTGATTAACCCTAAATGATTTTTAAAAATATTTTGATGTATTTTGTTTAAAAAAAATAGTCATATCTGACTCAATTACGGTTACCTATTATTCAAATTTATTTTAAAATTCATATTTAGGTTATTTAAGATGACCCAAATGATCCTTTTTAATTTTTGGACATAACCAGGGTTAAGAAAATAGAACAATTAATCATTACAATCATTACATTGTCCGATTTGACTTCAGTTTCATTTTTAAAGTTCATTTGATGTACTGTAAATTATTTTTAAAAATTTTCTTATGAATTGTTTTTTTAAAAAATTATTATATCTCACTCTATTACTGTTGTCTATTATTCGAATATAATTTAAATTTACTATTTCGCATATACAAGATAGGCAAAATGATGTTTTTTATGGTTTGAACACAACCAGAGTTAAGAAAATGTAATAACTAATAGCGTTAACGATTGTTCCGATTTAATTTTTAGATATAATTTGATTAACCCTAAATGATTTTTAAAAATATTTTGATGTATTGTGTTAAAAAAAAATAGTCATATCTGACTCAATTACGGTTACCTATTATTCAAATTTATTTTAAAATTCATATTTAGGTTATTCAAGATGACCCAAATGATCCTTTTTAAGTTTTGGACATAACCAGGGTTAAGAAAATAGAACAATTAATTGTCCGATTTGATTCCAATTTTATTTTTGAAGTTCACTTGATGTACTGTAAATTATTTTTAAAATTTTTCTTATGAATTGTTTTTTAAAAAAATAATTATATCTCACTCATTACTGTTATCTATTATTCGAATATAATTTAAATGTACTATTTCGCATATACAAGATAGCCAAATGATGTTTTTTACGGTTTGAACACAACCAGAGTTAAGAAAATGTAATAACTAATAGCGTTAACGATTGTTCCGATTTAATTTTTAGATATAATTTGATTAACACTAAATGATTTTTAAAATAATTTTGATGTATTGTGTTTAAAAAAAATAGTCATATCTCACTCAACTACGGTTACCCATTATTCAAATTTATTTTAAAATTTATATTTAGGTTATTCAAGAAGACCCAAATGATCCTTTTTAAGTTTTGGACATAACCAGTGTTAAGAAAATAGAACAATTAATCATTATAGAATTGTCCGATTTGATTCCAATTTCATTTTTGAAGTTCATTTGATGTACTGTAAATTATTTTTAAAATTTTTCTTATGAATTGTTTTTTAAAAAAATAATTATATCTCACTCTATTACTGTTGTCTATTATTCGAATATAATTTAAATTTACTATTTCGCATATACAAGATAGGCAAAATGATGTTTTTTATGGTTTGAACACAACCAGAGTTAAGAAAATGTAATAACTAATAGCGTTAACAATTGTTCCGATTTAATTTTTAGATATAATTTGATGAATTCTAAATGATTTTTAAAAATATTTTGATGTATTGTGTTTAAAAAAAATAGTCATATCTCTCTCAATTACGGTTACCTATTATTCAAATTTATTTTAAAATTCATATTTAGGTTATTCAAGAAGACCCAAATGATCCTTTTTAAGTTTTGGACATAACCAGGGTTAAGAAAATAGAACAATTAATCATTATAGAATTGTCCGATTTGATTCCAATTTCATTTTTGAAGTTTATTTGATGTATTGTAAATTATTTTTAAAATTTTTCTTATGAATTGTTTTTTAAAAAAATAATTATATCTCACTCATTACTGTTATCTATTATTCGAATAAAATTTAAATTTACTATTTCGCATATACAAGATAGCCAAATGATGTTTTTTACGGTTTCAACAAAACCAGAGTTAAGAAAATGTAATAACTAATAGCGTTAACGATTGTTCCGATTTAATTTTTAGATATAATTTGATTAACCCTAACTGATTTTTAAAATAATTTTGATGTATTGTATTAAAAAAAAAGTCATATCTCACTCAACTACGGTTATCTATTATTCAAATTTATTTTAAAATTATTATTTAGGTTATACAAGATGACCCAAATGATCTTTTTTAAGTTTTGGACATAACCAGGGTTAAGAAAATAGAACAATTAATCATTATAGCATTGTCCGATTTGACTACAGTTTCATTTTTGAAGTACTGTAATTTATGTTTAAAATTTTTCTTATGAATTGTTTTTTTAAAAAATAATTATATCTCACTCTATTACTGTTATCTATTATTCGAATATAATTTAAATTTACTATTTCGCATATACAAGATAGCCAAATGATGTTTTTTACGGTTTGAACACAACCAGAGTTAAGAAAATGTAATAACTAATAGCGTTAACGATTGTTCCGATTTAATTTTTAGATATAATTTGATTAACCCTAAATGATTTTTAAAATAATTTTGATGTATTGTGTTTAAAAAAAATAGTCTTTTCTCACTCAATTACGGTTATCTATAATTAAAATTTATTTTAAAATTAATATTTAAGTTATACAAGATGACCCAAATGATATTTTTTAAGTTTTGGACATAACCAGGGTTAAGAAAATAGAACAATTAATCATTACAGCATTGTCCGATTTGATTCCAATTTAATTTTTGAAGTTTAGTACGGTAAATTATTTTTAAAATTTTCTTATGAATTGTTTTTTAAAAAAAATAATTATATCTCACTCTATTACTGTTATCTATTATTCGAATATAA
Source organism: Anthonomus grandis grandis (assembly GCF_022605725.1). NCBI lineage: Eukaryota > Metazoa > Arthropoda > Insecta > Coleoptera > Curculionidae > Anthonomus > Anthonomus grandis. Next base: position 2,817,417 of record NC_065567.1, on the reverse strand, counting down.
TTTAAATTTACTATTTCGCATATACAAGATAGCCAAATGATGTTTTTTACGGTTTGCACACAACCAGAGTTAAGAAAATGTAATAACTAATAGCGTTAACGATTGTTCCGATTTAATTTTTAGATATAATTTGATTAACCCTAAATGATTTTTAAAAATATTTTTATGTATTGTGTTTAAAAAAAATAGTCATATCTCACCCAATTACGGTTATCTATTATTCAAATTTATTTTAAAATTAATATTTAGGTTATACAAGATGACCCAAATGATCTTTTTTAAGTTTTCGACATAACCAGGGTTAAGAAAATAGAACAATTAATCATTACAGCATTGTCCGATTTGATTCCAATTTAATTTTTGAAGTTCATTTAATGTACTGTAAATTATTTTTAAAATTTTCTTATGAATTGTTTTTTAAAAAAAAATAATTATATCTCACTCTATTACTGTTATCTATTATTCGAATATAATTTAAATTTACTATTTCGCATATACAAGATAGCCAAATGATGTTTTTTACGGTTTGCACACAACCAGAGTTAAGAAAATGTAATAACTAATAGCGTTAACGATTGTTCCGATTCAAATTTATTTTAAAATTAATATTTAGGTTATACAATATGACCCAAATGACCTTTTTTAAGTTTTGGACATAACCAGGGTTAAGAAAATATAACAATTAATCATTACAGCATTGTCCGACTTGATTCCAATTTAATTTTTGAAGTTCATTTAATGTACTGTAAATTATTTTTTAAATTTTTCTTATGAATTGTTTTTTAAAAAAATAATTATATCTCACTCTATTACTGTTATCTATTACTCGAATATAATTTAAATTTACTATTTCGCATATACAAGATAGCCAAATGAGGTTTTTTACGGTTTGCACACAACCAGAGTTAAGAAAATGTTTTAACTAATAGCGTTAACGATTGTTCCGATTTCATTTTTAGATATAATATGATTAACCCTAAATGATTTTTAAAAATATTTTGATGTATTTTGTTAAAAAAAATAGTCTTTTCTCACTCAATTACGGTTATCTATAATTCAAATTTATTTTAAAATTCATATTTAGGTTATTCAAGAAGACCCAAATGATCCTTTTTAAGTTTTGGACATAACCAGGGTTAAGAAAATAGAACAATTAATCATTATAGAATTGTCCGATTTGATTCCAATTTCAATTTTGAAGTTCATTTGATGTATTGTAAATTATTTTTAAAATTTTTCTTATGAATTGTTTTTTAAAAAAATAATTATATCTCACTCATTACTGTTATCTATTATTCGAATAAAATTTAAATTTACTATTTCGCATATACAAGATAGCCAAATGATGTTTTTTACGGTTTCAACACAACCAGAGTTAAGAAAATGTAATAACTAATAGCGTTAACGATTGTTCCGATTTAATTTTTAGATATAATTTGATTAACCCTAACTGATTTTTAAAATAATTTTGAAGTATTGTATTTAAAAAAAAAGTCATATCTCACTCAACTACGGTTATCTATTATTCAAATTTATTTTAAAATTATTATTTAGGTTATACAAGATGACCCAAATGATCTTTTTTAAGTTTTGGACATAACCAGGGTTAAGAAAATAGAACAATTAATCATTATAGCATTATCCGATTTGACTACAGTTTCATTTTTGAAGTACTGTAATTTATGTTTAAGATTTTTCTTATGAATTGTTTTTTTAAAAAATAATTATATCTCACTCTATTACTGTTATCTATTATTCGAATATAATTTAAATTTACTATTTCGCATATACAAGATAGCCAAATGATGTTTTTTACGGTTTGAACACAACCAGAGTTAAGAAAATGTAATAACTAATAGCGTTAACGATTGTTCCGATTTAATTTTTAGATATAATTTGATTAACCCTAAATGATTTTTAAAAATATTTTTATGTATTGTGTTTAAAAAAAATAGTCATATCTCACCCAATTACGGTTATCTATAATTAAAATTTATTTTAAAATTAATATTTAAGTTATACAAGATGACCCAAATGATATTTTTTAAGTTTTGGACATAACCAGGGTTAAGAAAATAGAACAATTTATCATTACAGCATTGTCCGATTTGATTCCAATTTAATTTTTGAAGTTCATTTAATGTACTGTAAATTATTTTTTAATTTTTTCTTATGAATTGTTTTTTAAAAAAATAATTATATCTCACTCTATTACTGTTATCTATTATTCGAATATAATTTAAATTTACTATTTCGCATATACAAGATAGCCAAATGATGTTTTTTATGGTTTGAACACAACCAGAGTTAAGAAAATGTAATAACTAATAGCGTTAACGATTGTTTCTATTTAATTTTTAGATATAATTTGATTAACCCTAAATGATTTTTAAAAATATTTTTATGTATTGTGTTTAAAAAAAATAGTCATATCTCACCCAATTACGGTTATCTATTATTCAAATTTATTTTAAAATTAATATTTAGGTTAGACAAGATGACCCAAATGATCTTTTTTAAGTTTTGGACATAACCAGGGTTAAGAAAATAGAACAATTAATCATTACAGCATTGTCCGATTTGATTCCAATTTAATTTTTGAAGTTCATTTAATGTACTGTAAATTATTTTTAAAATTTTCTTATGAATTGTTTTTTAAAAAAAATAATTATATCTCACTCTATTACTGTTATCTATTATTCGAATATAATTTAAATTTACTATTTCGCATATACAAGATAGCCAAATGATGTTTTTTACGGTTTGAACACAACCAGAGTTAAGAAAATGTAATAACTAATAGCGTTAACGATTGTTCCGATTTAATTTTTAGATATAATTTGATTAACCCTAAATGATTTTTAAAAATATTTTGATGTATTTTGTTAAAAAAAATAGTCTTTTCTCACTCAATTACGGTTATCTATAATTCAAATTTATTTTAAAATTCATATTTAGGTTATTCAAGAAGACCCAAATGATCCTTCTTAAGTTTTGGACATAACCAGGGTTAAGAAAATAGAACAATTAATCATTATAGAATTATATTATACGATTTGATTCCAATTTCATTTTTGAAGTTCATTTGATGTATTGTAAATTATTTTTAAAATTTTTCTAGCCAAATTTTTAGCCAAATGATGTTTTTTACGGTTTCAACACAACCAGAGTTAAGAAAATGTAATAACTAATAGCGTTAACGATTGTTCCGATTTAATTTTTAGATATAATTTGATTAACCCTAACTGATTTTTAAAATAATTTTGATGTATTGTATTTAAAAAAAAAAGTCATATCTCACTCAACTACGGTTATCTATTATTCAAATTTATTTTAAAATTATTATTTAGGTTATACAAGATGACCCAAATGATCTTTTTTAAGTTTTGGACATAACCAGGGTTAAGAAAATAGAACAATTAATCATTATAGCATTGTCCGATTTGACTACAGTTTCATTTTTGAAGTACTGTAATTTATGTTTAAAATTTTTCTTATGAATTGTTTTTTTAAAAAATATTTATATCTCACTCTATTACTGTTATCTATTATTCGAATATAATTTAAATTTACTATTTCGCATATACAAGATAGCCAAATGATGTTTTTTACGGTTTGAACACAACCAGAGTTAAGAAAATGTAATAACTAATAGCGTTAACGATTGTTCCGATTTAATTTTTAGATATAATTTGATTAACACTAAATGATTTTTAAAATAATTTTGATGTATTGTGTTTAAAAAAAATAGTCTTTTCTCACTCAATTACGGTTATCTATAATTAAAATTTATTTTAAAATTAATATTTAAGTTATACAAGATGACCCAAATGATCTTTTTTAAGTTTTGGACATAACCAGGGTTAAGAAAATAGAACAATTTATCATTACAGCATTGTCCGATTTGATTCCAATTTAATTTTTGAAGTTCATTTAATGTACTGTAAATTATTTTTTAAATTTTTCTTATGAATTGTTTTTTAAAAAAATAATTATATCTCACTCTATTACTGTTATCTATTATTCGAATATAATTTAAATTTACTATTTCGCATATACAAGACAGCCAAATAATGTTTTTTATGGTTTGAACACAACCAGAGTTAAGAAAATGTAATAACTAATAGCGTTAACGATTGTTCCTATTTAATTTTTAGATATAATTTGATTAACCCTAAATGATTTTTAAAAATATTTTTATGTATTGTGTTTAAAAAAAATAGTCATATCTCACCCAATTACGGTTATCTATTATTCAAATTTATTTTAAAATTAATATTTAGGTTAGACAAGATGACCCAAATGATCTTTTTTAAGTTTTGGACATAACCAGGGTTAAGAAAATAGAACAATTAATCATTACAGCATTGTCCGATTTGATTCCAATTTAATTTTTGAAGTTCATTTAATGTACTGTAAATTATTTTTAAAATTTTCTTATGAATTGTTTTTTAAAAAAAATAATTATATCTCACTCTATTACTGTTATCTATTATTCGAATATAATTTAAATTTACTATTTCGCATATACAAGATAGCCAAATGATGTTTTTTACGGTTTGAACACAACCAGAGTTAAGAAAATGTAATAACTAATAGCGTTAACGATTGTTCCGATTTAATTTTTAGATATAATTTGATTAACCCTAAATGATTTTTAAAAATATTTTGATGTATTTTGTTAAAAAAAATAGTCTTTTCTCACTCAATTACGGTTATCTATAATTCAAATTTATTTTAAAATTCATATTTAGGTTATTCAAGAAGACCCAAATGATCCTTTTTAAGTTTTGGACATAACCAGGGTTAAGAAAATAGAACAATTAATCATTATAGAATTAAATTATACGATTTGATTCCAATTTCATTTTTGAAGTTCATTTGATGTATTGTAAATTATTTTTAAAATTTTTCTAGCCAAATTTTTAGCCAAATGATATTTTTTACGGTTTCAACACAACCAGAGTTAAGAAAATGTAATAACTAATAGCGTTAACGATTGTTCCGATTTAATTTTTAGATATAATTTGATTAACCCTAACTGATTTTTAAAATAATTTTGATGTATTGTATTTAAAAAAAAAAGTCATATCTCACTCAACTACGGTTATCTATTATTCAAATTTATTTTAAAATTATTATTTAGGTTATACAAGATGACCCAAATGATCTTTTTTAAGTTTTGGACATAACCAGGGTTAAGAAAATAGAACAATTAATCATTATAGCATTGTCCGATTTGACTACAGTTTCATTTTTGAAGTACTGTAATTTATGTTTAAAATTTTTCTTATGAATTGTTTTTTTAAAAAATAATTATATCTCACTCTATTACTGTTATCTATTATTCGAATATAATTTAAATTTACTATTTCTCATATACAAGATAGCCAAATGAGGTTTTTTACGGTTTGCACACAACCAGAGTTAAGAAAATGTAATAACTAATAGCGTTAACGATTTTTCCGATTTAATTTTTAGATATAATTTGATTAACCCTAAATGATTTTTAAAATAATTTTGATGTATTGTGTTTAAAAAAAATAGTCTTTTCTCACTTAATTACGGTTATCTATAATTAAAATTTATTTTAAAATTAATATTTAAGTTATACAAGATGACCCAAATGATCTTTTTTAAGTTTTGGACATCACCAGGGTTAAGAAAATAGAACAATTTATCATTACAGCATTGTCCGATTTGATTCCAATTTAATTTTTGAAGTTCATTTAATGTACTGTAAATTATTTTTTAAATTTTTCTTATGAATTGTTTTTAAAAAAAATAATTATATCTCACTCTATTACTGTTATCTATTATTCGAATATAATTTAAATTTACTATTTCGCATATACAAGATAGCCAAATGATGTTTTTTATGGTTTGAACACAACCAGAGTTAAGAAAATGTAATAACTAATAGCGTTAACGATTGTTCCTATTTAATTTTTAGATATAATTTGATTAACCCTAAATGATTTTTAAAAATATTTTGATGTATTTTGTTTAAAAAAAATAGTCATATCTCACTCAATTACGGTTATCTATAATTCAAATTTATTTTAAAATTAATATTTAAGTTATACAAAATGACCCAAATGATCTTTTTTAAGTTTTGGACATAACCAGGGTTAAGAAAATAGAACAAATTATCATTACAGCATTGTCCGATTTGATTCAAATTTAACTTTTGAAGTTCATTTAATGTATTGTAAATTATTTTTTAATTTTTTTTTATGAATTGTTTTTTAAAAAAATAATTATATCTCACTCTATTACTGTTATCTATTATTCGAATATAATTTAAATTTACTATTTCGCATATACAAGATAGCCAAACGATGTTTTTTATGGTTTGAGCACAACCAGAGTTAAGAAAATGTAATAACTAATAGCGTTAACGATTGTTCCGATTTAATTTTTAGATATAATTTGATTAATTCTAAATGATTTTTAAAAATATTTTGATGTATTGTGTTTAAAAAAAATAGTCATATCTCACTCAATTACGGTTACCTATTATTCAAATTTATTTTAAAATTAATATTTAGGTTATACAAGATGACCCAAATGATCGTTTTTAAGTTTTGGACATAACCAGGGTTAAGAAAATAGAACAATTAATCATTATAGAATTGTCCGATTTGATTCCAATTTCATTTTTGAAGTTCATTTGATGTACTATAAATTATTTTTAAAATTTTTCTTATGAATTGTTTTTTAAAAAAATAATTATATCTTACTCATTACTGTTATCTATTATTCGAATATAATTTAAATTTACTATTTCGCATATACAAGATAGCCAAATTATGTTTTTTACGGTTTGAACACAAACAGAGTTAAGAAAATGTAATAACTAATAGCGTTAACGATTGTTCCGATTTAATTTTTAGATATAATTTGATTAACCCTAAATGATTTTTAAAATAATTTTGATGTATTGTGTTTAAAAAAAATAGTCATATCTCACTCAATTACGGTTATCTATTATTCAAATTTATTTTAAAATTAATATTTAGGTTATACAAGATGACCCAAATGATCTTTTTTAAGTTTTGGACATAACCAGGGTAGAGAAAATAGAACAATTAATAATTACAGCATTGTCCGATTTGATTCCAATTTAATTTTTGAAGTTCATTTAATGTACTGTAAATTATTTTTAAAATTTTTCTTATGAATTGTTTTTTAAAAAAATAATTATATCTCACTCTATTACTGTTATCTATTATTCGAATATAATTATTTACTATTTCGCATATACAAGATAGCCAAATGATGTTTTTTATGGTTTGAACACAACCAGAGTTAAGAACATGTAATAACTAATATCGTTACCGATTGTTCTGATTTAATTTTTAGATATAATTTGATTAACCCTATATGATTTTTAAAAATATTTTGATGTATTTTGTTTAAAAAAAATAGTCTTTTCTCACTCAATTACGGTTATCTATTATTCAAATTGATTTTAAAATTAATATTTAGGTTATACAAGATGACCCAAATGATCTTTTTTAAGTTTTGGACATAACCAGGGTTAAGAAAATTATTGTGTTTAAAAAAGTAGTGATATCTCACACAATTACGGTTATCTATTATTCAAATTTATTTTAATATGAATATTTAGGTTATACAAGATGACCCAAATGATTCTTTTTAAGTTTTGGACATAACAAGGGTTAAGAAAATAGAACAATTAATCATTATAGCATTGTCCGATTGTATTCCAATTTAATTTTTGAAGTTCATTTAATGTACTATAAATTATTTTTAAAATTTTTCTTATGAATTGTTTTTTAAAAAAATAATTATATCTTACTCTATTACTGTTATCTATTATTCGAATATAATTTAAATTTACTATTTCGCATATACAAGATAGCCAAATGATGTTTTTTACGGTTTGAACACAACCAGAGTTAAGAAAATATAATAACTAATAGCGTTGACGATTGCTTCGATTTAATTTTAATTCAATTTTTAGATATAATCTGATTAACCCTAAATGATTTTTAAAAATAGTTTTATGTATTGTGTTTTAAAAAAATAGTCATATTTTACTCAATTACAGTTATCTATTATACAAATTTATTTTAAAATTAATATTTAGGTTATACAATATGCCCCAAATGATCGTTTTTAAGTTTTGGACATAACAAGTGTTAAGAAAATAGAACAATTAATCATTATAGCATTGTCCGATGTGACTCCAGTTTCATTTTTGAAGTACTGTAATTTACGTTTAAAATTTTTCTTATGAATTGTTTTTTTAAAAAATAATTATATCTCACTCTATTACTGTTATCTACTATTCGAATATAATTTAAATTTACTATTTCGCATATACAAGATAGCCAAATGATGTTTTTTATGGTTTGAGCACAACCAGAGTTAAGAAAATGTAATAACTAATAGCGTTAACGATTGTTCCGATTTAATTTTTAGATATAATTTGATTAATTCTAAATGATTTTTAAAAATATTTTGATGTATTGTGTTTAAAAAAAATAGTCATATCTCACTCAATTACGGTTACCTATTATTCAAATTTCTTTTAAAATTCATATTTAGGTTATTCAAGATGACCCAAATGATCTTTTTTAAGTTTTGGACATAACCAGGGTTAAGAAAATAAAACAATTTATCATTACAGCATTGTCCGATTTGATTCCAATTTAATTTTTGAAGTTCATTTAATGAACTGTAAATTATTTTTAAAATTTTTCTTATGAATTGTTTTTTAAAAAAATAATTATATCTCACTCTATTACTGTTGTCTATTATTCGAATATAATTTAAATTTACTATTTCCAATATACAAGAGAGGCAAAATGATGTTTTTTATGGTTTGAACACAACCAGAGTTAAGAAAATGTAATAACTAACAGCGTTAACGATTGTTCCGATTTAATTTTTAGATATAATTTGATTAACCCTAAATGATTTTTAAAAATATTTTGATGTATTGTGTTTAAAAAATATAGTTATATCTGACTCAATTACGGTTACTTATTATTCAAATTTATTTTAAAATTCATATTTAGGTTATTCAAGATGACCCAAATGATCCTTTTTAAGTTTTGGACATAACCAGGGTTAAGAAAATAGAACAATTAATCATTATAGAATTGTCCGATTTGATTCCAATTTCATTTTTGAAGTTCATTTGATGTACTGTAAATTATTTTTAAAATTTTTCTTATGAACTGTTTTTTAAAAAAATAATTATATCTCACTCTATTACTGTTATCTATTATTCAAACATAATTTAAATTTACTATTTCGCATATACAAGATAGCCAAATGATGTTTTTTATGGTTTGAACACAACCAGAGTTAAGAACATGTAATAACTAATATCGTTAACGATTGTTCCGATTTAATTTTTAGATATAATTTGATTAACCCTATATGATTTTTAAAAATATTTTGATGTATTTTGTTTAAAAAAAATAGTCGTTTCTCACTCAATTACGGTTATCTATTATTCAAATTGATTTTAAAATTAATATTTATGTTATACAAGATGACCCAAATGATCTTTTTTAAGTTTTGGACATAACCAGGGTAGAGAAAATAGAACAATTAATCATTACAGCATTGTCCGATTTGATTCCAATTTAATTTTTGAAGTTCATTTAATGTACTGTAAATTATTTTTAAAATTTTTCTTATGAATTGTTTTTTAAAAAAATAATTATATCTCACTCTATTACTGTTATCTATTATTCGAATATAATTATTTACTATTTGGCATATACAAGATAGCCAAATGATGTTTTTTATGGTTTGAACACAACCAGAGTTAAGAACATGTAATAACTAATATCGTTACCGATTGTTCTGATTTAATTTTTAGATATAATTTGATTAACCCTATATGATTTTTAAAAATATTTTGATGTATTTTGTTTAAAAAAAATAGTCTTTTCTCACTCAATTACGGTTATCTATTATTCAAATTGATTTTAAAATTAATATTTAGGTTATACAAGATGACCCAAATGATCTTTTTTAAGTTTTGGACATAACCAGGGTTAAGAAAATTATTGTGTTTAAAAAAGTAGTGATATCTCACACAATTACGGTTATCTATTATTCAAATTTATTTTAATATGAATATTTAGGTTATACAAGATGACCCAAATGATTCTTTTTAAGTTTTGGACATAACAAGGGTTAAGAAAATAGAACAATTAATCATTATAGCATTGTCCGATTGTATTCCAATTTAATTTTTGAAGTTCATTTAATGTACTGTAAATTATTTTTAAAATTTTTCTTATGAATTGTTTTTTAAAAAAATAATTATATCTTACTCTATTACTGTTATCTATTATTCGAATATAATTTAAATTTACTATTTCGCATATACAAGATAGCCAAATGATGTTTTTTACGGTTTGAACACAACCAGAGTTAAGAAAATATAATAACTAATAGCGTTGACGATTGCTTCGATTTAATTTTAATTCAATTTTTAGATATAATCTGATTAACCCTAAATGATTTTTAAAAATAGTTTTATGTATTGTGTTTTAAAAAAATAGTCATATTTTACTCAATTACAGTTATCTATTATACAAATTTATTTTAAAATTAATATTTAGGTTATACAATATGCCCCAAATGATCGTTTTTAAGTTTTGGACATAACAAGTGTTAAGAAAATAGAACAATTAATCATTATAGCATTGTCCGATGTGACTCCAGTTTCATTTTTGAAGTACTGTAATTTACGTTTAAAATTTTTCTTATGAATTGTTTTTTTAAAAAATAATTATATCTCACTCTATTACTGTTATCTATTATTCGAATATAATTTAAATTTACTATTTCGCATATACAAGATAGCCAAATGATGTTTTTTATGGTTTGAGCACAACCAGAGTTAAGAAAATGTAATAACTAATAGCGTTAACGATTGTTCCGATTTAATTTTTAGATATAATTTGATTAATTCTAAATGATTTTTAAAAATATTTTGATGTATTGTGTTTAAAAAAAATAGTCATATCTCACTCAATTACGGTTACCTATTATTCAAATTTATTTTAAAATTCATATTTAGGTTATTCAAGATGACCCAAATGATCTTTTTTAAGTTTTGGACATAACCAGGGTTAAGAAAATAGAACAATTTATCATTACAGCATTGTCCGAATTGATTCCAATTTAATTTTTGAAGTTCATTTAATGAACTGTAAATTATTTTTAAAATTTTTCTTATGAATTGTTTTTTAAAAAAATAATTATATCTCACTCTATTACTGTTGTCTATTATTCGAATATAATTTAAATTTACTATTTCCAATATACAAGAGAGGCAAAATGATGTTTTTTATGGTTTGAACACAACCAGAGTTAAGAAAATGTAATAACTAATAGCGTTAACGATTGTTCCTATTTAATTTTTAGATATAATTTGATTAACCCTAAATGATTTTTAAAAATATTTTTATGTATTGTGTTTAAAAAAAATAGTCATATCTCACCCAATTACGGTTATCTATTATTCAAATTTATTTTAAAATTAATATTTAGGTTATACAAGATGACCCAAATGATCTTTTTTAAGTTTTGGACATAACCAGGGTAGAGAAAATAGAACAACTAATCATTACAGCATTGTCCGATTTGATTCCAATTTAATTTTTGAAGTTCATTTAATGTACTGTAAATTATTTTTAAAATTTTTCTTATGAATTGTTTTTTAAAAAAATAATTAAATCTCACTCCATTACTGTTATCTATTATTGGAATATAATTTATATTTACTATTTCGCATATACAAGATAGCCAAATGATGTTTTTTACGGTTTGAACACAACCAGAGTTAAGAAAATATAATAACTAATAGCGTTGGCGATTGCTTCGATTTAATTTTAATTCAATTTTTAGATATAATCTGATTAACCCTAAATGATTTTTAAAAATAGTTTTATGTATTGTGTTTTAAAAAAATAGTCATATTTTACTCAATTACAGTTATCTATTATTCAAATTTATTTTAAAATTAATATTTAGGTTATACAATATGACCCAAATGACCTTTTTTAAGTTTTGGACATAACCAGGGTTAAGAAAATAGAACAATTAATCATTACAGCATTGTCCGATTTGATTCCAATTTAATTTTTGAAGTTCATTTAATGTACTGTAAATTATTTTTTAAATTTTTCTTATGAATTGTTTTTTAAAAAAATAATTATATCTCACTCTATTACTGTTATCTATTATTCGAATATAATTTAAATTTACTATTTCGCATATACAAGATAGCCAAATGATGTTTTTTACGGTTTGCACACAACCAGAGTTAAGAAAATGTAATAACTAATAGCGTTAACGATTGTTCCGATTTAATTTTTAGATATAATTTGATTAACCCTAAATGATTTTTAAAAATATTTTGATGTATTTTGTTTAAAAAAAAATAGTCTTTTCTCACTCAATTACGGTTATCTATAATTCAAATTTATTTTAAAATTAATATTTAAGCTATACAAGATGACCCAAATGATCTTTATTAAGTTTTGGACATAACCAGGGTTAAGAAAATAGAACAATTTATCATTACAGCATTGTCCGATTTGATTCCAATTTAATTTTTGAAGTTCATTTAATGTACTCTAAATTATTTTTTAATTTTTTTTTATGAATTGTTTTTTAAAAAAATAATTATATCTCACTCTATTACTGTTATCTATTATTCGAATATAATTTAAATTTACTATTTCGCATATACAAGATAGCCAAACGATGTTTTTTATGGTTTGAGCAGAACCAGAGTTAAGAAAATGTAATAACTAATAGCGTTAACGATTGTTCCGATTTAATTTTTAGATATAATTTGATTAATTCTAAATGATTTTTAAAAATATTTTGATGTATTGTGTTTAAAAAAAATAGTCATATCTCACTCAATTACAGTTACCTATTATTCAAATTTATTTTAAAATTAATATTTAGGTTATACAAGATGACCCAAATAATCGTTTTAAGGTTTGGACATAACCAGGGTTAAGAAAATAGAACAATTAATCATTATAGAATTGTCCGATTTGATTCCAATTTCATTTTTGAAGTTCATTTGATGTACTATAAATTATTTTTAAAATTTTTCTTATGAATTGTTTTTTAAAAAAATAATTATATCTCACTCATTACTGCTATCTATTATTCGAATATAATTTAAATTTACTATTTCGCATATACAAGAAGCCAAATTATGTTTTTTACGGTTTGAACACAACCAGAGTTAAGAAAATGTAATAACTAATAGCGTTAACGATTGTTCCGATTTCATTTTTAGATATAATTTGATTAACCCTAAATAATTTTTAAAATAATTTTGATGTATTGTGTTTAAAAAAAAATAGTCATATCTCACTCAATTACGGTTACCTATTATTCAAATTTATTTTAAAATTCATATTTAGGTTATTCAAGATGACCCAAATGATCTTTTTTAAGTTTTGGACATAACCAGGGTTAAGAAAATAAAACAATTTATCATTACAGCATTGTCCGATTTGATTCCAATTTAATTTTTGAAGTTCATTTAATGAACTGTAAATTATTTTTAAAATTTTTCTTATGAATTGTTTTTTAAAAAAATAATTATATCTCACTCTATTACTGTTGTCTATTATTCGAATATAATTTAAATTTACTATTTCCAATATACAAGAGAGGCAAAATGATGTTTTTTATGGTTTGAACACAACCAGAGTTAAGAAAATGTAATAACTAACAGCGTTAACGATTGTTCCGATTTAATTTTTAGATATAATTTGATTAACCCTAAATGATTTTTAAAAATATTTTGATGTTTTGTGTTTAAAAAATATAGTTATATCTGACTCAATTACGGTTACTTATTATTCAAATTTATTTTAAAATTCATATTTAGGTTATTCAAGATGACCCAAATGATCCTTTTTAAGTTTTGGACATAACCAGGGTTAAGAAAATAGAACAATTAATCATTATAGAATTGTCCGATTTGATTCCAATTTCATTTTTGAAGTTCATTTGATGTACTGTAAATTATTTTTAAAATTTTTCTTATGAACTGTTTTTTAAAAAAATAATTATATCTCACTCTATTACTGTTATCTATTATTCAAATATAATTTAAATTTACTATTTCGCATATACAAGATAGCCAAATGATGTTTTTTATGGTTTGAACACAACCAGAGTTAAGAACATGTAATAACTAATATCGTTAACGATTGTTCCGATTTAATTTTTAGATATAATTTGATTAACCCTATATGATTTTTAAAAATATTTTGATGTATTTTGTTTAAAAAAAATAGTCGTTTCTCACTCAATTACGGTTATCTATTATTCAAATTGATTTTAAAATTAATATTTAGGTTATACAAGATGACCCAAATGATCTTTTTTAAGTTTTGGACATAACCAGGGTTAAGAAAATAGAACAATTAATGATTATAGCATTGTCCGATTTGACTCCAATTTAATTTTTGAAGTTCATTTAATGTACTGTAAATTATTTTTAAAATTTTTCTTATGAACTGTTTTTTAAAAAAATAATTATATCTCACTCTATTACTGTTATCTATTATTCGAATATAATTTAAATTTACTATTTCGCATATACAAGATAGCCAAATGAGGTTTTTTACGGTTTGCACACAACCAGAGTTAAGAAAATGTTTTAACTAATAGCGTTAACGATTGTTCCGATTTAATTTTTAGATATAATTTGATTAACCCTAAATGATTTTTAAAAATATTTTGATGTATTTTGTTTAAAAAAAATAGTCTTTTCTCACTCAATTACGGTTATCTATAATTCAAATTTATTTTAAAATTAATATTTATGTTAGAGATGTGTACCCAAATGATCTTTTTTAAGTTTTGGACATAACCAGGGTTAAGAAAATAGAACAATTTATCATTACAGCATTGTCCGATTTGATTCCAATTTAACTTTTGAAGTTCATTTAATGTATTGTAAATTATTTTTTAATTTTTTTTTATGAATTGTTTTTTAAAAAAATAATTATATCTCACTCTATTACTGTTATCTATTATTCGAATATAATTTAAATTTACTATTTCGCATATACAAGATAGCCAAACGATGTTTTTTATGGTTTGAGCACAACCAGAGTTAAGAAAATGTAATAACTAATAGCGTTAACGATTGTTCCGATTTAATTTTTAGATATAATTTGATTAATTCTAAATGATTTTTAAAAATATTTTGATGTATTGTGTTCAAAAAAAATAGTCATATCTCACTCAATTACGGTTACCTATTATTCAAATTTATTTTAAAATTAATATTTAGGTTATACAAGATGACCCAAATGATCGTTTTTAAGTTTTGGACATAACCAGGGTTAAGAAAATAGAACAATTAATCATTATAGAATTGTCCGATTTGATTCCAATTTCATTTTTGAAGTTCATTTGATGTACTATAAATTATTTTTAAAATTTTTCTTATGAATTGTTTTTTAAAAAAATAATTATATCTTACTCATTACTGTTATCTATTATTCGAATATAATTTAAATTTACTATTTCGCATATACAAGATAGCCAAATTATGTTTTTTACGGTTTGAACACAAACAGAGTTAACAAAATGTAATAACTAATAGCGTTAACGATTGTTCCGATTTAATTTTTAGATATAATTTGATTAACCCTAAATGATTTTTAAAATAATTTTGATGTATTGTGTTTAAAAAAAATAGTCATATCTCACTCAATTACGGTTATCTATTATTCAAATTTATTTTAAAATTAATATTCAGGTTATACAAGATGACCCAAATGATCTTTTTTAAGTTTTGGACATAACTAGGGTAGAGAAAATAGAACAATTAATCATTACAGCATTGTCCGATTTGATTCCAATTTAATTTTTGAAGTTCATTTAATGTACTGTAAATTATTTTTAAAATTTTTCTTATGAATTGTTTTTTAAAAAAATAATTATATCTCACTCTATTACTGTTATCTAGCATTGTCCTATTTGATTCCAATTTAATTTTTGAAGTTCATTTAATGTACTGTAAATTATTTTTTAATTTTTTTTTATGAATTGTTTTTTAAAAAAATAATTATATCTCACTCTATTACTGTTATCTATTATTCGAATATAATTTAAATTTACTATTTCGCATATACAAGATAGCCAAACGATGTTTTTTATGGTTTGAGCAGAACCAGAGTTAAGAAAATGTAATAACTAATAGCGTTAACGATTGTTCCGATTTAATTTTTAGATATAATTTGATTAATTCTAAATGATTTTTAAAAATATTTTGATGTATTGTGTTTAAAAAGAATAGTCATATCTCACTCAATTACAGTTACCTATTATTCAAATTTATTTTAAAATTAATATTTAGGTTATACAAGATGACCCAAATAATCGTTTTTAAGTTTTGGACATAACCAGGGTTAAGAAAATAGAACAATTAATCATTATAGAATTGTCCGATTTGATTCCAATTTCATTTTTGAAGTTCATTTGATGTACTATAAATTATTTTTAAAATTTTTCTTATGAATTGTTTTTTAAAAAAATAATTATATCTCACTCATTACTGCTATCTATTATTCGAATATAATTTAAATTTACTATTTCGCATATACAAGATAGCCAAATTATGTTTTTTACGGTTTGAACACAACCAGAGTTAAGAAAATGTAATAACTAATAGCGTTAACGATTGTTCCGATTTCATTTTTAGATATAATTTGATTAACCCTAAATAATTTTTAAAATAATTTTGATGTATTGTGTTTAAAAAAAATAGTCATATCTCACTCAATTACGGTTATCTATTACTCAAATTTATTTTAAAATTAATATTTAGGTTATACAAGATGACCCAAATGATCTTTTTTAAGTTTTGGACATAACCAGGGTAGAGAAAATAGAACAATTAATCATTACAGCATTGTCCGATTTGATTCCAATTTAATTTTTGAAGTTCATTTAATGTACCGTAAATTATTTTTAAAATTTTTCTTATGAATTGTTTTTTAAAAAAATAATTATATCTCACTCTATTACTGTTATCTATAATTCGAATATAATTATTTACTATTTCGCATATACAAGATAGCCAAATGATGTTTTTTATGGTTTGAACACAACCAGAGTTGAGAACATGTAATAACTAATATCGTTAACGATTGTTCCGATTTATTTTTTAGATATAATTTGATTAACCCTATATGATTTTTAAAAATATTTTGATGTATTTGGTTTAAAAAAAATAGTCGTTTCTCACTCAATTACGGTTATCTATTATTCAAATTGATTTTAAAATTAATATTTAGGTTATACAAGATGACCCAAATGATCTTTTTTAAGTTTTGGACATAACCAGGGTTAAGAAAATAGAACAATTAATGATTATAGCATTGTCCGATTTGACTCCAATTTAATTTTTGAAGTTCATTTAATGTACTGTAAATTATTTTTAAAATTTTTCTTATGAACTGTTTTTTAAAAAAATAATTATATCTCACTCTATTACTGTTATCTATTATTCGAATATAATTTAAATTTACTATTTCTCATATACAAGATAGCCAAATGAGGTTTTTTACGGTTTGCACACAACCAGAGTTAAGAAAATGTTTTAACTAATAGCGTTAACGATTGTTCCGATTTAATTTTTAGATATAATTTGATTAACCCTAAATGATTTTTAAAAATATTTTGATGTATTTTGTTTAAAAAAAATAGTCTTTTCTCACTCAATTACGGTTATCTATAATTCAAATTTATTTTAAAATTAATATTTAAGTTATACAAGATGACCCAAATGATCTTTTTTAAGTTTTGGACATAACCAGGGTTAAGAAAATAGAACAATTTATCATTACAGCATTGTCCGATTTGATTCCAATTTAACTTTTGAAGTTCATTTAATGTATTGTAAATTATTTTTTAATTTTTTTTTATGAATTGTTTTTTAAAAAAATAATTATATCTCACTCTATTACTGTTATCTATTATTCGAATATAATTTAAATTTACTATTTCGCATATACAAGATAGCCAAATTATGTTTTTTACGGTTTGAACACAAACAGAGTTAAGAAAATGTAATAACTAATAGCGTTAACGATTGTTCCGATTTAATTTTTAGATATAATTTGATTAACCCTAAATGATTTTTAAAATAATTTTGATGTATTGTGTTTAAAAAAAATAGTCATATCTCACTCAATTACGGTTATCTATTATTCAAATTTATTTTAAAATTAATATTTAGGTTATACAAGATGACCCAAATGATCTTTTTTAAGTTTTGGACATAACTAGGGTAGAGAAAATAGAACAATTAATCATTACAGCATTGTCCGATTTGATTCCAATTTAATTTTTGAAGTTCATTTAATGTACTGTAAATTATTTTTAAAATTTTTCTTATGAATTGTTTTTTAAAAAAATAATTATATCTCACTCTATTACTGTTATCTATTATTCGAATATAATTATTTACTATTTCGCATATACAAGATAGCCAAATGATGTTTTTTATGGTTTGAACACAACCAGAGTTAAGAACATGTAATAACTAATATCGTTACCGATTGTTCTGATTTAATTTTTAGATATAATTTGATTAACCCTATATGATTTTTAAAAATATTTTGATGTATTTTGTTTAAAAAAAATAGTCTTTTCTCACTCAATTACGGTTATCTATTATTCAAATTGATTTTAAAATTAATATTTAGGTTATACAAGATGACCCAAATGATCTTTTTTAAGTTTTGGACATAACCAGGGTTAAGAAAATTATTGTGTTTAAAAAAGTAGTGATATCTCACACAATTACGGTTATCTATTATTCAAATTTATTTTAATATGAATATTTAGGTTATACAAGATGACCCAAATGATTCTTTTTAAGTTTTGGACATAACAAGGGTTAAGAAAATAGAACAATTAATCATTATAGCATTGTCCGATTGTATTCCAATTTAATTTTTGAAGTTCATTTAATGTACTGTAAATTATTTTTAAAATTTTTCTTATGAATTGTTTTTTAAAAAAATAATTATATCTTACTCTATTACTGTTATCTATTATTCGAATATAATTTAAATTTACTATTTCGCATATACAAGATAGCCAAATGATGTTTTTTACGGTTTGAACACAACCAGAGTTAAGAAAATGTAATAACTAATAGCGTTAACGATTGTTCCGATTTAATTTTTAGATATAATTTGATTAATTCTAAATGATTTTTAAAAATATTTTGATGTATTGTGTTTAAAAAAAATAGTCATATCTCACTCAATTACGGTTACCTATTATTCAAATTTATTTTAAAATTCATATTTAGGTTATTCAAGATGACCCAAATGATCTTTTTTAAGTTTTGGACATAACCAGGGTTAAGAAAATAGAACAATTTATCATTACAGCATTGTCCGATTTGATTCCAATTTAATTTTTGAAGTTCATTTATTGAACTGTAAATTATTTTTAAAATTTTTCTTATGAATTGTTTTTAAAAAAAATAATTATATCTCACTCTATTACTGTTGTCTATTATTCGAATATAATTTAAATTTACTATTTCCAATATACAAGAGAGGCAAAATGATGTTTTTTATGGTTTGAACACAACCAGAGTTAAGAAAATGTAATAACTAACAGCGTTAACGATTGTTCCGATTTAATTTTTAGATATAATTTGATTAACCCTAAATGATTTTTAAAAATATTTTGATGTATTGTGTTTAAAAAATATAGTTATATCTGACTCAATTACGGTTACTTATTATTCAAATTTATTTTAAAATTCATATTTAGGTTATTCAAGATGACCCAAATGATCCTTTTTAAGTTTTGGACATAACCAGGGTTAAGAAAATAGAACAATTAATCATTATAGAATTGTCCGATTTGATTCCAATTTCATTTTTGAAGTTCATTTGATGTACTGTAAATTATTTTTAAAATTTTTTTTATGAATTGTTTTTTAAAAAAAATAATTATATCTCACTCTATTACTGTTATCTATTATTCGAATATATTTTAAATTTACAATTTCGCATATACAAGATAGCCAAATAAAGTTTTTTATGGTTTGAACACAACCAGAGTTAAGAAAATGTAATAACTAATAGCGTTAACGATTGTTCCTATTTAATTTTTAGATATAATTTGATTAACCCTAAATGATTTTTAAAAATATTTTTATGTATTGTGTTTAAAAAAAATAGTCATATCTCACCCAATTACGGTTATCTATTATTCAAATTTATTTTAAAATTAATATTTAGGTTATACAAGATGACCCAAATGATCTTTTTTAAGTTTTGGACATAACCAGGGTTAAGAAAATAGAACAATTAATCATTACAGCATTGTCCGATTTGATTCCAATTTAATTTTTGAAGTTCATTTAATGTACTGTAAATTATTTTTAAAATTTTTCTTATGAATTGTTTTTTAAAAAAATAATTAAATCTCACTCCATTACTGTTATCTATTATTGGAATATAATTTATATTTACTATTTCGCATATACAAGATAGCCAAATGATGTTTTTTACGGTTTGAACACAACCAGAGTTAAGAAAATATAATAACTAATAGCGTTGGCGATTGCTTCGATTCAATTTTAATTCAATTTTTAGATATAATCTGATTAACCCTAAATGATTTTTAAAAATAGTTTTATGTATTGTGTTTTAAAAAAATAGTCATATTTTACTCAATTACAGTTATCTATTATTCAAATTTATTTTAAAATTAATATTTAGGTTATACAATATGACCCAAATGACCTTTTTTAAGTTTTGGACATAACCAGGGTTAAGAAAATAGAACAATTAATCATTACAGCATTGTCCAATTTGATTCCAATTTAATTTTTGAAGTTCATTTAATGTACTGTAAATTATTTTTTAAATTTTTCTTATAAATTGTTTTTGAAAAAAATAATTATATCTCACTCTATTACTGTTATCTATTATTCGAATATAATTTAAATTTACTATTTCGCATATACAAGATAGCCAAATGATGTTTTTTACGGTTTGCACACAACCAGAGTTAAGAAAATGTAATAACTAATAGCGTTAACGATTGTTCCGATTTAATTTTTAGATATAATTTGATTAACCCTAAATGATTTTTAAAAATATTTTGATGTATTTTGTTTAAAAAAAATAGTCTTTTCTCACTCAATTACGGTTATCTATAATTCAAATTTATTTTAAAATTAATATTTAAGCTATACAAGATGACCCAAATGATCTTTTTTAAGTTTTGGACATAACCAGGGTTAAGAAAATAGAACAATTTATCATTACAGCATTGTCCGATTTGATTCCAATTTAATTTTTGAAGTTCATTTAATGTACTGTAAATTATTTTTTAATTTTTTTTTATGAATTGTTTTTTAAAAAAATAATTATATCTCACTCTATTACTGTTATCTATTATTCGAATATAATTTAAATTTACTATTTCGCATATACAAGATAGCCAAACGATGTTTTTTATGGTTTGAGCAGAACCAGAGTTAAGAAAATGTAATAACTAATAGCGTTAACGATTGTTCCGATTTAATTTTTAGATATAATTTGATTAATTCTAAATGATTTTTAAAAATATTTTGATGTATTGTGTTTAAAAAAAATAGTCATATCTCACTCAATTACAGTTACCTATTATTCAAATTTATTTTAAAATTAATATTTAGGTTATACAAGATGACCCAAATAATCGTTTTTAAGTTTTGGACATAACCAGGGTTAAAAAAATAGAACAATTAATCATTATAGAATTGTCCGATTTGATTCCAATTTCATTTTTGAAGTTCATTTGATGTACTATAAATTATTTTTAAAATTTTTCTTATGAATTGTTTTTTAAAAAAATAATTATATCTCACTCATTACTGCTATCTATTATTCGAATATAATTTAAATTTACTATTTCGCATATACAAGATAGCCAAATTATGTTTTTTACGGTTTGAACACAACCAGAGTTAAGAAAATGTAATAACTAATAGCGTTAACGATTGTTCCGATTTCATTTTTAGATATAATTTGATTAACCCTAAATAATTTTTAAAATAATTTTGATGTATTGTGTTTAAAAAAAATAGTCATATCTCACTCAATTACGGTTATCTATTATTCAAATTTATTTTAAAATTAATATTTAGGTTATACAAGATGACCCAAATGATCTTTTTTAAGTTTTGGACATAACCAGGGTAGAGAAAATAGAACAATTAATCATTACAGCATTGTCCGATTTGATTCCAATTTAATTTTTGAAGTTCATTTAATGTACCGTAAATTATTTTTAAAATTTTTCTTATGAATTGTTTTTTAAAAAAATAATTATATCTCACTCTATTACTGTTATCTATAATTCGAATATAATTATTTACTATTTCGCATATACAAGATAGCCAAATGATGTTTTTTATGGTTTGAACACAACCAGAGTTGAGAACATGTAATAACTAATATCGTTAACGATTGTTCCGATTTAATTTTTAGATATAATTTGATTAACCCTATATGATTTTTAAAAATATTTTGATGTATTTTGTTTAAAAAAAATAGTCGTTTCTCACTCAATTACGGTTATCTATTATTCAAATTGATTTTAAAATTAATATTTAGGTTATACAAGATGACCCAAATGATCTTTTTTAAGTTTTGGACATAACCAGGGTTAAGAAAATAGAACAATTAATGATTATAGCATTGTCCGATTTGACTCCAATTTAATTTTTGAAGTTCATTTAATGTACTGTAAATTATTTTTAAAATTTTTCTTATGAACTGTTTTTTAAAAAAATAATTATATCTCACTCTATTACTGTTATCTATTATTCGAATATAATTTAAATTTACTATTTCTCATATACAAGATAGCCAAATGAGGTTTTTTACGGTTTGCACACAACCAGAGTTAAGAAAATGTTTTAACTAATAGCGTTAACGATTGTTCCGATTTAATTTTTAGATATAATTTGATTAACCCTAAATGATTTTTAAAAATATTTTGATGTATTTTGTTTAAAAAAAATAGTCTTTTCTCACTCAATTACGGTTATCTATAATTCAAATTTATTTTAAAATTAATATTTAAGTTATACAAGATGACCCAAATGATCTTTTTTAAGTTTTGGACATAACCAGGGTTAAGAAAATAGAACAATTTATCATTACAGCATTGTCCGATTTGATTCCAATTTAACTTTTGAAGTTCATTTAATGTATTGTAAATTATTTTTTAATTTTTTTTTATGAATTGTTTTTTAAAAAAATAATTATATCTCACTCTATTACTGTTATCTATTATTCGAATATAATTTAAATTTACTATTTCGCATATACAAGATAGCCAAACGATGTTTTTTATGGTTTGAGCACAACCAGAGTTAAGAAAATGTAATAACTAATAGCGTTAACGATTGTTCCGATTTAATTTTTAGATATAATTTGATTAATTCTAAATGATTTTTAAAAATATTTTGATGTATTGTGTTTAAAAAAAATAGTCATATCTCACTCAATTACGGTTACCTATTATTCAAATTTATTTTAAAATTAATATTTAGGTTATACAAGATGACCCAAATGATCGTTTTTAAGTTTTGGACATAACGAGGGTTAAGAAAATAGAACAATTAATCATTATAGAATTGTCCGATTTGATTCCAATTTCATTTTTGAAGTTCATTTGATGTACTATAAATTATTTTTAAAATTTTTCTTATGAATGGTTTTTAAAAAAAATAATTATATCTCACTCTATTACTGTTATCTATTATTCGAATATAATTTAAATTTACTATTTCGCATATACAAGATAGCCAAATTATGTTTTTTACGGTTTGAACACAAACAGAGTTAAGAAAATGTAATAACTAATAGCGTTAACGATTGTTCCGATTTAATTTTTAGATATAATTTGATTAACCCTAAATGATTTTTAAAATAATTTTGATGTATTGTGTTTAAAAAAAATAGTCATATCTCACTCAATTACGGTTATCTATTATTCAAATTTATTTTAAAATTAATATTTAGGTTATACAAGATGACCCAAATGATCTTTTTTAAGTTTTGGACATAACTAGGGTAGAGAAAATAGAACAATTAATCATTACAGCATTGTCCGATTTGATTCCAATTTAATTTTTGAAGTTCATTTAATGTACTGTAAATTATTTTTAAAATTTTTCTTATGAATTGTTTTTTAAAAAAATAATTATATCTCACTCTATTACTGTTATCTATTATTCGAATATAATTATTTACTATTTCGCATATACAAGATAGCCAAATGATGTTTTTTATGGTTTGAACACAACCAGAGTTAAGAACATGTAATAACTAATATCGTTACCGATTGTTCTGATTTAATTTTTAGATATAATTTGATTAACCCTATATGATTTTTAAAAATATTTTGATGTATTTTGTTTAAAAAAAATAGTCTTTTCTCACTCAATTACGGTTATCTATTATTCAAATTGATTTTAAAATTAATATTTAGGTTATACAAGATGACCCAAATGATCTTTTTTAAGTTTTGGACATAACCAGGGTTAAGAAAATTATTGTGTTTAAAAAAGTAGTGATATCTCACACAATTACGGTTATCTATTATTCAAATTTATTTTAATATGAATATTTAGGTTATACAAGATGACCCAAATGATTCTTTTTAAGTTTTGGACATAACAAGGGTTAAGAAAATAGAACAATTAATCATTATAGCATTGTCCGATTGTATTCCAATTTAATTTTTGAAGTTCATTTAATGTACTGTAAATTATTTTTAAAATTTTTCTTATGAATTGTTTTTTAAAAAAATAATTATATCTTACTCTATTACTGTTATCTATTATTCGAATATAATTTAAATTTACTATTTCGCATATACAAGATAGCCAAATGATGTTTTTTACGGTTTGAACACAACCAGAGTTAAGAAAATGTAATAACTAATAGCGTTAACGATTGTTCCGACTTAATTTTTAGATATAATTTGATTAATTCTAAATGATTTTTAAAAATATTTTGATGTATTGTGTTTAAAAAAAATAGTCATATCTCACTCAATTACGGTTACCTATTATTCAAATTTATTTTAAAATTCATATTTAGGTTATTCAAGATGACCCAAATGATCTTTTTTAAGTTTTGGACATAACCAGGGTTAAGAAAATAGAACAATTTATCATTACAGCATTGTCCGATTTGATTCCAATTTAATTTTGAAGTTCATTTATTGAACTGTAAATTATTTTTAAAATTTTTCTTATGAATTGTTTTTAAAAAAAATAATTATATCTCACTCTATTACTGTTGTCTATTATTCGAATATAATTTAAATTTACTATTTCCAATATACAAGAGAGGCAAAATGATGTTTTTTATGGTTTGAACACAACCAGAGTTAAGAAAATGTAATAACTAACAGCGTTAACGATTGTTCCGATTTAATTTTTAGATATAATTTGATTAACCCTAAATGATTTTTAAAATATTTTGATGTATTGTGTTACTCTCACGAGATGTGTTATCTGACTCAATTACGGTTACTTATTATTCAAATTTATTTTAAAATTCATATTTAGGTTATTCAAGATGACCCAAATGATCCTTTTTAAGTTTTGGACATAACCAGGGTTAAGAAAATAGAACAATTAATCATTATAGAGTTGTCCGATTTGATTCCAATTTCATTTTTGAAGTTCATTTGATGTACTGTAAATTATTTTTAAAATTTTTTTTATGAATTGTTTTTTAAAAAAAATAATTATATCTCACTCTATTACTGTTATCTATTATTCGAATATATTTTAAATTTACAATTTCGCATATACAAGATAGCCAAATAATGTTTTTTATGGTTTGAACACAACCAGAGTTAAGAAAATGTAATAACTAATAGCGTTAACGATTGTTCCTATTTAATTTTTAGATATAATTTGATTAACCCTAAATGATTTTTAAAAATATTTTTATGTATTGTGTTTAAAAAAAATAGTCATATCTCACCCAATTACGGTTATCTATTATTCAAATTTATTTTAAAATTAATATTTAGGTTATACAAGATGACCCAAATGATCTTTTTTAAGTTTTGGACATAACCAGGGTTAAGAAAATAGAACAATTAATCATTACAGCATTGTCCGATTTGATTCCAATTTAATTTTTGAAGTTCATTTAATGTACTGTAAATTATTTTTAAAATTTTTCTTATGAATTGTTTTTTAAAAAAATAATTAAATCTCACTCCATTACTGTTATCTATTATTGGAATATAATTTATATTTACTATTTCGCATATACAAGATAGCCAAATGATGTTTTTTACGGTTTGAACACAACCAGAGTTAAGAAAATATAATAACTAATAGCGTTGGCGATTGCTTCGATTCAATTTTAATTCAATTTTTAGATATAATCTGATTAACCCTAAATGATTTTTAAAAATAGTTTTATGTATTGTGTTTTAAAAAAATAGTCATATTTTACTCAATTACAGTTATCTATTATTCAAATTTATTTTAAAATTAATATTTAGGTTATACAATATGACCCAAATGACCTTTTTTAAGTTTTGGACATAACCAGGGTTAAGAAAATAGAACAATTAATCATTACAGCATTGTCCGATTTGATTCCAATTTAATTTTTGAAGTTCATTTAATGTACTGTAAATTATTTTTTAAATTTTTCTTATAAATTGTTTTTGAAAAAAATAATTATATCTCACTCTATTACTGTTATCTATTATTCGAATATAATTTAAATTTACTATTTCGCATATACAAGATAGCCAAATGATGTTTTTTACGGTTTGCACACAACCAGAGTTAAGAAAATGTAATAACTAATAGCGTTAACGATTGTTCCGATTTAATTTTTAGATATAATTTGATTAACCCTAAATAATTTTTAAAAATATTTTGATGTATTTTGTTTAAAAAAAATAGTCTTTTCTCACTCAATTACGGTTATCTATAATTCAAATTTATTTTAAAATTAATATTTAAGCTATACAAGATGACCCAAATGATCTTTTTTAAGTTTTGGACATAACCAGGGTTAAGAAAATAGAACAATTTATCATTACAGCATTGTCCGATTTGATTCCAATTTAATTTTTGAAGTTCATTTAATGTACTGTAAATTATTTTTTAATTTTTTTTTATGAATTGTTTTTTAAAAAAATAATTATATCTCACTCTATTACTGTTGTCTATTATTCGAATATAATTTAAATTTACTATTTCCAATATACAAGAGAGGCAAAATGATGTTTTTTATGGTTTGAACACAACCAGAGTTAAGAAAATGTAATAACTAACAGCGTTAACGATTGTTCCGATTTAATTTTTAGATATAATTTGATTAACCCTAAATGATTTTTAAAAATATTTTGATGTATTGTGTTTAAAAAATATAGTTATATCTGACTCAATTACGGTTACTTATTATTCAAATTTATTTTAAAATTCATATTTAGGTTATTCAAGATGACCCAAATGATCCTTTTTAAGTTTTGGACATAACCAGGGTTAAGAAAATAGAACAATTAATCATTATAGAATTGTCCGATTTGATTCCAATTTCATTTTTGAAGTTCATTTGATGTACTGTAAATTATTTTTAAAATTTTTTTTATGAATTGTTTTTTAAAAAAAATAATTATATCTCACTCTATTACTGTTATCTATTATTCGAATATATTTTAAATTTACAATTTCGCATATACAAGATAGCCAAATAATGTTTTTTATGGTTTGAACACAACCAGAGTTAAGAAAATGTAATAACTAATAGCGTTAACGATTGTTCCTATTTAATTTTTAGATATAATTTGATTAACCCTAAATGATTTTTAAAAATATTTTTATGTATTGTGTTTAAAAAAAATAGTCATATCTCACCCAATTACGGTTATCTATTATTCAAATTTATTTTAAAATTAATATTTAGGTTATACAAGATGACCCAAATGATCTTTTTTAAGTTTTGGACATAACCAGGGTTAAGAAAATAGAACAATTAATCATTACAGCATTGTCCGATTTGATTCCAATTTAATTTTTGAAGTTCATTTAATGTACTGTAAATTATTTTTAAAATTTTTCTTATGAATTGTTTTTTAAAAAAATAATTAAATCTCACTCCATTACTGTTATCTATTATTGGAATATAATTTATATTTACTATTTCGCATATACAAGATAGCCAAATGATGTTTTTTACGGTTTGAACACAACCAGAGTTAAGAAAATATAATAACTAATAGCGTTGGCGATTGCTTCGATTCAATTTTAATTCAATTTTTAGATATAATCTGATTAACCCTAAATGATTTTTAAAAATAGTTTTATGTATTGTGTTTTAAAAAAATAGTCATATTTTACTCAATTACAGTTATCTATTATTCAGATTTATTTTAAAATTAATATTTAGGTTATACAATATGACCCAAATGACCTTTTTTAAGTTTTGGACATAACCAGGGTTAAGAAAATAGAACAATTAATCATTACAGCATTGTCCGATTTGATTCCAATTTAATTTTTGAAGTTCATTTAATGTACTGTAAATTATTTTTTAAATTTTTCTTATAAATTGTTTTTGAAAAAAATAATTATATCTCACTCTATTACTGTTATCTATTATTCGAATATAATTTAAATTTACTATTTCGCATATACAAGATAGCCAAATGATGTTTTTTACGGTTTTCACACAACCAGAGTTAAGAAAATGTAATAACTAATAGCGTTAACGATTGTTCCGATTTAATTTTTAGATATAATTTGATTAACCCTAAATAATTTTTAAAAATATTTTGATGTATTTTGTTTAAAAAAAATAGTCTTTTCTCACTCAATTACGGTTATCTATAATTCAAATTTATTTTAAAATTAATATTTAAGCTATACAAGATGACCCAAATGATCTTTTTTAAGTTTTGGACATAACCAGGGTTAAGAAAATAGAACAATTTATCATTACAGCATTGTCCGATTTGATTCCAATTTAATTTTTGAAGTTCATTTAATGTACTGTAAATTATTTTTTAATTTTTTTTTATGAATTGTTTTTTAAAAAAATAATTATATCTCACTCTATTACTGTTGTCTATTATTCGAATATAATTTAAATTTACTATTTCCAATATACAAGAGAGGCAAAATGATGTTTTTTATGGTTTGAACACAACCAGAGTTAAGAAAATGTAATAACTAACAGCGTTAACGATTGTTCCGATTTAATTTTTAGATATAATTTGATTAACCCTAAATGATTTTTAAAAATATTTTGATGTATTGTGTTTAAAAAATATAGTTATATCTGACTCAATTACGGTTACTTATTATTCAAATTTATTTTAAAATTCATATTTAGGTTATTCAAGATGACCCAAATGATCCTTTTTAATTTTTGGACATAACCAGGGTTAAGAAAATAGAACAATTAATCATTATAGAATTGTCCGATTTGATTCCAATTGCATTTTTGAAGTTCATTTGATGTACTGTAAATTATTTTTAAAATTTTTTTTATGAATTGTTTTTAAAAAAAAATAATTATATCCCACTCTATTACTGTTATCTATTATTCGAATATATTTTAAATTTACAATTTCGCATATACAAGATAGCCAAATAATGTTTTTTATGGTTTGAACACAACCAGAGTTAAGAAAATGTAATAACTAATAGCGTTAACGATTGTTCCTATTTAATTTTTAGATATAATTTGATTAACCCTAAATGATTTTTAAAAATATTTTTATGTATTGTGTTTAAAAAAAATAGTCATATCTCACCCAATTACGGTTATCTATTATTCAAATTTATTTTAAAATTAATATTTAGGTTATACAAGATGACCCAAATGATCTTTTTTAAGTTTTGGACATAACCAGGGTTAAGAAAATAGAACAATTAATCATTACAGCATTGTCCGATTTGATTCCAATTTAATTTTTGAAGTTCATTTAATGTACTGTAAATTATTTTTAAAATTTTTCTTATGAATTGTTTTTTAAAAAAATAATTAAATCTCACTCCATTACTGTTATCTATTATTGGAATATAATTTATATTTACTATTTCGCATATACAAGATAGCCAAATGATGTTTTTTACGGTTTGAACACAACCAGAGTTAAGAAAATATAATAACTAATAGCGTTGGCGATTGCTTCGATTCAATTTTAATTCAATTTTTAGATATAATCTGATTAACCCTAAATGATTTTTAAAAATAGTTTTATGTATTGTGTTTTAAAAAAATAGTCATATTTTACTCAATTACAGTTATCTATTATTCAAATTTATTTTAAAATTAATATTTAGGTTATACAATATGACCCAAATGACCTTTTTTAAGTTTTGGACATAACCAGGGTTAAGAAAATAGAACAATTAATCATTATAGAATTGTCCGATTTGATTCCAATTTCATTTTTGAAGTTCATTTGATGTACTGTAAATTATTTTTAAAATTTTTTTTATGAATTGTTTTTTAAAAAAAATAATTATATCTCACTCTATTACTGTTATCTATTATTCGAATATATTTTAAATTTACAATTTCGCATATACAAGATAGCCAAATAAAGTTTTTTATGGTTTGAACACAACCAGAGTTAAGAAAATGTAATAACTAATAGCGTTAACGATTGTTCCGATTTAATTTTTAGATATAATTTGATTAACCCTAAATGATTTTTAAAAATATTTTGATGTATTTTGTTTAAAAAAAATAGTCTTTTCTCACTCAATTACGGTTATCTATAATTCAAATTTATTTTAAAATTAATATTTAAGCTATACAAGATGACCCAAATGATCTTTTTTAAGTTTTGGACATAACCAGGGTTAAGAAAATAGAACAATTTATTATTACAGCATTGTCCGATTTGATTCCAATTTAATTTTTGAAGTTCATTTAATGTACTGTAAATTATTTTTTAAATTTTTCTTATAAATTGTTTTTGAAAAAAATAATTATATCTCACTCTATTACTGTTATCTATTATTCGAATATAATTTAAATTTACTATTTCGCATATACAAGATAGCCAAATGATGTTTTTTACGGTTTGCACACAACCAGAGTTAAGAAAATGTAATAACTAATAGCGTTAACGATTGTTCCGATTTAATTTTTAGATATAATTTGATTAACCCTAAATGATTTTTAAAAATATTTTGATGTATTTTGTTTAAAAAAAATAGTCTTTTCTCACTCAATTACGGTTATCTATAATTCAAATTTATTTTAAAATTAATATTTAAGCTATACAAGATGACCCAAATGATCTTTTTTAAGTTTTGGACATAACCAGGGTTAAGAAAATAGAACAATTTATTATTACAGCATTGTCCGATTTGATTCCAATTTAATTTTTGAAGTTCATTTAATGTACTGTAAATTATTTTTTAATTTTTTTTTATGAATTGTTTTTTAAAAAAATAATTATATCTCACTCTATTACTGTTATCTATTATTCGAATATAATTTAAATTTACTATTTCGCATATACAAGATAGCCAAACGATGTTTTTTATGGTTTGAGCAGAACCAGAGTTAAGAAAATGTAATAACTAATAGCGTTAACGATTGTTCCGATTTAATTTTTAGATATAATTTGATTAATTCTAAATGATTTTTAAAAATATTTTGATGTATTGTGTTTAAAAAAAATAGTCATATCTCACTCAATTACAGTTACCTATTATTCAAATTTATTTTAAAATTAATATTTAGGTTATACAAGATGACCCAAATAATCGTTTTTAAGTTTTGGACATAACCAGGGTTAAGAAAATAGAACAATTAATCATTATAGAATTGTCCGATTTGATTCCAATTTCATTTTTGAAGTTCATTTGATGTACTATAAATTATTTTTAAAATTTTTCTTATGAATTGTTTTTTAAAAAAATAATTATATCTCACTCATTACTGCTATCTATTATTCGAATATAATTTAAATTTACTATTTCGCATATACAAGATAGCCAAATTATGTTTTTTACGGTTTGAACACAACCAGAGTTAAGAAAATGTAATAACTAATAGCGTTAACGATTGTTCCGATTTCATTTTTAGATATAATTTGATTAACCCTAAATAATTTTTAAAATAATTTTGATGTATTGTGTTTAAAAAAAATAGTCATATCTCACTCAATTACGGTTATCTATTATTCAAATTTATTTTAAAATTAATATTTAGGTTATACAAGATGACCCAAATGATCTTTTTTAAGTTTTGGACATAACCAGGGTAGAGAAAATAGAACAATTAATCATTACAGCATTGTCCGATTTGATTCCAATTTAATTTTTGAAGTTCATTTAATGTACCGTAAATTATTTTTAAAATTTTTCTTATGAATTGTTTTTTAAAAAAATAATTATATCTCACTCTATTACTGTTATCTATTATTCGAATATAATTATTTACTATTTCGCATATACAAGATAGCCAAATGATGTTTTTTATGGTTTGAACACAACCAGAGTTAAGAACATGTAATAACTAATATCGTTAACGATTGTTCCGATTTAATTTTTAGATATAATTTGATTAACCCTATATGATTTTTAAAAATATTTTGATGTATTTTGTTTAAAAAAAATAGTCGTTTCTCACTCAATTACGGTTATCTATTATTCAAATTGATTTTAAAATTAATATTTAGGTTATACAAGATGACCCAAATGATCTTTTTTAAGTTTTGGACATAACCAGGGTTAAGAAAATACAACAATTAATGATTATAGCATTGTCCGATTTGACTCCAATTTAATTTTTGAAGTTCATTTAATGTACTGTAAATTATTTTTAAAATTTTTCTTATGAACTGTTTTTTAAAAAAATAATTATATCTCACTCTATTACTGTTATCTATTATTCGAATATAATTTAAATTTACTATTTCGCATATACAAGATAGCCAAATGAGGTTTTTTACGGTTTGCACACAACCAGAGTTAAGAAAATGTTTTAACTAATAGCGTTAACGATTGTTCCGATTTAATTTTTAGATATAATTTGATTAACCCTAAATGATTTTTAAAAATATTTTGATGTATTTTGTTTAAAAAAAATAGTCTTTTCTCACTCAATTACGGTTATCTATAATTCAAATTTATTTTAAAATTAATATTTAAGTTATACAAGATGACCCAAATGATCTTTTTTAAGTTTTGGACATAACCAGGGTTAAGAAAATAGAACAATTTATCATTACAGCATTGTCCGATTTGATTCCAATTTAACTTTTGAAGTTCATTTAATGTATTGTAAATTATTTTTTAATTTTTTTTTATGAATTGTTTTTAAAAAAAAATAATTATATCTCACTCTATTACTGTTATCTATTATTCGAATATAATTTAAATTTACTATTTCGCATATACAAGATAGCCAAACGATGTTTTTTATGGTTTGAGCACAACCAGAGTTAAGAAAATGTAATAACTAATAGCGTTAACGATTGTTCCGATTTAATTTTTAGATATAATTTGATTAATTCTAAATGATTTTTAAAAATATTTTGATGTATTGTGTTTAAAAAAAATAGTCATATCTCACTCAATTACGGTTACCTATTATTCAAATTTATTTTAAAATTAATATTTAGGTTATACAAGATGACCCAAATGATCGTTTTTAAGTTTTGGACATAACCAGGGTTAAGAAAATAGAACAATTAATCATTATAGAATTGTCCGATTTGATTCCAATTTCATTTTTGAAGTTCATTTGATGTACTATAAATTATTTTTAAAATTTTTCTTATGAATTGTTTTTTAAAAAAATAATTATATCTTACTCATTACTGTTATCTATTATTCGAATATAATTTAAATTTACTATTTCGCATATACAAGATAGCCAAATTATGTTTTTTACGGTTTGAACACAAACAGAGTTAAGAAAATGTAATAACTAATAGCGTTAACGATTGTTCCGATTTAATTTTTAGATATAATTTGATTAACCCTAAATGATTTTTAAAATAATTTTGATGTATTGTGTTTAAAAAAAATAGTCATATCTTACTCAATTACGGTTATCTATTATTCAAATTTATTTTAAAATTAATATTTAGGTTATACAAGATGACCCAAATGATCTTTTTTAAGTTTTGGACATAACTAGGGTAGAGAAAATAGAACAATTAATCATTACAGCATTGTCCGATTTGATTAGAATTTAATTTTTGAAGTTCATTTAATGTACTGTAAATTATTTTTAAAATTTTTCTTATGAATTGTTTTTTAAAAAAATAATTATATCTCACTCTATTACTGTTATCTATTATTCGAATATAATTATTTACTATTTCGCATATACAAGATAGCCAAATGATGTTTTTTATGGTTTGAACACAACCAGAGTTAAGAACATGTAATAACTAATATCGTTACCGATTGTTCTGATTTAATTTTTAGATATAATTTGATTAACCCTATATGATTTTTAAAAATATTTTGATGTATTTTGTTAAAAAAAAATAGTCTTTTCTCACTCAATTACGGTTATCTATTATTCAAATTGATTTTAAAATTAATATTTAGGTTATACAAGATGACCCAAATGATCTTTTTTAAGTTTTGGACATAACCAGGGTTAAGAAAATTATTGTGTTTAAAAAAGTAGTGATATCTCCCACAATTACGGTTATCTATTATTCAAATTTATTTTAATATGAATATTTAGGTTATTCAAGATGACCCAAATGATCCTTTTTAAGTTTTGGACATAACCAGGGTTAAGAAAATAGAACAATTAATCATTATAGAATTGTCCGATTTGATTCCAATTTCATTTTTGAAGTTCATTTGATGTACTGTAAATTATTTTTAAAATTTTTCTTATGAACTGTTTTTTAAAAAAATAATTATATCTCACTCTATTACTGTTATCTATTATTCAAATATAATTTAAATTTACTATTTCGCATATACAAGATAGCCAAATGATGTTTTTTATGGTTTGAACACAACCAGAGTTAAGAACATGTAATAACTAATATCGTTAACGATTGTTCCGATTTAATTTTTAGATATAATTTGATTAACCCTATATGATTTTTAAAAATATTTTGATGTATTTTGTTTAAAAAAAATAGTCGTTTCTCACTCAATTACGGTTATCTATTATTCAAATTGATTTTAAAATTAATATTTAGGTTATACAAGATGACCCAAATGATCTTTTTTAAGTTTTGGACATAACCAGGGTTAAGAAAATAGAACAATTAATGATTATAGCATTGTCCGATTTGACTCCAATTTAATTTTTGAAGTTCATTTAATGTACTGTAAATTATTTTTAAAATTTTTTTTATGAATTGTTTTTTAAAAAAAATAATTATATCTCACTCTATTACTGTTATCTATTATTCGAATATATTTTAAATTTACAATTTCGCATATACAAGATAGCCAAATAATGTTTTTTATGGTTTGAACACAACCAGAGTTAAGAAAATGTAATAACTAATAGCGTTAACGATTGTTCCTATTTAATTTTTAGATATAATTTGATTAACCCTAAATGATTTTTAAAAATATTTGTATGTATTGTGTTTAAAAAAAATAGTCATATCTCACCCAATTACGGTTATCTATTATTCAAATTTATTTTAAAATTAATATTTAGGTTATACAAGATGACCCAAATGATCTTTTTTAAGTTTTGGACATAACCAGGGTTAAGAAAATAGAACAATTAATCATTACAGCATTGTCCGATTTGATTCCAATTTAATTTTTGAAGTTCATTTAATGTACTGTAAATTATTTTTAAAATTTTTCTTATGAATTGTTTTTTAAAAAAATAATTAAATCTCACTCCATTACTGTTATCTATTATTGGAATATAATTTATATTTACTATTTCGCATATACAAGATAGCCAAATGATGTTTTTTACGGTTTGAACACAACCAGAGTTAAGAAAATATAATAACTAATAGCGTTGGCGATTGCTTCGATTCAATTTTAATTCAATTTTTAGATATAATCTGATTAACCCTAAATGATTTTTAAAAATAGTTTTATGTATTGTGTTTTAAAAAAATAGTCATATTTTACTCAATTACAGTTATCTATTATTCAAATTTATTTTAAAATTAATATTTAGGTTATACAATATGACCCAAATGACCTTTTTTAAGTTTTGGACATAACCAGGGTTAAGAAAATAGAACAATTAATCATTACAGCATTGTCCGATTTGATTCCAATTTAATTTTTGAAGTTCATTTAATGTACTGTAAATTATTTTTTAAATTTTTCTTATGAATTGTTTTTTAAAAAAATAATTATATCTCACTCTATTACTGTTATCTATTATTCGAATATAATTTAAATTTACTATTTCGCATATACAAGATAGCCAAATGATGTTTTTTACGGTTTGCACACAACCAGAGTTAAGAAAATGTAATAACTAATAGCGTTAACGATTGTTCCGATTTAATTTTTAGATATAATTTGATTAACCCTAAATGATTTTTAAAAATATTTTGATGTATTTTGTTTAAAAAAAATAGTCTTTTCTCACTCAATTACGGTTATCTATAATTCAAATTTATTTTAAAATTAATATTTAAGCTATACAAGATGACCCAAATGATCTTTTTTAAGTTTTGGACATAACCAGGGTTAAGAAAATAGAACAATTTATCATTACAGCATTGTCCGATTTGATTCTAATTTAATTTTTGAAGTTCATTTAATGTACTGTAAATTATTTTTTAATTTTTTTTTATGAATTGTTTTTTAAAAAAATAATTATATCTCACTCTATTAATGTTATCTATTATTCGAATATAATTTAAATTTACTATTTCGCATATACAAGATAGCCAAACGATGTTTTTTATGGTTTGAGCAGAACCAGAGTTAAGAAAATGTAATAACTAATAGCGTTAACGATTGTTCCGATTTAATTTTTAGATATAATTTGATTAATTCTAAATGATTTTTAAAAATATTTTGATGTATTGTGTTTAAAAAAAATAGTCATATCTCACTCAATTACAGTTACCTATTATTCAAATTTATTTTAAAATTAATATTTAGGTTATACAAGATGACCCAAATAATCGTTTTTAAGTTTTGGACATAACCAGGGTTAAGAAAATAGAACAATTAATCATTATAGAATTGTCGGATTTGATTCCAATTTCATTTTTGAAGTTCATTTGATGTACTATAAATTATTTTTAAAATTTTTCTTATGAATTGTTTTTTAAAAAAATAATTATATCTCACTCATTACTGCTATCTATTATTCGAATATAATTTAAATTTACTATTTCGCATATACAAGATAGCCAAACGATGTTTTTTATGGTTTGAGCAGAACCAGAGTTAAGAAAATGTAATAACTAATAGCGTTAACGATTGTTCCGATTTAATTTTTAGATATAATTTGATTAATTCTAAATGATTTTTAAAAATATTTTGATGTATTGTGTTTAAAAAAAATAGTCATATCTCACTCAATTACAGTTACCTATTATTCAAATTTATTTTAAAATTAATATTTAGGTTATACAAGATGACCCAAATAATCGTTTTTAAGTTTTGGACATAACCAGGGTTAAGAAAATAGAACAATTAATCATTATAGAATTGTCGGATTTGATTCCAATTTCATTTTTGAAGTTCATTTAATGTACTGTAAATTATTTTTAAAATGTTTCTTATGAATTGTTTTTTAAAAAAATATTTATATCTCACTTTATTACTGTTATCTTTTATTCGAATATAATTTAAATTTACTATTTGGCATATACAAGATAGCCAAATGATGTTTTTTATGGTTTAAACACTACCAGAGTTAAGAAAATGTAATAACTAATAGCGTTAACGATTGTTCTGATTTAATTTTTAGATATAATTTGATTAACCCTAAATGAGTTTTAAAAATATTTTGATGTATTGTGTTTAAAAAAAATAGTCATATCTCATACAATTACCGTTATCTATTATTCAAATTTATTTTAAAATGAATATTTAGGTTATACAAGATGACTTAAATGATCCTTTTTAAGTTTTGGACATAACAAGGGTTAAGAAAATAGAACAATTAATCATTATAGCATTGTCCGATTTGACTCCAATTTAATTTTTGAAGTTCATTTAATGTACTGTAAATTATTTTTAAAATTTTTCTTATGAATTGTTTTTTATGTTTGTTTTTTAAAAAAATAATTTAATCTCACTCCATTACTGTTATCTATTATTAGAATCTAATTTAAATTTACTATTTCGCATATACAAGATAGCCAAATGATGTTTTTTACGGTTTGAACACAACCAGAGTTAAGAACGCGTAATAACTAATATCGTTAACGATTGTTCTGATTTAATTTTTAGATATAATTTAATTAACCCTAAATGATTTTTAAAAATATTTTGATGTATTGTGTTTAAAATAAATAGTCATATCTCACTCAATTACGGTTATCTATTATTCAAATTTATTTTAAAATTAATATTTAGGTTATACAAGATGACCCAAATAATCCTTTTTAAGTTTTGGACATAACCAGAGTTAAGAAAATAGAACAATTTATCATTATAGCATTGTCCGATTTGACTCCAATTTAATTTTTGAAGATCATTTAATGTACTGTAAATTTTTTTTAAAATTTTTCTTATGAATTGTTTTTTAAAAAAATAATTAAATCTCACTCCATTACTGTTATCTATTATTGGAATATAATTTAAATTTACTATTTCGCATATACAAGATATCCAAATGATGCTTTTTACGGTTTGAACACAACCAGAGTTAAGAAAATATAATAACTAATAGCGTTGGCGATTGCTTCGATTTAATTTTAATTCAATTTTTAGATATAATTTGATTAACCCTAAATGATTTTTAAAAATAGTTTTATGTTTTGTATTTTAAAAAAATAGTCATATTTTAGTCAATTACAGTCATCTATTATTAAAATTTATTTTAAAATTAATATTTAGGTTATACAAGATGACCCAAATGATCCTTTTTAAGTTTTGGACATAACCAGAGTTAAGAAAATAGAACAATTAATCATTATAGCATTGTCTGATTTGACTGCAATTTAATTTTTGAAGTTCATTTAATGTACTGTAAATTATTTTTAAAATGTTTCTTATGAATTGTTTTTTAAAAACATAATTATATCTCACTCTATAACTGATTTCTATTATCCGAATATACTTTAAATTTTCTAATTCGCATATACGAGATAGCCAAATGATGTTTTTTACGGTTTGAACACAACCAGAGTTAAGAAAATATAATAACTAATAGCGCTGGCGATTGTTTCGATTTAATTTTAATTCAATTTTTAGATATAATTTGATTAACCCTAAATGATTTTTAAAAATATTTTGATGTATTGTGTTAAAAAGAGTAGTGATATCTCACACAATTACGGTTATCTATTATTCAAATTTATTTTATTATGAATATTTAGGTTATACAAGATGACCCAAATGATCCTTTTTAAGTTTTGGACATAACCAGAGTTAAGAAAATAGAACAATTAATCATTATAGCATTGTCCGATTTGACTCCAATTTAATTTTTGAAGTTCATTTAATGTACTGTAAATTATTTTTAAAATGTTTCTTATGAATTGTTTTTTAAAAAAATATTTATATCTCACTTTATTACTGTTATCTTTTATTCGAATATAATTTGAATTTACTATTTGGCATATACAAGATAGCCAAATGATGTTTTTTATGGTTTGAACACTACCAGAGTTAAGAAAATGTAATAACTAATAGCGTTAACGATTGTTCCGATTTAATTTTTAGATATAATTTGATTAACCCTAAATGATTTTTAAAAATATTTTGATGTATTGTGTTTAAAAAAAATAGTCATATCTCACACAATTACGGTTATCTATTATTCAAATTTATTTTAATATGAATATTTAGGTTATACAAGATGACTTAAATGATCCTTTTTAAGTTTTGGACATAACAAGGGTTAAGAAAATAGAACAATTAATCATTATAGCATTGTCCGATTTGACTCCAATTTAATTTTTGAAGTTCATTTAATGTACTGTAAATTATTTTTAAAATTTTTCTTATGAATTGTTTTTTAAAAAAATAATTAAATCTCACTCCATTACTGTTATCTATTATTCGAATATAATTTAAATATACTAGTTCGCATATACAAGATATCCAAATGATGTTTTTTACGGTTTGAACACAACCAGAGTTAAGAAAATGTAATAACTAATAGCGTTAACGATTGTTCCGATTTAATTTTTAGATATAATTTGATTAATTCTAAATGATTTTTAAAAATATTTTGATGTATTGTGTTTAAAAAAATAGTCATAACTCACTCAATTACGGTTATCTATTATTCAAATTTATTTTAAAATTAATATTTGGGTTATACAAGATGACCCAAATGATCGTTTTTAAGTTTTGGACATAACAAGGGTTAAGAAAATAGAACAATTAATCATTATAGCATTGTCCGATTTGACTTCAGTTTGATTTTTAAAGTTTATTTGATGTAATGTAAATTATTTTTAAAATTTTTCTTATGAATTGTTTTTTAAAAAAATAATTATATCTCACTCATTACTGTTATCTATTATTCGAATATAATTTAAATTTACTATTTCGCATATACAAGATAGCCAAATGATGTTTTTTACGGTTTGAACACAACCAGAGTTAAGAAAATGTAATAACTAATAGCGTTAACGATTGTTCCGATTTAATTTTTAGATAAAATTTGATTAACCCTAAATGATTTTTAAAATAATTTTGATGTATTGTGTTTAAAAAAAATAGTCATATCTCACTCAATTACGGTTATCTATTATACAAA
Organism: Anthonomus grandis grandis; assembly: GCF_022605725.1. Classification (NCBI taxonomy): domain Eukaryota; kingdom Metazoa; phylum Arthropoda; class Insecta; order Coleoptera; family Curculionidae; genus Anthonomus; species Anthonomus grandis. The sequence goes on along the minus strand of NC_065567.1, from coordinate 2,776,459 downwards.
TTTATTTTAAAATTAATATTTAGGTTATACAAGATGACCCAAATGATCTTTTTTAAGTTTTGGACATAACAAGGGTTAAGAAAATAGAACAATTAATCATTACAGCATTGTCCGATTTGATTCCAATTTAATTTTTGAAGTTCATTTAATGTACTGTAAATTATTTTTAAAATTTTTCTTATGATTGTTTTTTAAAAAAATAATTAAATCTCACTCTATTACTGTTATCTATTATTAGAATCTAATTTAAATTTACTATTTCGCATATACAAGATAGCCAAATGATGTTTTTTACGGTTTGAACACAACCAGAGTTAAGAACGCGTAATAACTAATATCGTTAACGATTGTTCTGATTTAATTTTTAGATATAATTTGATTAACCCTAAATGATTTTTAAAAATATTTTGATGTATTGTGTTTAAAATAAATAGTCATATCTCACTCAATTACGGTTATCTATTATTCAAATTTATTTTAAAATGAATATTTAGGTTATACAAGATGACCCAAATGATCCTTTTTAAGTTTTAGACATAACAAGGGTTAAGAAAATAGAACAATTAAGCATTATAACATTGTCCGATTTGACACCAATTTAATTTTTGAAGATCATTTAATGTACTGTAAATTATTTTTAAAATTTTTCTTATGAATTGTTTTTTAAAAAAATAATTCAATCTCACTCCATTACTGTTATCTATTATTGGAATATAATCTAAATTTACTATTTCGCATATACAAGATATCCAAATGATGTTTTTTACGGTTTGAACACAACCAGAGTTAAGAAAAAATAATAACTAATAGCGCTGGCGATTGTTTCGATTTAATTTTAATTCAATTTTTAGATATAATTTGATTAACCCTAAATGATTTTTAAAAATATTTTGATGTATTGTGTTTAAAATAAATAGTCATATCTCACTCAATTACGGTTATCTATTATTCAAATTTATTTAAAAATGAATATTTAGGTTATACAAGATGACCCAAATGATCCTTTTTAAGTTTTGGACATAACAAGGGTTAAGAAAATAGAACAATTAAGCATTATAACATTGTCCGATTTGACTCCAATTTAATTTTTGAAGATCATTTAATGTACTGTAAATTATTTTTAAAATTTTTCTTATGAATTGTTTTTTAAAAAAATAATTCAATCTCACTCCATTACTGTTATCTATTATTCGAATATAATTTAAATTTACTATTTTGCATATACAAGATAGCCAAATGATGTTTCTTACGGTTTGAACACAACCAGAGTTAAGAAAATGTAATAACTAATAGCGGTAACGATTGTTCCGATTTAATTTTTAGATATAATTTGATTAACCCTAAATGATTTTTAAAAATATTTTGATGTATTGTGTTTAAAAAAAATAGTCATATCTCACTCAATTAGGGTTATCTATTATTCAAATTTATTTTAAAATTAATATTTAGGTTATACAAGATGACCCAAATGATCGTTTTTAGGTTTTGGACATAACAAGGGTTAAGAAAATAGAACAATTAATCATTATAGCATTTTTAAAAAAATTATTAAATCTCACTCCATTACTGTTATCTATTATTCGAATATAATTTAAATTTACTATTTGGCATATACAAGATAGCCAAATGATATTTTTTACGGTTTGAACACAACCAGAGTTAAGAAAATGTAATAACTAATAGCGTTAACGATTGTTCCTATTTAATTTTTAGATATAATTTGATTAATTCTAAATGATTTTTAAAAATATTTTGATGTATTGTGTTTAAAATAAATAGTCATTTCTCCCTCAATTACGGTTATCTATTATTCAAATTTATTTTAAAATGAATATTTAGGTTATACAAGATGACCCAAATGATCCTTTTTAAGTTTTGGACATAACAAGGGTTATGAAAATAGAACAATTAATCATTATAGCATTGTCCGATTTGACTCCAATTTAATTTTTGAAGATCATTTAATGTACTGTAAATTATTTTTAAAATTTTTCTTATGAATTGTTTTTTAAAAACATAATTATATCTCACTCTATTACTGATTTCTATTATCCGAATATAATTTAAATTTTCTAATTCGCATATACGAGATAGCCAAATGATGTTTTTTACGGTTTGAACACAACCAGAGTTAAGAAAATATAATAACTAATAGCGCTGGCGATTGTTTCGATTTAATTTTAATTCAATTTTTAGATATAATTTGATTAAACCTAAATGATTTTTAAAAATATTTTGATGTATTGTGTTAAAAAAAGTAGTGATATCTCACACAATTACGGTTATCTATTATTCAAATTTATTTTATTATGAATATTTAGGTTATACAAGATGACCCAAATGATCCTTTTTAAGTTTTGGACATAACCAGAGTTAAGAAAACAGAACAATTAATCATTATAGCATTGTCCGATTTGACTCCAATTTAATTTTTGAAGTTCATTTATTATACTGTAAATTATTTTTAAAATGTTTCTTATGAATTGTTTTTTAAAAAAATATTTGTATCTCACTTTATTACTGTTATCTTTTATTCGAATATAATTTGAATTTACTATTTTTCATATACAAGATAGCCAAATGATGTTTTTTACGGTTTGAACACAACCAGAGTTAAGAACGCGTAATAACTAATATCGTTAACGATTGTTCTGATTTAATTTTTAGATATAATTTGATTAACCCTAAATGATTTTTAAAAATATTTTGATGTATTGTGTTAAAAAAAGTAGTGATATCTCACACAATTACGGTTATCTATTATTCAAATTTATTTTAAAATGAATATTTAGATTATACAAGATGACCCAAATGATCCTTTTTAAGTTTTGGACATAACAAGGGTTAAGAAAATAGAACAATTAAGCATTATATCCAATTTAATTTTTGAAGATCATTTAATGTACTGTAAATTATTTTTAAAATTTTTCTTATGAATTGTTTTTTAAAAAAATAATTAAATCTCACTCCATTACTGTTATCTATTATTGGAATATAATTTAAATTTACTATTTCGCATATACAAGATATCCAAATGATGTTTTTTACGGTTTCAACACAACCAGAGTTAAGAAAATATAATAACTAATAGCGTTGGCGATTGCTTCGATTTAATTTTAATTCAAATTTTAGATATAATTTGATTAACCCTAAATGATTTTTAAAAATAGTTTTATGTTTTGTATTTTAAAAAAATAGTCATATTTTAGTCAATTACAGTCATCTATTATTAAAATTTATTTTAAAATTAATATTTAGGTTATACAAGATGACCCAAATGATCCTTTTTAAGTTTTGGACATAACCAGAGTAAAGAAAATAGAACAATTATTCATTATAGCTTTGTCCGATTTGACTGCAATTTAATTTTTGAAGTTCATTTAATTTACTGTAAATTATTTTTAAAATGTTTCTTATGAATTGTTTTTTAAAAAAATATTTATATCTCACTCTATTACTTTTATCTTTTATTCGAATATAATTTAAATTTACTATTTCGCATATACAAGATAGCCAAATAATGTTTTTTATGGTTTGAACACAACCAGAGTTAAGAAAATGTAATAACTAATAGCGTTAACGATTGTTCCTATTTAATTTTTAGATATAATTTGATTAACCCTAAATGATTTTTAAAAATATTTTGATGTATTGTATTTAAAAAAAATAGTCATATCTCACTCAACTACGGTTATCTATTATTCAAATTTATTTTAAAATTAATATTTAGGTTATACAAGATGACCCAAATGATCTTTTTTAGTTTTGGACATAACCAGGGTTAAGAAAATAGAACAATTAATCATTATAGCATTGTCCGATTTGATTCCAATTTAATTTTTGAAGTTCATTTAATGTACTGTAAATTATTTTTAAAATTTTTCTTATGAATTGTTTTTTAAAAAAATAATTCAATCACACTCCATTACTGTTATCTATTATTGGAATATAATCTAAATTTACTATTTCGCATATACAAGATATCCAAATGATGTTTTTTACGGTTTGAACACAACCAGAGTTAAGAAAATATAATAACTAATAGCGCTGGCGATTGTTTCGATTTAATTTTAATTCAATTTTTAGATATAATTTGATTAACCCTAAATGATTTTTAAAAATATTTTGATGTATTGTGTTTAAAATAAATAGTCATATCTCACTCAATTACGGTTATCTATTATTCAAATTTATTTTAAAATGAATATTTAGGTTATACAAGATGACCCAAATGATCCTTTTTAAGTTTTGGACATAACAAGGGTTAAGAAAATAGAACAATTAAGCATTATAACATTGTCCGATTTGACTCCAATTTAATTTTTGAAGATCATTTAATGTACTGTAAATTATTTTTAAAATTTTTCTTATGAATTGTTTTTTAAAAAAATAATTCAATCTCACTCCATTACTGTTATCTATTATTCGAATATAATTTAAATTTACTATTTCGCATATACAAGATAGCCAAATGATGTTTTTTACGGTTTGAACACAACCAGAGTTAAGAAAATGTAATAACTAATAGCGTTAACGATTGTTCCGATTTAATTTTTAGATATAATTTGATTAACCCTAAATGATTTTTAAAATAATTTTGATGTATTGTGTTTAAAAACAATAGTCATATCTCACTCAATTACGGTTATCTATTAAACAAATTTATTTTAAAATTAATATTTAGGTTATACAAGATGACCCAAATGATCTTTTTTAAGTTTTGGACATAACAAGGGTTAAGAAAATAGAACAATTAATCATTATATCCAATTTAACGTTTTGAAGATCATTTAATGTACTGTAAATTATTTTTTAAATTTTTCTTATGAATTGTTTTTTAAAAAAATAATTCAATCTCACTCCATTACTGTTATCTATTATTGGAATATAATCTAAATTTACTATTTCGCATATACAAGATATCCAAATGATATTTTTTACGGTTTGAACACAACCAGAGTTAAGAAAATGTAATAACTAATAGCGTTAACGATTGTTCCTATTTAATTTTTAGATATAATTTGATTAATTCTAAATGATTTTTAAAAATATTTTGATGTATTGTGTTTAAAATAAATAGTCATTTCTCCCTCAATTACGGTTATCTATTATTCAAATTTATTTTAAAATGAATATTTAGGTTATACAAGATGACCCAAATGATCCTTTTTAAGTTTTGGACATAACAAGGGTTATGAAAATAGAACAATTAATCATTATAGCATTGTCCGATTTGACTCCAATTTAATTTTTGAAGATCATTTAATGTACTGTAAATTATTTTTAAAATTTTTCCTATGAATTGTTTTTTAAAAACATAATTATATCTCACTCTATTACTGATTTCTATTATCCGAATATAATTTAAATTTTCTAATTCGCATATACGAGATAGCCAAATGATGTTTTTTACGGTTTGAACACAACCAGAGTTAAGAAAATATAATAACTAATAGCGCTGGCGATTGTTTCGATTTAATTTTAATTCAATTTTTAGATATAATTTGATTAAACCTAAATGATTTTTAAAAATATTTTGATGTATTGTGTTAAAAAAAGTAGTGATATCTCACACATATACGGTTATCTATCATTCAAATTTATTTTATTATGAATATTTAGGTTATACAAGATGACCCAAATGATCCTTTTTAAGTTTTGGACATAACCAGAGTTAAGAAAATAGAACAATTAATCATTATAGCATTGTCCGATTTGACTCCAATTTAATTTTTGAAGTTCATTTAATATACTGTAAATTATTTTTAAAATGTTTCTTATGAATTGTTTTTTAAAAAAATATTTATATCTCACTTTATTACTGTTATCTTTTACTCGAATATAATTTGAATTTACTATTTGGCATATACAAGATAGCCAAATGATGTTTTTTACGGTTTGAACACAACCAGAGTTAGGAACGCGTAATAACTAATATCGTTAACGATTGTTCTGATTTAATTTTTAGATATAATTTGATTAACCCTAAATGATTTTTAAAAATATTTTGATGTATTGTGTTAAAAAAAGTAGTGATATCTCACACAATTACGGTTATCTATTATTCAAATTTATTTTAAAATGAATATTTAGATTATACAAGATGACCCAAATGATCCTTTTTAAGTTTTGGACATAACAAGGGTTAAGAAAATAGAACAATTAAGCATTATATCCAATTTAATTTTTGAAGATCATTTAATGTACTGTAAATTATTTTTAAAATTTTTCTTATGAATTGTTTTTTAAAAAAATAATTAAATCTCACTCCATTACTGTTATCTATTATTGGAATATAATTTAAATTTACTATTTCGCATATACAAGATATCCAAATGATGTTTTTTACGGTTTCAACACAACCAGAGTTAAGAAAATATAATAACTAATAGCGTTGGCGATTGCTTCGATTTAATTTTAATTCAATTTTTAGATATAATTTGATTAACCCTAAATGATTTTTAAAAATAGTTTTATGTTTTGTATTTTAAAAAAATAGTCATATTTTAGTCAATTACAGTCATCTATTATTAAAATTTATTTTAAAATTAATATTTAGGTTATACAAGATGACCCAAATGATCCTTTTTAAGTTTTGGACATAACCAGAGTAAAGAAAATAGAACAATTATTCATTATAGCTTTGTCCGATTTGACTGCAATTTAATTTTTGAAGTTCATTTAATTTACTGTAAATTATTTTTTTAAAAATGTTTCTTATGAATTGTTTTTTAAAAAAATATTTGTATCTCACTCTATTACTTTTATCTTTTATTCGAATATAATTTAAATTTACTATTTCGCATATACAAGATAGCCAAATAATGTTTTTTATGGTTTGAACACAACCAGAGTTAAGAAAATGTAATAACTAATAGCGTTAACGATTGTTCCTATTTAATTTTTAGATATAATTTGATTAACCCTAAATGATTTTTAAAAATATTTTGATGTATTGTATTTAAAAAAAATAGTCATATCTCACTCAACTACGGTTATCTATTATTCAAATTTATTTTAAAATTAATATTTAGGTTATACAAGATGACCCAAATGATCTTTTTTAGTTTTGGACATAACCAGGGTTAAGAAAATAGAACAATTAATCATTATAGCATTGTCCGATTTGACTCCAATTTAATTTTTGAAGTTCATTTAATGTACTGTAAATTATTTTTAAAATTTTTCTTATGAATTGTTTTTTAAAAAAATAATTAAATCTCACTCCATTACTGTTATCTATTATTCGAATATAATTTAAATTTACTATTTCGCATATACAAGATAGCCAAATAATGTTTTTTATGGTTTGAACACAACCAGAGTTAAGAAAATGTAATAACTAATAGCGTTAACGATTGTTCCTATTTAATTTTTAGATATAATTTGATTAACCCTAAATGATTTTTAAAAATATTTTGATGAATTGTATTTAAAAAAAATAGTCATATCTCACTCAATTACGGTTATCTATTATTCAAATTTATTTTAAAATTAATATTTAGGTTATACAAGATGACCCAAATGATCCTTTTTAAGTTTTGGACATAACAAGGGTTAAGAAAATAGAACAATTAATCATTATAGCATTGTCCGATTTGACTCCAATTTAATTTTTGAAGATCATTTAATGTACTGTAAATTATTTTTGAAATTTTTCTTATGAATTGTTTTTTAAAAAAATAATTAAATCTCACTCCATTACTGTTATCTATTATTGGAATATAATTTAAATTTACTATGTCGCATATACAAGATGGCCAAATGATGTTTTTTACGGTTTGAACACAACCAGAGTTAAGAAAATATAATAACTAATAGCGTTGGCGATTGCTTCGATTTAATTTTTAGATATAATTTGATTAACCCTAAATGATTTTTAAAAATAGTTTTGTTTTGTATTTTAAAAAAATAGTCATATTTTAGTGAATTACAGTCATCTATTATTAAAATTTATTTTAAAATTAATATTTAGGTTATACAAGATGACCCAAATGATCCTTTTTAAGTTTTGGACATAACCAGAGTTAAGAAAATAGAACAATTAATCATTATAGCATTGTCCGATTTGACTGCAATTTAATTTTTGAAGTTCATTTAATGTACTGTAAATTATTTTTAAAATGTTTCTTATGAATTGTTTTTTAAGAAAATATTTATATCTCACTCTATTACTTTTATCTTTTATTCGAATATAATTTAAATTTACTATTTCGCATATAAAAGATAGCCAAATAATGTTTTTTATGGTTTGAACACAACCAGAGTTAAGAAAATGTAATAACTAATAGCCGTAACGATTGTCCTGATTTAATTTTTAGATATAATTTGATTAACCCTAAATGATTTTTAAAAATATTTTGATGTATTGTGTTTAAAATAAATAGTCATATCTCACTCAATTACGGTTATCTATTATTCAAATTTATTTTAAAATGAATATTTAGGTTATACAAGATGACCCAAATGATCTTTTTTAAGTTTTGGACATAACAAGGGTTAAGAAAATAGAACAATTAATCATTATAGCATTGTCCGATTTGATTCCAATTTAATTTTTGAATTTCATTTAATGTACTGTAAATTATTTTTAAAATGTTTCTTATGAATTGTTTTTTAAAAAAATATTTATATCTCACTCTATTACTTTTATCTTTTATCCGAATATAATTTAAATTTACTATTTCGCATATACAAGATAGCCAAATAATGTTTTTTATAATTTGAACACAACCAGAGTTAAGAAAATGTAATAACTAATAGCCGTAACGATTGTTCCGATTTAATTTTTAGATATAATTTGATTAACCCTAAATGATTTTTAAAAATATTTTGATGTATTGTGTTTAAAAAAAATAGTCATATCTCACTCAATTAGGGTTATCTATTATTCAAATTTATTTTAAAATTAATATTTAGATTATACAAGATGACCCAAATGATCGTTTTTAAGTTTTGGACATAACAAGGGTTAAAAAAATAGAACAATTAATCATTATAACATTTTTAAAAAAATTATTAAATCTCACTCCATTACTGTTATCTATTATTCGAATATAATTTAAATTTAGTATTTCGCATATACAAGATAGCCAAATGATATTTTTTACGGTTTGAACACAACCAGAGTTAAGAAAATTTAATAACTAATAGCGTTAACGATTGTTCCTGTTTAATTTTTAGATATAATTTGATTAATTCTAAATGATTTTTAAAAATATTTTGATGTATTGTGTTTAAAATAAATAGTCATATCTCCCTCAATTACGGTTATCTATTATTCAAATTTATTTTAAAATGAATATTTAGGTTATACAAGATGACCCAAATGATCCTTTTTAAGTTTTGGACATAACAAGGGTTAAGAAAATAGAACAATTAATCATTATAGCATTGTCCGATTTGACTCCAATTTAATTTTTGAAGATCATTTAATGTACTGTAAATTATTTTTAAAATTTTTCTTATGAATTGTTTTTTAAAAAAATAATTAATTCTCACTCCATTACTGTTATCTATTATTGGAATATAATTTAAATTTACTATGTCGCATATACAAGATGGCCAAATGATGTTTTTTACGGTTTGAACACAACCAGAGTTAAGAAAATATAATAACTAATAGCGTTGGCGATTGCTTCGATTTAATTTTTAGATATAATTTGATTAACCCTAAATGATTTTTAAAAATAGTTTTATGTTTTGTATTTTAAAAAAATAGTCATATTTTAGTCAATTACAGTCATCTATTATTAAAATTTATTTTAAAATTAATATTTAGGTTATAGAAGATGACCCAAATGATCCTTTTTAAGTTTTGGACATAACCAGAGTTAAGAAAATAGAACAATTAATCATTATAGCATTGTCCGATTTGACTGCAATTTAATTTTTGAAGTTCATTTAATGTACTGTAAATTATTTTTAAAATGTTTCTTATGAATTGTTTTTTAAAAAAATATTTACATCTCACTCTATTACTTTTATCTTTTATTCGAATATAATTTAAATTTACTATTTCGCATATACAAGATAGCCAAATGATATTTTTTACGGTTTGAACGCAACCAGAGTTAAGAAAATGTAATAACTAATAGCGTTAACGATTGTTCCTATTTAATTTTTAGATATAATTTGATTAATTCTAAATGATTTTTAAAAATATTTTGATGTATTGTATTTAAAAAAAATAGTCATATCTCACTCAATTACGGTTATCTATTATTCAAATTTATTTTAAAATTAATATTTAGGTTATACAAGATGACCCAAATGATCCTTTTTAAGTTTTGGACATAACAAGGGTTATGAAAATAGAACAATTAATCATTATAGCATTGTCCAATTTGACTCCAATTTAATTTTTGAAGATCATTTAATGTACTGTAAATTATTTTTAAAATTTTTCTTATGAATTGTTTTTTAAAAACATAATTATATCTCACTCTATTACTGATTTCTATTATCCGAATATAATTTAAATTTTCTAATTCGCATATACGAGATAGCCAAATGATGTTTTTTACGGTTTGAACACAACCAGAGTTAAGAAAATATAATAACTAATAGCGCTGGCGATTGTTTCGATTTAATTTTAATTCAATTTTTAGATATAATTTGATTAACCCTAAATGATTTTTAAAAATATTTTGATGTATTGTGTTAAAAAAAGTAGTGATATCTCACACAATTACGGTTATCTATTATTCAAATTTATTTTATTATGAATATTTAGGTTATACAAGATGACCCAAATGATCCTTTTTAAGTTTTGGACATAACCAGAGTTAAGAAAATAGAACAATTAATCATTATAGCATTGTCCGATTTGACTCCAATTTAATTTTTGAAGTTCATTTAATGTACTGTAAATTATTTTTAAAATTTTTCTTACGAATTGTTTTTTAAAAAAATAATTATATCTCACTCTATTACTGTTATCTATTATTCGAATATAATTTAAATTTACTATTTCGCATATACAAGATGGCCAAATGATGTTTTTTACGGTTTGAACACAACCAGAGTTAAGAACGCGTAATAACTAATATCGTTAACGATTGTTCTGATTTAATTTTTAGATATAATTTGATTAACCCTAAATGATTTTTAAAAATATTTTGATGTATTGTGTTAAAAAAAGTAGTGATATCTCACACAATTACGGTTATCTATTATTCAAATTTATTTTAAAATGAATATTTAGATTATACAAGATGACCCAAATGATCCTTTTTAAGTTTTGGACATAACAAGGGTTAAGAAAATAGAACAATTAAGCATTATATCCGATTTAATTTTTAAAGATCATTTAATGTACTGTAAATTATTTTTAAAATGTTTCTTATGAATTGTTTTTTAAAAAAATATTTATATCTCACTTTATTACTGTTATCTTTTATTCGAATATAATTTAAATTTACTATTTGGCATATACAAGATAGCCAAATGATGTTTTTTATGGTTTGAACACTACCAGAGTTAAGAAAATGTAATAACTAATAGCATTAACGATTGTTCCGATTTAATTTTTAGATATAATTTGATTAACCCTAAATGATTTTTAAAAATATTTTGATGTATTGTGTTTAAAAAAAATAGTCATATCTCACACAATTACGTTTATCTATTATTCAAATTTATTTTAAAATGAATATTTAGGTTATACAAGATGACTTAAATGATCCTTTTTAAGTTTTGGACATAACAAGGGTTAAGAAAATAGAACAATTAATCATTATAGCATTGTCCGATTTGACTCCAATTTAATTTTTGAAGTTCATTTAATGTACTGTAAATTATTTTTAAAATTTTTCTTATGAATTGTTTTTTAAAAAAATAATTAAATCTCACTCCATTACTGTTATCTATTATTAGAATCTAATTTAAATTTACTATTTCGCATATACAAGATAGCCAAATGATGTTTTTTACGGTTTGAACACAACCAGAGTTAAGAAAATATAATAACTAATAGCGTTAACGATTGTTCCTATTTAATTTTTAGATATAATTTGATTAACCCTAAATGATTTTTAAAAATATTTTGATGTATTGTATTTAAAAAAAATAGTCATATCTCACTCAACTACGGTTATCTATTATTCAAATTTATTTTAAAATTAATATTTAGGTTATACAAGATGACCCAAATGATCTTTTTTAGTTTTGGACATAACCAGGGTTAAGAAAATAGAACAATTAATCATTATAGCATTGTCCGATTTGACTCCAATTTAATTTTTGAAGTTCATTTAATGTACTGTAAATTATTTTTAAAATTTTTCTTATGAATTGTTTTTTAAAAAAATAATTAAATCTCACTCCATTACTGTTATCTATTATTCGAATATAATTTAAATTTACTATTTCGCATATACAAGATAGCCAAATAATGTTTTTTATGGTTTGAACACAACCAGAGTTAAAAAAATGTAATAACTAATAGCGTTAACGATTGTTCCTATTTAATTTTTAGATATAATTTGATTAATTCTAAATGATTTTTAAAAATATTTTGATGTATTGTGTTTAAAATAAATAGTCATATCTCACTCAATTACGGTTATCTATTATTCAAATTTATTTTAAAATTAATATTTAGGTTATACAAGATGACCCAAATGATCCTTTTTAAGTTTTGGACATAACCAGAGTTAAGAAAATAGAACAATTAATCATTATAGCATTGTCCGATTTGACTGCAATTTAATTTTTGAAGTTCATTTAATGTACTGTAAATTATTTTTAAAATGTTTCTTATGAATTGTTTTTTAAGAAAATATTTATATCTCACTCTATTACTTTTATCTTTTATTCGAATATAATTTAAATTTACTATTTCGCATATACAAGATAGCCAAATAATGTTTTTTATGGTTTGAACACAACCAGAGTTAAGAAAATGTAATAACTAATAGCGTTAACGATTGTTCCTATTTAATTTTTAGATATAATTTGATTAATTCTAAATGATTTTTAAAAATATTTTGATGTATTATGTTTAAAATAAATAGTCATATCTCCCTCAATTACGGTTATCTATTATTCAAATTTATTTTAAAATGAATATTTAGGTTATACAAGATGACCCAAATGATCCTTTTTAAGTTTTGGACAAACCAAGGGTTAAGAAAATAGAACAATTAATCATTATAGCATTGTCCGATTTGACTCCAATTTAATTTTTGAAGTTCATTTAATGTACTGTAAATTATTTTTAAAATTTTTCTTATGAATTGTTTTTTAAAAAAATAATTAAATCTCACTCCATTACTGTTATCTATTATTCGAAAATAATTTAAATTTTCTATTTCGCATATACAAGATAGCCAAATAATGTTTTTTATGGTTTGAACACAACCAGAGTTAAGAAAATGTAATAACTAATAGCCGTAACGATTGTTCTGATTTAATTTTTAGATATAATTTGATTAACCCTAAATGATTTTTAAAAATATTTTGATGTATTGTGTTTAAAATAAATAGTCATATCTCACTCAATTACGGTTATCTATTATTCAAATTTATTTTAAAATGAATATTTAGGTTATACAAGATGACCCAAATGATCTTTTTTAAGTTTTGGACATAACAAGGGTTAAGAAAATAGAACAATTAATCATTATAGCATTGTCCGATTTGATTCCAATTTAATTTTTGAATTTCATTTAATGTACTGTAAATTATTTTTAAAATGTTTCTTATGAATTGTTTTTTAAAAAAATATTTATATCTCACTCTATTACTTTTATCTTTTATCCGAATATAATTTAAATTTACTATTTCGCATATACAAGATAGCCAAATAATGTTTTTTATAATTTGAACACAACCAGAGTTAAGAAAATGTAATAACTAATAGCCGTAACGATTGTTTCGATTTAATTTTTAGATATAATTTGATTAACCCTAAATGATTTTTAAAAATATTTTGATGTATTGTGTTTAAAAAAAATAGTCATATCTCACTCAATTAGGGTTATCTATTATTCAAATTTATTTTAAAATTAATATTTAGGTTATACAAGATGACCCAAATGATCGTTTTTAAGTTTTGGACATAACAAGGGTTAAAAAAATAGAACAATTAATCATTATAGCATTTTTAAAAAAATTATTAAATCTCACTCCATTACTGTTATCTATTATTCGAATATAATTTAAATTTAGTATTTCGCATATACAAGATAGCCAAATGATATTTTTTACGGTTTGAACACAACCAGAGTTAAGAAAATGTAATAACTAATAGCGTTAACGATTGTTCCTGTTTAATTTTTAGATATAATTTGATTAATTCTAAATGATTTTTAAAAATATTTTGATGTATTGTGTTTAAAATAAATAGTCATATCTCCCTCAATTACGGTTATCTATTATTCAAATTTATTTTAAAATGAATATTTAGGTTATACAAGATGACCCAAATGATCCTTTTTAAGTTTTGGACATAACAAGGGTTAAGAAAATAGAACAATTAATCATTATAGCATTGTCCGATTTGACTCCAATTTAATTTTTGAAGATCATTTAATGTACTGTAAATTATTTTTAAAATTTTTCTTATGAATTGTTTTTTAAAAAAATAATTAAATCTCACTCCATTACTGTTATCTATTATTGGAATATAATTTAAATTTACTATGTCGCATATACAAGATGGCCAAATGATGTTTTTTACGGTTTGAACACAACCAGAGTTAAGATATCCAAATGATGTTTTTTACGGTTTGAACACAACCAGAGTTAAGAAAATATAATAACTAATAGCGTTGGCGATTGCTTCGATTTAATTTTTAGATATAATTTGATTAACCCTAAATGATTTTTAAAAATAGTTTTATGTTTTGTATTTTAAAAAAATAGTCATATTTTAGTCAATTACAGTCATCTATTATTAAAATTTATTTTAAAATTAATATTTAGGTTATAGAAGATGACCCAAATGATCCTTTTTAAGTTTTGGACATAACCAGAGTTAAGAAAATAGAACAATTAATCATTATAGCATTGTCCGATTTGACTGCAATTTAATTTTTGAAGTTCATTTAATGTACTGTAAATTATTTTTAAAATGTTTCTTATGAATTGTTTTTTAAAAAAATATTTACATCTCACTCTATTACTTTTATCTTTTATTCGAATATAATTTAAATTTACTATTTCGCATATACAAGATAGCCAAATGATATTTTTTACGGTTTGAACACAACCAGAGTTAAGAAAATGTAATAACTAATAGCGTTAACGATTGTTCCTATTTAATTTTTAGATATAATTTGATTAATTCTAAATGATTTTTAAAAATATTTTGATGTATTGTATTTAAACAAAATAGTCATATCTCACTCAATTACGGTTATCTATTATTCAAATTTATTTTAAAATTAATATTTAGGTTATACAAGATGACCCAAATGATCCTTTTTAAGTTTTGGACATAACAAGGGTTATGAAAATAGAACAATTAATCATTATAGCATTGTCCAATTTGACTCCAATTTAATTTTTGAAGATCATTTAATGTACTGTAAATTATTTTTAAAATTTTTCTTATGAATTGTTTTTTAAAAACATAATTATATCTCACTCTATTACTGATTTCTATTATCCGAATATAATTTAAATTTTCTAATTCGCATATACGAGATAGCCAAATGATGTTTTTTACGGTTTGAACACAACCAGAGTTAAGAAAATATAATAACTAATAGCGCTGGCGATTGTTTCGATTTAATTTTAATTCAATTTTTAGATATAATTTGATTAACCCTAAATGATTTTTAAAAATATTTTGATGTATTGTGTTAAAAAAAGTAGTGATATCTCACACAATTTCGGTTATCTATTATTCAAATTTATTTTATTATGAATATTTAGGTTATACAAGATGACCCAAATGATCCTTTTTAAGTTTTGGACATAACCAGAGTTAAGAAAATAGAACAATTAATCATTATAGCATTGTCCGATTTGACTCCAATTTAATTTTTGAAGTTCATTTAATGTACTGTAAATTATTTTTAAAATTTTTCTTACGAATTGTTTTTTAAAAAAATAATTATATCTCACTCTATTACTGTTATCTATTATTCGAATATAATTTAAATTTACTATTTCGCATATACAAGATGGCCAAATGATGTTTTTTACGGTTTGAACACAACCAGAGTTAAGAACGCGTAATAACTAATATCGTTAACGATTGTTCTGATTTAATTTTTAGATATAATTTGATTAACCCTAAATGATTTTTAAAAATATTTTGATGTATTGTGTTAAAAAAAGTAGTGATATCTCACACAATTACGGTTATCTATTATTCAAATTTATT
The DNA here is from genome assembly GCF_022605725.1 of Anthonomus grandis grandis. Taxonomy (NCBI): domain Eukaryota; kingdom Metazoa; phylum Arthropoda; class Insecta; order Coleoptera; family Curculionidae; genus Anthonomus; species Anthonomus grandis. Next base: position 2,760,123 of record NC_065567.1, on the reverse strand, counting down.
TTAAAATGAATATTTAGATTATACAAGATGACCCAAATGATCCTTTTTAAGTTTTGGACATAACAAGGGTTAAGAAAATAGAACAATTAAGCATTATATCCAATTTAATTTTTAAAGATCATTTAATGTACTGTAAATTATTTTTAAAATGTTTCTTATGAATTGTTTTTTAAAAAAATATTTATATCTCACTTTATTACTGTTATCTTTTATTCGAATATAATTTAAATTTACTATTTGGCATATACATGATAGCCAAATGATGTTTTTTATGGTTTGAACACTACCAGAGTTAAGAAAATGTAATAACTAATAGCGTTAACGATTGTTCCGATTTAATTTTTAGATATAATTTGATTAACCCTAAATGATTTTTAAAAATATTTTGATGTATTGTGTTTAAAAAAAATAGTCATATCTCACACAATTACGGTTATCTATTATTCAAATTTATTTTAAAATGAATATTTAGGTTATACAATATGACCCAAATGATCCTTTTTAAGTTTTGGACATAACAAGGGTTAAGAAAATAGAACAATTAATCATTATAGCATTGTCCGATTTGACTCCAATTTAATTTTTGAAGTTCATTTAATGTACTGTAAATTATTTTTAAAATTTTTCTTATGAATTGTTTTTTAAAAAAATAATTAAATCTCACTCCATTACTGTTATCTATTATTCGAAAATAATTTAAATTTACTATTTCGCATATACAAGATAGCCAAATAATGTTTTTTATGGTTTGAACACAACCAGAGTTAAGAAAATGTAATAACTAATAGCCGTAACGATTGTTCTGATTTAATTTTTAGATATAATTTGATTAACCCTAAATGATTTTTAAAAATATTTTGATGTATTGTGTTTAAAATAAATAGTCATATCTCACTCAATTACGGTTATCTATTATTCAAATTTATTTTAAAATGAATATTTAGGTTATACAAGATGACCCAAATGATCTTTTTTAAGTTTTGGACATAACAAGGGTTAAGAAAATAGAACAATTAATCATTATAGCATTGTCCGATTTGATTCCAATTTAATTTTTGAATTTCATTTAATGTACTGTAAATTATTATTTTTAAAATGTTTCTTACGAATTGTTTTTTAAAAAAATATTTATATCTCACTCTATTACTTTTATCTTTTATCCGAATATAATTTAAATTTACTATTTCGCATATACAAGATAGCCAAATAATGTTTTTTATAATTTGAACACAACCAGAGTTAAGAAAATGTAATAACTAATAGCCGTAACGATTGTTCCGATTTAATTTTTAGATATAATTTGATTAACCCTAAATGATTTTTAAAAATATTTTGATGTATTGTGTTTAAAAAAAATAGTCATATCTCACTCAATTAGGGTTATCTATTATTCAAACTTATTTTAAAATTAATATTTAGGTTATACAAGATGACCCAAATGATCGTTTTTAAGTTTTGGATATAACAAACTCTCACGAGATGTGACAATTAATCATTATAGCATTTTTAAAAAAATTATTAAATCTCACTCCATTACTGTTATTTATTATTCGAATATAATTTAAATTTAGTATTTCGCATATACAAGATAGCCAAATGATATTTTTTACGGTTTGAACACAACCAGAGTTAAGAAAATGTATTAACTAATAGCGTTAACGATTGTTCCTGTTTAATTTTTAGATATAATTTGATTAATTCTAAATGATTTTTAAAAATATTTTGATGTATTGTGTTTAAAATAAATAGTCATATCTCCCTCAATTACGGTTATCTATTATTCAAATTTATTTTAAAATGAATATTTAGGTTATACAAGATGACCCAAATGATCCTTTTTAAGTTTTGGACATAACAAGGGTTAAGAAAATAGAACAATTAATCATTATAGCATTGTCCGATTTGACTCCAATTTAATTTTTGAAGATCATTTAATGTACTGTAAATTATTTTTAAAATTTTTCTTATGAATTGTTTTTTAAAAAAATAATTAAATCTCACTCCATTACTGTTATCTATTATTGGAATATAATTTAAATTTACTATGTCCCATATACAAGATGGCCAAATGATGTTTTTTACGGTTTGAACACAACCAGAGTTAAGATATCCAAATGATGTTTTTTACGGTTTGAACACAACCAGAGTTAAGAAAATATAATAACTAATAGCGTTGGCGATTGCTTCGATTTAATTTTTAGATATAATTTGATTAACCCTAAATGATTTTTAAAAATAGTTTTATGTTTTGTATTTTAAAAAAATAGTCATATTTTAGTCAATTACAGTCATCTATTATTAAAATTTATTTTAAAATTAATATTTAGGTTATAGAAGATGACCCAAATGATCCTTTTTAAGTTTTGGACATAACCAGAGTTAAGAAAATAGAACAATTAATCATTATAGCATTGTCCGATTTGACTGCAATTTAATTTTTGAAGTTCATTTAATGTACTGTAAATTATTTTTAAAATGTTTCTTATGAATTGTTTTTTAAAAAAATATTTACATCTCACTCTATTACTTTTATCTTTTATTCGAATATAATTTAAATTTACTATTTCGCATATACAAGATAGCCAAATGATATTTTTTACGGTTTCAACACAACCAGAGTTAAGAAAATATAATAACTAATAGCGTTAACGATTGTTCCTATTTAATTTTTAGATATAATTTGATTAATTCTAAATGATTTTTAAAAATATTTTGATGTATTGTATTTAAAAAAAATAGTCATATCTCACTCAATTACGGTTATCTATTATTCAAATTTATTTTAAAATGAATATTTAGGTTATACAAGATGACTTAAATGATCCTTTTTAAGTTTTGGACATAACAAGGGTTAAGAAAATAGAACAATTAATCATTATAGCATTGTCCGATTTGACTCCAATTTAATTTTTGAAGTTCATTTAATGTACTGTAAATTATTTTTAAAATTTTTCTTATGAATTGTTTTTTAAAAAAATAATTAAATCTCACTCCATTACTGTTATCTATTATTAGAATCTAATTTAAATTTACTATTTCGCATATACAAGATAGCCAAATGATGTTTTTTACGGTTTGAACACAACCAGAGTTAAGAAAATGTAATAACTAATAGCGTTAACGATTGTTCCTATTTAATTTTTTGGAATAATTTGATTAATTCTAAATGATTTTTAAAAATATTTTGATGTATTGTGTTTAAAATAAATAGTCATATCTCACTCAATTACGGTTATCTATTATTCAAATTTATTTTAAAATGAATATTTAGGTTATACAAGATGGCCCAAATGATCCTTTTTAAGTTTTGGACATAACCAGAGTTAAGAAAATAGAACAATTAATCATTATAGCATTGTCCGATTTGACTCCAATTTAATTTTTGAAGTTCATTTAATGTACTGTAAATTGTTTTTAAAATGTTTCTTATGAATTGTTTTTTAAAAAAATATTTATATCTTTCTCTATTACTGTTATCTTTTATTCGAATATAATTTAAATTTACTATTTCGCATATACAAGATAGCCAAATAATGTTTTTTATGGTTTGAACACAACCAGAGTTAAGAAAATGTAATAGCTAATAGCGTTAACGATTGTTCCTATTTAATTTTTAGATATAATTTGATTAACCCTAAATGATTTTTAAAAATATTTTGATGTATTGTGTTAAAAAAAGTAGTGATATCTCACACAATTACGGTTATCTATTATTCAAATTTATTTTAAAATGAATATTTAGATTATACAAGATGACCCAAATGATCCTTTTTAAGTTTTGGACATAACAAGGGTTAAGAAAATAGAACAATTAAGCATTATATCCAATTTAATTTTTAAAGATCATTTAATGTACTGTAAATTATTTTTAAAATGTTTCTTATGAATTGTTTTTTAAAAAAATATTTATATCTCACTTTATTACTGTTATCTTTTATTCGAATATAATTTAAATTTACTATTTGGCATATACAAGATAGCCAAATGATGTTTTTTATGGTTTGAACACTACCAGAGTTAAGAAAATGTAATAACTAATAGCGTTAACGATTGTTCCGATTTAATTTTTAGATATAATTTGATTAACCCTAAATGATTTTTAAAAATATTTTGATGTATTGTGTTTAAAAAAAATAGTCATATCTCACACAATTACGGTTATCTATTATTCAAATTTATTTTAAAATGAATATTTAGGTTATACAAGATGACTTAAATGATCCTTTTTAAGTTTTGGACATAACAAGGGTTAAGAAAATAGAACAATTAATCATTATAGCATTGTCCGATTTGACTCCAATTTAATTTTTGAAGTTCATTTAATGTACTGTAAATTATTTTTAAAATTTTTCTTATGAATTGTTTTTTAAAAAAATAATTAAATCTCACTCCATTACTGTTATCTATTATTAGAATCTAATTTAAATTTACTATTTCGCATATACAAGATAGCCAAATGATGTTTTTTACGGTTTGAACACAACCAGAGTTAAGAAAATGTAATAACTAATAGCGTTAACGATTGTTCCTATTTAATTTTTTGGAATAATTTGACTAATTCTAAATGATTTTTAAAAATATTTTGATGTATTGTGTTTAAAATAAATAGTCATATCTCACTCAATTACGGTTATCTATTATTCAAATTTATTTTAAAATGAATATTTAGGTTATACAAGATGGCCTAAATGATCCTTTTTAAGTTTTGGACATAACCAGAGTTAAGAAAATAGAACAATTAATCATTATAGCATTGTCCGATTTGACTCCAATTTAATTTTTGAAGTTCATTTAATGTACTGTAAATTGTTTTTAAAATGTTTCTTATGAATTGTTTTTTAAAAAAATATTTATATCTTTCTCTATTACTGTTATCTTTTATTCGAATATAATTTAAATTTACTATTTCGCATATACAAGATAGCCAAATAATGTTTTTTATGGTTTGAACACAACCAGAGTTAAGAAAATGTAATAGCTAATAGCGTTAACGATTGTTCCTATTTAATTTTTAGATATAATTTGATTAACCCTAAATGATTTTTAAAAATATTTTGATGTATTATGTTTAAAAAAAAAGTCACATCTCACTCAACTACGGTTATCTATTATTCAAATTTATTTTAAAAATAATATTTAAGTTATACAAGATGACCCAAATGATCTTTTTTAAGTTTTGGACATAACCAGGGTTAAGAAAATAGAACAATTTATCATTACAGCATTGTCCGATTTGATTCCAATTTAATTTTTGAAGTTCATTTAATGTACTGTAAATTATTTTTAAAATGTTTCTTACGAATTGTTTTTAAAAAAAATAATTATATCTCACTCTATTACTGTTATCTATTATTCGAATATAATTTAAATTTACTTTTTCGCATATACAAGATAGCCAAATGATATTTTTTATGGTTTGAACACAACCAGAGTTAAGAAAATAAAAATAACTAATAGCCGTAACGATTGTTCCGATTTAATTTTTAGATATAATTTGATTAACCCTAAATAATTTTTAAAAATATTTTGATGTATTGTGTTTAAAAAAAATAGTCATATCTCACTCAATTACGGTCATCTATTATTCAAATTTATTTTAAAATTAATATTTAAGTTATACAAGATGACCCAAATGATCGTTTTTAGGTTTTGGACATAACAAGGGTTAAGAAAATAGAACAATTAATCATTATAGCATTGTCCGATTTGACTTCAGTTTCATTTTTAAAGTTCATTTGATGTACTGTAAATTATTTTCAAAATTTTTCTTATGAATTGTTTTTTAAAAAAATAATTATGTCTCACTCATTACTGTTATCTAATCTTCGAATATAATTTAAATTTACTATTTCGCATATACAAGATAGCCAAATGATGTTTTTTACGATTTGAACACAACCAGAGTTAAGAAAATGTAATAACTAATAGCGTTAACGATTGTTCCTATTTAATTTTTAGGTATAATTTGATTAATTCTAAATGATTTTTAAAAATATTTTGATGTATTGTGTTTAAAATAAATAGTCATATCTCACTCAATTACGGTTATCTATTATTCAAATTTATTTTAAAATGAATATTTAGGTTATACAAGATGAACCAAATGATCTTTTTTAAGTTTTGGACATAACAAGGGTTAAGAAAATAGAACAATTAATCATTATAGCATTGTCCGATTTGATTCCAATTTAATTTTTTAATTTCATTTAATGTACTGTAAGTTATTTTTAAAATGTTTCTTATGAATTGTTTTTTAAAAAAATATTTATATCTCACTCTATTACTTTTATCTTTTATTCGAATATAATTTAAATTTACTATTTCGCATATACAAGATAGCCAAATAATGTTTTTTATGGTTTGAACACAACCAGAGTTAAGAAAATGTAATAACTAATAGCATTAACGATTGTTCCTGTTTAATTTTTAGATATAATTTGATTAATTCTAAATGATTTTTAAAAATATTTTGATGTATTGTGTTTAAAATAAATAGTCATATCTCCCTCAATTACGGTTATCTATTGTTCAAATTTATTTTAAAATGAATATTTAGGTTATACAAGATGACTTAAATGATCCTTTTTAAGTTTTGGACATAACAAGGGTTAAGAAAATAGAACAATTAATCATTATAGCATTGTCCGATTTGACTCCAATTTAATTTTTGAAGTTCATTTAATGTACTGTAAATTATTTTTAAAATGTTTCTTATGAATTGTTTTTTAAAAAAATATTTATATCTCACTTTATTACTGTTATCTTTTATTCGAATATAATTTGAATTTACTATTTGGCATATACAAGATAGCCAAATGATGTTTTTTATGGTTTGAACACTACCAGAGTTAAGAAAATGTAATAACTAATAGCGTTAACGATTGTTCCGATTTAATTTTTAGATATAATTTGATTAACCCTAAATGATTTTTAAAAATATTTTGATGTATTGTGTTTAAAATAAATAGTCATATCTCACTCAATTACGGTTATCTATTATTCAAATTTATTTTAAAATGAATATTTAGGTTATACAAGATGACCCAAATGATCCTTTTTAAGTTTTGGACATAACCAGAGTTAAAAAAATAGAACAATTAATCATTATAGCATTGTCCGATTGACTCCAATTTAATTTTTGAAGTTCATTTAATGTACTGTAAATTATTTTTAAAATGTTTCTTATGAATTGTTTTTTAAAAAAATATTTATATCTTTCTCTATTACTGTTATCTTTTATTCGAATATAATTTAAATTTACTATTTCGCATATACAAGATAGCCAAATAATGTTTTTTATGGTTTGAACACAACCAGAGTTAAGAAAATGTAATAACTAATAGGGTTAACGATTGTTCCTATTTAATTTTTAGATATAATTTGATTAACCCTAAATGATTTTTAAAAATATTTTGATGTATTATGTTTAAAAAAAAAGTCACATCTCACTCAACTACGGTTATCTATTATTCAAATTTATTTTAAAAATAATATTTAAGTTATACAAGATGACCCAAATGATCTTTTTTAAGTTTTGGACATAACCAGGGTTAAGAAAATAGAACAATTTATCATTACAGCATTGTCCGATTTGATTCCAATTTAATTTTTGAAGTTCATTTAATGTACTGTAAATTATTTTTAAAATTTTTCTTACGAATTGTTTTTTAAAAAAATAATTATATCTCACTCTATTACTGTTATCAATTATTCGAATATAATTTAAATTTACTTTTTCGCATATACAAGATAGCCAAATGATGTTTTTTATGGTTTGAACACAACCAGAGTTAAGAAAATGTAATAACTAATAGCCGTAACGATTGTTCCGATTTCATTTTTAGATATAATTTGATTAACCCTAAATGATTTTTAAAAATATTTTGATGTATTGTGTTTAAAAAAAATAGTCATATCTCACTCAATTAGGGTTATCTATTATTCAAATTTCTTTTAAAATTAATATTTAGGTTATACAAGATGACCCAAATGATCGTTTTTAAGTTTTGGACATAACAAGGGTTAAGAAAATAGAACAATTAATCATTACAGCATTGTCCGATTTGACTCCAATTTAATTTTTGAAGTTCATTTAATGTACTGTAAATTATTTTTAAAATTTTTCTTATGATTGTTTTTTAAAAAAATAATTAAATCTCACTCCATTACTGTTATCTATTATTGGAATCTAATTTAAATTTACTATTTCGCATATACAAGATAGCCAAATGATGTTTTTTACGGTTTGAACACAACCAGAGTTAAGAACGCGTAATAACCAATATCGTTAACGATTGTTCTGATTTAATATTTAGATATAATTTGATTAACCCTAAATGATTTTTAAAAATATTTTGATGTATTGTGTTTAAAATAAATAGTCATATCTCACTCAATTACGGTTATCTATTATTCAAATTTATTTTAAAATGAATATTTAGGTTATACAAGATGACCCAAATGATCCTTTTTAAGTTTTGGACATAACAAGGGTTAAGAAAATAGAACAATTAAGCATTATAACATTGTCCGATTTGACTCCAATTTAATTTTTGAAGATCATTTAATGTACTGTAAATTATTTTTAAAATTTTTCTTATGAATTGTTTTTTAAAAAAATAATTCAATCTCACTCCATTACTGTTATCTACTATTGGAATATAATCTAAATTTACTATTTCGCATATACAAGATATCCAAATGATGTTTTTTACGGTTTGAACACAACCAGAGTTAAGAAAATATAATAACTAATAGCGCTGGCGATTGTTTCGATTTAATTTTAATTCAATTTTTAGATATAATTTGATTAACCCTAAATGATTTTTAAAAATATTTTGATGTATTGTGTTTAAAATAAATAGTCATATCTCACTCAATTACGGTTATCTATTATTCAAATTTATTTTAAAATGAATATTTAGGTTATACAAGATGACCCAAATGATCCTTTTTAAGTTTTGGACATAACAAGGGTTAAGAAAATAGAACAATTAAGCATTATAACATTGTCCGATTTGACTCCAATTTAATTTTTGAAGATCATTTAATGTACTGTAAATTATTTTTAAAATTTTTCTTATGAATTGTTTTTTAAAAAAATAATTCAATCTCACTCCATTACTGTTATCTATTATTCGAATATAATTTAAATTTACTATTTCGCCTATACAAGATAGCCCAATGATGTTTTTTACGGTTTGAACACAACCAGAGTTAAGAAAATGTAATAACTAATAGCGTTAACGATTGTTCCGATTTAATTTTTAGATATAATTTGATTAACCCTAAATAATTTTTAAAATAATTTTGATGTATTGTGTTTAAAAAAAATAGTCATATCTCACTCAATTACGGTTATCTATTATACAAATTTATTTTAAAATTAATATTTAGGTTATACAAGATGACCCAAATGATCTTTTTTAAGTTTTGGACATAACAAGGGTTAAGAAAATAGAACAATTAATCATTATATCCAATTTAACGTTTTGAAGATCATTTAATGTACTGTAAATTATTTTTAAAATTTTTCTTATGAATTGTTTATTAAAAAAATAATTAAATCTCACTCCATTACTGTTATCTATTATTGGAATATAATTTAAATTTACTAATTCGCATATACAAGATATCCAAATGATGTTTTTTACGGTTTGAACACAACTAGAGTTAAGAACGCGTAATAACAACTAATAGCGGTAACGATTGTTCCTATTTAATTTTTAGATATAATTTGATTAACCCTAAATGATTTTTAAAAATATTTTGATGAATTGTATTTAAAAAAAATAGTCATATCTCACTCAATTACGGTTATCTATTATTCAAATTTATTTTAAAATTAATATTTAGGTTATACAAGATGACCCAAATGATCCTTTTTAAGTTTTGGACATAACCAGAGTTAAGAAAATAGAACAATTAATCATTATAGCATTGTCCGATTTGACTCCAATTTAATTTTTGAAGTTCATTTAATGTACTGTAAATTATTTTTAAAATGTTTCTTATGAATTGTTTTTTAAAAAAATATTTATATCTCACTTTATTACTGTTATCTTTTATTCGAATATAATTTAAATTTACTATTTGGCATATACAAGATAGCCAAATGATGTTTTTTATGGTTTGAACACTACCAGAGTTAAGAAAATGTAATAACTAATAGCGTTAACGATTGTTCTGATTTAATTTTTAGATATAATTTGATTAACCCTAAATGATTTTTAAAAATATTTTGATGTATTGTGTTTAAAAAAAATAGTCATATCTCACTCAATTAGGGTTATCTATTATTCAAATTTATTTTAAAATTAATATTTAGGTTATACAAGATGACCCAAATGATCGTTTTTAAGTTTTGGACATAACAAGGGTTAAGAAAATAGAACAATTAATCATTACAGCATTGTCCGATTTGACTCCAATTTAATTTTTGAAGTTCATTTAATGTACTGTAAATTATTTTTAAAAATTTTCTTATGAATTGTTTTCTAAAAAAATAATTAAATCTCACTCCATTACTGTTATCTATTATTAGAATCTAATTTAAATTTACTATTTCGCATATACAAGATAGCCAAATGATGTTTTTTACGGTTTGAACACAACCAGAGTTAAGAACGCGTAATAACTAATATCGTTAACGATTGTTCTGATTTAATTTTTAGATATAATTTGATTAACCCTAAATGATTTTTAAAAATATTTTGATGTATTGTGTTTAAAATAAATAGTCATATCTCACTCAATTACGGTTATCTATTATTCAAATTTATTTTAAAATGAATATTTAGGTTATACAAGATGACCCAAATGATCGTTTTTAAGTTTTGGACATAACAAGGGTTAAGAAAATAGAACAATTAATCATTATCGCATTTTTAAAAAAATTATTAAATCTCACTCCATTACTGTTATCTATTATTCGAATATAATTTAAATTTACTATTTCGCATATACAAGATAGCCAAATGATATTTTTTACGGTTTGAACACAACCAGAGTTAAGAAAATGTAATAACTAATAGCGTTAACGATTGTTCCTATTTAATTTTTAGATATAATTTGATTAATTCTAAATGATTTTTAAAAATATTTTGATGTATTGTGTTTAAAATAAATAGTCATATCTCCCTCAATTACGGTTATCTATTATTCAAATTTATTTTAAAATGAATATTTAGGTTATACAAGATGACCCAAATGATCCTTTTTAAGTTTTGGACATAACAAGGGTTATGAAAATAGAACAATTAATCATTATAGCATTGTCCGATTTGACTCCAATTTAATTTTTGAAGATCATTTAATGTACTGTAAATTATTTTTAAAATTTTTCTTATGAATTGTTTTTTAAAAACATAATTATATCTCACTCTATTACTGATTTCAATTATCCGAATATAATTTAAATTTTCTAATTCGCATATACGAGATAGCCAAATGATGTTTTTTACGGTTTGAACACAACCAGAGTTAAGAAAATATAATAACTAATAGCGCTGGCGATTGTTTCGATTTAATTTTAATTCAATTTTTAGATATAATTTGATTAACCCTAAATGATTTTTAAAAATATTTTGATGTATTGTGTTAAAAATAAATAGTCATATCTCACTCAATTACGGTTATCTATTATTCAAATTTATTTTAAAATGAATATTTAGGTTATACAAGATGACCCAAATGATCCTTTTTAAGTTTTGGACATAACCAGAGTTAAAAAAATAGAACAATTAATCATTATAGCATTGTCCGATTTGACTCCAATTTAATTTTTGAAGTTCATTTAATGTACTGTAAATTATTTTTAAAATGTTTTTTATGAATTGTTTTTTAAAAAAATATTTATATCTTTCTCTATTACTGTTATCTTTTATTCGAATATAATTTAAATTTACTATTTCGCATATACAAGATAGCCAAATAATGTTTTTTATGGTTTGAACACAACCAGAGTTAAGAAAATGTAATAACTAATAGGGTTAACGATTGTTCCTATTTAATTTTTAGATATAATTTGATTAACCCTAAATGATTTTTAAAAATATTTTGATGTATTATGTTTAAAAAAAAAGTCACATCTCACTCAACTACGGTTATCTATTATTCAAATTTATTTTAAAAATAATATTTAAGTTATACAAGATGACCCAAATGATCTTTTTTAAGTTTTGGACATAACCAGGGTTAAGAAAATAGAACAATTTATCATTACAGCATTGTCCGATTTGATTCCAATTTAATTTTTGAAGTTCATTTAATGTACTGTAAATTATTTTTAAAATTTTTCTTACGAATTGTTTTTTAAAAAAATAATTATATCTCACTCTATTACTGTTATCAATTATTCGAATATAATTTAAATTTACTTTTTCGCATATACAAGATAGCCAAATGATGTTTTTTATGGTTTGAACACAACCAGAGTTAAGAAAATGTAATAACTAATAGCCGTAACGATTGTTCCGATTTCATTTTTAGATATAATTTGATTAACCCTAAATGATTTTTAAAAATATTTTGATGTATTGTGTTTAAAAAAAATAGTCATATCTCACTCAATTAGGGTTATCTATTATTCAAATTTATTTTAAAATTAATATTTAGGTTATACAAGATGACCCAAATGATCGTTTTTAAGTTCTGGACATAACAAGGGTTAAGAAAATAGAACAATTAATCATTACAGCATTGTCCGATTTGACTCCAATTTAATTTTTGAAGTTCATTTAATGTACTGTAAATTATTTTTAAAAATTTTCTTATGAATTGTTTTCTAAAAAAATAATTAAATCTCACTCCATTACTGTTATCTATTATTAGAATCTAATTTAAATTTACTATTTCGCATATACAAGATAGCCAAATGATGTTTTTTACGGTTTGAACACAACCAGAGTTAAGAACGCGTAATAACTAATATCGTTAACGATTGTTCTGATTTAATTTTTAGATATAATTTGATTAACCCTAAATGATTTTTAAAAATATTTTGATGTATTGTGTTTAAAATAAATAGTCATATCTCACTCAATTACGGTTATCTATTATTCAAATTTATTTTAAAATGAATATTTAGGTTATACAAGATGACCCAAATGATCGTTTTTAAGTTTTGGACATAACAAGGGTTAAGAAAATAGAACAATTAATCATTATCGCATTTTTAAAAAAATTATTAAATCTCACTCCATTACTGTTATCTATTATTCGAATATAATTTAAATTTACTATTTCGCATATACAAGATAGCCAAATGATATTTTTTACGGTTTGAACACAACCAGAGTTAAGAAAATGTAATAACTAATAGCGTTAACGATTGTTCCTATTTAATTTTTAGATATAATTTGATTAATTCTAAATGATTTTTAAAAATATTTTGATGTATTGTGTTTAAAATAAATAGTCATATCTCCCTCAATTACGGTTATCTATTATTCAAATTTATTTTAAAATGAATATTTAGGTTATACAAGATGACCCAAATGATCCTTTTTAAGTTTTGGACATAACAAGGGTTATGAAAATAGAACAATTAATCATTATAGCATTGTCCGATTTGACTCCAATTTAATTTTTGAAGATCATTTAATGTACTGTAAATTATTTTTAAAATTTTTCTTATGAATTGTTTTTTAAAAACATAATTATATCTCACTCTATTACTGATTTCAATTATCCGAATATAATTTAAATTTTCTAATTCGCATATACGAGATAGCCAAATGATGTTTTTTACGGTTTGAACACAACCAGAGTTAAGAAAATATAATAACTAATAGCGCTGGCGATTGTTTCGATTTAATTTTAATTCAATTTTTAGATATAATTTGATTAACCCTAAATGATTTTTAAAAATATTTTGATGTATTGTGTTAAAAAAAGTAGTGATATCTCACACAATTACGGTTATCTATTATTCAAATTTATTTTATTATGAATATCTAGGTTATACATGATGACCCAAATGATCCTTTTTAAGTTTTGGACATAACCAGAGTTAAGAAAATAGAACAATTAATCATTATAGCATTGTCCGATTTGACTCCAATTTAATTTTTGAAGTTCATTTAATGTACTGTAAATTATTTTTAAAATGTTTCTTATGAATTGTTTTTTAAAAAAATATTTATATCTCACTTTATTACTGTTATCTTTTATTCGAATATAATTTGAATTTACTATTTGGCATATACAAGATAGCCAAATGATGTTTTTTATGGTTTGAACACTACCAGAGTTAAGAAAATGTAATAACTAATAGCGTTAACGATTGTTCCGATTTAATTTTTAGATATAATTTGATTAACCCTAAATGATTTTTAAAAATATTTTGATGTATTGTGTTTAAAAAAAATAGTCATATCTCACACAATTACGGTTATCGATTATTCAAATTTATTTTAATATGAATATTTAGGTTATACAAGATGACTTAAATGATCCTTTTTAAGTTTTGGACATAACAAGGGTTAAGAAAATAGAACAATTAATCATTATAGCATTGTCCGATTTGGCTCCAATTTAATTTTTGAAGTTCATTTAATGTACTGTAAATTATTTTTAAAATTTTTCTTATGAATTGTTTTTTAAGAAAATAATTAAATCTCACTCCATTACTGTTATCTATTATTCGAATATAATTTAAATATACTATTTTGCATATACAAGATATCCAAATGATGTTTTTTACGGTTTGAACACAACCAGAGTTAAGAAAATGTAATAACTAATAGCGTTAACGTGGACGTTTTGGACATAACAAGGGTTAAGAAAATAGAACAATTAATCATTATAGCATTGTCCGATTTGACTTCAGTTTGATTTTTAAAGTTCATTTGATGTACTGTAAATTATTTTTAAAATTATTCTTATGAATTGTTTTTTAAAAAAATAATTATATCTCACTCATTACTGTTATCTATTATTCGAATATAATTTAAATTTACTATTTCGCATATACAAGATAGCCAAATGATGTTTTTTACGGTTTGAATACAACCAGAGTTAAGAAAATGTAATAACTAATAGCGTTAACGATTGTTCCGATTTAATTTTTAGATATAATTTGATTAACCCTAAATGATTTTTAAAATAATTTTGATATATTGTGTTTAAAAAAAAAAAAAAAATATCTCACTCAATTACGGTTATCTATTATACAAATTTATTTTAAAATTAATATTTAGGTTATACAAGATGACCCAAATGATCTTTTTTAAGTTTTGGACATAACAAGGGTTAAGAAAATAGAACAATTAATCATTACAGCATTGTCCGATTTGATTCCAATTTAATTTTTGAAGTTCATTTAATGTACTGTAAATTATTTTTAAAATTTTTCTTATGATTGTTTTTTAAAAAAATAATTAAATCTCACTCCATTACTGTTATCTATTATTGGAATCTAATTTAAATTTACTATTTCGCATATACAAGATAGCCAAATGATGTTTTTTACGGTTTGAACACAACCAGAGTTAAGAACGCGTAATAACTAATATCGTTAACGATTGTTCTGATTTAATATTTAGATATAATTTGATTAACCCTAAATGATTTTTAAAAATATTTTGATGTATTGTGTTTAAAATAAATAGTCATATCTCACTCAATTACGGTTATCTATTATTCAAATTTATTTTAAAATGAATATTTAGGTTATACAAGATGACCCAAATGATCCTTTTTAAGTTTTGGACATAACAAGGGTTAAGAAAATAGAACAATTAAGCATTATAACATTGTCCGATTTGACTCCAATTTAATTTTTGAAGATCATTTAATGTACTGTAAATTATTTTTAAAATTTTTCTTATGAATTGTTTTTTAAAAAAATAATTCAATCTCACTCCATTACTGTTATCTATTATTGGAATATAATCTAAATTTACTATTTCGCATATACAAGATATCCAAATGATGTTTTTTACGGTTTGAACACAACCAGAGTTAAGAAAATATAATAACTAATAGCGCTGGCGATTGTTTCGATTTAATTTTAATTCAATTTTTAGATATAATTTGATTAACCCTAAATGATTTTTAAAAATATTTTGATGTATTGTGTTTAAAATAAATAGTCATATCTCACTCAATTACGGTTATCTATTATTCAAATTTATTTTAAAATGAATATTTAGGTTATACAAGATGACCCAAATGATCCTTTTTAAGTTTTGGACATAACAAGGGTTAAGAAAATAGAACAATTAAGCATTATAACATTGTCCGATTTGACTCCAATTTAATTTTTGAAGATCATTTAATGTACTGTAAATTATTTTTTAAATTTTTCTTATAAATTGTTTTTTAAAAAAATAATTCAATCTCACTCCATTACTGTTATCTATTATTCGAATATAATTTAAATTTACTATTTCGCATATACAAGATAGCCAAATGATGTTTTTTACGGTTTGAACACAACCAGAGTTAAGAAAATGTAATAACTAATAGCGTTAACGATTGTTCCGATTTAATTTTTAGATATAATTTGATTAACCCTAAATGATTTTTAAAATAATTTTGATGTATTGTGTTTAAAAAAAATAGTCATATCTCACTCAATTACGGTTATCTATTATACAAATTTATTTTAAAATTAATATTTAGGTTATACAAGATGACCCAAATGATCTTTTTTAAGTTTTGGACATAACAAGGGTTAAGAAAATAGAACAATTAATCATTATATCCAATTTAACGTTTTGAAGATCATTTAATGTACTGTAAATTATTTTTAAAATTTTTCTTATGAATTGTTTATTAAAAAAATAATTAAATCTCACTCCATTACTGTTATCTATTATTGGAATATAATTTAAATTTACTAATTCGCATATACAAGATATCCAAATGATGTTTTTTACGGTTTGAACACAACTAGAGTTAAGAACGCGTAATAACTAATAGCGGTAACGATTGTTCCTATTTAATTTTTAGATATAATTTGATTAACCCTAAATGATTTTTAAAAATATTTTGATGAATTGTATTTAAAAAAAATAGTCATATCTCACTCAATTACGGTTATCTATTATTCAAATTTATTTTAAAATTAATATTTAGGTTATACAAGATGACCCAAATGATCCTTTTTAAGTTTTGGACATAACCAGAGTTAAGAAAATAGAACAATTAATCATTATAGCATTGTCCGATTTGACTCCAATTTAATTTTTGAAGTTCATTTAATGTACTGTAAATTATTTTTAAAATGTTTCTTATGAATTGTTTTTTAAAAAAATATTTATATCTCACTTTATTACTGTTATCTTTTATTCGAATATAATTTAAATTTACTATTTGGCATATACAAGATAGCCAAATGATGTTTTTTATGGTTTGAACACTACCAGAGTTAAGAAAATGTAATAACTAATAGCGTTAACGATTGTTCTGATTTAATTTTTAGATATAATTTGATTAACCCTAAATGATTTTTAAAAATATTTTGATGTATTGTGTTTAAAAAAAATAGTCATATCTCATACAATTACCGTTATCTATTATTCAAATTTATTTTAAAATGAATATTTAGGTTATACAAGATGACTTAAATGAGCCTTTTTAAGTTTTGGACATAACAAGGGTTAAGAAAATAGAACAATTAATCATTATAGCATTGTCCGATTTGACTCCAATTTAATTTTTGAAGTTCATTTAATGTACTGTAAATTATTTTTAAAATTTTTCTTATGAATTGTTTGTTAAAAAAATAATTAAATCTCACTCCATTACTGTTATCTATTATTAGAATCTAATTTAAATTTACTATTTCGCATATACAAGATAGCCAAATGATGTTTTTTACGGTTTGAACACAACCAGAGTTAAGAACGCGTAATAACTAATATCGTTAACGATTGTTCTGATTTAATTTTTAGATATAATTTGATTAACCCTAAATGATTTTTAAAAATATTTTGATGTATTGTGTTTAAAATAAATAGTCATATCTCACTTAATTACGGTTATCTATTATTCAAATTTATTTTAAAATGAATATTTAGATTATACAAGATGACCCAAATGATCCTTTTTAAGTTTTGGACATAACAAGGGTTAAGAAAATAGAACAATTAAGCATTATATCCAATTTAATTTTTGAAGATCATTTAATGTACTGTAAATTATTTTTAAAATTTTTCTTATGAATTGTTTTTTAAAAAAATAATTAAATCTCACTCCATTACTGTTATCTATTATTGGAATATAATTTAAATTTACTATTTCGCATATACAAGATATCCAAATGATGCTTTTTACGGTTTGAACACAACCAGAGTTAAGAAAATATAATAACTAATAGCGTTGGCGATTGCTTCGATTTAATTTTAATTAAAATTTTAGATATAATTTGATTAACCCTAAATGATTTTTAAAAATAGTTTTATGTTTTGTATTTTAAAAAAAATAGTCATATTTTAGTCAATTACAGTCATCTATTATTAAAATTTATTTTAAAATTAATATTGTCAAACGAAGATAATTCATTAAAAAACATTTTAAATTTTATTTTATTAATATAAAAATCACTTAAAAATATTCGTTCGGTATACCAGGTCATTTACCCACAAATTGTGTAAGTAACAATTTCCTGATTGCATGATGAAATAACCAAGTCATTTCCATCGTAAAAAGATTGCAAAAGTACTTTGTCGACAGAACGATGGTTTGGAAAAAACCGGAAATTCTGCTGACAAAGAAAATTAACACCAGGGTACGACGAACGAAATTTGGCAGAGTTACGACCGGGTCTCGGGCAAGAAGAGGTAACCGAAAGCAGTGCGGAAAAGCTTTGTGAAATGTTTGCTCCAAGAATAATAATAATGTAAGTACAACATTTTATCATATCGAAGAAGATCACAATTATTGTCACTTTATTAAGTTACGTAACATTACTTTCACTTTAATTATAGAATTCGCTACATATTCCCATGTACTTAAATTATTAATCCTGTTATGTCGATCTTAGTTTATCTCTTGTCAAATTAGCTCTTTTATTTGGGTAACTCTACTTAAATCGTTATAATTATATTTTGCTGTCAATACAAGGTATTTAGTAAACTATATTTTGTTTCAATGCTAAAGCGTACCTTAAGGTCCCAGTTACATACAATGTATGTAACCGTCACACGGCCTTGTCCTAGACCGGGCCAACCCCCGGTGTGACATATGGTGGAGGCGCCGTCCCTTTTTCCTTTTTTTTTTAGCGAGACATGTTAGTTTTTTTTTACTATACAGTTTAGACATAAAGTGGAGGCACAGTTTATTTTCTTTTCTATACAGTATGATTAAAAATTTAATTAAGATCTTTTATTTTTATTTTTGATTTGCGACATAAAGAGGAAATGACAGAATTAATAATTTTAAAAAATAATTTAGAGATATAAAATTTAATACAATAATTGCGGTCTTCGACATTAAGGTCTATTTTATTTTATTTTTTTTTTTGACATACTTCAGTAGATATATCGAATATATGTGAATATAGGTGATACTTTAAATTTAAGTTTTTTTCTTAATTCAGCGAATTTTATCATTCCATTTATTATTTATTTCATAATTTATTTATAAATTAAAGTGTATAAATTTAACAACGTCGGCAAACAAAATTTTGCGCTTACCAATTATCAGTTTAATCTTCGAGCTAAACCGAACGGCTTCCACTTATCACGAAATAAAATCTCTCCCACAAGGAATGTCAACACACTACCACACATTAAACAACTCTTCTTGACACGGCGAGACATATAAACATTCATTAAATATACATTAGAAGAATAATGCGTCTCCGTTCTATGGCAGGATTCGCACCTCCAGACACAACGATATTCTCCCATAATCCGTAACTATTTAACTAACTTATAAAACCATAAATTAAACACAAGTTAATAAGCGCTTTTCGATAAATTCGCAAAACTAACAGTAATTGGAGAAACATGTACCAACTAAGAGGAAGTTTTATGTTACCAACAAAGTCACTAATACGTCATGTATAAAACTCTTAATTCTGGGAAAATAATATATTCATAAATTATATATATATACTTATATTATTTTATTAATATATCGATGTCTTGTCACAAGTAAAAAACCTAAAAAAAAAAAAAAAAAAAAAAAAAAAAAATATATATATACAAATAAATGTCGTTATACTGTTAACGCTAATGAACGAAGACGGGATTGTAACCCGCAGTAAAACAAAGAATAAAGTCGAAAAACCAGGTCCCTTAGATTTTTCAAATATTTCCGAATTTAACCCCAAGCACCAAAGCTCGAGTGCTAATGTATTTGCTTCGGCAGTGTCATTAAAAAGGACACCACCAAATTCAGCGAAAGTTTGTGGTAGCCAATTTACATTTGATTTGCCATTACACAAAACAGGTAACACAAAAAGCAGTTCTACACTAAACCAAACACCGAGATCCTCGACACCCAGACCTACATCTACAAAATCAAACGATATTTTAAATTTAAAACAATCAAACAAAATAACACATTTTCAAGAGCCAAACCCAGATTTTGACTCACAAGAAGATACACTGGTCCAAGACACATCAACACTAAACACGACTTCAGAAGAAGTTCAATCCACGAACACAACTGTAATTCCTGTAGAAAATAACCAAATTCAAGTAACAACACATACAAATACACCGCAACACCCTAACACTAAAATGGCAAATACAACTCTCGAAAACGCTCTAGCTGAGACAAAAAATCCAGCTACTCCGAAATTCATAACCCCACCCTTTTTCGATCCAAGCTTAGACTCGCCAATAATATTTTTATCAAAATACGAAAAAACCGCTTTAAATAATGGTTGGAATGACGCATATAAAATATCATATTTAGGTAATTTCTTAGAATCACCGGCAAATTTTTGGTATAGGGACTATTCAAGTAACGAAAGAAATAAACCCAAAACCTGGGAAGAAATTAAAGAGGACTTTATAAGGGAGTACAGTGGGGACCAACCACTAAGAAAAATAAAGTTCAGACTAAATACAAGAAAACAAGCGGACAACGAAGACATTAAAAAATATTATTATGATATAGTTTCGTTATGCCATGAAGTTGATCCAAAAATGACATTCGAAACCTTCAGGGATCATTTTGAAAAAGGCCTGCACCCATCGTACTATGAAACGTACTACCTAATGAGTTCAAACGAGTTAGACCACCAACAGCTTAAAACACTAGTCCTAAAACTAAGTGAAATAAGAGAAAGAGCTTTGGTTAACCAAATGACATCACAAACGTCATTATTAAGCATAAGCGGAGAAAGGTCAGGAAGTACCAATACTAAACCACTAGAAGGAACAAGCTACGAAAACAAAAATCAAGGGCGCTCTAGGCAAAGGGGAAGGCCAAACTACTATACAAACCAACACTATAATTGGAATAGCACACGGTATAATGAAAACCAAAACATAGCAATTAGACCTTATTATAATGGAAACCAGAATACAGGAAATAAGTTTTATTACAATGGAAACCAAAACGTAGGGAATAGGCCCTATTACAGAGGAAACCAAGCTTCATCATATAGAGGGTCAAGAGGGCCAAGAGGCAACACTACACAATATAGGGGGAATCATAACCAAAATTTTAATGCAAGAAATACAAGGTACAGGGAAAGAGACAACAGCCTGCCAAGGTCACCATATAGATCAAGACAAGGCAACGGTCTCCCAAATACAAGAAGCAGAGATGGCAGACCACGCTGTACTACATGCAATCGCATTGGGCACTACTCATGCGAAAACGAAAACAGGAATGTCAGATTTTCAAGGGAGTCGTCCCCAAACGAAACCGGACGACTCCACTAGAAAGGGCCGAAGGAGTCGTCCTATACTCAGGGGCCAAAGCGCACCAAATTTTAAGTGTTAAGGGTTTAATTAATAAGGTAAACAAAATAGATATAATTTTAGATACAGGATCGAGTCAATGTGTAGTAAACAGTACCTTAGCAAGGGAAATTGAGCCCTTAGATTTCGAAAAAAATTTAATTGCAGCAGGCGGACAGAAAATCAGTACGCTAGGTACTTCAAGAGTCGATATTAGGATAGGAGAGCTGGCTGGACACGTAATGGCATTAGTGGTAGACAACCTCTCAAAGCCTTTAATACTGGGCACTGATTTCCTATCAAAAACACAAGCTAACATAGACTACGGTAGGGAAACAGTCACCCTAAGAAAGGGAAACATCGAGACGACAGTTAAATTCCAACATGCGAGGTGTCAGGCAGAAACGGGAGCGACGATAGAACTCGAATTGCCACTGTGTTCATTAACGAAAAAATTAGCAACAACCAGCTATAAAATAAGCGCCAAAGAAGACTACACCTTAAGACCAAATATCGAGACTCAAGTACAACTAACAACAAACTATAACACCCCGGAAGAAATATTGGGTATGGATTTTACACAAAATGACGCATTTTTAATCCCAAGAGGGATGATTTGTATTTCAACACCGCATTTTGTCGAAAACAGCTTGGTAATGAATGTCGTAACAAGGCAAGCCCACCCAATAAAAATACTTAAAGGTATGACACTGGGGTATATAGAAAAACCTTGTATGTACAACCTGGTAGACTCCTCAATGCTCTACATAGAGACAGACGAAAGGGAAGAAGAGCAAGTGACATTGGCCGACCACAAAATCAGCCATATCCGAGACACCCATATAAAAGCACAGCTTAAGGAACTCCTCGAAGAATTTGAGGACGTATTTTCTAAATCTCCAAAGTATATGGGACAAACGGACTTGGTAGAACACGACATAGACATAGGGGATTCACAGCCGATAAAGCAAAAGGCATATAGGGTCTCCCAAAAAGAGAGAGAGATTATAGACCAACAAATTAAAGAAATGGCAAAACATAACGTGATTCGCCCTAGTCAGTCAGCATGGTCAAGCCCTGTAGTTCTCGTAAAGAAAAAATCCGGAGAAACAAGATTTTGTGTAGACTACAGAAAATTAAATGAATGCACACAAAAAGTTAATTGGCCAATACCAAATATAGACGACATCATGACTTACTTAGGAAAAGCCAAACATTTTACTACCCTTGACATGTTCTCAGGATTCTGGCAGGTCAAAATCACAGAAAAAGCAAAACAATATACAGCATTTCAGGCACAAGGCCACGGTCTTTGGGAATTTAATTACATGAGTTTTGGATTATGTAACGCACCGGCCACGTTCCAAAAACTAGCAGACAAAGTATTCGAGGACCTAAAATGGAAAGAAATACTAGTATATATAGATGACATCATAATATTTTCTGAAACCCTAGAAGAACACCTTAAAAAACTAAGAAAAGTATTTATGCGACTTAGGCAGGCCGGACTTACGCTAAAACCGAGCAAATGTGAGTACCTAAAAGAAAAGATTAATATTCTAGGATACACAGTTTCTAGCGAGGGCATTCAACCAGACGAAAATAAAGTAGTAACAATAAAAAAGTTCCCAACCCCAAAGACAGTAAAAGATGTACAGAGCTTTTTGGGACTCTGCAACTACTACCGAAAATTTATTAATAATTTTTCAAGTATAGCCCACCCACTACACAAAGTGACACGAAAAGACATTGGGTTTATTTGGAACGAAGAGCAACAAGAAGCATTTGAAACCCTAAAAGGAAAGCTTATAACAACACCCGTTTTAGCCCATTACAATCCAGAAAAATCTAGCGAGCTCAGGGTAGACGCCTGTGGAAATGGCATTGGAGCCATCTTACTCCAAGAGGACGACGAACAAAAATTACACCCCATAGCATACGCCAGCAGAAGTCTCTCAAAGGCTGAAAAGAATTACACCATCACAGAACTAGAAGGACTAGCAGCTATATGGGCATTGACATATTTGAGGCATTTAATATATGGAAAGCCCGTTAAAATAATCACCGATCATCACGCACTCTGTTGGTTGAAGTCATTAAAGGACCCAACAGGTAGGCTGGCGAGATGGTCGATAAAACTGTCGGAATTCGAATATACTATCATCCACAAGAGCGGGGTATTCCATAAGGACGCTGATTGCTTAAGCAGGTACCCAGTACTACAACCAACAACCGATATAATAGGCGACATAGACGAGACCCCCACATTTTTATTACAATCCGACGACATTGGCAAACTACAAAGAGAGGATAAGCAACTTAATACACTAATAAAGGCATTATTACACCCAGACAGCGTGTCAATTGGAGAAAGGAGACGAGCCAAGAATTATAGGTTAGAAGAGCAGGTTCTTTATAAAGTAAATTTAAGCTCAGACGGCAGGACAAAACTCCTAGTAGTACCAAAATCCCTAATTGGAGAAATAATGTACTCTAATCACTCAGAGCCCTTAAGCGGACACCTCGGTACGGCCAAGACACTGCATAAAATTAAACAAAGATTTTATTGGGAAGGACTACAGAAAGATGTAGAAAAATTTATTAAGGGGTGTCCTGACTGTCAAGCAAGGAAAGGACAACAAAATAAAAAACCAATTGGCCTGTTGCATCCTATACCCGTAGGAACACCTTTTGAGAAAGTGGGTATAGACCTACTAGGACCTTTTAGAAAAAGCAGCAACGGAAAAACAATGATCATAGTAGCAACAGACTATGCTACACGCTGGGCAGAAACCGAGGCCCTCCCTAGCGGAAAAGCAGGGCCCGTAGCCAGATTTATACTAGAAAAAATAATAACACGACACGGTGCACCAAAGCATTTATTAAGCGACAGGGGTAAAGTTTTCCAGTCAGAAATAGTACGAGAACTTTTAAAAAGAATGGGCACAGCTAGTCAGTTCACGACCGCTTACCACCCTTCGACTAATGGTCTAACAGAACGGCTCAATAAAACTCTAGCGGATATGATTGCCATGTATACCAATACCAACCAAACAAATTGGGACCAGTATTTACCCCATGTGACATTTGCTTACAATACATCGAAACAAAACACTACAAGGTTTTCGCCTTTTATGCTGGTATACGGCAGAGAACCCATCCTACCGATCGAAGCAACCCTAATGCCGCCTCCCAACCCCCAGGACAGTAGTGAAATAAGAGATAAAGCACTACTATTAAGGAATTTGGCAGTGCAGAATATCCAGAGGAGGCAGGGTATCGATAAACTACGCTACGACACCAAACATAGACATATAGAGTACGCCGTAGGAGACCAGGTGAAAGTATTCACCCCTATAAGAAAAGTGGGGAGAAGCGAAAAACTACTTTTAAAATGGTTCGGTCCATACTATATAACTAAGAAGACTTCAGACGTAGATTACGAAATTCAAAAAGGTTCAAATAAAAACGCGAAAAGAGATATAGTTCATGTTAGTAGAATACTCCCTTATAACGACCCCTGGATCCCAGACGCGACCCCAAATGTACAATAATCGCCATAAAAATCGAAAAACTCTGTAATGTAAATACGTGACATATATAAATTTATATATATAGTACCTCTTATAGATTCTTTTTTTTACGGTACATGTTCTATATTACAAAATATATACGAACATTTTTTT
Source organism: Anthonomus grandis grandis (assembly GCF_022605725.1). Taxonomy (NCBI): domain Eukaryota; kingdom Metazoa; phylum Arthropoda; class Insecta; order Coleoptera; family Curculionidae; genus Anthonomus; species Anthonomus grandis. The sequence goes on along the minus strand of NC_065567.1, from coordinate 2,734,568 downwards.
TTTCTTTTCTTAATGGATTCTGTTAACAGGAGATACAACTCAACTTATTTATTACATTATTTTTAGCATCTAAGATAAATATCATGCTAATCATAAATATCATGACCGCATTACAATATGCAAAATAATCAAAAATAACATATCACTACAAATTAAAGAACCTAAGACTATAGTCGGTTAATTAGTAACTTAAGGTGTACAAAGCGAAACCCTACACACTTAAATTCCTGACGGCATAGCTTATATTTAATTCGTAGCAATATATAGTTAAAAAAGCAAAAAAGGCTAGATGTTTAATATAATAAGTATAAGGGGTATATATAACGGATATATAGATATAAATAGATGAAAAGTTCATGTAATACGATAAGCTCATAGCTTGGGAAATATTATTTCATTATATGCATGAATATTATAGTATTGGTACATACGGTTAGATTAGGTTTGATGTGAGTGGGACACCTGGTCCATATTGACTCACTCCTAAGTTTATTACATATAACTAATATATAGGTTAATTCATAGACAAAGGGAATAACATTCATATTTTAAATTAAATAAAGAAATTAAATACGTATATATATAAACGTAAATATATACTAAGTATAATAAACTCAAAGTAATCAATAGGTATATTAAATTAACTTTAAATAAGTAGATAAATATTGATTAGTTTAGATACGTAAAGAAACAAATATACATAGAGTACAAAATGTAATGTAAGGCAAAATACCTTACAAGTTAATTTGAGATAATACGGACGACATAGGCTAGAATAAATTACTTTATAAATCCCTGAGAATGGTAGGATATATAAAGAACACTATTTAAAAAAAAAAAAAAAAAATATATATATTTTAATGCTATTATTAGGTTAATCACTATGGTGCTAAATCAGGCGCAGAACATGAAGGAAGAACAAGATTACAGAGTTGAGGTAAGCGCGGGAGCTTATTGGAAACCACTCCCAGCGACAAGAATCTATGAAGCTACAGTACCATTGACATATGAAACGGAATGGACCGAGGATACCGATGACCACACGATGGATGTAGGAAATCTCAAATGCAGCCAATTGCAAACGAACGAATGCTTCGTAATAAATAGTATAAATGGACTAAATAAAGCATTCTTCAAAGAATTAACTTTACTTAACGAACACTGGGGCATAGCACCACTAAGAAACAACAAACCATCTAAGAGAGAGAAGAGGTCTCTAGACTTTATAGGCTCAGGATTATCATGGTGTTGCGGAGTGGCAACATTGCAAAAACTAAATATGGTCGAAAACTCAGATGACGAGATCAGGAAAAGGCTAGACACAATGTCACAAGGACTGTCCGATACCGTAAAACAAATGAGCGAAAACTCCAAACACTTTCAAGACTATGAGAAATTAGTCGCAGCAACGTTCTCGGACACGGAGCTAAGGATAAAGAGCATAGAGAGGTTCACTAAACAACTGGAAAATAAGGTGGCAAATATGACAAACGAACAGGAATTACTAATAATGACAAACCTCTATAACGGATATCTAAACCTAAAAAGGATGGTATTACTAGTAAGGACTCTCAGGAGACAGGCTATCGTAAATTCATGTAGACACCATAAAATACCGGCGGAAATTGTCAACCCGCAAGTCCTAAAAAAGGATCTGGAGGATTTCGAGTCAAAAATCGCAAATTCAGAACAAGGACTGGCCATCCCTACATCTGAACTAGCAGCATACTTCGAAATGCCCATATGTGACTGTTCCTTTACAAAATCAAGTATATATGTTCACATAAAAATTCCAATAATTAAGAAAAATAGAAATTGGCAACTACTAGAGTTAATAACCACACCCTTTGCTTGTTATAACCAGACCTGTATTATACGCCACCAACCGCTATACATTGCAGTGTCCAAAAACGGAAATAACGAGGGCGACTTAAGACAAATATCGGGGACAGGCCTACATGAATGTAAGCCATACCAAAATAAATTATGCTATTTACCTAGATTCTCAGCAGACATCCTACAAGGGCCTGAATGTGCGAAAATCCTATATCAAGGGGCAACAGTAAAAGAACTAAGCCAATACTGCCCAATGGACTGCCTCTCAGCAACATCGATGACAATATCCGAAATTAAAGACGAAACTTATGTCATTACCCACCCGAAACAGGACATGACCATCTCTTGTGATAAAAGTAAGCCTCAGAAATTAGACACGACATTAGCACGTCAAGGCTCTATCAAAATTTTCCTCCCATGCAAATGCCACCTCAGCGTAGGCAATGCAGTTATTATACCTGAAAATTTCCCTTGTCCAGAAAACATCACTACCAATGCAATAGTAACCCACATAATACCTGCAACCTGGTCAAATCTAAATTCCTATATCCTCAATCCCAACATTATTAGTACCCCACCACTCTACAAAAACATTTCCGAATGCCTAAATACAAATTGGACACTAGAGATACCCCATCTTAACCTCACATCCAGCGATAACACCTTAAAAAACATTCTAAAATCAGTAGAGAAAAACTATCCAAATGTAATCACTTATGGTGATACACATAGCTTTCACGGGGACTCATTTTTTCTAATTTGGAACATAACCATTTCAATCTTGGTAGCATACATCCTAATTAAACAAAATAGAATAGCAATAGTAGCGGCAGTTCCACAAATACGTGGAGAAATAGACTGTCATGAAAAAAGCTCCTCAACAAGTGTTAATCACGAGGCTCTCTATATAATAATTTCCACTTCATGTTTACTTTTCCTTCTATTCTTATTTACTTATATTTTATATATAACGCTCAGATACTTCAAAAACAAACCAAAAAATTCAACTACAACCCAAAATCCCATGTCCATTAGAAATGCAAAAACATTTGACGAAACAATATTATACCCAATCCCCGACCCAGGCAATGACCCCGAACCGAGCGTCGAACCAAACGCCATGTCAAGGTTCCGGCTAGATATAAAAAATAGTGCTAGCCTTTTATCACTGTCCCCTGGTAAAAAAGTAGATGCTAGTATAGAACGCATCGAAATAGAATAATTACTTATTATTTTACGCAAGCTTGCATATAGTTAGTATATACTGGGGCCCCTCTGAAGATGATACATTTCACCATGTTATTTAAGCCTTAATTGTAGTCATGACAATCTAAACAATTTAAGGATAAATATCATAGTAATTTGCAAATCACATCAGAAAACGTATAAATAATTTTGATTTACGCGCGTATATACATATTCGAAATGAAATTTATTGAAATAATAATATATTGAAATGAGATGATAATGGGGAAATATTATAAATATATCGCCGGTAGGCGAGGGACAGCGAGCCTAAGGCACATAAATATTTAAGTAGAAGCTAAAAAGAAAACATATTATTAAAAATAATGTAAAAGAAAGGGTCTAATTAATAATCTATAAAAGTTAAAAAGACATACATAAATAAAAGTTATTTAGAAGAGAGGGGAGAAACAATTAATGAATAAAAAATATATATTTTTTGGGTTTTCTATAAATAAAACACTTTGTTATCTAAACTCGAAATACAAGAAACTTCAAAAGATCTGAGACAAAGGAAAATTAATAAAATTTGATTATGAGTCAAATTATCCTAAAATATATAATACAAAAATTGCGAGGAAGTCAACAATTTCTCAAGATATAATATAAAGATTTAACATGAAATCAAAATGATTAAATATAAAACCATTAAGCACCATATAATAGCACATACTTACACTTTGTTCTTTCTTTACATATAAACATACCACGAGATGCCACACGTACAAATTCGACCTGAACAGAAAATAAGGGTACGCTCCTACCAGAACCACAGAAAGTAGCCGATGGAACCAGAACCAGAGCCAAACAGGAACACCCCACATCCGCGCACTGCCTTGTTGTCAGTCCTGACCATCCCAATCGCAGACAGGGTGATGCCAGAGCCATGGCCATCCCAGGACAAGCTAAGTTACCACTGCGCCAATGGTCAAAGTCCAAACTTGCCCGAACTCACGACGCTACCAGCAGCGGGTTGAAGTGTTCAACCTATGATCTCCAGTAGGGGATGCCAACATTACGAATCATGGATTCAGCTGAAGATACGGCAGGGGCCATCCGTAAAACACAGTAAGCTTATGGGATAGCTCACTGGAAATGGTCAAGAAGGAACAAAACAAAAACCAAGTTTTGTCACGCCACAGCAGCTGCAATGAAGGAGTCTCTGCCTACAGGTTCCAGGAAACCGACGGCGTTGAAGGACTGGTACAAAACAAGGGAGAAGTCAGGCATACAAGGGGGTGTCATGTGATGTCGCAAGGGTTGCCAACGGACGAATGGAGGCGTCAAACCCGTAGGCGTCCCAGACGAAGAGTCAGACATACATGGGTGAAGGTGTCCTAGGACGACACATGAAGGCGTCAAACCTGTAGGCGTTCCAGACGAGGGGCAGGCGACAACGCTATGAACGTCGCCGCGTCGCCACCTTATGGACCGGACCCGGATGCTGAAGACATTTTGTGTTCAGAGACTACGTAGTATTAAAAAATGTGGACATCAAAAGCGATAGTTACTTTAATTGTAGTTAAAATTTAATGAATAATAAGGGTTCAGCTCTAATTAATTATACGTTATTTAGGTACATCGTTGTTCTGATCTTACTAATTGTAATTTTTTTTTTTTCTCTTCTGGGTCTTCTTTGATTATGATTTCGATTGTTAACAATAAAGCTGGAGGCCAGCTTTTCTATGCCCGGGGGATATGTCAAACGAAGATAATTCATTAAAAAACATTTTAAATTTTATTTTATTAATATAAAAATCACTTAAAAATATTCGTTCGGTATACCAGGTCATTTACCCACAAATTGTGTAAGTAACAATTTCCTGATTGCATGATGAAATAACCAAGTCATTTCCATCGTAAAAAGATTGCAAAAGTACTTTGTCGACAGAACGATGGTTTGGAAAAAACCGGAAATTCTGCTGACAAAGAAAATTAACACCAGGGTACGACGAACGAAATTTGGCAGAGTTACGACCGGGTCTCGGGCAAGAAGAGGTAACCGAAAGCAGTGCGGAAAAGCTTTGTGAAATGTTTGCTCCAAGAATAATAATAATGTAAGTACAACATTTTATCATATCGAAGAAGATCACAATTATTGTCACTTTATTAAGTTACGTAACATTACTTTCACTTTAATTATAGAATTCGCTACATATTCCCATGTACTTAAATTATTAATCCTGTTATGTCGATCTTAGTTTATCTCTTGTCAAATTAGCTCTTTTATTTGGGTAACTCTACTTAAATCGTTATAATTATATTTTGCTGTCAATACAAGGTATTTAGTAAACTATATTTTGTTTCAATGCTAAAGCGTACCTTAAGGTCCCAGTTACATACAATGTATGTAACCGTCACACGGCCTTGTCCTAGACCGGGCCAACCCCCGGTGTGACAATATTTAGGTTATACAAGATGACCCAAATGATCCTTTTTAAGTTTTGGACATAACCAGAGTTAAGAAAATAGAACAATTAATCATTATAGCATTGTCTGATTTGACTGCAATTTAATTTTTGAAGTTCATTTAATGTACTGTAAATTATTTTTAAAATGTTTCTTATGAATTGTTTTTTAAAAACATAATTATATCTCACTCTATAACTGATTTCTATTATCCGAATATAATTTAAATTTTCTAATTCGCATATACGAGATAGCCAAATGATGTTTTTTACGGTTTGAACACAACCAGAGTTAAGAAAATATAATAACTAATAGCGCTGGCGATTGTTTCGATTTAATTTTAATTCAATTTTTAGATATAATTTGATTAACCCTAAATGATTTTTAAAAATATTTTGATGTATTGTGTTAAAAAAAGTAGTGATATCTCACACAATTACGGTTATCTATTATTCAAATTTATTTTATTATGAATATTTAGGTTATACAAGATGACCCAAATGATCCTTTTTAAGTTTTGGACATAACCAGAGTTAAGAAAATAGAACAATTAATCATTATAGCATTGTCCGATTTGACTTCAGTTTAATTTTTGAAGTTCATTTAATGTACTGTAAATTATTTTTAAAATTTTTCTTATGACTTGTTTTTTAAAAAAATAATTATATCTCACTCATTACTGTTATCTATTATTCGAATATAATTTAAATTTACTATTTCGCATATACAAGATATCCAAATGATGTTTTTTACGGTTTGAACACAACCAGAGTTAAGAAAATATAATAACTAATAGCGTTGGCGATTGCTTCGATTTAATTTTAATTCAATTTTTAGATATAATTTGATTAACCCTAAATGATTTTTAAAAATAGTTTTATATTTTGTATTTTAAAAAAATAGTCATATTTTAGTCAATTACAGTCATCTATTATTAAAATTTAATTTAAAATTAATATTTAGGTTATACAAGATGACCCAAATGATCCTTTTTAAGTTTTGGACATAACCAGAGTTAAGAAAATAGAACAATTAATCATTATAGCATTGTCCGATTTGACTGCAATTTAATTTTTGAAGTTCATTTAATGTACTGTAAATTATTTTTAAAATGTTTCTTATGAATTAATTTTTAAAAAAATATTTACATCTCACTCTATTACTTTTATCTTTTATTCGAATATAATTTAAATTTACTATTTCGCATATACAAGATAGCCAAATAATGTTTTTTATGGTTTGAACACAACCAGAGTTAAGAAAATGTAATAACTAATAGCGTTAACGATTGTTCCTATTTAATTTTTAGGTATAATTTGATTAACCCTAAATGATTTTTAAAAATATTTTGATGTATTGTATTTAAAAAAAATAGTCATATCTCACTCAATTACGGTTATCTATTATTCAAATTTATTTTAAAATTAATATTTAGGTTATACAAGATGACCCAAATGATCTTTTTTAGTTTTGGACATAACCAGGGTTAAGAAAGTAGAACAATTAATCATTATAATATTGTCCGATTTGACTCCAATTTAATTTTTGAAGTTCATTTAATGTACTGTAAATTATTTTTAAATTTTTTCTTATGAATTGTTTTTTAAAAAAATAATTAAATCTCACTCCATTACTGTTATCTATTATTCGAATATAATTTAAATTTACTATTTCGCATATACAAGATAGCCAAATAATGTTTTTTATGGATTGAACACAACCAGAGTTAAGAAAATCTAATAACTAATAGCGGTAACGATTGTTCCGATTTAATTTTTAGATATAATTTGATTAACCCTAAATGATTTTTAAAAATATTTTGATGTATTGTGTTTAAAAAAAATAGTCATATCTCACTCAATTAGGGTTATCTATTATTCAAATTTATTTTAAAATTAATATTTAGGTTATACAAGATGACCCAAATGATCGTTTTTAAGTTTTGGACATAACAAGAGTTAAGAAAATAGAACAATTAATCATTATAGCATTTTTAAAAAAATTATTAAATCTCACTCCATTACTGTTATCTATTATTCGAATATAATTTAAATTTACTATTTGGCATATACAAGATAGCCAAATGATATTTTTTACGGTTTGAACACAAGCAGAGTTAAGAAAATGTAATAACTAATAGCGTTAACGATTGTTCCTATTTAATTTTTAGATATAATTTGATTAATTCTAAATGATTTTTAAAAATATTTTGATGTATTGTGTTTAAAATAAATAGTCATTTCTCCCTCAATTACGGTTATCTATTATTCAAATTTATTTTAAAATGAATATTTAGGTTATACAAGATGACCCAAAAGATCCTTTTTAAGTTTTGGACATAACAAGGGTTATGAAAATAGAACAATTAATCATTATAGCATTGTCCGATTTGACTCCAATTTAATTTTTAAAGATCATTTAATGTACTGTAAATTATTTTTAAAATTTTTCTTATGAATTGTTTTTTAAAAACATAATTATATCTCACTCTATTACTGATTTCTATTATCCGAATATAATTTAAATTTTTTAATTCGCATATACGAGATAGCCAAATGATGTTTTTTACGGTTTGAACACAACCAGAGTTAAGAAAATATAATAACTAATAGCGCTGGCGATTGTTTCGATTTAATTTTAATTCAATTTTTAGATATAATTTGATTAAACCTAAATGATTTTTAAAAATATTTTGATGTATTGTGTTAAAAAAAGTAGTGATATCTCACACAATTACGGTTATCTATTATTCAAATTTATTTTATTATGAATATTTAGGTTATACAAGATGACCCAAATGATCCTTTTTAAGTTTTGGACATAACCAGAGTTAAGAAAATAGAACAATTAATCATTATAGCATTGTCCGATTTGACTCCAATTTAATTTTTGAAGTTCATTTAATATACTGTAAATTATTTTTAAAATGTTTCTTATGAATTGTTTTTTAAAAAAATATTTATATCTCACTTTATTACTGTTATCTTTTATTCAAATATAATTTGAATTTACTATTTGGCATATACAAGATAGCCAAATGATGTTTTTTACGGTTTGAACACAACCAGAGTTAAGAACGCGTAATAACTAATATCGTTAACGATTGTTCTGATTTAATTTTTAGATATAATTTGATTAACCCTAAATAATTTTTAAAAATATTTTGATGTATTGTGTTTAAAATAAATAGTCATTTCTCCCTCAATTACGGTTATCTATTATTCAAATTTACTTTAAAATGAATATTTAGGTTATACAAGATGACCCAAATGATCCTTTTTAAGTTTTGGACATAACAAGGGTTATGAAAATAGAACAATTAATCATTATAGCATTGTCCGATTTGACTCCAATTTAATTTTTGAAGATCATTTAATGTACTGTAAATTATTTTTAAAATTTTTCTTATGAATTGTTTTTTAAAAAAATAATTAAATCTCACTCCATTACTGTTATCTATTATTGGAATATAATTTAAATTTACTATTTCGCATATACAAGATATCCAAATGATGTTTTTTACGGTTTCAACACAACCAGAGTTAAGAAAATATAATAACTAATAGCGTTGGCGATTGCTTCGATTTAATTTTAATTCAATTTTTAGATATAATTTGATTAACCCTAAATGATTTTTAAAAATAGTTTTATGTTTTGTATTTTAAAAAAATAGTCATATTTTAGTCAATTACAGTCATCTATTATTAAAATTTATTTTAAAATTAATATTTAGGTTATACAAGATGACCCAAATGATCCTTTTTAAGTTTTGGACATAACCAGAGTAAAGAAAATAGAACAATTATTCATTATAGCATTGTCCGATTTGACTGCAATTTAATTTTTGAAGTTCATTTAACGTACTGTAAATTATTTTTAAAATGTTTCTTATGAATTGTTTTTTAAAAAAATATTTATATCTCACTCTATTACTTTTATCTTTTATTCGAATATAATTTAAATTTACTATTTCGCATATACAAGATAGCCAAATAATGTTTTTTATGGTTTGAACACAACCAGAGTTAAGAAAATGTAATAACTAATAGCGTTAACGATTGTTCCTATTTAATTTTTAGATATAATTTGATTAACCCTAAATGATTTTTAAAAATATTTTGATGTATTGTGTTTAAAATAAATAGTCATATCTCACTCAATTACGGTTATCTATTATTCAAATTTATTTTAAAATGAATATTTAGATTATACAAGATGACCCAAATGATCCTTTTTAAGTTTTGAAGATCATTTAATGTACTGTAAATTATTTTTAAAATTTTTCTTATGAATTGTTTTTTAAAAAAATAATTAAATCTCACTCCATTACAGTTATCTATTATTAAAATATAATTTAAATTTACTATTTCGCATATACAAGATATCCAAATGATGTTTTTTACGGTTTGAACACAATCAGAGTTAAGAAAATATAATAACTAATAGCGTTGGCGATTGCTTCGATTTAATTTTAATTCAATTTTTAGATATAATTTGATTAACCCTAAATGATTTTTAAAAATAGTTTTATGTTTTGTATTTTAAAAAAATAGTCATATTTTAGTGAATTACAGTCATCTATTATTAAAATTTATTTTAAAATTAATATTTAGGTTATACAAGATGACCCAAATGATCCTTTTTAAGTTTTGGACATAACCAGAGTTAAGAAAATAGAACAATTAATCATTATAGCATTGTCCGATTTGACTGCAATTTAATTTTTGAAGTTCATTTAATGTACTTAAATTATTTTTAAAATGTTTCTTATGAATTGTTTTTTAAGAAAATATTTATATCTCACTCTATTACTTTTATCTTTTATTCGAATATAATTTAAATTTACTATTTCGCATATACAAGATAGCCAAATGATGTTTTTATGGTTTGAACTCTACCAGAGTTAAGAAAATGTAATAACTAATAGCGTTAACGATTGTTCCGATTTAATTTTTAGATATAATTTGATTAACCCTAAATGATTTTTAAAAATATTTTGATGTATTGTGTTTAAAAAAAATAGTCATATCTCACACAATTACGGTTATCTATTATTCAAATTTATTTTAAAATGAATATTTAGGTTATACAAGATGACTTAAATGATCCTTTTTAAGTTTTGGACATAACAAGGGTTAAGAAAATAGAACAATTAATCATTATAGCATTGTCCGATTTGACTCCAATTTAATTTTTGAAGTTCATTTAATGTACTGTAAATTATTTTTAAAATTTTTCTTATGAATTGTTTTTTAAAAAAATAATTAAATCTCACTCCATTACTGTTATCTATTATTAGAATCTAATTTAAATTTACTATTTCGCATATACAAGATAGCCAAATGATGTTTTTTACGGTTTGAACACAACCAGAGTTAAGAACGCGTAATAACTAATATCGTTAACGATTGTTCTGATTTAATTTTTAGATATAATTTGATTAACCCTAAATGATTTTTAAAAATATTTTGATGTATTGTGTTTAAAATAAATAGTCATATCTCACTCAATTACGGTTATCTATTATTCAAATTTATTTTAAAATGAATATTTAGGTTATACAAGATGACTTAAATGATCCTTTTTAAGTTTTGGACATAACAAGGGTTAAGAAAATAGAACAATTAATCATTATAGCATTGTCCGATTTGACTCCAATTTAATTTTTGAAGTTCATTTAATGTACTGTAAATTATTTTTAAAATTTTTCTTATGAATTGTTGTTTTAAAAAATATTTATATCTCACTCTATTACTTTTATCTTTTATTCGAATATAATTTAAATTTACTATTTCGCATATACAAGATAGCCAAATGATGTTTTTTACGGTTTGAACTCAACCAGAGTTAAGAAAATGTAATAAATAATAGCGTTAACGATTGTTCCGATTTAATTTTTAGATATAATTTGATTAACCCTAAATGATTTTTAAAATAATTTTGATGTATTGTGTTTAAAAAAAATAGTCATATCTCACTCAATTACGGTTATCTATTATTCAAATTTATTTTAAAATTAATATTTAGGTTATACAAGATGACCCAAATGATCTTTTTTAAATTTTGGACATAACAAGGGTTAAGAAAATAGAACAATTAATCATTATAGCATTGTCCGATTTGACTTCAGTTTCATTTTTAAAGTTCATTTGATGTACTGTAAATTATTTTAAAAATTTTTCTTATGAATTGTTTTTTAAAAAAATAATTATATCTGACTCATTACTGTTATCTATTATTCGAATGTAATTTAAATTTACTATTTCGCATATACAAGATAGCCAAATGATGTTTTTTACGGTTTGAACACAACCAGAGTTAAGAAAATGTAATAACTAATAGCGTTAACGATTGTTCCGATTTAATTTTTAGATATAATTTGATTAACCCTAAATGATTTTTAAAATAATTTTAATGTATTGTGTTTAAAAAAAATAGTCATATCTCACTCAATTACGGTTATCTATTATTCAAATTTATTTTAAAATTAATATTTAGGTTATACAAGATGACCCAAATGATCCTTTTTAAGTTTTGGACATAACCAGGGTTAAGAAAATAGAACAATTAATCATTACAGCATTGTCCGATTTGATTCCAATTTAATTTTTGAAGTTCATTTAATGTACTGTAAATTATTTTTAAAATTTTTCTTATGAATTGTTTTTTTAAAAAAATAATTAAATCTCACTCCATTACTGTTATCTATTATTCGAATATAATTTATATTTACTATTTCGCATATACAAGATAGCCAAATGATGTTTTTTACGGTTTGAACACAACCAGAGTTAGGAACACGTAATAACTAATATCGTTAACGATTGTTCTGATTTAATTTTTAGATATAATTTGATTAACCATAAATTATTTTTTAAAATATTTTGATGTATTGTGTTTAAAATAAATAGTCATATCTCACTCAATTAGGGTTATCTATTATTCAAGTTTATTTTAAAATGAATATTTAGGTTATACAAGATGACCCAAATGATCCTTTTTAAGTTTTGGACATAACAAGGGTTAAGAAAATAGAACAATTAATCATTATAGCATTGTCCGATTTGACTCCAATTTAATTTTTGAAGTTCATTTAATGTACTGTAAATTATTTTTAAATTTTTTCTTATGAATTGTTTTTTAAAAAAATAATTATATCTCACTCTATTACTGTTATTTATTATTCGATTATAATTTAAATTTACTATTTCGCATATACAAGATAGCCAAATTATGTTTTTTATGGTTTGAACACAACCAGAGTTAAGAAAATGTAATAACTAATAGCGGTAACGATTGTTCCGATTTAATTTTTAGATATAATTTGATTAACCCTAAATGATTTTTAAAATAATTTTGATGTATTGTGTTTAAAAAAAATAGTCATATCTCACTCAATTACGGTTATCTATTATTCAAATTTATTTTAATATGAATATTTAGGTTATACAAGATGACCCAAATGATCCTTTTTAAGGTTTGGACATAACCAGAGTTAAGAAAATAGAACAATTAATCATTATAGCATTGTCCGATTTGACTCCAATTTAATTTTTGAAGTTCATTTAATGTACTGTAAATTATTTTTAAAATTTTTCTTATGAATTGTTTTTTAAAAAAATAATTAAATCTCACTCCATTACTGTTATCTATTATTCGAATATAATTTAAATTTACTATTTCGCATATACAAGATATCCAAATGATGTTTTTTACGGTTTGAACACAACCAGAGTTAAGAAAATGTAATAACTAATAGCGTTAACGATTGTTCCGATTTAATTTTTAGATATAATTTGATTAATTTTGAATAATTTTTAAAAATATTTTGATGTATTGTGTTAAAAAAAAATAGTCATATCTCACTCAATTACGTTTATCTATTATTCAAATTTATTTTAAAATTAATATTTAGGTTATACAAGATGACCCAAATGATCGTTTTTAAGTTTTGGACATAACAAGGGTTAAGAAAATAGAACAATTAATCATTATAGCATTGTCCGATTTGATTCCAATTTAATTTTTGAAGTTCATTTAATGTACTGTTAATTATTTTTAAAATTTTTCTTATGAATTGTTTTTTAAAAAAATAATTATATCTCACTCTATTACTGTTATTTATTATTCGATTATAATTTAAATTTACTATTTCGCATATACAAGATAGCCAAATGATGTTTTTTATGGTTTGAACACAACCAGAGTTAAGAAAATGTAATAACTAATAGCGTTAACGATTGTTCCTATTTAATTTTTAGGTATAATTTGATTAATTCTAAATGATTTTTAAAAATATTTTGATGTATTGTGTTTAAAATAAATAGTCATATCTCACTCAATTGCGGTTATCTATTATTTAAATTTATTTTAAAATGAATATTTAGGTTATACAAGATGACCCAAATGATCCTTTTTAAGTTTTGGACATAACAAGGGTTTAGAAAATAGAACAATTAATCATTATAGCATTGTCCGATTTGACTCCAATTTAATTTTTGAAGATCATTTAATGTACTGTAAATTATTTTTAAATTTTTTCCTATGAATTGTTTTTTAAAAAAATAATTATATCTTACTCTATTACTCTTATCTTTTATTCGAATATAATTTAAATTTACTATTTCGCATATACAAGATAGCCAAATAATGTTTTTTATGGTTTAAACACAACCAGAGTTAAGAAAATGTAATAACATAGCGTTAACGATTGCTCCGATTTAATTTTTAGATATAATTTTATTAACCCTAAATGATTTTTAAAAATATTTTGATGTATTTTGTTTAAAAAAAATAGTCGTTTCTCACTCAATTACGGTTATCTGTTATTCAAATTTATTTTAAAATTAATATTTAAGTTATACAAGATGACCCAAATGATCTTTTTTAAGTTTTGGACATAACCAGGGTTAAGAAAATAGAACAATTTATCATTACAGCATTGTTCGATTTGATTCCAATTTAATTTTTGAAGTTCATTTAATGTACTGTAAATTATTTTTAAAATGTTTCTTATGAATTGTTTTTTAAAAAAATAATTATATCTCACTCTATTACTGTTATTTATTATTCGATTATAATTTAAATTTACTATTTCGCATATACTGTAAATTATTTTTAAAATGTTTCTTATGAATTGTTTTTTAAAAAAATATTTATATCTCACTCTATTACTCTTATCTTTTATTCGAATATAATTTAAATTTGCTATTTCGCATATACAAGATAGCCAAATGATGTTTTTTATGGTTTGAACACTACCAGAGTTAAGAAAATGTAATAAATAATAGCGTTAACGATTGTTCCGATTTAATTTTTAGATATAATTTGATTAACCCTAAATGATTTTTAAAATAATTTTGATGTATTGTGTTTAAAAAAAATAGTCATATCTCACACAATTACGGTTATCTATTATTCAAATTTATTTTAAAATGAATATTTAGGTTATACAAGATGACTTAAATGATCCTTTTTAAGTTTTGGACATAACAAGGGTTAAGAAAATAGAACAATTAATCATTATAGCATTGTCCGATTTGACTCCAATTTAATTTTTGAAGTTCATTTAATGTACTGTAAATTATTTTTAAAATTTTTCTTATGAATTGTTTTTTTTAAAAATATTTATATCTCACTCTATTACTTTTATCTTTTATTCGAATATAATTTAAATTTACTATTTCGCATATACAAGATAGCCAAATGATGTTTTTTACGGTTTGAACTCAACCAGAGTTAAGAAAATGTAATAAATAATAGCGTTAACGATTGTTCCGATTTAATTTTTAGATATAATTTGATTAACCCTAAATGATTTTTAAAATAATTTTGATGTATTGTGTTTAAAAAAAATAGTCATATCTCACTCAATTACGGTTATCTATTATTCAAATTTATTTTAAAATTAATATTTAGGTTATACAAGATGACCCAAATGATCTTTTTTAAATTTTGGACATAACAAGGGTTAAGAAAATAGAACAATTAATCATTATAGCATTGTCCGATTTGACTTCAGTTTCATTTTTAAAGTTCATTTGATGTACTGTAAATTATTTTAAAAATTTTTCTTATGAATTGTTTTTTAAAAAAATAACTATATCTGACTCATTACTGTTATCTATTATTCGAATGTAATTTAAATTAACTATTTCGCATATACAAGATAGCCAAATGATGTTTTTTTACGGTTTGAACACAACCAGAGTTAAGAAAATGTAATAACTAATAGCGTTAACGATTGTTCCGATTTAATTTTTAGATATAATTTGATTAATTTTGAATAATTTTTAAAAATATTTTGATGTATTGTGTTAAAAAAAAATAGTCATATCTCACTCAATTACGTTTATCTATTATTCAAATTTATTTTAAAATTAATATTTAGGTTATACAAGATGACCCAAATGATCGTTTTTAAGTTTTGGACATAACAAGGGTTAAGAAAATAGAACAATTAATCATTATAGCATTGTCCGATTTGATTCCAATTTAATTTTTGAAGTTCATTTAATGTACTGTTAATTATTTTTAAAATTTTTCTTATGAATTGTTTTTTAAAAAAATAATTATATCTCACTCTATTACTGTTATTTATTATTCGATTATAATTTAAATTTACTATTTCGCATATACAAGATAGCCAAATGATGTTTTTTATGGTTTGAACACAACCAGAGTTAAGAAAATGTAATAACTAATAGCGTTAACGATTGTTCCTATTTAATTTTTAGGTATAATTTGATTAATTCTAAATGATTTTTAAAAATATTTTGATGTATTGTGTTTAAAATAAATAGTCATATCTCACTCAATTGCGGTTATCTATTATTTAAATTTATTTTAAAATGAATATTTAGGTTATACAAGATGACCCAAATGATCCTTTTTAAGTTTTGGACATAACAAGGGTTTAGAAAATAGAACAATTAATCATTATAGCATTGTCCGATTTGACTCCAATTTAATTTTTAAAGATCATTTAATGTACTGTAGATTATTTTTAAATTTTTTCCTATGAATTGTTTTTTAAAAAAATAATTATATCTTACTCTATTACTCTTATCTTTTATTCGAATATAATTTAAATTTACTATTTCGCATATACAAGATAGCCAAATAATGTTTTTTATGGTTTAAACACAACCAGAGTTAAGAAAATGTAATAACATAGCGTTAACGATTGCTCCGATTTAATTTTTAGATATAATTTTATTAACCCTAAATGATTTTTAAAAATATTTTGATGTATTTTGTTTAAAAAAAATAGTCGTTTCTCACTCAATTACGGTTATCTGTTATTCAAATTTATTTTAAAATTAATATTTAAGTTATACAAGATGACCCAAATGATCTTTTTTAAGTTTTGGACATAACCAGGGTTAAGAAAATAGAACAATTTATCATTACAGCATTGTTCGATTTGATTCCAATTTAATTTTTGAAGTTCATTTAATGTACTGTAAATTATTTTTAAAATGTTTCTTATGAATTGTTTTTTAAAAAAATAATTATATCTCACTCTATTACTGTTATTTATTATTCGAATATAATTTAAATTTGCTATTTCGCATATACAAGATAGCCAAATGATGTTTTTTATGGTTTGAACACTACCAGAGTTAAGAAAATGTAATAACTAATAGCGTTAACGATTGTTCCGATTTAATTTTTAGATATAATTTGATTAATTCTAAATGATTTTTAAAAATATTTTGATGTATTGTGTTTAAAAAAAATAGTCATATCTCACACAATTACGGTTATCTATTATTCAAATTTATTTTAAAATGAATTTTTAGGTTATACAAGATGACCCAAATGATCCTTTTTAAGGTTTGGACATAACCAGAGTTAGGAAAATAGAACAATTAATCATTATAGCATTGTCCGATTTGACTCCAATTTAATTTTTGAAGTTCATTTAATGTACTGTAAATTATTTTTAAAATTTTTCTTATGAATTGTTTTTTAAAAAAATAATTAAATCTCACTCCATTACTGTTATCTATTATTCGAATATAATTTAAATTTACTATTTCGCATATACAAGATATCCAAATGATGTTTTTTACGGTTTGAACACAACCAGAGTTAAGAAAATGTAATAACTAATAGCGTTAACGATTGTTCCGATTTAATTTTTAGATATAATTTGATTAATTTTGAATAATTTTTAAAAATATTTTGATGTATTGTGTTAAAAAAAAATAGTCATATCTCACTCAATTACGGTTATCTATTATTCAAATTTATTTTAAAATTAATATTTAGGTTATACAAGATGACCCAAATGATCGTTTTTAAGTTTTGGACATAACAAGGGTTAAGAAAATAGAACAATTAATCATTATAGCATTGTCCGATTTGATTCCAATTTAATTTTTGAAGTTCATTTAATGTACTGTAAATTATTTTTAAAATTTTTCTTATGAATTGTTTTTTAAAAAAATAATTATATCTCACTCTATTACTGTTATTTATTATTCGATTATAATTTAAATTTACTATTTCGCATATACAAGATAGCCAAATGATGTTTTTTATGGTTTGAACACAACCAGAGTTAAGAAAATGTAATAACTAATAGCGTTAACGATTGTTCCTATTTAATTTTTAGGTATAATTTGATTAATTCTAAATGATTTTTAAAAAGATTTTGATGTATTGTGTTTAAAATAAATAGTCATATCTCACTCAATTGCGGTTATCTATTATTCAAATTTATTTTAAAATGAATATTTAGGTTATACAAGATGACCCAAATGATCCTTTTTAAGTTTTGGACATAACAAGGGTTTAGAAAATAGAACAATTAATCATTATAGCATTGTCCGATTTGACTCCAATTTAATTTTTGAAGATCATTTAATGTACGGTAAATTATTTTTAAAATTTTTCTTATGAATTGTTTTTAAAAAAAATAATTAAATCTCACTCCATTACTGTTATCTATTATTCGAATATAATTTATATTTACTATTTCGCATATACAAGATAGCCAAATGATGTTTTTTACGGTTTGAACACAACCAGAGTTAGGAACACGTAATAACTAATATCGTTAACGATTGTTCTGATTTAATTTTTAGATATAATTTGATTAACCATAAATTATTTTTAAAAATATTTTGATGTATTGTGTTTAAAATAAATAGTCATATCTCACTCAATTAGGGTTATCTATTATTCAAGTTTATTTTAAAATGAATATTTAGGTTATACAAGATGACCCAAATGATCCTTTTTAAGTTTTGGACATAACAAGGGTTAAGAAAATAGAACAATTAATCATTATAGCATTGTCCGATTTGACTCCAATTTAATTTTTGAAGTTCATTTAATGTACTGTAAATTATTTTTAAAATTTTTCTTATGAATTGTTTTTTAAAAAAATATTTATATCTCACTCTATTACTTTTATCTTTTATTCGAATATAATTTAAATTTACTATTTCGCATATACAAGATAGCCAAATGATGTTTTTTACGGTTTGAACTCAACCAGAGTTAAGAAAATGTAATAAATAATAGGGTTAACGATTGTTCCGATTTAATTTTTAGATATAATTTGATTAACCCTAAATGATTTTTAAAATAATTTTGATGTATTGTGTTTAAAAAAAATAGTCATATCTCACACAATTACGGTTATCTATTATTCAAATTTATTTTAAAATGAATTTTTAGGTTATACAAGATGACCCAAATGATCCTTTTTAAGGTTTGGACATAACCAGAGTTAGGAAAATAGAACAATTAATCATTATAGCATTGTCCGATTTGACTCCAATTTAATTTTTGAAGTTCATTTAATGTACTGTAAATTATTTTTAAAATTTTTCTTATGAATTGTTTTTTAAAAAAATAATTAAATCTCACTCCATTACTGTTATCTATTATTCGAATATAATTTAAATTTACTATTTCGCATATACAAGATATCCAAATGATGTTTTTTACGGTTTGAACACAACCAGAGTTAAGAAAATGTAATAACTAATAGCGTTAACGATTGTTCCGATTTAATTTTTAGATATAATTTGATTAATTTTGAATAATTTTTAAAAATATTTTGATGTATTGTGTTAAAAAAAAATAGTCATATCTCACTCAATTACGGTTATCTATTATTCAAATTTATTTTAAAATTAATATTTAGGTTATACAAGATGACCCAAATGATCGTTTTTAAGTTTTGGACATAACAAGGGTTAAGAAAATAGAACAATTAATCATTATAGCATTGTCCGATTTGATTCCAATTTAATTTTTGAAGTTCATTTAATGTACTGTAAATTATTTTTAAAATTTTTCTTATGAATTGTTTTTTAAAAAAATAATTATATCTCACTCTATTACTGTTATTTATTATTCGATTATAATTTAAATTTACTATTTCGCATATACAAGATAGCCAAATGATGTTTTTTATGGTTTGAACACAACCAGAGTTAAGAAAATGTAATAACTAATAGCGTTAACGATTGTTCCTATTTAATTTTTAGGTATAATTTGATTAATTCTAAATGATTTTTAAAAAGATTTTGATGTATTGTGTTTAAAATAAATAGTCATATCTCACTCAATTGCGGTTATCTATTATTCAAATTTATTTTAAAATGAATATTTAGGTTATACAAGATGACCCAAATGATCCTTTTTAAGTTTTGGACATAACAAGGGTTTAGAAAATAGAACAATTAATCATTATAGCATTGTCCGATTTGACTCCAATTTAATTTTTGAAGATCATTTAATGTACTGTAAATTATTTTTAAAATTTTTCTTATGAATTGTTTTTTAAAAAAATAATTAAATCTCACTCCATTACTGTTATCTATTATTCGAATATAATTTATATTTACTATTTCGCATATACAAGATAGCCAAATGATGTTTTTTACGGTTTGAACACAACCAGAGTTAGGAACACGTAATAACTAATATCGTTAACGATTGTTCTGATTTAATTTTTAGATATAATTTGATTAACCATAAATTATTTTTAAAAATATTTTGATGTATTGTGTTTAAAATAAATAGTCATATCTCACTCAATTAGGGTTATCTATTATTCAAGTTTATTTTAAAATGAATATTTAGGTTATACAAGATGACCCAAATGATCCTTTTTAAGTTTTGGACATAACAAGGGTTAAGAAAATAGAACAATTAATCATTATAGCATTGTCCGATTTGACTCCAATTTAATTTTTGAAGTTCATTTAATGTACTGTAAATTATTTTTAAAATTTTTCTTATGAATTGTTTTTTAAAAAAATAATTATATCTCACTCTATTACTGTTATTTATTATTCGATTATAATTTAAATTTACTATTTCGCATATACAAGATAGCCAAATTATGTTTTTTATGGTTTGAACACAACCAGAGTTAAGAAAATGTAATAACTAATAGCGGTAACGATTGTTCCGATTTAATTTTTAGATATAATTTGATTAACCCTAAATGATTTTTAAAATAATTTTGATGTATTGTGTTTAAAAAAATAGTCATATCTCACTCAATTACGGTTATCTATTATTCAAATTTATTTTAAAATTAATATTTAGGTTATACAAGATGACCTAAATGATCCTTTTTAAGTTTTGGACATAACAAGGGTTAAGAAAATAGAACAATTAATCATTATAGCATTGTCCGATTTGACTCCAATTTAATTTTTGAAGTTCATTTAATGTACTGTAAATTATTTTTAAAATTTTTCTTATGAATTGTTTTTTTAAAAAATATTTATATCTCACTCTATTACTTTTATCTTTTATTCGAATATAATTTAAATTTACTATTTCGCATATACAAGATAGCCAAATGATGTTTTTTACGGTTTGAACTCAACCAGAGTTAAGAAAATGTAATAAATAATAGCGTTAACGATTGTTCCGATTTAATTTTTAGATATAATTTGATTAACCCTAAATGATTTTTAAAATAATTTTGATGTATTGTGTTTAAAAAAAAAAGTCATATCTCACTCAATTACGGTTATCTATTATTCAAATTTATTTTAATATGAATATTTAGGTTATACAAGATGACCCAAATGATCCTTTTTAAGGTTTGGACATAACCAGAGTTAAGAAAATAGAACAATTAATCATTATAGCATTGTCCGATTTGACTCCAATTTAATTTTTGAAGTTCATTTAATGTACTGTAAATTATTTTTAAAATTTTTCTTATGAATTGTTTTTTAAAAAAATAATTAAATCTCACTCCATTACTGTTATATATTATTCGAATATAATTTAAATTTACTATTTCGCATATACAAGATATCCAAATGATGTTTTTTACGGTTTGAACACAACCAGAGTTAAGAAAATGTAATAACTAATAGCGTTAACGATTGTTCCGATTTAATTTTTAGATATAATTTGATTAATTTTAAATAATTTTTAAAAATATTTTGATGTATTGTGTTTAAAAAAAATAGTCATATCTCACTCAATTACGGTTATCTATTATTCAAATTTATTTTAAAATTAGTATTTAGGTTATACAAGATGACCCAAATGATCGTTTTTAAGTTTTGGACATAACAAGGGTTAAGAAAATAGAACAATTAATCATTATAGCATTGTCCGATTTGATTCCAATTTAATTTTTGAAGTTCATTTAATGTACTGTAAATTATTTTTAAAATTTTTCTTATGAATTGTTTTTTAAAAAAATAATTATATCTCACTCTATTACTGTTATTTATTATTCGATTATAATTTAAATTTACTATTTCGCATATACAAGATAGCCAAATGATGTTTTTTATGGTTTGAACACAACCAGAGTTAAGAAAATGTAATAACTAATAGCGTTAACGATTGTTCCTATTTAATTTTTAGGTATAATTTGATTAATTCTAAATGATTTTTAAAAATATTTTGATGTATTGTGTTTAAAATAAATAGTCATATCTTACTTAATTACGGTTATCTATTATTCAAATTTATTTTAAAATTAATATTTAGGTTATACAAGATGACCCAAATGATCGTTTTTAAGTTTTGGACATAACAAGGGTTAAGAAAATAGAACAATTAATCATTATAGCATTGTCCGATTTGACTTCAGATTCATTTTTAAAGTTCATTTGATGTACTGTAAATTATTTTTTAAATTTTTCTTATGAATTGTTTTTTAAAAAAAATAATTATATCTCACTCATTACTGTTATCTATTATTCGAATATAATTTAAATTTACTATTTCGCATATACAAGATAGCCAAATGATGTTTTTTACGGTTTGAACACAACCAGAGTTAAGAAAATGTAATAACTAATAGCGTTAACGATTGTTCCGATTTAATTTTTAGATATAATTTGATTAACCCTAAATGATTTTTAAAATAATTTTGATGTATTGTGTTTAAAAAAAATAGTCATATCTCACTCAATTACGGTTATCTATTATTCAAATTTATTTTAAAATTAATATTTAGGTTATACAAGATGACCCAAATGATCTTTTTTAAGTTTTGGACATAAGAAGGGTTAAGAAAATAGAACAATTAATCATTATAGCATTGTCCGATTTGGCTTCAGTTTCATTTTTAAAGTTCATTTGATGTACTGTAAATTATTTTTAAAATTTTTCTTATGAATTGTTTTTTAAAAAAATAATTATATCTGACTCATTACTGTTATCTATTATTCGAATGTAATTTAAATTTACTATTTCGCATATACAAGATAGCCAAATGATGTTTTTTACGGTTTGAACACAACCAGAGTTAAGAAAATGTAATAACTAATAGCGTTAACGATTGTTCCGATTTAATTTTTAGATATAATTTGATTAACCCTAAATGATTTTTAAAATAATTTTAATGTATTGTGTTTAAAAAAAATAGTCATATCTTACTCAATTACGGTTATCTATTATTCAAATTTATTTTAAAATTAATATTTAGGTTATACAAGATGACCCAAATGATGTTTTTTAAGTTTTGGACATAACCAGGGTTAAGAAAATAAAACAATTAATCATTACAGCATTGTCCGATTTGATTCCAATTTAATTTTTGAAGTTCATTTAATGTACTGTAAATTATTTTTAAAATTTTTCTTATGAATTGTTTTTTAAAAAAATAATTATATCTCACTCTATTACTGTTATTTATTATTCGATTATAATTTAAATTTACTATTTCGCATATACAAGATAGCCAAATTATGTTTTTTATGGTTTGAACACAACCAGAGTTAAGAAAATGTAATAACTAATAGCGGTAACGATTGTTCCGATTTAATTTTTAGATATAATTTGATTAACCCTAAATGATTTTTAAAAATATTTTTATATATTGTGTTTAAAAAAAATAGACATATCTCACTCAATTACGGTTATCTATTTTTCAAATTTATTTTAAAATGAATATTTAGGTTATACAAGATGACCCAAATGATCCTTTTTAAGTTTTGGACATAACCAGGGTTAAGAAAATAGAACAGTTAATCATTATAGCATTTTCCGATTTGATTCCAATTAAATTTTTGAAGTTCATTTAATGTACTGTAAATTATTTTTAAAATATTTCTTATGAATTGTTTTTTAAAAAAATAATTTTATCTCACTCTATTACTGTTATCTATTATTCGAATATAATTTAAATTTACTATTTCGCATATACGAGATAGCCAAATGATGTTTTTTACGGTTTGAACACCACCAGAGTTAAGAAAATATAACTAATAGCGTTGGCGATTGTTCCGATTTAATTTTAATTAAATTTTTAGATATAATTTGATTAACCCTAAATGATTTTTAAAAATATTTTCATGTATTGTTTTTAATAAAAATAGTCATATCTCACTCAATTACGGTTATCTATTATTCAAATTTATTTTAAAATTAATATTTAGGTTATACAAGTGACCCAAATGATCGTTTTTAAGTTTTGGACACAACCAGGGTTAAGAAAATAGAACAATTAATCATTACAGCATTGTCCGATTTGATTCCAATTTAATTTTTGAAGTTTATTTAATGTACTGTAAATTATTTTTAAAATTTTTCTTATGAATTGTTTTAAAAAAAAATAATTATATCTCACTCAATAGAGTGAGATATAATAATTTTTTTAAAATAGATAACAGTATAGATAACAGTAATAACTGTTATCTATTATTCGAATATAATTTAAATTTACTATTTCGCATATACAAAATAACCAAATGATGTTTTTTACGGTTTGAACACAACCAGAATTAAGAAAATATAATAACTAATAGCGTTAACGATTGTTCCGATTAAATTTTTAGATATAATTTGATTAACCCTAAATGATTTTTAAAAATATTTTAATGTATTGGGTTTAAAAAACATACTCATATCTCACTGAATTACGGTTATCTATTATTCAAATGTATTTTAAAATTAATATTTAGGTTATACAAGATGACCCAAATAATCTTTTTTAAGTTTTGGACATAACCAGGGTTAAGAAAATAGAACAATTAATCATTATAGCATTGTCCGATTTGACTCCAATTTAATTTTTCAAGTTCATTTGATGTAATGTAAATTATTTTTAAATTTTTTTTATTAATTGTTTTTTAAAAAAATAATTATATCTCACTCTATTACTGTTATCTATTATTCGAATATAATTTAAATTTACTATTTCGCATATACAAGATAGCCAAATGATGTTTTTTACGGTTTGAACACAACCAGAATTAAGAAAATATAATAACTAATAGCGTTGGCGATAGTTCCGATTTAATTTTATTTCAATTTTTAGATATAATTTGATTAACCCTAAATGATTTTTAAAAATATTTTCATGTATTGTTTTTAAAAAAAATAGTTATATCTCACTCAATTACGGTTATCTATTATTCAAATTTATTTTAAATTTAAATTTAAATTTTCTGATGTATTGTTTTTAAAAAAAAAACATATTTCACTCTATTACTGTTATCTATTATTCAAATATAATTTAAATTTACTATTTCGCATATACGAGATAGCCACATGATGCTTTTTACGGTTTGAACACAACCAGAGTTAAGAAAATACAATAACTAATAGCGTTAACGATTGTTCCGATTTAATTTTAATTTAATTTTTAGATATAATTTGATTAACCCTAAATGATTTTTAAAAATATTTTCATGTATTGTGTTTAAAAAAAATAGTCATATCTCACTCAATTACGGTTATCTATTATTCAAATTTATTTTAAAATGAATATTTAGGTTATACAAGATGACCCAAATGATCCTTGTTAAGTTTTGGACATAAGAAGGGTTAAGAAAATAGAACCATTAATCATTATAATATTGTCCGATTTAACTCCAATTTAATTTTTGAAGTTCATTTAATGTACTGTAAATTATTTTAAAAATTTTTCTTATGAATTGTTTTTTTTCTCATTATATTAAATACGAATTATATCTCACTCAATTACGGTTATCTGTTATTCAAATATAATTTAAAATTATTATTTAGGTTATACAAGTGACCCAAATGACCCTTTTTAAGTTTTGGGCATAACCAGGGTTAAGAAAATAGAACAATTAATCATTACAGCATTGTCCGATTTGATTCCAATTTAATTTTTGAAGTTAATTTAATGTACTGTAAATTATTTTTAAAATTTTTCTTATGAATTGTTTTTTAAAAAAATAATTTTATCTCACTCTATTACTGTTATCTATTATTCGAATATAATTTAAATTTACTATTTCGCATATACGAGATAGCCAAATGATGTTTTTTACGGTTTGAACACCACCAGAGTTAAGAAAATATAACTAATAGCGTTGGCGATTGTTCCGATTTAATTTTAATTCAATTTTTAGATATAATTTGATTAACCCTAAATGATTTTTAAAAATATTTCCATTTATTGTTTTTAATAAAAATAGTCATATCTCACTCAATTACGGTTATCTATTATTCAAATTTATTTTAAAATTAATATTTAGGTTATACAAGTGACCCAAATGATCCTTTTTAAGTTTTGGACACAACCAGGGTTAAGAAAATAGAACAATTAATCATTACAGCATTGTCCTATTTGATTCCAATTTAATTTTTGAAGTTTATAGCCGAGATATGGCATTTTTGATGCCCATTTTTGGCCTCAAAAACGGACGTCGAAAACGACTTTTTCAGGATTTTCAAAGTGCTCTCATTCCCTTAGATCTGCTCGGATCCTGTTATAACCCGGTGTTTTCGTAATCTAGGTGATCCAAATAAGACGCTGGTATACTTAGTTTGATTTTGAAAAAAATCAATTTTTGGTGAAAAATTCGATACGGGGGGGTATACCCGAAAAATGAAAAAAACCCAAACTTTGAAGGTCGATATCTCGGCTTCTATGGGAGCTATCGGAAAAATTCCAACGGTTTTGTCTTAGTTTCGTCATTCTGAATCTAACGAGACCATCCGCAAGGTCGTAGCTCTTACGATAGCCGAGATATGGCATTTTTGATGCCCATTTTTGGCCTCAAAAACTGGCGTCGAAAACGACTTTTTCAGGATTTTTAAAGTGCTCTCATTCCCTTAGTTCTGCTCGGATCCTGTTATAACCCAGTGTTTTCGTAATCTAGGTGATCCAAATAAGACGCTGGTATACTTAGTTTGATTTCGAAAAAAATCAATTTTTGGTGAAAAATTCGATACGGGGGGATATACCCGAAAAATGAAAAAACCCAAACTTTGAAGGTCGATATCTCGGCTTCTATGGGAGCTATCGGGAAAATTCCAACAGTTTTGTCTTAGTTTCGTCATTCTGAATCCAACGAGACCATCCGCAAGGTCGTAGCTCTTACGATAGCCGAGATATGGCATTTTTGATGCCCATTTTTGGCCTCAAAAACGGACGTCGAAAACGACTTTTTCAGGATTTTCAAAGTGCTCTCATTCCCTTAGTTCTGCTCGGATCCTGTTATAACCCGGTGTTTTCGTAATCTAGGTGATCCAAATAAGACGCTGGTATACTTAGTTTGATTTCGAAAAAAATCAATTTTTGGTGAAAAATTCGATACGGGGGGGTATACCCGAAAAACGATTTTTTCAGGATTTTCAAAGTGCTCTCATTCCCTTAGTTCTGCTCGGATCCTGTTATAACCCGGTGTTTTCGTAATCTAGGTGATCCAAATAAGACGCTGGTATACTTAGTTTGATTTAGAAAAAAATCAATTTTTGGTGAAAAATTCGATACGGGGGGGTATACCCGAAAAATGAAAAAACCCAAACTTTGAAGGTCGATATCTCGGCTTTTATGGGAGCTATCGGAAAAATTCCAACGGTTTTGTCTTAGTTTCGTCATTCTGAATCCAACGAGACCATCCGCAAGGTCGTAGCTCTTACGATAGCCGAGATATGGCATTTTTGATGCCCATTTTTGGCCTCAAAAACTGGCGTCGAAAACGACTTTTTCAGGATTTTTAAAGTGCTCTCATTCCCTTAGTTCTGCTCGGATCCTGTTATAACCCGGTGTTTTCGTAATCTAGGTGATCCAAATAAGACGCTGGTATACTTAGTTTGATTTCGAAAAAAATCAATTTTTGGTGAAAAATTCGATACGGGGGGGTATACCCGAAAAATGAAAAAAACCCAAACTTTGAAGGTCGATATCTCGGCTTTTATGGGAGCTATCGGAAAAATTCCAACGGTTTTGTCTTAGTTTCGTCATTCTGAATCCAACGAGACCATCCGCAAGGTCGTAGCTCTTACGATAGCCGAGATATGGCATTTTTGATGCCCATTTTTGGCCCAAAAAACGGACGTCGAAAACGACTTTTTGAGGATTTTCAAAGTGCTCTCATTCCCTTAGTTCTGCTCGGATCCTGTTATAACCCGGTGTTTTCGTAATCTAGGTGATCCAAATAAGACGCTGGTATACTTAGTTTGATTTCGAAAAAAATCAATTTTTGGTGAAAAATTCGATCCGGGGGGTATACCCGAAAAATGAAAAAACCCAAACTTTGATGGTCGATATCTCGGCTTCTATGGGAGCTATCGGGAAAATTCCAACGGTTTTGTCTAAGTTTCGTCATTCTGAATCCAACGAGACCATCCGCAAGGTCGTAGCTCTTACAATAGCCGAGATATGGCATTTTTGATGCCCATTTTTGGCCTCAAAAACGGACGTCGAAAACGACTTTTTCAGGATTTTCAAAGTGCTCTCATTCCCTTAGTTCTGCTCGGATCCTGTTATAACCCGGTGTTTTCGTAATCTAGGTGATCCAAATAAGACGCTGGTATACTTAGTTTGATTTCGAAAAAAATCAATTTTTGGTGAAAAATTCGATACGGGGGGGTATACCCGAAAAACGACTTTTTCAGGATTTTCAAAGTGCTCTCATTCCCTTAGTTCTGCTCGGATCCTGTTATAACCCGGTGTTTTCGTAATCTAGGTGATCCAAATAAGACGCTGGTATACTTAGTTTGATTTCGAAAAAAATCAATTTTTGGTGAAAAATTCGATACGGGGGGGTATACCCGAAAAATGAAAAAACCCAAATTTTGATGGTTGATATCTCGGCTTCTATGGGAGCTATCGGGAAAATTCCAACGGTTTTGTCTTAGTTTCGTCATTCTGAATCCAACGAGACCATCCGCAAGGTTGTAGCTCTTACGATAGCCGAGATATGGCATTTTTGATGCCCATTTTTGGCCTCAAAAACGGACGTCGAAAACGACTCTTTCAGGATTTTCAAAGTCCTCTCATTCCCTTAGTTCTGCTCGGATCCTGTTATAACCCGGTGTTTTTGTAATCTAGGTGATCCAAATAAGACGCTGGTATACTTAGTTTGATTTCGAAAAAAATCAATTCTTGGTGAAAAATTCGATACGGGGGGGTATACCCGAAAAATGAAAAAACCCAAACTTTGAAGGTCGATATCTCGACTTCTATGGGAGCTATCGGAAAAATTCCAACGGTTTTGTCTTAGTTTCGTCATTCTGAATCCAACGAGACCATCCGCAAGGTCGTAGCTCTTACGATAGCCGAGATATGGCATTTTTGATGCCCATTTTTGGCCTCAAAAACGGACGTCGAAAACGACTTTTTCAGGATTTTCAAAGTGCTCTCATTCCCTTAGTTCTGCTCGGATCCTGTTATAACCCGGTGTTTTCGTAATCTAGGTGATCCAAATAAGACGCTGGTATACTTAGTTTGATTTCGAAAAAAATCAATTTTTGGTGAAAAATTCGATACGGGGGGGTATACCCGAAAAATGAAAAAACCCAAACTTTGATGGTCGATATCTCGGCTTCTATAGGAGCTATCGGGAAAATTCCAACGGTTTTGTCTTAGTTTTGTCATTCTGAATCCAACGAGACCATCCGCAAGGTCGTAGCTCTTACGATAGCCGAGATATGGCATTTTTGATGCCCATTTTTGGCCTCAAAAACGGACGTCGAAAACGACTTTTTCAGGATTTTTAAAGTGCTCTCATTCCCTTAGTTCTGCTCGGATCCTGTTATAACCCGGTGTTTTCGTAATCTAGGTGATCCAAATAAGACGCTGGTATACTTAGTTTGATTTCGAAAAAAATCAATACTCTCACGAGATGTGTGATACGGGGGGGTATACCCGAAAAATGAAAAAACCCAAACTTTGAAGGTCGATATCTCGACTTCTATGGGAGCTATCGGAAAAATTCCAACGGTTTTGTCTTAGTTTCGTCATTCTGAATCCAACGAGACCATCCGCAAGGTCGTAGCTCTTACGATAGCCGAGATATGGCATTTTTGATGCCCATTTTGGCCTCAAAAACGGACGTCGAAAACGACTTTTTCAGGATTTTCAAAGTGCTCTCATTCCCTTAGTTCTGCTCGGATCCTGTTATAACCCGGTGTTTTCGTAATCTAGGTGATCCAAATAAGACGCTGGTATACTTAGTTTGATTTCGAAAAAAATCAATTTTTGGTGAAAAATTCGATACGAGGGGGTATACCCGAAAAATGAAAAAACCCAAACTTTGATGGTCGTTATCTCGGCTTCTATAGGAGCTATCGGGAAAATTCCAACGGTTTTGTCTTAGTTTTGTCATTCTGAATCCAACGAGACCATCCGCAAGGTCGTAGCTCTTACGATAGCCGAGATATGGCATTTTTGATGCCCATTTTTGGCCTCAAAAACGGACGTCGAAAACGACTTTTTCAGGATTTTTAAAGTGCTCTCATTCCCTTAGTTCTGCTCGGATCCTGTTATAACCCGGTGTTTTCGTAATCTAGGTGATCCAAATAAGACGCTGGTATACTTAGTTTGATTTCGAAAAAAATCAATTTTTGGTGAAAAATTCGATACGGGGGGGTATACCCGAAAAAACGATTTTTTCAGGATTTTCAAAGTGCTCTCATTCCCTTAGTTCTGCTCGGATCCTGTTATAACCCGGTGTTTTCGTAATCTAGGTGATCCAAATAAGACGCTGGTATACTTAGTTTGATTTCGAAAAAAATCAATTTTTGGTGAAAAATTCGATACGGGGGGGTATACCCGAAAAATGAAAAAACCCAAACTTTGAAGGTCGATATATCGGCTTTTATGGGAGCTATCGGAAAAATTCCAACGGTTTTGTCTTAGTTTCGTCATTCTGAATCCAACGAGACCATCCGCAAGGTCGTAGCTCTTACGATAGCCGAGATATGGCATTTTTGATGCCCATTTTTGGCCTCAAAAACGGACGTCGAAAACGACTTTTTCAGGATTTTCAAAGTGCTCTCATTCCCTTAGTTCTGCTCGGATCCTGTTATAACCCGGTGTTTTCGTAATCTAGGTGATCCAAATAAGACGCTGGTATACTTAGTTTGATTTCGAAAAAAATCAATTTTTGGTGAAAAATTCGATACGGGGGGGTATACCCCAAAAATGAAAAAACCCAAACTTTGATGGTCGATATCTCGGCTTCTATGGGAGCTATCGGGAAAATTCCAACGGTTTTGTCTTAGTTTCGTCATTCTGAATCCAACGAGACCATCCGCAAGGTCGTAGCTCTTACGATAGCCGAGATATGGCATTTTTGATGCCCATTTTTGGCCTCAAAAACGGACGTCGAAAACGACTTTTTCAGGATTTTCAAAGTGCTCTCATTCCCTTAGTTCTGCTCGGATCCTGTTATAACCCGGTGTTTTCGTAATCTAGGTGATCCAAATAAGACGCTGGTATACTTAGTTTGATTTCGAAAAAAATCAATTTTTGGTGAAAAATTCGATACGGGGGGGTATACCCGAAAAACGATTTTTTCAGGATTTTCAAAGTGCTCTCATTCCCTTAGTTCTGCTCGGATCCTGTTATAACCCGGTGTTTTCGTAATCTAGGTGATCCAAATAAGACGCTGGTATACTTAGTTTGATTTCGAAAAAAATCAATTTTTGGTGAAAAATTCGATACGAGGGGGTATACCCGAAAAATGAAAAAACCCAAACTTTGAAGGTCGATATCTCGGCTTTTATGGGAGCTATCGGAAAAATTCCAACGGTTTTGTCTTAGTTTCGTCATTCTGAATCCAACGAGACCATCCGCAAGGTCGTAGCTCTTACGATAGCCGAGATATGGCATTTTTGATGCTCATTTTTGGCCTCAAAAACTGGCGTCGAAAACGACTTTTTCAGGATTTTTAAAGTGCTCTCATTCCCTTAGTTCTGCTCGGATCCTGTTATAACCCGGTGTTTTCGTAATCTAGGTGATCCAAATAAGACGCTGGTATACTTAGTTTGATTTCGAAAAAAATCAATTTTTGGTGAAAAATTCGATACGGGGGGGTATACCCGAAAAACGACTTTTTCAGGATTTTCAAAGTGCTCTCATTCCCTTAGTTCTGCTCGGATCCTGTTATAACCCGGTGTTTTCGTAATCTAGGTGATCCAAATAAGACGCTGGTATACTTAGTTTGATTTCGAAAAAAATCAATTTTTGGTGAAAAATTCGATACGGGGGGGTATACCCGAAAAACGATTTTTTCAGGATTTTCAAAGTGCTCTCATTCCCTTAGTTCTGCTCGGATCCTGTTATAACCCGGTGTTTTCGTAATCTAGGTGATCCAAATAAGACGCTGGTATACTTAGTTTGATTTCGAAAAAAATCAATTTTTGGTGAAAAATTCGATACGGGGGGGTATACCCGAAAAATGAAAAAACCCAAACTTTGAAGGTCGATATCTCCGCTTTTATGGGAGCTATCGGAAAAATTCCAACGGTTTTGTCTTAGTTTCGTCATTCTGAATCCAACGAGACCATCCGCAAGGTCGTAGCTCTTACGATAGCCGAGATATGGCATTTTTGATGCCCATTTTTGGCCTCAAAAACTGGCGTCGAAAACGACTTTTTCAGGATTTTTAAAGTGCTCTCATTCCCTTAGTTCTGCTCGGATCCTGTTATAACCCGGTGTTTTCGTAATCTAGGTGATCCAAATAAGACGCTGGTATACTTAGTTTGATTTCGAAAAAAATCAATTTTTGGTGAAAAATTCGATACGGGGGGATATACCCGAAAAATGAAAAAACCCAAACTTTGAAGGTCGATATCTCGGCTTCTATGGGAGCTATCGGGAAAATTCCAACAGTTTTGTCTTAGTTTCGTCATTCTGAATCCAACGAGACCATCCGCAAGGTCGTAGCTCTTACGATAGCCGAGATATGGCATTTTTGATGCCCATTTTTGGCCCAAAAAACGGACGTCGAAAACGACTTTTTGAGGATTTTCAAAGTGCTCTCATTCCCTTAGTTCTGCTCGGATCCTGTTATAACCCGGTGTTTTCGTAATCTAGGTGATCCAAATAAGACGCTGGTATACTTAGTTTGATTTTGAAAAAAATCAATTTTTGGTGAAAAATTCGATACGGGGGGGTATACCCGAAAAATGAAAAAACCCAAACTTTGATGGTCGATATCTCGGCTTCTATGGGAGCTATCGGGAAAATTCCAACGGTTTTGTCTTAGTTTCGTCATTCTGAATCCAACGAGACCATCCGCAAGGTCGTAGCTCTTACAATAGCCGAGATATGGCATTTTTGATGCCCATTTTTGGCCTCAAAAACGGACGTCGAAAACGACTTTTTCAGGATTTTTAAAGTGCTCTCATTCCCTTAGTTCTGCTCGGATCCTGTTATAACCCGGTGTTTTCGTAATCTAGGTGATCCAAATAAGACGCTGGTATACTTAGTTTGATTTCGAAAAAAATCAATTTTTGGTGAAAAATTCGATACGGGGGGATATACCCGAAAAATGAAAAAACCCAAACTTTGAAGGTCGATATCTCGGCTTCTATGGGAGCTATCGGGAAAATTCCAACAGTTTTGTCTTAGTTTCGTCATTCTGAATCCAACGAGACCATCCGCAAGGTCGTAGCTCTTACGATAGCCGAGATATGGCATTTTTGATGCCCATTTTTGGCCCAAAAAACGGACGTCGAAAACGACTTTTTGAGGATTTTCAAAGTGCTCTCATTCCCTTAGTTCTGCTCGGATCCTGTTATAACCCGGTGTTTTCGTAATCTAGGTGATCCAAATAAGACGCTGGTATACTTAGTTTGATTTCGAAAAAAATCAATTTTTGGTGAAAAATTCGATACGGGGGGGTATACCCGAAAAATGAAAAAACCCAAACTTTGATGGTCGATATCTCGGCTTCTATGGGAGCTATCGGGAAAATTCCAACGGTTTTGTCTTAGTTTCGTCATTCTGAATCCAACGAGACCATCCGCAAGGTCGTAGCTCTTACAATAGCCGAGATATGGCATTTTTGATGCCCATTTTTGGCCTCAAAAACGGACGTCGAAAACGACTTTTTCAGGATTTTTAAAGTGCTCTCATTCCCTTAGTTCTGCTCGGATCCTGTTATAACCCGGTGTTTTCGTAATCTAGGTGATCCAAATAAGACGCTGGTATACTTAGTTTGATTTCGAAAAAAATCAATTTTTGGTGAAAAATTCGATACGGGGGGGTATACCCGAAAAATGAAAAAACCCAAACTACTTTGAAGGTCGATATCTCGGCTTCTATGGGAGCTATCGGGAAAATTCCAACGGTTTTGTCTTAGTTTCGTCATTCTGAATCCAACGAGACCATCCGCAAGGTCGTAGCTCTTACGATAGCCGAGATATGGCATTTTTGATGCCCATTTTTGGCCCAAAAAACGGACGTCGAAAACGACTTTTTGAGGATTTTCAAAGTGCTCTCATTCCCTTAGTTCTGCTCGGATCCTGTTATAACCCGGTGTTTTCGTAATCTAGGTGATCCAAATAAGACGCTGGTATACTTAGTTTGATTTCGAAAAAAATCAATTTTTGGTGAAAAATTCGATACGGGGGGGTATACCCGAAAAATGAAAAAACCCAAACTACTTTGAAGGTCGATATCTCGGCTTCTATGGGAGCTATCGGGAAAATTCCAACGGTTTTGTCTTAGTTTCGTCATTCTGAATCCAACGAGACCATCCGCAAGGTCGTAGCTCTTACAATAGCCGAGATATGGCATTTTTGATGCCCATTTTTGGCCTCAAAAACGGACGTCGAAAACGACTTTTTCAGGATTTTTAAAGTGCTCTCATTCCCTTAGTTCTGCTCGGATCCTGTTATAACCCGGTGTTTTCGTAATCTAGGTGATCCAAATAAGACGCTGGTATACTTAGTTTGATTTCGAAAAAAATCAATTTTTGGTGAAAAATTCGATACGGGGGGGTATACCCGAAAAATGAAAAAACCCAAACTACTTTGAAGGTCGATATCTCGGCTTCTATGGGAGCTATCGGGAAAATTCCAACGGTTTTGTCTTAGTTTCGTCATTCTGAATCCAACGAGACCATCCGCAAGGTCGTAGCTCTTACGATAGCCGAGATATGGCATTTTTGATGCCCATTTTTGGCCTCAAAAACGGACGTCGAAAACGACTTTTTCAGGATTTTCAAAGTGCTCTCATTCCCTTAGTTCTGCTTGGATCCTGTTATAACCCGGTGTTTTCGTAATCTAGGTGATCCAAATAAGACGCTGGTATACTTAGTTTGATTTCGAAAAAAATCAATTTTTGGTGAAAAATTCGATACGGGGGGGTATACCCGAAAAACGACTTTTTCAGGATTTTCAAAGTGCTCTCATTCCCTTAGTTCTGCTCGGATCCTGTTATAACCCGGTGTTTTCGTAATCTAGGTGATCCAAATAAGACGCTGGTATACTTAGTTTGATTTCGAAAAAAATCAATTTTTGGTGAAAAATTCGATACGGGGGGGTATACCCGAAAAATGAAAAAACCCAAACTTTGATGGTTGATATCTCGGCTTCTATGGGAGCTATCGGGAAAATTCCAACGGTTTTGTCTTAGTTTCGTCATTCTGAATCCAACGAGACCATCCGCAAGGTTGTAGCTCTTACGATAGCCGAGATATGGCATTTTTGATGCCCATTTTTGGCCTCAAAAACGGACGTCGAAAACGACTTTTTCAGGATTTTCAAAGTCCTCTCATTCCCTTAGTTCTGCTCGGATCCTGTTATAACCCGGTGTTTTCGTAATCTAGGTGATCCAAATAAGACGCTGGTATACTTAGTTTGATTTCGAAAAAAATCAATTTTTGGTGAAAAATTCGATACGGGGGGGTATACCCGAAAAATGAAAAAAACCCAAACTTTGATGGTCGATATCTCGGCTTCTATAGGAGCTATCGGGAAAATTCCAACGGTTTTGTCTTAGTTTTGTCATTCTGAATCCAACGAGACCATCCGCAAGGTCGTAGCTCTTACGATAGCCGAGATATGGCATTTTTGATGCCCATTTTTGGCCTCAAAAACGGACGTCGAAAACGACTTTTTCAGGATTTTTAAAGTGCTCTCATTCCCTTAGTTCTGCTCGGATCCTGTTATAACCCGGTGTTTTCGTAATCTAGGTGATCCAAATAAGACGCTGGTATACTTAGTTTGATTTCGAAAAAAATCAATTTTTGGTGAAAAATTCGATACGGGGGGGTATACCCGAAAAACGATTTTTTCAGGATTTTCAAAGTGCTCTCATTCCCTTAGTTCTGCTCGGATCCTGTTATAACCCGGTGTTTTCGTAATCTAGGTGATCCAAATAAGACGCTGGTATACTTAGTTTGATTTCGAAAAAAATCAATTTTTGGTGAAAAATTCGATACGGGGGGGTATACCCGAAAAATGAAAAAACCCAAACTTTGAAGGTCGATATATCGGCTTTTATGGGAGCTATCGGAAAAATTCCAACGGTTTTGTCTTAGTTTCGTCATTCTGAATCCAACGAGACCATCCGCAAGGTCGTAGCTCTTACGATAGCCGAGATATGGCATTTTTGATGCCCATTTTTGGCCTCAAAAACTGGCGTCGAAAACGACTTTTTCAGGATTTTTAAAGTGCTCTCATTCCCTTAGTTCTGCTCGGATCCTGTTATAACCCGGTGTTTTCGTAATCTAGGTGATCCAAATAAGACGCTGGTATACTTAGTTTGATTTCGAAAAAAATCAATTTTTGGTGAAAAATTCGATACGGGGGGATATACCCGAAAAATGAAAAAACCCAAACTTTGAAGGTCGATATCTCGGCTTCTATGGGAGCTATCGGGAAAATTCCAACAGTTTTGTCTTAGTTTCGTCATTCTGAATCCAACGAGACCATCCGCAAGGTCGTAGCTCTTACGATAGCCGAGATATGGCATTTTTGATGCCCATTTTTGGCCCAAAAAACGGACGTCGAAAACGACTTTTTGAGGATTTTCAAAGTGCTCTCATTCCCTTAGTTCTGCTCGGATCCTGTTATAACCCGGTGTTTTCGTAATCTAGGTGATCCAAATAAGACGCTGGTATACTTAGTTTGATTTCGAAAAAAATCAAATTTTGGTGAAAAATTCGATACGGGGGGGTATACCCGAAAAATGAAAAAACCCAAACTTTGATGGTCGATATCTCGGCTTCTATGGGAGCTATCGGGAAAATTCCAACGGTTTTGTCTTAGTTTCGTCATTCTGAATCCAACGAGACCATCCGCAAGGTCGTAGCTCTTACGATAGCCGAGATATGGCATTTTTGATGCCCATTTTTGGCCTCAAAAACGGACGTCGAAAACGACTTTTTCAGGATTTTCAAAGTGCTCTCATTCCCTTAGTTCTGCTCGGATCCTGTTATAACCCGGTGTTTTCGTAATCTAGGTGATCCAAATAAGACGCTGGTATACTTAGTTTGATTTCGAAAAAAATCAATTTTTGGTGAAAAATTCGATACGGGGGGGTATACCCGAAAAACGACTTTTTCAGGATTTTCAAAGTGCTCTCATTCCCTTAGTTCTGCTCGGATCCTGTTATAACCCGGTGTTTTCGTAATCTAGGTGATCCAAATAAGACGCTGGTATACTTAGTTTGATTTCGAAAAAAATCAATTTTTGGTGAAAAATTCGATACGGGGGGGTATACCCGAAAAATGAAAAAACCCAAACTTTGATGGTTGATATCTCGGCTTCTATAGGAGCTATCGGGAAAATTCCAACGGTTTTGTCTTAGTTTCGTCATCCTGAATCCAACGAGACCATCCGCAAGGTCGTAGCTCTTACGATAGCCGAGATATGGCATTTTTGATGCCCATTTTTGGCCTCAAAAACTGGCGTCGAAAACGACTTTTTCAGGATTTTTAAAGTGCTCTCATTCCCTTAGTTCTGCTCGGATCCTGTTATAACCCGGTGTTTTCGTAATCTAGGTGATCCAAATAAGACGCTGGTATACTTAGTTTGATTTCGAAAAAAATCAATTTTTGGTGAAAAATTCGATACGGGGGGATATACCCGAAAAATGAAAAAACCCAAACTTTGAAGGTCGATATCTCGGCTTCTATGGGAGCTATCGGGAAAATTCCAACAGTTTTGTCTTAGTTTCGTCATTCTGAATCCAACGAGACCATCCGCAAGGTCGTAGCTCTTACGATAGCCGAGATATGGCATTTTTGATGCCCATTTTTGGCCTCAAAAACGGACGTCGAAAACGACTTTTTCAGGATTTTCAAAGTGCTCTCATTCCCTTAGTTCTGCTCGGATCCTGTTATAACCCGGTGTTTTCGTAATCTAGGTGATCCAAATAAGACGCTGGTATACTTAGTTTGATTTCGAAAAAAATCAATTTTTGGTGAAAAATTCGATACGGGGGGTATACCCGAAAAACGACTTTTTCAGGATTTTCAAAGTGCTCTCATTCCCTTAGTTCTGCTCGGATCCTGTTATAACCCGGTGTTTTCGTAATCTAGGTGATCCAAATAAGACGCTGGTATACTTAGTTTGATTTCGAAAAAAATCAATTTTTGGTGAAAAATTCGATACGGGGGGTATACCCGAAAAATGAAAAAACCCAAACTTTGATGGTTGATATCTCGGCTTCTATAGGAGCTATCGGGAAAATTCCAACGGTTTTGTCTTAGTTTCGTCATTCTGAATCCAACGAGATCATCCGCAAGGTCGTAGCTCTTACGATAGCCGAGATATGGCATTTTTGATGCCCATTTTTGGCCTCAAAAACGGACGTCGAAAACGACTTTTTCAGGATTTTTAAAGAGCTCTCATTCCCTTAGTTCTGCTCGGATCCTGTTATAACCCGGTGTTTTCGTAATCTAGGTGATCCAAATAAGACGCTGGTATACTTAGTTTGATTTCGAAAAAAATCAATATTTGGTGAAAAATTCGATACGGGGGGGTATACCCGAAAAACGATTTTTTCAGGATTTTCAAAGTGCTCTCATTCCCTTAGTTCTGCTCGGATCCTGTTATAACCCGGTGTTTTCGTAATCTAGGTGATCCAAATAAGACGCTGGTATACTTAGTTTGATTTCGAAAAAAATCAATTTTTGGTGAAAAATTCGATACGGGGGGGTATACCCGAAAAATGAAAAAACCCAAACTTTGAAGGTCGATATCTCGGCTTTTATGGGAGCTATCGGAAAAATTCCAACGGTTTTGTCTTAGTTTCGTCATTCTGAATCCAACGAGACCATCCGCAAGGTCGTAGCTCTTACGATAGCCGAGATATGGCATTTTTGATGCCCATTTTTGGCCTCAAAAACTGGCGTCGAAAACGACTTTTTCAGGATTTTTAAAGTGCTCTCATTCCCTTAGTTCTGCTCGGATCCTGTTATAACCCGGTGTTTTCGTAATCTAGGTGATCCAAATAAGACGCTGGTATACTTAGTTTGATTTCGAAAAAAATCAATTTTTGGTGAAAAATTCGATACGGGGGGATATACCCGAAAAATGAAAAAACCCAAACTTTGAAGGTCGATATCTCGGCTTCTATGGGAGCTATCGGGAAAATTCCAACAGTTTTGTCTTAGTTTCGTCATTCTGAATCCAACGAGACCATCCGCAAGGTCGTAGCTCTTACGATAGCCGAGATATGGCATTTTTGATGCCCATTTTTGGCCCAAAAAACGGACGTCGAAAACGACTTTTTGAGGATTTTCAAAGTGCTCTCATTCCCTTAGTTCTGCTCGGATCCTGTTATAACCCGGTGTTTTCGTAATCTAGGTGATCCAAATAAGACGCTGGTATACTTAGTTTGATTTCGAAAAAAATCAATTTTTGGTGAAAAATTCGATACGGGGGGGTATACCCGAAAAATGAAAAAACCCAAACTTTGATGGTCGATATCTCGGCTTCTATGGGAGCTATCGGGAAAATTCCAACGGTTTTGTCTTAGTTTCGTCATTCTGAATCCAACGAGACCATCCGCAAGGTCGTAGCTCTTACAATAGCCGAGATATGGCATTTTTGATGCCCATTTTTGGCCTCAAAAACGGACGTCGAAAACGACTTTTTCAGGATTTTTAAAGTGCTCTCATTCCCTTAGTTCTGCTCGGATCCTGTTATAACCCGGTGTTTTCGTAATCTAGGTGATCCAAATAAGACGCTGGTATACTTAGTTTGATTTCGAAAAAAATCAATTTTTGGTGAAAAATTCGATACGGGGGGGTATACCCGAAAAATGAAAAAACCCAAACTTTGATGGTTGATATCTCGGCTTCTATGGGAGCTATCGGGAAAATTCCAACGGTTTTGTCTTAGTTTCGTCATTCTGAATCCAACGAGACCATCCGCAAGGTTGTAGCTCTTACGATAGCCGAGATATGGCATTTTTGATGCCCATTTTTGGCCTCAAAAACGGACGTCGAAAACGACTTTTTCAGGATTTTTAAAGTGCTCTCATTCCCTTAGTTCTGCTCGGATCCTGTTATAACCCGGTGTTTTCGTAATCTAGGTGATCCAAATAAGACGCTGGTATACTTAGTTTGATTTCGAAAAAAATCAATTCTTGGTGAAAAATTCGATACGGGGGGGTATACCCGAAAAATGAAAAAACCCAAACTTTGAAGGTCGATATCTCGACTTCTATGGGAGCTATCGGAAAAATTCCAACGGTTTTGTCTTAGTTTCGTCATTCTGAATCCAACGAGACCATCCGCAAGGTCGTAGCTCTTACGATAGCCGAGATATGGCATTTTTGATGCCCATTTTTGGCCTCAAAAACGGACGTCGAAAACGACTTTTTCAGGATTTTCAAAGTGCTCTCATTCCCTTAGTTCTGCTCGGATCCTGTTATAACCCGGTGTTTTCGTAATCTAGAAGATCCAAATAAGACGCTGGTATACTTAGTTTGATTTCGAAAAAAATCAATTTTTGGTGAAAAATTCGATACGGGGGGGTATACCCGAAAAATGAAAAAAACCCAAACTTTGATGGTCGATATCTCGGCTTCTATAGGAGCTATCGGGAAAATTCCAACGGTTTTGTCTTAGTTTTGTCATTCTGAATCCAACGAGACCATCCGCAAGGTCGTAGCTCTTACGATAGCCGAGATATGGCATTTTTGATGCCCATTTTTGGCCTCAAAAACGGACGTCGAAAACGACTTTTTCAGGATTTTTAAAGTGCTCTCATTCCCTTAGTTCTGCTCGGATCCTGTTATAACCCGGTGTTTTCGTAATCTAGGTGATCCAAATAAGACGCTGGTATACTTAGTTTGATTTCGAAAAAAATCAATTTTTGGTGAAAAATTCGATACGGGGGGGTATACCCGAAAAACGATTTTTTCAGGATTTTCAAAGTGCTCTCATTCCCTTAGTTCTGCTCGGATCCTGTTATAACCCGGTGTTTTCGTAATCTAGGTGATCCAAATAAGACGCTGGTATACTTAGTTTGATTTCGAAAAAAATCAATTTTTGGTGAAAAATTCGATACGGGGGGGTATACCCGAAAAATGAAAAAACCCAAACTTTGAAGGTCGATATATCGGCTTTTATGGGAGCTATCGGAAAAATTCCAACGGTTTTGTCTTAGTTTCGTCATTCTGAATCCAACGAGACCATCCGCAAGGTCGTAGCTCTTACGATAGCCGAGATATGGCATTTTTGATGCCCATTTTTGGCCTCAAAAACTGGCGTCGAAAACGACTTTTTCAGGATTTTTAAAGTGCTCTCATTCCCTTAGTTCTGCTCGGATCCTGTTATAACCCGGTGTTTTCGTAATCTAGGTGATCCAAATAAGACGCTGGTATACTTAGTTTGATTTCGAAAAAAATCAATTTTTGGTGAAAAATTCGATACGGGGGGATATACCCGAAAAATGAAAAAACCCAAACTTTGAAGGTCGATATCTCGGCTTCTATGGGAGCTATCGGGAAAATTCCAACAGTTTTGTCTTAGTTTCGTCATTCTGAATCCAACGAGACCATCCGCAAGGTCGTAGCTCTTACGATAGCCGAGATATGGCATTTTTGATGCCCATTTTTGGCCCAAAAAACGGACGTCGAAAACGACTTTTTGAGGATTTTCAAAGTGCTCTCATTCCCTTAGTTCTGCTCGGATCCTGTTATAACCCGGTGTTTTCGTAATCTAGGTGATCCAAATAAGACGCTGGTATACTTAGTTTGATTTCGAAAAAAATCAATTTTTGGTGAAAAATTCGATACGGGGGGGTATACCCGAAAAATGAAAAAAACCCAAACTTTGATGGTCGATATCTCGGCTTCTATAGGAGCTATCGGGAAAATTCCAACGGTTTTGTCTTAGTTTTGTCATTCTGAATCCAACGAGACCATCCGCAAGGTCGTAGCTCTTACGATAGCCGAGATATGGCATTTTTGATGCCCATTTTTGGCCTCAAAAACGGACGTCGAAAACGACTTTTTCAGGATTTTTAAAGTGCTCTCATTCCCTTAGTTCTGCTCGGATCCTGTTATAACCCGGTGTTTTCGTAATCTAGGTGATCCAAATAAGACGCTGGTATACTTAGTTTGATTTCGAAAAAAATCAATTTTTGGTGAAAAATTCGATACGGGGGGGTATACCCGAAAAACGATTTTTTCAGGATTTTTAAAGTGCTCTCATTCCCTTAGTTCTGCTCGGATCCTGTTATAACCCGGTGTTTTCGTAATCTAGGTGATCCAAATAAGACGCTGGTATACTTAGTTTGATTTCGAAAAAAATCAATTTTTGGTGAAAAATTCGATACGGGGGGATATACCCGAAAAATGAAAAAACCCAAACTTTGAAGGTCGATATCTCGGCTTCTATGGGAGCTATCGGGAAAATTCCAACAGTTTTGTCTTAGTTTCGTCATTCTGAATCCAACGAGACCATCCGCAAGGTCGTAGCTCTTACGATAGCCGAGATATGGCATTTTTGATGCCCATTTTTGGCCCAAAAAACGGACGTCGAAAACGACTTTTTGAGGATTTTCAAAGTGCTCTCATTCCCTTAGTTCTGCTCGGATCCTGTTATAACCCGGTGTTTTCGTAATCTAGGTGATCCAAATAAGACGCTGGTATACTTAGTTTGATTTCGAAAAAAATCAAATTTTGGTGAAAAATTCGATAC
Source organism: Anthonomus grandis grandis (assembly GCF_022605725.1). Classification (NCBI taxonomy): domain Eukaryota; kingdom Metazoa; phylum Arthropoda; class Insecta; order Coleoptera; family Curculionidae; genus Anthonomus; species Anthonomus grandis. The sequence goes on along the minus strand of NC_065567.1, from coordinate 2,691,249 downwards.
GGGGGGGTATACCCGAAAAATGAAAAAACCCAAACTTTGATGGTCGATATCTCGGCTTCTATGGGAGCTATCGGGAAAATTCCAACGGTTTTGTCTTAGTTTCGTCATTCTGAATCCAACGAGACCATCCGCAAGGTCGTAGCTCTTACGATAGCCGAGATATGGCATTTTTGATGCCCATTTTTGGCCTCAAAAACGGACGTCGAAAACGACTTTTTCAGGATTTTCAAAGTGCTCTCATTCCCTTAGTTCTGCTCGGATCCTGTTATAACCCGGTGTTTTCGTAATCTAGGTGATCCAAATAAGACGCTGGTATACTTAGTTTGATTTCGAAAAAAATCAATTTTTGGTGAAAAATTCGATACGGGGGGGTATACCCGAAAAATGAAAAAACCCAAACTACTTTGAAGGTCGATATCTCGGCTTCTATGGGAGCTATCGGGAAAATTCCAACGGTTTTGTCTTAGTTTCGTCATTCTGAATCCAACGAGACCATCCGCAAGGTCGTAGCTCTTACGATAGCCGAGATATGGCATTTTTGATGCCCATTTTTGGCCTCAAAAACGGACGTCGAAAACGACTTTTTCAGGATTTTCAAAGTGCTCTCATTCCCTTAGTTCTGCTCGGATCCTGTTATAACCCGGTGTTTTCGTAATCTAGGTGATCCAAATAAGACGCTGGTATACTTAGTTTGATTTCGAAAAAAATCAATTTTTGGTGAAAAATTCGATACGGGGGGGTATACCCGAAAAATGAAAAAACCCAAACTACTTTGAAGGTCGATATCTCGGCTTCTATGGGAGCTATCGGGAAAATTCCAACGGTTTTGTCTTAGTTTCGTCATTCTGAATCCAACGAGACCATCCGCAAGGTCGTAGCTCTTACGATAGCCGAGATATGGCATTTTTGATGCCCATTTTTGAGCTCAAAAACGGACGTCGAAAACGACTTTTTCAGGATTTTCAAAGTGCTCTCATTCCCTTAGTTCTGCTCGGATCCTGTTATAACCCGGTGTTTTCGTAATCTAGATGATCCAAATAAGACGCTGGTATACTTAGTTTGATTTCGAAAAAAATCAATTTTTGGTGAAAAATTCGTTTTTCAATGGGACTATCAATCAAACTAAGTATACCAGCGTCTTATTTGGATCACCTAGATTATTCGTCATTCTGAATCCAACGAGACCATCCGCAAGGTCGTAGCTCTTACGATAGCCGAGATATGGTATTTTTGATGCCCATTTTTTGCCTCAAAAACGGACGTCGAAAACGACTTTTTCAGGATTTTCAAAGTGCTCTCATTCCCTTAGTTCTGCTCGGATCCTGTTATAACCCGGTGTTTTCGTAATCTAGGTGATCCAAATAAGACGCTGGTATACTTAGTTTGATTTCGAAAAAAATCAATTTTTGGTGAAAAATTCGATACGGGGGGGTATACCCGAAAAACGACTTTTTCAGGATTTTCAAAGTGCTCTCATTCCCTTAGTTCTGCTCGGATCCTGTTATAACCCGGTGTTTTCGTAATCTAGGTGATCCAAATAAGACGCTGGTATACTTAGTTTGATTTCGAAAAAAATCAATTTTTGGTGAAAAATTCGATACGGGGGGGTATACCCGAAAAATGAAAAAACCCAAACTTTGATGGTTGATATCTCGGCTTCTATAGGAGCTATCGGGAAAATTCCAACGGTTTTGTCTTAGTTTCGTCATTCTGAATCCAACGAGATCATCCGCAAGGTCGTAGCTCTTACGATAGCCGAGATATGGCATTTTTGATGCCCATTTTTGGCCTCAAAAACGGACGTCGAAAACGACTTTTTCAGGATTTTTAAAGAGCTCTCATTCCCTTAGTTCTGCTCGGATCCTGTTATAACCCGGTGTTTTCGTAATCTAGGTGATCCAAATAAGACGCTGGTATACTTAGTTTGATTTCGAAAAAAATCAATTTTTGGTGAAAAATTCGATACGGGGGGGTATACCCGAAAAACGATTTTTTCAGGATTTTCAAAGTGCTCTCATTCCCTTAGTTCTGCTCGGATCCTGTTATAACCCGGTGTTTTCGTAATCTAGGTGATCCAAATAAGACGCTGGTATACTTAGTTTGATTTCGAAAGAAATCAATTTTTGGTGAAAAATTCGATACGGGGGGGGTATACCCGAAAAATGAAAAAACCCAAACTTTGAAGGTCGATATCTCGGCTTTTATGGGAGCTATCGGAAAAATTCCAACGGTTTTGTCTTAGTTTCGTCATTCTGAATCCAACGAGACCATCCGCAAGGTCGTAGCTCTTACGATAGCCGAGATATGGCATTTTTGATGCCCATTTTTGGCCTCAAAAACTGGCGTCGAAAACGACTTTTTCAGGATTTTTAAAGTGCTCTCATTCCCTTAGTTCTGCTCGGATCCTGTTATAACCCGGTGTTTTCGTAATCTAGGTGATCCAAATAAGACGCTGGTATACTTAGTTTGATTTCGAAAAAAATCAATTTTTGGTGAAAAATTCGATACGGGGGGATATACCCGAAAAATGAAAAAACCCAAACTTTGAAGGTCGATATCTCGGCTTCTATGGGAGCTATCGGGAAAATTCCAACAGTTTTGTCTTAGTTTCGTCATTCTGAATCCAACGAGACCATCCGCAAGGTCGTAGCTCTTACGATAGCCGAGATATGGCATTTTTGATGCCCATTTTTGGCCCAAAAAACGGACGTCGAAAACGACTTTTTGAGGATTTTCAAAGTGCTCTCATTCCCTTAGTTCTGCTCGGATCCTGTTATAACCCGGTGTTTTCGTAATCTAGGTGATCCAAATAAGACGCTGGTATACTTAGTTTGATTTCGAAAAAAATCAATTTTTGGTGAAAAATTCGATACGGGGGGGTATACCCGAAAAATGAAAAAACCCAAACTTTGATGGTCGATATCTCGGCTTCTATGGGAGCTATCGGGAAAATTCCAACGGTTTTGTCTTAGTTTCGTCATTCTGAATCCAACGAGACCATCCGCAAGGTCGTAGCTCTTACAATAGCCGAGATATGGCATTTTTGATGCCCATTTTTGGCCTCAAAAACGGACGTCGAAAACGACTTTTTCAGGATTTTTAAAGTGCTCTCATTCCCTTAGTTCTGCTCGGATCCTGTTATAACCCGGTGTTTTCGTAATCTAGGTGATCCAAATAAGACGCTGGTATACTTAGTTTGATTTCGAAAAAAAATCAATTTTTGGTGAAAAATTCGATACGGGGGGGTATACCCGACTCTCACGAGATGTG